>NC_140584.1:767436335-768789835 GCF_964204655.1 Triturus cristatus | reverse complement strand
ATATTATGACTCATACATTGCTGTTATATCTCGTATCCCCTACATTCCATGGGTTACCCTTTAGTCATTGACCAGTAGAAGTTGCCTTTTATTTGAGACCAGATTACAGTATCTTTTCACATTTTGTACATCATTCCACAACATTTGACATCCAGTAGGCTAAGGGAATACCAAATATAATAGCCTATGAGGCCTATAATATTTTGTATCCCAAGCGTTTCTCGGGTTAGAAGTTACAAGGATTCAATTTTACTTGGACTCATGTTGGATGGAGGAGTACAGTGTTTCTATACCAAATAGCACCCTTCCTTTTGCTTTCCAACATCACTTACTATGGGTATACCAAATATTATGGTTCATGCATTGCTGTAATATCTCGGATCCCCTCTGTTTCATAGAGTACCCTTTAGCCATTAACCAGTTGAAATGTACTTTTATTTGAAAGCAGGCTACAGTATCTTTTCACATACTGTACATCATTCCACAAGATTTTGCATCCGGTACACTTAGGGGATATCAAATATAATAGTCTATACGGCCTATAACATTTGGTATCCCCAGTGTTTCTCGGGTTAGAAGTTACCAGGATTCAATTTGACATTGTCTTATGTTCGATGGAGGAGCACAGTATTTCTATACCAAATAGCACCCTTCCTTTTGCTTTCCAACATCATTAACTATAGGGATACCAAATATTATGGCTCACTTATTGCTGTAATATCTCGTATCCCCTATGTTTAATTGGTTACCCTTTAGCCATTGACCAGTTGAAATTTCATTTTATTTGATAGCAGACTACAGTATCATTATTTCACATTTTGTACATCAATCCACAAGATTTATATCCTGTACTGTTAGGGTATACCAAATATAATAGCCTATACGGCCTATAATATTTGGTATCACCAGTGTTTCTCTGGTTAGAAGTTACCAGGTTTTAATTAGACTTCACCTTATGTTGGATGGTGGAGCACAGTATTTCAATACCAAACAGCACCCTTCCTTTTGCTTTCCAACATTGTTTACTACGGGGATACCAAATATTATAGCTTACGCATTGCTGTAATATCTCATATCCCCTATGTTTCACAGGTTACCCTTTAGCCATTGACCAACTGAAGTTGCCTTTTGTCTGATAACAGCCTACAATCGATTCTCGCATTTCTTACATCATTCCACAAGATTTTACATCCGTTCCCCAAGGGGATACCAAATATAATGACCTTTACCGGCTACAATATTTTGTATCCTAAGTGTTTCTTGAGTTAAAACTCACCAGGATTAAATTTGGTATGGACTTATGTTGGATGGGTGAGCACAGTATTTTTATGCCAAATAACACCTTCTTTTTGCCTTCCAACATTGTTTACTATGGGGATACCAAATATTATGGCTCACACATTGCTGTAATATCTAGTATCCCCTATGTTTCACGGGTTACCCTTTAGCCATTGACCAACTGAAGTTGCCTTGTGTTTGATAACAGGCTACAATCGCTTATCACATTTTTAAAATCATTCCACAAGATTTTACATCCAGTTCCCTGAGGGGATACCAAATATAATGGCCTTTACCGGCTACAATATTTGGTATCCTAAGTGTTTCTCGGGTTAGAAGTTACCAGGATTTAATTTGACATTGCCTTATGTTGGATGGGGGAGCACAGTATTTCTATACTAAATTGCACTCTTCCTTTTGCTTTCCGACATAATTTACTATAGGGATACCAAATATTATGGCTCATGCATTGCTGTAATATCTCATATCCCTTATGTTTCATGGGTTACCCTTTGGCCATTGACCAGTTGAAATTGACTTTTATTTGAAAGCAGACTACAGTATCTTTTCACATTTTGCACATCATGTTACAAGATTTTGCATCCGGTACCCTTAAAGAGTACCAAATATAATAGCCCATACAGCCTATACTATGTGGTACCCCCAGCGTTTCTCGGGTTAGAAGTTACAAGGATTCAATTTGACATCGCCTTATGTTGGATGAAGGAGTACAGTATTTCTATACCAAATAGCACCCTTCCTTTTGCTTTCCAACATCATTTACTATGGGGATGCCAAATATTATGGCTCACGCATTGCTGTAATATTTCGTATCCCCTATGTTTCATTTCTTACCCTTTAGCCATTGATCAGTTGAAATTGCCTTTTATTTGATAGCAGACTACAGTATCTTTTCAAATTTTGTACATCATTCCACAAGATTTTGCATCCGTACCCTTAGGGGATACCAAATATAACAGCCTATACGGACTATAATATTTTGTATCCCCAATGTTTCTCTGGTTAGAAGTTACCAGGTTTCAATTTTGACTTTGTTAGACCTGTCAGCCCTTTGGGTGGTCCCTCCTCATCATTATTTATTTTGTCCCACTTTTGCCTCAAACCCTGTTTGAATTTTTCCTTTTTGGGAACCACCAGACTTTTTAGTGTTGCTACAGATTCAGGGAGCCATTTTAGCTACCCCTGAAACTTCTGTCTGAGGGCCTGAAGCACAAAATGGTGGCCTCCTGTGACATCACCAGCATCCACTGGAACCTACCAGCACCTTCCAGAACCTTCCAGGAGATTCCAGAACTGTGTGACAGTTGGAAACCGTTTAGAATGTTGGGAGGATAAGAGAGGCAGTTGGCAGTTGGAGCTGGCAGTTGGCACCTGACTGGTGAAGAGAGAGGAGCACAACAGTGAAGGAGGAAGGAGTGAAGCAGCAGGGGTGGAAACTTGTGCCTGGAGTGGGGTCCATAAACCCACCCTTGATACTTGTCCCTACTGATGGATCCCAGCCTATAGCCCTGTGTGGGAAGAAGTCAAAAGAAAACCATCCTAAGGACCTGGACAGCAGGAACAGGCCTTAGAACCAAGAAAGAAGTAAGATTCTGACCTGAGAACTGGTTTCCCTGGAGCCTGGCGTCGAGTAGCCGAAGACCTGGAGCCCGAGGTGGAGAAGCGGCGCTGACTGAGGTAGCAGACGTCGTACCCGGAGCCGCCTGAGGTCGTAAGAGGGCGCCGGCGGAGGTCGAGAGGAATACCAAAGGTCGAGAAGGAAGTGAACCGAGGTCGAGTGAGCGGCGTCATCGGAAGGGTGAAGTCCGCCCTCCGGAGTCGTCGGAGACCGAGGTAAAGGAGCACCGGAGGTCGGGAGTGAGGATCGCACTCCGGAGTCGCCCGGAGCCTGTGAGGAGGAGCACCGGAGGTCGGGGGTGAGGATCGCACCCCGGAGTCGCCGGAAGTCGACATCGAGGCCAGGCCGGCCGACGTCATCGGAGTCGAGAGCGCCATCGGACCGGAGCCGCCCGAAGTCGACATCGTGTAGAGTCTGCCCGACGCCGTCGAATCGGAGGTCGAGATCGAACCGAGGCCACCGACATCGGACCGGAACCGCCTGCCGGCGTCGTCAAAGAACTGACATTGTGCCGAGGCCGCCGAGACCGAACCGGAACCGCCTCACGGCGTCGACACGACTCCAGCGGCGTCGGAACATCAGAAAAGGGCAGTAAGTGGAGTAGAGGGCGCCTTAGGCCCTGTGGAGACCTGAGAGACTACTCTAAGGGGCTAGGGAAGTGCTGAAACCCACCTGACTGTGCCTGGGGTGAACTGGGACTATCCTAGAGAGGTTCTGTGGAGAGGGAAGCCAGGGCATTGGAATTTCCCCCCTTTGATCTACCTCAGTTTAGGCCTCAGCCTTTGCCTCAGCCAGGGAGTAGCCCCCTCAAGCCTTCCACAACCCTACAAGCTGTGCCTGGGCCAAATCAGCCCTTAAGAATTGAAGTGTCATCTGATTCACAAAGTGTACTGTATACTTCTAATTATTTATTGGGGATACTGTATTTATTAAGTTCTTGTCTATTTATTGCTGCACTGAATTTATAGGTCTACAGGACTTGTTGGTGTACAGTATTTATTGGTACAGTATTTATTGGTACAGTATTTATTACCTCAAAGTATTTAATTGTCTGTATATATTGCACTTGTATTTATGCCCTGTTATTTATGATCACCCTTATTTATTTCAGCAAACAGCCAATATTTATTTGACCTGCACTATTTAAAATGTATATACTGTGATTGTTATTTATTTTCCCAATCAGCAACTAAGAGAAAAAGATAAAGAAAGCATATTTTCATAATTTTTACGGTGTAGAGTCGTTTTTGGAACGGATGCACGCATGGTTATTGTATGGGTATATTGTATGCTTAGCACTGCGCCTGTTTCCTGACCACTCGAGCCAAGCTACCCCATTGTGTCGGGAAGGTCCACCACCACCCTGCGGAGTGGGAGTGGGCTGTTTCCAACATAAATTGGTGTTCAGTGGTGGGATAGAGCTGTGCCTACATATACTCAACAATAACTGTGGGTAGTCCATAGGCCTACACCGGGAGTTTTCTCACAGCGGCCTTCCTAATTGTGGGTTTTTGTTTTTTCCAAATTTACTCTGGTGGTGGGAGGAGGTATTATTAAAGGTACCCCCCTGCATTGTTACTGCACAAAACCTGTCCTCTAACTTGAGTGGGCAAGATGGAGTTTGTTCTTGAAAACCTAGACACATACACTGTGGCCCAACTCAGGGAGTTTTGCCAGCGAGAGGGGGTGTACTGTCCCCCAGGAGCAAAGAAGGGTGCACTCCAAACCAGCTTAAGGGCTTGGGGGGAGGCACGCAGGGAAAGCAAGGCTGAGGAGGAAGACAGGGATGGAGAGCCTGACCCCGAGGGGGCTGAGATGTACCAACCTGAGGTGGGGAACCTGTCAGCAGGGCCCAGAACCATTTCTAGGGGGGGCAGCCGTGCCTCTAGCGGTGGCTTGTCTGAAGTGGAGCTAACGGACCGGAGGGAGAAAAGACAGCTCACATGGGACTTAGCAAGGCTGGAAAAGGAGAAAGAGGAGCAGAGGATGGCCCATGAATTGCGACTGAAAGAAATAGATCTTCAGATTTTGAGAATCGGGGCACAACCTGTTCCTAATGGTGGCAGCCAAAACCAAGAGTCCACCAGGGAATCCAAACCTTACCTGCCAAAGGACATTGTAGCGAGCTATGGGGCGGGTGACGACATCGCCAAGTGGCTAGCAGCCTATGAGGTCTCATTGAGGGCCCATGGGGTTCCAGCGAAGTATTGGGGAGGGGGATTGTATAAGTACATGCCTCCAGCTGGTAGGGATGCTTTATTGGCCCTCGAAGAGGAGGAGCAAACCCACTACCCCACCATGAAACTGGCGCTCATCAGAAAGTTTGGACTAACTCCGGAAAAGTACAGACAGAAGTTCAGGGGTAGTCACAAACTGGGCACACAGAATTGGGTGGACTTCCTGGACTATGCAAAGAAGGCACTGGAAGGTTGGATTCAAGGCAGTGAAGTAAGGAACTACGAGGAGCTGTTTGACCTAGTATTGAAGGAACACCTACTCGAGAAATGTTTCCCTGAACTGCGGCAACACCTGGTGGATAGCAAGCTGACCAGTCCCCGGAAGCTTGCTGAGGAGGCGGACATTTGGGCTAGTACCCGGGTGTCCACAAGGGGGACTGGAGGGGATACTCAAAAGGCCGGACAGGGCGCCCCCCAGAAGAAAGAGGGAGGGGAAAAGAAAAAGGAGTTCTCCAAAGGCCCCCAAAATAACTTCCAAGGGAAGGGAACAGGATTTACCTCTAAGGCTAACCCACCCAGAAACCCTAATCCTGGCCAGAGTCAGCAGCCAAGGGTTGTCCATTGCTATGAGTGCGGTGGCGTTGGACACTACAAAGGAGATCCGAAGTGTCAGAAACGCTCACCCCCTCCCACTGGAGGAAAGACCCCCGGAGTAGCTAGTGTAGTGCTCGGGGAGGAGATGCCCTTAACTAAGGGAAGGGAGTGGGCGGGTGTCACTTTAGTGTCCCTGGGAGAACGGGAGATGGTTCCCAAGATCCAGGTGCCCGCAAATACCGCAAAGTATGGGCAGTGGATCACCATCAACGGCCAAAGAGGGGAGGCTCTGAGAGACACAGGAGCCAGTATGACTATGGTACGTAGCCAACTGGTGTCTCCAGAGCAAGTCATTCCCGATGTACTCCACCCAGCCGCGATGGCTGACGGCAGAACCGGCCACTATCCCGTGGCTGAGGTTCCCTTTGAATGGGGGGGGGTTGCAGGTTCACTTCGAGTTGCCGTAAGCCCTGCCGTGCCAGTCGATTGTCTGCTGGGCAATGACATGGAGCACAACGCTTGGAAGGAGGTGGAATACCGGACTCATACCGAGATGCTGGGTACACCTGACTGGGCCTGTGTTAGCACAAGGTCCGTGACTACCCGAAGAGGGAGTTCATTCCGGCTGGAGCCTGGAACAAAGGCCCAGCCAGCTGCCAGTCAAGGGAAGAACCGAGGACAGGAGGAGCCTGCCTCGGCGTCTCCACCCCGTAGGACGGATAGGCCACCGGAGGTGGTGGACCAGGAGTCTGCGGAGGGGGACGTTACCAACCTGGAGGACCTACCCATCCCGGCCGAGTGGCACGTGGAGGGAGGCCCGTCCAGGGAGGAATTCTGCCAGGGCCAGAGGGAGTGCCCTACCCTTGAGGGGCTGAGGCGACAGGCCGAAGCCCAGGCAGCAGGGAACGTTGAAGGGAACTACAGTGTTTACTGGGAGGATGGCCTCCTCTACAGTGAACCCAAGGCACCCCTACATGGATCGTCACGAGCCTTGGTAGTCCCTCAACGTTATCGAGCCTTCCTTTTAGAGTTGGCTCATGAGATACCATTGGCAGGACACCTGGGGCAAGACAAGACCTTCGCCCGTCTTGTCCCACACTTTTATTGGCCTCAGATGAAAGTGTCGTCCGATACCTACTGCCGGACATGTGTGTCTTGCCAAGCCAGTGGGAAAACAGGGGTGAAGCTGAAAGCTCCCCTGGAACCACTTCCTGTCGTTAGCACCCCCTTTGAAAGGGTGGGCATCGACATTGTGGGTCCGTTAGATCCACCAACTACAGCTGGTCACAGGTTTATCCTGGTTCTGGTGGATCATGCCACACGGTACCCAGAGGCAATACCTCTGAGGACCATAACAGCACCTGTTGTGGCTAGGGCCCTGATGGGAATCTTTACCCGAGTGGGTTTTCCCAAGGAAGTTGTGTCCGACAGGGGGACCAACTTCATGTCAGCATATATGCGGGCAATGTGGAAGGAGTGTGGAGTGACCTACCGGTTCACCACTCCTTACCACCCCCAGACCAATGGTCTGGTGGAAAGGTTTAACAAAACCTTGAAAGGCATGATCAGAAGTCTGCCTGAAAGCCTGCGGAGGAAATGGGACGTCCTCCTACCCTGTTTACTCTTTTCTTACAGGGAAGTGCCACAGAAGGGAGTGGGCTTCAGCCCCTTCGAGCTTCTGTATGGGCACCCTGTACGTGGACCTCTTAACCTGGTGAGAGACGGATGGGAAAGAACTCCCAGAAAGCTCCCCCAGGATGTGGTGAGCTACATGCTGGCCTTCCGGAGCCAAATGGCTAAGTTGTGGAAGCAAGCTTCTGACAACTTGGAAGCCAGCCAAGCAGTGATGAAGGCGTGGTATGACCACAACGCTCACCCGGTGGAGTTGGAGCCTGGCCAGAAGGTGTGGGTGATCGAACCAGGAGAGCTTAGTGCCCTCCAGGATCGCTGGTCAGGACCCTTTGAGGTGTTGGAGAAGAAGGGTAAGGCTACCTACTTGGTGGACCTGAAGACCCCTCGTCAGCCCCTGCGGGTGCTGCATGCCAACCGCCTCAAACCCCACCACGAGAGGCCCGAAGTCATCTTGATGATGGTGACTGACGGAGGAGAGGACGTGGAAAGCGAGCCTCTCCCTGATCTGTTTGCGTCTCAGGAAAAGGATGGGTCGGTGGAGGGAGTGATTCTCTCCCCATCTCTAACTCCTGAACAGCAGGAGGACTGTCGCCAGGTCCTGGGGCAGTACTCTTCGTTGTTCTCCCTTGTCCCAGGTAGGACTCACCTGTGCGTCCATGACGTGGACACAGGAGACAGCCCACCTGTGAAGTCCAAGATCTACCGGATGTCAGACAAGGTGAAGGCCAGCATTCATAGTGAAGTCACTAAGATGCTGGAGCTAGGAGTGGTTGAACCTTCTAGCAGCCCCTGGTCCAGTCCGGTGGTGTTAGTACCAAAAGCTGCACCACCGGGTGCCCAACCAGAACTGAGGTTCTGTGTGGACTACCGGGGACTGAATTCAGTGACAAAGACTGATGCTCATCCGATCCCTAGGGCGGATGAATTAATTGACCGGCTGGGAGCTGCCCAATATCTAAGTACCTTTGACCTTACTTCGGGGTACTGGCAGATCTCGTTGACTGATGGAGCAAGGGAAAGGTCAGCCTTCTCCACGCCCAATGGCCACTACCAGTTCTGTGTGATGCCCTTTGGGCTCAAGAACGCACCTGCCACGTTTCAGCGCCTGGTAAACCAGATCCTCACCGGAATGGAGAGTTTCTCTGCTGCTTATCTGGATGACATAGCCGTCTTCAGTAACAGCTGGGAGGATCACTTGCGTCACCTGCAAGCTGTTCTCCAGGCCCTGAGACAAGCTGGATTGACGATCAAGGCCAGCAAGTGCCAGATCGGGCAGGGGTCGGTAGTGTACCTTGGACACTTGGTGGGTAGGGGAACGGTGCAGCCCCTCCAGGCGAAGATCGAGGCCATCATGGCCTGGGAACCCCCCAAGACACAGACTGAGGTCCGAGCATTTTTGGGCCTCACGGGTTACTATCGCCGCTTCGTGAAGGGGTACGGTACCATCGTAGCCCCCCTCACGGAGCTCACGTCCAAGAAACAACCTCGACGGGTAGTCTGGACGGAGGCTTGTCAGCAAGCCTTTGAGAAATTGAAGAAAGCCATGTGCGAGGCCCCGGTCTTAAGGGCCCCAGACTTTTCCAAGAAGTTCATTGTCCAGACAGATGCATCAGAACATGGCATTGGGGCAGTGTTATCGCAACTCAATGAAGAGGGTCTGGATCAACCCGTGGTCTTCTTATCCAGGAGACTACTTCCCAGGGAACAGAAGTGGAGTGCAATAGAGCGTGAAGCCTTTGCAGTGGTATGGGCTCTGAAGAAGTTGCGGCCATACCTGTTTGGCTCGCACTTCCTGGTTCAGACCGACCACAGACCCCTTCGTTGGCTGATGCAAATGAAGGGGGAGAATCCCAAGTTGTTGAGGTGGTCTATTTCCCTACAGGGGATGGACTTTCAGGTGGAACATCGGCCTGGAGTGGACCACGCCAATGCAGACGGTCTCTCAAGGTATTTCCGCCTTAGTGATGAGAACTCCCAAGGGGTTGGGTAGCTCTCCCCACTTTCAGCTGGGGGGGACGCGTGTTAGACCTGTCAGCCCTTTGGGTGGTCCCTCCTCATCATTATTTATTTTGTCCCACTTTTGCCTCAAACCCTGTTTGAATTTTTCCTTTTTGGGAACCACCAGACTTTTTAGTGTTGCTACAGATTCAGGGAGCCATTTTAGCTACCCCTGAAACTTCTGTCTGAGGGCCTGAAGCACAAAATGGTGGCCTCCTGTGACATCACCAGCATCCACTGGAACCTACCAGCACCTTCCAGAACCTTCCAGGAGATTCCAGAACTGTGTGACAGTTGGAAACCGTTTAGAATGTTGGGAGGATAAGAGAGGCAGTTGGCAGTTGGAGCTGGCAGTTGGCACCTGACTGGTGAAGAGAGAGGAGCACAACAGTGAAGGAGGAAGGAGTGAAGCAGCAGGGGTGGAAACTTGTGCCTGGAGTGGGGTCCATAAACCCACCCTTGATACTTGTCCCTACTGATGGATCCCAGCCTATAGCCCTGTGTGGGAAGAAGTCAGAAGAAAACCATCCTAAGGACCTGGACAGCAGGAACAGGCCTTAGAACCAAGAAAGAAGTAAGATTCTGACCTGAGAACTGGTTTCCCTGGAGCCTGGCGTCGAGTAGCCGAAGACCTGGAGCCCGAGGTGGAGAAGCGGCGCTGACTGAGGTAGCAGACGTCGTACCCGGAGCCGCCTGAGGTCGTAAGAGGGCGCCGGCGGAGGTCGAGAGGAATACCAAAGGTCGAGAAGGAAGTGAACCGAGGTCGAGTGAGCGGCGTCATCGGAAGGGTGAAGTCCGCCCTCCGGAGTCGTCGGAGACCGAGGTAAAGGAGCACCGGAGGTCGGGAGTGAGGATCGCACTCCGGAGTCGCCCGGAGCCTGTGAGGAGGAGCACCGGAGGTCGGGGGTGAGGATCGCACCCCGGAGTCGCCGGAAGTCGACATCGAGGCCAGGCCGGCCGACGTCATCGGAGTCGAGAGCGCCATCGGACCGGAGCCGCCCGAAGTCGACATCGTGTAGAGTCTGCCCGACGCCGTCGAATCGGAGGTCGAGATCGAACCGAGGCCACCGACATCGGACCGGAACCGCCTGCCGGCGTCGTCAAAGAACTGACATTGTGCCGAGGCCGCCGAGACCGAACCGGAACCGCCTCACGGCGTCGACACGACTCCAGCGGCGTCGGAACATCAGAAAAGGGCAGTAAGTGGAGTAGAGGGCGCCTTAGGCCCTGTGGAGACCTGAGAGACTACTCTAAGGGGCTAGGGAAGTGCTGAAACCCACCTGACTGTGCCTGGGGTGAACTGGGACTATCCTAGAGAGGTTCTGTGGAGAGGGAAGCCAGGGCATTGGAATTTCCCCCCTTTGATCTACCTCAGTTTAGGCCTCAGCCTTTGCCTCAGCCAGGGAGTAGCCCCCTCAAGCCTTCCACAACCCTACAAGCTGTGCCTGGGCCAAATCAGCCCTTAAGAATTGAAGTGTCATCTGATTCACAAAGTGTACTGTATACTTCTAATTATTTATTGGGGATACTGTATTTATTAAGTTCTTGTCTATTTATTGCTGCACTGAATTTATAGGTCTACAGGACTTGTTGGTGTACAGTATTTATTGGTACAGTATTTATTGGTACAGTATTTATTACCTCAAAGTATTTAATTGTCTGTATATATTGCACTTGTATTTATGCCCTGTTATTTATGATCACCCTTATTTATTTCAGCAAACAGCCAATATTTATTTGACCTGCACTATTTAAAATGTATATACTGTGATTGTTATTTATTTTCCCAATCAGCAACTAAGAGAAAAAGATAAAGAAAGCATATTTTCATAATTTTTACGGTGTAGAGTCGTTTTTGGAACGGATGCACGCATGGTTATTGTATGGGTATATTGTATGCTTAGCACTGCGCCTGTTTCCTGACCACTCGAGCCAAGCTACCCCATTGTGTCGGGAAGGTCCACCACCACCCTGCGGAGTGGGAGTGGGCTGTTTCCAACAGACTTCACCTTACGTTGGATGGGGGAGCACAGTATTTCTATACCAAATAGCACCCTTCCTTTTGCTTTCCAATATCATTTGCTATGGGGATACCAAATATTATGTCTCACGAATTCCCGTAATATCTCGTATCCCCTATGTTTCATGTGTTAATGTTTAGCCATTGGCCAGTTTAATTTGCATCTTATTTGATAGCAGACTACGGTATGTTTTCGCATTTTGTACATCATTCCACAAGATTGTGCATCCGGTTCCCTTAGGGGATACCAAATATAATAGCCTATACGGCCTATAATATTTGGTATCCCAAGCGTTTCTCGGGTTAGAAGTTACAAGGATTCAATTTCACATGGCCTCATGTTGGATGGAGGAGTACAGTATTTCTATACCAAATAGAACCCTTCCTTTTGCTTTCCAACATCACTTATTATGGGGATGCCAAATATTATGGTTCCTGCGTTGCTGTAATATCTAGTATCCCCTATGTTTCACGGGTTACCCTTTAGCCATTGACCAGTTGAAATGTACTTTTATTTGAAAGCAAACTACAGTATCTTTTCCCATATCGTACATCATTCGACAACATTTTGCATCCGGTACCCTTAGGGGATACTAAATATAATAGCCTATACGGCCTATAATATTTGGTATCCCCAGTGTTTCTCAGGTTAGAAGTTACCAGGATTCAATTTGACATTGCCTTATGTTGGATGGGGGAGCACAGTATTGGTATACCAAATAGCAACCTTCCTTTTGCTTTCCAACATCATTTACTATTGGGATACTAAATATTATGGCTCACACATTGCTGTAATTTCTCGTATCCCCATTGATTCATTGGTTACCCTTTAGCCATTGACCAGTTGAAATTGCCTTTTATTTGATAGCAGACTACAATATCTTTTCACATTTTGTACATCAATCCACAAGATTTTACATCCTTCACCGTTAGGGTATACCAAATATAATAGCCTATACGGCCTATAATATTTGGTATCCCCAGTGTTTCTCTGGTTAGAAGTTACCAGGTTTCAATTTGACTTCACCTTATGTTGGATGGGGGAGCACAGTATTTCTATACCAAATAGCACCCTTCCTTTTACTTTCCAACATCATTTACTATGGGGATACCAAATAATATGTCTCACGTAATATCTCGTATCCTCTATGTTTCATGGGTTAATTTTTAGCCATTGACCAGTAGAATTTGCCTTTTATTTGACAGCATATTACAGTATCTTTTCACATTTTGTCCATCACTCCACAAGATTTTGCATCCGGTATTATGGCTCACACATTGCTGTAATATCTCGTTTCACCTACATTTCATGGGCTACCATTCAGCCATTGACCAGTTTGACATTTGTTTGATAGCAGACCAAAGTAGCTTTTCACATTTTATACATTATTCCACAACATTTTACGTCCGGTTCCATTAGGGCATACCATATATAATGGGCTATACCAGCTATAATATTTGGTGTTCCCTGTTGTTCTCGGGTTAGAACTTACCAGGATTCAATTTGACATGGTCTTATGTTGGATGGGTGAGCTCAATATTTCTATGCCAAATATCACCCTTCCTTTTGCTTTCCAACATTTTTCACTATAGGTATACCACATATTATGGCTCACTCATTGCTGTAATATCTTGTTTCTCCTACATTTCATGGGCTACCATTCAGCCATTGACCAGTTGAGGTTGACATTTGTTTGATAGCAGACTAAATTAGCTTTTCACATTTTATACTTCATTCCACAACATTTTACGTCCGGTTCCATTAGGGGATACCATATATAATGGGCTATACCAGCTATATTATTTGGTATCCCCTGTTGTTCTCGGGTTAGAACTTACCAGGATTCAATTTGACATGGTCTTATGTTGGATGGGTGAGCACAATATTTCTATGCCAAATATCCCCCTTCCTTTTGCTTTCCAACATTGTTTACTATGGGGAAACCACATATTATGGCTAACACATTGCTGTAATATCTCGTATCCCCTACGTTTCATGGGCTACTCTTTCGACATTCACCAGTTGAAGTTGCATTTTATTTGTTAGCAGACTAAATTAGCTTTTCACATTTTGTAGATCATTCCACAAGACTTTACAACCGGTTCCCTTAGGGGATACCACATACAATGGCCTTTACCGCCTATAATATTTGGTGTCCCCAGTGTTTCTCAGGTTATAACTTATCAGGATTCAATTTGACATGGTCTTTGGTTGTAAGGATGAGCACAGTATTTCTACGCCAAATAGCACGCTTCCTTTTGCTTTCCAACATTGTTTACTATTGGGATATCAAATATTATGGCTCACACATTGCTGTAATATCTTGTATCCCCTATATTTCATGGGCTACCATTCAGCCATTGACCAGTTGTGGTTGACATTTATTTGATAGCAGACTACAGTACCTATTCAGATTTTATACATCATTCCACAACATTTTACGTCCGGTTCCATTAGGGGATACCATATATAATGGGCTATACCAGCTATAATATTTGGTATCCCCTGTTGTTCTCGGGTTAGAACTTACCAGGATTCAATTTGACATGGTCTTATGTTGGATGGGTGAGCACAATATTTCTATGCCAAATATTCCCCTTCCTTTTGCTTTCCAACATTGTTTACTATGGGGATACCACATATTATGGGTCACACATTGCTGGAATATCTCGTATCCCCTATGTTTCATGGGCTACTCTTTCGACATTCACCAGTTGAAGTTGCATTTTATTTGTTAGCAGACCACATTAGCTTTTCATATTTTTTAAATCCTTCCACAGGACTTTACAACGGGTTCCCCTAGGGGATACCAAATACAATGTCCTTTCCGCCTATAATATTTGGTATCCCCTGTGTTTCTCGGGTTATAACTTATCAGGATTCAATTTGACATGGTCTTTGGTTGTAAGGATGAGCACAGTATTTCTATGCCAAATAGCACCCTTCCCTTTGTTTTCCAACATTTTTTACTATGGGGATACCAAATATTATGGCTCACTTATTGCTGTGATATCTCCTATCCCCTACGTTTCATGGGCTACCCTTTAGACATTCACCAGTTGAAGTTGCATTTTATTTGTTAGCAGACGACAATAGCTTTTCACATTTTGTAGATCATTCCACAAGAGTTTACAACTGGTTCCCTTAGGGGATACCAAATACAATGGCCTTTACCGCCTATAATATTTGGTATCCCCTATGTTTCTCTGGTTAGAATGTACCAGGATACAATTCGGCATGGTCTTATGTTGGACGGGTGAGCACAATATTTCTATGCCGAATAGCACCCTTCCTTTTGATTTCCAACATTGGTTACTATGGGGATACCAAATATTATGGCTCACACATTGCTGTAATCTCTTGTATCCCCTAGTTTCATGGGCTACTCTTTAGACATTCACCAGTTGAAGTTGCATTTGATTTGTTAGCAGACTAAATTAGCTTTTCACATTTTGTAGATCATTCCACAAGACTTTACAACTGGTTCCCTTAGGGGATACCACATACAATGGCGTTTACCGCCTATAATATTTGGTATCCCCTATGTTTCTCTGGTTAGAATGTACCAGGATACAACTCGGCATGGTCTGATGTTGGACGGGTGAGCACAATATTTCTATGCCGAATAGCACACTTCCTTTTGATTTCCAACATTGGTTAGTATGGGGATACCAAATTTTATGGCTCACGTATTGCTGTAATATCTTGTATCTCCTATGTTTCATGGGCTAACCTTTAGACATTCACCAGTTGGAGTAGCATTTTATTTGTTAGCAGACCACATTAGCTTTTCATATTTTTTAAATCCTTCCACAGGACTTTACAACGGGTTCCCCTAGGGGATCCCAAATACAATGTCCTTTCCGCCTATAATATTTGGTATCCCCTGTGTTTCTCAGGTTATAACTTATCAGGATTCAATTTGACATGGTCTTTGGTTGTAAGGATGAGCACAGTATTTCTACGCCAAATAGCACGCTTCCTTTTGCTTTCCAACATTGTTTACTATTGGGATATCAAATATTATGGCTCACACATTGCTGTAATATCTTGTATCCCATATATTTCACGGGCTACCATTCAGCCATTGACCAGTTGTGGTTGACATTTATTTGATAGCAGACTACAGTAGCTATTCACATTTTATACATCATTCCACAACATTTTACGTCCGGTTCCATTAGGGGATACCATATATAATGGGCTATACCAGCTATAATATTTTGTATCCCCTGTTGTTCTCGGGTTAGAACTTACCAGGATTCAATTTGACATGGTCTTATGTTGGATGGGTGAGCACAATATTTCTATGCCAAATATTCCCCTTCCTTTTGCTTTCCAACATTGTTTACTATGGGGATACCACATATTATGGGTCACACATTGCTGGAATATCTCGTATCCCAATGTTTCATGGGCTACTCTTTCGACATTCACCAGTTGAAGTTGCATTTTATTTGTTAGCAGACTAAATTAGCTTTTCACATTTTGTAGATTATTCCACAAGACTTTACAACTGGTTCCCTTAGGGGATACCAAATACAATGGCCACCATATATAATAGGCTGTACCAGCTATAATATTTGGAATCCCTTGTTATTCTCGGGTTAGAACTTACCAGGATTCAATTTGACATGGTCTTAAGTTGGATGGGTAAGCACAGTATTTCTAGGCCAAACATCACCCTTCCTTTTGCTTTCAACATCGGTTACTATGGGATACCAAATATTATGGGTCACACATTGCTGGAATCCCTTGTGCCCCTACATTTCATGGGCTACCCTTCAGCCATTGACCAGTTGAAGTAGCCATTTATTTGACAGTTGACTACAGTATCTTTTCACATTTTGTACATAATTCCACAACATTTTACATCAGGTTTTCTTAGGGGATACCACATATGATGGCCTATACCAGCTATAATATTTGGTATCCCCTCTGTTTCTCAGGTTGGAACTTAGCAGGAATCAATTTGACATGGTCTTATGTTGGATAGGTGAGCACAGTTTTTCTATGCCTCATAGCACCCTTCCTTTAACTTTCCAATATTGGTTACTATGGGGATACCAAATAATATGGCTCACACATTGCTGTAATACCCCGTATCTCCTACGTTTCATGGGCTACCCTTGAGACATTCACCAGTTGAAGATGTCTTTTATTGTTAGCAGACTCAGTATCTTTTCACATCTTATACATCATTCCACAACATTTTACACCCGGTTCCTTTATGGGATACCATATATAACGGGCGATACCATCTATAATATTTGGTATCCCCTGTATTTCTCAGGTTAGAACGTTCCAGGATTCAATTTAACATGGTCTCATGTTGGATGGGTGAGCACAGTATTTCTATGTCAAATAGCACCCTTCCATTTGCTTTCCACCATCAATTGCTATGGGATACCAAATATTATGGCTAACACATTGCTGTGATATCTCGTATCCCCTGCGTTTCATGGGCTACCCTTTAGACATTCACCAGTTGAAGTTGTATTTTATTTGTTAGTGGACTACATTAGCTTTTCTCATTTTTACATCATTCCACAAGATTATACAACCGGTTCCTTTAGGGGATACCAAATACAATGGACTTTACCGCTTATAATATTTTGTATCCCCTGTGTTTCTCGGGTTGGACCTTACCAGGAATCAATTTGACATGGTCTTATGCTGGATAGGTGAGCACAGTATTTCTATGCCTCATAGCATCCTTCCTTTTACTTTCCAACATCGGTTACTAAGGGGATACCAAATATTATGGCTCACACATTGCTGTAATACCCCGTATCCCCTACGTTTCATGGGCTACCCTTGAGACATTCACCAGTTTAAGTTGCCTTTTATTTGTTAGCAGACTACAGTATCTTTTCACATCTTATACATCATTCCACAACATTTTACACCCGGTTCCTTTATGGGATACCATATATAACGGGCAAAACCATCTATAATATTTGGTATCCCCTGTGTTTCTCGGGTTAGAACTCTCCAGGATTCAATTTAACATGGTCTTATGTTGGTTGGGTGAGCACAGTATTTCTATGCCAAATAGCACCCTTCCTTTTGCTTTCTAACATGGGTTACTATGGGGATACCAAATATTATGGCTCACACAATGCTTTAATTTCTCTTATCCCTGCATTTCATGGGCTACCATTCGGCCATTGAACAAGTTGAGGTTGACATCTATTTGATAGCGGACTACAGTAGCTTTTACCATTTTATACATCACTCCACAACCTTTTTACTCCGGTTCCTCTAGGGGATACCCTATATAATGGCCGATACCAGCTATAATATTTGTTATCCCCTGTGTTTCTCGGGTTAGAACTTACCAGGATTCAATTTGACATGGTCGTATGTTGAGTGGGTGAGCACAGTATTTCTATGCCAAATAGCACCCTTCCTTGCTTTCCAACATTGGTTACTATGGGGATAACAAATAATATGGCTCACGGATTGCTGTAATATCCCGTATCCCCTACATTTCATGGCCTCCCATTCAGCCACTGACCAGTTGAAGTAGCCATTTATTTGACAGTAGACTACAGTATCTTGTCACATTTTTTACATAATTTCACAACATTTTAAATTAGAATTCCTTAGAAGATACCTCATGTAATGGACTATACCGGCTCTAATATTTGGTGTCCCCTGTGTTTCTTGGGTTAGAACTTACCAGGATTCAATTTGACATGGTCTTATGTTGGGTAGGTAAGCACAATATTTCTATGCCAAATAGCACCCTTCCTTTTGCTTTCTAACATGGGTTACTATGGGGATACCAAATATTATGGATCACACAATGCTTTAATTTCTCGTATCCCCTGCATTTCATGGGCTACCATTCAGCCTTTGACCAGTTGAGGTCGACATCTATTTTATAGCAGATTACAGTAGTTTTTACCATTGTATACATCATCCCACAACATTTTACATCCAGTTCCTTTAGGGGATACCCTATATAATGGGCTATACAAGCTATAATATTTGGTATCCCCTCTGTTTCTCGGGTTACAACTTACCAGGATTCTATTTGACATGGTCTTATGTTGGGTAGGTGAGCATAGTATTTCCATGCCAAATATCACCCTTCCTTTTGCTTTCCAACATCAGTTACTATGGGGATACCAAATATTATGGCTCACGCATTGCTGTAATATCTCGCATCCCCTACATTTCATAGGCTACTGTTCAGCCATTGACCAGTTGAGGTTGACATGTATCTGATATCAGACTACAGTACCTTTTACCATTTTATACAATACTCCACAACCTTTTTACTACCGGTTCCTTTAGGGGACACCATATATAATGGGCTATAACTGCTATAATATTTGGTATCCCCTGTGATTCTCTGGTTAGAACTTACCAGGATTCGATTTGACATGGTCTTATGTTGGATGGGTGAGCACAGTATTTCTATGCCAAATAGCACCCTTTATTTTACTTTCTAACATTGGTTACTATGGGGATACCAAATATTATGGCTCACGGATTGCTGTAATATCCCGTATCCCCTATATTTCATGGGCTACCATTCAGCCATTGACCAGTTGAGGTTGACATTTATTTGAGAGCAGATTACAGTAGTTTTTACCATTGTATACATCATCCAACAAAATTTTACATCCAGTTCCTTTAGGGGATACCATATATAATGGGCTATACCAGCTATAATATTTGGTATCCCCTGTGTTTCTCGGGTTAGAACTTACCAGGATTCAATTTGACATGGTCTTATGTTGGGTAGGTAAGCACAGTATTTCTATGCCAAATAGCACCCTTTCTTTTGCTTTCTAACATGGGTTACTATGGGGATACCAAATATTATGGATCACACAATGCTTTAATTTGTCGTATCCCCTGCATTTCATGGGCTACCATTCAGCCTTTGACCAGTTGAGGTTGACATCTATTTGATAGCAGACTACAGTACCTTTTACCATTTTATACAACACTCCACAACCTTTTTACTACCGGTTCCTTTAAGGCACACCATATATAATGGGCTATAACTGCTATAATATTTGGTATCCCCTGTGATTCTCTAGTTAGAACTTACCAGGATTCGATTTGACATGGTCTTATGTTGGATGGGTGAGCACAGTATTTCTATGCCAAATAGCACCCTTTATTTTACTTTCTAACATTGGTTACTATGGGGGATACCAAATATTATGGCTCACACATTGCTGTAATACCTTGTATCTCCTATGTTTTATGGGCTACCTTGACACATTCACCAGTTGAAGTTGCCTTTTATTTGTTAGCAGAATACAGTATCTTTTCACATCTTATTCATCATTCCACAACATTTTACATCCGGCTCCTGTATGGGATACCATATATAATGGGTATACCATCTATAGTATTTGGTATCCCCTGTTTTTCTCGGGTTAGAACTTACTAGGAGACAATTTTACATGGTCTTATGTTGGATGGATGAGCACAATATTTCTATGCTAAATAGCACCCTTTCTTTTGCTTTCCAACATCATTTATTATGGGGATACCAAATATTATGGCTCAAGTATTGCTGTAATATCTCGTATCCCCTACGTTTTATGGGCTACCCTTTAGACATTCATCAGTTGAAGTTGCATTTTATTTGTTAACAGACTACATTAGCTTCTCACATTTTTTACATCATTCCACAAGATTTTATAACTGCTTCCCTTAGGGATACCAAATACAATGGCCTTCACTGCCTATAACATTTGTTATCCCCTGTGTTTCTGGGGTTAGAACTTACCAGGATTCGATTTGACATGGTGTTATGTTAGATGGGTGAGCAGAGTATTTCTATGCCAAATAGCACCCTTCCTTTTACTTTCCAACATCGGTTACTATGGGGATACCAAATATTATGACACACACTTTGCTGTAATATCTCCTATCCCCTTTAGTTTTATGGGCTACCCTTGAGACATTCACCAGTTAAAGTTGCCTTTTATTTGTTAGCAGACTACAGTATCGTTTCACATCTTATACATCATTCCACAACATTTTACATCCGGTTCCTTTATGTGTTACCATATATAATGAGCTATACCAGCTATAATACCCCTTTGTTTCTAGGGTTAGAACTTTCCAGGATTCAATTTAACATGGTCTCATGTTGGATGGGTGAGCACAGTATTTCTATGCCAAATAGCACCCTTCCTTTTGCTTTCCAACTTCAGTTACTATGGGGATACCAAATATTATGGCTCACGCATTGCTGTAATATCTTGTATCCCCTAAATTTCATGGGCTACCATTGAGCCATTGACTAGTTGAGGTTGCTATGTATTTGATAGCAGACTACAGTAGCTTTTACCATTTTATACATCATGACACAAGATTTTACAACTGGTTCCTTTAGGGGATACCATATATAATGGGCTATACCAGCTATAATATCTGGTATCCCCTGTGTTTCTCGGGTTACAACTTACCAGGATTCAATTTGACATGGTCTTATGTTGGGTAGGTAAGCACAGTATTTCTATGCCAAATAGCACCCTTTCTTTTGCTTTCTAACATGGGTTACTATGGGGATACCAAATATTATGGATCATACAATGCTTTAATTTGTCGTATCCCCTGCAGTTCATGGGCTACCATTCAGCCTTTGACCAGTTGAGGTTGACATCTATTTGATAGCAGACTACAGTACCTTTTACCATTTTATACAACACTCCACAACCTTATTACTACCGGTTCCTTTAAGGCACACCATATATAATGGGCTATAACTGCTATAATATTTGGTATCCCCTGTGATTCTCTGGTTAGAACTTACCAGGATTTGATTTGACATGGTCTTATGTTGGATGGGTGAGCACAGTATTTCTATGCCAAATAGCACCCTTTATTTTACTTTCTAACATTGGTTACTATGGGGGATACCAAATATTATGGCTCACACATTGCTGTAATACCTTGTATCTCCTATGTTTTATGGGCTACCTTGACACATTCACCAGTTGAAGTTGCCTTTTATTTGTTAGCACAATACAGTATCTTTTCACATCTTATTCATCATTCCACAACATTTTACATCCGGCTCCTGTATGGGATACCATATATAATGGGTATACCATCTATAGTATTTGGTATCCCCTGTTTTTCTCGGGTTAGAACTTACTAGGAGACAATTTTACATGGTCTTATGTTGGATGGATGAGCACAATATTTCTATGCTAAATAGCACCCTTTCTTTTGCTTTCCAACATCATTTATTATGGGGATACCAAATATTATGGCTCAAGTATTGCTGTAATATCTCGTATCCCCTACGTTTTATGGGCTACCCTTTAGACATTCATCAGTTGAAGTTGCATTTTATTTGTTAACAGACTACATTAGCTTTTCACATTTTTTACATCATTCCACAAGATTTTATAACTGCTTCCCTCAGGGATACCAAATACAATGGCCTTCACTGCCTATAATATTTGTTATCCCCTGTTTTTCTGGGGTTAGAACTTACCAGGATTCGATTTGACATGGTCTTATGTTAGATGGGTGAGCAGAGTATTTCTATGCCAAATAGCACCCTTCCTTTTACTTTCCAACATCGGTTACTATGGGGATCCCAAATATTATGACACACACTTTGCTGTAATACCTCCTATCCCCTTTAGTTTTATGGGCTACCCTTGAGACATTCACCAGTTAAAGTTGCCTTTTATGTGTTAGCAGACTACAGTATCGTTTCACATCTTATACATCATTCCACAACATTTTACATCCGGTTCCTTTATGGGATACCATATATAATGAGCTATACCAGCTATAATACCCCTTTGTTTCTAGGGTTAGAACTTTCCAGGATTCAATTTAACATGGTCTCATGTTGGATGGGTGAGCACAGTATTTCTATGCCAAATAGCACCCTTCCTTTTGCTTTCCAACTTCAGTTACTATGGGGATACCAAATATCATGGCTCACGCATTGCTGTAATATCTTGTATCCCCTAAATTTCATGGGCTACCGTTCAGCCATTGACTAGTTGAGGTTGCTATGTATTTGATAGCAGACTACAGTAGCTTTTACCATTTTATACATCATGACACAAGATTTTACAACTGGTTCCTTTAGGGGATACCATATATAATGGGCTATACCAGCTATAATATCTGGTATCCCCTGTGTTTCTCGGGTTAGAACTTACCAGGATTCAATTTTACATGTTGGGTGGGTGAGCACAGGAGTTCTATGCCAAATAGCACCCTTCCTTTTGCTTTCCAACATCAGTTACTATTGTGATATCAATTTTTCTGGGTCAGGCATTGCTGTAATATACTGTATCCCCTTCATTTCATAGGCTACCATTTAGCCATTGACTAGTTGAACTTGCCTTTTATTTGATAGCAGACTACAGCATCTTTTCACATTTTTTACATCATTCCACAAGATTGTATATCTGGTTCCATTTGGGGATACCAAATATAATGGCCAGAACAGCTATGATATCTGGTATCCCCAATGTTTCTGGGGTTAGAACTTACCAGTATTCAATTTGACATGGCCTTATGTTGGATGGATGAGCACAGTATATCTATGGCAAATAGCACCTTTCCTTTTGCTTTCCAACATCGTTTACATTGGGGATACCAAATATTATGGGTCAGGCATTGCTCTAATATCTTGTATCTCCTATGTTACATGGGTTACCCTTTAGCCATTCACCACTTGAAATTGCCTTTTATTTGATAGCAGACTACAATATCTTTTCACATTTTTTACATCATTCCACAAGATTTTACATCTGGTTCTCTTAGGGGATACAAATATAATGACCTCTACTGCCTATAATATTTGGTATACCATGTGTTTCTGGGGCTAGAATTTATCAGGATTCAATTTGACATTATCTTATGTTGGATGGATGAGCACAGTATTTCTATAGCAAATAGCATTCTTCTGTTTGCTTTCCAACATCGTTTACATTGGGGATACCAAATATTATGGCTCACGCATTGCTATAATATCGCATATCCCCTACGTTACATAGGTTACCCTTTAGCCATTGACCAGTTGACGTTGCTTTTTATTTGATAGCAGACTACAGTATCTTTTGAGATTTGTATATCATTCCACAAGATTTTACATCCGGTTCCATCAGGGAATACAAAATACAATGGCCTTTACCACCAATAATATTTGGTATCCCCTGTGTTACTCGGTTTAAAACTTACCAGTATTCAATTTGACTTGGTCTTATGTTGGAATGTTGGATGGGTGAGCACAGTATTTCTATGCAACATAGCACCCTTCCTTTTGCTTTCCAAAACCATTTGCTAGGGAGATACCAAATATAATGGCTCACTTAATGCTGTAATATTGTGTATTGTCTACATTTTATGGGTTAGCCATTGACCACTTGAAATTGTCTTTTATTTGATAGCAGTCTGCAGTATCTTTTCACATTTTTTACATCATTGCACAAGGTTTTATATCGGGTTCCTTTAGGGAATACCAAATATAATAGCCTCTACCGACTATAATATTTGGTATCCAAGTGTTTCTTGGGTTAGATCTTACCAGGATTCAATGTAATATGGTCTTGTGTTGGCTGCGTGAGCACAGTATTGCTCTGCCAAATGGCACCCTTCGTGAGTCTTTCAACATCTTTTACAACTTTTCAAGGTTTACCTTTTAGCCATTGACCAACTGGAGATGCCTTTTGGTTTGATACCAGATTGCAGTCTCTTTTCACATTTTTGATTTCTCATGCAAACTTTCACATTCGGTTCCTTTGGGGGATACCAGATTTAATGGCCCATACCGACTATAATATTTTGTATCAAGGTTTATAAATTACCAGGATTCAATTGGACATGGTCTTATGTTAGCTTAGTGAGCATAGTATGTGTCTGCCAACTGGCAACCTTTCATGAGTTTTCTAACATCTCTTACTATAGGGTTACCAAATATTACGACTTTTGCATGAGCTGTAATATCTCGAATCTCCTACTTTTTATGGGTTACCCTTTAGCAATTGACCACCTAAAGTTGCCTTTTATTTGATAGCAGATTATAGTATTTGTTTGCATTTTTGATAACGTTCCACAAGCTTTTACATTCAGTTCCTATGAGGACGCCACGTGCTGCTCCAGAATTGCAGCATTGCAGCATTGCACTGTGCTTACCGTGGTGGAGAGTCAGTTGCGGTGGCAACCTGTCTAGAACTTGCTGGAGCATCCACTTGGGGTTGATACCAATGTGGGGATGATGGTGAAGCCAAAATCTGCTAAGAACCCCACCTCAGTCATTGGGGATTATGAGGGCCCTCCGCCCCTCCTGATAATGGGGTCGGCACTCTGGGCCACTCGCTACAGTCACTCTTTATAGTTTGTAAAGATGTTGCAGGTAATTCTGGACACAAAAGCAACACTGAAGTCCAAGATCAAGGCAGTCTCCTTGGATGTGAACCTACTCTGTATGAATCACAGGAAACTGGTGGATGGTGTGGATGATGCTGACTCCAAATTAACCATGATGCGACCCACATTGCAAGAGCTCCAAACCCAACTGAAGGACATGAGGGTGGAGGTGACCTCTCCACATTGGAGGATGCAGATTGCTGCTCGAGGCATAATACTGTCCACTTCTTGGGCTTTCTGGCATGCTTGGGGGGGCCTGAGTACAGAACTCTTCCTCGAACAGTGGCTGATGACCACAGTGTTGACAGGCAATGTACCCAAATTCTTTGTGGAGACAGCACATTGTCTACCTGGGAGGTCACTGCTATCAGGGTCCTGTAATTGCAAAACATCTTAATGATAGAGACAGAGACTTGATTCAGAAGTTGTTTTGGATGAAAGGTCCCTGGCACTTTGAGGGCAGAATTCACTGTGGACATGCAGCATCTTCGCAAGTCGCATACTGTGGTCAAGCAACTCCTCCAGGAGCTACGGCTTTAAGTATGCTCTATCCTGCTAAACTTAAGGGGATGGATGATGAGTGAGCCCATTCTTTCTTGACTCCTGGAGACGCATAAGCCTGGTTACATGCCAAGGGAATAGCGAAGCCCACATCAGAGGACCGGAACGCTGGTAAATGGCTGACATTGCAACTGAGGCGCAGGAGGAGCAGGGGACCCAGAGCTGCCCCTTCATGGCACAGGCGGCCAGGATGCGAGCACAGGCAGGGCAGGTGGTGCTGAAATATGGCCAGAACTCTTTGAGGAGTTACGGGCAGACCGTGCCTCTCACAGTCAGATACTAATGGCTCCATGGTGTTATGAACCCCAATATAGGCCTATGTAGTTATACAACCTTTCACCTTCTTCTGTCCTACCATTGTTCTACATAACGGGTCTGGCGCTGACCTTTTACCTGGATAGGTGCCACATGACTTTCTTGTGGTTTTCTCCGAAAACTAGCCTCATGTATTATGCATGAGGATTCTAAGTATCACAGCAGGATTACCCTCTTCTGCATAATAACTCTGTATAAGGGCCATCTCTGTTGTCATCCTTGTCCAACATGCCCATGGTATACTTCTAGGTAGAACCCCTGAGGGTACATTTGGGCATATAAGCACTACATCTTCACTGGGTAAACCAGAGGAGACAGACTTCAACTCTGAAATGCTGACACAAGACGCTGAGGTCCCTGCACTTAGACACTGCGGCACGCAGTAGTCTGACATCGATTCCGGGATGGCCATCTCGAGATCAAGACGGGGTCCTTTGCTCTCCCATATCAGGTAATGGGGTTGGCTCTACCCAAATGGGGTTTCTTGGCTATTAACCTACATCTATGCTAGGTAAACTTAGGTACATCTAGTTAGGGTTTGCATCGTAGGAGTATGCATTTTTACTGTTATGTATCTATATGCCTGCATATAGTCATTGTTTTAGCACTATGGTAAAATTCTACCTTTTCTTTACTCTACTGGTGCTCATAATCGTATATATTTGTTTCTGTCTCATGGTTGTTGCAGCACACATATTTTATACTAGAATGACGTTGGTTCAATAAATACTTATTGAAAACGTCCCCAACATTTATTTTGTTTATTTCTTTGAGGCAAAGTAAGCACAAGTGACTGAGCGAAAAGTACTGGACAGTTCCCATGATCCCTGAGGGGTCAGGGTTGTCATGTTCAATAGTTGCCAGAAACTATTCGCTCCTTGGTAAGAAGGGCTGGTAGTGGCACTGTGAGCTAGCTGGTCTACAAACTAACATATCCTTTGGGGGTTCCTGGAATCAGTCTGGACACCAATCCCTTAGTTTATGTTATCTAAACACGCAGATCCTATATAGATTTGTAGGAACTACACAACAATGGCCTCTGCTAGGGAGTACTCCCAGGTGCAGGAGTTGACACCATGACTGGTGGATAATCTGCCATGAAGGGTGGGTGTTTGGTCTTTGCTGTGTGAGAAGTGGTGTGACCTGCTCACCAGTACATACAAGAGACACCTTAGAACCCCGCGAGAGAGGATTGGAAGCCCACATCATTGGAGACGACCTTTGTGTCCGTGAGCCCTGATCTCTCTAAACAGGACATGTATTTTATTACATATTTCTCTTTGGTTGTTGTTCATTCGTTGGATGGTTATGGCTAGTCACTCAGCGGAGTCCTGGTCGGAGGGGTTACAAATCTTGTGTTTTCTTTTGATGCACAGATGAAGTTTTCTACATATAATACTGTAGCATGGGCCTGTACTGCACTGGTCTCTTTATCGTTGATCGAACATTTGGGGGGGCCTTCACACTAGAGTTTTGGGGAATGGGAATGTGGAATGTGATGCATCACTACTTACCACCATACCTAATGGCACATCTACAGGCCACACTACCCCACTGTGAGAAGTTGGCCTGGTATATGCTGTCCACTAGTTATAGTGGGCACCTTGCACCAGTCCAAACAACCCCTTATTGATGATAGGTTAAAGACAACCTTTATTGATAGCTATCCTAGTGGTAGCTATGGAGAGCAGCCTTCAGGATAAGTCTTGAAGGAATGTAAAGCAGCTTGTTTTACCAGTCTATAATCTCTTGAGTGGCTAAATGAAAGGAGACCACACCAGGTATATATATAAAATATATGTATTTATTACTAAACACACCCCTCTAGTCTATTTATGAGGCTAGAGGCAAAAGCACATAAGTTACACTTCAAATAGACAGTAAAGTAGCACAAATACACATTAGGCCCTAGGGGCGAGCCAAACCATATACTAAAAAAATGCTATAGGAACCACGACTTAACTAGACACAAGGCCTAGAGCCTGTAGAATCGCTGGGACCCCAAGGAACCCCCAAGGTAGTGACACAGGGGACCCACGGGGCCGTGTGCAGTGTGAGAACGCAGCTGCGAGCTCCTGTTAGCTTCTGTGGGAAAAGTGGTTGTTAGAATTTTAGAGTTAAAGGACACTTAGAAGTGGACTAGGACCCAACCCTCTTGGACTTAGACAGTTCTAGGGTCAACACACACGGGAGCACCAGAGTACTCGAGTTACCTCACCCAGGGAAGCCGGGTGCATAGGCTGCCATTAAGTAAGTCCTAGGAGGGGGGAGGAATGTGGGGACGGTGAGTTGGACTAGCAGGCACGGGAAGAAGAGGCGGGAAGGAGACAAGCAGGAGAGCCGGTAAGGAGTGGGGAGGCAGGAAGAGGTGCAGGAGGGAGAGAGGTGAGCGCATAGCAGAAACTGGCATGGTTGTGGGAGCTGCAAAAAAGGCTGAAAGAGCAAGTGAGGAGGAGGCAGCAAAAAGAGGCTGAGAAAACAGTGGAAAGAGGCACAAATGTGGGATAGTGGCACAAAGCGGCTGAGAAGAGGGAGAAAAGGCACAGACAATTGTAAGGTAGAGAAGTGTGAAAAGTGGCACAGAGAGGATGAAAAAAAGAGGAGAAGAGACCCAAGTATTGAGACAGAAGAGAACAAACTATTATGTTAGTTTAAATCAAAAAAGGCAAATGTGGACAAAACTCCTACATGCATTTGTCCCTGTGCAAAGAAAAAAATGGAACAAGGTAAACTTGCAGGGAAAATGTCTGCAAAATGTTTCCATCTCAATCACATTTTATTAATGAATATGCTGGATGAGGAATTTTAACTGGTGTTAGAATCCGGGTTCTCTGGTTGACACAGGTAGGTACTTGTGTCAGGCAGGGAACCTTTCCTCTAGTCAGGGTAGGGGGTACACTCCAACAATAACCCCTGCTCACCCTCTAGGTAGCTTGGCGCGAGCAGACAAGGCCTATCTCAGAGCGTTTAGGTTAAGCATTTGTGAACACACACACAGTAACTCAGTGACAACCCCACAAATGGACTCCACACTGGGATATATAAAAAATAGCACTTTATATATATAGATTAGGCTTAGCACAAGACCAGATAACGTTTAAACGGCCCACAATACTTATTAGACAAAGAGTCCTTGGGTTTAGCGTAGTTTTAAAGTTCTGTGCGCTTCGTTCCTTTCCGTACGCTTCGTATGCGGTAAAAACTGCTTGGGAACGGGTCTCACACGCACTGTAGGCGCTTCGGGATGAAGCGTACACCCTACGGTGCGAACAGGCACAGTACCTTTATCTTTTGGTGAGTTTGTCACGGATGCTGCGCTGACATCAAATGCGATGTACGGTGTGTTGTCCTCCTGGTGCGATGCGTACTACGGTACGTTAGACCTTGGGTATGCAGGGAAGTAACCGAATGCCGATGGATCGCACGCTGTGACTCAGTCGATCATGGATTGAACACTTTGGACGAATGGAATACAGTCACTAATACATCTTAAATTTCTCCATCTGTTTCCCTTGATTGTTTTTTCACATGATTCATATTAAATATTCCACTGACTTCTGAATAACCTGCTGGCTCTTACGTTGCCATCATTTTTTGTCTCTTTCTCCCCTTCTTTTCTCCTCCCCCCCACTCCCCTTCTCCCCCCCCCTTCCTCCACCTTCCTCTTCAAAACTGTAGATATCCGATTTCCTTTGGGACACATGTTACTGATGGACAAATTACTCTGTGGTCCACTACCATTGTTAATAATGTCAACCTTCTTGATGTACATTACATTGACAAGTCCTTCCATCGTACCTTATTTTCCCTTTCCTTTCCTTTTCCTTTCTCCACAATGCATAGAATAATGTTTAGCATACTGTGGTTATGTCGTCTCAATTCTCAATTTGTTTGTTAATTGTTGTATAATATAATTGTTACATATGTCATTTTTGTTTTACATTTTGCGTTAACCATTCATCCTCACACTGAGAGTTATTTATTTTTTTAATGTTGTGTCTTACCATGCGTAGCAATATTCGTGATTTATGTTCTGTTTTGCCTATTGCTCCCTTCTTTCAGCTCCCTTCCTTTTTCTTCTCCCCTCCCCCCCTTTTTTCGCCCCCCCTTCCTTCTCCCTTCTAAATTATCAGCTGTTTAATTTAATTTTAATTTACTCTTGTCCGAATTGTAAATAATATATGTGTCCAAATGTGGCTAACACCAGCCTCGAACCTCTCACTTTCGGTGTTCCTTTCTTGTATGAACCTCGTTCTACAATTCCTTTCCCCCTTTTTCCGTCCCCCCGGGGCACTACCTGACTCTCACTAGTTACTGATCCAGCCCTCTTCCTGTCCTGCCCCGATCACGTGACAAACTGCACTCGGCCTTTAACGGGGTTTCAATACACACGCCGCTATCGTCACGGACGTTTCACTCGCCCGCATCTGACCAATTTAGGATTTGTTCCCTTCCATCGATCAAGTCACCTTTGGACCCACTTGCTTTAAATTTGTCCCGATGTAAGATCTACCAGCCTAAGACCTGACAGTCTAGGACAAATTTGAATTCATTCCTTCATTTAACATCCCTAACTCCCTCCTTCCCTTTTTTATGCACATAGATTCGTCTCCAATGCCCGGCCCCCGGACTCCTACTGTTGCAGCAATGTTTGACGCTGACCCTTGAGTGCTTATACCATTGGTAATTACCAGACCTTTATCCCTTTGGTCACATGATTTATCCTTATAACCAGTTTCACTTACCGTGTTCCCTTCCTTTTCCCTTTCCTTCCTAGATTACGCGCCGATTCATGCCCGCGTTTGTTTCACTTCTATTGGACTCATTGTACTTACCTAGACTACGCTCAGGTATTTCTCTCCTACTCTCATTTGTGGTCACTCTTTACTCAGAGCTTTCTTTTTCTTTTTCAGACTATTCTAAAACTTTATTTCTCCTCCCCCTTACAGCACCCGTTTAATTATGACAATTGTCCTGATGATGTCCTGAAATTAATCAGGCTGAAACGCCGTCGACAATCCTCAGCAAAGAACTTTGGCTTTCCTGTGGTCACCTAAAATTTGTTCAAACCAGATTATATATAATCATTTTCCTTGACCACATTGTTATTATATTATTTATTTTTTCGCCGTTCACGCTGTCTTCACCCATTGTGTCACCGCGCCGTTCACTATCACTAGCACGCCCAGTGCTCACTTTTGTGTGTTTTGGTCATTTGTACCTTTATTGTACTGTAGTGCTGTAGCAACTACCTACAATATATATCCCTTTTCTATTCTTCTTGTGGTCTCCCTTCCTTTTTTCCCCCTTCCCTTTGTGATTTACATCACTGATTTGAAACTTGCTGTTTTAAATGATATCCAGTTGAGACGTTGTTGTTTTGATAAAAATTCATCCAAAGTGGGCAATACCTAAAAACACACAATAACAAGTTTTATTATGAATAAGTAGAAAAATATAAAACATAAAAGCAAGGAGGAGAGTGTAGAGTGTTTGTGATGGTAAGGGGATTGGTAATTACCATATGTTTCATTACCATTCTAATTATTACTAGGATGGGATTGAAATGCAACCGCTTTTGCATGATTCCACCACATCCGCCCACCTGAGAGAGATCGATGATTATGCAATGATTCTGAACTTGCATTTAACATGCACGGGTTTCATTTAATTCTAAATGCAAACTAAAAAGACGCATTGCAAGCCACATAGAGACTGCACAGTGACATCAAGGTGTATCCGGAATTAATGCTCGATACTTTATGCAAAATCAGAGCTAAAATCCATGTTGAACAGTTTCCCTTGGGTCCCAAATGAAAATATGAAAACAAGAATGACGAAGACAGAATGACAGGTACAGGCTTCAGAAGCAAGTCTGTCCTCCCTGTTTTGTTCTTTGCTGCATTTCTGAATTGAAAGTTAAAATATAAAAGTGATTTGTAACGGGATTTCAGAATTAAGTATATCACGTTCCCATTAAAGGCAGATAGACTAGGTGGAGCGATTTCGTTGACGTTTTGATTGGTTGTCGTACCAAAAGTAGCAACTTCTCGTCTTTGTTTTTAGGTCTCACCTATAAATTGATTTAGCAGTCTGTTGTTGAAGACTTGATGTAAGTAGCACAAGACATGGGCTGTGGCCTTTGTATCACCCCCTTATGATTAACAACCTTTCAAGTCTATCTCACTTCTCTAACCCTGAGTAGATGAATATCATGTTCTTTCTGTAGTCTTGCCTAGGAGCACAGTCTCACTGTGTTTTGATTGTATGACGTGTATCCTTCTACTGCTGACATCACATCTTGCATTCCAGTATACTGGAAGGGAAATGTTATTATCCTCTCAATCTCACCCTACTCCCTCGTGCCCCATGCAGCCTCCACTCTTTCTCTTTATTAAAATAAAAGCAAATCACTTCTCCCTGCCCTCCCCAGCTTTCATGTGATTTGAGAGCACCGCCTGATGGGCAACCACCTTAAAATGTATTTTTGCCTTTTTCAAGATGGTTGCCTCAACATGTCCGTGCACACACATAGGCAGCTGCATCTAATACTTTATTTTGATATGATTTAGCAAAATACATTTAAAGATTACCATTGTGGTGGCCGCTTGAAAAGCAAAAAAAAGGAGATGCAAAACCAAAAGATTTCCCCCTTAGTGGGAAAGGTATGCCCAGACTTGGGTCCGTGCTCGTTATGCCATCTGATTCATGCTAGCCTAGCTGATACAGGGTGATACCCCAAAACTGGTTCCATGATGCTTGTTTCTGGCCCAGGGAAGACTTGGCCTGGCAGTTCGGGCTGAACTGTTCTCATGGGGAGCAGGGTCAAGACTGATTTGCATGTGGTTAGGGCCCAACTGGAATGGAGTAGTGAGCAAACATACAATGTGACCCACAGGAGGCAGCAGGCATGCAAAAGTGGCATTATCAAAATTGTAATTTAAAATCTGACTTTACCATTAAAGACGATTTATTACTACAATTTTATAGATAGCAAACCTGAAATTCCAATCTTCCTCCAATCAAATGTTAGGACTTATCAAATATAATAAATTAGCCCAAAGTTATACTTTGGGACAAGTACGCCTCACAATAGTGAAAAAGGTTTTCTCTACCAGTGCATGTTAAACTCAAACGTACATTGTCAATCTTGTAATGACAATGCATCCAGTCCTATTGGCTATATAGGACCTACATTATAAGCGACCTATATGCTACAAAAAGGGAGTTTAAAGTTTGGCAAGGGAGTAATATTGTCAAGTTGAATTGGAAGATCCAAACTGCATTCAGACTGCAATAGTAGATCTTGGACATGATTTAAGATGCTACTTATGTGGGTGGCACAATATATGGTGTAGACCCACTAATAATAGTTCATTTATCTGCCCTAGTTATATGGTATACCACTCTTCAAGGGACTTACATGTAAATTAAATAGGCCAAACAGATGTAAGCCAATCTTACCATATTTAAAGGGGAGAGTGCAAGCACTTTAGCACTAGTTAGCAGTTGTGAAGAGCAAGGTCCTAAGGTTAACAACAAATTAATTCAGCAAAAAGTGGAGGGAAAAAGGCAAACATTTGGAGTGTTCCTGCAGAGATGGCAGGTCCAACAATAATAATATTATGAACAATAATTATGTGAGCAATTGGGTTGTAGGTTGGGGTATGAACCCTAGTCAATAAAAAATCAATCATAGTCAGTGGAAGAATCAGGCATCCCTAAATTGACCTGTGCATGTGCTCACCCTTTGGTAGCTTGGCACAGAGCAGTCAGGCTTAACTTAGAGGAAATGTATAAAGTATTTGTACAACACTTTGACAGTAAAACAGGGTACAAACCACACAAAATGATTCCACACCTAGTTAGAAAAGTAGAACCTAATTAAAAAAAATACCAAGAACAAAACAACTAAAATCCAATAAGTAGAACTTGAGATTTGAATTTTTGAAGACTAAACAGTGAAATAGAGCTTAGAAGCAATAGGGGGCTGATTACGATCTCGCTAGGAAGGCCTCTAGATGGACTCGGGAATGAGCAAATCCATTTCGGAGCCTGAGTCTCCGTTCGAATCTCCCCCGTTCCGAACAACGAAGTATGATGCGAAGATCTCTTCCCTGTCGACCAATTTGTTTCTGAACCCAATCCTGTCAGTCCAAACCGAATCGTCACGAGTTGGAGCCGGCTTCCGAATGAGCAAGTACCATGCACAAATCGGTCCCGTGGGGGTACCCATGGGTCCCCCCTTCCCATCTATCCACAGTGTGCCCCACCCATCCCTTTTTGTTGTGGGAGCCTGTGAATGGTATACAGGCTCCCATAGATTTCAATGGGAGCCCAAGCAAACGAAGTCCGTCACCATGTGGATGCGTCGGAATCGGTTGCTTGGACTAGAGTTCTACAGAGGGCTATCCTAGAGATATCGTAATCAGTCCCTAAGTGTTTACTTGGGATATCTGGTTGCCCCGAAGCCAGACAAAGGCAAACATTTTGGCTGACCATGACCACTGAACAAAAGTACCTTGATCCCGGCTGTGTTGACATCAAAGATGTAGGCCACAGAAGAAGCGATGCGTGGGTGTTGATCCACGCAGGCCTCTATCACAAGGTAAGAGACTACACCTGATACTTAGTCCCAGAATATAGCATATGGCAAACTAGGACAAGGGCGTAGATCATTTTGCTCTAGTCAGCATGCTAGATAAGGTAAGGGTAGCTAAATTTTTTTTTTCTTGAATCTTTGGAAGTGACACAACAGGTACACCCCATACACTTGAAGTGTTATATCGGTGTTACTCTTTTTTGCTTGAACCATTGGCCGTGACAAAACAGGTACACCCCTGACCCTTGGGGGCTCATTATGATGTCAGGCAGAAAGCCTCTGCCTAACACCGTCTCGGACTCTGGACCAGCCGACTTGCTGTCGGTGGTTCCGACCACCGTACTATGATGCGACCGAACACTGTTCTGTCGGATTCCCATTGTTTTCTATGGGAGCTCATGTTACACCCAAGACCTGCCTGTAACACAGGCTCCTATGGAGAAATTAGTCGCGTGTGTAAAACCCTGTACCCTGTGTAGCAGGCATCCCATGGTGCCTGCTACACAGTGCAGGGATTTACAGGGTGTAATTTAGGTACCCCATCGGCCACTAACTGTAGGCTGCGAGGGAATAGAGAGCCCTACCAGGGCCCCTCCAAGTCCTTTTCCAACAGCCTTTCCATGTCGGAAAGGCCAGCACGGAAAGGCTGTTGGAAACAACTTCATCATCCTGACGACAGAAACGCCTTCCATTGGGGGTTACGGTGTGGTTCCAACCGGGAGGAATACTCTTCGAGTCGGTCGGAACCGAGTCGGCATGACCGGCCGGTTTATGTTCCGACCATGAAAATCGTAATCGGGCAGTCGGACTGTAAACCGACTGAGTAAATTGGAAGGGCTCAGACTTGGTCGGGAAGATTCCTCCTGGTATCATATTGAGCCGCTTGGTGTGTCGAATAGGGTTACTTATTAATTTAGCTTGAACTATTTTTATCAAATTGTTTTCTTAGGGACTGGTGGTTTCTTAACTCTAAGGGGCCAATAACAATTTCGCTAGGAAAGACCTCCGTATGACCCGGAGGGCTTTCCTAGCGAATTGCGCTCCGCAAGTCTGAGCAACCAATTCCGATACACCCATATGGTGATGGACTCAGGTTACTCAGACATCCCATTGAACTCTATGGGAGCCTGCATACCAAACTCGCAAACAGGCTGCCATAGAAAAAAGGGGTGGGTGGGGAAAAGTGTACACCCTGTGGCACTGTGCATTCCCCCATGGGATCGATTCAGAGGGCCCCAGGTGAAGGGTGGCTTGCTACAGCCCCCGAAGTTCAATTTCCACAGCCATTTCATCTTGCTGAGACCTAGTTGATAGGGCTGTTTGAATCATGCATCGTACTCGCTCGTTCATTGCCCGGCATGATTTGGATGTGATTGAGTGGGACTGACAGGATCGGGTTCGGAAACGATTCAGGCCGACACGGATGAGATCTTGGAATTGTACTTGGTCATTCCGAATAGGGGAAGATTTGGTCTGAAACATAATTGCTCATTCCAGAAACCATCTGGAAGCCTTCCTAACAAGTTCGTAATTAGCCCATAAGAATATCTAAAAGAAGTGAGGAGGTGGATTTTTTGCGTTTGGACCACTCGACATCAATCAGTCAGTAACACAAAAGTTGGCAGTGGACCACAAAGCACCATTGCAGCACCAGTTTAGAAAATTACCAAATTGTTTCCAAAAAATACACATTTACGTGTGAGCAGATTCCAAATGTGCCCCCTGCCCAGAAGCACTTCCCCTTCACAGGGAATACAAACAGTGAAAAAAAAACATAAATCGAACCTGCACCACCCTTTGAATTGCATGCAAAAGTTATGAATGTCCATAACTTCCACTAGGATCAGATTGTGCGAAGAGAGTTGATTTTCATTTCAGTTATATGATATATATTTTCTTTATTCTCAATCCATATAAAAAACATCAGCCAAGGCATTTCCTCCTGTTTGAATAGGACTTCTTCAGGGCTGGAAGTTTAAAAACATATACAAGACCTTTACAAGACACAATACACAACCAACAACCAACAACATTTACATATTTACAAACCATATATGTATACATAATACGTTTAAAAACACATAAACAATACCATACAAATATATACATGCAATAAAAAGAAATTCCTTAAACGATCATACCCTTATTGTCGTACAAGTACCACAGTAAACAACTACTAGTGTAGTTTTATCACCAAAAATTAATTAGACTACAGGGGAAGGGAAGAACAGTAAAAAGACAAAAAGAACTAAATCCTGAGTTAGCATTTCATAAGGAGAAAAGAAAGAGAGAAAGTTACTTTAGTACCTTCACTAACATGAACTACCAGAATCTAATAGTGTAGTTTCCATTATTCTTTTTATTTTTAAATACGTTTTCTACACCTTGATGTGCAATCCCCCATAATAAAGGTATAGGGTGAAACATACCAAAATGTATTCCGTGTAACACCCGTAATCCTGGGATGTTATCTAGTTGTAAATCAGGTTGAAGTGGGGTGAAGTCCATGTCACCCCTGTAAAAAATGGAGTAAGTTAGCCAAGACATTGGCTATGTTGAAGTGGCACACAGAGCATGTAGCACAGTAAACCATATACACACAGCAAAAGAACTTTATTCAGTAAGGACACTGACAAAACAGACAACAGGAGCAACTGTCTTTATTCACGTATTGCACAGATAGGCACCAAGATTAGAGAAGAGCAAGGCACAAAGTGCAGAGTATGTCCATGAGAAGTTGCACAGGCAAGTGGCAAACAGCAGTGAACAACAAGGCCAGTGGCCATCACAAAGTACATAGTATGTCCATGAGAAGCTGCACAGGCAGGGGCAAAACAGCAGTGAACAACAAGGCCAGTGCCCATCACAAAGTGCAGAGTATGTCCATGAGAAGCTGCACAGGGAATAGTTGAACACAGCAAAGAGCAACAAGGCCAGTGGCCAAAACGAAGTGCAGAGTATGTCCATGAGAGGCTGCACAGGGAATAGTTGAACGCAGCAAAGAGCAACAAGGCCAGTGGCCAAAATGAAGGGCAGAGTATGTCCATGAGAACCTGCACAGGGAATAATTGAACGCAGCAAAGAGCAACAAGGCCAGTGGCCAAAACGAAGTGCAGAGTATGTCCATGAGAAGCTGCACAGGCAAGGGCAAAACAGCAGTGAACAACACGTCCAGTGGGTAGGGCAAAGTGCAGAGTATGTCCATGAGAAGCTGCACAGGCAAGGGCAAAACTGCAGTAAACAACAAGTCCAGTGGGTAGGGCAAAGTGCAGAGTATGTCCATGAGAAGCTGCACAGGCAAGGGCAAAACAGCAGTAAACAACAAGTCCAGTGGGTAGGGCAAAGTGCAGAGTATATCCATGAGAAGCTGCACAGGCAAGGGCAAAACAGCAAGGCCAGTGGACAGTTCAGGGTGCAGAGTATGTCCATGAGAAGCTGCACAGGGAATAGTTGAACACAGCAAAAAGCAACAAGGCCAGTGGCCAAAACGAAGTGCAGAGTATGTCCATGAGAAGCTGCACAGCAACACAGTGAGGGTGTAACAATGTGCAGTATAGGCCCACATGTGTGAGAGACAGATGTGTGAGTGCTACTACCACTCAGACTTGGCTGTCAGGCAGACTGGGAGTTGGCTGTGGGTCAGTGACTGTCGGAGTACTTGACCGGGGAAAGAGCAGCCCAGCTGAGGTAAAGCTATCAGTGGCTTGGCAAGCCGGAGGGCAGCTTGGACCAGGGGGTAGTGGCTCGTGAAGGCGGAGTCATGCAGACGTGAGACACAGTGTGGCTGGGTGATTGTGGAGGGGTGCCTTTCCACTTCTTGGGGATTCTAAATGGCTTGCCTGACTTTGGATCAATGGGAAGTGGTGTGGCCACAACAGGCACACTCAACACCAAGGTTGCAGCAGGTGCAGATGCTGACCCTCCCTCTGGCAATGTGCTGGATCCAGTGGACGCTATGCCTGGCTTCGCCTTTGCCGCTCCATCCCCTGTTTACTAGCTGGTACCCCTTCAGTGTCCTCCTTCCCCTGATTCAGTGGGCTTGGAATGGGAGTCGAGGTGGTGGGTAGATCTGCCTTAGAGCCCTTCCTAGGTGTACCCTTGGCATGCATCACCTTCTCGGTGAGCACAGCAACTGTATGCTTCTCTTTGCGAGATCCTTTAGGGACAGGAGAGTCCTTGGCTGGGGATGCCTCTGAGGCATGTGAGCCTGAGGCCTGCTTCTTTGCATTTTGGCCCCTGGTGTTGCCTGACAGGCTTTTGTCTTTGCGCTCTGGGGTGGCTTTGGTCTTCTGTGGGGATGGTGTCTGCGCCCGGGACCGCTTGGGTTGTTTCTGCTGTGTGCTTCGTGTGCTGTATTGTGCCTTTGAGGTCTGTGGAGCGTGGTCACTATTGTCAGACGTGGCCAATGCCAGGGGGGTGGACAAAGGGACCGGAGCCCCACTGTGAGTATGTGACTGTTGAAGGGCTGCTGTTCATGTGGAGGACAAAGACTGGACAGTCCCACCAATGTCTGAATGTATGCCCTCCATGAAAGCCTGTGCAAATGTCTTGTCGTGGTCAATGAAGGCATTCAGAAGAGCTGTCTGGACTACACACAGCTGGCGCAAAAGGTCCACAGACTCAGCACAGATGGCAGCAAGGGAGACAGGGGCAGTGGTGACCGGAGTGAATGACACTCTTCCCCTCTTACTGTGGCAAACACGGGCAGCACCAGAGGAAGTGGCTGGGAGGGTGGGCACTGGCTGCTGTGTGGTGGAAGATGATGCAGAGTCCCCGTTCCCTGTGCCCACCAACATGGATGCATCACCGCTGGCATCAGATGATGTGGAACTTTGCGTCTAAGGCTGGGATTCCTCCAGCAGACTCCTGTCCTCCTCTATGGCGCTGGTGACATCTGTGTCACTGGGCTCCTGTGCAGCTGTGTGCTTGTTTCACCCCCACTGGTGTCCGTCTCCTGTCCCTCTGTGACCACAGGAGATGCTGCATGAGAGAGAGAGATGTAGGGTCAGTTCAGTGGCAGCAACATAACTAACATATGCAAGCAAAGCATCACAAAAGATGAATAAATCTGCATGTTGCGCACCACCCTGTGCAATGACATTATGCTAACTCACCATATTGACTCAAACAGTGCGTGGGAACTGGAAAATCAGGGATAAGTGAGCCATGTGAAGACCACACAGCACAACACCCTGCTAGTGGCTCCGTTCAACCAGACACACAAATAGATCTGAGCACACCTAGGGCCATGATGGGGGCACACTACTTGTTGCCATTGACATATCTGGATGGAGCAGGAGTGGTCAACACAGACACAGACGACAACATGACATTCCAAAATGGTCAGGAGCTCATGCCACCCACCATGTAGTACTTTGGGGCACAACGACTGGTGCACATTGGTGTCAGATGTCTAAGCCTCCAAAATCTGAGTGCAGGCAACGGACGCATTGATGAAGGCACACTCAGATCGGGCACACTGCCGTTCCCTCCCATGCAATTCCCCAGACTACCCCAATGCAGACGATACCTGAAGACCATGACTCAGAATGCAATGGGAATGCACATTACTCAAATTACCTTAGTAAGTACAGGTAGGGCAAATGCATAATACCTGCACCCAGCCAAGCAGCCACTTACAAGCCACTGCATCACACTACCAACATCACATAGGCCAGCGCTGGCACAGGCTCTGTACACATGCAGCTACTCTCAGTCAAAGTCACCCTTCCCAGAATGCTCACCCCTGGCTTGCTGCTGATGCTCCTTCAAATGTGCATCCAGCTCAGGCTGTGTCACGGCCAAGATGCGGCCCATCATTGGTGTCCTGCTGCGCCGTGCCAACTGCCCAGTGCGAGGAAGCAGCCCAATGGTCATCTCTGCCACGTTCTTTGCCAGCCAGCTGATGTCGTCCCACCTCTTGTGGCAGTGGGTGCGCCGTCAGTTTGAGACACCCAGATCCCACACCTTGGCCGCAATGGCCCACCACACGGCCAAGGTGTGGTATACCTTGAGCTGCAGGCATGGGAGACAAGAGGGGGAAATGATCAGTGACACAGTGTTATGTACCTACATCTCTCTGTACAGTAGCATGATACAAACTCATTCAAAATCCACAGCTATGTCTAACAGAGACAAGAATACATCTCACATGGTACATCTGCATGGGGCAAGCAGATGTAAATGCATGCAGGTGTGAGGGAAAACACAGTCCCTGCACATCTCACACACATGCAGGAGGCCAGCACTGGAACCCCTGTGTAGCCTGCCCACATCTCCAGTCCCTGTTTAGGTTGAGGAAGACATACAGCACATATCAACTTGTGTATGGGGGTAGACTCACTGTGTCCAAGACTGCACAGCACTCAATGTCCCTGCCCTGTGAATAGATAACTGTGTCATGGATGTCACATTGAGGGACATGATCTCACAAATCCAAAATCCTGTTCAATCAAAAAATAAAGTTTATTTAGACCAATTGATCTATAAACCACAATACATATTTTATCATCTAAAATCAACATAACACAAGTTCTTTCCAATTACTATACAAATTCTACTATCATAAAACTACATTTATACAATTAAAACCAAAATTCATTGAAATTAAAAAACTTTAGCCTTTTCATAGGTCTCTACTCAGTTTAGAAATTTATAAACCCCCTGCATGAATTTCCCAATGGCTATCGCAATGTCAAGATTTTCCATTTCCACTAAGAGATCACGTGCTTGTGAGCGCTCATTGACATCATATTTGACAAATATCGGGCGAAGAAACACTTTACGTAAATTTAAAAACAGATAACAGTCCAATAAAAGGTGCAAAATATCACACTTCATTCCTAATTTACACACACAATTACCATCCGGATGTAAAAGGGCAGCTTTTATTCCGTTATTTGTAAATAGCGGGTTAGTTCCTATTCTTAACTTAAAGACTTCATTCCGTAACCAACGGTTAGGTAGCAAATCCATATATGGAAAACTGGAGTCTTTCTCCCATACTGCGCTCATAAACTTTACAGAATCTTTTTCTCTCAGATACTTTAGATCTTTTGCCCTCGAGCATACCTTACCCTGCAATTTAAGCACTTTCTTTATCACATTAATTTGGAGTGTTATAGGGTCAATGTCCTCCATCAGGAGATCACAAATGGTCAGGAGATTCCTTCTTGTTGCCTTCGCCCACTTTAACTCACTGGATTGAATTTCCTTCATACACCATTGTGATACCTTGGTGACTTCCCCCAGACCCAGGCGGTTCCAGAATCTAAGCAAGCTTGACTGGACCTGGACATTCCATGAAGGTTGGTCCAATTCCAATCTAATTGCCTGAATCATCGCCGACCCTGGAAGGGACAGCAGGGATTTTAGACATTTACCCTCCTCTTTGTCCCATGAGCTTTTCCCATCGATGCATAGAACCTCTGCCCCATATTGGAATTGTGGCGGAACCATAGCTTTAAAGGCGGTCAATAGAGGTTTATGTGACATATCACCATAGCTATAGTCAAATCTTTTCAACCCACATACCGCTAGATGCGCTTTTAGTTTCTGTGCTTCCAGATGGGTATCCCATTTCAAAGACCTTGTAAACCATATTCCGAGGTATTTATATTCATTTACAGTATCTAACTGGGTTTGGCCCAAGTACCAGCTAAACTTCTTACTCTTCTTCCCAAAACACAAGATTTTTGTTTTTTCCATACGTACTGTAAGTCGCTTTGCAGTGGTGTATTCATTAAATACATTCAACTTTCTGTGCAACCCTACCTCTGTTTGGTCCATTATTACAAGGTCATCAGCATACAGCAGGCAGGGCAGATGTTTACCATTTATTTTCGGGCTTGCACCTCTAGCTGTATCCAGGAGAAGGGGCAAGTCTGCTAAAAATATGGCGAAGAGTAATGGGGCCAGTACACAGCCTTGCCTCAACCCATTGTTTATAGGAATTTCCCTTATAAGCCCGCCAGAAGTCTCTTTGATTACACGTGCCCAGTTATGGCTATGCAGTTCTTGAATTACCAACAAGAGATCAGCAGGCACCTCATACTTCCTCAATGCTTCCCACAGACAATCCCTATCCACCAAGTCAAAGGCTGCACGAAAGTCCACGAAGCAGCAAAACAATTTGCCCTGCTGCTCCATGGACTTCCTCGCCACCGCCCACAGAGCAAAACAGTGATCAATAGTTGAGTGCCCCTCCTTAAAGCCACCCTGCTCAATTGGAACTATTGACCGCTGCTCTACCCATTCCTTCAACCTGCCCAGGATTTTTTTCGAAAACACCTTAACCCCAATATCTAATATGTTAATTAACCTATAGTTCTTGGGGTCCTTTTTTTCCCCTTTTTTGTGCAAGGGTCTAATTATGGCACCTTTCCAGGTCTTGGGAAATTTACCTGATACCAGAATTGCCACAAACATATGGGAAAAGAAACCTGCCCACCAGTCCATCTGAGTTTTAATTAAAATAGCAGGGAGGTTGTCTGGGCCCGCTGCACGTGATAAGTTCAATTTTTTGATGGTATCCTTTACAGAGAAGTCTGGTATTAAACCTTCTACTCCCCTTATCCAGGTTGATCGATTATTCTCGATTTCCGGGGTCCTTTTGGCATTGTAAAGGTTGCTTAAGTAGTTTCCCCATGCTGCCTCCTCCACAACACTACTCATAGTACCTACCTGCAGCCTCCTGGATCAGCCTCCAAAACCCTTTTATATTTTTATTTTCAATTGTCTGTAAGAGGTTTGCCCAACATTCTTCTTTGAAAATCCCTTTCTGTCTCTTTATTAGGGAACTATACACTTTTTTCAACCCACACAACCATTCCACATTCCCAGGGTCATAATTGGTCCTCTGACGTCGCTCTAGTTTCCGTATCACGCTTTTTTTGCTTTGACATTCCAGATTAAACCACTTTGACTTACATTTGATGGTTTTGGTATTTACCTTGCCCTGTTTCTTATCTTTCAGGTACACCCTTATACACTGAACCGCCTGTGCTATTACATCCTCGTACCATGCTACCTGCTTCCCTTCAATCCTTTCCTTCGATAAGTTTTGTTGGAAACAAGCTAATTTCTCAACGTACTCATCCATCAGTTTTGTGGTCATACGCTTAGGATATTCCACATTTTGAGGAAGCACCCTTTCACATTTACCTGACGACTCGCCTACAATTTCACAGAATAACGCATTGTGATCACTATCCCTGCGCTTAATTACATTGAATTTTTTTACCAATGCATAGTTCCATGCCAGGGTAAAATTATAGTCTACTGGACATTGTTGATTTCCCACTCTAAAGGTCTGGGAGGCTGGCCGATCTGTATCCTTCCTGCCATTTAAACATATTAAGCCCTTAGAACCCAGGAACTTCCCAAGGGCTTCATCCTGTCTGGTGGCTAGACACATTGGAAAAACTGCTGGTCCAATACTATAGGCACTCATCATATCTTCAAACCAATGATCCTGTTCTTCGAGTCGTGTGCAATCTACAGTGCTGAGATGCCCCATAGCTGGAGTGAAATGAGAAAGACTGATGTAATACTCTGTAAGTGAGGTGATGTGTCCTTGTCTTTTTGTGCGGGGACTATGCAGGCCTGCTGGGCTCACACTGAGATGGTCAACAGGGGCACACACAGCCATTCAGCAAAGCAATCTCTGTCCTGACTCCTGCAAGAACAACATGCTGCGTCACTGTATGGCTGACAACACAACACAGGTCATTCAAACATACATATGCAGGCAGGGAAACCTGTGGCATAGGGTACACACACCTTCCCCCTGGAGACAGCATGTCAGGCAGTGCATGACCCAACCCCACTCTCTCAGGCACATACTGCATCAGTCCAACTAAATGTGTACCCCCCCTGCACTCCCCACCATGTTGAAGACTTACCACGACATTTGGGGCACCATATAGCCTTGGTTACTGTGTAAGCAACTCGTCCACCAGGACCTCCAGCTCCTCGCTTGTTAAGGGACTGGCACAGATCTTCTCAGTCCTTGCCATCACTGTGGATATGAGACAACAATGGCGGATTTGGGCGGTGAGGGGTCTCTGCAGCAGTCCCTGTGTAAAGCAGCAGATGATGGGTACTGGCAGCAGTCCCTAGAGGCAGCAGCAGGTGAGGGGTCTCTGGCAGCAGTCCCTGGAGGCAGCAGCAGATGAGGGGTCTCAGGCAGCAGTCCCTGGGGGCATCAGCAGATGAGGGGTCACTGGCAGCAGTCCCTGGAGGAAGCAGCAGGTGAGGGGTCTCTGGCACCAGTCCCAGGAGGCAGCAGCAGATGAGGGGTCTCTGGCAGCAGACCCTGGAGGCAGCAGCTGATGATGCATCTCTGGCAGCAGTTCCTGGAGGCAGCAGCAGATGAGGGGTCTCTGGGAGCAGTGAAAATGCGAGGCTCCTTCCCACACATATATAGCCCCCTGGGGTCGTTTCAAAGGTGCCAAGCTGCAGCAATTGGTGTTCCAGAACTGCCTTTTTCAAATGCATCCAATGCCCGGCTCCGCGGTTGCGGAGCACGCCTACCGCGATTTTCAAAATTGCATCATACCACTGCAATGAAGGCTCCCATTGGCTGTAAGGGCATACTCCTTGGCGGTGACACACCGCAGGGGCCAGGTGGGCGCTACCACAATGGTGCATCTTTCAATTGCATCCAATGGCCGGCTCCGCGGTGGCGGAGCACGCCTACCGTGAGTTTCAAATTGCATCATGCCACCGCAATGAAGGTTCCCTTTGGCTGTAAGGGCATGCTCCATGACAGTGACACACCGCAGGGGCCAGGCAGGCGCTACCGCGATGGTGCATCTTTCAATTGCATCCAATGGCCGGCTTCACGGTGGTGGAGCACGCCTACAGCGATTTTCAAAATTGCATCATGCCACCGCAATGAAGGTTCCCATTGGCTGTAAGGGCATGCTCCATGGCGGTGACACACCGCAGGGGCCAGGCGGTAGCTACCGTGATTTGGGTGCCATACATTGAAATGAGGCACCGCAATTTGGGTGGCAGGGCATGCCAACCGCCATTGGGGCATGTCTCTATGGCTATCACTACCGCACTTGTGCATTGGGGATTGCTGGTGACACACCACAGGGGCCAGGCGGTAGCTACCGTGATTTGGGTGCCATACATTGACATAAGGCACCGCGATTTGGGTGGCGGGGCATGCCAACCGCCATTTGGGCATGTTTCCATGGCTATCACTACCGCACTTGTGCATTGGGGATTGCTGGTGACGCACAGCTGGCGCCAGGTGGTAGCTACCGCAATTTGGGTGCCATACATTGACATGAGGCACCGCAATTTAGGTGCCCTACAATCACAATGGCCATCTGGCAAACATCAACCGTGCACAGTGCCCACATGGTCAATAGCACATCATTGTGCACACAATGCCAACATTTCATTTACTTCACTGGTGACTACACATGCCATGTTTGTGTTTGTGATTTCGTAGATTGGCATGTACTCCCTCACATGTCACTTATGATATTGATGGTCGTGTACACAGGACAGTGTTGTTATTGACTCTACAATGGGTACACATGTCAATGTGTTGAGGTGCAGTGACAATCACAGCAATGTTCGTCTCAATGAATTATGTTCTTTTTTGCATGTCCTCTTATGTCTGATCATGCACACAATCGTCATTTCTGCTCAGACTGTGGTCATTGTGTTGTGGGTGTGTGCCAGGTTCAAATGACTCATGAAGGTGTGTCAGGTACAGCAGCTAGGTATGAAACATTGGGGTTGATTCGTTACACATATGCTGGATGCTATACTCCCAGGTGTGCCCATGGTAAATGTAGCCATATCCCTATGTGCATTCACATTGACCGAGGTGGTGTTTGAGGTACTTGTTTTGTGTAAGTTGACAGGTGTGCCATTTGTGTCGGTGAAGGTGTCCCTACATGTAAGCTGGTCTGTAACTCAATTTTGGTGACAGTCATTGTTGGCGTTGTGTCATCCAGAACGTGAGATGCTGTGCCCATCTCATGATGTATTGCATTGATATGTGTCCACTTTCATCTCAACTAGGAGGAGACAAAATCTGCTTTGTCACTTGACAGTGCTGGAGGACATGGAGGATAAGGGGATCATCTGGAAATGCCGTCTGGAAAGAGCCACCCTAAAAACTCTTTGTGCTATGTTGGAGCCACACCTGCAGCCTCGCAGAACATATCCAACAGCTTTCACCCCAACGTATAAGGTGATGGCGGCCCTGCATTTTTTTGCCTCTGGATCATTCCAGCACATGGTGGCCAGCGCAGGCTGGATGTCGCAACCTATGTTCAGCATGGTGCTGTGTGATGTACTGTCCGCCATGATGATCTATAAGGACAGATATATCAACTTCCCCAGGGGGCCTGAGTTGGCAGCTGTGAAGGGAGATTTCTATCCCCTCAGACACATCCCCCATGTTGTTGGTGCCATTAATTGCACCCATGTTGGGCTTGTGCCACCACAGGCACGTGAGCACATCTGCAGGAATCGTAAACATTACCACTCCATAAATGTGCAAGTGGTGTGCCTGGCAGATATGATCATCTCACACTTGTGTGTCAAATTCCCAGGCTCAGCCCATGACTCCTACATCCTGCGGAACAGCATTGTATCCCAGCTGATGGCTAATCTGCTTCCAGAGCGTGCATGGATTGTGGGTGAGTATGCCTAGTCGTATGGCATGCTGGGTGTGTGACCTGCTGCCCTCTGCCTCAGTGACATAGCAATGTTTATTTGTGTTTGTCACACCTAGGTGACTCTGCATATCCCAACCATCCCTGGTTGCTAAGCCCACTGCGGAATCCCAGGACCCCGGCTGAAGTCTGTTACAGTTATGCACATGGGAGGACACGTCGTGTGGTGGAGCGTACATTTGGTCTGCTTAAGTCACTTTTCCGCTGCCTGGACAAGACCGGAGGTGCACTGGTGTCCTCACCCGGGAAGGTGTGTCAGATTGTAGTGGCATGCTGCATGCTCCACAACCTAGCCATTCGCAAGGAGATTCCCCTGTTCCTGGATGATGATGAGGACCCAAAGCCCCACCTGCAAACCAACCCGTGTCCAGTGAGAGGAGGAAGGTGTTGACCTGCATCAACATCTCATCACCCGCTACTTCACTTGAAGGTGGGTGACAACGTACCACGTACCCACTGTCTGATGATGTTCCTGTTGTTGTGAAGGTGTATGTGAGATTTCTGACAGCAGCCGGTTATAAACTCAGTGCTGGCTGACAATGTTTCTGGGACAGGTCATTTAGGAACATCTACAGGATGTGTATGTTGACACTTGTTGCCCATTGTGATTTGTGCAAATTGGATTATCTTGATGTTAAGTGTTGTGTGATGTCTATGATGCCACACCCAGACCAGTGAATGTTGTTCTGTTGTGTTTACCTAGGTGCCTTCAACTCCTCCTTGACTACATACATTGCATACTCCTGGTACATTGTGATCATGTTGAAGACTGTACATCTTGGAATAAAGACAGAGCAGACACAACAACATGTGTGTAAGGAATTTTTATTTACAATGGTGACATGTGAGGTGGGGTGAACATTTACATTGAGGTGATTAGTGGAGCAGTGAGTTGACAGTTATGGTAAATGAGATAATCGAGTAGTCACCACATTGATGTCACATTGACAGTCCAACAGACAGATGCCATTCACAAAGCAGTGTGGGGAAGGACAGTCCAAAAAGTCAATGCAGTGGTGAAGAGGGTTGCCATCATGGCTGGCTCTGTGACTGGCATTTGGCAGGTGCTTTGCCTCCATATACTCCCTGGATTTTCTTAGGACGAGAGGGATGGTGTTGTCATATGGCACCATTTATTTTGTGACGAATGGCTAGGTGCACGTATTGGCTACTTACCTGTTATGTGTTCACATTTGGCTTTGTTATGTGACACATCTGTGTGTGCATGGTGGAGGCTTACATCCTGCTCAGTGGTGTCCCAAGACGATAATATGTCTACCTACCTGTTAGTTTGTTTGAGGTGATCCACTAGATGCAACATGCATCTGGGTGGTATAGAGAGCTACATCTTGCTGTACTGGGGGACAAGGATGCATGGTGGGAGTAGTGGTACAGGCCTTCCACCCACAAACACCCTCCCCAGGAAGATGAATACCTACCTGTAAGTTTGTTAGGTGTACTGCAATGGCTTGCAACTGCTTCTGGGTGGGGGAGTGCGCCATCCTGCTCAGGTGTGGGACGGTGACGTGATGGGAGTTATAGTGCTGGCTTCCCACCCACAAACACTCTCCAAGGGAAGATGAATACCTACCTGTACGTTTGATAGGTGTACTGCAATGGCTTGCATCTGCTTCTGGGTGGGGGAGTGCTCCATCCTGCTCAAGTGTGGGACAGGGGGCCTGGTGGGAGTTGTAGTGCTGGCTTCCCACCCACAAACACGCTCCACGGGAAGATGAATACCTACCTGTTAGTTTGATGAGTGGCTGACACATGCTTCGGTTGGGAAAGTGCTCCATCCTGCTCAGGTGTGGGACAGGGGGCATGGTGGGAGTAGTGGTACATGTCTCTCACCCACAAACATCCTCCAAGGGAAGATGGCTACCTACCTTTAAGTTTGTTTGGTGTACTGCAATGGCTTCCAACTGCTTCTGGGTGGAGGAGTGCTCCATCCTGCTCAGGTGTGGGACAGGGGGCATGGTGGGAGTAGTGATACAGGCCTCATACCCACAAACACCCTCCCAGGGTAGATGGCTACCAACATGTAATTTTTCATTGGTGTACGGTAATGGCTTCCAACTGCTTCTGGGTGGGGGAGTGCTCCATCCTGCTCAGGTGTGGGACAGGGGGCATGGTGAGAGTAGTGTTACAGGCCTCCCACCCGCAAACACCCTCATAGGGAAGATGGCTACCTACCTGTAAGTTTGATGTGAGTTATGTAATGGCTGACACATGCTTCTGGGTGGGGTGGGGGGAGAGCTCTATCTTGCTGATGCTGTGGGGCAAGGGGGCCTAGTGGGAGTTGTAGTGCTGGCTGCCTGTACACATGCCCCCATGGTAATGTTGCTAGCTACTTTTGGGGTGAATGGGAGTGAGTGGATGTTGGATCTGTGAGACATGTTTTTGGGAGTGTGTGGTGCAGATGAATGGAATTTGTCCTAGGTAGTGTAACTTTGTAGTTGTACAAGACAGTACATATCAGTGTGGTGGTAGTCATTTGTTTGTACTTACCAGCCTCCACTCTCCCAGGGACTCCTGTGAGACTCTCTGGATGCAGTATGGCAAGCACCTTCTCCTCCCATGGATTGAATGGTTTTGGTGGTATGGGAGGGCCACTGCCGGTCCTCTGAGCCAGCTCATGGTTCTTGCTCCTCTTCTGTTTGACAACCCTCTTCAGGTCATGCCACGGCTTCATGATTTCATTTTTTAATCGCGGGGTGGTCCCTACTGCATTGACCTTCTTGACTATCCTTGCCCACATGTGTGTTCTTGTGGCTAATGTGTCTGTTGGACCAGGCTACCAAACAGTTGTGGTTCCACTCTGACTGTCTATTCTACCATGACTGTCAACTCACTCTATGTGAATTTGGGCATGTTATGTGTTGCCATGGTGTGTGGTGTGCAAAGTGGTTGCGGGTGCAGGGGTGTGAGTGGTGGGTGTGGTAGTGCTGTGTATGTTGTGTGATGTGCAGGGGGTTAGTAGTGCAGGTGTGGAAAATGAGGGTGGTGCTGTGTGTGGTGTGGCTAGTAATGTTGTGTTCTTTGCCTCTCCTTTAAGCTGGGGTGTATGTTCCTTCACTCTTGGAGTATTGCAAAGGATTGTGGTCAGGGAAGGGGCTGGTTTTATACTCAGCTATGTGAGTGTGTCCAGATGGGGGGAGTGCTGTCAGGTGTGTTGTGTGGGTTGTCCTGGGATTTGTATTTTTCTTTTTGCCACGTGGTTGTGTCATTGGGGTGTGTTTTGTGTTTTTTGGGGAGCATGGCTAGTTTGCTGTGTGCACTTTGTGGCTTTATTGTGGGATTTTCCATTTGGCCGCCATATTTTTCACGGATCGTCCGCAGCGGTGGCCATGCTGCAGCTCTTCCGCTGTCTCTCCCATTCATCACTGTTTGTGACCGCAGGGGTCAGAAACAGCAGAACTTACCACGGGACCATCGGGGATATCCTAATTTCCTGTGCGGTGTCTCTGCTATACTTGCGACGGGTTGGTGTTTTTCCGCCAGGAAACGGACCGCCGCGGATGGATTTTGGCCATCTCCACCTGCTACAGGCGGTTTTTCTTGGCCCTGTTCCGCCGCGGTCAGTGTTTTTTGGCGGTTGATCCTAATTTGGCCGCCAGTTTTTCCACGGTAACGGCGGGTAGTGGTTTTTAGCTTCCATGGGGGTCAGGGTAGTTTTCAGCCTGCCATCCTAATAGACCCCATAGTGTTCAACCCAAGGATGAGTCGGAAGGAAGGCCCCGATCAGAAACACACATATCATCTGGATGTCGTTGTAAGAGAGGGGTTGACCAGAAACCTGACAGGAACACAAATGAAACACATGTCTGCATAGAGCGATGATGAGGACGTCCACCGCTCCCCTCAAATGCACTTCTCAGCCAGGGCAACCCCTAGAGAGAAAGTATCCAGAGAAGAGGACGAGGCCTTCATGTGGCCTTTTTGTCATCTACTGGCTTGCTGGACTGAAAGGAAGAGCCACCAGTATATAGCCTTTGGATGGAGAAGGGATCCTGCGGAACCCAGGGACATGGCCGTTGCACAGGACTGCATTCAGCATGGAGGGGGAATCCAAAATGAACTAATCCTACATGCAGGAATGCCTGAGACAATGGGAGCACTACATTGGAGAGAAACCGACTGAGCCACCCTGAGACAGGATTTGTCTGATACTACAGAAAGGAGCCACACAAACCATCTACATGCCTTGGGCACAGAGGGACAAAGAAGGACTCAGGAATAAACTGCCCCCATTGTTGGAAGAGGTAGGAAAATAAATGCTTTGAACAGTACGCTGCATGTATATACTTAGCTATAGGTAACATCAAAAGTCTGCTCAGTAGCCTCATTGTGAAGCAGAACAGCACAGTGTTCTCCCGAGTCCGCATTCCTACAGTCATGCTTATCAACTCTGAGCATCACAGGGCTGCAATTACCTTATGGCCGAGGTCAGGGAGGCTTGGCCCAAACCAACCTCGTAGAGTGCCACTATTGTCACAGAATGGGCCATATTCCTGGCTGGTAGTACCTTAAAATGTACCATGATCACAATATAAAAGTAAGTGGATGACCCCCACAGAGCATCTACCTCCAAAATAAAATCTCAGAACAATGAATATGCACCAGACAATCTACTTCAAGGAAATCAGGCCCCAGTCACTCCACAACAATGGGCCCCAGTGGTTGGCCGATCACAGGGCAATAGCTGCAACAGACAGGGAGCTCAGTCCAGCAGAGACTGGACCCACAGCCATGGCAAGGAGGGGTGGCACTGCCATAGCACAATCACAGGGCACAAACACGCCTTGAGTCCAAAATCCCATCACCCTAAACACCCTACTTTCTTCCTACCACTCACAGACACATTTACTTACATGCCTTTGCAGACAGCCTTCAGGATGGCCATACTATGTCGACTGGGAATCCACGGTAGTGTTCGCCATCCAGGTGCCTGCAAGGGTCCAAGGCCTCCACTGCTGCTGATCCCCCAGGATGGGGTTGGCTGACCACGCCCCAGGGGGAAGACAGTCTGGCGAGGTCATAAAAACAGGCACACAGGACCACTCACCCAAGTCCAACTTTGGGTGGGCTATGTGAGTTTCAACAACCTCAGAGTTTACGACCAAATGGATGAACTGTTTTAGTTCCAAAAGGAGGGAATTTCTCCGTCATCGGCATCAGGAGCCAGGTTCCTCAACATGCAGAGGGCAGCAATGTCCTCAAAACTCTAATATAACCCAATTCACATTACCCCAGTCTGTAGGAAAACCCATTGATTTCATTAGCATTATGCCAATCACATATTGTCCCAATGAGACCCCTGACTCTCATAAGAAAACACAGCAAACAAACATGATTTTAGCCATTTCCCTGCAAGGCCATATGGGGGTCCGGTCCTCACACAACCTTTAGACCACCTCCAGTATCCCTTGATAAAAGTAGCTTGCCCAAAAACACAGGTAAACACCCACCGGAACTCGCACAAAATGGCCTAAAAACATCCCAAAATTCTAAACCCTTCCAGAAGAAGGGTGTAATCCAGCAACTCAACCTAATTAGAGAGAAACCTTGTTCCATGTCACATGCAGAGACCCAAGGAATGTACACGTGTCAACGGAAACATTGGCCTAAGATTTAAACATCCACTTCCCTTCACAATTGCTCACACCACATGCAGGTCAAAAGGACAAACCCTGCACTGATTAAAACATTACACCTATATACGGAGCAGCCCACAGGAGAAGAGTATGATCCCCACAGTAGCAAGGAGATGAGGCTACAAAAAATACAAACAGCATTAAGTCAGCTTCAAACTTACCTTTCCCTTAAAATCCTAGCACCTACTAAATCAGCTTAAAACTCACCATCCCCTCAAAACTCCTAGCACCTCCTTTCAGTACCTCACTGGGAAATATTTGTATGCAGTAAAATCACTGAGTGCATCGGTAAAGTGTAAATGCAGGAATTTTACAAACAACAGCCTAACAATGTGTTTCTTCCAAGCTGACCTACAATGCACAGCTCTTATCCTACAGGTCTGCGATCGAGCTGCAAGTGCACTATCATTGCGACGGTCGTCCACCCCTTCGATCAGAGCTTTTTAAAGGACTTTCGCATAGGTCAACCACTCAAGTAACCCAGGCTACAAATTGGCTTTTATAATCATTTTTGAAGAGACATTTTTTTGCACTGCACCAAAACAAGACACCTCTGGGTGCCGAGACGACATACATCTCCTCCGAATATAATCCTACAGCCTATGATTGTTTTTTAAAATATGTATTTTTGTACCTTTGCTCTATTTAGCCGGGGTGATTTTGAGCCCCTGTGGAGATAGACATATGCCTAATCTCATAAACTCTACTCCTACATTCTTATAACACATGTGCAGTGACTTCTCTCCCCTCACGTACATCTATACTGAACCAAACACTAGCATTCCTCACCCACTACACAGCACAGTCCTACACAGCACTTGGTGCAAACATATGACTAACCTAGGCTCTCAGGCTCTGAACAGGTCATGCAACATATGTTCACTGATACCTCACACCGTAGGTGCGGGACAGGCTACAGGAGATAGTTTCTGGAAATGCAAAATTCCTTGCCAATCTGTACCTGTGTAGGATCAGGGCTAAGATATAACCTAATAGAGCAGAACCCTTTGGGCCAATAGTAGACATCACCCGTTATGAGACCAACCCTACAGTACTGTACCTTTTTTACTGAACCTACCAACATTCAAACCAAGGTAGACCGGACACTGTTTGGCCCTGGAACTTCAAAGAATAGAGTTTCCTGGAAGTAGCAAGACCACCACACCAGTGCAATAATACGTCTGATCCCGCCTCCGCCTGTTGTTCCAGGGTGGCTCCTAATGTCCTTGGGGCCACCGTCTTTAATGGCAAGTGGGCCTCGGACATGGAATTCCAGTGCAGAGCCGCACATCTCGATCATACTGGGGGAAATGGGACCCATTGTAGGGGTTCCAACGCTAGCATAGACACCCAGTGCCAGAAAGTCATGGATACTGAGATTAATAGTTACACATGTTTAGAGAGGAAGGGGAAAATCTGAATTACACAGAAACTTACACTGTATTCTCGGTGTTTCAGAGGCAAAGAAAGCATACCGTTGGGCAACAACAAAAACTGTGCCGCGATGCTGCACATACCGGACCTGCAATAGTGCACCTCCACTGTGATGGATATCTACTGGCAATAAGGTGACCTTACCTACATCCAGCTCATCCCCGGATGGTGGGGCCTTTGCAACCTCGTGACCATATACTCCCCAATACTGGTCATCCCTGGAGAAGATCTGTCTGAGTTGTCTCAACATCTGTTACAGAAGAAAACAACTCTGTTGCCTCAGGCTCAATAGAGAAGAAATGCTGATTATTTTGACTGGGATAAGTACATAGACATTCCAGAAGAATGTAAACTGTTCATGGAGACTCAAGTAAACGTAGAAGGGTCAATACCCTTCTTCAACATGCAACCAAAGGCAAACGCTTGCCAGTTCCAAATAACCAGGTAGGGGTTACTTATGATGATAGCTGATACTGAACTTGGCCTAAATGCTATCAAGGAAGAACTGAAAGCTATCCGCCATATGGGTACGTATTGGACATGATGACCGCAATGGAATGAAGGGTTTGTGCCAAGATTGGTGCTTCCTATTGTACTTTTACCCCTGGAAACGACATGGACAACAGGACATTAGCTCTTACCCTCCAAGAACTGCACTGTAAGCAAGCCAACATGAAGACGGAGAGAGGTGCCCGGGAGCATGACAGGTTGCATAGTATGTTTTTGTGGATCCCCCTATGGGTGTCCAAACTATTCACATCACTAATCCCAATTTTTGTTGTACTTCTGCTGTGTGGTCTCCCTAAATGGGGGTTTCCTGATGTAAAAATGCAACCCTCAAATTAGGTGGAATGTACATAGCTAGGGAGAAAGTAACAGACGCTACAGACACGCACGCAGTTTTAAATCATATAATGGTCATGACATATGAGGAGAATAGAGAAGCTAAAAATTCAAATAGGGGGGGATGTTGGAATTGGGGGCAATACTGAAATGGGTGAATACAATGTAAATGAATACTGTGATAATTGCAGGCCTGACAACGGCAATAGTCACAGATGCAATGTTAATGTATGCCATAACTTATGCCTGCATCACAATGCCAATTCCCATTAATGCAATTTCAATGTATTTCATAATCTATGCCCACACAACAGTGTTGATACTTGTAGGAACAATGCCAATATATGCTATAATCCATGCACGCATTACAATGATGTTACCAGTAGAAACTATGTTAATATATGCCACGAAATAGGCACACATTTCTATGTCAAAATCATTAAAGACAATGTCGATGTACGCTATGATAACTATCCGCACAATGATATCAATGACTGCCACATTATTTTCAGAAGTTCTAATGAACTGAATTATTGCTGTAGAATTCACCCTCCTCATCAACCCCAAGTCAGAGATATGCGTAACCCCAAATCACTCCTATCAAGTGACAGGTCACAGGTGGGGTCTCACTTAACCCAAAGACAAACGCGCAACCCTGTTCGATCCCAAAGATAGATAGTTGCAACTTAAACAGCTCAGAGGAAATTGCCTCAATGAAACACATTTGGCCAAAGACGCGCATTCCCCAAAAATAACACAAAGTGAGATGCCACATGTAGATGGAAACATTCAGCCAATCAGGGCATGACATGCCCACCACACGTAGTGATCATGTTATCCCCACACCAGGCATCTGGACACATATACACTGGCCCACACTTCTCTCCCCAAGGTCGAGAGCCATCTGTGACCTTATCAGATGCTCAATCTTGTTATTTACAACTAAGTTGCTTTCTCAAGAATGCAGAATTGATTTATTGTACCTCACAAGATGTATATATGTCCGCTGAACCTTTTACAAGAAGAGACTTGCTTCAGATGCACTCTGTCGAGACATTCCCGGCCACTGCATTTAATTGAACCAACTTGTTCCTGTTTTGCCAAATGCCTCTTGTCTTTTTATTTCTTTAAGGTAAATTCATATCCGAGCAACAGCTTTTTTGAGCAAGCTACCCAGGGATAACCACAGATTAATGTATTGACTTTTGAGGTTCGCCCAGCAAGGGATTGAGGCTGTTGCTTAACCAGGGCTCACACCCCAGTCAATCAACAACCCAATTTCAAGGGCCATCGTATGGTTCCTTAATTGCAGCCTTTGTTTTGTTTAGGGGGGCAAAATCAGACAATTATATTGATCTTCTCTGGACGTAGACGTCTCTTTCGGTTGACAATGTGTGAAATAATCATTCTTCACCTGGTTTGGTCGTTGTAATGTTAATGTTCGGTTAGAAACTGCATCGGCCATTTTAATCTGTTTAGAAATATGCATGTGATTGAAATAATCTGTGTAAAGAAACTAGCAAATTACTTTCAATTCTGGTTTACCTTGATGTACACAATGTAATTAATTGCAGCACAGGTAGGAGTCAGTTACTGGTTGCTAGATTAACCATTTGGGATCAATCCCTCCAGGGCTGCCAATTAAGTCATGCTGGTCACAGGAACTTGATACTACTCCAAAGGCAGTATAAGCAACTCAGGTAGCCTCGGGTGTTTTCCAAATCTAGTAAATGAGAAACGTGTAATAGTTATAATATGATAGCTGATCATGTAGAATGTTTTAGCACAAAACTCTTTGGGGAAATAAGGTGACATCTTATTAGCATCAGTTGATCTTTTGGGTAAACTTCACACAGACAGAAGCAATGATATATGAATAAGAAATGTATATGGGGACTACAGTAAAGGATGAGCACTGGCCTAGATCACTAGTATTTTATCTAATATCCTATGAGAGGCACTTGAGTACAAATCTGCTCTCAGGCTTTTCAAATGTTATTATTTTTCATAAAAGGTAAATATATTTGAGGAGGCTCTGTGCATTTAACTGCACAGTGCCTCACCTTTGGATTATTCCGGCAACAGTTGTGACGGTCCTAAAAGGTATTTTTAATTTGTACCTGGAGGTAAATCTATTTTGATATGACTTACTATTACAGTGTACATGGTAATTGGTCACATTTGCTCTTCTGATTTCTTAGAGAAGCAATTACTTGATTGGATTCCCCAAATGTAACATCATAGCAGCACCAGGGGCCTTATTTTCAGCGTGGTGGATATAGTAGTCTGCTAAAATGTGGCGGAGTAACATGTTTATCAATGATGCTCTTTCCCTACTCTATTAGAGTCGAGGCAAGCACCAGGTTTCTGATGTCAGGGCATATACTTTGTGAATCACGTGTCCTCACACTGACTGTTTTCCAAATTCTGTTGAGAGACACAGGCTGCTTTTGAAGCAAACAGGTTTCATGTGCGGATGAGAACCCAGTGACGGGGTCTGCTGTCGACCACCATCCTTACATGCACAAGCAGTCGCAAGGGGCAGCATGCAAATACCGACCAGACTAATTCACTGTTCACTAATTCACTAATTGACTGTACTGCGTCTGGGACGCAGTACAGCCAATATCACATGGTGGCGGCAAAAATGGCGGACCCGTGCTAGATACCATTGAGCGAGTCTTGGGGTTGGAGCTGTGAAGCAACCTGGTGCACCCGCTTGCTGCCTGTACTTACCGATCGTCTGGTGAGTCCTGGAGCAATAGCGACAGAGGACCTCAGCCGCAGACGCGCACTCCGGTGCGACCGGAGCTGGAACAAATGACCGCGACCCGGATCCCCGGAGCTGCACTGTGCGGCGGAATCTACTGGACGAGGGATCCTTGAAGACCGGGTCTCGAGAGCACCTGGGGAAGTAATCCGGCCACCAGAGCCGCTGAAGGTGAGGCTGCACTACTAGGCTGGGCCTACCGAGTGCCCGATTGAGCGCCTGCTGGGGGCTGAGTGCAGCTGTAATGGGGCAAAGCAGGTGACGGTGGAGGGCGGCAACATCCACTACCGAGACCCAAGGCTGCAGAGGTAAGATGCGAGGAGTGGAGGCCGATTGCAACCGGAGGATGAGATGAGGTGTTCCCATCATCCAACCTGCGGGGCGCACCGGTAGGAGACCTCTGATGTTGGTGGTTGGGAACTCTCACTGATGCTGAGGGCCCCCCTGACATTGAGAGTGTGTGCCTCTGGTGATACCCTGACTCCGGGGGATTCAGCACCGGCCCACCAGATCCCATTTACCTGACCCTATAATGGTGGCCGTTGTGCCCAGGGATCATTGTGCCCAGTTACCTGGAACTTGCCTGACTCTAAAATGGCACCCACACTTCAAGTTATGACTATGAGACCCCATTGAGCATGGGGCCTGTTATACTCTACCTTCTTGGGCCCCCATGAGGTTTCTCACTCCCACTGCCAATCTGACAGATCTGACCCTCTTCCCAGCCCCCTACCCACCCTTCCCTCTTTCCTCTCCTGGGGACTTGTTTCTTCTGTCTTGGACTTTTACAACTCTAACTATTGTAACCATGTGCCTTTTACCAAAGAAAGCACTCCTTTTCATCTTTTTGGAGAGGGATCCAACATTTATACCCTGGAGTCTCAGAGCCCCCTCTGAGAGAGTCCACAGCGTCAAGGGAGCCACACACAGCAGAGGTGTGGGAATGGCGCCCCTTGCCAAAGCACTCCCTTTCCCCTTGTTGGGAAGGGATCCAGTATGTATAACCTGGAGTCTCAGAGACCCGTCTGAGAGAGTCCACAGCGTAAAGGGAGCCACACACAGTGGAGGTGTGGGAATAACTAAATAACTTGGATAAACCTAAAGTTTGTCAGGTATATCAAAAGGGTCAAAGGGAAAAATATTTATTGACCGCTAGGTTTCTCATCCCCTTATTCTCTATGTCAAACAACAAAATACAAAAACCTAGGGTCAGGGCTACGAGCTCGTGACAAAGCTAGTGACTACTTTAGCAAATAAAATACAGTAAATATGAAAATGAATCCCATCAGCAAACTAGATAGTAACCATCATCATTTGGGATTGGGTGTCGTTTGCTATAAACCCCATAGCAATCGGGGCAATAGCACCAATGGACAACAACAGTATAAGATATACTATCAACCAAAGCTTTCAATGATGTGATTTAGTCAATGCTGATGGTGAAAAGCAGTGCAATGAAAAATGCGGTGATCAGGCTTTCGTCAGGACCTTTGAACTTAGCTACTGCTCTTTATTAGTGTGCAATCCCCTGGGGATTGCACACTAATAAAGCCTGAAGCCTGAAGCCTGATCACCGCATGATCGATAGGCTGAAACATGTAGACCCCCTTTTTTCTAACTGGACTTGAGCAGTTATTCTTTCAAAACAGCTCCCGCACTGTTTTTATTTTATTTCGTCACTTGAACACTAACAATAAAGCACTTAACTGTTCTAATAGATGATTTTAATGCTTTTTCACTTTTTCATTGCACTGCTTTTCACCATCAGCATTGACTAAATCACATCATTGAAAGCTTTGGTTGATAGTATATCTTATACTGTTGTTGTCCATTGGTGCTATTGCCCCGATTGCTATGGGGTTTATAGCAAACGACACCCAATCCCAAATGATGATGGTTACTATCTAGGTAGCTGATGGGATTCATTTTCATATTTACTGTATTTTATTTGCTAAAGTAGTCACTAGCTTTGTCACGAGCTCGTAGCCCTGACCCTAGGTTTTTGAATTTTGCTGTTTGCTGTGGGAATAATACCATTTCCCCTGGAATCACAGCACACCGGACATTGAACACTGTTTTTCCTCGTCTCCCGGTTGTGTTTCTTTCACCCTACCCTACCTCTTTCCCGCTTTCATTCTTTGTCTACCTCCCCTGCTCTTATTCCCGCTCCCCTGAATCTATCCCCTTACCTTGTTTTTACCTTACGTATCTGTTTTTTAACGCATGTAACTATGCTCCAGCAACTTGTAAACATGCTCTGAAACTGTGTAACTATGTAACTTGTTAACTATGCTCTGAAACAATGCTTGTCCTCATGTAAAGCGCTCTGATACCACCGGGTCTAGCCAGCGCTATATAAAACGTGTCAAATAAATAAATAAATAATAAATAAATAAATATACGGGCTCTGCCAGTGGAAACCTTTGACCGACAGCCCAACTAACATTAGGCCAGCCATCAAAGAATGTCATTTTGTTTTTCTTGTTCCAGTTTGCCTGGGAAAGACTGCTTGTCCCAAAAAAGAAATATGATTCATGACTTTCACATACTGAAAAGAATATTCCAGCGCAATAGGTCATTATGTTTTTATTTTTCAAACGCAAACATTGCTGTGTTGGTGCATTGGACATAGCACCTGCATATATCCTCCATTTGAGCCAATATGAACAAATCTTTGCAGAAGGTACAAAGGTGCCTCTCCCATCTCTAAATATTGTTTGGAGCATATTCCTCCACAGACCTGACAGAATGAAGTACAACCCACCACACTGTAGAGAATGCTCCAAGTCGCATTTGTTATGCATAGGCATTTGGAAGTAGAAGGGAAGGAAACTGCAGTGATTTGGTGGGACAGTAGCTGAAACATGAGTCAAATAATATTTGACCTGAAAATTGCAGCTTCTCCTAACATAGGCTGGAATTAAAACACATTTAAGATACTTTGGGCCTGATTTAGATCTTGGTGGGACTACTACCGTCCCGCTGTGGCTGCAAGAACTCTGTGAAGCTAAAGGCGGTCCACCCACTATATTTCGATGTTAAAGCAATAATCAGGAGACCTCCTGCAGCATATCAGCAGGATTGCGCCAAACAGATTTAGATGTTTCCGTTGTGCTGGTGCTGTGCTGACAGTGGTGTCCTGACGGAGTGAGACCATGGTGGTGTGCAGACAGGTAAGGAATAGTCATCATTATCTCACTACCAATATATGTTGTGAATGTGTCATACTGTATATGTAGGGAATGTGTTATGCTCCTTTTTGGTACATATTGTATGCCACACAAACAACACACACACACTATTGAATGCACACCTACAGGCCTCCCAAGCACAACACACAATACATAGGGCAATTGTACAAGTAGCTTATCATAGATCTTGGTGACAACAGAGTCATTTGGCGTGGGGGTGGAGTCATTGCTGCAAATGAGGGACCAGGGCGATAAGGTACAAGATGGAGATTTTTATCTCATTTCCTTTGATTCCGCCAACTCAAAGTAGAAGAGATTCCCGCCACAGTTGCCGTGGCAGAAAGGCACATCGTATTAGGGACAAGCGGAAATTTGGGCTAGTGTCCCACAGACAGGAGCTTCTCCCTCTACCACCATTGGTGTGATTGAGAATTCCTGGTGGAGTCAGCAGGACTCTGGAGATCTTTCATCAATGGACAAGTCCAAATCTAAATATTATGGGCAGACCACCAAGTCAGCCAGCTGAAAAAGCAATGGCAGAACTTGATCCACCCGCTCAGAGGCTGCATAAATCTGGTTGACCCAGCGACGGTCTCTCAATTTACATCTCAGCCAAGTTAAATGTTAATATAGTGCAACTGACGTTTGAAGAAGATTGGATTTCTGGCGTAAGGATTGACAACTTCAAACAGATCGAACAACTAATCCTGATTAATATCTACATCTCACCAAGCATCAGGGAGAATAAAACGAAGTTTAACCACCTAATCCAGGTTCTGTGTAATATACAAAGCAACTATAAAAGACCAGCCTGCCTAGTAACCAGCGATTACAACACAAACCTCTTTCAAGATCATCCGGAAGAGTGCGACGTACCGTGGCCAGACACTTTGGAACAAATAAAACCAACTGGCAATAAATGCAGCAAACTAGGCAAATATATGGTGCTACAACTCAGTGCTCTGGGATACACAATCCTAAATGGTCGCTTCCCCAAGGATAATCCTCCCAACTGGACAAGATCAAACGGTCATACCCACACCTTTTTAGACTATACTATCTGTAACAAGGAAATCCTTCCCTTCATCGAGAATTACACCATAGTTGCTCGAGGAGACAGTGACCATCGTCCCCAAGTGACCACCTTGTCATTTCATTTAGTACACCACGACATGATCAGTTTGACCGCAGAAGGCAACTATACTGAAAACCTCAAAAGGCTGAAGTGGTCAGATCCGATTATACCAGCAATAATGAGCCAATGTAGAGCCCAGCGAGATTCAATGAGTATTGCCGCACCCCTGCCTACTACCTCATGGGAACTCTTCTCCCGGGAACTGCTTAAAAAGTTTCCACGTACCACACGGAAAACCAAAAAAGGAAACCAAGCAATAATAACAGCTGAAATCAGGAAATTAAAATCAGTACGTAATAGTGCTCTAAGACAACTACGCAGGCTCCCAGGGGAAGATCATAATCCTAACAAATATAAGCAAGCCCAAAAAGCATTTCGACCTGCAGTATTCATCGAGAAAAAGAACCGTTCCGAGCAGTTCTGGCTAAAATTGTTACACGCAAGCAAAAATCACAACCCAAAATCCTTCTGGTCACTTGTTAATACTAAAATACACAAACAAGGAGGACAAAGTAGCGCTAACATCTCTGAAGCCGAATGGGTTTCCCACTTAACAACTCATTTTGAGGAACCAGGAAAAGACGTCCCATTGGCCAGATCACTAGCCACGGTTCCACAACACAACTTGGCGTAACGGATGCAAGGACTCTAGGAAATCATGTTGAATTAACATCGACAACGGATACGGAATCTTTGCTTCAGTCTATAGAACCGTCACAAAGTGCTCAAACAACCATGGGAATCATTACAGAAAAAATCGTCCGAATCATAACCGAGGGTCGTTCAGATGGAGCTCCAGGGCCGAATGGTCTCCCCCAGTCACTGTTTAAACAGGATACAGAATTTTGGGCCAACCAACTGGCACCTCTTTTTTCCTACTGCCAGATCAAATCGGTAATACCGGAATCATGGCAAGGCGTCATTATTCATCCAATCTATAAAGGTGGTAAGAGATCAGACCCAAAAAACTATAGGATGATCACCCTATTAGACGTGGAATCGAAATATTATGCTAAGCTGCTGGCATCCTGGGCTGCAAAAAAACATCTCATACCTTTCAACCAGACAGGATTTGTGCAAAAATCAGGCACAATAACGAACTTGCTTGCAATTTCTGTCCTGCTGGATAAAGTGGCGGCCTCAGGAACGTTAATGCATGTCTGCTTTGTTGACTTTAAGGCTGTATTCAACCGCGTACCCCGAAGTCGACAATGGCTCAAACTGTGGAAATGGGGGATCCCACCGGCCTTATTACAAGCCATAATTGCGTTACACACCAACACATGGGTCCATTTAAAACTCGGGGATGGATCATACATCTCAAGGAAAATACAAACTTCCCGCGGAGTGAAACAAGGGTGTGTGTTGGCGCCCCTTCTTTTTAACCTTTTCATCTCCGACTTGTCAGAATCACTTGACGAAGTCAATTCTCACCCCCCCAAAACTAGCCGGGACAGAGTTAGCAATCTACTGTACGCGGACGACCTGGTCCTGCTTAGTCACACCAGGGTTGGCTTGCAGAGGCTACTTGATCGGTTGTCTCCATATACCATCGAAAACGATCTGGAACTACATTTAACAAAGACAAAGGCAATCACCTTTGGGCAAAGGAAATATCAAGGTGGCGGTTGGCGATATAATGGCAAAAATGTTGACAGAGCCCCTTCTTACAAGTATCTGGGGGTTCACTTGGACAGAAGGGGAACATTCTCTAAACATAGAGACGAGGTAGAAGCCAAAGTCCTGACAATCCAAGTGGCTTTTAAGACTCTAGCAAGGCAACTATCAGGTCCTAGTCTGACCCCACTTATAACCGTCATGAAGGCAAAAATCATTAATTTCCTCACCTATAGCCAGGAGATCATGCGGGGAAAAGACAACAGCCACGTAAATAAAATAATAACAAGAACATTCAAACAGGTGCTGGGTTTACCAAAATCCTCATCCCCCGCCCAAATACGTCTCGAGTTTGGCCTTCAAGACCATCAAGCAGTAGGGCGTGGAGCGTATATCAGGCTATGCAATAAGTTGCGTGCCTCCGGAGAAGGAACCCTGGAGGCTCTTTTGTGGGTGGAAATCTCAGCCGGCCAACTCGGCAGTTCATTCCGGCGCTATCTGCAAGATTCTTTAAAACTCCTCGACATAGAAGAAATCTGGTCCTCTAATCCATCACAGCAGGCTCTTAAAATTCAAATTAAAAGAAACGTCTGCCTTTGGTCCTTTCATTCGGATAGAGCCCAACTGGCGCAACGTAAGCACACCTGGTCAATTGTATCGGGATTCAAGCCAGGGATTATGGCACCCCACCTGTCATGTACCTACTCAGTGCTGTGGAAAAAACGATTTTTGGCCCTCAGAATGGGTGAATGGCCATTCCTGTACCATCTGCCAGGATGGCGTTGTGCAAATCCCAACACAACGTGCAGGGGGTGTGGGAGTAGCCCAGAAACAATCAAGCACATGGTATGTCTATGTCCTGCAGTCCATGACGATCGAAAGACCTTGTTAAAGAGCGAATGGAATAAACTTGGCATTCGCACGTGCCGGCAAGCCATCCTTGCATCAATGAACCCGGATAATCCACAGCTCAATATCCGGTTCACTAAGTTCATCACAGGAACAGCAAGAAAATGTATACACAGTGAGCACCAGCAAACCATTAACGGTTAATTATTAAAGGACAGATTAATCCCCACACCGTTTCATTTGATTTGCACACTCATCCGCACCACCTAAGAACAGTAGAACACGGTCCCCGGCGTACGGTCCATCTTGCTTTCCCGGGTAATCTTGGAACCCCCAAACATTGTACGCAGGGACTTCACAATATAAACGGACTCGCACCACTAGGGCCCTTACCACAATCACGGACTCATATTACAGTGGTATTAATTATTGTCTTTTAATAACTAATGTCTGCCTGCGGCCCATGTAGATGATAAAATTAGAATGGAGGATTACGGCCCTTAACTGTTCTTTAATCACTCTTTTTAAAAAAAGGGTTGTACTGTTTAGATGAGTTAATACTTTTGATCATTATAAAAAACAAGTTTCTAGCATTTTAAATTATTTTATGATGAATTCTTACCTGTTGTGATGCCACAAATGTAAATATTTTAATAACTATTCTTGATACACGTTTTATTATGGTAGCATGTCCACCATTGTAATGATTTTTATTAATCAAACAATAAAGTATTTCAAAATATTTTTAAAAATGTTCAAAAATGTTTTCGACCCATGAATCAGAGGCAAAAAGGAGTTAAGCTCTGGGATCTTATCAGATGTCAGAAAAGGGATGTTAATCGTAATCCAAAACAGTTTACCGTCCCTAGTCTCGGCAGCTCGTCTCAAATTGGACCATACCTCTTCTGGTAAAAAGTGTTTCCTCTCGGTAATTTTCTGCTTATAATTGTTGCAGAGAATCTTAATTAACAATCAAACCGCCCCACATTTAGCTGCTGCGTGACTGGGGCTTCTTGTCAGGAGGATATTACCCCAACTGAAGATGCTTTAAAAACTTTTTAGCATATGTTCCTGGATTACCACCTCCCCCAGGCAATAGCTAATCTCTGTTTGGTTGCTCCTGATAATTTGTAAAAATTGACCAATACCACATCAGGTACCCTGTTATTAGTTACCCACAGCATCTGGGTAGGCAGTCCGGCTGATGAGGATTATTTTTTTGATTTCAAAAGAATTTATTATTTTAAGGGAGTAAAAACAAGCATAGAATACAATCAAGAATGATACAAATGATATCAGCTAAAAGACATTCAACCTGGTAAAATGAGAGTTAAAACTAAAAAAAAAAAAAAACACCATACAAAGTTCATTAATCTGGAAGTATCAGAGGAATGCATTGAATAAGGAAGAATCAATGGATAATCAGGAGCCGTGTTTATCAAAAGTATCATCATCATATAATAACTTAGGGATGAAGGGAAAGAAAGGAAAGAAAGCAAAGACAGAAAAAGAAAGAAGAAAAGAAGAAAAAAGACAAGACAAGATGAGAAAAGAGAAGAGGATTTCCAAAGGATTCACCCAACAACAACACCATCATTAACCAGGCACATCAAAAGGGTATTGAGCCACCAAACCCTCTGAGGCTCTTTGCATGTACGTATCTAGAGTCAGCCACACCTCATTAGATATAGACGGAGAAAGGTGAGCATGATCAACTGACGTATGAGCACTACGCAGAAAAGAAACCCATGCCCACCAAGTATGATAAGAGACTGAAGAAAAAGATTTCCACTCCATGAGAATTACCTTGACTGCAATAGATAGTAAAAGATCCAATAATTGTAATTCCATGGCATCTAAGGGCAACGGGACCGAGGCAGCCAGCGGACCTAGAAGAATTAGTGGAAAAGAGAGTTGAAACTGAATATCAAAGATAAGCATGAGGTGTTTGTGAACTAGACTCCAAAAGGGTTGGAGAAGAGAGCAATCAAAGAACATATGTTGGAAATCACCAGGTGCTAGCCCACAACTCCAACATCGATCATCGTCCTTGAGATTTAGCGCGTGTAAACGAATGGGAGTCCAGTGAAGAAGATTAATAGAGAAAAACTTAGATTGCATTAGTGAGGGGGCGATTTTATTACGAAGAGAAAGCCTACCAATATCTTGCCAAGTGTCTGAAGAAATATGATCGGTGATCTCATGCCCGAAATGACGTAGCCATTTTTGCTGTGCAACAGTTTGGGTAGGAAGTGTCGAGGACGACAAAAATTTATAAATCCTAGATGCAACATGACCAGACTTAATCCATAAGTGAAAAAGCATAATCATAGGGGAAGAAGGCTGAAGCTGTAATCTAGCAAGTGCTACCTTTATCTTAAGAAAAGTATAAAAATCTATATTAGATAAAGAAAATTGCTGGGCCAGGGTAGAGAAAGGAAGAGGGTCATTTTTGGAATCATACAAATGTTTAACAAGCGAGATACCTTTCCCCGACCAATAAGACATCAAGTCCGGATCAATATTAATCTTAATTTTGGAATTGCGCCAAATGGATGACCATCTAGTTTTATGCAACGGAATCGCCACTCTCATATCAATTTTACGAATCGCAGCAACAGTATCCAAAATAATAGATCTAGAAAATGGAATGAAAAGAGTATTTGTGGTTAAAAAAGAGGCCGTTGGAAGAGGAGAGGCCAATTCCTGTTCTATTAGCAACCAAGCTGGAACATGCATAAGGGGAGGGGAAAACCAGAGCGCACCTTGAGAGGCTAGAAAAGCAGATTGATACTTCCCCCAATCAGGAAGATTACATCCCCCCAACTCATAGGGTTTCCTCAAAAATTTATAGGCAATTCTAGCCCTTTTATTATTCCATAAGAATTTGGAAGTAATTAAATCAAGATCATGAAAGAAGGCATCAGAGAGCTTTACTGGAAGCATAGAAGAGACAAAATTAATAATAGGTGTTATCATCATTTTAAGAGTTTGGAGCCGACCCCACCAGGAGATATGCTTCGGAGACCAATTTTCTAAAAGATGCCGCACTTTAAGAATAGTTTGAGACTCATTATAAGTAACCGTAGCATAAAGGGTGGAACAAAAATAAATACCCAGATACTTTAGTTGCTTAGATTGCCACTTAAAGCCCGCCGAGCCCATATGAGAGGAGAAGCAGTAAGCATTTAAGGGGAACATTTCTGTCTTATCTCTGTTCAGTGTATATCCTGAAACCTTTGAGAAGGTGGAAATGATCTCAGAAATAGCCGGGATGGCACGTGCAACATCATCTGAAAAAATGAGAACGTCATCGGCATAGGCAGCTACTTTTAACTGATGGGAACCAAAAGAAAAGCCCATAATGTCTGGATGTACGTCAATCAGTCTGAGAAGAGGATCGATGGACAACAAAAATAAAAGAGGAGACAAAGGACACCCTTGTCTAGTACCCTGGCAAAGGTTAAAAAAGGACGAGGTGGCCCCATTCACTCTTATATTAGCCCTAGGTCGGGAGTAAAGAGACATAACCATACGGATAAAGGAATCACCAAGATTATGTGCACATAAAACAGCTCGTAAAAAAGGCCAGGAAACCTTATCAAAGGCCTTTTCAGCGTCAAGGGCCAAGGCCGCCGCCGGAAGATTGGATCGCTTAGCAGCACCTAGAATATGACAAAAAGTACGGATATTATCACGCGCAAGACGACCCTTTACAAAACCTGTTTGGGAAGGATGAACCAATTGAGGGATAAAGGATTCTAATCGTTTAGCTAAGATTTTAGCAAAAATCTTAGCCTCCATGTTAAGCAGGGATATGGGACGAAAATTCTTGGGGTCTGAATGATCCTTTCCTTCTTTGGGGATTACTACAATAGTAGCATCAGCAGCAGAGCCAGACACAGAACCATCTTTGACAAAAGCATCAAAGACCGATTGAAGTTCCGGAACAATCACAGATAAGAAGGTCTTATAAAACAAAATAGGGTACCCATCAGGGCCCGGAGCCTTACCGGAACGAGTGGCTTTAATCGCGGAAGTAATTTCATCAGAGGTAATGAATTATTAACATCCTCCGGTATAGCTTTCAACGGCACTGTCTTCAAAAACTCCTGGCACTGTTCAAAAGACGCCTGCGTAGAGGGGTATATAAATTATTATAGAAATCGCGAAAGACCTCAAGAATTTCTTCAGTCTGAAATTTTCTCTTACCAAGATGGTCAGTAATAGAAGAGATTTGGGAAGATTTATTAGAAGATTCCTGGAACTTTAATGTAGCTGCAAGAGTCTTGCCCGAACGATTTTTTAACAGCAGCCTCTTAGATTTCTGAGCCTGAAAACCAATATGCGCTCTCTTAGTGACAATAGTATTATACGCATATTTTAAATTCTTAATAGATTGTAAGCAAGACTTATCCTTAGACTGTCGAAAAAGAGCTTCCTGACGTTTAATCTCATCCGCTAAATCCGTTAGCTCTTTTTTAATGGCAGCGTTTCTCCTGGACATACACTTAATGACCTGACCACGAAAAGTGCATTTAAAAGAGTCCCAGAGAACAACAGGGGAGCTTACTGAACCAACATTCTCACGGAAAAACGTCTCAATATCATTAGAAAACTCTCGAACTTGGGAAACATCATGTAAAATTTCCGTGTTTAGTCTCCAAGATCTAGACCTTACCCGAGGGGCAAAAGACATAAGTGTGAAAGTTACCGCGGCATGATCTGAAACTAAAGTGGGGTGAATAAGCGGAGATGAGGAAGCTTGAACAAGAGAAGAGTGAACCAGAAGGTAGTCAATACGTGAGAAGGACGAATGAGGGAAAGAAAAAAAGGAGAAGTCACTGCCAGTGGGATTGTGAAGACGCCAAACATCCTGAAGATGGGTCAGCGAACACATATTAATCATTTGTTTATGTGCTTGAGGGGGACGAAAGTTAAAGGCAGAATTCCTATCCAAAATAGGATCCATTGGTAAATTAAAGTCACCACCAACAATAAGATTGCCAGAATGAGGTGTGTCATTTAGCTTTTTGGTGATCGTTTTCCAAAAAGCCGGATCATCCTTGTTAGGGGCATAGATGTTCATGACAAAGAGAACAGCATTACCATCGGACAACTTAGATAGTAACCAACGACCCTCTGTATCCTGTTCAGAGGAAACGATAGACAGACCAGAATGTTTAGAGACTAAAGTGATTACCCCATTCCTTTTACCACTAGCATCTGAACAAGCAACATCAGAAACCCACTCTTTCTTCAGAAATAACGCCTCCCTAACAGAGACCTTTGTCTCCTGAAAAAGGACGAGATCCGAAGAAAGAGATTTGCAATAATCTAGAATCTTCGACCTTTTAACTGGATGATTTAGCCCTTTGACATTAAGGGAGAGTAAATTCAATTCAGACATAGATCTATTAGCAGAAGAAATAGATATTGCACAAATGATATATGAACTACAGCCTCCAAGAGACCTCGCCTCCAGACACTAGACATCAACACAAAACCGGGAGAATCCCAGGAGGAAATCCAAAGAGAAAAGGAAAAAAGAGAGAAAGAAGAAAGGAAGAGGATAGACAGAAAAAGGGAGAGAAGGGCCAACAAGGAAGGTCTGAAAAAGACCGAATTCATACAAGGGGGGACATGGGAATGAGCAAAGAGCCCAACATGAGGAATAGAAACCATCAGCATAAATAGCCCCAAAACAGAACATAACAGATTATGCGTTATTATAAAAAGAAGAACTGTCTAAAGGATATGAACAAGAATCAATTATCGTTCTGGAAACAGTACACCATATAAATCTATACAGGCGACATGTTAATCAAATTTGAGAAAAAGGAAACACCTAAGCAGGATCATAAAAAGTGTAAAAAGCAAAAAGAGAGAAAAAACAGATGTAAACAGTAATAGCTGATGCAAAAAAAAAAAAGAAAGAGCAATAATAAAGAAGAAAAAAAAAACTTCCAAAGAGTACTAAATAATACAGTCAGAAGAAAGTAAATGAAATAAAGGGGAGAGCGGCATATAGTAACAGACTAATGTATCAAACAATAAAGTCTTATGATAGATACATAATATAAATGAGATTATACATAAAAATGCAAAATCTATAAATAAGCTAATAGATAACTGTCCACAAAAACATATTTCTCGTTGCACTCCATATAACTGAGAGAGGTGAGAATATCTTAAATATATGAACATGGAAGAGAAGAAACATAAGCCTATCAATGACAAAACAGCTAAAAAATTCCGACCTATTCGAAAAAGACACTTAATAATAATAACGATACAAACCAATCAATGCTATACCAGTGACATAGAGCTAACCACAAACTCTAACTATAGCAATTAATAAGCAACAAATACTCATCAATGAATCAAATATGTAATCAATAAATTAATAAACACTAACGTACTCCACAAATATAAGACAACCAAAGACGATGAAAATCATACACATAACCAAAACAATAGAAAATAAGAAATCATACAATAGGATAAGAAACGGACCGGGACCTAATATGCGGAAAGACAATTTGGGAAGGAAAAGAATAAAAAGGATGGCAATCGCGCACAAGTGACGTTAAACCAACACGAAACATTACCACAAAATCTTGAAAGGTTCATACAATAGAACTAACAACAAAAAAAGACCGTTACACCATACCGATAAGGAGGGAACACCAACAGCCGACAAAAGCACAACAAAAACAATGGACACTAAGACCACCGTGCAGGACTAAGAGAGACTAAGCTCAATAATTCTGGCAAAAAAAACACATAGCAGTATGAATAACCGCATCAGGTGCCAGCAGAGCCAGGAACAAGCGAGGCCTCCATTTGAAGTTCCATCTGTTGCTCCATCTGATTATCCAAAAACGAGACCAAGTCAGCAGGTTCATCGAAGATTCTAGAGCGACCTTTGAAAGTAATGCGGAATTTAGAGGGGCCAGCAAAAGAAAAGGGGATATTCATCTCAGTTAGACGCTTCCGCAAATTAAGAAAACCCTTCCTTCTTATGACCGTGTCTCTGGCAAAGTCTTGAGAGATTGAGATGCGATGACCATTCCACGAAACAACTCTAACCTTCCGCATATGAGCTAGAATTTGTTCTGTATGCTGATGACGCAGTGGCTTAAAAATTATCGCCCTAGGTTGCGTAGCAGACTTAGAACGAAAGGTAGGAACCCGATGTGCACGTTCCAGCTCAAAATCTCTTTGGAAGGAAATTTGCAATGTAGAAGGAATCCATTGATAGAGGAAATCAATCATAGAAGACGCATCCTTCTCAACATCCTCAGGAAGCCCAAAAATGCGCAGGTTAGATCTGCGGTTACGATCTTCTTGCTCAGTGAGGTCCTTCCGCAAAGCAACCATTGATCGCTCAAGTTGTGAAAGAAATCTGGACTGCTTTTGCATGGAATCCTCTGCGCCACTAATACGTGCTTCCGTGTCCGAAACACGAAGAGACAGGGCCTTGAAATCATTTCTGATAGCTAACACTTCCACTTGCAATAAATCTGTGTTGGTCTTGGTAGACTGCGCAATTTCATAGACCTCATTAAGGCGCGTCAGGATAGTCTCAAGAGTGGAACTAGGGTCCTTTTGCGGAGATTCAGGTGTAGGAGATAACTGTTTGGCCCTTTTAAGAGACGCTTTAGATTCCTTTGCGTCTTTAGCATTTGAAGACGGGCCCATATTCGCGGCCATAGAGCACACCACCTCAGCAGGAGTACAGAACACCACTCCAGACAAATTACGAGAAGGGAATGCCAAGTGAGGAAGGAAACCTCAATATATCAAAAGGGAACGAGCAAAAATGGATAGCGCACTCTTAGCAAGAGAACAGAAAAATAATAAAGTCAGATTCCAGGGACAGGGAAGGGAACCACCTCACAAAAATATCCCACCTTGCAGGTATCAGAAGGGGTCCTAACAGTCAGAAATGACCCAAAGGCAGGTAAGCATTAGTCAAAGAAGCCCCACTAAATGTCCTTGACGGAGTTCCTGACGCGCGATATCTTAGCAAAAAATAAAAACAAAGATGATACAAAAATAGGCAGTAAGGCAGCAGGCAGAGAAGAAAAAGCCATATGAGTTGAGGAAATAAAAGAAATGTCACCAGTATTTGTTTAACTTCACTCCTGGCCCTTCTGTGGCATTGTCGACATCGCGCTGAGGAGAAAGCTCTCACCGCTCGTGAGGAGACAAAATGGCGGCCGCTCGCGAAACCACCGAGCGCCGTCAAACAGGAACCAAAGTGCGAGTACCGGCAGCCTCAGTAAGCAGGAAACCCTCTCCCAGACATCCGAGACATGTTCCTATCCATGCGGCCGTTATCCGCGATGACCGGGGCAGCCGAAAACAACCGCTATTCCTCCGTGGGCACCAGCTCAGCACGGAGCTCAAGCGCAAGCCGCCATATCGTCGCGGCGCGCAAGCCACGCCCCTGCTGATGAGGATTATTTAACCATTACCTGAAGCTTATTAGAAATTAGGACTTGTAAACCTCCTTTTGCTCTTCCAATAGAGGAAGAAGTAGCACCAAAAAATGAGAAGAATGCTTCCCGACATGATATGGAGTAACACACCAAGTTTCTTGGAGGCATATAGTATTCAGCCCGGTAGTAACAGTAGACCATTCTGACTTGCCCACCTTGTTCTGCAGCTGCATATGTTCCATGTAGCAAATAGATAACAATACTCAGATCCAATATTAGAGCTGACTGTTGGACATTCAACACAAGATGGGGCATTGGAACTGCAGGGCTCGAAAGAGATTCTTTACCCCAGTAATATCCTCCAAGTCATTTAAACAGAATGTTCTAGCAGCCCTCGAGTCGGCTTGGTTTTATTAGATCCGTTAGATTCCGCTCCCATTCTTATGTCATACCTCAACCCCCATACCTTGACCAAATCAGTTGTTATCATGTAATGGGGCCAATGCTTGGAACCTGTTAGATACGGCTAGTGGGGGAAGAATCTGATAAACCTCTCCATCCACCTGGTCATGTCATGATTTAATATTTGCCATAGTGCAGTGGTTGTTAACGTGGGGTTCACAACTCATACTCAGGGTTTCAAGTTTATTTGTTTTCAGTGCACAATTAATGAAAACCATTGCACTAAAAATATTAAAACAAATACCTTTGCTTAAAAACAGTAAAGTGTTGGAAGAATCTGATTGTGCAAAGTGAAAATGGCTTGAATATGCAATGCGCTGTGTATGAAATAGTAAAATAAAAAAATTCTAATGATAACAAATTCAGTACTAAAAGTTCACAGCATAAACCCTGTGCTTAGTTTCTACTCTGTTGAACTGATAGACCTTAGAAAGCCTGCCCCCTCAACCATACAAAGAGATTAATCAGTTTAATATGCATAATGTGCCAGTACTTGGTTATGCTAATGTTCATTAAAAGTGACATCGGTCAGAGTCTTGTGCAAAAGTGGGGTCAGGATGCCGGATCTAATGTAGATGCGTTCTCGCCTGCTAAATGCTTGATTTTTCACACGAGTCTTGTAAGTAGTAGAGTGGCAGTTAAAGCAAATTTGTTGTGCAAGAAGAGGGGTCGTGACATGAAGCCCCAAGTCTGGAAGCTATTTTAGCGGGCTGATAGGCCATGGAAAAGATGCCCACTCAAAAGTGTGTAATCGACGTATAGTGCTTATTGTGTCAATGCTTGAATATGTGGGAGTTTGCAATAAAGTGGCAGTGCAATCAAAGTCTTACACAGAGGGTTCAGAGTGCCGAATTCAGATCAAATGTGTTGCCGGCTGCTAGGTGGTTGGATTTTTAGTCCAGTTTTGTTCATGACAAAGTGGCGGTGCTAGCAGAGAAATGTGCAAGAATGGGTTCAGGGTATCTGATTCGCTCATATGTTATACAGCCTATTAAATGGTTAATTTTCAGGTTAAATATTTAACCAGTCAACAGTTTATCTAAAAGTCTGAGGAATTGAAGCAGGCTATAAAGTCCTGTCTGCAAAGCACAGCTCTCCCATGTTAAATGTTGGTCTTAATATAGCTTTCCAATCCTCCAAGTTTGATTCACATGTACATATTTGGGGGCAGATTTACAAGAAAGTGATGCATCTGTACAGATGCATCACTTTCCCTGCGCCACCCTTAGAAACCCTTGCGCCACCATAGATGCGCCGTATTTACAATACGGCGCACTATGGCGCAAGGTTTGACAGTTGCGTCAGAAATTCTGACGCATCTGTTGGCGGAAAAGTCACGCATTGCTGGAGTCATGTCGCAAGCACGACGCAACTCAAGCAATGCGTGTTGAGGCCTATTCCCACTATACTGCGTCACTACTTACGCCTGCTTGAAGCAGGCATAAGGTTTTGACGCAGTGGCGTCCTAAAAGTGGCGCAGTGAAATCTTATAGATTTCACGGAGTCACTTTTACGAGGCCTTTCTGCATGGGAACGCCCACCCTGCATACATTATACCTGATGCAGGTATAATGTCACGCAGAGCTTTACAATGTGACGCATCTCCCTAGATGCGTCACGTTGTAAATAGGCCGCATTGTTTGCGCCGCTGTTGCGTAACAAAAGTACATTTGATTCTTCTAGCTAGTTCTTGAGACCTATTCTTGTTTTAAGGCAAGATAAGTTAAGGGAAAAGAAAGACAGCACCTAGCCTGGGAGTAGCCTCTGCTGCTGAATTCTCCCCAAAGATGATAGCTCAAAATTCAGTTGTGGACATTCTTTAGTTTGCAGCATAAATTAATAAATGCTCCTTGCCTCGCAAGAGTTTATTTAATGAGACCAAATTGGATTTGCAGTTGTGCATTGTAGTAAGACGACTGACTAAATGATAAGGTTATCTAAGTGAGAGCTGTCTCTGCATTTCAATGCTTCACTGCCATAGGCTATGATTGGTACTAATTTGGTCTGTATAACTTTCAATAAAGGTTTGTATGCTGATGTCATAATTACGGACTTTCTGCACTGGAATGCAGAAGTGATGGAATTAAGTTTCAGCCGCATAAGCTTCATATGTTGCCTGAAGGAGACTTGTCTATCAAATAGCATGCCCAGATACTTCTATTCTTATACCACCTCAATTATCCCCTCTTATTTATTTCTCTGATAGGGGCTCAAGGAAGGTTTGTCTAGGATCATGATTTTTGTCTTCTTCAAATTGATTTCCAGTGAGCTCGTATTGGAATAAAAAGAAGTGGCTTTCAAGAGTCTCTGGAGACTGACTTTTGTGTGGCTGAGCAGGACTAGGTCATCTGCATACATTAAACTTGGCAGCAGAATACTTTTAAGCTTTAGAACATGTGACTCCACTTGATCAAGGCTCAAAGGAATATCCAATAGAAGAAGAGTAGAATGTGGGGAATAGTACACTCCCTTGCCTTAGACCCTGATGGTTCTGGATCTTTCTGCATACATGAACCCCATCTCCTTTCTTTATTCTAACCCAGGTGTCTGTGTGGAGAAGGCCCGGGGCTTGCAACATTGGGTGAGGTATTTCCCAACAGGTGATTTTTCTCCAGAGCTTGACCCTATCTATTCGGTCACACGTTGCTATATAATCTATGAAGCAGAAGAAAAGGGACTGATTGTTTTTCTTGTGTTAATTGAACAATAGCCATAGAGATAGTAAATTTGGCATAGTTCCCATGGCTTTTGCAGACCCCGTTTGGTTAAATGGAATTAAATGTCTTTCAGTAGCCCATGATGATAGCTCCTTGAGGATGCAGCCAGCAAAGTATTTTGGCTCAACATCCAAGAGCACTTTAAGTCAGTAATTTGTTGGATCATAGTCATTGCCACCTTTATACACCATTAGAGTTAATGGGGAGACCCTGTGTCCCTCAGAACCTGGGTTTTTCTGGTATAGCAAACAATTGGTTCTGTGGGGTATTACAATAACGGTGTTAATACGTATTTAATATCAGAGCAACCAGATCAATCAAAATGCTATCATTACGTATTAACACTTTTATTGTAATACCCACAGAGCCAATTGTTTGTAATACCTTTATAAATCAGGTAGATAACAGAGCCTTTCCAAGAAGTAGGATGTGATTAAGAGTGGTTATGCTCTCAAAAACTGGTTCCAAGTTGTTAGTAAAGTCTATTAAAGAGCTGGTTCTGTCAATGTGAAAGGAGGCCTCTCAGTCGGGAAACAGCCATTTATGGCTCTTAGATTAAGAAACTCTAATTCCTTTACGAGTTCTCAACCCTTTTTGACATATTTAAATGAAAGATTTAGATTTTGTTCTGGAATTCACCAAAACACAGTCTGAGAGGTTAGATTCACTTTATCTTGCTTTGTGCTAAGCAGATTCACGTTAAAATCCAGTGAAAGAATTATTTCAGTTAACAGGATCTCTTCTAGGTGGTGACAAATTTCCTTTTTTAGGTGATTGTTGGACTTGGCCCTTCTGGTGGGTTCACCCCCAAAACTTTTTGCAATTATCCTAGCTTTTTCCCTCTGTTGTGTAAGGGGCTTTAGGCCTCTAGGCGCTTTTTACACTGTGTCCCAGTGGAGAGTGCGTGCGCGCTGTGTATGTCTTTAGTGAGACTGGCCTGCCCTCCCATAGGAATGCATGGGGAATGTGTGTGTTCCTGGTAGTTCCTGATGCGTGGGGAGTGCAGGATCGAGTTTGGTATGTGCGAACTCGTGAGATTGAATGCTGTGCGATGATGTGTGTGGCGTTACTGTGTCTAGTGTAGAAGTGCCACTTCTAGAAGCTGGCATGTCTGTGTAATAAATGTAAAGTGACTGTCTGGCTTGTGATTGGCTGGTGTGCCTGGCTCCAGGAGTCAGGATGGGTCTGCCCCGGTGGTGAATGGAGAGATCTGCATGCTGATGGCAGGGAGGAGTACACCTGGGACCTGAATAGGGCTGGGCCTTCCCTACACAATGCTGGCTCCGCCCCCTGTGGTGCGACTGATGTCCCTAGCCTGTCCAGTGAATGGGGAGAGGGGCTGAGCACAACAGACTGCTCCAAAACCAGTTGTATCTGGTTTTCCTTAACCCTGCAGCCTGAGACAAAGGACTTGGTGTATGGGGGGCTCCCATGTGAGTGAGAGGAGCCCCGCGCAGCCAAGACCGTCCGGAGCCTCGCGGACTCCAAAGAGGAGGCCCGTGCCCATAGAGAGGGACCGGGCGGTGCAAGAAAGAAGCAGAGGGGGCCGGAGAACATCATCTCCGCCCCCGTAAAAGACCGGAGCCACCACGTCAAAGCAAGTGAGACTTCCAGTGTGGAGCGTGGGTGCCGCCAGAAACCCCCAGGAAGTCTCCCAACCCCTGTGAGTAGGGCTCCTTGGTTCCTCATTGTGAGAGGGGGCGTCGGGGCACATTGCCAGTGCCCGCCCCCCCTCCTGCTGTACTGACTGCAGTTGGGCATAGCGAGTGCTGGTCCTCGAGTGGGACTCCCATGTGCCTCGTGCCTGTGGCTGGTGAGGCATTATTTGGGACATCAGAGGCACTGTAGTGCCACAGCTTGTTTTGTTCGCCTACTCTCCCCAGCTGCCCTGCGTGATAGAGGGCAGCTGCAACGTTGCACAGGCAGCTGCAACCCTTGGGCCCATTCCGTTTCCTAGTCCCCGAGAGGGGTTCAGAGGGCACGCTGGTGCCCATGATCATTCCTACAGCTGCCCAGAAATTAGTGGGCAGCTGCAACGTTTAGGCAAATTCATTGCACACTTTGTGGTCGCTGCTCGTGCAGCCCGCCCTGACATTTGCAGGACATAGGGCCGTTTGAACTACTGAAGGAGGCCTGGGTCCATTTTAGTGTGTGCGCCCCCAGATGGGGTACACTGTGTTTATACCTAATGTGACACCTCCCCTGATTATGCGTAATGTGTTATGTGAATGAGGGTTAGATCTCATGTATTTATGCTGGTAATTACACAATGTGTCTATGCTTGTACTACCTACTGGGATGCTAAGTGTGTAATGCAGTATGCTAATGTTTTTTAGCTCTCAGATGTTTATGCCTACAATGATCGCAGACTGTGTTCTAGGCCTACGTGATTATGATTGCGTAGTGTATTTCTAACGGTTACCAGTAGTTACTGGTTGTGTTCTACATCTATAATTTATGCTACAGTTAGTGGGACCGATTCACAGAACTAACTTAAGACAAAATCCTAAACTTACTACCATTTTCGTATTCACAGAAGGCACTTACTCATTTTGGTATTCACAGAAGACACTTACTCATTTCGGTATTCACAGATGTTAGGAGTCCTAAGTTTAGGACTCCTAAATGCCTTCTGTGAATACCGAAAGTCTTAAAATTAGGATTTTTCTCAGTTTAGGAGTCCTAAAGTTAGGAGTCCTAACTTTACTACTACTAAATTGAGAAAAATCCTTATTTTAAGACTTTCGGTATTCACAGAAGGCATTTAGCAGTCCTAAACTTAGGACTCCTAACATCTGTGAATACCGAAATGAGTAAGTGTCTTCTGTGAATACGAAAATGGTAGTAAGTTTAGGATTTTGTCTTAAGTTAGTTCTGTGAATCGGGCCCAGTGTATTTTCTACCTCTGCTAATTCCACTTTGGGATTGTTCGGACAGCGGCCCAAATTGGCGCTGTCTGATGTAAATAGTCCCCTGTAAATTCTGCCCAGTGCCAGTTGGCACAGTGTAAATTGTGTGAATATTATCTAATGTGTTGGGTGTTGTTGCTGGGTGCGCGCGCAAACGCTTTACACATTGCCTCCGGGATAAGCCTGACTGCTCGTGCCAAGCTACCAAAGGGGTGAGCAGGGGTTATCTTTGGCGTGTAACTTCCTTGCCCTGACTAGAGTGGTGGTTTCTGCCTGGCTTTGGTGCAAGCCCTAGCCAACCAGAAATCCCATTTCTAACAGTGATCAATAGCTATTTCTGTAATTGACGCTTTTGGAGGCATGTATATATTCATCGGCGCTAGGCTGAGCATCCTTCAACGTTGTCCGAGAGTCATTTGTAGAATTTGCAGGATGCTCCAAGCTGTCAGTTTCATTGTGTGATCACTTTTCAAGGTGGCCTGAATGTGAAATGCCAGTTTCCCACAGTGTCGACTGTAAATAGCTTATTTTGATTGCTGGAGCTGATGTAGCCAGGAATCGCAGGCACTGTCTCTGCCTAGGTTTCTTATAGTAGGATGATCTCAAATGACATCAGAGACTCTAAAGTCTCACTATCAGTGAGTCTGTCTGACAGATCATGAATGTTTCATTAACAGATCTTAAGTTTTCCTGCTGGCCGCGTCAATGGTACTCTTTTGGGACCTTTTCATACTTGCTCTTTGGGTTTGTTCAAGGCTCCAAATATCCAAATCCAATCATGGGTCCCGATTCACAAAGGTAAACTTAGATCTGAAGTCTAAGTTTAGAGCTGAAGTCTAAGTTTACAACTGAAGTCTAACTTTGGCCCAAAAGTCTAAACTTAGACTTCAGGTCTAAACATAGACTTTAGGTCTAAACTTTGACTTTAGGTTTAAAGTTAGACTTTAAGTCTAAACTTAGACTTTAGGGCTAAACTTAGACTTCAGGTCTAAAGTTAAACTTTAGGTCTAAAGTTAGACTTTTGATTTAAACTTAGACTTTAGATCCAAAGTTGGACTTTAGGTCTAAGTTTACCTTTGTGAATCAGGCCCATGATCGTTTAATAACAACCTTTTGGCTGTCTTATTAAGTGGGTAACATTTATGCTGAGAATTTTGGGCAATTTGCTCAGAGAGTTTCCTAAACTGAGCTTGTATTTTTTTGAAGACTGATGATACTTTTGTCCGTGTTTGTGGCTAGAAAGTGGAGATATGCTGATTAAAATTAAGAGAACACCGTATATCACCCACACTTTGAGCATCTTTGCTGCTTGCAGTACCTTTTTTCTGTATCGGAGGATGTCCACAAGACTGTCATTGTTTCATTAGACTATCCTGGGGAGGGAGCCGTGAACTCCACAGAGGCACTTTAGTTTGAACACAGTTTGTTTGTTGCTGCGATTTGGCTCAGTAGACAGAACGTATTTCCCCGATTCAGTAAGTCATAGTGGCACCTTGCTTGGTACTCTGGATATATTAACATTACCTGAGTGCTCATTGTGTCATAGGATAGAGTCTGGGAGGTACACTGCTGTCCCAGCCTTCTTGAGCCAGTTTACTATCTGTATCTAAAGACAGAGCCTGAGCTATAATGGTGCTGTTCCTCCAATCCAGAAGTCGGAAGGTGATTGACTAGCTGCCCATGGGGCCTTATTATTGTAGTTGTTGAATTTAGTTTGGTGCGTTCTTGGTGCATTGCTCTGACTTGAAGGGGACTTTGGATGTCACTATGTAATATAGTAGATTGCATGGACGAGACCTCATCTGTGACTGTTCTTGCATTTTCGTTTTGTGGCTTACAGCATGATAGTTCAGGTGTTACGGTTTTGGTCCCCAACCAAGTGTCAGTTTTTATATTTTGGTCTGCTGGGTGAAGATCCCCCTGAGTTTGTTTCTGTTTGTGATTTCAAGTCATAACCTACACAGAAAGAGCCTTCTTCAGTTCTGTCTGGCGTGGATTTCAGGGTGCTGGAGTTTTACATTATGGTTGATGTTATATTGATTAGATCAACTGCGGTGTGATTTGTTTGGTGAGTTGTGTTTTTCTCTCTAGCACTCGTTCTGCTTAGATTTGGATTAGGGTTTGAGTTATTGACAAAGGAATACATTTTACTGCTCACAGCAAGGTTTGGCTTCATCTTTCGTGCTTTACAGTGTTTTTTCCCAAGGGAACCTTCAGTTACGCCTGGGCAGTATACTCCGGTCTGTTCGCAGAGTTTGCAGGGTTTCTCAACCGTAAGATGGCAAGTGCGAGTGAGGAAAATCCAACGCTAGACCACTTCCCAGTGAGATTTCTCAATGCGGGCAGTTGTTGGTGGTTCCTACCGCTCTCATTGCGAAACCTTTCATTCATGTTGAAGAAGCTGCTGCTCAAGTGGAACTTCTACACGAGTAGCAGAAGGAAGCAGCTGCCTCTTGCAGTACATGTGATGCCATTCGCGTGGATTTTACAGTGGGGCACAAACCTCCTGGGCTAAAAATCAGCACGAACTGCATGAGGTAACGCACTCCATGGCTCATGGATCTCTGCGTAGCTAGGCTGAGTTTTTTGTCACTTTGCGGTGTTTTGCGTAGCGGAACTCTGCAAACTCATCCCAGGCCTACCTTCAGTCTAACTTCTACTCAGGGTTTTGCAAGTGCTAAGAGAATTAAATATCATTAGCAGATTGATAATGTAATTCATAATCAATAAAAAAATAAAAATGATAATATGCATAGATGGGACGTGTACACAATTTTAATCACTCTGACGTCATTTACCTAATTTGGGGAATTTTGTGTTATGCTAAATTCATGAAAATACATAATTGCACCACTTTGCTTAATTACATGCCATGTGTTGTCAGAAGAAAGTACTATACTTTATATATTAAATGTGATTTTGCCAAAATCTCATATAATTACATGTAAAAAAATGACTCCAATTACACACACCTGTATTACAAATGTAGAAAACCAACATGTGAAGCTGAAAATTATACAATACTCTTTAAATGAGCAGGAATTTGAAACTGGAAACTAACAGTTAAGTTGATATCCTTAGCTTGATTCACTGAAGCACTGGGATGCAATAGCAAAAAGAGCATGCATTAGGAGCAAAAAAAGACAAAACGATATGCTGGAGCCTAGCATATAACTACATTTGTTAGAAATAAAATCACATTTTTAAAAGCTCCAACCTGCCCAAATTAAATTCAATATTTCATACCTGCCAACTTGAAGAACAATCTCACTGCGTGGAGACGGGGCGGACCCTTGTGCTGAAAAGTACCAACAAGGCACTTTTGAAGCCCACCCCACCCTTAAGCCCCCTCCTCCCACAAAAAAGCTTGCTGAGGCTGGTCCCGATATCCTGGGGTATTCTCACACCCCTTAATAGACTTCTGCAATTCAAAGCCTCGGAAAAACTAGCTGGAACTTTCAGTGGTTTACAGTCTGTTATCCCTGCCATATGTCATATTGGCTCCTCACTGGGAGACCCTGTGATGGGAGCCGATATCGTATGTCACACGGTGGCACTGTGTGAGTTGGCAGGTATGATATTTCCTAATTTGTTTGGTGTACACCTGTTTTTGTATTTGTTTGTCCTGCCTGATGTTCAAATCATAGATATTTCTTAGGCCAATATCCCTGGCTTCTAGTAGTTAACTAAATGGCCACAAAAGTCCCAAAGCTTAAGATCCAATGCCCTAGTGCATACCACAATAAGAAATATAATAATAAATTATAACAAGAAGGAAAAAGAGATTAAAAGAAACGTCCGCATTTATTAATTGATATTGACTATATATTGAGAATGAAATATGTTAATATCTGAAACAATTCCTTATTTTTAATAAATGTTGATGTCTCATCGTGTGCAAGGACCTATAACCCCTGTGAAGCACAGAAGTGAAGCTGTCAATCAAACACATCATGTTGTATGTATTCGCCATAATGAAACATAGCAACAGCTTCTAAGATGTGGCTGTTTTTTCTTTTTACTTTTTTGCTTTATTTCATCAAAAGGTTGTGCATTGCACTGCAGAATTTCACAAATCCTAAAGTGTAATATCCAGGCCCCACTATTAGCTGCACAACGCAATCAGTGTGCATCAAGACACTGTTCACCTTCATTGCTTGCAGTGGTGACTGGTGTTCTTTGAAAGTGGTGGGGAGTAATATTTGCGAACCCTACATCTTCTATGGAGTGTTCATGGGATTATCCCTCCGAGAAACATTTGAAACAAATGAGGTTCGATAGTGCATCTTGAAGCACAATTTTTACACATATTTGCTCAAATGTCATATGCTCTCCAAGGGCACTCATTAAATATTTAGGTCCTTTCATGGTTTGCCAAGCTGTTGAAACATGAATCTTCAAAGGAGTTCACTCAATTTGTAGGTCTCGCCTAGGCAGCGCTTGCGCTGTCTCTACGAGACATGCTATTTTCATGTATGACCTTTAAGCTCCACCCATTTTCAGCCCCTATTTTCAAGTGGCTCCTGTTACTGTCCTTTGTAAATGGTGGCTTTTGATTTGTTAAAATGCTTAGCAGTCCCTCCTTACTACCTCCTTTTCTCCTGTTGTAACCTCCGATGAATTCTGCCTCTGTTACATGTGTTGCTACTCAGTATGTTTTAATTACAATCTGTGAGCATTGTTTTCTCAAATGACTTCATCCTACCTGCTGCTGCAGGTAGGACGCACTCGCCAGCAACTGCTTTTTTTTTTATCCAGCGCAATGCACGCCGTGGTTTATCTTATGTTTTTGGGCTTCAGCTGCAATAAGGGTGACCGTAACTTTCTTTTGTTTTGTGAGGCTCAGAGAACTTGATTTAAGACTGCACACAACATAATATGTTTTTTTAAAGCAGACGGCACTTTGCGCTTTAGAATTTTTTTTTTCAACCATGCATAATCTTATGTTTTAATTTCAGCAGCGTGGCACGTCACACTTCAACTTCAACAACAGCAGCTGCACCTTTCTTCTGCATGGCCAGCCAAATTTATTCTAATTGTCCTTTTCCAGCGTATACAACTATGGACTTGTCCTGTCAGTTACACCATCAATAGCTCTAACTTTAACAAATGCAAGACCTATTGCATTGTAAATGCTTGTTAAGTCTGGTGTTAACCACAGAACTTGATATTGAAACTGCACACAACATAAAAATATATTTTTTAAGCAACATGGCATGCCGCGCATTTATTAAAAGCAGCACGGCATGCCACACTTTTTTTTTTTAGGGGAAGCGCATTTATTTATATTTAAATTTTAGCAGCACAGCACGACACACTTCAATAGCAGCCACACCTTTCTTCTGCATGGCTAGACCAATTTAATCTAAGTGAGCATTTCAGTGCACACAGCTAGGGACGTGTCCTCCACCTGGAGCAGGGGTGATTAGCATCCCTGCTATTTGAGGCTTTGGCTTCAATTTCTGCTTTTTACTTCAGTGCTCTCTTTACCTACTTAAGTTGCCTGCATCTGACGGAAGCCCAAGCAGGTCACTCTTTCTCTATTTGTAGCTCACAGAAGTTCATGTTAAGACTGCACACAACCTAATATATTTTTTTAAAAGCAGACGGCAATTCGCGCTTTGGCTATTTTTTTTTCCAGCCATGCATAATCTTATGTTTTAATTTCAGTAGCGCGGCACGTCGCACTTCAACTTCATCAACAGCGGCTGCACCATTCTTCTGCACGGCTCGCCCAATTTAATCTAAGTGTCCTTTTCCAGTGTATACAACTATGGACTTGTCCTGTCATTTACACCACCAATAGATCTAACTTTCACAAATACGAGAACTATTGCATTGTAAATGCTTGTTAGGTCTGGTGTTAGCCAAGAATTTTTGATTTAAAAAAAATGCACATATAATATACTTATTTAAAGTGGCTTTCAACCAGCTTTCTTCATACATTGGTCTATGTATGTGTATCACGGTCTACCCACTTCAGCCACAAGACAACTTCACTTTGAGTGAACCATTTTGCTCTTTCACAAGTAGCACATCCACACACTAGCTAGTTCCCTTCTGTACCAATGTTTTTGTTTCTAAATTATTACTGGGAACGCCGGTTCTTGTTCTCATCTAATTACCTACAAGAACCCACTCAGGTCGCCAGGATCTTTTTACTTGCCTAATAGCGTAGAGGGAAGAAACACAATTATCAAATCGTATTTACCGCAATTTGACATCTCAGAAAAGAAGACTCATGATCTGGGAGGTTGACCTTTTATTATCAGCAAAAACATCTGAATATATAGGCACCTCAATACAAGGCACAAAAGATAAATGGGGACTAATACAAATGCCAGTCTACGAAGTATCCGCATACGACTAAAGATAAACAGAATTACAGCTTCCAAAAGCATCAAGTACCCTATAGCAATTGTGATATCAAAGTTCACAGTCATGAATCAAATCATTACTGTCCCTACTCTATTCTAAGGTGACATCCCTACTCAACATTCCCTTTCAGGTGAGGATCGCATAAAAGGTGTCAGCAGTGAAACTTCCTAAGAAGTCTTCACCATATGAGAGCTCGACCTGTAATGCTCCTTTCAGTCCCTCTCCTAAGTCTCGTCTGCTCAACCCATGGGGCTCTGTCCCTAATACAAAACCCCAAAAAGCTGTACACGCCCTTCAGCACACCCCTCCAGGCAGCTTCTTCCTTCAGTAGATTTCCATTTGGATCCTTTTATCTTCCTTTCCATGAATTCGACCTTGGGTCCCAGGCCTTCTCTGTACCAGGAGTTGCAACTTTACATTCCAATCCACTCCCTTCATGTCTACTCCTTCTGTCTCCATTCCATTTGAACAAAGACTCATTCTAACTAACGAGCTACATGGCCTTGTACCTGCAGCCAAATGCTGAACAGAAAAAAACCCTAACATCATGAGGTTTCACAACTCTCTGCAATTTAAGCTTTGCTAAAATCATGTCGTCTTAATAAAGCATGGCTAAAATAAACAAAGGCCTTCACTTTACATATATGGTTAGGCCTCAAACTAAACACACTACAATTACCATTTCTAATGATTCGTCTCATACTTAAGAGAACTACCTTCTTCATTCCTCTAACATGACTTAATGTCTCTTAATGCATGACATTATTATACTAAGCATTACATATACCAATACGTTTCAGAATAACTGATGGCCTTTCTCTTCTCTCGAGGCCTGTTTTACATTTCGACTTTCTATTTCAATGAATACATTTCCATTATTCTTGGATAACATGCTCAGTTATATGCGGGTGCTGACTAACAATGAATATGGTGCACCCCTACAATTTTCGCATCAGCAACGCTCTATCAGTTCCCCCCTTTGATGACAACCTGTCATCACACAAATCCATTCATACAGAGGTGGTAACCAACCCACTTTGTCGGAAACCCTCCATTCTTTTTAGGTCCTGATACTGATTATCTTGCATATGCGCCATTCGTCTTTCATTTCCCCTGAGAATCCTCTCAGCTCTGTTTCCTCTGTACCACTTGTATGCTCTCAGAAGTCCCCACAAACAGATCACACAAACCACCACAATCAGGATTGGTTTCAGCACATATCCAAGAATTCCCTTTCCGAAATCTGCAAACCAGCTTCCCACATGTCCAAATCCTTTCCCAATCTTCTCCCACATATTCTCTTCCGCCAATACTGCAGCTTCTTCATGAAGTGTGGTAATGTTGACTATATATTTCCTCAGCTCTTTGCTGTTGTCTGGAATATACGTGCAACATTCTTGAACCTTCAACAATTTACAGACTCCGTCCTCTTTTGCTAATAATACGTCTAATGAAAGACGATTTTGTGAAACCATTGTCCTAATCGATAACATCTCTCCATCCACCAGCAACAATGACTTCGCTGCGTTCATTGACAACTCATCAACCACAGTTGCTAACTTTCATATTTTCACATCATTCAAAATCACACCCAGACCGGGTATGATTGCTCCAAAGATATCACCAATCACAGCTCCCGCACTTGCATCTCTCCGTGCTCTAGAGTGGTGTCCTGTCTCTAGCAGAGTCAAATCCTCGGCGTGGTATATCTTCGGGAAGATAACAGCCAAATAACAAGTCCCGTACCACTGCTCAGGCAAACTCACGTATGCATTCCTTCCACACACATAATACACTGTCGGGATGACCTGTATCTGACCCTGCAGAAAGTTCTTAGCTGAATCTTCCATAGTAAAGGTATGGGCACATGTGCTGTGTCCAACCCAGATTTTGTCCTTGTCCGACTGAGGACGAGCAACACACAAATTTCCCTTCGATTCGGTATGAAATATGTCCGAAGTCTTTCTTGTGACTTATAATAATCATACTTATTCAAATGCTTAAACGCTGGTACGTCAGGAAGTACTGTGTCATAATTAGAGAAATAGTACTCAAACTGTTTCCTTTCGTAAAACAGACTAAGCAACAGACTGCAAGAAATCCCATAAGTCAATGGAAGGTGATGGTATCTAATACCCTCATCTACAGAAGCAGGCAACAGCATGCACACATAGCAATCTTTCGCATCCATCGCATCAACATACTCATACAACAATTTCGCATATGCATTGAGCTTGAAATCACCTTTCGACAAATCCATGTGTAACATACGACTCTCTTCTAGCATCATAGCCCTTTTATCTCCTGAAATATCCTTCTTGGTACTGGGAGTGACAGGTGTAGGTGTTCCCAGCATCTTCCCCTCTTCTCTGTGTGCCACTGCATACGAAGTTATGACTACTGCGAATATAACAGCTATGACTACTCATAAAAGTTTACCTATCACTGTCTTCGCCCTACGGTGTGAATTTCTAGGCTCTGTCATTTTTCCCCCACGCTCAGAATCCAGTTCAATAACAATGGGCGAGAGTCTCTTCCTCATTCAGGCTTGTATCTCAATGCAACAATTAGCCCCTGTAGCGAATTTTTCTCTTCTAATGTTCAGTTCTCTACTTTCTTTCGGATCAGCAAAGGCTCCCTTGTTTTTGCTCTTTCTCGACAAAGTTAATCTCTAATCCAAAATAACTGCAGGTCCCAACAGCTCTAGGACTCCTTGCAAAATTTCAAGTTTGAGAGTTTTCAGTTCTTGGGGAGAAGGTACAACTGCAAAGTTCGGGAAAGCCAGTGTATCCAAAATCAGACCACGAATGTTACTCAGGAGTGGTGGATCTGGAATATGGAGAGTCAGTACTCCCTCGATCTCTAATCCTGGGATCTTCAGCAACACTTCCGCCCTCAGAGCCGGTGGACCGCTGACAAGAGTAATCGACCTCAGCCTCCCCGTACTCATCGGTCCTAGCATTCGTTGCTACGTACGTCCACTCAGGTGAAGCGTACCTGTGACACGGCACTCTGGCTCTCCTCGAACTTCTCGGAGCTTCCGGATCTTGATCTTCCTCACTCTGTTCCGACTCGGTCACCTCCGATACTGGGGCAAGATCTCTTCTCGGTGTCCCTCTCGAATTTACCCGTCTCAGACTCACGGGCCAAACTCTTTCTGCTTCTGAGACACCCCTGCTCTCCCTTCCGATACCCTGTGCACTACCTTCTTCTCTGGGAGAATTTGGCTCCACTCCGACGAATGCACCTTCTTCTGCTTCTGGTTCTGATTTGGAGTTTCTCTCTCCCTCGCCTACAGCTTGTTCCAGTGCACAACCAGTTGCGTCAGCCACCCTTACATCTTGACTTGCCTCTCAGATGGCCCTGCCACCTCAGCTGGGTTTTCGTTCACGAGAGGGGCTGTATCTTCTAAGGGTGCTGGAACTCTACGGGTATGGGTGGCATGCACCCAGTTCGGTAGTCCCCCAAACTTCACTGCAGTATTTGTAACCAGAATAATCTGGTAAGGGCCTCTCCAGCGAACATCCAAGCAACTCTTCCTCACGTGCTTTCGTACCAACACCCAATCCCCTGGGCACAGGTCGTGGCACAGATCACTTGCGGCTGGAACAGCTACCGCCTGCACCTGCTGGGACACAGAATGAACCACATCAGCCAAGCCTTTACAGTAGTCGAGAATTACATCATCAGTGATATTTATCAATGCAGAGGCTGGTATTGCTGGCACACGCATCGCTCTCCCCATCAATATTTTGTGGGGTGACAATCCAGTTCTCCTATCAGGCACACTTCGGAGACTCATCAGAACCAAAGGTAAGGCATCTGGCCACTTCAGAGGAGTTGAGGAGCACACTTTTGCCATTCGGGCCTTCAATGTCCCATTAACTTGTTCTACTATCCCAGAAGCCTCTGGTCGGTAACTGCAATGTAACCTTTGATCTATGTTCAGGGCAGCACAAAGCAACTTCATGAGTTCACTGTGGAAATGCGTTCCTCTGTCCGATTCCAAAGAGGTCGGGAACCCGAACCTCGGGATAAGCTCTCTCAACAGTAACTTAGCTACAGTTAGAGTATCACACCTGCGTGTCGGGTAAGCTTCCACCCATCTAGAGAAGACGCACACTACGACTAATATGTATCTCAACCCATTACACTTTGGCATCTCAATGAAATCTAACTGCATTCTGTTGAAAGGGCCACCCGACCTCCCTATGTGACTCATTGTCACAGCTGTCCTTTTCCCTACATTCATTTGTTGAGAGGTGACACATCTCTGACATACAGCTTCGGCTGCTGCCCGAAACTTCGTATTGTACCATGTTTGTCGAAACACTCGCACCATCGCATCCCTGCCAAGATGCACAGCACCATGTATCAATCGTGCCATTGGGTTCAACAGACATTCCGGTAACACCGCTCTTCCATCACTCGAAACCCAAACATCCACATCTCCCTTCTCACATCCAGCTCGCACCCAACTATCCCGTTCCTGGTCAGACACCTCATCTTGCAATTGTTTTAACTCTTCCCACGTATCGGCCATCGCCAACATCACACTGAGGTCAGTTGTTTCTTCATTTCCCCTTACGTGTCGTTCTGTAAAGTCACACCCCTGTTCTGCACAAAATCGAGCAACTTCGTCTGCATAATTATTTCCAAGGGACACAAAATCCTTTCCTTTTGTATGAGCAGAACACTTCACCACTGCGATTTCGTCTGGGCCTTGCAACGCCTCCAACAGTTGTCTCACATATTCTCCATTCCTAATGGGTGACCCAGATGATGTCATGAACCCCCTCTGGGACCATAACTGTCCGAAGTCGTGAACGACACCAAGCCCGTACTGGCTGTCCGTATAAATCGTTATACGAATCTGGTTAGCGGCCAAACAGGCACGAGTCAAAGCAATAAGCTCAGCCACCTGTGCGGAGTATACTCCTTCTAGACAAGCGGCTTCGACCACTCCGGTGATAGTACAGACAGCAAAAGCTGCTCTCAATTGACCCGTATTGTCTCTCAAACGTGAACCATCCACAAAGAATATTTCATCCGGCTCGGAATGTGGTTCATCCACAATATCAGGTCTGGGTTTGGTGCACAATTCAGTCACATCGAGGCAGTCATGATCCTCACAATCTTCATCATCTATATTCGGGATCGGCAACAATGTGGCAGGATTTAAAACAGAACACCTCTTCAACGTTACATTCTCAGCAGCTAGGATGACTTGTTCATAACGTGTCAATCTATTATTCGTGAGGTGTTGTGTCTTAGTCCTGGTCATCAACAGTTCAACAGAATGTGGCACATGCACAGTAAGCGGATGACCCATTACAATGCTCTCACATCTCTCGATACTGACACCTGGTGCAGCAACGGATCTGAGACATCCGGGCAACGCAGAGGCTACTGGATCTAGTGTAGCCGAAAAATAGGTAACTGGTCTACGGACATTCTCATGAACCTGAGTTAACACTGCCAATGCGCAACCTTCTTTTTCACAGCAAAACAATGCGAATGCCATCTTGTAATCAGGCATTCCCAAAGCTGGCGCACAGCACAAGGCTTCTCTTAGTTTCAGAAATGACCTTAAACAGTCTTCATCCCATGGTACCGGATCACTCACATCCTTGCACGTCAGCCGCTGTAAGGGCTTCGCTTCAAAGGAGAAGTTCGGGATCCATTGGCGACAATAGCCAACCATTCCCAAGAACATTCGAACTGCCCTCTGAGTCGTAGGGACGGGCATTCTCAAAATCGCATCTATGCGATCTGGTGATATCTTTCTTTTACCTTTCTCAATCCGATGACCTAAATACTGTACTTCACTCAGACAGTACTGCAATTTATTTGGAGACACCTTATGCCCATTCTCTCCTAGGAAATTCAACAGTGCTACTGTATCAATCCTGCAGGCGTCCTCAGTTTTTGACGCCACTAGTAAATCATCAATGTATTGGACGAGAACAGACTCTTGGGGAAGCACCAGACCTTCAAGGTTCTTTTTCAAAATCTGATTGAAAATAGACGGGCTCTCAGTGTACCCCTGTGGGATACGACACCATGCTAACACACGATTTTCCAGCCTAAACGCAAAAAGAAATTGTCTCTCCTCATGCAGAGTAATCGAGAAAAAGGCTTGACACAGGTCAATCACGGTGAACCATTCCGCATCACTTGGGATTTGGAACAGGATCACGGATGGATTCGGTACCACGGGACAACACGGGATTACTATCTCATTAATTCTTCGCAAATCTTGCACAATCCTGAATTTCCCGCTCGGTTTCTGCAGTCCCATTATGGGCGAGTTACATGGACTACCCCTGATTTCTCTCAAAATTCCTTGCCTAAGCATGGACTCAATTACGGGTCTAATCCCTTCAATAGTTTCCGGTGACAATTTATACTGGGGAGTTCTCGGGTATTCTACATTCGTTTTGACTCTTATTTTCACTGGATCTACGCATTTAACTAGTCCGATCTCTTCCCCACTAAGGTCCCATACATCAACTGACACAGACTCCCGCAGGTCTAAAGGGAGTTCCTCCACCATGAGTGCAGGATACATTTCCACGCACCAACGCTGGTTCGCAACCTTAAAGGTCGCATCATCGTCTCTTGTCTAGACTTCCACTCCATTCGGGGTGCAATAGATGGTACAATTAAGCTTACACAATAGATCTCTTCCTAACAAACAGACTGGACTAGAATCACACACCACGAATTGGTGTCTGTCACTGAAGTTCCCGATCCTAATCGGTATTGGTTCCGTCAGTGAGCTCGTCAATTTCTTATTCGCTACCCCAACAACTTGGATTGTCTGGCCAGAAAGGGGTAGATACGGGATCACTGCGGATCTTACCGTCGATCTTGTAGCCCCCGTATCAACCAAAAAGGTCATAGGGTGGCCATCGATCTCTGCTTCTACAAAGGGTCCCTTCTGATCTACTTCTAGAACCGCTCTAAGCGTACAATCATCGTCTCCTCCCCAGCAAGATCTTGTTGCTGGATCGGAATCATCTTCCCCATTCACTTCGAATAGAGGCATCTGTACATAGGTCCGAGCTCCCTGCTGCATATTCTGTATTCTAGGCGGTCGGGGAACCTGTACCTGTGGAACATTCGTCCCCCCTTTTGTCATTCTAGGTTGCGTCACTACAGGGAGTGTGTCTGCCACTGGAACATGGGTCACCTCTTCTTCCTGCTGTATTTGATTTAACGGATTAAAAGGACACTCGCGTCTCCAGTGTCTAATCTGGTGGCAAAGGTGACAAGCTGTGGTCTTTTTCAACACTGCCACATCTATTCCGGTCTTAGGATCTACTCCTCTCAGCCTCGCCTGTCCTTGAGCATTCTGTGCTCCTCCTTGATAATTTCCCTGCCTCCTTCCCAATGTTCCTCCGGTGGACTGTCCCTGAACTGCGGTCTGCATCTGTACTAATAGCAGATTGTCTTTCAATTTCTTGTGCTTAGACTCAATCTCATCACTGCAATATCTAGCATATCGGAGAATCTCCTCAACAGGCTTATTCTGCCAACAAATCAAATGTTGCTGTATCATTAGACTAACCTCTGGCCTCAATCCCAACACAAACTTGGACACAAACTGTCCCATGTCTTTGGTATCCAATGCCTCCAAACCACTGTACTGTTTGAAAGCCTGCAAAAGCCTCTCGTAAAATTCATGCACTGTCTCCTTAGGCTCTTGTACAGTCCTATCTATCTTCACCCAATCGGTGTCTTGAGGTGAGACCTTCGATTTCAACCAAGTGATTACCTGCTCAAACTTTTTCATCACTATTGGCGACGGACCATGTGTAATCAAATCCCTGTCGGGCTCTGAGGCCGGCCATTCAATCGCAACTTTACATGCCGACCACAGATCCCCCGGGATCACAATGTCAAACAAAGTATTTAAATCAATCCACAATACCTTCGAGATTTTGACAAAGCGATCAACTTGCTTGTACCACTCCACAGGCTTTTCCCTTAGCTGGGGAAAATCATTTGTAAAGGCAGCCAAGTCCCCTCTACTCCAGGGTACATGTACGTACCCTCCATTCTGTACCTCTCTTAAAGGGAAACTCCCTATTGCCGTCGTCCCTCCACCCGGAGGTGGCGTCTCTCCCACTACTCCTCTAGAACTTTTCTTCTTGGACCATCTTTCTTCCCACTTATCGAGCATGATCAATGCCCGCATTGCTATAATCAAATCTTTGACATGGGTTCTCAATCCCATGAGTCTCTTGTCTTCCAATTCCTGATCACTATACTGTAGCCGGTGATCACCTTGCAACGCTTTAGTTTTTGACAAATCCACCCCATATCTTTTTGCCAGCTCTGACAATTTCTCATGAGCCATGCGTGCTTAACGAGTCACATCTTTCGCTAAAAAGAGTAACTCATCTTGTTCGTAAGTTAGTATTCTTTCCAGGGGTAGATTTCCACCTATTATCTCATCCATTTCTGCCTTTAGCCTTACGACATCCAACATTTTCCCTCTCAAAGCTCCCCTCAGCACTTCTCGGCAGGCTGTGCCATCTCTGTCACTGTACTCACATTCTCTTTCTTGTGGCCTACCCTCTCCTGATCTGGCCATGGGAACAGAGCGATTTACAATCATCCCTCGATCCCTCTCTGCGTCTAAAACACCTTGACTTTGAGTTCTCACCAGTGGTGTCCACATTCTCAAATCTGATCTTGACTCCAATAAAGACCTTGGTCTAGTAGGTCTCGATTCTCCCTGTCCTCCAGAGGAGTCAGCTGTAGCTGGCATCGACGTACTCCACTCTATAGGCTTCAGAATCCGTTCCGTTCTCCTCACCAATCCATTTTCCTCTACTCCATTTCTCGTCCTGCCTTCTGATTGTTCTAAACTCCCTGCCGTGTCTGGCTCAAGCTCATACATCGACTCAATAGGTCCGATGATAACTGGTATTTTCAGCGCATCTGGTAACCTCACTCCTCTCTCCACCTCCGAGCTACCTATAGACTTATACCTGATAATCTCGGTTCCCATAGAGATCTTCCCTTCTACTCTTACTTCTGATCGGGGTACTGCTCCCCTACACTCTTCTTCTTTCGTCTCATTGCCTTCTGAGGCATCTGGATTGTATGGAGGTGGTCTCTCGGATAGCAACCTTTCTACCAGACTATCATCCGTGTCACTGTCTTCCTCCCCGTCTACTGTCTTTTCCTTTGATTTTCCTGTCGTCTCTAATAAGGGATATAATTTATGTCCCTCTATTGCCTGCATTCTCCATCTTTTCTCCGCTGCATCCCATTTAGCATCTTGGAACGCCTGAACTGACCTTTTCACCCTTTCCTGATTTCTGCCTCTCTCCTTCTCATGCGCTGCTCTAATCCACGCATGTAGTGCTTCAAACTGTGTGGGCCTCGGCATAGGTCGTAAAGCTGCCATCACAGTCTTCAGCTGGTACAACACTGCTAATCTGAATGAACCATACCGTGGGAACGCTAACTCTCCTTCTCCTTGAGTCATTTTATGCCAATTCTCAAGCCAAACTATGGTATGCAACCCTACATTTCTTGCCATGTAGTGTGCTGGGTGTGTCCTCCGGAGGGGCCTCCGCACCCTCTCGAGTAACTACATGTTCATCACCTCGACACAATTCTCGGAAAACTTTAAAACATTTCATAATGACCAAATGCTAAACACACACGATCTCTGTTTACTTCCTGGTATCTGTCCGCCAATGGCAGCGCGAACTACACCAACCAGCCTATCGCAGCGCGACACCTTCTGATGTCACTGTTCCTCCACTCGCAGCAGTTCCCCTCCTGCACACCGCTCGTCTCACCCTTGCATTCGTCCCATTCACACGCTGAAATAACCGTTTGATCCCAAACAAGTTACTCCTCTGGCTGTCCGTCCACAGCCTCTGACTGTCCGTCCACAGTCTCTCGAAGTTGTTGATCTCGGTTGGTTACTGTCTGTCCCTGCCGGGCAGACAGATAGCCTCTGATAGGTTTCAAATACTCAATTCCACATACAACAACCCACGACCAGCGTCAGGTTGTCACACACTCATACATTCACTCCCCCTATCTCGGTCCAGGTGATCGATGGTACCTCACGATCAATGGTCAACAAAATCTACCAGGGGTGTTTTCTACACCCTCTCGCTTAGGTTTCTCATCGCCTAAGACTTTCCCGGGCTGCGCGCGCTCACAGCCTGATCTCGCAATCACACAACATTCACACCAACTCCGCAAAACATCTCACACAATACAACACCGCAATCTACAACATCGTATCCTGTTCATACTCACTCTTCGAGCTTCTGCTTGCTGCCGCACTGCTACTCACCATCTACGTCCGTCCGCCAGGTCGTCTGCCGTTCGCCCTCCGATGATTCAACCTCACTTATCATTGATGGGCCTCAAGGATCACTTATCCTAATCTCAATCTTCCCTCGCTATCAGAAAGAAACCATCCTCGTTTGCTACCAACTGGGAACGCCGGTTCTTGTTCTCATCTAATTACCTACAAGAACCCACTCAGGTCGCCAGGATCTTTTTACTTGCCTAATAGCGTAGAGGGAAGAAACACAATTATCAAATCGTATTTACCGCAATTTGACATCTCAGAAAAGAAGACTCATGATCTGGGAGGTTGACCTTTTATTATCAGCAAAAACATCTGAATATATAGGCACCTCAATACAAGGCACAAAAGATAAATGGGGACTAATACAAATGCCAGTCTACGAAGTATCCGCATACGACTAAAGATAAACAGAATTACAGCTTCCAAAAGCAACAAGTACCCTATAGAAATTGTGATATCAAAGTTCACAGTCATGAATCAAATCATTACTGTCCCTACTCTATTCTAAGGTGACATCCCTACTCAACATTCCCTTTCAGGTGAGGATCGCATAAAAGGTGTCAGCAGTGAAACTTCCTAAGAAGTCTTCACCATATGAGAGCTCGACCTGTAATGCTCCTTTCAGTCCCTCTCCTAAGTCTCGTCTGCTCAACCCACGGGGCTCTGTCCCTAATACAAAACCCCAAAAAGCTGTACACGCCCTTCAGCACACCCCTCCAGGCAGCTTCTTCCTTCAGTAGATTTCCATTTGGATCCTTTCATCTTCCTTTCCATGAATTCGACCTTGGGTCCCAGGCCTTCTCTGTACCAGGAGTTGCAACTTTACATTCCAATCCACTCCCTTCATGTCTACTCCTTCTGTCTCCATTCCATTTGAACAAAGACTCATTCTAACCAACGAGCTACATGGCCTTGTACCTGCAGCCAAATGCTGAACAGAAAAAAACCCTAACATCATGAGGTTTCACAACTCTCTGCAATTTAAGCTTTGCTAAAATCCTGTCGTCTTAATAAAGCATGGCTAAAATAAACGAAGGCCTTCACTTTACATATATGGTTAGGCCTCAAACTAAACACACTACAATTACCATTTCTAATTATTCGCCTCATACTTAAGAGAACTACCTTCTTCATTCCTCTAACATGACTTAATGTCTCTTAATGCATGACATTATTATACTAAGCATTACATATACCAATACGTTTCAGAATAACTGATGGCCTTTCTCTTCTCTCGAGGCCTGTTTTACATTTCTACTTTCTATTTCAATGAATACATTTCCATTATTCTTGGATAACATGCTCAGTTATATGCGGGTGCTGACTAACAATGAATATGGTGCACCCCTGCAATTTTCGCATCAGCAACGCTCTATCATTACTTTGATGTTGACTTTCTGCATAGAGTCTGATGTGACAGCATTACGCTTTATATCAGTGTGCCTGATGTTGTTACATACCACATTCCACAATTTATGATTCCCTATCTCTGACCAATTCTGCTGTAAATTCCTTTTAGAATGTTATTTATCTGCCTGTTTGTATTACCCACCAAAATAGACTGTTTCCATTTGAAACTGTTCTGTATTAAATTGTCTAAAGCTTCAATATTACACATTTATTCTGCTCTCAGTTTCACCAATAGTTCCTTAAAAAACTGTATACAGGAATAAAATCAGTGTTTATCATGTTTAATGTGCGGCACATGTAACACTTCTTTCTTGTTTGCTTTCTTTCTTTCTTTTTTCCTTCCTTCCTGCTTTCTTTCTCTTTCCTTTTCATTTTTCTTGCATTACTCTCCTTATTTCTTTCTTGCCTTCTTTCTTCCCTTCTTTATCAAATGCAAGAAGCTGGGACCCAATGACACAACAATTGGCTTGTTTAGCTGTCTGTGTTAGCCAAGACCATTTGACACACTAACATTGTGTGTATGCTTACTTATATGGCTTTAGTCACATGTCATCCATTTGTCTGTGGTTGTGTTAGTCACATTTTTCTCCAACCCGCTCAAGCATGCATCAAGAGGCAACATGTCACCCACTTCAGCCATTGACTGACTTCACTATGAGTTACGCAAGCTACCATTTCACAAGGAGCACACCAAAGCACAAAGTAGTTCCCTTCAGTTCCTAAAGAGCACTATGGTAATGTGTGTGTTTTATGACCAAAAACACTTTTGCCTTTAGTCTATGCATGCAGTTCAATATTATACCTGTGAACTCATAAGCTGATAATTCGTCAGCCCACGTTTATTCTCAACTCCATTTCAGGAAAAGTTCTTTAATAAACTTTGCTAAAAAAAAAATCTGCCTTTATTGTGTTTAATTTGCAACACTTGCAACACTTTGTTTTGTGTATTTCCTTCTTCCCTCTTTCTTTCCTTTTTCTTTCTTTGTTTATTTTCTTCTTCCTTCTTTCTTTGTTTCTTCTTTGATTCTTGCTTTCTTTCTCCCTTACCTTCTTTCTTTCCTCTCTTCTTTTAATGTTTGCTCCTTCCTTCCTTTCATCTTTCTTGCCTTCTTCTCCCAATTCCCTGCTTTTTCCCTTCTTTCTTGCTTTTTTCCTTCTTTCATTTATTTTTCTTATGTTCCTTCTTTGTATTTCTTTTATTCTCTCCTTCTTTCTTTCCTTCTCTCCTTCTTTCTTTCCTTCTCTACATTCTTTCTTTCCATTTTTCTTCCTTTCTTTCTTGCTTTGCCTTTCTTTTTTCTTTCTCTCTTTCATTTTCTTTCTTTCTTTCTCTATTTCTTTCTCTCTTATTTCTTTCCGTCTTTTTTTCTTTCCTTATTTTCATCTTTCCATCATTCCTTTCATTCCGTTTTGCTTTTGTTCTGTCTTTTATGCTTTCTTTCCTTTTCTTTCTTTCCTTTTTGCGTTCTTTCTCGATTAGCTTTTAGCCTTCTCTTGTTTCTTCTAGCCTTCTTTCTTTCTTTCTTTCTTGCATTCCTTCTTTCTTTCCTTCTTTCTCTGAAGAAAGAGGCTGGCAACCACTGGCAGAATAATTGGCTTGTTAGGGATGTTTTTAGCCAAGACCTTTCGATTTTTTTTTTAAATTATGTGCATTACATAATTACTTATATACAGTTTTCAGCCACACTTCATCCATTTATCCGTGGTTGTGTCATTCACATTTTTCTATTCAATCATGTATCAAGGGGCAATGAATCAGCCAACTTCACCCATTGCCCGAGTTCACTATGAGATACTGAGTGCTACACTTTCACAATGAGCATTTCCTCACATGAAACAGTTTCCTTCACTGCAGGGAGTACTATCGTAATCTGTGCTTTTTTGAGGCAAAAAGCATTTTTGCCTTTAGTCAATATTTTCTTAGATTGACAAATACTGGACAGCATCCTGAACAATAAAGTTTTGCAAAAACAATGACCAAGCAAAACAAGAATAGCCAAAAGGCTGGCAGGCAACACCAGAGTTATTGACTCTCTCAATACTTGTTTTCAAAATGTGTAATGGGTGCAACCCATGTAAAAAATGACCTTCATTGTGCCAGGCCCAATCTTTGGACAATCGTTGGTCATGAATGCCCCCATATGCCTTCACTGCCCCATGAGGACAAAAATTACATATCCCATATCAAACATTACCTCTAGTATGTCACATCCTGCATTTTGATATGGTTGACTCTCATATGCCACAGTTGTTCTCCCTTATACCAAGACTTATGTTAATTGTTGCAGTGCCAACCTTTCTGCCATTATTGCCCCCAAGAAATTCCTTCAGAGTGCCAGCACCAGCATTTCCTATCTGTTGCACCTATTCTAAGAATTACCTCTAGTATGCCAGTACCAAATATTATCAGTACTATGCTATTGACAAGTATTGCTTAAGTAAACTCATGCCAGGATATTGTTGAAGGTGCCGGGCACTGGCATGCTAAAAAGTACATCCAATGTAACAGCATCAACATTTTGCTACAGGTGTCTCTGTAATCCAAGAATTACCTTCACTACCTCTGCCAATGACTCTCGAGAACAACACTACATTCTCACTGATGCTCACTTACATTCACTCACTCATATACCCATTCTCCCTTACTCACTCTCACTCATTCATTTCACTAACATGAACTGATTCATTCATTCTTACTCAGTCTGTTTCACTCACTGTTACTCTCACTCACCCTCACTGTGACTGTCTCATACCTACTCACTCACACTCAGTTGTACTCATTCTTACTCCCAGACATTCATTCACACTCAGTTTCACAATGAAACACTCATTTTCCTTCACAATTGCACTCAATCACTGACACTCACTCTCAATCATTCTCACTGACACTCATTCTTATTTACACAGTCTTATTCTAACACTGCTACATACTCATTCATATGTATTCACACTTTCTCACTTGCAGACGCTCTAATTCTCACTAACTCATGCTCTGTGTTGGAAATTGGGTTTCTGGTGGGCAGAGATATGCACCCTGTCTATGCAGGAACCAAAATCCTAGTCAGGATAAGTAAACCTATGCTCAGCTCCTGGTAGCTTGGCACAAAGCAGTCCGGCTTTACTTGAGATGCAATGTGTAAAATATGTGTGCAACACTCCAACTATAAAACAGTGAAAACACCACACAAAAAGATACCACATCTGGTTAGGAAAATAGAGCTTAATTTAATAAATAAAACAAGACCAAAACAACAGAAAACCAATAAATAGAACCAGACAAATTTATTTTTAAAATAATATGTTAAAATAGCACCAAAAAGCTTTTAGCGCCAACAAGAGCCATCAAGTCATTTTGGACTGGGTCAAAGTCAAAAGATTTGGGAGACCACGATGGAGCGTGGTCCCGCTACAGGGACCAGTTTGGGCTAGGTCATCGAAAGTAAATTGGTTTGGGCTGCGTCGAGGATCCTGTTGACAGAGTGGCTGTGGAGCGCAGAGGGTGATGCGTCAATGTTGATCCACGCATTTGGCGGTGATGCATGGGTCCTTGCGGCGCAATAGCAACAATGCCTCAGCTCCAATGCGGAGTTTGAGCTTTGACATCGATGAGGTAATAGAAGGAGAAGCAAAAACTTCACCTGAAGAGGGTTGTGGAGTGGTTGTTCTGAAGGGTGAGTGGAGGCAACAGGGGTGATGAGCTGGTTCTTATCCACACAGAGTCGAAGATGCATAGGAGCTGACCATCCAAAAGCAGTGATGCACCAGTTCTGTCTCCACAGTGGTGATTGGTTTAAACAGCAACTTAGGCTCACTTCCAAGGGTCCAGGACTGGGGTTGCACCACTTGCCAGAGCAGACTCACAGATGGCAGAGTCTTGGTGCAGAAACAGGATTTGTGGAACTATTTTATGTTCTAGAGACTTCAATGTGGAGGCAAGATCGCAAGTTCTTGGAGTCACTCTGGATTCAAGTGATGCAGGTCCAGTCCTTCTCTCTCAGGCCCGATGGGAAGCAGGTCAGCACATCAAGAAAGCAGTTCTTCCAGTGCAGCAGTCAAGCAGAGTGGCAATCCTTCAGAAGACCGGCAGTCCTCACAGGTCCAGAAGTGTACTCAAGGAGTAGGGTCAGAAGTGCAGTTCTTATACCCAGTGATGCCTTTAAAGTGGGAAAGACTTCAAAGAAGGGCTTTGAAGTGCCCAGCGGTCTATCCTTCCAGCTCTGGCTTCATATTCACTACAGGGAGGATATACAGCCCTTTGTGTGGGGACAGGACATAGCCTATTCAAGTGTAAGTGTGAGTTTGCTCCAAGCTCCTCCCTCCCATCCTCCCAGGATGGCCTATCAAGTCACACTTAAGCTCCCGTTGTGTGTGGCTGTCTAGTGGGAATGCACAAAGTCCAGCTGTCATCCTCCCCAGATGTGTATTGGAGACAAGATGTAGGCACATAGGGCTTAGAGCAGATAAATACCATCTTTCAAAAAGTGGTAATTTTTTAAAAATCTTCATGATAAATTCGACTTCTTAGTTAAAGAGGATTTATCATTCATATTCCTAAGGTACTAAACTTGACAAATCTACCTTCTTAAAATTGAAAATTAAAACTTACTAAATGTAATAATGAAACCCTAATGTTAACCTACTGGAGGAGTAGGCCTCATAGTAGTGAAAAACACATTTGGTTGTTTTTTACTACCAGGACATGTAAAACATAAAAGTAAATGTCTTACCTTTTAATTAAACAACTCCCTGCCCTATGGGCTACGTAGTTTCTACCTTACGGGTGACTTATATGTAATAACAGGGGAGTTTTAATGCTTAGCAAGAGTTTTAACTGTCAAGTGACATGGCAGTGCAAACTGCACATACTGGCTCTGCAGTAGCAGGCCTGAAACATCTTTAAAGGGCTACGTAAGTGGGAGGCACAATTAGATCTGCAGGCCCACTAGTAGCAATTAATTTACAGGCTCTGAGAGAGGGTAGTGCACTTTATTAGGGACTTATAGGTAAATTAAATATATCAATTATGGATAATCAATCACACCATGTTTAGGCAAGAGAACACAAGCACTTTAGCACCAGGTAGCAGCAGTAAGCTGAGGCCAACAAAAACAAGAGCAACAGAATTGGAAGCAAGCAGGCAAAACATATGGGGAAATTCACCCCAAGCCTGACAGGTTTAACACTCACTGACTGACACTCAATCTCACTCATTCTCACTGAGTACCAATCATTGGCTCTCACACACCACACATGTTCATACCAACACCCATGTTCAACCCTACACACTCTCTCGCACACAAACTCACTCTCACCTGCATGCATGCACAGCAAAAATGACACCATTTTTTTTACTCACCCCATTTGGCTGCTAAAGACATGGTACAGCTCCTAGTTATGCATGTTCTATCAAACTAATATTCAGTGTAAGCTATCATTAATTATTAGTGTTAGAGAGTGAATTTTCATTCAAGCTTTTTATGACATGAGAAACCAACTTTGTCACTTCTGAGAGAAAAATAACAAACGTGCACCGACTACAGGTTCAAGAAAACCTGACAAAGTAAGTTCATTTTTAGTTACTGCATTGTAAAAGCATGCAGAAAAGACATAGCTTAGATTATATTATTTTTGAAAATAATTATATAGGCTGTTATTTTTGCTTTTGTTTGATGCTTTTTGTTGGTTTTACATGAGACATTTGTTTCAATATCGTGAATGTTGTTGTTATACAGGGATATGACATTTACATACAAATAGTATATTCCATATCATCTTCATCAAATGCACAAATTTTTACAGTAGGAAATAGTCCCCGCTTTCTGGCTACAAGCTTATAGTTCAGATAAATAGAGCAGGAGGGGTAGGACCCCTATGCATATGTCAAGTAGCTATGAACACCAGATATATTTGTATGCATAATACCACAATTACCATCCCATGCATTTGTCTTGCGAACCTTGTTGGACTTTGTATGAGATCTTCGCATCATGTTATTATGGATTAAACAGGAGAACTTGAACTGAAACATGTGGGATAGGGAGGGGTTCAACAAACTAAAAGTGTTCTCAAACGTTACCCTAGGTGGCTTCCATCTACAAATAAATGTCTATATTACCTTAAGAGGCTTAATTGCCTCGTCATTCATGTTCCAGAGTGTGCATACGCTAGAGCATTAGTACTTTTTAGTTCAAAGTTTTTTTGTGCAACCCTGTTTGTGTGTGTGCAACTTGCGACTCTCTGGGGGCGTCAGTTGCAACCTCGTGCGCTAGTTCTAATTGGAATGCCACCAGAATCGTGTCCCAGTTAGTGGGGATTTGGAATTTGCATAGGCCCAGGGTGTCTTCCCTAGGAGGTGCTGCTCCGTCCGCCTTGCGGTGACCCTGTGTTTTTTCTCTCGGGCAAACACCCCTTGTATGGAGGCCTCCCAGGTGTTTGAAAGCATTCCAAGAGTGCCTGCAGAGAAAAACCTTATCACTCCTTCCCAGTAGTGTCGCAGTGTAGGGCACGACCATAACATATGTAATATGTCGGTGTCTTGAAGGCTACAACGTGGGCAGCATGCATCTTGTCTGTGGAAATTTCTATTAATTTTATCTGGGGAGAGATATGCCCTATGCATTTTGTAGACAATGAGTGACAGTGCTGAAATGGGAAATAAAGCCAAGTTTAGGTGTTGTGTGTCATGTTGTGTGATGAACTCAAATGACGATTCAGAGACCAATACAAGAAGGTAGGAGAAAGGTCTGTATCATCACAGGAGTTGGTGCATGTTGAAGTAAAACAAAGATATGGAAGCCAAGTAATTCTGAATACATGTAGCACCCAGATGTAAGAAAAACCTCATAAAGGTAGTAATAAGATGCTAATTTTGGGCGGACAAATGGATGCTGCTTTTTCCTATGTACCCTGTGTAGTTAATGAAGACATGATGGGTCTTGCGAATGCTGCGCTGTGGTGGTGGTGAGATGTCAACATGATCATTCAGACTTTACAACACTGTTTATCATGACATCCCCATTTTCACCATGTGTTCATGAAAATAAATTATGTTGGGTATCATTCCTTTATGGCAGTCAATTGTTTATGCTCTAATCAACACTCCTGCAAGACAAATCAACATTTTTATCGTTAGTGTAAAGACAAGAAATTATTTGACCCATGGTTAGCCAAAAGTGGGATGCGGGTGAAATTAAGCTCACACTTTAAAAATTCATTCTGGCTTATTAAAAAAAAAAAAAGACTGAATGAGGAAGGAATGAATGAATTCTTTTATTTGTGTCATTATTTAAAACCATTAAAAACATTTGAGGCCCAAAAAATAAATATATGTGCAGGACATTGTTAAAATCCGTTTTTTTCTTTTTTTTTTCTTTTATTTAAAACATGAGACATAGGGACGGGATTTTAAGGCTAAAAAAGCGCAGAGGTGAGTCACTTGTTCAGTGATGGCCAGACCTCCAGGACCGTAACCCCAATAAATAGGGGAAGCAGGGCTGATCGCCGCAGTCAGCTTGTGGAGGCTTGTCCTTCCATGTTGTACGAGTGAGGTAAACAAATTTCTCAAAGTTGGCCATGTGCTTCACAATCTCCAGAGTGTAGAGCTGTTGGACAGCCTCCTTTGCTGTGCGGGTGCCCAGCTGGAGAAGAATAAGTCTGAGATGGATTCCGCGAACTAGCCGCAGGGCAGGGCAGCAAAGGAATATGTGTGCCAGGGACTCTCTTTTGTAATTGCAGAGGTGACACTCCGTACTGCCCAGTTGTGCTTTCCCTGTTAGATATAATTTTTTTAGGGGGAGAAGATGCAGTCCGGCTGCTAGGATCTGATATAGAGCTTTTATCCCCATGGGCTGAGTGAGGTGGGGCTTGTGGCTAAGCAGAATGTGAGGGAGACTTTTGGTTTCATGAAAATCTCTGGCTGCCATGGATTCCGTGTCCAGACTGCGACAGCGTAAGCGTAGTGGCTTTTATTTTTATTTAAACTTATTTCATACATTTTTCTTGCTGTAACAATAGCCAAGTCCAATGGTATACATCATATCAATGCCATACAAAGAAACATCAAAATACAGGTAGTGGTATTCTACCAATGATCCAGTCCAGCAAGATTATCATTGAGGCATCTAGTCCCTTTCAATGTCAGTAGGGAACTTGTTATACCCGCACATGCAGTGTGTTATAGGTATGTTAATGCTCAAAACGACCCACCCCCCTCCCATAACTGATAACAAGCCAACAACATCCCTCTCTCCTCTCCCTCCCAACAGACTAAGTTATTCTTTGTACATGCATAAAGAGGGGTCAAATAAGCACGATGCGCTATCATCAGCTGTATGAGTTTGAACTTTGGATTGCGCGATACCTTTCTCGGATATTCAAGTATTATTCCCCATTCCTCGTCCGTCAACTCACGGCCCATATCAGCATTCCATTTGTCTCGGAATGTCTGTAGTGAAACTGCAGCATGAGTGCGGATCCCCCGATATAACTATCTGGTCAGGTGGCTGCCATTACCCATTAGGTACTGCATGTGTACTAATTTGTGTGTCAGGGGTCCCTGCCCCTCTGGGGCCTATGATTTACGAACATATCTAGCATAGTTGCTTTTATATTGTTGTTTTGATTGGTAGCCTAGTTATTATACTAGGGTCCCAGTTCTCTGTCACAAGTTGCAAAAGATCTTTGACTGTAGCAAGGCAGGCAGACCAAGGGTTATTTGGTTGTAGGAAAATGAATTTTATGACGGCATTCATGGTGTTGTCCGGAGCCGCAGTTGCTAGATAAAAGTATTTCCTCTGGACAGCCAGCTCTTCTAATTTTTGTTGGTTAAGATCAAATTCCAGAAACAAGATGTTTTTAGACCATGCTGGTAAACGAAATATCTTTTTATACGCTGTGCAATGTATTTTTTTCAAGTCCTGTGCAAACCTCCCTGAAATGCCTGTTGCATGTAGTTAAGGGACTGTAGTAATTTAGCCCTCAAACTCTTTGAATGGCCGTATGTGTTGGACTATCTAAAATGGCATATAACTTACACAGGGCATAGGTGACCATATTTCCTTTCTGCTGCAGTTTGTGGAGGTGGACCCATGGGTGGCCCGTTAAACCAGGCCCGAGGTAGTTAAAGGTTTGTCAACAGTCCGAAATTTGGGGACCCAACCTCCACTTTGCCAGTTTTTACTTCGGGTAGTGGCCAAACATTACTATTTTTTACTTGCTTAGGTTAGCGACCAGCTTTTTTTCGGTGTTATATTCAGAGAGGATGGTAAGTGCTTTTTGAAGACCTATTTTGGTGTCGTGCATATTGCATCAGCTGGATCTTTGTGCGGCCAATCTTAGGGGTAGCTAAAGTAGCTCCATGCAGTGGTCAGCCCATATCAGCGGTGTAAAAATTTTAAAGCATCTGTGCCAGGATGCATCCCTGCTTTAGCCCCTGATCTATAGCAATTTTCTCCATGGCTGACTCCCTGGAAAGTTTGCCCCCTACCCAGGTTCAGGTATACAGCGATCTAACTGCTTGTAATAGTGACGTGCTGATGTTCCAGCGTGCCAATTTTTACCAGAGGATGGTACGGTCTACCCCATCAAAGGCTGCTGAATAGTCAATGAAGCAGGCAAAGAGTGGTGAAGAGCGGCGGGGAGCATGGGCCACCGCTTGTTGGGCTAAGTATGACAGGGCAGTGACGTTGTCTACAGTAGAGCCACCTGGTCTGAACCCGGTCTGGTAAAAGGGTAGAAGGCCTTCAATGCAAACCCAATCAACTAGGTCCTGCAATAGTGTACTTGCTTAGGCCTTGCCCTCAATGTCCAACAGGGCAGTCATCTGGTAGTTCCTGGGGTCAGTGTTTTATTTTTTTTGCAGGTCTTGGTCACCTAAGCTCCAATGTAAGGAGCCCTGGGAAAGGATCTGAGATATACCTGGGCCGATATGAGATATCTTGCACCTCCGTGCAAAGCTCGTCCGTTAAAAAGCATTGATCTATACGACTATGTCTGTTGGAAGCAGGCGTATAACAGGAAAAGGTCCTCCCAAGGGGGTTTTTATCCCTCCAAACATCTCGCAGCCCCAATCCCTGCAGTGTGTCTCTCAGTGAACCTGTGAGTCTTGATTTAGTATTCTGTCTGGGGGGCTCCCGATCAAGTCCCCCATCAAGCATACAGTTAATGTCCCTCATCAGAAATACTCTGTCACCCAAGTAGGGGGTCGCCGCAGCTACCACCGCTGGGAAGAATGCTGGGCAGTCCGAGTTTGGGGCATAAACATTAATAATACAGACCTCTAGCCCATCCAGCCTTCCATGTAAGACCACATATCAACCCTCCGATCCACCACATGATGTAGGTGCTGAAATGGTACCCCTGGGGCCACCCAAATGAGAGCCCCCCGAGTGAACCCAGAGTAGGACGTTGCATAGAGTTGCCCCCTCTATCTTCGTTTTATACATGCTAACGTATCCCCCCACATATGAGTTTCCTGCAAACAGACAATAGCAATTTGATATCTTTTTAAATAAGAGAACACCAGTTGCCGCTTATTTAGCATCGCACATCCCTGCACGTTCCATGTAATGAGCTTAATCAAGGAGGGAGCCATTTTTGTCGAAACAGTGACATTTTAGCACTTGTCCATTGTACCCATCTCCACCTCCTCCTGAAGTGTGATGCTGACATACCATAACTATTGGCATATGTAGATCCCTATTCCCACACCCTCCCACCCATCGACTTCCAAAACATTAACCAGTCCACAATGGACAAACATTAACATCTTCAACAGTATCCACCAGCATTGTGCAAAATAACTTGGAAATTGTGATTTTGAAATGGTTAAACAGTGGTCAGGTCATTGTCGAGGTGCGAGAAGTAATTCTCTAGCTCCCCACACTTGCCTAAACCTCTGAAAGGGGCGTGTCCCCCATCAGCAATTAGCATATGGTATACAAAAACTTCCCAGGAAATCTGAACCCCATTTCGCCCACACCCACATGACATATCTGCGACTATAAAGAGTCCTTTGCGCTCTTTCAATAGTAAAAAACTTCGACAGTCTTTTGGGGGCCAATGTTTTAACTACCCAATCCTCCAGGAACAGTTCTGCTGAGGGTCCCTCTGCGTGCTCTGGAAACCCCACAAACCTCAGGTTATTTCTCCGTGACCGGCCTTCCTGATCCTCGGCCCTTTCATCCAGTGTCACCACACGCCTAGAGAAGTCCAGGACCATTTCTTTCAGCTGCCTAACCTCCGTCTGAAGGGCTTCAATATTTTCCGCATTAGACGTGACCCTGCCAGACACTTTCCAAAGATCACATCTCAAAAGGCTGACGTCAATTGCCACTGCATCAATTTTGTTCACCATGTCATTCCTGGTAGACTGTATGGCAGCCATTATATCCGCCAGCAATGGGTCCGGACCTTCTGCTTGCCTGGCTCCCTCTCTCCGCATCCCCACATCTTCGTTGTGCTTTGTCTGCTCCAGTGGACATGGTTGCGCGTAATTGGATATTTTGATGGCTTGCACACGATTACCTTGCCCCTTCTCCATGTTGCAGCTCCAGTTATGTCGCCGGTCCCCCTCCATACAATGGAGCCACACATCTCTGTCTTCCTCGAGCAACGCATAGGGCCACGCCAACCTCACCGGCAGTGTCTACATCACAGCCATCTAGCCGGCACTTCCTTCTGACATATGCGGCTCTCACAGAATCTCTGCCAGCGCAGGGCGTCTCCTAGGGGCAAGCCCCCACAGTACAACGGACTCCGAGTTTCTGCGCAGGGGGTGCTCTATGAAGGCCCACTTTAACTGATCCATGCATCACCATCCAGCGTGAATGCCGAATACATGGCCATCCCCCCACTGCAGCGCCTCAGGTATAGCTCCAAACCACGTGTCAGTCGATCTATGAACCCCCAGGGCTTGAGGCTGCACTTCCCACTCACCTCCTCACAACTGTACGGACCCCTCGGGTGTCACTCCTGTGTTAACGGTCCAGGCTTCTGTTCACGGTTTCCCTTGGTGAGCACCCTACCACTAGCAGCCCCAGAGGTCTAAGGAGACGCTGCACTCCAGGCTCTAGGGATCTCCATGCAGCAGTCCACACCCATCAACAACAAGCAGGACCTGCAGGTTGCCTCGCGGTGCTCCACGCATCTCCAGGCTAGAAATGGTTCCCAGCCTCACCCTGGTGGTCTGAAACTTTACCAGGCATCTCGCTGGTCTCCTCTCCTCCACCACGCACAGCGCACACAGTACCTCTGAGGTCCAGGTGGGGTTGGAGGGTTGGGCAATACCTTCGTTCTCATGCACCCTCTGCCGCTGACTTCTAGGATACATGGGGTTGGATCACACGGCCCACAGATCCTGCTCCCGTACTTTAAGCGATCACCCCCGCATTCTTGCCGGTTTCACCATTCAATCGGAGGGCCGCATCAGCGGCCGCCAGCTGCGCACACCCCGGAGATCACTTTCTGCGCAGCGGGCCGGAAGAACCCCGAGCCTCTGCCCACACCGTCGCTATCTTAAAAAAACAACAGGAGCATAACCCGTAAACCTCGTTGAGATAGGGTGATATTGTAAGAAACAACAACAACTCTCAACTGGTATCATTCAACACAGACAAAGGTATTGCATGTAAAAAACATTACAGAAGAGATAAGGAAGACTCAGAGAAAGGATAATTTAAGAAAAGACATACTGTATTAAATCAAAAAGATTACTTACATGAAGACATGTATAATTTTAAATAAGCAGAATGAAACAATTGTAACAGCACTGTACGTAAAATTATTATACCATAAAGACAACCCGGACTTGTACTTGGTGCTTAAAGTGTATGTGACACGAAGACGGCGACGCAAGTGACAAGGTGAGATCAGCAGGGAACGGCGCAACGTGAAGTGAAAATAAATAATGGAACAATAGTTACAAGGTTCTGAATTCAATTTTTAACAATACAAAATAATTTATACATTAATTTAAAGAACCATAAAGCCATCAGTTAAGCTGAAAGGTCGACGGCGTTTCGATCCGGAATAAGTTGGGATCATCACCAGGACTGGGTTGTAATATTCATCACAGTGCTATGCAACAGAAGAAACAGTATAATTGAATGAGAGAAGGAGAAGTATAAATTGTGAAGAGAAAGAGCTAAGGTAAAAGATAAACGGAGAGTTAATCTTGCATTGTAGTCAGGAAGTGCAAGTGTCACGGAGGGAAAAGCAGGATGGGGAGGGGGAAAGGAAGGGGTGAAGGACAAAAAAAGGAGGAGAAGAACAAATCATTCACCTAATTGGAGGAGAGGTTCTTAGGTTAGGAAACGGTAGAGAAACAGGTCCAATATAATTCTGTAAGGAAATGGACAAATGAGCTTCCAGTAATAGAAAATCAAAGGGGGATCAGCAGGGGACGGCGCAACGTGAAGTGAAAGTGAATAATGGAACAATAGTTACAAGGTTCTGAATTCAATTTTTAACAATACAAAATAATTTATACATTAATTTAAAGAACCATAAAGCCATCAGTTAAGCTGAAAGGTCGACGGCGTTTCGATCCGGAATAAATTGGGATCATCATCAGGACTGGGTTGTAATATTCATCACAGTGCTATGCAAGAGAAGAAACAGTATAATTGAATGAGAGAAGTAGAAGTATAAATTGTGAAGAGAAAGAGCTAAGGTAAAAGATAAACGGAGAGTTAATCTTGCATTGTAGTCAGGAAGTGCAAGTGTCACGGAGGGAAAAGCAGGATGGGGAGGGGGAAAGGAAGGGGTGAAGGACAAAAAAAGGAGGAGAAGAACAAATCATTTACCTAATTGGAGGAGAGGTTCTTAGGTTAGGAAACGGTAGAGAAACAGGTCCAATATAATTCTGTAAGGAAATGGACAAATGAGCTTCCAGTAATCGAAAATCAAAGGGGGATGTCAAGATAAGTAACCGGAGCTATCCAAAAAAAGTTACCTGGGACTTGATGAAGGCAGCGGGGGGCTGGATCCGGTCAAGAGAAGGACAATGAATATGAATATGAGATTTAACTCGTGGCCCTGGAGGCGAGGTGACTCGTCAGGATAGCAACAATCCTAAAAGGGGGACAGGGATACCGGTATCAAATTGTGGTCAACTCGTAATTCTACGTGGCGTAAAATCAAGTTGAAAAAAGGAAAGAAGAAGGATAACTTACAGTAAGGCTGTGTTCGTATCGGGCAATAAGGAAAATGAATCGATGCCTTTCTGGTCAATAGGAATATAAGATCCTAAGTGTCTCAGCCGGAAAGGAGCGGAGAAACAATCCGGGAGATGGAGGAGGGCAGGACTGCCTGAAACGGAAGGTAAAGTTAAACCGGGATGCTAGAATAAGCAATCCTGTGAGGGGAAGGCACGGGAACTGCAAACAAAGCCGGGTAGATTACCTAATGAATAGGGCGTCCGTGCGGGCGTCTAAATCACCTGGAGCCCAGCGCCATGAATTACTCGGCAGGAATGCGTCGGATTGCAATGCTGTGTAAATAGGGAAAACGGGAGGCGGGGCTGTAACGCAAGAATGCGTCCGGGTGAGAGGTCGAACCAAATAGAAATGAAAGAGAGTGTATAGGGAAGAAACGGAAAACAGAGAAATTGTTGAAAGTTATCTAAATTACAAATGAGAATTAGTAGAACAATTGCAACAAACAGAATAAACATGTAATGTAATAATTCAAGGACTGTATATTAAAAACGTGACCTAAAGCGGCAGTAGTATGCCTAATAGGATATATATATAAATGAAAACCAGTAACAAATATCCTAGGTAATCCAAGGTGCACGATGTTTGAAGGTCATATTGAGTTATACATAAAATTATTCAGAAATGTCAAAGAGCCAACACGGCGGGAGGGGGGGGGAAGGTAGAGAAAAGGGGGGGAGTAAGGAACAGGGGGGGGCGGCAAAAAGGAAAAAGGATCAAAGGGTCACTAGATTCTACACAAAAATAAGGATCATGGGTAAACCGAAATTGAAATCCATGAAGACACATGTACAGAGAGAGGCTTCAGAGCAATATGGTACTGTTCCATTCATCAATGGTATTCAGGCCAGCGTTCACAGAGTTACAAATGGTCATCCATTTGGATTCACTTTTGTTCAACAGTAGTTTAATATTACCCCCTCTTTGGGGTAATGTGGGTTGTTCAATCACTTGCCAGACAAAATCTGTGGAGTTATGGCCCTTTTCCAAAAAATGGTTTACCAATGGAGCAGTCAATATTTTACAGTGTATTCGGCTTTTATGTTGTATGATACACTGTTTGATCATTTGAGTTTGATGAATACAAGCCCCAGCTAGGCCCGCAAGAGACAAGGGTTCGCTCTTCTGTAACGAAATCTATAAGGAAGTTGGCACGGAAACTGCAAAGTACAAAAACAACGTTTATTAACCCTTAAGGGTGGTCCTACAATCCACACAACACTCTTCAGTATTGCAAGGAGTAGCACACCGAACTTGCGTACACAGTCCCCTTTTATACACAACAGAGGGGCTCATGAGTGGGTGGATACCACAGAAGTTAAAGAACATTACCATTTAGGGTCATTCTCGATGCTGAATCAATACATGGGCGGAGCTAACACACTCCTTGGGCCCGCGAAAACACATGGTCAAGCAAAGCTAATTATAACAGATGTGGTCAAGTCTGGGCATGCGCCAGATAGACAAGAAAGCTATTTATAACTGTTACTAGGCAGATTACAAGAGCAACTAACACAGAGGTCGGACTCTCCTCGTGGTGAACACGTGGCAGCGTGCCAATACAAAATGGAGTCCGGACTTCGGCCAACATAATGAGGAAAACACGATAAAAGGGAAGCATTAATGTCTTCAGTAAATGCTTAATCACATTCTGCTTTAATTTACAACAGACGACCCTTTCAGCATTTACTGAAGACATCTGGTTTCCAAGAATAATCATCGTATATGTCAATTATCATCATTCCTTTAACCTCTTTAGCTAGCCCCTTCTGGCGGGCAACATCGGCAATAGCTTTCTTATCTGGAATGCAGAATGAAATGCATACGGAACAGCACAATGGTCCACATTGAATACACATACAGAAAAGGAACAGAATTGCTACCATAATACAGAGACCAGTTAGAACCTTCCAACCCCAGGCAGTAACCAACGCCCAAAACCATCCAGAAAAGGACCAAGTGCCGTTTTCTGTGTGGATTTCAGCTGCTATTTTATGCAGCTTGTTAATGGCGTTATAAACGGATGGCGTATGATCAGGAATGAACACACAGCAGCTACTTCCAATAATTTTTCAGGCTCCTCCTCGATCAGCTAGCATTACATCTAATACCATACGATTCTGCAATGCAACAATCCTAGTAATTTGTAATTCTTCCGTAAGATTCCCAAGAGCAGCAGCAGTTTGATTAGTCACAGCTTCTACCACTCTCGTTAATCTTCGGATCTTCCTACTATTCAAAGCAGCTCCAACAAAAAAGAACAATCCTAAGTTAAAATCAATATACTGTTGCAAGCTGGTATCTGTTTGATCCACCTCATCAATTGATAGAGTACGTTTATATCTATTTACAGTCACATTATTCAACAGTTTTAAATCCTTATGATATGACGCAGGTGCTAAGAATACAGGAGGTAATAGGAATGATACATAGCATACCCCAGACCACCCAGCCGGCAAACTGTAATAACCTTTATTTCCACATACAAAGTAGGTATTATGGGATGCTAGGAAGGTACTGTTATTTAACCCATCGATGTTTAACACGGTTATGCAATCACTGACACCAACAGGGATAAAACCCACACTCTGGACACACAGGTCCGCTTGGGCTTGTGCTACTTGGATTACGAATTTGTCCTTCCCCACAGTGTCTCTGGTGTTCGTGAAGATATAGGGGATGGATTCATTGTCCGGTCGGTACTCTTCCCATTCCCAAATTGTCCCATTCGCTTGTGGATATCCATTCTTGTCCTGATGGCATTCTTTATTAAGTCTGAAAAGCAATCGTCCTACTGTCGGTTTCCGAGTAGCAAACAACAAAGTGTACCATGCTCTACAAGAGCCATTGTGAGAGAAAGGAAGTGGTATGAATGGCGTACCTCCTTTCTTCTGATGGGCTGGCATCATCCCACATATCCAACAGTTCGTAGCGTTTGTAGCAACGTGGGTGTGATGCAGCATCTGAATGAAAGTGTTATTCAAATAGGATTGTCGATGCTTCAACTCTTGATATGGCAATGTATAAAAGTAGTGCTCCGCAGGCACTGGAGTCGTCAACACAAGCGTCTCTCGAGCAGGAGTTGCCTCCTCCACAAACCATGTGGTTATACCAACGATAGCTACTGTTAGCATGAACCCCAACGCACAAAGAATTTTCTTCTTCTCCATGTCAAAGGAAACAATACCCTAATATCTTCCTGAAACTAAAAAGGTCTGTCAGAACTCTTCCCCTTGGGCAGCGGTTGATTTCTTCACCAGCGGGCCAAGACGGGTGTCGCTACACTAATGCAGGGCTGATCCCCCCCCTTGCCTCATCGGCTCTCCGTTTCACTAACCCAAGGGCCGTTCTGACAGTATGTCCCGGTACTGGAAATCTCACTTCCTTGGTCGCAGATGATATCGCCTTCCTCCAGAAGTCGTGTGGTCCGAAAAGAGCTCCTCAGTGTCGTTTGGCTCTGCAGCACGGCCTGTCTCTGCTGCTAGGATGTCTCGTTGATCGGTCAGCACGGCAGACTCCACCAATCCGGGCGGTACCTTTCGACAGTGCAAGGAATGGATCCAATTCTTCCTGTTCGAGACTCGCACTGCCGTCCTCGTTGCAAGAAGGACTTGCTCAGGTCCTACCCATCTCGGCTCCAAACTGTTCGATCTGTCGAAAACCTTTATCATTACATGATCTCCAGGCCGGAGACCATGTCCTTCGCCAGTAGACCGATCAGGGAGCGCCTCTCGGACCTGTTGATGAATAGAAACCAAGTTATCCGTTAACTGTGCCAGATAATCACTCATCATCACACAAGGTACGTCATACACAGCCTTAGGCCTTGGTGGGCCCCAAATATTCATTGGGCGTCCAAATACAATCTCATAGGGTGTAAGGCCGGTTCGAGAGTGTGGCACCGACCTAATTGACAATAACGCCAGTGGCAAGGCGTCTGGCCAAGTCAAGGATGTTGAAGCTTGGATTTTGGCGATCTTAAGCTTCAGCGTACCATTATACTTCTCGACTAGTCCTGCAGACTGGGGGTGGAACACGGCGTGGAACTTCTGGGTGATGCCTAGGCCCTTCAAGACATACTTTATAACATCCGCTACAAAGTGAGGGCCATTATCACTCCACAGAAGTCTACAGACGCCGTATCGGGGGAAAAACTCTTTCAGCAATAGCTTCGCTGTAGTCATTGCAGTATTGTCTTTCGCAGGGTACGCCTCAACCCATTTACTGAAGGCGCAAACCACTACTAGAACATACTTCAAGTTGTTACAGCGCTCAAGCTGGATATAATCCATCTGCAGAACCTCAAAGGGTGCAGTGGGCGTCGCAAATCCTCCTGCTGGAGTCCGCGTGCCTTTCCCTGGGTTATACTTCAGACAGATCATACAGGTCTGCACCACCCTCTTTGCCGTGCTAGCAATCTCTGGATGCTCCCAGACTTGGGTAAGCAATTTCACAATTGCGGAAGCTCCAACATGTGCTAGCCCATGTGCCATCTGGACCATAGGTTGTACAAAAGCCGTGGGTAATTTCCATCTATCCATCTGCTTATTTCTCCAGCAACCCTCGTCATCCAGTTCTCCTTCGCTAGCCCATTGTTCCCGCTCTTTGTCAGAAGCGGTCTTTTGTATTTCTCGCACTTCCTCCTTCGCATCATGCCATCTCTCCACCTGTGACTTCACTACATACATGGCAGTAGTACCGGGCTGCATCGCAGTCTCCCGTGCTACTCGATCCGCCAACGCATTCCCTTCTCCAACCTTATCAACTACTTTCCTATGGGCACTACACTTAACAATGGCAATTCTCTTCGGGTATGTCAATGCAGTTAAAAGATTGTGGACTAACTCTCCATGCATTATCTGTACCCCATGTGACGTTAGAAACCCTCTCTCCTTCCAGAGTAGGCCGAAATCGTGCGCTACTCCGAAGGCATAGCGGCTGTCTGTGTAAACATTCACACACAATCCTGCACTGAGCTCACACGCTCGTGTTAACGCTATCAGTTCCGCTGCTTGAGCTGATTTCTGTGGTATGCGTGCTGTCTCCACTATCGTCTGTAACGTGGTAATTGCATACGCTGCTGAAGTCGTACCATCTGGTAGCTTCAGGCATGATCCATCCACCCACAACTCTCCATCTACATCTGAAAAGGGCGTATCCTGGAGATCAATACGACCCTTTGTTTGTTCCTCAGTTACAAGAATACAATCATGCGCTTTCTGTGCCTCCGACTGGGTCTCGGGATATGGCAACAATGTGGCCGGGTTTAATGTCACGCACCTTTTTAACGTAATATGAGGAGCTAAAAGCGTCAACTCATATCCCGTTAAACGGGCACTGGTCAAATGCTGCGTCTTTGTTTGATTAAGCAGGGCATCAACAGCGTGGGGAACTAACACCAACAGTTTATGGGATAACACAATTCCTTCACTCTGCCGTATTGACACAGCTGTCGCCGCAACCGAGCGAAAACACCCTGGCAATGCTCGGGCGACAGGATCAAGTACGGCCGAAAAGTATGCACAAGGGCGCTGCTTATCACCATGCATCTGCACTAAGACTGATAATGCACATCCATCTTTCTCATGCACATACAACGAAAAGGGTTTTGCATAATCAGGGGTCCCTAACACTGGTGCTGAACAAAGGGCCTGTCTCAATTGCTGAAAAGCAGCGTCACACTCATCTGACCAGGGGATCGGGATGGGCGTGTCTTTTGTCAAGAGAGCTAGTAATGGCTTAGCTATGTGTGAAAACCCCAATATCCACTGTCTACAAAAAGAAACAAGACCCAAAAATGCACGCACATCCTTCTGCGTGGATGGCCTCGGTGTGTCCAAAATTACTTGGATACGATCTGGTGTGAGTGCACGCCCCTCCTTAGACAAAAGGTGACCCAAATAAGTCACCTTTGGTCTACAGAATTGCAATTTCTTCCTAGAGACCTTGTGATTGTGGGATGCTAAAAAGGAAAGTAAGGCTAACGTGCTCTTCTCACACAACTCCAGGGTGTCAGCCGCCAACAAGATGTCATCGACATATTGAATGAGGGCGACCCCCTCGAGTAAGGCAAAGGAGTCCAACTGTCGCTTCAAAGCCTGACTATAAATACTAGGGCTTTCTGTATAGCCCTGGGGAATTCTACAAAAACGATAAGATCTATTGTTTAATGTGAACCCAAAAAGAAATCGGCTATCAGGGTGAATGGGAATAGAAAAGAAGGCATTTTTCAAATCAATCACCGAGAACATGGTCGCCGTAGGCGGGACCAAGGTAAGCAACGTCGTGATATCGGAAACCACCGGGTACTGAGGTATCACGATCTTGTTTACCTCCCTCAAATCAATTATGAACCGATAGACCTTTGCATCCGTGTCCTTTTTCAGAATAGGGAGAATCGGACTGTTACAGATATTATAGGGAACTTCTTCCACTACTCCTACTGCGATCAAATCTTGCACAATCTGTATGAGAGCCTCCTCGCCCTCCTGGGAAATACGATACTGTGGGAGGCGCGGTAGTACCGCCCCCTCCTGGACACTAATGTGGACCGGAGGAATCACCATTTGTCCGACATCTGTGTCCGAAGTCGCCCATAAAGCTCGGGGGAGGGTAGCCAACAACGCATCCTCTGAGATCGTACACATCCGCCCAGATCGGGGGTAGTTGTCATTTAAAATCACCCTCACACCCTCAGGGGAACAGCGGATTGTGGCCCTAAAGTACTTTAACATATCAAGGCCCATAATGTTATCCGGTGTGTACGGAGCAAGCAGAAACGGACAAGGCGCAGAAAAGCAATCAACTTTAAATGCAAGGGGCTGTGAAAGAGGGCTTCGGGAGAGTGTACCGTCAAACCCTACCGATGTAACTATTGAGCCGGATGGGGGAGCCCCCGGAACCAAGTACCTAGACAATGCACTACGTGTCGCTCCTGTATCCACTAGGAACTGATCGGTAGAACCTAAAACCTCAGCCGATACATAAGGACCCGTCTGATCGACCGGCACCTCAACTGATTCGGACCCCCATCCTACGCATTCCTATGCATGCTGAGAATCATGATATCCCGATCGATCGATGTCCGATACATGATACTGGTGCTGGCGATCGAAAACATTTGAGCTATCTCGGTGCTGTCCGGCAGTATCGAAACGGGCATTATCGTTGGAATTCCCTCTAAAGTTCGAGAAGCCCCCTCTACCTCTCGGGCCACCCGGAGTGTGCCCCTGACGCGAAGCCCGCAACGCTGGGCAATCCCTGGCCCAATGGCCCAACTGCTTGCAATACGCACACTGGTTCCTATTCAAATCAGATCGGCCCGAAGGGGGACCATAAGATCCGCCCCTTCCTCTATTATTATTACCCCGGCGGGGCGGGCCATATACTTGTGCTAACATCACTTTAGTTTTGAGATCTTTCGATTTCTTCTCCTCCTGGCCCTTCGCCTCGTGCTCCTGACGCTCATAATACTGGGCGATGGTCAGAAGGGCCGTCGGTGTCGCGGAGGACCAAGAACTCTCGCTCGCTTTTAACCGGGCCGCAACTGCCGGCAGCAGATTAGCCACATATTTGTCCGCGAAAAGGTGGCGGCCCGTGTCGTCAGTAAGCGACTGGCCACTAAAATCATGAAACGTCTCCTCAAAGCGCGTAAAGAAGTCCGCGACTGACTCGTCAACTTTCTGTTTACACGCAGCTAACATATTCCAGTCAATCTTTTTAGGGGGGATAATCGTCTTCAACTTAGCCACAATAGCCGCAGGGAGATCTAAAATATTCTGGGGTGGTTTCTGTGCGGGCTTCCGTTCCCTATCCTCATCCTCAAGGTCAGACCACCGGGCCTTGAAGGCAACCGCATCATCTACCTTTCGGACAGAGCGCCACGTATCCGGCGGTAGGATAAGGCCAAAGAACAAGTCTATATCCGCTAAGGTCATAATGCAAGAATTCAAGGCCCCCTCGACTTCTTCATAGAAGGCCGCTGGATTCTTGCGGGGGTCAGGCAGCGCATTCTTTAATGCCATAACATCGGCCCTATGCCATGGAGTATAAACCCAATTATACACAAAATATCCCCTAGCATCGACAGAATTGATATCCGAGCTAGTCCCTGCTCCCTTGGGAGGAACATACAAAGGCGCCGCCTCTCGCATTGGTTTAACATGCACTATGTCATCCTTATCTGACTGGGAGGCGGATGGGTGGCCCCCTGCTGCAGACGAATCCGACTGCTTCTCCTCCTCCGTTTGTTGACGTGCTTTCTCTCTAAGGGCCAGCACCTCGTCCCGCAAAGCGAACAGCCGCCGAGCCGCCTCAGAAGCCTTAAGGGGAGAAAAAACACCATTACGTAATGCTCCGGCATCCGAAGACACTTCGTCAGGCTCAAGGATACTAGAATATTTTCGGAAAGCAGCAATTACTTCTTCTGAGAAATGAGACAGAAAATACACCCTCTCTCTATCTTGCCACGACCCCCAAGTATGGAACAACTCATCCTTAGACATCTTGCCCTTAAGTGCACGGAGGGAAAGTTTCCGAAGATCAGCCATATGCTCGGTCGATAACATGGACCGTGTGTCGACCTTACCCGGAGCCGGACCAGAATCTTGCGGCCGCGGAGCAGATGCGCCAACATAAGGGGGTGGAGAGCGATCTAGTAAATGGAAATCGTCATCAGGATTATTAAGGACAGGATAAAGTGGCTGACGAACAACATATTGACCCGAAACTTGTAGCCTACGCTCTTTCTCTTGTCTGTCCGTTTGCTCTTTGTCCTCCCGACGCTTCGCTTCCTGAGCTCGCACATGATCATTCTTCCGTTGTTCTTTATCAAACAGCGCTTTCTCACGTTTCTCTCGCTCACGCACTTCCTTCACCCATAATCGCACACACTCAAACATATCCTGACGAGCACGTCGCTTACACATACACTGTTCCACATACTCAATCTTACGTATATCAAACGATCCATACAAAGGCCATCGCAACTCAGGATCCTTCCTCGTATATTTCCTCCATAACGTGCTGTACATTATGGAAGAAAGACCATGCTTCACGTACATATCCCTATTAGGAGTCCCCTCTGGGGGAGCTGGAGCAGATTCCTCGAGGTTCAACCGGTTCCCAAAACAGCAGCACCACTTACGAAGTGCGCTAAAAGCAGGCATGCTAGGAATAATGCAAAATATGCAGTATTATCAAGAAAAATGGCACTTAATCGTTGCGCCGTTCAAAATTTACACAGCTCCGGAGAAATTTCTCCACATTACCTGCCTATATGTGTTGCAACGCATATATTTTCACAAAGACAAATTCAAAATATGACTAGTCACCATCAATCAAACTCAAATAGCCAGACCAGGCTTCAAAACTCGGAGCAAGTACCGTACAACGGTTCTTACCAATCAAGAGTCCAGGTTCCAACTGCCAAGCTCCACAATCGCCCAAACGGCTCTCACGGCAGGACCGACAGAAGAGGTCTCAGTCGATGACCGGCGCCACCCAGACGGTCAGCTCGGAAGGGAAGGAAGAAAAACCTCGGGATGCCAGGGCTAAGACGCCGCTGGCAGTGATCACGTCCCCGGCCAAACTCCTCACCTTCGTCGCGACCAGTCCTTCGAGCATCCGAGTCGCCGATGAGCCCCACGTGACGGGCGCCAATTGATGAATACAAGCCCCAGCTAGGCCCGCAAGAGACAAGGGTTCGCTCTTCTGTAACGAAATCTATAAGGAAGTTGGCACGGAAACTGCAAAGTACAAAAACAACGTTTATTAACCCTTAAGGGTGGTCCTACAATCCACACAACACTCTTCAGTATTGCAAGGAGTAGCACACCGAACTTGCGTACACAGTCCCCTTTTATACACAACAGAGGGGCTCATGAGTGGGTGGATACCACAGAAGTTAAAGAACATTACCATTTAGGGTCATTCTCGATGCTGAATCAATACATGGGCGGAGCTAACACACTCCTTGGGCCCGCGAAAACACATGGTCAAGCAAAGCTAATTATAACAGATGTGGTCAAGTCTGGGCATGCGCCAGATAGACAAGAAAGCTATTTATAACTGTTACTAGGCAGATTACAAGAGCAACTAACACAGAGGTCGGACTCTCCTCGTGGTGAACACGTGGCAGCGTGCCAATACAAAATGGAGTCCGGACTTCGGCCAACATAATGAGGAAAACACGATAAAAGGGAAGCATAAATGTCTTCAGTAAATGCTTAATCACATTCTGCTTTAATTTACAACAAGTTGTTTGTCCGATATACATAAGGTCACAAGGACATCTGATTGCATACACCACATTAAGGGACCTACAATTCGTCATGGTTTTAAGTGTGTAGCTTCTGGTGCCTGTTTTGAACTCCTTTGTATTTCGCGTTAGGTCACAAACTGAACAGTTCTGACATTTATAGTGTCCAGTGATAGGGGGAAGACCCCACGCTGAGGTAATGGTATTTGTCTCAGATGTATTGGTGGGCCAAGTTATAGCATGGACCAAATGTGTTGCAAGATTTTTGCCCAGTTGATAGGAAAACAGGGGAGGTTCCTTGAAAGAGTTCAAATGCCTGAGTACAGACCAGTTACGTTTAATGATTTTGGAGACCAAATGACTAAAAGGGCTAAATTTGGAAACAAATGGAATTCGCGACATGTTTTGTTTGGGTTGTGGTGTTAGGAGTACTTCACGTGGACAGTACCGGGCTCTCTTACGTGCTCTGGACAGAAGGCATTTGGGATATCCTCTGTCTGATAACTTTCGTATTAGGACATCTGATTCAGAAAAATAATCTTTACGCCACTTACAATTCCTACGGATCCGTAGGAATTGTTCATAGGGGAGACCACCCCGCAGAGCTCGGGGGTGATAACTCGAGTAATGAAGAAGGGTGTTCCTCTCCGTGGGTTTTTGAAAAAGGCGAGTACCAATTGCACCCTGCTCGGCATGTATAGTGACATCCAGGAAGGGTAAATCGTTGGGTTTAGCCTCACATGTGAAGTTTAGATGTTGTTGTGACTGATTGAGCCAAACCATGAACAAATCAAGTGTCTCTAAAGTACCCTTCCAAAGGACCAGGATGTCGTCAATGTAACGACGCCAGAGGGAGATACAGTCAAGAAAGGGATTGATGACCGTGAGAATGTGGGTTTTCTCCAAGTTGTGTACGTACAGAATCGCAAAATTTGGGGCAAAACATGCACCCATAGAGACTCCTTTAACTTGTAGGTAAAAGGAATCGCGATATAGAAAATAATTATTCTCCAACGCAACTTGGAGTAAATCCATTACAAAATCTGTAGGAATCAAACAGGGGCGTGGTATAGAATCTAAGAGATCTCTTATGACTTGAAGTCCATCAGAATGGGGGATGTTTGTGTAAAGAGATTCGATATCTAAGCCTGCCATGATTTCAGAATTATTATCGAAGGGTCTATTCTCAATTGTCACAATGAGATCCATGGTGTCTTTTATATAGGTATCAGTGCTGGGTACGAATTCTTTGATAATGGCGTCAATATACTTGCCCAATGGTTCCAAAATGGAACCACATCCTGACACGATTGGACGGCCTGGAGGATTCGTGGGGTTCTTATGAATTTTGGGAAGTACATACAATACTGGTGTCCGAGGAAATTGGTTATTGAGAAAATTAAACTCCTTAGCAGATATAATATTGAGGGCTTTAGCTTTTTTGGTCAATGTCAATATTTTATCTCTAAGAGCAGGTAAAGGGTCCTTAGTCAATTGTAAATAACGGTTTTTATTCGAAAGTTGTCGTCTTATTTCCAAATCATATTTGAGGTTGTCCATGAGCATTATACCTCCCCCCTTGTCTGCTGGTTTGATGGTTAGTTCCAAGTTATTTGCAAGGTTTTTTAGAGCTTGTTTTTCAGATAGAGGTATGTTATATGGAACATATTCGAAACGTGTTCCTAAGTCGACTACTTCTTGTAGGACTAAACGTTCAAATGTTAGACTCTCGGCAGGCATGGAGGCTGAAGGGGGGTTGAATCTCGAGGGGGGATGAAAGCGTGGAATCAAACCATTAGAGTCACAAGGTTTGTCAGAGAAAAACTGTTTTAATCATATACGGCGAAAGAATGTTAAAAGGTTAGATTGTAAGTCAAGGAAATTAGTATGTTCATTTGGTACAAAACTAAGTCCTTTGCTTAGTATCTGGGTCTCATCCTCGGAGAGGATGTGATAAGATAAATTGAAAATGCGTATGGTCAACGGATCTGATGAATTACAGTTGTTAATGGGGGTAATTGGAATCATTGGGGAGGTCCCCATTGGTAATACCTGTTGCGAGTCTGTCTCTCCCCTGGGTATTGGTGTTGGTACTGGCGGTTGTTCCGTGGTTTTGATTGTGGTTGGCCGCGTCCGCGGCTTGGCCCTAAAAAACTGGGTAAGAGAGGTTGAGGTCTTTGGGCCAATCCACTTGTGCTAGAGGTACTGGCTCCGTCTGAGTCTTCCAGAGAAGTATTGGAGGAATCGGAAAAGGTAACGCGCTGATTGTTACGTGATCTACCCCAAGTGCGTGTCCTGAGTGGGGTAAATGGAGTGTTGTAAAATTCATCTCGAAGATAAGGGTAGGTATTGTCAGCACTGTAAAATTTAATATCCTTCTGTATTTTAGTGACTGGAATTTTAGTCACTGGAATTCATTGTCCTTCTCTTGACCGGATCCAGCCCCCCGCCCCCTTCATCAAGTCCCAGGTAACTTTTTTTGGATAGCTCCGGTTACTTATCTTGACATCCCCCTTTGATTTTCTATTACTGGAAGCTCATTTGTCCATTTCCTTACAGAATTATATTGGACCTGTTTCTCTACCGTTTCCTAACCTAAGAACCTCTCCTCCAATTAGATAAATGATTTGTTCTTCTCCTCCTTTTTTTGTCCTTCACCCCTTCCTTTCCCCCTCCCCATCCTGCTTTTCCCTCCGTGACACTTGCACTTCCTGACTACTATGCAAGATTAACTCTCCGTTTATCTTTTACCTTAGCTCTTTCGCTTCACAATTTATACTTCTCCTTCTCTCATTCAATTATACTGTTTCTTCTCTTGCATAGCACTGTGATGAATATTACAACCCAGTCCTGATGATGATCCCAATTTATTCCGGATCGAAACGCCGTCGACCTTTCAGCTTAACTGATGGCTTTATGGTTCTTTAAATTAATGTATAAATTATTTTGTATTGTTAAAAATTGAATTCAGAACCTTGTAACTATTGTTCCATTATTCACTTTTACTTCACGTTGCGCCGTCCCCTGCTGATCTCACCTTGTCACTTGCGTCGCCGTCTTCGTGTCACATACACTTTAAGCACCAAGTACAAGTCCGGGTTGTCTTTATGGTATATCAATTTTACGTACAGTGCTGTTACAATTGTTTCATTCTGCTCATTTAAAATTATACATGTCTTCATGTAAGTAATCTTTTTGATTTAATACAGTATGTCTTTTCTTAAATTACCCTTTCTCTGAGTCTTCCTTATCTCTTCTGTAATGTTTTTTACATGCAATACATTTGTCTGTGTTGAATGATACCAGTTGAGAGTTGTTGTTGTTTCTCACACCGTCGCTATGGCATCACTCCCGGGGCCAGGTGGACTCCCTCAAGTCATGCGTGTCGGCACCCGCAGAAGAGCCCCCACCACACTAGCGAAGCAGCCGTGGTTCAGGCATCCTCTTCAGGGCCGCTACCTGAGTATTATTACAGGATAATGACGGATTTCCATTTTTGTCGACGGGAGCTCCTAGGCTTACGACTGATTGGCCATCTTGTTCGGCCACGCCCCCCCTCCTGGGGTCAGTGTTTTGCCCTTTTTTGTATATTGGCGGCAGCAATGAGCCCCTCCAGGAATCTGGGATGTCCTTCAAAAGCATACATTCTGCATATAGCTGTGCAAGGTTATAGGACCAAAAGTCCATGTGCTCCCTGAAGAGGGAGCTGGGCAGTCCGTTCGGGCCGTGTGCTCCGTTATGCTGAATCTTTCATAGGGCGGTACGGACTACTGCCTTGCCTGGAAGAATAAAATCAGCCAGGGATCCGGTGGGCTCTGCTGTGATGTTGTCCTTTCCCCCCATGGTACTGTAGAACTATTTGCAGAAGATGCTTTCAAGTCGAAAGTGTACGGAGATTTCACATGAGCTACCCAAGTGTCTGCATCTAGTGGGTTCTCTCTGCTGGAAGTTCAGTGGATTAGATTATTTAGATATTTCCAAAATTCTTGGGACTTGCATGGCGCCAACAGCGCAAAGATCTTCAGCTATTTTGCCTCTATGGATTCGCGATTTGCCTTCCAAACTTGACTTCGACCCAGTTTTTGGAACTCCCTTTGTTTGGTGTTTAGTTGTTTGGTGCATTGCTCGATTGCTGGAACTTGACTCAGGGTATGTGTTGAATTAATTGTTATTCTGTAGGTGGTGCTCCCTTGAAGCAACAATGCTAGTTTGTATGCAGGTTTGCCCCATTCATCTATAAGACCCCAGTTTTTTGGGCCGGTCTGCCAGCCAATCCATGTCGATTTCCATGAGTCAAATTTGTTGGTTGACATCTGCCCTCATTTAATTCTTCTAAGAAGCCTGTGCTGTTCTTTACCCTTGGACACTCCTATGGGGCAAAGGGTATGACGGGAATCCGCTGTGATGGTTAAATGCAGCAGTATGGCGGCATGATCGCTTTTGCTCCGTGGGGGCACTGCATAATTTAGCATAATCAATCAATCAAGCATTTGTATAGCGCGCTACTCACCCGGAGGGTCTCAAGGCGCTTGGGGGGGGGGGTCCGCTACTGCTCGAACAGCCAGGTCTTGAGTTGCTTCCTGAAGGAGAGGTGGTCTTGGGTCAGGCGGAGGTGGATGGGGAGGGAGTTCCACGTCTTGGCAGCCAGGTAGGAGAAGGATCTTCCTCCTGTTGTGGCTCTTCGGATGCGGGGGACAGCGGCGAGGGCGAGGCTTGTTGATCGGAGCTGGCGGGTGGGAGTGTAGAAGGTCAAGCGGTCGTTGAGGTATCTTGGGCCTTGGTTGTGGAGAGCTTTGTGTGCGTGGGTGAGGAGTCGGAACGTGATTCTCTTGCTGACGGGAAGCCAGTGCAGGTTTCTCAGGTGTACGGAGATGTGGCTGTGTCGTGCAATGTCCAGGATGAGCCGTGTTGAGGCGTTCTGGATGCGCTGGAGTCGTTTCTGGAGTTTGGCTGTGGTTCCGGCGTAGAGGGAGTTGCCGTAGTCCAGTCGGCTGGTGACGAGGGCCTGGGTGACCGTCTTCCTGGTTTCGGTGGGGATCCACCGGAAGATCTTACGTAGCATGCGTAGGATGTTGAAGCATGATGCGGAGACGGCGTTGACTTGTCTGGTCATGGAGAGGGACAAAGCCCAGGTTGCGTGCGTGGTCTGTTGGTTTGGGTGCGCTGCCAAGGGCAGGGGGCCACCAGGAGTCATCCCAGGCGGAGAGTGATGATCCCAGGATGAGGACTTCCGTCTTGTCTGAGTTCAGTTTTAGGCGGCTGTTCATCATCCACTCGGCTACGTCTTTCATCCCTTCGTGTAGGTTGGTTCTGGCGGTGGCGGGGTCGTTGGTGAGGGAGAGGATCAGCTGGGTGTCGTCGGCATAGGAGATGATGTTGAGGTTGTGTTGGCGTGCGATGGCTGCGAGGGGGCTCATGTAGACGTTGAAGAGGGTGGGGCTGAGTGATGATCCTTGTGGTACGCCGCAGATGACTTCGGTGGCCTCGGATCTGAACGGGGTAGGCGGACTCTCTGTGTTCTTCCGGCGAGGAAGGAGATGATCCATTCCAGTGCCTTCTCCTGGATACCGATGTTGTTGAGGCGCTGCACTAGGGTGCGGTGGCAGACCGTATCGAACGCCGCGGAGAGGTCCAGGAGGATGAGGGCCGCTGTTTCCCCATTGTCGAGCAAAGCTCGGATGTCGTCGGTGGCTGCGATGAGGGCGGTCTCGGTGCTGTGGTTGGCCCGGGAGCCGGACTGCGAGTGGTCGAGGGATCCGTTCGTCTCGAGGAAGGCGGCTAGTTGTCTGTTGACGGTCTTCTCGATGACTTTGGCCGGGAAAGGAAGGAGCGAGATGGGGCGGTAGTTTTTGAGGTCGGTGGGGTCTGCTGATGGTTTCTTCAGTAGGGCGCTGAGTTCGGCGTGCTTCCAGCTCTCTGGGAAGGTGGCCGTGTCGAAGGAGGCGTTGATGATGTCCCGCAGGTGGGGTGTGATGACGGAGTCGGCCTGTTGAAGACGTGGTGAGGGCAGTGGTCGGTTGGAGATCCTGAGTGGATGGAGTTCATCGTGCGGATGGTGTCTTCGGTGTTGACCGGGGTCCAGGCGCGGAGGGTGGTGGTGGGGGGCGTTGTTCCGGTCGTAGGGTGCGTTGGCTGTGTGCTGAAGCTGTTGTGTATGTCTGCGATCTTGCTGTGGAAGAACGAGGCGAGCGAGTTGCAGAGGTCTTGCGAAGGCGTGATGTCGTTGTTTCCGGCGCTGGGGTTCGAGAGCTCTTTGACGATGTTGAAGAGTTCCTTGCTGTTGCGGGCGTTGTTGTCCAGTCGTTCCTTGAATGCGGATTTCTTGGTGGAGTGGATCAGCTGGTGATGTCTTCGAGTGGCGAGCTTGAGGGTGGACATGTTGTCTGTAGTTGGGTCTCTGCGCCAGGCTTTCTCGAGGGCCCGGCAGTTCTTCTTGGAGCTCTTGAGTTCGTCTGTAAACCAAGATGCTTTCTTGGTGCCGGGTCTGGCGGGGGGGGTCTTCAGTGGAGCGAGGTCGTCTGCGCAGTTGCTGATCCATCTTGTGAGGTTGTTGGCGGCCTGGTTGGGGTTCGCTGATCTGGCAGGGGGGTTCTGGCTCAGGGATGTGGTGAGCTGGTCGGCAGTGATCTTGTTCCAGCTTCTGCGGGGGACCAGTTGCGGGTGGTGGTGAGTCGTGGTCCTTCTGAAGCTGAAGTGGACGCAGCTGTTGTCTGTCCAGTGGAGTCCGGTGGCGTGGCTGAAGGTGATGTCCTAGCTGGAGGTGAAGACGGGGTCAAGCGTGTGGCCGGCGTAGTGGGTGGGGGTGGTCACCAGTTGCTTGAGTCGGAGGTTGGCGAGGTTGTCCAGCAGGGTGGTGGTGTTGCGGTCGTTGTTGTTCTCCAGGTGAAAGTTGAGGGCCCCGAGGAGGATGTAGTCAGTGGAGGGGAGGGCGTGCGGGCTGATGAAGTCGGCGATGTCTTCGCTGAATTGTGTGCGAGGTCCCGGGGGTCTGTAGATGAGGGTGCCTCTGAGGGTGGTCTTGGGGTCGGTGTGGATCTGGAAGTGCAGGTGTTCGGCGGCTGTGAGGGTGTCTTCGGAGTTGGTCATGACGCGGATGGTGTTCTTGTGGACGATGGCGATGCCTCCTCCATTCTGGTTGGCGCGGTCCCTGCGGGTGATCTTGTATCCGTCCGGGATGGCGATGGCGATGTCGGGTGCTGAGGAGGCGTTCATCCAGGTTTCCATGAGGAAGGCGACGTCTGGGGATGTGGTGTCGAGCAGGTTCCAGAGTTCCACTGCGTGCGAGCGGGTGTTGAGCAGGATGCACTTCAGGTGCTTCAGGTGGTTGCTGTTGGTGCTAGGCTTGGCGGGTGCGGTACGGGTCCGGATGCAGGAGAACTTTCAGGATTGGCAGGTGAAGGGTCCGTGGGTGCGTCTTGGGGTGGCTCTGCAGCAGCCGGGGCTCCGGCCGGTGTTGAGTGTGATGATAGTGTCGGCGTTGTAGGTCTTGCGGGTGGGCTGGCATCTGCAGGGGCCAGGGGGTCTGGCGCTGGGCGCGGGCCAGGCGCGGACGGGCGCAGACGGGCTTGCCTTAGGCGCGCCTTCGGCGCGCCAGCGGCGCAGCCGTGGCGCGCAGCCTCCATATGAGTGGGAGAGGGAGGGAGGAGCAGCAGGGAGGTGGGAGCGGGGCGGCACATAGGGTGCGAGGGGGGCGGAGCTACGGGACGCGGCGGCGGGAAACGGGCGGCGAGGGGGAGACGCGGGAATAACAGAAGAAAAAGGGACACAATCTGGGCAACAAAGGAGAGGGGAACAGTCAAGGCAGCAAAATACACAGGTACAGTGGGGAGATTACCGGCACTCACTCGTGGGTACTGAAGAGAAGGAGGGCACAGTCACTCTAACGCAGGCAGGCACAATGCAGCAGCGGTCAGCGGTCACACAGGGGGCTGCGTGGCGGTGAGGGGAGCGACCTGCCTGGTAAACAGGGTTAGAGGTCGCTCTCTCTACCGCTGCGTGGCCTCCATATGAGTGGGAGAGGGAGGGAGGAGCAGCTGGGAGGTGGGAGCGGGGCGGCCAATAGGGTGCGAGGGGGGCGGAGCTAACGGACGCGGCGGCAGGAAACGGGTGGCGAGGGGGAGACGCGGGAAATAACAGAAGAAAAAGGGACACAATCTGGGCAACAAAGGAGAGGGGAACAGTCAAGGCAGCAAAATACACAGGTACAGTGGGGGAGATTACCGGCACTCACTCGTGGGTACAGAAGAGAAGGAGGGCACAGTCACTCTAACGCAGGCAGGCACAATGCAGCAGCGGTCAGCGGTCACACAGGGGGCTGCGTGGCGGTGAGGGGAGCGACCTGTCTGGTAAACAGGGTCAGAGGTCGCTCTCTCTACCGCTGCGCGGCCTCCATATGAGTGGGAGAGGGAGGGAGGAGCAGCTGGGAGGTGGGAGCCGGGCGGCCAATAGGATGCGAGGGGGGCGGAGCTACGGGACACGGCGGCGGGAAACGGGCGGCGAGGGGGAGACGCGGGGAATAACAGAAGAAAAAGGGACACAATCTGGGCAACAAAGGAGAGGGGAGCAGTCAAGGCAGCAAAATACACAGGTACAGTGGGGGAGATTACCGGCACTCACTCGTGGGTACAGAAGAGAAGGAGGGCACAGTCACTCTAACGCAGGCAGGCACAATGCAGCAGCGGTCAGCGGTCACACAGGGGGCTGCGGGCGGTGAGGGGAGCGACCTGCCTGGTAAACAGGGTCAGAGGTCGCATATGTTGTCATAGCCTCTTACTTACTTAAATGTAATCTAAAGTAGTCTGATTGCTATAGGTAGGTGTGTGGATTACCCCTGGCCTTTACTCTATTGGTAAAGAATGAGTTGTTGCCAAATTATTTGTCCGAAAAAAGGGCATGAAATCTCTCAGTACACCCAGAGGTGTTGCCATCACATGACTGCTCCCCTATATTGTGCGTATTGAAGTCCCCAAGAATGATGGGTTCCATGAATGCAAATTGTGTAAGCAGGGTTTCAATCTGTGTAATCAGCCGAGTGAGCTTATCCTTGGAGCTCTGTCCGAGGGGGTTATAGTATACGTTAATTAAAAGTATTGGTAATGGGCCGTCAACCGTGTTGAGGCCTTTCAGAGTGCTAGCTAGGAACATGTCAGAGGGGTTCTTTATCTCTGTGAAATGTAGTTTCAGGGCATTCTTAATATATATGGAGATACCCCCGGATAGTCTCCCAAATAAATGTCCTTTGGTTGCTAGTTTGAAGTATTCTGCATAGCCTGCTAATCGGATGGATGCGGTTGCCCATCCCATTTTATGAGGATAATACTGGGATGCCTGTAAGGTTGTGTGCAAGTAACACTTCATAATGTAAGTACCCTGATGCAATAAAGATTCCACACAGATAACACTTAGGTACTAGTGATATGATATAAGGGATAAAGTACCCCCTGTTGTACATTATAAGGATAGTGCATGTCTCTAATGGGTTCCATAACCAAATAGAGGAATGAGACCACAGGCTGACTTTCTTTATATGGTTATGGAACTCCGATGGTAATTTATCTCATACAATATATAGTCACACCAGCACATTTCCCACAAACCACTTAAAACGTTGGTGCATAGCTTTTTCAGGAAGAAAGACCATGCTAGCAAACATGAAAATGTAGTTCAAGGGCGTGCTTAATATATATGGAGATACCCCCAGAGGGTCTCCCAAATACGTTTATTTTGGATGCAGGTTTGATGTATTCTGCATAGCCTGCTAATGGGACGGATGCGCTGCCCATCCTATTTTATGAGGATAATACTGGGATGCTTGAAAGGTTGTGTGCAAGTAACACTTCATGATGTAAGCACCCTGATGCAATAAAGATTCCACACATATAGAGGAACGAGACTGCAGGCTGACTTCCTTTATAAGGTTAGGAAACTCCAATGGTAATTTATTTTATCAAATATATTGTCACACCAGCACATTTCCCACAAACCACTTAAAACCTTGGTGCGCAGCTTTTTCAGAAACAAAGAGCATGCTAGCAAACGTGAAAAATAAAAGTAGAACCTCTAGTGCAATATTAAACACAAAACCTGCTATATATTCGTTGCAAAAAGATATTAGAAACAATTTAATACGAATCAGGTTTTTTTTTTAAAGCAAAAGCTACAGTAACTCAGAATATGTAGAAACATGCAGAAAGATTTAAATGTTTTGATAATTATCTAAGGAATGCAAATATAATCATGTTCTTTCTGGTAGTCACTGTAAGCTAGAAAAATATAGAATAGTAGAGCGGAAGAAAGAAAAGCAATGTTTCATTCTTGTTGCTTTAAATAGCTGCTCTGTGACCTGTCCTGACTTTCACCTCAGTTTCTGATTATGGCAGCAGGCTTGTGATGTCAGAACTCAACTTCATTAACATTTACAGTCAGTTTTGAAGTATTTTCTTCATAATCGGCGATTGAGTACATCATTAGGCGCCGATTATATATAGAAATATTGCTTGGTAAAAGTGATTTATGGGGATGTTTTTCACCAAGGAGTTCTGAGTGACTTCAAAAAAACAATGAGAGTGAAGCTGCTGTCCTGCTGTAATTCACTTTTTACCCATCTATGATTTTTTTGTTATTAATGGCTGCCAAAATCATCTCCCCCTGTTTTCAACTGCTACGCATAGCAGAGAGTAATGGGGAAGCATACATAAGTTTGCCTCTGTTATGTATCCCTATACCAAAGGTTAAAAAAAAACATGCCTGCCATTCTTGAGCAGCCCCCACAACCTTTCCTGTCTTCCCTCCCCCTACTACAGGTGTGCTTTTTGTTTTCAGTCAAAGCAGGCCAGCAGTGCTTTGTTGACAGACTCTCAGAGAGCCCTGTCAGTCTGGTCTGTAAGGCCTTTATTACACTACAAACGTGGGTAAATAGTTTTGGTATCAACTGTTACTATGTCATAGCATTGAGGTCTGAAATTCAGAAGCTGGAATAAACGGCAAAGACCATACATAGCAAAGGAATTAACCCCTTCGATGCGCTTGCCGGAGCGGTTCCATCATGCGCATCGGTTGCGCTGTGCGGATGACGGAACCGCTCCGTCATGGCCCCACCCGCGCACGAACCCTTCAGCACAGCGCGGTAATCCACGCTGAAGGGGTTAAAGATGTGCTTTTAGACAGGGACTGTATAATCCCACGTACTATATGAAAAGAGCATCCAGAGAAAAAATAGGAGTGCTCACAAGTAGCATTCAAATGCAGAGTAAGACTCAATTAATTTGTTATCCAATACAGTGTCAGACTTTATACAGGTAAATATATATGAAGTAGTATCTGAAGGTACATTTCAGAATGTTATGTTATTTCCACTTATATCGCTATCAGATTCTACAAGAGTGTCCCGGCGCGGACCTTGGGAGGAGGTACATGGTCAACTTAGTTAAAGAGGAGGGTTTTCAATTTTGTTTTGAAGAGGGCAAGGTCCTGGATGCTACGAAGGGCAAGCAGAAGCGCATTCCAGACCAAAGCTGCCTTCACGCTAAGTGAGCTGCCCCCCATCCTTTGTAGCCAAAACCGGGGAACCGTGGACAAGAGTAGGTGCATAGAGTGGAGTGAATTTCACCTGCTCAACAACAGGCAACCAGTGTAGTGCTCTCAGATGTTGTCTCACACTATTTCTGGTGGGAATGTAGAGAAGGAGCCTGGCAGCCGCATTCTGGACTACCTGCAACCTGTTTAACAGATAACCAGGAATGCTAGCATAGAGCGCGTTAGAATAATCTATCCGAGATAGAATAAGGGCCCGGGTGACCGTTTCCATTGCCGCCCTAGGTAGGAGGGGAAGATATTTTCTGAGAGTTTTTAAAAGCCCAAAACATGTACCGGCTAGCTTCTTAATCTGCGTGGAGAAGGTGAGGTTCTCCTCAATCCAAATCCCCATATTTTTCACGGGGTGGCCAGTCCACACTGGTAAGACTGAGCCAGGCGGTCAGAGTGTTTCTCTAAAATTTGAGGGAAACTTCCCAAAGAAAAGGATTTCGGATTTTTCTTCATTGCACTTGAGTTGTGCCGAGGACAGCCTGTGAAAGACTAAAGTCAGGCATTTTTGGGCAGCGTCTACAGAATCCTCATTTTTACTCCAAGTAAACAGAAGCTGGGTGTCAAGCAATGATTTTTGCACCCAGGTTCTCTGCCGATTGAACTAGGGGCCTAACTTAAATGTTAAAGAGGAGCGGGCTCAAGGAGGATCCCTGTGGGACCCCCGGGGGCACTTTCTGGGGCAAGGACGAGGCTGTAGGAAGCCAGACCTGCTGCATGCGGTCCTCCAAAAAAGATTTAAGCCAGCCCCAAGCCGCGCCAGTGATACCTATCTCAGCCAATCTGGTCAACAACAGTGAATAAGGAACTGTATCGAATGTCGCTGAGAGGTCAAGCAAAATCAAGGCTGCCCTCCCACCGGCATCCAAGCATTCATGGATAGCCTCCAAGACTTCCACCAAGGCAAGTTCGGTACTATGGTCAGCCCTAAATCCCGACTGAGCCAGCTGGAGCAGGCCTGCACCCTCTATAAACTCAGCTGCCTGGTCACTACTTTTTCTCAGACTTTGGCCATACTAGGCAAGAGGGAAATAGGGCGATAGCTCCCAGGGCATATCGAGTCAAGAGAGGGCTTTTTCAAGAGGGGCAAGATCTTAGCCTGCGACCAGGTTGGCGGAACACACCCCTCCTGAAGGTACATGTTAATAAGCCTGTTGACTTCAGGGTTGACCGTTTCCGTGACAGCAGCCAAAAGGCTAGCAGCACATGGATCTGATGGTGAACCAGACTTCAGGCTTTTAACAATTCTAAGGGAGCTAGATAGATCAATAGGGGCAAAAGTGACTAGGGTTTGAAAGGGAGGAGGACGAACTCTTTCAGCCAGAGGGAAACCTGGCAGAAAGGAATAGACAAATCAGACCATAGCAAATCCTCAAGCCTTCATCAATGCCTACACTGGAATTTGGAATGACACAATAATAGTAGCATGTTATTGTGGGAAATGGACAATGAAGAAAAACTTACAAGACGGAAGTCAGTTTGTTGGAAATTGAAGGAACAACCTAATGAACTTGATTTTAATGGAATATAGCATGAGAAACATTTAAAAGCTGTTTGGTATAGGATCTTATATTGTTTTTTCAAAAAGCAAATGGATTTTTATAGGCATTATTCAATCCGTTATATTAATGTCACCACATTGTCGGATTTAGTCTGGGGTGCCCGATAGAGGATTGCTCAAAATACACTTTTCAAAAGGGGGGCAATGGGTTTTATCAAGGTGACTTATTTCACAATAGGGGCAGATGGAAACCTGGGCAGAAACAGGGGCGTAATAACGGTCCCCTGCAGCCCCCGTGGTGTGGGGGGCCATCAGGCTTACCCATGTTTCAGGGGGTCTCCTCAGCTCCTACTGATGTGAGCATGAGGGGTCCCTTCAGCATATCATGCAGGGGGGCCCCACACGTTTGTTACGCCACTGGGCAGAAATTAGAATGCTAAATAGAGGAGAAGAACTGATTGCAATACTCTGATAACGTTATCATTTCAAAATTTTAAAAAAATTATACTAGCCTATTGCTGTGTAGTCAAATTTTTTTTGCAACTAACCCAATTTAGATCCCATTTCTGAGGTGACTGGGTGGGTGGAAAAAGTTTCCTCTATCATGTAAAGGAATTGATATTTGGCCAACAGCTGTTAATAGGTTGGCTAAATATGAAGGGCTCTCACTATCAACAGAAGTGTGGGGTAAAATTAACAAATTGGACTTTACAGTGCTGAGAGGAGCTAACTTGCGTCAAATGCAGGTTGACGCAAAATGTTTGATCTATCAAACCCGCAATTGTTTTGTGAGAAGAATCTAGTTCAGATGTGAATCGATGAAAGTAGCTAATTGGTCCCATGCCATTTGGCATTGTGTAGCTATCCAAGACTTTTAGAAAGCAATATTTTAGTATCGGGAGCAAGTGTGGTGAATAAAGTTAGTTCTGAGTGCTTCGCTGGTGCTTTTAGGTTATGATTTCACCTTGAAGCTTATTTCCAGACACCAAATACTGATTTTTTTCAATGTTGTTGGCCAGAGCTCTCCTGCTGCAAAGATGGAAGACAAAAGTTGCAAAGATGCAACACAAAACTAAGCTCCTCGATTGGAGTATGCTACTCGATGTGGAGGGATTGTAAGGTTTAACAAATATTTTGGCTCTATATATGGAGGATTAATGTTTCATTAAGGCAAGGTTTGTTAGGTAATTTTCGTATTCTTTGCTTGAGACAATTTGGAATTTTCATCATATGAAATTATATAAAATGTTATGAAATTGCATGATACTGTACGAAATTGTTTGAAATCAATTACTGATTATCTCTTTTTGTCGGTGTATTGTAATATTGGTCTAACGTGGATCTCAAACAAAAACTATTAAAAAGAAAGACAGAAACTCTCAAACATAAAATAAATCACAGACAGCAGTAACTCTGATTTGCAGTTACTGATTTTTATTTTATTTTATTTGTATTTTATTTTATTTATTTTTATTTTAGAGGTTTTATCTAGGGCTGGCTGGACCCAGAGGTATCAGAGCGCTCTACATGGGAAGAAGGTGGTCACAGCATACAACAAACAGACAATAGCATATAGAACCAACATGTCAACAAATTCAGACGAGCTAGATTTAACATACATCAAATACACAGGTGGGGAGGGCTATAAGCAAAGGTAAAACAAGGATATGGGAGATCAGATTTCGTAAGGTGTTATGGGAAGGGGAAAGGCATGAAGGGCAACAAGGTATAGGAAGTTAGACTTGAGACAGGGAGGAAGTAAAGGGGGGAAATTTGGTAGGGGGGTGGTAGTGGGCGAGGAAGAGAGAAGTGGGAAGGGGAGGGGAAAGCTGAGCAATTAGAGTGTAATGGGAGGGCAGGAGAAAGGTAGGAGAGACAGGGGGACCAGAGAGGTGTAAGGGGAGAGTTCCAGGCACTGGCAAGGATCCCCAATATTTATTGAGGAGATGCATTTTGAGGTCTTTTTTTAAGCTGGGGTAGGAAGGGTTGCATCGCAGGTCTTTTGGGAGGGCGTCCCAGATGTTTGGGTCATTGTCGGAGAAGGAGCGGGACTGAGTAGATTTCTTTTTTAGCAGGGGTGGGACTAGGAGGAGAGCGTTGGTGCTTCTCATGGGTCGTGTGCTGCCTGTTTGCAGCGTATATTGGCCAGCTATGGCAGAGTATTTTGATGGAGGACTTTGTGTGTAATTCAAGCAGTTTTGTAAGTGGACCTGCCTTCAATGGGGAGCCATTTAAGGGTTTGGAGGGCAGGGAAGATGTGGTTAAAGAGCTTGCAGTCGGTGATGAGCCTGGCTGCAAAGTTGAGCACAGATTTGAGGGGGGCAAGGTGGACCTTGGGGATTCCGGTGAGGATGGCGTTTCCGTAATCAATACGCGAAAGGACAAGAGATTGGACGGCGGATTTGAAGTCATCAGTAGGGATAAAGGGCTCAATTTTCTTTAGATGACGGAGCGTGAGGAGGGCTCCTTTAGCCAAGTTTTTGATGTGAAAATTGAGAGATAGGCTATTATCAATGGAGATACCCATGGATTTTACCGAGTTGGATAAGGATAGGGAGCAGTTGAGGGCATTGAGGTCAGAGATCCAGTTTTGAATGGGGAGATGGTTGTTTTTAGGGGTGAAGAGAATGATTTCAGTTTTTTGGGGGTTAAGTTTGAGATGATTGAATTGGAACCAGGATTGGATCTTAGTGAGGGTGTTGTTAAGGTGTAAGATGTCAGCATGGGTTTTGATCTTGTGGTAGCGTTGGGTATCATCAGCATAGAGGTGGTAGTTGAGACCAGCTTGTTTTAGAATGAGAGTGAGAGGTTCCATGAAGAGGTTGAAGAGAGAGGGAGAGAGAATAGAACCTTGGGAGACTCCTAGGGAGACCGGAGTGGGGTTAGATAAGTAGTTGTGAATTTTGATTTGCTGTGATCGGTGTTGAAAGTATGAGAAAAAACATTTATGTGTCGTACCATTGAGGCCAAAGCGATCTCTGAGAACATTAAGTAGGGCAGAGTGGTTGACTGTATCAAACGCAGAAGAGAGATCAAGGAGGATCAGTAGGCAGGTCTCTCCATTGTCGAGGGAGTGGTGAATGTTAAGCATGGCAGTTTCAGTGCTTTTCTGAAACCTGATTGTAGAGGGTTTAGTAAGTTGAAATTGTCAATGTGTTTATCTAATTGGACCCCAACACATTTTTCGAGGGCTTTGGAGAGAAGGGGGAGGTTAGAGATCGGGCGGAGATTGTTAAGGTCATTGGAGTCGGCCATTGGGTTTTTGAGAGTGATTTGTCCAAGTTGCAGGCAGGTAGGGATGCAACCTGTGGCAAGAGAGGTGTTGATGATAGAGGTCCAGGATGGGGTGATGATGTGTTTAGGTCCTGGACAAGGTTGGAAGGGAGGGGGTCTTTGGTGTGGGAGGACGGTTTAAGTTTGGCAATGATGTTAAAAACTTCATGCTCCGTTACAGGGTGTTAATTGTGCCAGGAGGCATTGTTTTTTAGTGGTTAGGTAGATTGATTTTAGGAGGTGTGGTTATAGGTATGTGCGGGGAGAGGTTAAGGGGAGGTGATGCAGAGTGAGTGTTCGCAGCAAGGTAGGGGAGAAGAAAAGTAGTATGAAGGTTCAAAGTGGGATCAGGGGGTTGTGGTGGTTGCGGAGTGAGTTTTTGAGCAGTTGTCAGGGGTGAGTTGGGGTGGTTATGAGTGGATTTGAATGGAAGGATCTATCTTCACGATTTTTTCAGAGAAGAAGTGGTCAATTTCTTCACATCTGGTCACCGAGGCCATTGGAACTGGAGGTGCGGGTGAAGTTTAATTATGAATAATGTTGAACAATTCTCTGGGTCTGTTCTTGGCCCGGTCGAGTTGAGTTCGGAAAGAGGATGCCTTTTCATTACAAATGTGTTTTTTGTATGTCGATCTAGCTAATCTGAGGAGAGCCAGATGTGAGGGAGAGGGATGCTGTATTCATGTTCTTTCAGTCAGTCTGAGTGTACGTTTTTCTTTGTTTAGCTCTGAGTTGAACCATGATTTGGAAGGGATATTTCTTAGATTTTTTAGTTTCAGTGGGGCCAATTGGTCTAAGGTATCGGTGACTGCTTTATTAAAGTGCTCAGTAAGCTCATTTGTGTTTAGTGATGGAGGGATGAGGAGAAGATGAACATACACTTTGGACTCGAGTACATCGGGGGATAAGATTTAGATTACTGGTCCATTTGTTAGGTTTAATGATTTTAGTGGGGGGGTGGTGTTGAGGTAGCTATGGTGAATAGTATGAGGTGCTGGTCAGAACAGTCGATGGGGACGATATTGGATAAGAAGGCCAGATCTTATTGGTAATGATAGCATCCAGGATGGCTTCTTTTGTGTGGGTAGAGGATAGACATAGTTGTTTGAGGTAATTGATCTCAAGAAGATTGGAGAGGCGGGTGATTGAGGGATCATCGGTATCGTTCGAGTGGAGGTTAAGGTCACCAAGGAAGAGATTTTTAGAGTTGGATATTGAGGCTTGAGTCAGAAGGTTAGATAATTCATCCATGAAGGGATGAGGATCTCCAGGAGGGTGGTAGATATTATGTAAGCAAATAGGAAATGAACCTTGTAGTTTAAGTTCTGCTTCAAGGTATTTGAAGGTGGAGTGTTCGAAATTGTTAACAAGGGAGAGTTGAAATTCTTCTTTGAAGATGATGGCTAAACCACCACCTATTCTGTCATGTCTGTCTTTCCTAAGAATAGAATATCCTGGAGGGGAGAGTAGGTCAGGTATGTTAGAATGGTCATTAAGCCAGGTTTCCATGAGGAACGCAATGTCAATGGATTCGGTAAGGATAGTTTCTGAAATTTCGATGGCATGGTGGACAGCGGATCGACAATTACAGATGGGAAATAGCCAATATTTCCTTTGACAAATCTCTGTTTTATTAGTATTCAGGGAATATCCAGAAACCTCAGCATATTTATGAATGATATTGAGAATAAAATGTATGGAGGTAAGGGGGTCATTAACATATAATAACACATCGTCAGCATATGTAGAAATTTTATTGTAAGTATTTTGCAAAATAACACCTGTGTAGTTATCACTAATGCGGAGAGAACTCAAGAGGGTTTCTATGTCAATAATGAATAGGAAAGGTGATAATGGACACCCTTGAAGTGTACCTCTATATAAACGGAATGGAGAAGAAAAAGTACCATTGACAAAAATGGAGGCCGAGGGTGCTGAATACAATGCTTTAATGATATTGAGAAAAATAGGCCCAAATCGAGAAAAATTCCAAAGTATTAAATAAAAATTTACAGTTTACCTTATCAAATGCCTTTTCCGCATCCAAGGCCAACACACCAACTGGACAGTTGGTGTCTTTAGCAAGAGACAAGGCATGACAAAGTAAGCGAGTGTTATGGGCTGAAAGTCTATCTTTCATGAAGTCAGGCTGGTGAGGTTGAATAATGGTAGAAAGCAAGGCAGTTAATCTATTTGATAAAATGTTGCCATATTTTTTCCTGATTAATTAGAGATATGGGACGATAATTTGATACTATAGTAGGATCTTTATTAGGCTTGGGGAGGACAATGATAATGGCTTCATTGAAAGAGCCCCCCATCATGGAAGTGCGCTGAAAGTTTGTAAAAATAGAAAGTAGGATAGGAGATAGGAGATAATTGGTCCTGAAAACATTTGTGGAATTCAGCCGGAATACCATTGGGCCCTAGTGTTTTATTGGGAATTAGTGCTCTAATGGCTGCAATTATTTCTTGAATATCGATGGGATTCTCTAAAGTTAATCTATCAGTGTCAGAAACATGAGGTAGTTGACAAGTATTAAGGAAGTCAATGATGACATTATTTTGAAGTGCGAGAAGTTCATGGTATAAGGAGGAGTAAAAGGATAAGAACTCTCTCAGTATTTCCTCAACATCCATCAATAGAGTAACATTTGTTTTGATGGCCGGAATTTGAATTCTGTCACGCTTAATGCGTATATAGTTAGCTAATAGTCGGCCCGATTAGTTTTAATTAAGATTAAAGTTAGATTTTTCTTTTGAAATAAGTAAACCTGCTCTTTTACTAAGCATATATTTATTTTAGTACCTATATTTCTGAAGTAGGCACTTATATTGCGGGACCCGAGATTAAATGAAAAGTCTTTCCACAGTTGCTGTATGCTTCTTGAATTTGGAGAGGTTGGTGAAAAATTATTTATTCTCATGCACCATAATAGGAATTGCAACTCCTCGAACGTAAACTTTAAAAACATCCCAATGCATAATTTTGGAGGTATCACATGGATTATTACTCAAAAAATATTCACTAATGGTTGAGGCAATTTTTTTAGAATTAGTTGGATTAAGAACTACGTCAGATTTTATTCTCCATCTTTTATTAGGAGTATGAGAGTCAGAAATACATAATTAAAAAGAAATTAGGGCATTAACAGAAATTGTAATAGGGTGTATAACGGACTCAGTAATCATGTGGCATAAATTATGTGCAGTCAATAGGTAATCAATCCTTAAAAAAGAAGAATGGGCATAAGAATAAAAATTAAGGGCCAGATGTACAACCATGGAAATAGCGCCTCGCAAATTGCGAGTTTTTTGCAACTCACAATTTGTGAGGCGCTATTTCCAATGCACAACAGTGTTTTTCAGTCTGTTAGCGATTCCCAATGGGGTCGCAAATTGAAAGGCTTATGAATAATAATGAGCCTCTGGCAATGTGCAACCCTATTGGGAATGGCAGGCCCTCCCAGGCATGGTGGCCTGCTGGGCTCAGCAGACCACCATGTCTGGGACTGCTTTTAAATAAAGCAGTTTTTTTTAATGCAGCCCATTTTAGCCCAGCTGATGGAATGTGTTATAGTGTGAAGGTTGTTCAGTTACTCTACTGAGCTTCAGAATAGAGGGTGAATTGTATCTTCTTCTGGAATAAAGCATCTTGGTTTGTCCATTAGACCCGAGGGACGCAGTGTTGCCAAAACAGGTTACTTTAATCCAAAGGAGATCCCATCCATCCTCCAATCACCCTCCAGTCAACTGCTTCTGCACATTTCAATCCAAACACATTCTATCACCTTGGTTAGGGTCACACCATAGCAAGTGACATCATAGTTTCCCAAGTCCCTTCCATGATCATACAAAGCTACCACATACCTCCCATTCTCAACAACCAATCACCCAACAAAATAAAATTAAAACAACTTAACACTGGAATATGCAACATGAGGTAACAGTATGTGCAAACATAGGCTGAACAAAGTACCAATACTGTATTTACAAGTATGCACCGGACAAAGGTGATGACTCATCAGAGTTCATGCCTAATCCGAAGTTAACAATAACATCAAGTGAGATAATCTCTTTAAGAGAAACAGAGCTGACTAAGTATAAATACATTATCCAGGAATACAAACTTATTAAACATAATCTTTCGAGACCCTCAACAAATTCTCTCAGATCTTCTTGTTCCCATCTCCTTGTTGCACTGTCTCATTGTTATCCTTGTACTGTCCTTTGTACAGGACAACTCTGTTCAGATTCCATATGCGGTGCTCTTGGGCCTTGACAGCATTATTAAAAGTTTTAATAACCTGAATGGGCTTTACTAAACCTGATAACCCCTCCCATCCAAAGATGTTAAACCATAACAAAGTCACCCACCTGCACCTCCAACTTCTTCACAGAGTTTCTAGTGTCAAACCCCTCTTTTCTGAGTTTCATAAAAAAACATATTTTTATTGAGCAGAAAGAACAGACAGCTTAAAACAATCATCCATAGATAATCAATGGTACAAGGTTAAAAAACAAACAAAAAACACTCCATAATAGAAAGGGCACATACTGCGTTATACAATAAATAGCATAAATAGAATACATTCATAACACATATGCAGTGTCACCTAGATCCAAGAAAAAAAGATTTCATATCTTAAGAATAAATAAGGACATAAAACATTGCTAAAAAAAACCTAAAAGGTATGTTACCACCCTCTCTTTTTAATCTTTTTTCAACTTACTTGAGTGGTCAGGGCGTAGTCCTTCCATGTAGCTCTGAATCTGCGAAGTGCCCTTACCCTCTTTTCATAAGCCTCTTTGAATTTATAAGTCCAGTCCAGTTTAGAAAAGCCACTGACCAATTCTGTAGCACCAGAGATCTAGCTACTGCTGTTGCTATAAATACAAAGTATCGCCAATATTTTGGGTGCTGTAGGACTGCGTGGGAGAATCCAAATACGGCTAAAAACATTAAGGGGAGAATGACCATAGACATGCAGCAACTAATAAACCTAAAAACTTCCTCCCAAAAGTGCTGCAGTCTAGGGCATGTAAAAAATATATGAGCCCATTACCCCACCCCAACCCTATTACATCTAAAACATTTATTGTGAGTAGATGGGAACAGTTTATGCAGTCTAAGGGGGGTGTAATACGCCAGACATCTCGACAAAAGAGACATTCTTTTGAAATTGGCGGATCTCAAAGCCTTATTCCCAAATTCACACAATGACTGCCGTTCCTTATTATTAAAACGACAATTTGTTTTCTGGGCAATTTTGGGGAGCATCTCATCGATAAGCTGATTATTCGTGCCTTGACGTAGAACCCTATACCAGTTACCAACACCATCAGAGTCTTCTCAGAGAATGTCTTTAAAATACTTTTTCCATCTCATTATTTATTGTATAGTTGTTCTTAAGGAAGCCTATAAATTGTCTGAAGCTTAATCACAGACCTCTACTTTGGGGATCAGATTGCAATGCAAATAATTCCCACGTTATCAAATGGATACAGTTATAGAAATCGCCTATCTTCCAGAACCCCAAATGATTGTATGACTCTAACACCCCTTGGGAAAACTGAAGACCCCACAACTCACAATCTTGGAGAGGAATATATGCATGTCATGTTGGAAGATTATGTGGCACATGCATCAAAGGAAGGAGTACGAGTAAGGAATCGCTATTAAGGAGTCGCAAATACCTATGCATGTAGGTTTCGCAAAAAGATTTGTGAGTCCTACATATTTCTTAATAGCAAATTGCAAATTGCGATTCGCTATTAAAGAGAATGGATTCCCATTCATTCCTATGGGCCTAGAGGCCCGTAGGAATGAATGAGATTGCATTTGCAATTTGCGAGTAACAAATAGGTACTCGCAAATTGCGCATCCAATTTCAAGAGCACAAGGGGGCCAAAAGGCCACAGTGATGCACCCCCCAAAAAGGTAAGTATGCACATGTGGTGCACACACTTGCCCTAAGGGCATGTGCTTGCACCACAATACACATTGAAAAATTCATTTTTTTGCACTTTTCAAAGAAATTGCAAATTACCATCAGCTTTAAATTGATGGTAATTTGTCATTCCAAATTGTGAAAATGCAATTTGCAACTGCATAATGGATCGCATTTAGCGAATTGGAATTTGCGATTCCCTTACTGCATTCGCAAAATAGGTAATCGCAAAATTAGCAATTACCTATTTTGTGAATTGCTTTTTAGTTGATGCATCCCGAATGGCAAAATACCAGTCGCAAAGGGGACGATTCTGCAAATCGGTCCGTTTGTGACCGGTATTTTGCGTGATGCATGTGGTCCAATATGTGTTATAGAAATATGAGTTACAATTAAAATTATGACCTTGTTCTTGTTTTCTTCTGTAATTTTATAGTACGAAGAAACACTGGTAACTTAATTGCAATTTCTGTTAGCATATTGATTGACATAAAGTTATCAAACTTAGAATAAGTGGGGCTGCCAGCTGAGTTAGTAAACTAACGAGTGCTGCTTGATAATAGGTGGAAAAATGGAGAAGTGCAAGCTCCCCCTGATCTATATCTAATTCAAGTTTTGCCAATTTAGATCCGGGGTTTTTTGCCCATATAAATTCCTGAATAACTTTATCTAGCTCCTTAAAATATAGAATTGGTACTGTTAAAGGGAGATTTTAGAACAGGAATACCAGCAAGGGAAGTATTGACATTTTCACTAGGAAAACTTGGCCCACTAGTGAGAAAGATACTAACGTCTATCTTTCTAAAAGCCATTTTACCTTTGTAAGGGTATTTCCATAGTTTAGTTGAAATAGTTGGGAGATGTCAGCAGTAACATATATACCGAGATATCTTATAGGTCGGGATAGCAAGAATTTAAGCCCCACTGGAAGTTCGACCGCTGCCGGAACATCCGTTCAAGCCTGGTTTTCTTTATAACCCCCAAATCTGTAAACGCCTGAATTTCCCGTAACGCTGCCTGGATATTTAACTTATGTGCCTTCAGATATAGAATCAAATCGTTGGCAAACAGCTTGATTTTTGCCATCCCCATTAAAGGGGTCACAATTGAAGCATTAGAATTAATATTTACTGTCGGTGACTCAATAAAAAGAGAAAAAAGGAGGAGGGACAGGGGCAACCCTGTCTAGTACCACACTTAATCTCCACCTTTCCTACCTGTTCCGCGTTAATAATAATTATCTTTGCGACCGCCCCATTATGAATTCCTCTTAACATCTCTAGCAAACAGACTGGGAAGCCAAACTTCCTTAGGATAAAAAAGGGCCTGCCAGTCTACAAGGTTAAATGCCTTTTCTGCATCCATCATGAAAATAACCACTTTGTCCGTATTAACCGAAAAATAATCAATTGCCTGTAGCAGAAAAAAGTATTAGCTGCAAATAATCTACCAGACAGAAAGCCTGTTTGGTCTGCATGGACTACCTGTTGTGCACAGCCCATGATACTCTTTCCCCAGATCTTCATAAAGAGCTTATAATCAACGTTTAATAAACTTATTGGGCGATAGGAGCTTGGGTAGTTCAGGTCCTTATCTTTTTTCAAGATGGAAATCACCACTGACTCCTTAAATCTATCGGAGATAGTAGCCCCTTAAAATATTTGGTTATACAAGGATAATAAGAATGGAGAGCGATCATCTAAAAACATTTTATAAACTTCCACCGGAATACCGTTATTACCACTTGCCTTAGCGCTAGCCATTCTTTTTATAGTTTCAGGTACTTCTAAAAGTTAAATCGGTTTACTGAGGGCTGCGCTGTCAGACTGTGTAATTTTAGGTAACTGAAGTTTGGTGAAGTAGTCCTCGAGCTCCTGTAAATCTACTTGCTGCTTAGCCTTGTTTGAGGTATCTAATCCTCAGTTTTGTATAAAGTTAAAATCCTTCCCCATAACTATAGGACCCCGAGCATTTATTACCATGTCATATACATATGTTTTAAGGCTTTAATATCATCAAAAATTAACATAGGGCAAACTTCAGGTTTCATGGGATCAAGGTGGCTCCTGTGGATCTGAGAGGAGGGGAAAGGGAACTTTCCTTACGCAAATTAGAGGCAAAATGGATTTATAATTTGAGGGCGGTGTCCGCAGGTTTGAATCAGGATCACGAATTGCATCATTATCTCTGCTGAATTGTGTTTTGCTTTTAGTGAGCCAATTTACATTCTTGGGATTTCTGTAACACTTTCCCTTGCTCTTTGGACATCCTCATTGCTATGACGTTCCTTGTGGTTAGTTTCTCCATGTAAAAGGAATTGCAACATTATTAATGTTGAAGTGTGTATTGCTTGTAGTGAGCCATGTGACATTCTTGGGATTTCTGCAATATTATCCCTTGATCTCTGGATACCCTTATTGCCATGATGTTCCTTATGGCACATTTTGTTTCTCCATGTAAAATAATTATGATCTCTTTTTGGTAGATGTTTGCAGTTTCTTAACATTTTAATAACATCATAAAATTTGCAAGGATATTTCTTTGGTATACAGACTCCTTCTTTCTGCTCTTTGAAGGTCTTTTTTGAATCGTTTTCTGTTTACATGTCTAGATCTGGATATATGACATTGTATTTTATAAGATTGGCTTTTATGGCTTTGCCTCTGAGCATTGATGGCCATCTGGGAGTTTTAGGCAAGCCAGTCATTGCTATTGATCTTTTCTCAATACATCTCTTTGAGGACTGAACTTTTGTTATTCTTTTGTACATTTTTAGCAATCCCCCCTTCTCTCTTTGTTTGACTTCCTGCTCTTTTAAATATATTTTTTTACCTGCTTCTGTAGCAATGAATTTATTTGGACAAATTAGATTTATTGAGGGCCAAGCACTTTGTAAATGTGAACACTCGTATACGGCGTACATAACATTATGTAGTGCTATCACTGATATGAATGAACAAATTAAGACTTGTTTTGGCAACTTAAATTCTAGCTATAGTATAAGGGATGGACTTACCATTCTTGGTTTCTACTTTCGCATCCTTTTCTGGGTCCGATCTAAGATGTGGTTGATGGTTCCACATCACTAGCACCGTTTGTGTCTTACTCTTGCCAAACAGGTATTGTGCAAAATTGGGTTCCCCCCAATTTTCTTTTCATGTTGTTTTAGTAATTTTAGGGTATTTGCATTTGGTGGTTCATATTATGATTACAATATTTGCTATGGATGCATTGTATCGAATGTATCATAGACCTCCACACTATCATGTGTGTGTGATGGATTGAAAAAATGTTACTTTTTTTGTATTCTTCTGGGTGTAGCTTCTTGTCCCGTTTTTTAGTATGTTGTTCCTAAGTCTTGTCTGTTCTTTTTTTCTCTTTATCATTGTTTGCCAGTAGTTGTTGGTGCTGTACAATATTCAAGCTCTTCGTTGGAGGAAGAATTTTTTCTAAAAATCTTTTGTTAACCCTGAACCATATAAAAGATATTTGATAGACACAGGTATGCCCATATTTTCATATATTTTTGTCTTTGTGGTTATTGATTTAGATAGACTTGTTGTGAGGGCTACTGTATTATAATTTTACCAGGACATTGGATGATTCAGTCCTTTATCCTTGCATGCTAGGAGTTTTTATGCCCTATGCCATGGCTCATTCTATTCTGATCTGTTGCACTCTATTTTCTATTTTCACTCTTTTTTTCTTTTTCAGCTTTTGGTTCTCTTTTCTCACTATTTATACCAAAACCAAAAACACTTTCCAGAGGAGCTCTTCTTTTGGATGGTAAGTGGAGGGTATTTTTGCATGGGATTTAATGGGCCATGATGAACTACTGTCAATTTGTAATATTGCTTTTTGCTATGTTTTATTAACAATTTTTAATTTTAATATCTTTATGTGACTGTGGTATACTCTTTTTTTCTTCTTACCTGACCATTGGATTGTGCAGCCTGAACAAATTTCATCCGTTTTCAGCTATCTTTATTTAATGTCTTTTTAAAAAGAATTGTTGCCTGTCTGTTATTGTTCTGCTTTTTCACATTCTTTGTATTTAATACATTTGTTGATAGTCTTTTTTATGTAATGCATGTTGCATTTATATATATTGCAGCCCTGAAGAAGCCTACCACAGGTGAAACACGTTGGCTGTATTGCCTGTCCAGTATATTATCTGAAATAAAAGATTGAATATTCAAAGATTCCCTCCCGACTCATGTGTATACGTCCAGTATTTGTGCTTTCAACACTCTAGAGTTTGTTTATGTTGCCTCTCAGAGCTTTTTGTTTCTTCATCATCAAAAATTGGTCCATCACAGTTTATAAAAATGAGACAAATCCCAGTGACTAAGACTCTGATCCAAATCCACCTAGCTTCCTCATCACGGATCTCTTCTCTCACCTCCAATCTAGTGTGGATGATAATAAAATACCCACGCCTCATTCTGCTCTATTGGCTTAGGTGAAATAAGCTTGAGGATACATCCTAGGGGAAGGAAAATTGGGTGTGTTAGTCTTAAGGTGTGTCCTGCCGAAAGATCACCTGGGAGGAGAACAAACCCAACCATTTCAACACTGCCCCTCTTTTACAAACATCCAAAAAGCCATTAACATTGCATGAAATTATTTTAAGTGATTGAGACATTCTTCAAGAATAACCATAGCACAGATTTATACACTCCTTTTCATATACCCGCACTTTTTGAAGTTGGCTCAAACCTTTTTTTAACATACCTAGCTCAACTAGCTCCTCAACCCCTACACTTACTCCAATCTTGTACCTTACCAAATTATGGCCTGCTGTTTTTCTGCCCTTTTTTAACTGCTTAATCTCACAACCTCACGTGTCCCCCAAACCCCCCTCCCAAATCCCCCTGAGGCAGGGAGTGGCCCTTAACTCCCTTCCTCAGCCCTCCCAACAATCAAGGGCGCCTAATCACACATCTCCATACCCTCCTCCTCTGTGCTACTTAACCTCCATCTTAAGAAAGCATAGAGAAAAAAAAACCATAAAGCACTGACAATATAAAAAGAAAACTGTGCCTGTGCTTCTCGTACCTATACCGGCCAAGACAAAAATCTGTCTAAACCTTAGTTATAACATTCTGATGAGTAAATAAACTAAGAACCCAGACAAGGGCTTGGAAAATTATGTTTATAACACCCATCTCCCATCCATGGGTATAACCCAATTTCGCAGAGCCTTAGGCCGCCCTTATACATAAATTCCCTCGAAGAAGAAAAAGTGCAACGCGCAATTGAAGAAAACTTATTGCAAAAACCTCTTAAAATCTGGAATAGAAACCGGATAAAAACTACCGATTGACAATAAAAAGAGATAGGTGCCATCTTTTCCTATTAAAATATAAAAGAATTCTATTGTGTGGCTCTAAAAAGAGAAAAAAGGTATGAATTAAAATGCACACATTGTATACAATATAAAGTTCAGAGTGCATAGAATTAAACCAACAAGGTTGGGAGAGTCTCATGCTTAAGTTGGACTTAATATATTAGGTTGAACAGACCAGACCACCCTGCAGAATTCGTACTTTAACCACACGTCTATACACTCTCCCCTCCCCATGCTATTTAACCTATGACTGTTAACAACCAGAGAAGACCCTCCATAAAGTTCTAAGAGTAAAAAGTGCTTGTGTTTTGTGCGTCTATACAAACCAGAAATACCCAACTATATCTAGTATTATAGGCTGAAAACTTGACCCCATAATATAAGAAAAAGAAAATTAGCTCTTACGCAGAAGGTCCCGGTGAAGAGTGTAGCGCACTCATGCAAATCTTATTCGAGAAATCTATAAAAACCTGAAATATAATCTACGCAATGGTGCTGATTTCCTATAAAAGAAAGATTAAAACCAATTTCCCAACACAGCATATTAGATATCATTGGGTAACCCTGAAGGGTAAATCAAAGTGCAAAAGCAAAAGTGAACACAGTGCATAAAGTGCTAAGTGCAAACTGTACTGAAATCAACCTAGTAGAAATTTACAAAAGCTCATACATAAACCGGGCTTAATATATTGCACTGCATTTCAAATTCATATAACTAGATTCAGTCCCGCATCAGGTTGAGTTACCCCTCCTTTTTCTATTTTCCACTTGCTTGGGATATCTTTTGGCGTATATCTTGAGCTTCTTTGAGTACAGAGCAAAGATGGAACTGGCCTTTCCATAAGACTTTCAATTTGGACTGCTGAACGATAGAGGCCTGCTCTCCTGCTCTCTTGAATTGGCCAATCAGACCCACACAATCCCCCCACCAATGTGCTGCAAACACTGACATATCAGAGAACACTCGTACCCTGGCCCCATCGGATAGGACGATATCCTTTTTCTGAATTGCCTTATTTAAAATAGCCTCTCTAAGGCGAAAATCCGAATAATTCACAATCATCGTCCTTGGGTATTCAGCCCCCGCAGGTTTGTCTGAAGGAACCATATGAGCCCTCATTATAGTATTTCTTCCATTGGCTTCTCAAGTATATGTTCTCTGATCAGTGTTTCAATGTAGGAGGGGGGTTCAACTGGTCATTGAGGCGTTCACTGTCCTTCGATATCCCTGTGAAAAGCAAATTTGATCATCTTGCGTAGTTCTCCATCTTGTCCATCTTCAATTGTGAAGCCTGCAGCTTTTTCTGAAGAGAAGCAATGTCAGAATCACAGGCCAAGGAGCAGTCTTCGATATCAGACACTCTTTGCTATAATTCTTTAAATTGCTCTGGTATTTGCTGTACCATATTCTTGATTTTATCTAGCCTCTGATGAAGTTAGGTAAGCTCTTGAGCCTGAGAGGTTTTACAATTGCGTATTTACCCTAGACCATTGAGGACTGACTCAGCTCTACACTCTCCCTGGAATGCTCAGTCGCCATCTCAGCTACCTGCTGATTTTGCAGACCCAGTTCTTTGGCCCTGGGTTCCATTGGAAGACCCCGGGATAGTGAAGACAGCAAGAGAGCTGGGCAGGCTGGTATCACTAGGTCATGAGAAAGTATAGCCACACCTTTCCCTTGTACAGACTGCCCCCTCAGATCAGAGTTGTTAACAGGCAAGATTTCCAGAGAGTCTACCACTGAGAAGCCCTGAGATAATGCTCCAACTGGAATCTGTTTTGCAAATTGCAGGTTAGTGTCCTCATGGTTTGCTTTAAATTTATTTTGAAAAGAAGGGGTAATCTTTATGGGGATTGTCCACCCCTTCCACTTTATTCTTCTCCTCAAGTGCCTTTTTTTTGCGGCCATTTGTTCAGACCCTGCACCACTTCCAGTATCCTCAGGCTAATGCGGACCAATGGAGGGCCTTGGGTCACTCACCTCCGTTAACGTTAGGGAATTGTCTGTAACCATGGCATTCCCTACCCCAATGTCTGTGTCAATGGTGGTGAACTCCGGAGAGGACCCTAAAAAAGCCAACGCCTGGGGAGAGGGCCCTGGAGATATTTGATCCATTGAAATATTCACAGCCCTCTTCTCTTCTGTGTGGTTTTTCCTCTCCTCGCCGCAAAAATGCATGATTGGGCTGCTTTTTTCTTAGCCTTCTGAGTTAGTAATGAAGGGCTGGGGGCTGAAGCTCCTGCTCTTATTCCTGTCCCCCTCAGGATCATTTGCCGCATGCTTCACAATACAGCCCCCAGAACAAATATACATTATTTCTTCTCTGTATGGATACTCTATGGACGCTGTATAGGCACACTATTTTCTGAATTTTGTAAACTGTTTTTTTTATTTTTTCCCCTCCTTCCTTACCCTTCTCTTTTATCTCTTCCTTCCCCCAGGAATGAAGACTGCTGCCTAATTGGCATAAAAAACTCCCAACACATAAGCACTTAAGCACTTGCTCCAGAACTCTTGGACAGGACAGGTCTAGTGGAGGGGCCTAACAGAGTCCAAGGGAAAATCCCTTACTTTGGCGCCATCTCCAGCATCAAGGGGCTCTCAGTTTTTTCTCTCAGTACCTGCTCATTTAGCAGATCCCTGCATTAAGTCTTACGGGGGTTGTCAGCCATCAGATGGCAAAATTATCTAAAATTTCCTCACTGGGTTTTTCCACAGGTCCTGCAAATCCAGCCAATGAAAATACGCCGTGACCCTCATCTCACGGGTCATGGAATGCAAATCGCAGGTCCTGGGAAGTGAAGCCTCATGCGCGTGTGACAACAGCAGGAGGGGGAGGAGTGGATGTGCACTCAGCAGCGCTGCATTGGGCTTTCAAGTGCTGCTGTCACCCTCCCCTCTTTTCTGAGTTGAATCCTTTCCTCTACTCTTTGACAACAAGCCAGCCCACCCATGTCTTTGCCCGACTCAGCCCCATAGTTGTTGACCCAGGCAGGTTCTACATAGGTGTTAAGGAGCCTACCAGGAAACAGTTCAAAAGGAGTTTTCCCTGTGGTACAATGCAGAGTAACCCTGCACATTTCTATCCGACTCATCAACTTCTCCTTCCAATGAAATAAATTGGATTTAGCCATAGCAATTGTTTGTTAGAGCACTCTATTAATCCTCTACACCATCCCCTTCATTTCCGGATGATACAAAGTACACTTCTTGTGTTCTATTCCCCTTTCTATTAAAAATGCCTCCATCTCCCTGCAGGTCAGCTGCACACCATTATCAGTGAGTAATGTGTTTGGGAAGCCTTCTCGTGCTGTCATAAGCTCTTTAAAGAACTTGATTACATCTTTACTCTCAATAGTACTTGACATGCAAACCTCAGACCATCTAGAAAACATATCAATTACCACAATGAGGAATATTTGTCATCCCTCTCCATGATAGGCCCGAAAATGTCCAATGCGATTTCTCTCCATGGTCCATCAGGAAGTTCAGTGACGACCATGGGTTGCACCCTTGTTTGATTGGTTTTATCTATAAGTGCACACATGTAACACTCATGCAAAACCCTTTCGACCTGCTTCTTCATGGCTGGCCACTAGTATGAGCTGAGCAGTCTTTCCTTACTCTTTGACATATCCTTATGCGTTTCATGAGTAAGATTGACAAGTTCCTATCTAAGCCTAGCCAGAGGACAAGTCTTACCCATGTAAATAGTGAGCCCTTACTGGTGCATAATTCATCCCTCATGGCGCAATGTGCTTGACGTCCTTCGGACCCCTGTTTCTTGCTTCTCCATGTATTTTACTTCAATTCCATCACCTCTCTAAGAACCACATCGTTTGACAGGGATCGCAAATTACCATCAATTTAAAGTGGATGGTAATTTGCAAAAACTTTGAAAAATGCACAAAAGCACATTTTTCAAAGTGCCCACACATGCCCTTAGGGCATGTGTGTGCACAACATGTGATCACATGCCAATTTCAGTGGTGCATCAGGGAGGCCTTTTGGCCCCCTTGCACCCTTGAAATTGCATGTGCGATTTGCGAGTACCTATTTGGTACTCGCAAATTGCACATGCAATTTCCATTCATTCCTATGGGTCTCTAGGCCTATAGGGATCAATGGGAAGCTATTCCTTAATTGTGAATCGCAATTTGCAATTCGCAATTAAGGAATATGTAGGAATAGCGAATATTTGAGCAAAACCTACATGCATAGACAATTGTGATTCCATAATTGTGATTCCTTGATAATAGCAATTATGGAATCGCACTTGCCTACATTATTGCATGTGCCCCATGTTCCTTAATGTCCTTATCAGAGACCAAGATGACGTCTTGGTAGACACAAACATCCTTAACGCCCTTGAGAGCCCTTTCCATCACACGCTGAAAGGTGGAAGCTGCAGAGACTAACTAAAAGGGAAGTCAGACAATCCTGAACATACCAAAGGGTCTCACAGAAGTAGTTAAATCTCTGGGGAACTCTTTCAGCTTATTCTGGTGGTAGGCTGAGGTGAGACCTATGGTACTAAACACCACGGCCACACCCAGCAACAATATAAGCTCTGTGATGTTAGGCAAAGTTTACCTGTCAACGATCATACATTTGTTAAATTGTCTCAAGTCAATGCGTAGGCGCAGACTTCCATTAGCTTTCCTGGAGGCCACCACTGGCACAAGCAGCTCAGTACTTTCAACCTTCTCTATCATACCAGCCTCCTTAAGTTTCCTGATCTCTTCATGCATTTCCTCATGCACAGCTATGGGTACACTCCTTACTTTACCAAAAAACCTATTGTGCTCCTGACACTAAACAATTGTTATGTTCATAACCTAGTAAACAACCCAGCTGCTCTCTGAATACCTTTGGGAACTCATCTATAATATGTTCCACAAACCGACCATCACCCACAAATCAACAGAACAGAGAACCGCCTTCTGCTTCAAGCGAATAAGAGAGACACTGCTAGGGTCCAACAGAACACCCTGATGCGGCCAACTAATAATACTGTCAACCCTCTTAGATACATATATCTTCCCAGGTGTCAAACATCGCTTCTATTCAATTTCACCAACAAATTAGTCATGTAGTTTTATAGGTTCCCCTTCATATGCACACGGCCTGATACCTGACTTGGACAAGGCATCTTTGTTCTGTAATTTACGCTGATAAAATTTGTTGGAAACAATAGTTATCTTTGACTCTGAATCAAATAGAACATTAGTTGATTCACTATTCACAGAGATCTGTCAACAGGAGTGGATCTTATTATCCCCTCCTCACTTACTTTATGCACAATCTGACCATAAAGAAAATAGCAATCATCATCAGCTTGATCATTTTCTACTCACACTTTCTTTACCTTAGGTTTGACAGATCTCTTATTGCAGACTGCCGCAAAATGTCCCATTTTTAAAAGTTTTACACATGTTGCCTTTAAAGCTTCACACATTTTATCGTTTGCAAGGTGGCCAGTCCTGTCACACCTGTAAATCTTACGTGCAGTGAATTTTCCTTTTTCACCCCATCTTCAGGTTTCACAAAGTTGTTCTGAATCTTTTCCTTCACCACACTCACACTCTGATCTTTCTCCTTTCCACTGAATGCCCCACGCATTTTGCAATCACTAACACATCATCCAAGGTGAGTTCATCCTTTAGCCAAAGTTCATCTGTCAGCGTTTCAATCACACAACCCACCATAAACTGGTCCATAATGCTTTGCTTGATCATACCACCAAATTCGCAAGAAGCAGCAAGCATGACATGACACTCACCAGCTTCACCCTCACCTTGGAACCTCCTTTGAAAATGATAGCATTCTAAAATTGTGCTGACTTTGGGCAGAAAGTGATTATGAAGTTTCTTGATTCATAACTTATATTCATCCAAATCTTCTATGTCAGCTTGTGAGGGTTGAGGATGATGGTTAAAAATCTCCTGACTTTCCAGGCCTAAAGAGTGGAGAAGAAGAGATGACTTTCTTTCGGTGCTTAATGATGCACCACACACCTTTACATACTTCTTTCTTGAACACCTTTTTCCACTTTTGCCACTTCAGCGGTGGAGTACCCGGAGGTTGAGAAAGAAAGGAGGTGCAAGAATATTCTGCATTTTCTCCTTCTGACACGTGGCTAACTAACTAACCAAGCAATAGCGAATAGTGTAATTCTCCAGATGTAATAGTAAGAGCATATGAGTCAAAACGCAGGACACAACAATAGGCTGCAAAAAAGTATGCATATCACAGCAACCTGGGTAGTAGTAACAAATAGTAACACATTACAATGTGCATATCAGTGAGCAAGAAAATATACACTTCTAGACCATGCAAAGAGTGTGAGTCCTCTTGAATAGTTATAAGTGTGCATGTCACTGATAAAGTGTGTGTATCACTGAGAAACATCCTCTGACTTCCCAAACCAGCTCGAGGTAAGCAAAACACTGTTGAAGAAGAAGCATGCAAATCGCTGTTGATTTGTTGAACAGGTGTGCACAAATCACCATCAATGAAGATACTGAAGAAAACAATGCAGAACACATAGAATGACAATGAATAAACAACATGCCATTCACTGTTGATGTGATCATCAAGTGTGCAGATCATTGTTGGCTGTGCCAGAGCACTACTGAAAATAGTGTCAAAGTGTGGATATCACTGCGTTGATTTGCTCATGAAATGAGCTATGCTGAAAAATGAAAAAGCATGCCAATTGCTGTTGACACCCATGCCTGCAGTAGAATGCTAATCCTAAAGACAGCAGGAGAGGAAAGTAAAAAAACAGAGAGGCATATCAACAACGAGGCGATAGAAAATTATCGCCGCGTCCGTTTTCGGCCGAAAAGTGGCAATAATTTTATCGCCTAGTTAGCAAGGTCAAGGTAACGCGTGAAACCTTGCTTTAGAGTTCGTAATCTTAATGCCCAGCAATGCATCTCTAATGAGATGCAAAGTGGTCGTTCCCGACCTGACATGACAGGAGAAATGTCGCTAAGCGACATTTCTCCTATCATCAAGCCCCACGCTATGAAGCATTGCAGCAGGAAAAGTAACCCCTGTTATCGCTACTTTCCTTTCGCCTGCTTCAGGACTGACTTAGCCATGATATCCTATGGAAGGTGGATATCATGGCTAAGTTTGTGAGGCCCTATCAACAAGCTAACGCCACATTTCGTGAGATTATCGCTGGGTTTCCAGCGATAATCTCACGTTAGGCAGTTAGCATGAGGATTTTTATCGCTTTTAAGATACGCGTTGCTAATAGCACGCTATCTCAGCCATAAAAATCCATGCTAACCGGCGATAATTATCCTAGCGCTAAGTGCGCTTAGCGATAATTATTGCCGGTTGTTGTTGATATGCCCCAGAGACACTCTAGCCACGGTCGTCAGCGTGACTATCCCAATTATTGCTATCAGGCGCAGGAAATACTGCTCAACACGTCATGCGCAACAGGCTACGTTTATTCAAGCTGTGCCTGTTAGCACTTTCCCCAACTAGGCCTAATGCAAGTCTACACAGAAAAGCTTGCCTCGTACGGAGCAACAAAGCAAGTAAGCTTACTTCAGTTTAAAATTCAGCCATGTTTTCAAAAAGTACTGAATGAACGTGTACTTTTAATGCCTGAGTGCAGCTCTTTTCTTCCCCTTGGTAGAGCTAGTGCTATGCTCATGCCCCCAGTTTCTCGCTCGAGAAAATCTTCAAAACATGCCCAGGCAAAGCAGTAACAAAGGTAAAGCAGCAAAACACTGCAAATCTGAGGTAAAAAAGGGAGAAATAAATCATAGCTCTCACCCACTAGCGTCTATTCACATGTCCAACTAATCAGGACAACCTGAAGCCATCACCTGCCAGTGTTGAGACCTGCTAGTATCCTGCTGACTACGCCAGAGTGGCAGTTCAAGAAGGCAGCTTTGGAAAAGGAGACACAAGGGTCGCAGTGCTTCCAAAACAGGTTACTTTAATTCAAAGGAGATCTCATCCATCCTCCAACCACTCTCCAGTGCATGTGTGGTAAGCCAAGGTGAGGTCTTTGGTACAGTCAGTCAAAAAACTTTATTCGGCTTAATGACAGCCATAAAAGAACAAATAAAACATTATTTTAACAATATTACGCATATTAAGATTTTAACCAATTTGAATGATACCCAAGAGTTCATTTTCCGACAACATTACGAAGTCGAACTGCAGCGGAGATATACTTATAGACCATAAGACAGGTGAATTCATTATTTAAAAGAAGTAGATGACATAGTGCAGGTCGACACTTTCTAATATTTAAAAATCTTAATAATGGTTTTAAAAAAGTACGTCTGGGGTTAAGATACGATTTACAAAAAAAACATAAAGTGCAAGGGGCTTTGTGCAGAAATTGAATTACATGGACACAGTTCTAATTTGGCATCACAATATGCACCACGTGGGTACGATACCAGTAGATGGGCAATACCCATTCTGAACCTAATCAAATAGAACATCTTTGCTTGATTAAAATAGAATGAAAGATAGGATTCAATTTGTGGGGAGCTAATTAGTAGTGAATGCTCAACGACCCTTTTTTTACCATCTCTTGGCTATCTCTTTCATGCTTCAGAAGTAAAAGAAAATCATTTTTAAGCTTGGCCTTAGGAATTGCAGATATATTTCCAGGACTGTTAAAACAATCCTGCAATTCCAACTTCTCCAATTGTTCTTGCAGGTAAGAGAGCCATGGTATTTTTTTTACATAATCCAGTTTTAAACAATCTAAAATTATGTCACGGTTCAGGACTGGTTCCTCTTTTACCCAGATGCTACGCCAAAGCATCAACGGTGCTAATTGCATGCGAAAAGATAATGGTGTAACACCTAATTCATTATGACACATAGTGGCAGGGGTGCTTTTAGGTAATGTCAGCACACGTTTTAACATTAAGTTCTCGGCTCTTTGGAGACCCAATGTGTTTGAGCAACCCCAGACTCCCACGCCGTATAATGTGACGGCGCATGTTCTTGCTTTATAAATATCAATAATTACTTTTATGGGGCGAGAACCTAATTTTTTTGTGAATCTAAAAATGGCCTCCATATTTTTATTGAAGCCCCCAATCCTGGCATTAACTAGGTGGAACCAAGAGTTTTTTACGTTAGAATGAATTCCCAAATAAGAAAAAGTTGGCACCTGACATAGGTCTTTGGTACTAACCATGGTGGCTCCCACCAGCATCAATACCAACTCAGTGATAATACGAATGGGATACCTGTCCACAACCACACATTTATAAAGACACCTTAATTAACACATAAGTGTAGACTTCCATTAGCCTTACTGGCAGCCACAATGGGTGTAAGCCACTCAGTTCCTTCAACTTCCTCAATGATCCCCCCAGCCCCGTGTTTCCTTATTTCTTCCTGCATTTCCTCATGCATTGCAATAGGCACATTTCTAACTTTATAACAAACAAGGCGTGTATCCTAATCAAACGATTAAAGTGACAAATACGTCCAACGTACAATTTGGCAGCCCCCTTAAAAACGTTGGTCACAGTAAAGGTTTTGCTGAACTTAAAAACACTCCGAGATCTTTCTGGTAATTTGACTTTTACAATATCACCAACATTAGCCTGAAGAGGCGTCACAGCATGAAGTTCATCAAACTTTTTCTTCCTTTCGCTCTGAGCAGATAGTTCTCTTTTCAACGTTTCATCACTACATATTACACTCTCTTGGTGGCTGCGAACCCAAAGGAGGTACAACTAGAGTATGTGGTTAGAGTTTTTTAAACAACTCAAAAGGACATAACCCTGTAGTAGAATGTGGAGTGAGTCTATACTCCATAACTCTTCTTTTAACATCATGAATGCAATCATTCCCACTACTTCTAGAAATTTGAATAGCTTCTTTCAATGTCCTATTACATTTCTCAATCATACCATTAGATTCTGGATGATACAATGATCACCTTTTGTGAGAAATTCTGCTACTCATCAAGAACTCTTTAATTTCTTTAGAAACAAATTGAATGCCATTGTCGGTAAGTATCGACCTTGGATTACCTTCCCTGGCAAATATTTCTGACAAGAACTTAACAACAGTCGAAGTATTAATGTTGTTGGTTATACCAGCCTCAGGCCATCGAGAAAGCATGTCCATTAAAACCAAAACATATTTGGATGTATTCCGTACATTGATAGGTCCCAGAATATCAAGGGTAATTTCTTCCCACACCTCAGAGGATTTGCTCTACAAACCATGGGAGACTTCCGCACCTTGAGACTCTTATCACTCAACTTACTTTCATAACAATCTTGAACTAACCTTTCAATCATGATATCCAAGCCGGGCTACCAATACATGGATTTAAGATGCTCCTTTGTCTTTCAGATGCCCTGGTGTCCCTCATGTGCTAAACAAATCAAACATTCCCTGACTCCGAAAGGAGGAACTAACCTTCCACCCGTAATGAAAACTCCATTGCAAACCGAAAATTCATCGAAGACTTTGACAAAGCCTGCACAACGCTCAGATTTCTTCCAAAGTACATCATCTGATGATAGATTCTTGATCATTTCTTTCTGAACCCCATCTCTTTCAACCTCCTGACTCCACCCTTCCTCAGTCACGCAACCATCAGTCACAACACAAACCCTGAAATCATCCTCCTTCTGCCAGTTACACATCTTCAAAAACAGAAACATCCAAACTCATCCTTGATAAACAATCTGCCACTTTATTTTCCACACCAGGCAGGTAATTAACAGTGAATTGGAAATCTTGCAAAGCAATAACCATTTGCAAATCCTAGTACAAATACTGTCTAGCCCCTTTCTCATAAATAAGTCCAGATTAAATGGTTCCATTAAAAGATCTTGTTTATTTCCAAGAAGAAACTCCAGCCACAAACATAGGAAACATCCAGCATCAACTGCTACTCATTAGATCCCTCAAACTATATATATTCTAAATAGAATACTCTGCAGCAGCAGAGTAAAACCATAGAAATAAACAAAATACAATGGTACAAAGAAATAACTGTTCAGATAGGAAAAAGAGGAAACGATGATGGATGTTATTGACAAGTGACAGGTAAGGGTGAGTTCGTGGGCAAGAACTAAATGGGATATAGGCTCTCACTCTGGGCTTGACAGTTTTCACTCCCTCCCTGTCCTACTGTCACCTGGCCAGTAACTGAGATTTGATCCTATTGATGTCAATTGATCGTAACAATTTGGGGTGTGTGTACAGATTGGAGCAGCCAAGACCTCTCATCTGCTCTGCTATTTATCCTGACCAAGGAATAAACAGAGCCCCCTTCCAAAGCCATACAGTCCACTATAACAAGTTGATTCAAGCTTGGCACTGGGGAAGACCAAATTCTCATCCATCGTACTAAAGGTGCAACTGCAGTAATATCAGAGATGTATCCCAAGCCAAACTCCTTGTGCAATGTATTAGTATTACTCTTGAACAATTTAATTCGCCAGGCTCTGCTTGCCCTCCAATTTTTATGAGAAATTGGAAAAAGCTAGATCTAACTGAGTTACAGAACGCGTTACAGGCATCCCTCCCTGTTCTGGGTGCTGATATGGAAAGAAATGCGCTGGAAGCCCACACTTGGCTAGAGAGAGCAGTTGACATCTGTCTGCCCGCTACCAGGTGTAGAGGGAATGTCCATCGTCCCCCGGCCCCCTGGTATACGGAAGCACTGAAACTAGAAAAAACCAAGTGTAAGGGACTTGAGAGGAAATGGCGCAAACAGTATGATCCTCTTAAAAAGGAAGCATATCGTAAGGCCAGAAACCTCTATCACACGGCCTGTGCTAGAGCTAAAGCATCCTATGTAACAGAGACCATTAATACTGCTGCCAATAAAGCACGGACCCTTTTTAACACAGTTAAAGAATTAGCCGGAGCTAATTCTATGGCAGTTGCACGTCCCCTGACCCCTCAAAAATGTCAAGACCTTGCCACATATTTTGTGGAAAAGATCGAGACTATTCTTGCCAACATTAATGTTCCGGTGAGGGATGACAGGAAAGTTCCTCCCTTAGAAAGCCTACCAGGAAACCGGCTTGTCTCCTGGCCATCCATCTCCCTGGACACCTTGAAATCTTTAGCCACCTCTATCAAGTCGGGCTCTCCATGTGACCCTCTCCCAATTAATATTCTGAGCCAACTGGACGACAGTGCTTTGGGGATTATTGCCGAGACACTAAACGCCTCCATTCATCTGGCAACCGTCCCAGCGTCCTGGAAGCACGCATGGTCAGCCCTCTGCTGAAAAAGCCGTCAGCTGATCCAGAGGTACTGGCCAACTATCGTCCGATTTCCCTGCTGCCAGCATTCTCAAAAATACTGGAGAAGCACATCCATGGTGTACTTTCAACTTACACATAGAATAACAACCTACTCCATTTTTCCCAATCGGGTTTTAGGGCAGGCCACTCCACCGAATCTGCCCTCCTGGGAGTCACGGAGAAGATCAGGGGACTTTTGGACGACGGGCAAACGGTTGCTCTTGTTCTGCTTGATTTAAGCGCAGCCTTCGACACCATCTCACACAACAGACTGCTTGTCAGGATGAGTGAGGATGGTGTCGGAGGGGCAGCGCTGGACTGGATTAGATCTTACTTGAGCAACAGGACGTTTCAGATCTCGTCCTCACAGGCCCAGTCGGACATTTTTCTGTCACCCCACGGTGTGCCTCAGGGCTCAATTTTGAGCCCGCTATTTTTCAATCTGTATCTCCGCCCCCTCGCCGACTTGGCAGAGCGGGTAGGTCTAGAACTTATGACCTATGCGGACGATTCGCAGATTATTTTTTCCCTTACTAACTCAGAATCTTCATCCCCCTCTGTGCTGAAACTAGGCCTTCAGGAAATTTTCAGCTGGATGTCTACGAACCAGCTAAAGCTCAATGGGGAGAAGACAGAGATTCTTCTCCTGGGGAAAAATAAAGATCTGTGGCAGGATACCCATTGGCCACCATCTTTGGGCGCCTTCCCCACCCCGGCTACCCAAGCTAGAAATTTGGGGGTGTGCATTGATGATTCATTATCAATGAAACAGCAGGCCAACAAAGTGGCTGGTGTCTGCTTCACGATCCTTAAATGGCTGCGGAAGATTATCTGGATGCTGCCTGTGGATACCCAGAAGACCGTAGTCAATGCATTAATTACATCTAGGCTTGACTACGGTAACATCTTATACCTGGGTTCCAATCTAGCCGTGATCAGGAGATTGCAGCTGGTCCAGAACTCCGCAGCCAGGTTGCTGTGCAAGATTCCTAGGACAGCAAGGATCTCGAAGCATCTGAGGAACCTGCATTGGTTGAGGGTAGAGAACCGAGTTCGGTTCAAAGCCTTGACATACATGTTCAAGATTAGGGCAGGAACTGCACCAAAATACCTGCAAAAATTGGTTAGGCCCCATGTTCCTACACGCAATCTCCGTTCTTTAAATGGAGCAAATTTCGTGGTTCCCAGGTTCAAACTGGCCCGAATGGGGGGGAAATCTTTCTCCCATCTGGGACCAGTTCTTTGGAATTCCCTCCCCTTAGCCTTACGGAAGGAGGAGAATTTTGCCAGTTTTAAGAAAAACGTTAAAACTTGGCTTTTTAATAAATAATTGTGGTCCTTGACAGTTACTGCCTCTATGTTTTTGACCTCTTAGCCCTGGCGCCGGGAAACCCTTTGTGGGTATCTGTGCGCATTACAAATGCAAAAAAAAAATAAATAAATAAATAAATAATGTAAAGCGGGGATGCAGTGGGGGACAGTGAGGAGCCTACGCAGAAATCTATTTTCCACCACCTGTAGATCTTCCACACCCTTATATCCCCATGCATCACAACCATAGGCGGCCATCGGGATACATTTTTCCTTTAACAGTGCAGGGACAGGCTTTGTTCCCAACCTTTTTGCAAAGGCCATGGTAGCCCCTATCGCCCTTGTCAGAACATTCTTTTTATGTGCTTTCTGCGCAACCCATGACCCATTATAATTTATCAACACACACAAATAGGGGAAGGTTTGGACTTTGGTGAGTTCAACCCCCCCACAGAAGAACTTGCACCTTGCAGCCTTTTTAGAGCCAATAGTTATGGTATGTGATTTAGAGAAATTGGTTGCTAAATCAAGCAAATTCATAAAATCTATAAAAGCATCTAAATGTTTTTGTAATCCTATGCCTGTCCTGGCAAAGAACACCACATTGTCTGCATACAGAAGTTCAGGTATGAGTTTGGCGCCAACTCTCGGGATGTCTCTACTAGTAGCCGAGAGGATGTCTCCTAGCTTACTAATATTAGAGGAGCCAGGATACACCCATGCCTAACCCCTCTCTTGACAGCCCACAAGGCTGTCACACAACCATCCCCAATATATCTCACCACTGCCCTGGTGTTATTATAGGCAGAGTGTAGAAAGGCCACTAGATCTACCTCAAGACCCAGCTCCAAAAGAATTGACCATAACTTGGATCTGTTGTCACAGTCGAAAGCCGATGTTAGGTTCATTAAGGCAATATGCAAAGATCCCTTTTTTGCTATTGTATACTTCCCAACCAACAGATGCAATTTAATACTCTGATCTAACATCCCTTCCCCCTGTCTATAAACCATACTGTAAATCTGAGACAATATTGTACTTGTCTAACTAAGTGATTAACCGATCCAGAACCACTTTCCCCATGATCTTAGCTATTGAGTCTAAGAGAGAAATTGGTCGATAACATGCTGGATCATACCTCTAGCCCTTTTAAAAAATGGTTATAATAGTAGCCATTGGGTAAGAAGAGAGAAGATTGCAGGAGCAAGCCACATTAAACACTTGTGTCAGGATCATGGCCCAGGTTAGGGAATCTGCTTTATCCAGATCCGCCAGAACCTCATTCGGGCCTGGTGCTTTCCCTCCAGCTGTGGCCAGGATAGCCTTTCATATCTCTTCAGTATTAAAACGCAATGAGGCACTGTCTATACCAGAGTCCCACTGTAGGTCTGATCCCCTTGCATCAACACCGCTGTACAACCCTTCATAATCTACAACCCATCTTTTGGCAGCAATGGTGAAATCTGTTTTAACATTCTCTGAATCTGAAGAGAAGGCTATTAATCACTTCCCAGAACTCAGTGCAATCTGTCAGCACACTTGCCTCTTGAAATGCCTCCCAAGCCTGAGCCCAAATGACATTCTTTCTATTTTCAGTTGCAGATTTATTGGCCCTCCTAGCATACCTAATCAATGCCTCATCCCTCGGACATTGCTTAAGGGCACAAATTAAATTCCTATGGGCCCTAGTGCAGGTGCCATCAAACACCTTAGGTCCTTACAGCCTTTAGACTTGATTTTTTAATCATAAGGCCATTGGGTACACCCTTTGTTATTTTATCAAACACATTTAGAACCGCTCTGTCCTGTGATCTTGTGTCCGTGTAATAGAGAATCTCATCACCACACTCACCATATAGGCTATCTATACCACCTTTGTCCACTTTAACCTGCGGGCTTGATATTTCATGCTAAGGTCAGAGTTTGGGGCACTCCTTTCCTCCCCTCTGTGAGCTTCAATACAGTGCACACCACTTCAAGCATTAGAGGGCTATGGTTACTATGAGTGGTCCAAGAAACCGTCAACTTATGAACTGCGGGGGCTAAGGGAGCACAGACTATTATAAAATCAATAGTACTAGAGGAACCTCTGCCTACAAAAGTGGGAAATGGTGCATCCATGCCCAGCTGTTCTAAAAAGCACAGGTTCTTCACAGCGAGGAATTCCTTCATTAAATTACCTGATTCAAGAATGTTCGAAGTGAGCCAGTGGTTGTGAAACATCCATTTGGCCCCTCTCCGAGGTACAACCCAAATAGCAGAGATGTGTATTAAAATCACCTAGCATTATGACCTCATAACATGAAACTTGCCTCTCATCATATTGCTTGAGGAGCCTCTCCAACGCTATTAAATGTTCAGTAGCAAAACGTCTGCAGTAGGAGTTGTAGAAATGTACTACTAGCAGAGGGTGGTGTTTGGCAAGCAACATCTCTATTAGGCTGATTGCGACTCTACAGTTCTAGTGGAACAAGTAAGTTTAAGTGAAACCAATAAGAGAAGACCTCCCTTCAGTTTACGTGCTATAGATGGCACTGCGCTTTTAAACTAGCTAGGAAGTAAAACCATCCAAATACAAATTCTCAGTTGTGTCCCACGTTTCCTGTAGCGCAATTATATGCGAACATACTATCATCCTCTGCCATGAAACATCATCACCTTTAGATCTACGACCAGCTATGTTCCAGGACAGGATTTTCAGACAAGAAGAAGAATCTAGGGGAGCAGGAGTTAGTTCAGGCGGAGAAGTAAAAACATTACCCATCTGCGGTGCAATACTTGGGCCATGCACCTCAACTCCAGCAGGAGGTAGTCAGTCATTACCATCCAAACCATCCTGCTTTTGCAGGGGACCAAATCTATTGAATAAGGGAAGTATAGACCTACCAAAATCTGCCTGCGTCATTGTAGCTGGCTCTGGTGTGTACTGTCTGGGACATATAGGGCTGAAGAAATTGGTTGGATAAAAGAACTGAAGGGGAACAAGCAAAATAGATATGTTTGAGGTCTGAATAAAAGTACTCTCCACGAGTGCTATAGCGTAAGCGGGGTGTCTAACATTATTCACTACACAATCTCCTGCCATATTCTTTCTAATCCTGTGGTCCACCCAGCTCACCCTTCTGGCCATAATAATGTGGGGGGATAGACAATGTGCATTTGCTACATTGCTGTCACACAAATAAGTAACCTTGTGTATTAGGTTCACTGTGGTTTCTTTTAAGCTCTGAGTGGCAGGGGAAACTCCTAGTAAGACAGGCACTAGGGATGCTGACTCTGAGGGGAGCTCTAGTGAGGTGAAAAGACCTGAACCGATCATTGAGGATGAATCTGTGCTTAGTGAAGCAAATCGAGTCCCCTTTAAAGATGCTTCCCTTATTGTGATGTTCTCCGGTTTAATAGTGTCAGATCTATTATTAGTGGCCCGGGCACTTCCATCTCCTGATGCCTCCCTCTGAATCAAGGACTTGTTTTGGCTAGTTACCCCGTTTGTGCTACAATATGTATTGGTCATGGGTCGTGTATAAATCCGATCCATGTGTGTAAATGCATCCATTCCACTGCCCTCCACCACCACAGGATTTGTAGCACGGTTTATTGAGCCAGGATCTTTCACAATGTTTTAAGCAAAAGCTCCAGCCTGGGAAGTAACATGTCTATCAAATTGTCTGTATCTATTTTAGTATGTAATGAAAGTTTACTCTGTAATTGGGACCGAGTCACTCTCTTGCCCCCCGGTATTTTTCCTTTTGTTTGGGGGCCGAAACAGGGCAGAATCCTCTTCTACAGTTGGCTGACCCTCAATGCCATTAGCACCATTCTTGGTGGCTGTACAAAGTGCTAATGCAGGTGAAGATCTAGGACCAGTTTTTGCATTCTTTTCAATATCATGATTTTCTAGTGACTGGCTAATATCATCTGCTTGAAGTGACAGCCTCATCTCAGTCAGGGATATCTCCTTAGAGATAACATTGGCTGATCTGATTAGAAACAAATCTATTGTGGTGGCATTAGCTTCCCCTGTTGCCCCAACAGGTAATTATCTTCTGTGCATTGTGCATGGTGTACAGTTGAAAAAAAATATTAACACACAGTACCTTACACCTTACGCCTAAATCAAGGGACGTGTCCCAGCCCAGCCTCGATCGGCTGCAGACGGACACAGATGGGCGGGTTTAAGAAGGACCTCCTGACGCAAAAACAGCACGTCCTGCAGCTCCCTACGTTAATGAAGACTGGGGCTTGTGGTCCGCCGCTAATGCAGCAGCTACAGCAACTCCCACACAGCAGGAGCCCTGGTGGGTTTAAGAAGCACCTCCTGGTGTGAAAACAGTACATCCTGGGGGGCGTGGTTTGAGCCTCTTCAAGAAGCGTTCGGCTGAGGCTCCGTGTCCCGAGAGGGATTCTTTTCATCGCCGGAGCTGTTTTCTCTCGTCTTGGAGAGACATGGAGTGAGGCATCTATGAAGCGGACGCTGGGGTACAGGTAGCTGTTCTTTTTTCTGATTTTTCAGCTTATTTTCTACCTGTTTTTGCCCCGCGTCGTTTTCTCCTCAACTTCTGCCAGTAGCGCCCTCCATTTTGTCCTCTGCAGGATGCTTCCCTTCACCACAGGCCTCCCTGAACTGCCCGTGGTGCTGTTCCGTAGATGCCGCGGTAGCTATGCTTTGGGAGCGCTTTGGTTCTGCAATGTTAATTTTGGAATTTTATCCCTCTACTTTCGTCATCACACGCTGGCTGTTGGTAGCAGACCACCTTTTCCCTCGTTGTGTAGTGACTCCAGTGGTGGTGTACTTTGCGGATTTCATCTGTGGTGTAACTCCTCCTTGGCTGTAAAATACTCCAAGTCAATGATTTCACAGGACACCTTTGTTAACCTGGAATACTGTATGAGACTTTTTTTCTTCTCCACCATATTTGGCCCCTCTGCTGAAGTTTTATGCTCATTGCCTTCCTGCTATTTTATACGCTCCAATATCTGGTCTCCCTCCTCTAAAAGAATTTGTGACTGATTGAACCAAACTTTTTTGTGTGACCTGTCTTCTTTCTTGCGCTCATTTCACACAAGTTTGGTTACGCTATTTTTCCTCACTGCCTACCGATGCTAATGCAGTGCGTTTTTTCCATATGATGCTGGTGTTTTCTTTCATTTGGAACTCCTCCTTGTTGTATGGAGAGGTGGAATTATATTTTTGTCTTGGGCTTGCAGCAAGATACCAGCTGTTCATATTCGCTGTGGGACTGTTGGAATATGTACTTTGCCCGGATGTATGCTCTCCTCTAATCTCCCCTGAGATTATCACATTCGGATTCAAGGCTCTTCTATAATATCTGTCAAGTTTAAAGGTACTTGTTGGAGTGCAGGCAGTTACTTTCTGTTTGATTGGTGTTTTATCCTTTCGTATATACGCTGCCTATCTCCTAATATCTCCTTTATACCAACACATCTATTTACATGGAACCCTCCTCCTCACATGGACAGAAATCTTCTTCATTTACCATGGCTTCCCTCCGTAAAGATTCCAACCCTGCTGCTCCCCCCAAACATCAGAAGAAGGAACCCAACTCTCCCACCAGGTCCCCATTACCCATTACAATGGAAGACCTCATGGAAGAGATAAGGTTGCTTAAACCTTTTGTGATCGAAACTAAGGCTACTATTCAGAAGTGGGATGAGAAATGGTCTAATTTAAATTCAAGAGTTTCGGCTGTAGAGCAGAGGGTTAGCGATACTCAGGATGTCATCCCTCAAGTTGCTGCCATGTCTAAAGAGATTGCCCTCCTCAAGGCACAAACGGAAGACTTAGAAAACCACAATAGACGTAACAATCTCTGTATTTATGGTATTCCCGAGGGAAAGGAGGGATCAGACATGCTCGCCTTCTTGAAACTACACCTTCCCAAAATTGTTGGACTAAAAGAGGGCACCTCTTTCAACTTACAGCATGCTCACTGTATTGGTCCCAAAAATGGCGCTTCAACTTCTCCCTCATCTTTCAATCATCCCAGAGGGATAATTGTCCTATTTTTAAAATACACTGAGCTACTAATAGTCTTCTCAGCGGCTAAGCTAAGAAAGCAGATGCTATGGTCTGGTCAAAAGATTTTCTTCTCTCAAGATGATGCTTGTGCTACTGCTGCCCAATACAAGGAATTTCTCTCTCTCCGCCCAGCTCTTCGATCCATGAATGCTAGATATGGCTTAGTACACCCCTGTTTCTTCAAAGTCAGTCACTTATAAAGAAAGGCCATACTCTTTTGATCATCCTGAAGATCTAAAACATTTTATTTCTTTCCATAAAGGAGACGAAATGGACTTTGGAGGATCCTGAACATCATTGTTTGTCTTTGTCTTGTACTATGTTCTCTAAGTTTATCTTTCCTCTTCTCAATTTAATGTTCTGATGAGTTTCATCTTTTTTTATGGTTGTTGGTTATCGTTGTTAGTGCCGTTTTTTCTAGATCGGTGTGGTTTGTTTGCCTCCCGGAAGCCATTTCATATTATAATTTTTGGTGTTTTTCTCTGCAGATGTTTGTTCCTTCTGTATCAACCTACTCCCCAGATGTTTCCTGTTTCCCCTATCCCTTGCCTTTTCACCTCAACCTTATTATTCATAGTAACCCTCACGTCTGGTAAGTGATAACATTATATATCTTATCCCCAGCTTCGCTGCTTGTTCATTTCATATTCATTGTTTTATGTTAATTAAGTGGTCAATATGTAGTTGGTCTCCCCTTTTGTGTTTTTTCATATTATGCTCCTGTTTCTCATATTTATTTCTTCTTCTTTTGGTCCTGTTTGTTCCCCGGTTTCCCTCGCCGGCTCGGCCGCCTGTCCCCTTTCTGCAGCTCTCCGCTTCCCCATGTTACCTTTCCTAAATTGGATATCCATCCCTCTCTTCTTGACTGAAGTCCCTTGGCTTTTCGTCAGCCTCTCTTTTTCTATCACTTATTTCTTCTTCTACCCTTTCCTTTTTTTCCTTTTCCTCTTCTTATTTTTCCTCTTCTCTATTTTCTTTTCTTTGCCCTTGGGCCCCATCCCTATCTCTTTGTTCGTACTTTCTCTCTCTCTTATTTTTTCTCTCCTCTTTTTCCTCCTCACTCACTTTCACATTTATATCCTTTTTTATTGTTATCTGCTTCTGCTTCAGTGCTACTATACTACTGAATTTGTTTGCTGTTTTATCGATTATTTGATCCTTTTCAAGTTTGTAATGTTTATGCTTATGTTTTTGATTAATATATCTCTCATTTCTCAATGACTGATAATATCTGAATTATTTCATGGAATGTAAAAGGTTTACGTAACCCTGTTAAGAAGCAACGGGTCTACCTCTTTAGTCATCTTTTTTAGATTGATCAAAGGTATATTATCTAAATCATCAACTATGATGATTCCCAAATATCTAAACTCTTTACTCAGTCTGCCCTCCCAAATATTGATGTTCCAACACATCACCTCTGTTTTAGAGGAATTAGCTAAATAGCCAGAATATGAGCCAAATTCCTCTAAAAGGGCTTCAACTCCTGGTATTACCTCCACCGGGTTGTTGGTATATAATAGCAGATCATCGGCATAGAGTGCCAATTTACTGCTATATTGATGGTTGCTAAAGGGGGTGATCTGTTCATCTAGTCTTAACGCTTGGGCGAGAGGCTCTATATATAGGTCGAACAGTAAGGGCGAGATGGGACAACCCTGTCTTGTTCCCCTATATATGTTAAAACTTGCTGATAGCATACCATTTAACAGAATTACTGCGGAATCCCCCTGGTAACAACTAATCAAGGTCTGTATAAAAATATGCCCAAAGTCCATTGTCTTAAGTACCTCCCACAGGTATACCCAGCATACTCTGTCGAAAGCCTTGGCTGCAAAGAATGCCACTACAGCCAAGGGTTCCAACCGGTCCACCGCCAGATCTATATTACCAATAAGTTGGAGCGTCTGCTCCTGAATATACCTCTCGAAGATGAAGCCCTTTTGATCCGAGTTGATCAACTGCAGAGCTAACTTAACCAATATCCCTGCAAGAACACTCATAAAGATCTTATAATTGGCATTCAGCAGGGACATTGGTCTATAAGAGTCCGCTTTGATGGGGTCCTTCCCAGGCTTCGAAATAAGTACAATAGTTGCCTCCTTCCAGGACTTGGGAACTTTACCTTCCGGACTATAAACATAATTAAATAATTTACACAATCAAAGGACTAGCTCATCTTGGAGGAGTTTGTAGACCTCACTAGGAAGCGTGTCAGTTCCCGCAGCCTTATTCTTCTTACTTTTATTTAGATATAGTCTAATCTCGCTCTCAGTAATAGGAGCATCAAGGCTATCTCGGGTGCCTTCTGTTAGTTCAGGTAGAGCTTTATTCTGCAACCATTTTTGAAGGGTTTCTGAGCTAGGTATAATCTCCTCGCTGTACAGCTCTGAAAATAGGGAAAGGAGGCGAGTTTGCATATCCTCCAGTTTACATGATGTTGCCCCGCTCTCATCAATTATTAGTTTGTTGATATTGTTTTTAACTCGGTCTACTCTTACCTTCCAAGCCAAGAGGGCGCCCGCCTTTTCACCAAACTCATAGTTTTGCATATTTTGGGACGCCCACTGAACCTTCACCTTTATATCTAGCCTGCCCCTGTAATCCTGGCAAGCCGATCCAAGTCACTAAGAACTTGTGTCAGCCTTTCAGAGTGCCCCTGAGTACATCTAGTCCTCTCTGAGAATTTATTTCTTCCATGTTACACAGTTCTTGAGCCTCCATCCTATTTTTGGAACAGATCAGGCTATGTAACTGACCTCTCAGATGGGCTTTAAAAGCGTCCCAAACATAATCCATAGACCACCTTTTTTCATAATGGAAAAATCTCCCCCTGACGATATATGGTAGGGTTAATCTAGTCAAGATGGTCATGCTACCCAAGTTGACATATTTGTTTAATGCTGTCCCCCTTGATTTCCCTAGCAAGGATATCAGCAAAATTCAGAGCAAAATAGGTAGTTTTATTTGGGCCAATAAGAGTACTAGACTGTCTTGGAAGAAGTTGAGATGTAAACTATTGAAAGGGGACCTTGCTCTTCTGGATATAGCCTGGTATTCCATTGCCTTTGAATTTAAAAACGTACGGATGCTCCTGACTACAACAGATGAAATGAACTGGGAAAGGCTACTGAGAGAAATGGCCATAGCCGAGGGTGGGGGACAATGTTTCCTTTATAAATTCGGGGCACCAAGGTTTTTTTAAAAGGTACGCCTGAAAGTCCTAAGAGCTGCTCTCAGTTTGTGGTACAAGGTCAGATGCAGATGGGGGATTGGTCATTATTCTGATTTTGCCCCGATTTGGGATTTCCCCGGGACTCCGGCTTGCTTGAAAGATAGCCTTGCGACACCAATCAAGAGGGCTGGTATCTCGATATGGTCAGATCTTTTATCATCAGATGGAGTTTACCCTTGGAAAGTATTGAGATCTAAAATAGGAAGTACTCTTTCCAAATTTAAATATTTACAATTGGTTTCTTGGTATTCAGCGGACAAAGGGTCTATTGGTGGTGATTGGGAAACCAAGATTATCCTTCAAAATCCAAATCCTAAAAAGAAGGAGGTCGCATTTTGGTATAAGAAACTCCTAGATGCATACGATGCGGAAAATCCTCCACAATATGTGGCCTGGAACCAGTCCCCCCTAAACTCTAGCTCTGAAGACTTATTTGATTTATCATTGCAAATTTTATATAAATTTGTTAAACCGGCATCTTTAAAAAAGAATAATTTCTTTGTTATTAATAGATTATATTATACCCCTGAGAAGATAGCTAAATTTACCCCCTATTCTCTTCTAAATGTCCAAGATGTAATTTTCCTAAAGCAGATGATATTCATATATTTTTGAGTGTTCTAAATTAAGTGAATGTGGAGCATGTTTTAGGCGGCATTTTTAAAGTCAAGATTAATGTGAATCTCACTATAGTGATTTTTGGCATTGATAATGACTCCATGAACCTTTTACGGCCATTACAGAGGCCTGCTGTTATATTTAATTCTCATTGCCCGAAGGGAAATATGTAAACTCTGGAAAGACCCACGGCCTCCACTATATGAAGATTGGCTGAAAGCTGCATTTCCTTTGGCAAGTCTAGATCAGGGGAATTTAAAGGATAACAGCATTAATATTTGCTCGCATTTTATATCTTGGGGATGAGAGTTGAGATTGGTTGATTGCCCCCGGGTCCTCTGATTACACCGAGCTTTAAACAAAGAAGCTGGCCTTGATTAGGCCTAAAGCCATGAAGCCTAAAGAATGGTGAAATGAGGACTAAAAAAAGAACATTAAAAAAAAAGAAGCAACGGGTACTTACACATCTTTCCTATTTACAATGTAAAATTGCACTGTTACAAGAAACTCACCTTAATGACAAAGATGTTAATTCTCTCAAAAAACAGTGGATTGGTAGTGTATATAGTTCCTCATCTAAGGACAGAAAAAACGGAGTGGTTATACTATTTCATAAGTCCCTCTCCCTTACTGTAGAAAGCGAAGAGAGAGATGCTGAAGGACGTTGGCTTCTTCTCCACACTCTTATTAATGCATCCCATTTTTCTCTTCTTAACATTTACGGTCCCACACGTATAGACTCTCAATTCTGGCTATCCATGTCACAAACTCTTCACTCATGCTCTGACTCTAATCTCGTAGTGGGGGAGATTGCAATCACGTCTTAGATCCATTTATAGATAGGAAATCCTGCTCTAGATACATTCCTGCAAAAGACCTTTGCTCACACTATTTCCTCGAGAGGCTTGGTCGATGCTTGGAGAATACTCAACCCCGACAGTTTAGAATTCACTTTTAACTCCCCGACCTACAATTCTACTTCCAGAATTGACAATATTTTCTTGAGTCCTCACCTTCTTCCCACTCTACTACACGCTGAGATTGGCTCCATTCTGATTTCTGATCACGCCCCTGTCCTTATCAACTCAGATCTTCCTTCTTTACCCTCTAAATCTAGTCGCTGGCGCTATAACAACTATCTTCTTCGTTTATTGGTCGCTTTAATGACTTCTTCCCAGAATTTTTCCTCCTCAGTGCTAATCCTGATACGCCCTTCTGCATTATATGGGATGCCTTCAAGTCGACTGCTAGAGGCTTTATTATCGACTATGTAGCTAGTAAAAAGAAGCAACTTCATAAAGATTTTGCCTCTATGTTATTCTCCTTTAAGAAATTGGAGCACGCATATTTTTCTTCTAACAATGCTGATACTCTAAAAAATTTGGTACAAGCAAAACTACATTTTAATAGGAAATCCACAGAGGAAGCCTCTGGGACACTATTACAAAAAAAATCAAAATTTTATGGTGACCGTAATAGAACAGGTAAACTGTTGGCGAATTATGTGAAGATTAAGTCCTAAAGATCAAAATTACTGATGACTGCGGCATTCATAATTTTAATGATGAAGAGATATTGAGATGCCTTACCGACTTTTATAGGACCCTATATACCCCTGAGTCTTCTCCTTCTGACTAGGGGCGGGCTGAATTTGCATAGTCGCACTACACAAAGCTCTGCAAAACTGTAAAGAATCTCTGTGAGCATGCAGAAATTCTGCGAACACGTGGAATTGCTTGTTCGAAATGCTTTTTTCCTGTTCCCGAACGCTGTTTGTGTGCTCGGGGGGAAATATCTTGCGAACACGCATTTTGAGAATGCAAACAAGCAAAAAATTCCGCAAAGCCGCAGAACGCAGAATTTTGGGCAATTCCGCGTTCTCCACGGAATGCAAAATTACCCAAATTCCGCAAATTCCTCGAGCGGAATGGAATTTACCACCCAGGCCTACTTCTGACGATGCGAGAAAGCTTTTCACCGCGTTCATTGGCTTTTTAAGATGCGCGCCCTTAAATTGTATGGTTTTTGCCCTCCTATTCTGTCCCTTATTAATTTGTTATATTCTTCCCCCACTACCTCCGTATTTGCTAATGGCTCTCAATCTTCTTATTTTCCTTTCAAACGAGGCACTCGACAGGGTTTTCCTCTTTCACCCTTGCGTTATGTTCTTTCCCTTGAGCCTTTTCTTCATTCCTTGTATCACTCTCCAATCTTTCACGGCTTCAAACATAAGACCGTTGAAATCAAATTTACTGCCTATGCAGATGACATCATGTTATATATTTCAGATCCCTCTACCTCCTTACCTGCTTTTTCAGATCTTCTTTCCGCCTATGCCTCCGTATCCGGGTACAAATTTAATTTCTCCAAATCAGAAGAGCTTCCGCTAAATAACTATTGTTTAAAGAGTATGTTCGACGGATCTGATTTTAAGTGGAATACCAAGAGTATCACTTGTTTAGGAATTAATTATTCTTCTTCTATTGCAAAAACTATTCAACTTAATTTAGAAGCGGTACTTTTAAAAGTAAATAACATGAGAAGTAAATGGTCCCCCCTTTTCTTATCCTGGCGGGGTAGATTGGATACAATCAAGATGATGCTGCTCCCTGTTATTAATTTTTATTTGTCTATGTTACCAGTGAGACTTCCTTTCAAACATTTTAAGACCCTTAATGGGGTTTTGAGTAAATTTCTCTCTCCTGTCTGCTCATAAATATTGGGGAAGAGTTCACTTTTCCAATTTCCGCACAATATCACTCCTTTTTAATTCATCAAATGCTGCCATATCTTTCTTCCTCTGTGGGAATTCCACACCGATCTGGCACCAATTGGAAGAATCCTTGATCCGCCCTTTTCCTTTTTCTTTCTTAGCTAATTTTACTCACTCTCTTCGTTCCTTTAATTATCCGACAATTTCTAACTTTTTTTCTACCTATCATCCAATTAAGCGTAAATCTCATACTCCTCTGCAGATATTCTTAGACTCACCTCTTTGGCATAGCAAATTTATCCAACTGTCAAATCGTACTATTGTTTGGAAAAAATGGACTGAAAAAGTGATTTTCCTGGTTTAACACTTAATAAATGGTACGCTTTTTCTTTCCTCTCGCGAGGTTCAATCTAAGTTGGACTTACCTGCCTCTTCACTACTTAGATATGACTCTCTGCGGTTGCTATTAACTAACCAATTCTCTTCCCTCTCTGACTCTTCCACCTCTTCTTCAAACCCAATGACAGAACCTTTACCCACCTCTTCCTCAACCCGGGCCTCTCACATTTACAAATATCTCAATTTTTCCACTCCTAACCGTCATAAAAGCAAGGTCGAACTCTTATGGGAATCAGAGTTGCAACATACCCTATCTATTCGCACATGGGGCTCCATTTGGGCACACTTACATCATACCTCCTGTAATGCAAGCACCACTCAGACCCTTTAATACTTTTGTCAAAGATTATTTTTAACTCCCTTGTCTCTCTCCAAGTATGACTTAGATCTACCCCCTAATTGCTGGTCTTGTCAACATAACTCTGGCTCATTAATGCACTCCTTTTTTCTTTGTCCTAACATCTCACACTTTTGGATTAAAGTATGAGAGTCAATCTCCTCGATTTGTTCTATTAAATTTCCCTTTGATATTTACTCCATATTCCTGGGGAGTAATTCAGCTAATTGGTTTGGTTCTTGTAGAGTGGGCTATTGCCTTTCAGGTTATTACTTCTAATGGGAAAGATGCCATTAATGTTGCTTATCCCTCTACACTGTATACTCTGTTAGCAACTTTTTCCTGCAATTTTTTATATGACTATTGTTATATTGTTGTACCATTTACCTATTTGCTACAATAAAGCTATTTAAACTTTTTTTTAAAACAGTACGTCCTGCGGCTTCCTGCCGCGATGAAGACTGGGGCTTGTTGTCCGCCCCTTATGCAGCAGCCACAGCGGCTCCCATGTTGTGGCATCCCTGTGGGTTTAAGAAGCGCCTCCTGGCTTGAAAATAGCACGTCCTCTGGCTCCCTGCTGCGATGAAGATTGAGGCTTGTGGTCCGGCACAGAAATCGATTTCTAGGTAATTTCTTACTGTCAAAACATAGGGTGCTGCTTTGTTGTATGTCTTGAAGAGAATGGCATGCTCCAGCAACAGTCTTAGTCACCTTGCTGTATCCGTTCCTGGTCACTACAGCAAGCAACGTGACCCTTAGAAGCAGCATGTAAAGTGTGTGCTGCCAGACCTTCAGAGAACATCCTCCGTCGCCACCACCACTGGCACCAAATCCCTCGGGCACCGTAAGCATAAATGTGAGACATGATGGGAAGCATAGATTTTGAATGGATGAAATCGAACCACCTCAAGTGTAATAGCCTAAAAACAGAGATCATGCTGCTTGGAAAATATAACATTCACACCCAAACTGTGGTGGCCGACTGACACAGCGCCCCCTCTGAACACAGTGGATACTGTTAAGAACCTGGGGTTCAGATTCGACACTTCACTATCCTTCCACCAGCAAGCGCTCTCAGTGGTCGGCGCCTGCTTTTATTGGATAAAAACCCTCAAAAAAATGTTTCATCTCCTTCCAGCCACTGCTCGTAAGACAGTTGCAGTGGCCTTAATCTTATCTCACCTGGACTACTGTAACAGTTTGTATGGAGGAGTAAAGAAAATAACTCTGAAAAAGCTACAGACTGTCCAAAACGCAGCGGCCTGACTGGTACTGAAACTGCCAAGAGGGTCCTCAGCCTCGGAGGCACTCCATATCCTCCTTGGCTGCCAATACACAAAAAGATTCTCTTTCAGATCCTAGTAATAGCCTTCAGAATGGTCAGGCTAACTGGATCCAAATACCTCAGGACGAGAATCAAACCTTATGTTACCTAACGTCCTCTGAGATCCTCCCCTGAAAATGTTCTTGCACATCCCCGCTTTCACCTGACGTCCAGAGGAGGAAAGTCACTAGCTGTCCTTGGACCAAAAGCTTGGAATTACCTGCCCACCCAACTGAGATTTAAGCAGTCAAAATCAATTTTTAAGAAAATGTTGAAACCCCGATTTTCGCAGCCCCAGATAGTCTGGTTTTATCTCTCATCTGACAGTTCGCTGTCTGAGACTACTCTCCGCGATACTTCATTTCACCCACCTCTCAGTGCCAAGATGCTCCTCTGAGTGAACGCTGCACTATATAAATTACCTCATTCATTCATTCATAGAGGAGCTGTTGTGGCAACTGGGGCAGCAATTGCTGAGGAACTGCCGTCTGCACAGTTCCACCATTGCACCTCTGCATCCTGGTGTTGCAAATGCAATGATGTGAACAGACACTTCTCTCCTCTCCAGTGACTCACAGCGTGGATCCTTAATCACTGAGGGCTTCAGCAGTGATAAGCCAGGATCCGCTTCTTCAGTTATGTTCCTGGGTTGAAGATTGGGTGGGTGATAGTGCCGGAAATGGTGGGGCAAGAGAGGGATTCAGAGCGAGGCCCCGGGAATGATGGAGAAGAGGGCCGGGAGCACAGTTGGGTGAAATAATGAGGTAGGAGGGGCAGGATAGGTGCTATGGGAGTGAGGAAGTGCTATGGCAGGATATGACATCACACTGCTTGTAATCTTAGGCAAGCTGAGTCCTATACCAGGAATACATGCAGTCCAAGAGAAAGCATTAAATATAACTTTCACTTTTTGTACACTGCAAATCTACAAATGAGTTAGTAGGTGATGCAGAAATGCATCTTTCCCTGTATGTACATTTGAAATGTACTCCAGAGAATGTGAATTTCATGAGCGAGTGCACTGAAAATGAGTGCAATGCACTTAGGGGCAGATTTACAAGCCCCTTGCGCCTCTTTTACGCCGCCGTTGCGTCACTTTTGTGACGGAGCGTCGGCGCAAAACCAGCGCCATGCTGCGGGGTATTTACAACGTGGCGCATCTGGGAGATGCGTCACGTTGTAAAGCCCTGCGCCAGAAGTAGGCGTTCCGTCGCAGGGGGGGCGTTCTGTCGCAGGAACGCCTCCTAAAAGTGGCTGAGTGAAATCTACAAGATTTCACTCAGTCACTTTTAAGCCCATGCTGCGTCAAAACCCTGCGCCTGTTTGAAGCAGACGTAAGGATTCACTCAGCATTGTGAAGATAGAGCACCCCAGAACCTTGCTGGAGCTGCGTCGCGATTGCGACGCAACTCCAGCAATACGCTGCCTTTACGGCACAGATGCGTCACGCATCTGTCCGTTTTTTGCCCCATGGTGCGCCACATTGTAAATGCGGCGCATCCATGGTGGCGGAGCCGTGAAGCACAATAACTGGCGCATCCATGCTGATATGCAGGGATGCACCAGTTATTGTAAATCTGCCCCTAATGTCTAACTTCAAGGAGGAGGGTAGTCCGAATGATAGCACCAAACACACATTTACTTCCATGTGCACTGGAAATGTACTAAATGGAGGTAGGCCAGGTGACAAAAAACTGAACACTCCTTAACCATCGCATTATACACACTTTTCACGTCTCGTGCACTGGGTCTGCACAGAAAACACGATGATCAGAATGCCATGGAAATGATTTAAATACATTTTACTCAGTGCAAACTGTAAATATACTGAGCATGAGTGCAATGGAAAAGAGCCTCACACACTGCTGCCACTCCTTATACACGGTGCACGTTCTGGACTAGGACAGACTCACTCATGTGAAAGTGCAGTTCCTCACAAAAGTGATTGCCCTATTGTAATTGAATCATAAGATGACTGTATAATAGAGGTGGTTTATGGTAAACTCCACAATGTGGCAGAATCAGAGGTTTTCTTGCCAATTCCACAAACTTCACCCGCAAAGTTAGCCTCCCAGCCTTAGATCTCACCCAAAGTCCTGATGAGAAGGTCCGAGTCCTTATGAAGTGAAGATGGGTGAGAACATCACAGGGACCTGTTGGTTTTTAATCTCCTCTGATCATGCAGACTATGCCAGTGTGGCAATTGAAGAACTCAGCTCAGTGAAGGACTCAAGAGAGCTGAGTAATTGCCAAAATAAGATGCTTTATTCCAGTAGAAGATCATATCCATCCTTTAGTCACACGCTCACTGGAGTAACTGACCACCCTTCACACAATAACAGATTCCGTCAGCTGGACATGACACCCCAGCTGACATCATGGTGTTACATGCTCATGGGGCGCCACAGTTGCCAGGTTACTATAACCCAGTTACCACAAACACCGTAGCTAAGAGTTTTTAAGTTGTAATCAAATGTCATATGAAGTGTCAAAGGAAATAGTAGAATACATTGAATCTACAATAGTCATTTGTGTCTTGAGATATATTTATCATCAATCAATCAATCAATCAATCAGGGGTTGATAAAGTGCGCTACTTACCTGTGAGGGTCTAAAAGAGCTGGGAGGGAGGGGGGAGGAGGGAGGGGCAGCTCCGGGTTAGTCAAAGAGCCAGGTCTTGAGGTTCTTCCTGAAGGTGTGCAGGGTCAGGGAGCGTCTGATGTTAACTGGGAGCTGGTTCCAGGTCTTGGCAGTGATGTAGGAGAAGGCTCTTCTGCCTGCTCTGCTTCTGAGGATGCAGGGGTCTCTGCCAGGGCAAGGTCGGTGGAGCGGAGGTTCCTTTTGGGGACGTGGAAGGAGACTCGCTCGTTGAGACATTTGGGTCCGATGTTGTGGAGGGATTTGTAGGCGTGGGTGAGAAGTTTGAAAATTACTCTCTTCCAGACGGGGAGCCAGTGGAGGTTTCGTAGGTGTCGGGTGATGTGTTCATGCCAAGGGGTCCAGCGGACTAGTCTGGCTGTGGCGTTCTGAATGGTTTGGAGCTTGTGTAGAAGAGTTCTGTTGATTCCGGCACACAGGGTGTTGCTGTAGTCCAGTCTACTGGTTATGAATGCGTGGGTGATGGTCTTTCTGCATTCTGGGGATATCCATTTGAAGGTCTTTCGCAGGATGCAAAGGCAGTTGAAACTGGTGGAGGCGACGTCTGGCAGGACATGGTGAGGGCAGAGTCAAGGATGATGCTGAGGTTCCGTGTGTAGTCTGTGGGGTTAGGTGGGCTCCCGAGGGCAGAGGGCCACCAGGTGTTGTCCCAGGTAAAGGTGGAGGGTCCTAGGATGAGGACCTCAGTCTTCTCTGAGGTGAGCTTCAGGCAGCTGTCTTTCATCTAGGTCGAGACGTCCTTCATTCCTTCCTGGAAGCAGAGTCTGATGTCTTCCGGGTTCTTCGTGAGGGATAGGATGAGCTGGATGTTGTCGGTGTATGATACTATGCTGAGCCCATGCTGTCTGATGATGGCGGCGAGGGGAGCCATGTAGATGTTGAAAAGCGTGGGGCTGAGCGATGATCCTCGGGGTACTCCGCAGTTGATCACTGTGGGTTCTGTAGGTTCGGTGAGGAAGGGAGGGAGTCTGATCCTCTGGGTTCTGCCAGTGAGAAAAGATCGGATCCAGTTGAGGGCGCTCCTCGTACCCCAGCGTTGTGAAGTCTGACTGCGAGCATGCGATGTGAGATAGTGTCTAAGGCTGCTGAGAGGTCTAGTAGGATGAGGGCCGCAGTGCGTCCCAGGTCGAGTAGCATGCGGATATCTTCAGTTGTAGCGAGAAGGGTGGTCTCGGTGCTGTGGCCGCTGTGGAATCCGGACTGGGAGAAGTCTAGGATGGAGTTCTCCTCAATGAAGGTGGTCATCTGAGCATTTACTAGTCTCTCTGTGACTTTAGTAGCGAAGGGGAGCTGAGAGATGGGCCAGTAGTTTTTCAGGTCTGTTGGGTTGGCCGTGGGCTTCTTGAGGAGGGGCTTGACTTCCACCCGTTTCCAGTCGTCAGAGAAGATGCTAGATTTGATGGTGGCTTCAATAGTCCGTCCTAGTTCGGATGCGATGGCGCGGCAGCCCTATGGCAGATGTGTGGTGGGCAGAGGTCTGTAGGGGCACCTGAGTGGGTGTTTTTCATGGTCGCAGTGATGTGTTCGAAGTTGGCGGGATTCTAGGTGGTGACAGTCGACTCGTCGTTGGTGGTGGGGAGGGGGGTGATCATGTCACTGGTGGAACGAATAGTACTTAAATAAGTAAAATAGAATACATATAGGATAAGAAGTTATCATAGTTATTTTTGGGGGGTAAATATGCATACAATAGTGCATGTTATCAATCACTTACATTAGTGTAAATTGATTTTGTGCTATTACCTCAGTCAAAGGAACCTGGGAGACTATGATTAACTTTCGTGTTTAGCTATTGTTTTTAGACCCGGCCACATAGTTTCTACTTGATGTGCATGTACTTTTAATTTAATATTATATATTAAGTTTTCTTTGAAACTAAGTTTAAAAATGTTTGCTTACTCTTTTGTTGTATTACGATGTGGGGGGCAATTAAGGCTAAAGAGATAAAGTATAGCATAAGACACATGTCCAGAAGCACAAGGCATGTCTCCATTAAACCAGAGTGAACACATGCATTAGGAAAGAAGACATGAGAAAGAAAGGATTTATCCTGAGCAATTGTCCAATTTTTAAATGTCCACAAGTGTGCTGTTCTTGAGGTCTTCTTTACTTTATTTTCAATCTTGCATTACCAATCCAGAAACAACATAACTGGAGCCAACATGTGCTTCGTCTTGTGGAGGGTATCCTACCCACTTCCTCAGGGCAAAGACATTGCCTTAAGGTAAAAGGGATCAAAATATAAGAGTACAACCAGACATCTTCTTCGGGTCCTCCAAATCTGTGGTCGCTGGCCTGCTCATCAATCCAAATTCTAAGTAAATAGGATAATCTCTTAGTTTGATGATATCCGGGGAGAGTGCTCCTCGTGATAGATGACGTGTACGTGACTTAGTATACAAAGAAGGGGGGCTTATGGGCTTTTTTTTATGGAGGTCCAGCATACATGCCCAGGTATACATTTAGAAAAGGAGTATGCAGTTCCTCTGTGTGGTCATGGACAATGCGAGACAATGCGAGACAAGAAAAGGTATGTCGGTAGCTAACAAAGGAAATTATTTCTTAAAAGGTTCGGTAGGAGGGGAATTCCTCCTGTCGGAACTAGGCCCCTCACACACCCAGCCAGCTAGGTGTCATACTTCATCATATGGGCCTGCTCCTCGTCGGGTCAGCGCTGCAATACCGAACGGGCACCCATAGAGGGGCTCTTTATCGGAGATCTTCTGTTACTTGCCGTTTAGTGCAGTGGGGGTGAGGGTCTAGGAAGTGTAGATGTAGTGAATAGTGATTAAAACAGATTGGGTAGTCCAGTACCAACTTTTATTCAACCGGCTCTCTAACTGATTAAAAACGGGGTAAGAGGGCATTAACGTTAGAGCGGATCCATTTCACCCTGTAGATAATATTACTCTGAGCAGGCAAAATGGACATGCGCTTATATGGGAAAATATAGATTCCAAGGAATTCCTTAAAAAAGTTGGCCTGAATTGTAAAGACTTGCTCTTAACTTGTTTGGATGAGAAATCGGCTGGAAATTATAGAAAATGCTACGGCTCTCTTAAAATATGTTACAGAAACAATATGTGTTAAAGCTAAAAAGCAGGTTACTCACAAACAATGTTGGTTTGATACTTGCTGTACAAAGGCTTACTCCAATCTTAAAAATTCCTTACATGCTACAGTGAAGAATCAGGAACACATTAGAGAGGCAAGAAGAGATTACAAGAGGGCTTTAAAAGCGAGAAAGACCGCATTAAAAGAAGAAGCATAGCGTACATTGCAAGAAGCCTCTGAAAATCGAGATACCTCTGCTTTCTGGAAAGCCGTAAATGCACCCTTTTTGGCCGATAAGGATATAGCAACGATTGAGATTGCTATTACCGATCGGAAAGGATATCACACTACTCTAAATTGTATGAAAATTCAGCAATGGATGCACAAGGCACTGTGTCAAACACAGCCGACATTATAACTTTGCTTGAATCCAGGGGATTAATACTTGATTTTACTTTTTGTGAGGTTAATACAGCAATAAACTCAAGTCTGGGAGGTAAAGCCCCAGGCCCGGATAGTATTCCGGTGGACCTTTTTAAATCCAATTTAGAACTATGGGGGCCACTTTTAATGCTGGTTTTTAATGCATGTTGCACACGAGGTCTACTATCAACCTGGTACGAATCGGTAATTGTGCAAATTTTGAGAAAAGGTGATAGGATGATTCCCGCCTGATATCGACCCATCTTGCTGCTGGGCTCTACAATTAAGGTTATTGGGTGAGTTATATTGGATAGAATGCAGGCTTGGGCAGAGGAACAGGCTATTATAAGTGACTTGCAATATAGCTTCTGTCAGGGTATAGGCACAGTCGAACAGGGCCTAAATTCACATATAGTTCTAGACACGGCGTCGTTCAACTGTGTCATCCATGATAAGCTATGGCTTATTTTAGAGGGTATGGGCATGGATGTTTTAATAATCACATTTCTGAGGCAGCTTTATTCAGGGGCAAGGGTGAGGGTTTGGTATGGGAAGGGCGACAAATGCACTAGGCACTTTATTTGTCAAGAGGAGTAAGGCAATGCTGTGTCCTTGCCCCGTTCCTCTTTACTTATATAAATAAGCTAGAAACTACCCTAGTCAAGGAGTGCAGGGACTTGCCGACAGCTACAAAGTGCCCTATCCCTTCACTCCTATATGCAGATGATGCAGGTTTAATGGCCCGCACGCCGCTCGGTCTGCAGATGGTTGTCACCTCCTTCTCTAACTTTATGTTAAATCTGGGGCTTAGGATTAATTGCTCCAAAACTTTCACAATGGGGTGGGTTCTAATAAGAAGACTAACACTATTTTTATAGACGCAAGGCTCATCGAGTGTACCAAAACATTTTCCTAACTGGGGATCCTATTTGATAGGTCAGGAACCTGGACCCAGACAATTAAAACTAGACGGCTGTTGTTCACTAAATGATTGATGGCACTTTCTAATTTTAGTCGTAAATTAGGTAGACAACCCCCTGTGGAAATACTACGCATCTATAAAGCAAAGTGCGTGGCAATAGCTATGTATGGAGCTGGAATCTGGAGCTATGCTGAGGTAAATGCTCTGCAGATTGCGAAAAATTTGTTTTTTAAATTTCTTTTGGCAGTCCCGGACAGCACTTCAAATTACATCTGCCATTCAGAACTGGGTATGCCATACTTGGAGGACATGATGAAGATTCAGCCTGTTCTCCTGTGGCACAAAATGTGGACCACAAATGAAACTGGTTTTAACCGTCATATTTTAACTTATGCTTTAGGGTTGGATGGGGTCAAACACATAAGAATATTTTAATGAGCTATACACTATGTGCAATGTGCCTAGGAAAGATTTTGAAGCTAGCTATATCGGTTGTATCAGTGATACTAGAGCCATAAATGAAATGAAAAAAATCAAATGTTTAAGCCCATTAACTTACTTTGCTGACGTGTAGCATTCAGCCTTATATTTCTTTATCCATGGGCGACTATGACAGATTTAAATGATTGGTCTAAAGATCTATGTAATGTCCGTGTGACGATGTCTCCATACAGTCCACTATACTGATAATGTTCTTCTATAATTACTATATTAGACCAAGAAGGAGATGGATTATCCCGGTACTATAGAAATTTGGACTGAGACAATGTCGCCCGCACTATTGGCCTGGCAACTTTTGTTGTCACTGCCTTTTTAAAAAGTGTGTTTAACTATTGTAAATCTATTATTATGTGATTTCATTTAAGTAATCAATATGAGTAGTTTTTACCATTTGTCATTTGCACTGTGCTTTAATGGTTATTTTATGGTAACCAAATAAAGATCTTTGAATTTGAATTAGAGTCTAATTACTTTTAAAAGAAATGTCAGGAACACCGGATCAAAGATATATCCTACTTGCAAATATCTTATTCTTGAAAGGCATACTCAATGCAATACATGTTACTGTTGTAATTCTGCCAAATACAGCAGCCAGGCTACTCCTGGGTATTTGCAAATGAGAATCTGTTTCCACTTCCCTCAATTTCTTACATTGGCTCCCCATAAACAGGTGTATTGAGTTCAAGGTCCTCTTAATTGCCTTTAAAGCATTACATGGTAAAGGGCCAACCAAAACTTTAGGGAACGTTTCAAGTGGTACATCTCCTCCAGAACACTTCGTTCAGACACTGCTTTCAACCTTGTTGTTTCCAAATTCAAATGGGTTCAATGGGCAGGACAGAGTTTTGTGGACAACACCTCACAACTTTGAAATACCCTTCCTCCGGCCCTGAAAAAAGAAAACAACCTACAAGCCTTCAGGAAGGCTTTTAAAAGATTTCTGTTTAAACAGTAAATTGCTCTGCATACATCCAATCTTACTGAGTTAGTTACCTTGGCTTGAGCTTAGGGCCTAGACAACCTCGGGCATTGGTATGCTTTAAAAAATGTATTTTCATTTCATTTCAAGCAGTTGATCTTCTAAATGCATGTGTATTGATTACCCTTTTGTTAAATACTTCATAGTTTTTTAGCAAATCAGGTGGTCCCTGTTAGAACTGGGGTTCTCTGGTTGGCTGAGGCAGGTACCTTAGTCCAAATAGGGACCCTTGCTTCTAGTCAGGGTAAGGTTGGACACACCTTTAGATAACACCTGCTCACCCCCTGGTAACTTGGCAAGAGCAGCCAGGCTTATCTCCAAGGCAATGTGTAAAGTATTTGCAACTACACTCCCAGTATCACAGTGATAACACCACACATGGACACCACACTGGTTTCATAAAAATAACAGTATCTTCATAAAAAGGAATACAATGAGACCAAACAATAGAAAACCAACATATGCGTATTCGTAATAATTCACTTGGCCGGTTACTAGGCCACCAATCACTTGTAGGTTCTTGCGGTATTAATGAGCAATTTACGATCTCCAATGTAGTCCTAATGCAATGCTATGCAGTTCGTAATGTAATAATAGGACAGTCCTTAATAAAAGAATTAGGCAGTTCGTAATGCAATAATAATGCGATCCGCGATGCAAGAATCAGCAGTTCGTAATGCAATAATATTGCGATTCGTAATGCAAAAATCAGGCAGTTCGTAATGTAATAATAATGCGGTTCGTGATGCAATCTGCGCAGTCAACTCGGGTCCCCACTAGGCCCCAACAGAAGAGACAATGGTCATAGACTTACAGTGGCGACCCTAGTCCTGCTGGGCAGGTCCGGGCCGCTTAGGTACTCAGCGCGTCTAACACGGTTCAGCGGGAGAGTGCTCGGAGCACTCCTGTACTCCTCTTGCATGCCTTCCCAGGCCACACACACTTGTGGCTCCTGACCGGAGTCCAAGCCTTACCTGGGGGGGTGCGCTGCCTTGCTCTCTCTCTCTCTCTCTCTCTCCCCACTCGTTGGACATCCTGCTGGGCGATCCCTATCATGTTGCGGCTCTGTTGCTAGGCGGCGCTGTAGCCGGATAGGTCACGGTGCTGCCTTCTCCATCGCTGATGATCTTGAGCAGATTCCTTTGGACGAACAATGATCATGATCTCTTTCACCTTCTAGCTTCCTTAGCTTCAAGCAATCCTTTAGCGTGTTGCAGCTGTGGCCGGCGGCGGTGATCCTCACTCACAGCCTCGGTTACGATGACGGCTCGGGCCACAAACAGCAATACAGCAGCGTTGGCAATGTTTCATGCTGCGGGGGCAATGCAATCCCGGGGCACCTTGTAAATAGTACGACGGACCACAAGGCAGTCTCAGGCATGCAAGAGCATCACGCACACAATGTCGCTGAGACACAGTCCTCAGTTCCAAGTACCCCGTTAGCACCGTTGCGCTCGGGCCGGCGGCGGCGATCTTTACTCGCAGCCTCAGTTACGTTGACGGCTCGGGCCACAAACAACAATACAGCAGTGTGGGCGATGTGATCACGGGCACCTTGTGAACAGTACCACGGACCACACAGCAGTCTGAGGCGTGCAAGAGCACCACGCACACAGCGTCGCTGAGAAACGGGTCTTAGTTTCAAATAGTCCTTTGGCACATTGCGGCTCAGGCCAGCGGCGGCGATCTTTTCTCACAGCCTCAGGTACGATGACGGCTCAGGCCCCAACAGCAAGGCAGCAGTGTGGAAGATGTTTCACGCTGCGTGGGCAATGCGATCATGAGGCACCTCATAAACAGTACCACGGACCACACAGCAGTCTCAGGCTTGCAAGAGCACCACGCACACAGCGTCGCTGAGACATGGTGGGAAACTTTTGTGTTCCTGAGTTTCCACAACAGGGGACCAGCTCTCCTTGGACCCTTGGAGACACGCTACTTCATGACACAGCACACAGCAAAGTCCTCACAAGCAGGGGGACACAGCACACAGCAAAGTCCCTTGTCCTCTCCTTAGCCAAATCAGTAAACTGCAGACCAGCCCCAGAACACACAGCAAGGGCAGTCCTTCTCTTCAGTCTCTTCAGCTGTTTTTCCTTGGCAGAGGTTCCTCTTGATCACAAAGTAGGTTCAATCCTTTTTCAGTATGGATTGCAGGCTTGAGTTCAGGGGTTTCAGCTCTTACATTTATACCCCTCAATGCCTTTGAAGTATTTGTGTTCAGGGAGCTCTGAGCCCAGTCCAAACCAGTTCTTGATGCCTTCCTGCCAGGACACACCTTCTTCCTTTGATAGTGGGGGTCTGGGGTCTAGGCACTCAGCAGGAGGTATAGCCATCCTCCTTTGGCAGCAACACAGCCCTCTTCACATCCAGGGGCCTACTCCTCCCCCCTGCAGCAAATGCAGGACCAGGCTGCTGCTGTCTCACCTTCTCCTCCCTGGGGTCAGGATACTTCCCAGACCCTTTAACATCTAAACCCAGGCAGGCGATATACAACCAGACAGAGGCACACAAGAGGGTTTAAGATGAGAAACCAGCCACTTTTTAAAAGTGGTTTCTAAGCACACAATTTAAAAACCATGTTCACAAAAATATGTGTTATTAAATTCTGAGTTCAGTCACACTAAACTCCATCTCTCCATCTTATGCCTATGGGAAGATATGCTGGAACCATGGGACACAGCATTTCCCATTCTGTCCTATGGGAAAGATGGCCTTGCAACAGTGAAAAACGAATTTGGCAGCCTTTCACTGTCGGGACATGGTGCATACCTCAGCCCTGCCTTTCACATACACTGCACCCTGCCCAGGGGGGTACTTTGGGCCTACTATAAGTGTGGCTGATGTGCATAAAAAGGGAAAGTAAGGCCTAGCAAGTGGGTGCACTTGTCAGGACAACTAGGCAGTTAATAAACTGTACCCAGGCACTGCAGTGGCAGGCCTGAGATCTCTCTTTAGGGCTACTTGTGTGGGTGGCACAATTAGTGCTTTAGGCCCACTAGTAGCATTTGCATTATCAGCCCTGGCACACATAGTGCACTTTACTAGGGACTTAACTAGTAAGGCAAACATACCAATTATGGACAACCAACTACCATAATACTTTATACAGGAAGCACTTGCACTTTGACACTGATCAGCAGTGGCAAAGTGCCCAAAGCAACAAGGGCAGTAAAACGAAATCCATCACAGCATCAAAAATAGAGGAGGTAGAGGCAAAAAGTCATGGTTAATGCCAGGTCTAACAGTCCCCCTCAATACAGTCGAGCAGGTTTTCCTGAAGCTGCCACTCTGTGCTTCTCATTTCCCTCTTGCCACTCCCACTCCTTCTGGGGATTAGCTCTGCCACTTGCACTGCTGGTGTGCCAGAGTAACCTTGTGCCTTGTTTTATTCTTCTACTAGTCTAGCCTCTTTTCAAACAGCGTCTTTTGCATCCCGTCTGGTGTCCTCTGTGGTGGGGGTGGTGCCGCATTCTGCTGCATGCGTCAGAATGCTTGTGATGTGCTTGCATGATGTGACCTGTTTGCCTACTGGGGAATGTAGTTCTTTCCTATATATTCATTATTACGGTCTGCATTTGTTCCCAAACATATACCCCTTCATACCTTGCACATTTTCAATACGTGGGTGTAGATTAAAAATAAAAACTGGAGCCAATTCCACCATAAGCAGAGCTTTACAGACAAGGTGGGGCAGTCTGCTGCACCATCATGTTGTGCAGCACTACCTGAGGAGTCAAGTGATTAAAAGGAGAAGCACTGCTATTACTTTTTGTACCCTCTTGCAAATCCCAGCAATGTAATGTTAATAATGTGAACAACCGTAATATTGGTTGTGCTGATCCAAAACATTATTAGCTGCCCATAAAGCTAATAGCTAATGTATCAAACAAGAACACTCAAGAAAAGCAGTGGCTCAATAGGGTTGACCTAAAGCTTCTTTATGTATTTTGCATGTTGCATCTTATGTTTTCTGTTTTGTGTTGTATGAAGTGGTAACATGAAGTCTTGACCAACAGCTAAAGCTGTCTGTAGTGAGACCTAACAAAATATCAGTAAAAGTAGAGGGATCAAGCTTGCCATTTATTATTGCATATAAGGTAGCGGATAAAAGTATACTATCAAATATACAGGCATGTTCCACAGGAGGGGTGGCACTTCAAGGACCTAGGGTGAATGTTTAATTTATTGAGCATTCCATCCATCATTTTGTTGCATAGCATTTAATGCTCTAAGTGCGAAGGGAATGCCCAGACATGGGTCCCGTGCTCACTATGCCTCTGGATTCAAGCTATCCTGGCTGATGAGTGATGATACCCCGAAACCCATCCCAAGATGCTTGATTCTGGTCGAGGGAGGACCTGGCCTGGCAGTTCGGGTGGACAGTCCCATAGGGAGCAGGGTCAAGACTGATTGGCATATGGCTGGTCCAAACTAGGGGGGCGTGGTCAGCAACAAATAATGGATTAAACCCAGATCTGTGACTGGGGTTGAATGTTTGATTTATTCAACATTCCGTCCATCATCAGTTCTTTTTGTTCTAGTGACAGAGGCAGGCCTTCAGGTTTGCTTCTTTTCCTAATTAATCTGTCTTCTGCTCCTTAGTGTTTCATCAAGGTACTAAAACCAGCTACTGCAACCCTCAGGGAAAAAAGGTTGAATATGATAATTTAGCAAGATGATATGATTTTCCTGAGTCAGGAGAAATCCCTGTTACAAAGAGCAAGTTCAGGTAGTTGTAGACCTACTCAGGGCTTGGGACTTGTAATCAACATGGAAAATTCAGACTTGGTCGCTTCAAGGTTGATGGAATTCTTGTGCTTCCTACTGAACTCAGAAAATTAAGTCCTGTCTCTTTCAGAGGCAAAATTAAAACAGATCAATAAATAGTTTAGGAAGGGTCTGACTCACCCGCAGATTTCTCTGCAGCAGTTGGCAATGCTAGTAGGGCTACTCTCATTGTCAATTCATGCAATTGTTCCGGGACTTCTTTATAATAGAGCACTCCAGAGAGTAACAATAAAACATCTGAGATAGAGTTTTCAATTTTCAGAAAGAGTTCCCTTGGATCAGGAAACAAGAAAGGAGATAGAAAGATGGTTAGAACATGTAGATGGAACGAGAGGGCACATTTTCTTATGTCCCCAGATATTAGAGTCAAATGTTAATCTCTGGGGATGGGGTGCAAGGTGTGGCATGTACAAGACAGAAGGGAGTCATTAATGCACATAAATAGTTTAGAGCCTCTTGCAGGCTGCTTTGCAATTTGAAGCCTAGTAAAGAACAGGCTAATGTGTGCAGTATTTTTGCTAATGTACAATCTAACTGTAGTCAGATACATAAACAATCTAGGCTTGATAAGGTCAAAGATTTTAGTGGCTGTGGCCAGGTCACTGTGAGAGTTCCAGCTCAAACATTTCAAGCAGTTCATTGAAGGAAAAATTACTTCTTGGACCTTCCAGCATTGTGGTGTACTGGTACTTGAGTTGTCTATATGACAGCAGTAATTGACAATCATACCCTCAGATCTTCAAGACCATTGTAAAATTGAGGGAGCCATTTGACATAGATCTGTTTGCCTCCAGTTTGATAACCGAGTTAAGGAAATACTTCAGTTTGCAGCTTGTTCCAGAAACAGTGGGCATGGATGTTCTTCTGCAGAATTGATTGGTTGGAAATGATTGCATTTCTACCTATCCTAGTGATTCCCAGGTCTGTTTCTCAGTCATTTAGTGAGGCTGACAATGCTCATTTCACTATAGAGTACCCAGTCATGGTTCCTCTTTCTTCTAGAGTAGTTGATGGATTGCCCAGTTTTAATCCCAGTATTTCCAGGGTTGCTAAGGGATCCAAGCAGGCAATCCCACAGTCTAGAGGGGGAGAACAAGTTGATGTTCATGGCTTGGAACATCTCAAGACATTTGCAGAAATGCCAGACCTTTCGGTGTCACCTTTCAAGTATAACAGAGCATCTTGGGCACAAGGAACAACTAGAGCTTATAAATCAGCTTGGTATGTCTGGTGTAGCTCATGTGTAGAAAGGAATATGACTCCCATTGGTTTAGGTGTCACAAGTGCTCTAAACACTTTGGTGTCCTTGGCAGCAGGACAATAAACCTACTGGGTGGGTACTATTTACTGATCTGCTAATTCATAAGAGCATTAGAAAGATGAATGTAAGCCAGTGGGTGAGCATTTTATAGGGTGTATATTGCTGAAAGGGATTGCATATGACGAGCCCCCTAAACCTATATATTCTAAGCAGAAAGATGTTAATTTGGTTTTGCATCGCTTCAAGCCTCAGCAAGATGATGTATGCGAAGCCGTTACTCAAGTGCCTGTTTGCTAAACTAGTGACTTGCTTTGATTTCATTCAAAAGAGTGTCCGCTGTTAGGAATTTGGATGTATCTGCTATGCATTTTTTCTATTTGGAGTGCACTTCACAGATAAAAGGTACGTAAAAAATTCTACTTTTATTGAGCTTCCTTCTTTTCTCCTAGACTGTAACGTACATGGTAAGATGTCTTTCAAGAGTATATACAGGTGACTAAGAGATTCAAGTCAGCAGCGCCTCAGTTAATTAAAACATTGCAAAGACCTTTTGCACCAGCGTCCTCAACTACCTTGAGTATATAGATGAAAGATAACAATTGGGAGATTAACTTTTATACAGAGTACTGTGGCCAAAGGAATGAGGAATTACTTTGGCTTTGTCTGGGTTGTTGCTGTTAGTTGTCATGTTTAGATTCCAATAGGGTTTGTAATCTCAAAACATCAATGGAAGGAGTTTGTTTAGGGCCATACCTATTTAAAGTATTGGCTGTATTCATTTATTTTAGTGTTTATTGATTGAAAATGCAGGATTGTGGGAAATGTAGTGTTTACTTAAAGGTGCTATGTAAATATAGCAGGAAAAGAGAATGCATAATATTTGCCTCCTTTTTCTTTAATAAAATCAGAACTCTTTGTTAATATTGATGTCGATGTACATAATGATAGATGGGCACAAAAACTAAATCAAATCACTGTTGTTGAAATCTCCCAATATGACCACTCCATCAACCCTGAGTAAGAAATATGTGGTCAGTCAGGCTCTGCATCCTCAGCCTGAGGAGAATGATTGACAGATCACAGGTGGGGTGGCACTTAATCAGCAGGACAAATGGTCAAACAGGAAAAAACAATTATTCCCTCTGATAGGCAGCAGCACCACTACTGTCCTAGGAGATTGGTCCTAATAAAATACACATGCCCAGAGGGGTGAGTGTTCCCAAAATCACCATAAAGTTAGACGCCACATGAAGTTAGGACACTGCACACAGAAAACACGCAGGTGATCATGCGCTCCCTATGCAGGACTTCTGGATATATTATTTACTGGCCTTCGTGTCTATGCAAGGTCTAGGCCCACCTGCATTTAGGAATTTATGATTTGGCCGACATTCTACTCCCAAAACAGGATCCATGAATTGTTTTATGATGCTCCGAGAACTGTATAAAAAGACGTTCGAAACAATTGTACTTTGAGTCAGTCATCAGGTCCGGTTCTGTATGCTGCACTCCTAGCCGAAATGTTTAATTAAACCAACTGTTCTTAACTAAACAACCTGTTTTGACAACACCCCTTGTCTTTGTTTTTTCACGGTATATTCATATTCAAGAAACATCTTCTTCAAAATCATCTAGGAGAATCTGCTCAGGGAGGCAATACTTAATTACCAGCAAACTTCCTGCTAGCTTGTCACAATGTAACATTCCACCTCTCCTGTCCTTTAATGGTTCTATTATGTTTGCTATTACAAACAGTGCAGTGTTTTGGGGTGAGGGCAAAGGGTGGAAAGGAAGTCTTTTCAGAAGTAAAAATGATAAAAGAATGTGAAACAGGGTTGCCCGTCTCATGAGGACTGATGTCCTAAAGGTAGACTAGGAGGAGTTGTTCCTGTCACCCAAACGCAAGCCAATTTTTGGAAGGGAGGGATGGTTTTGTGGGTTGCTTAATCTGGTTGTCAACAAGTGCAGCAAGTTGCTGTAAAAAGGCACCTGTCTGCACACATAACTTGGTATTGTTTGCTGTTTGAAAACGTTCGCATGAAGCCTGCAAACTATTTTTGCTACAACGTGTTTTGGAGTAGTGAATTATACCAGTTTGTCATCCTTGAAAATCCAGCAAGCCTGCTGCACACCAGTCGAGCTGTCACAGAAACATTCCGCACATGCTAATCAATACTAAAACAAAATACATCCTTATTAATTTCCTCATCTAAATCCTTCCGATTTGAGTGAATGTGCCCATTCACTATCCCCATGTCACTGTTTCTCAAGCAGTTTTCTATTATTTCAAAGAATAGGTAGATCCTTCCTGTTTTGATTTTGTGTGACCTGTCTTGTTTTAAAGGCTGTCCTGTCAGAGTTTTTGGTGTAGTGGCGACTTGGTTTTGCTCCTAAGAAGTATGATGTGGCAAGTGCTTTATTTATTGAAAGTGAATGTGGTTTCCAGGGCGCTGCAGTGTTTACTGTTTTTTCAGGTAGTGGCTATTCACCTTGCTATTTACTCAGTCACTTGTCAAATAGTACAAATTATTTACTATTCGGCTGGCAGTCTTGCAAATTGCATAGAAACTTCAGTATTTACTAAGTCACTTTACTAGCTAAAAGGTACACATTATTCACTGTTTGGTTGGTAGCCATGTAAAAAGCAGAAAAACATCGCGATTTACCTGCCCGCTGGTTAAATGGTAAAGATTGCGCACTTTTGTTTAGCAGTTTGTAAATAGTAGGAAAACTTCACTATTTACCCAGCTGCTGTCTTAAAAGCCAGCACTGTTTGACTGGTGGCCGTGCAAATAGCAGAAAACGTCACTATTTACCCAGCCTTTGATTAAATAATACAGATTCTGCACTGCTTGACAAATTTGTATTGATTTTCTGATAGTACAGAACACATTATAGTTATGACAATATAATGAAAGAAATCTTCCGCAGTGTTCCTCAAGAGGTCACACATTATAACCAAAAGAAATAACAACAGGTGTACCATCAGAAGACATTGCTTCAATTCATATCTTAGCAACATTTACTAATAAATCCAAAGGCAATAAGCAGGTCAGAAAAGACACACACAGTCCAAAACTCTGCGCAAACGACAAGTGATTCGGCACCGGTAAGAGACATCGTCTGAGTGGTAGTGGAATAAAGTATTGCAATCCCCACACCAGAGGGAAAAGGGAGTTCCAGCATTATACAAAAGGCAATACTCTGAAAGTCAGGCCATGGAACAGTAATTAAACTATGGAGATGAGAGCTCAACAAAGGATTGCATACAGACTGAAAATCGGACACAGCCTCCCATCGAACACCCATGATCCTCTAGTTCTTCAGAGAGCACCTGCAACTCATGCAGTAGTGCGTCTCACTCAAGCGCAATGGGCATCCTGCGGAAGCCTCTAGCCTCCTCTATACGGAGGACTACTGACTCAGTCCTGCCCCACTTTAATGTGGCAGCAAACCAATAAGGCAGCTTAGGGAGGTGAGTGTCCTTCTACTTCATGGTGATAGCCCCACGTGCCATTAGCAGGGCTAGATCCAGAATGCGATTCATAGCTTTCCTGGTTTGATTCTGACTAAATAGCCCTAATACACCCACTTCCATACTGCACAAGGTATCCCTCCCCGTGACATTTGACAGGGCATCCGCGACCTACCCCTCCAATAGTTGTGCTTCCAGGCTGGTCCTAAACATGTGCAGCATGTCTGAACTCTGGGAATCACATTGGGGAAAGCTGGATGTGCTACAATATATTCTGTGCAAACGTGCAGGTGTAATGTACTGTCTGTGGAGTATGTTATACTGTGTATACTGTAACTTCGCTTTGCGAGAGACCTTATGTACATAAAGAAGTATCTTAACCCATTCACTCTGTGTCAGTGCACGTCCTATGGCATGCTCCCAATGTTGTCGAAGAGGGAGCTTGTCTTGCAGTCTGTGAGTCATAGCATGCTTCAACCACATAATTAAGTGCCATCCATTCCTCATTATGTGAACAGCATGTTCTGGGGGTGTGTGTCTGTGATCGGCCAATTGTGCTGCAGCTCAAGTAGCAGATTCCAATAGGTTATGAAATGAACCAAGGGAAGGTTATGATCCGCACTAAGCTGTTCAAATGTGACATGGGTAGAGTCCTGAAACAATGCACCCGAGGTACCCACTCCCTCAGCCTCCCATAGCGCTATTCTCCCCCACCCAAGGAGGTTCCCACAAGGGGCATATAGAACTAATGCTTATCTCTGATGAATAGGGCATATAGGGCCGGGGTGAGCCAGAGGCTTCTAACGTAGCTAGTATACACAATGGTCAGGAGTTTAGTGGAGTTTTACAGTTGATAGGAACAACTTGTGGACCAGACAGGTAGCACGGTCTGGCATGGGGAGACTTAGCTCCGTCAGATGTCGGCCCGCCAGCCATCGAGATGACTACTGCAGCTGTGCTGCCAGATAATAGTGCTCAAGTTGAGGAGCCCCGAGGCCTCCCCTGTCAACCAGGAGTTGAAGCTTCCAGGGGACAAGGCACTAATACCCTTTGTTCCAAATAAAGGCCTGCAGCATACCATCTAAGGTGCGGAATGTGATTCTCCGGATGTGAACCAGTAGTTACGAAAATAAGAAAGAAGACCGAGGTGGTATCACCATTTTTGACAGTGAGGCCCGGCTCTGCACCATTAGGGGATGTGTACTCCACCACGCAATCACCCTGGTGAGGTTGCCATCTATAAAATTCCAGGGTTAGTGGTACATCTGAACATCAGGTGCTGTGGTGGACAGTCTGAACTGACAGGGAACAGTCTTTGCCCAATTCATACCCAGCCCTGAAGCTTCCCAAAATTCTGTAAGGGCTGCCTCAATTGAATGTCATGGATATAAATGAGGACATCGTCCACATAGAAGGAGACAGCATGTAATTTCGCCCCCAATTGAATTCTCCAGTCCTCCCCATCACGCCACAGTCACTGAACCAATGGCTCCACTGCTAGTGCAAATAAGAGCGGCAACAGTGGGAACCGCTGACACGTGCCCCTGCTGATCTCTATGGGGACCGAAATGAGTTGGCCTAGCCTGACCTGGGCGATGGGGGCTCTGTAAAATAAGCAAATGATGTGCAACAAATGCACTGGAATGGAAAATCTAGAAAGCATCACAAACATGTAGGTACAGTCAACAATATCGAAAGCCCGCTGCAGTTCTATCACTAGGCAAGCAGCATACAGCTAGAGGGACCGGCCGGTTTAAATAATCTATGGAGCCTACGGACGTTACAGCTAGTGGTAAGATTTGGAATGAAGCCATTTTGGTCAATGTCTACCAGCCGGGGCATATGTTCCAAGAGGCAGCCAGTGACTTTATTGAGAATCTTGTAGTCCGTGCCCAACGTTGATAATGGACGGTAAGCTGTCACCTCTAAAGGGCCTTTTTCAGGTTTTGTCAGCAAAACTATAAGAGACTTGTGGAGTGTGGGGAATAAACTTCCTTCCTCCTAGGCCACCTATTATAGTTTCAGTAATTTAGGAGATAGGATACGTTAGTAAGCCTTATAAAACTCAACCAGAATACATCCAGGCCAGGAGTTTAACAAATAGCTGACCCCCTTATGGCTGACCTAAGTTCCTGCTCTGTGAGGGGTAGCTGCTGTTCTTCTCAGGCCAATTGGTCAATAGTAGGCAGCTCAAGATTCTCTAACAAGACCTAAATACTATCCATCCAGTGCGTGACTGACAGGTCATAAAGAGCCCTATAAAAGGCTGTGAAAGTGGCATGTATATCAGGGTGGATTTTGACGATGTGTGCCAGGGATTCGAGACTCATAGTGATAGGCATGATTGGGCACATACTACAGAAAAGCCAGGACAATAAGCAGCCCTACTTGTTGCCATCAGCATGCACCTTATCCTGATAAGACAGAAAATCAAAGCATCTTAGTTGGCCTACCAGTTGAGCATGTTGCACCCAGGCATCCGCAAGTGCACAGCGACCAGTAATGGCTCCATGAGATGTCACTTCCAATGCACCTAAGTACTGATCCAGGGCCATTATTTCGTTGTGGAAGTTGACCCACACCCACACCACTACATTATTGCAGTGCCCTGGGAGCACTAACTTCAGTGCCTCCCATTCCATGGGATTGGACGCTGCTGTGCCTTAATTTTCTGCCATACATTTAGTCAGCACCTCTTGGGTAGTCTTCCAAAACACACTCTCCTCCAATAGGATGGGGTGACACTGCTATGTAGGGATGGGCGGATGAGTCCCCCCAAGAATAAATTTAGCTGCAGCGGGTTATGATCAGATGAGGTCTGAAAAAGGTATTCTCTGGTCGCTAACTTCGCATGAACTGCTGGGTGGCAAAGAACACAATCTAATTGCACATGTAGATCATGGTGTGGGGAGTAGCGGGAGTAGGCCTTCATGTCAGGGAACAACATACACCAGCTGTCCAGGATGGACCAATGGGTGAGCCATTGCCGGAGTCCCACCACAGTCGCCACCCTAGGGGAGGCCGGCATCGGGGGTGCACATGATCAAGGACAGGATCAAGCAAACTGTTGAAGCACCCACCAATGAGCCACAGGATGTGTTCCCATTTTGTGAGTATAACCGATAGGCGGGCATTTAAGGCCTGCTGGGCTTCACTGAGTTCATATATGCTTCCCAATAGAAGCTGACAGACATCGAGTTGATACTATCGTCCTCAAGGTAAACTTCTGTGGCCATGCATTTAAAGGGAAGAGCGGGATGGATTCAGACCAATGCCCCTCGGACAAACCCAGAGTACGTAGTACAATAACATTGCCCTCGCCATCGTTTGTGTATTTGAACATCTTCACCTCCCGCTATGTGCATTTCCTGAAGAAATCTAATATGAATGTTGCACCATCCTATGTATTGGTGAACTTGGTGTCACTTACATGCTACTCCCATTCCCCACACATTCCAGGTAAGTACGTGCAACTTAGTCATGGTGTAATATGGTGGAGTGGTGTGGCTCTCTGGTTAGAGGCAGCAGACCTGGAAACAGAGGACGGCCCGAGACCAGGGTTCAATTCTCGACGTGGCAGGGTCGTGGACCAGGGCCAGCGGACTCGATAACTCTCGCTTCGGTGCCTACTCTAACCAGGGGTCACACTCGGCAACTCTGGGCATTAGCTTGCCTCATCTCCACAACGGCCCCCCACATTCGCCGGGGATACCTGGTTTCACCTTGGAGGTACCCTGGAGGGACCATCTCACAGGGATAGCCAGGACGGGTTCCCCAGCGGTCTACAGCGCCATGACGCCTCAGGGCAGCAGCGCGCTTTACAAGACACTTACATTTACATTTAATAAAGGCGTGGGGGGGAAGCGCAACCCAGTGCTGATAAGTATGTGATACGTGACCTGCAAAAAGAGAAACTACAGCAAGGTTAACATAAACCCCAACTCCTCTCCCAGGGGTAAAGCAGAACAATGAATACCCAAACAGTAAACCAACAGGCCCATAGCATGAAAACTCTAGTATCGGGGCCTAATAAGGGTCTTTAGCTAAAAAGAAGAGGAAAATTGTTTAATGAGGCAGGCGACCAGTATCACAAATCAGTATGCAAACTCACAGTGGGGGAGAGCAGTGGCAAATAATACAAGGTGAATTAACCCCTCCAGGCCTGTCTGACCCATGGTTGTAACAGAAATGGATAATTGAGATGTGTGCCAGCTTTTGTGTGAGGTGGTAAGCAACCCACAAGATGGGTGACAACAGTGGAGGAAAGGAAGGGCTGATCCATTTCGACATATATGCGTTACTACCACAGTGAGAAAGTAAGCCAACATTTCAGAAGTTTATTGGGTGACAATCGTTAGGACCGTAAATGAGAGCCTGCCCAATGAGGCTTCAGTGTTAGCTTCAGACTGTGACTCTTCAAGGAATTGTGGCGGGGGGGGGGGGGAACGCTCCACCACCAGGTGGGACACAGTCTTCTCCCATGCCATTGTCTCTCTGTGCGAGACCGTCATGTCAAGGTGGCTGGAGGAGATGAAATCAAATGAAATAAAAAGGCATTTATAAAGCACACGGCTACCCGGGAGCATCACAGTGCTGGGCTAGACACAAGAGAGGCAGAGAGAGCTTTAAGGGAACAGTAATGTCTTCAGTTGTTTTCGATAGACAGGATGACTAGGTTCCCTTCGAAGACACAGCGGCAGGGAGTTCCAAAGTTTAGCAGCGTTATATGAGAAAAAACTTCCCCATTTCTGGCCTTCTTGATCCTGGGTACTTCAGCCAGGTGATGCTCATCTGACCGTAGTTTCCTATTAGCCTTACAGGGACGGATCATGGCCAAGGTAATTGGAGGCCCATTCCCTTGCATAAATTTGTGCACTAGGCACAAGGCCTTAGAGCTGATTCGTTCCTGCACCGGAAGCCAGTGGAGAGAGTGGAGTGCTGGTTTCGCTGATTGTCTATTGGAAACTCCCATCAACAGTCTGGCTGCACTGTTTTGGACGGTCTGGAGTTTTGTGACTACTGGAGTGGGGGCGCCCAGGTACGGGGTATTGCCATAATCTATTCTGGAAAGAATAAGCGATTGGACCAATGTTTTTTTGGCTTGGAACGGGAGGAGAGGAAGGACTTTACGGGCCATTCTAAGCAGACCATAGCAGGTAGCTGCAGTCTTCCTGGCCTGCACCATAAAGGTCAAATCCTGGTCCAACCAGATGCCCAAACTCTTAATTTCGGACTTAGGGACCAGTGTGGGACCCATACAGGCTGGCCACATGGTACTGGATTTAAAGCTTAGGGGGTTGCCCAATATGATGAGCTCGGTTTTTCCACCATTAAGCTTAAGATGAGACGCATCCATCCAGTTTGATACCTCCTCAAGACAAGAATAAAGGCCATTAGTCCTTTGATCTGCTTGGTTTAATGCTATCACCAATTGAGTATCATCGGCGTAAGTCACCATACGGATCCTTGAGGGGGCCACAATAGCCGCCAGCGGGACCATATACACATTAAAAAGAGTCGGACTAAGCAATGAGCCCTGAGGGACTCTGCATGGTACAGAGGTGGGTTTAGAAGTGATGTCATTCTCAAAAACCTGGAAAAATCTTCCCTCCAAAAAAGAACACAACCATTGCAGTGCAACGCCGGTTACTCCTATGCTCCTGAGACGGTGAATCAGGGTGCCATGGTTCACCGTGTCAAATGCTGCACTCAGGTCAAGGAGTATGATGGCTGATGACCCTCCTGAGTCCAGGATCTTTCTGCTTTCTTCCACCACAGCTAACGGGGCTGTTTCAGTGCTCTGTCGCGGGCGGAATCCTGTTTGAGAGGGATGAAGCAGATTGTGTATTTCAAGGAAGCAGGAGAGAGTATGATTAACATATTTTTCTGTAATCTTTCCTTTTCTTGGCAGAAGGGAAATCGGCGATAGTTGCCCAAATCCTCCGGATCCAAATTAGTTCTTTTTAGTAAGGTTTTCACCATTGCCCCTTTCCAGTTGTATGCAGACAGTAAGATTTAATCAGGTCTGTGATGATGGGGGCAATTGTCGAGGCTACCTGTTTCAGGATATTTAGCGGTACAGGGTCCCAAGGAGACCCACTTTGTACCGAGAACAACAGGGCAAGAAATGATTCCTGGAATAAAGAGGGAAAGACCTCCAGTTGGTGTTCAGTTAAGTGTGGGCCTGTGTCCACATACTTGTTGGGGGTGTCACCAGTGCCACTATTATCCTTTCGTAGTAGAGATTCAAGAATGTTCAGGACCTTGGTGGTGAAATATTCTGCCTGTTTATTGCAGCGTTGGCCTGAGATATCCGGTGCTATTGGCGGGACAGGAGCTTTAAGTAGTTTTTTTATGATGATGAACGTTTCTCTCGGAGAGTTTGCGGCAGAAAGAATTTTTCCCTCGTAATAAGAGACATGGGACTTTTTTATTTCTGTTTTATAAACGCTAAAAGCTGCCCTATATTCCAACTTTTTGGGGGGTAAAAACTCTTTTCTCCAGCGTCTTTCCTTTACCTTACAACGCTGTTTTAAGATGCGCAGTTCGGAACAGAACCAAGGGGACTTTTGAGGCCCGTCAGTCTTTTTCATCAATGTTTTGGGGAGGATCATATTCAATGACTCCTCTATCCAGTTAGAGAAGTTGTCATTAGCTTTGACTGGACAGGGGTCAGACTTAGGTTTGGTCCTTTCCAATTCGTGGACCCACTTCTCCAGGGAGAGCTTGGCCCAGGCACGACCTCCGGTCTGAGTGAATTGAGTATGGGGTACGGTAATCTGTGGGACCAGGAGAGGGGGATAAGGAATTGGTCAGACAATGGAAGAGGGATAGGATCTTTCCCTTTAAGGTCCTCTAAATTAGAGAACACCAGGTCGAGGAGGTGTCCTTTGACATGTGTTGCTTGTAGGATTTCTTGAAGCAGTTGAAAAGCTGCTAAATCTCTGGTTAATTCGACAGCATTCACTGCTCCTATTTCATCGAAATGAAGATTAAAATCTCCGAGGGTGAAATTTGCGGCAGAGCTGGCCAGATTGACTTATTCTTCTAACAGAGATCTAACGAATGTCCCTACTGCCCTAGGGGGGCGATAAATGAGAATGCCTGTAAAGGAGAGATGTGGGGTGATCTCTATGGTGAAGTGGGCATTCTCACAGTCTGAAAGTGGATTACCGAGCAGCCGACAGGTGAAGGGTTCCTTATAAATAATAGCAATCCCACTGCCCTTGCCTGTTGTTCTGTCCACCCTCTGCATCACGAAACCCTGGGGGAGTGCTTGAACAATATCCAGTTCCGAGCTGGGGTTGAGCCATGTTTCTGTAAGAAACAGTACATCAGGTTCAGAGTCCTTTAAGAGCATCCAGATCTCTGCCGTATGTTTGGGCAGAGATCTACAATTCAGTATTTTTTTTTTTTTTTAAATAATCCTTTGGTGAGGTGGGCACAATGATGTTAGAAGAAAAGTTAAACCTGCAGGGGGACACCTTTCAGGAAACTTTTCCGGCATAATGAAATGAGCACAGGTAGTCCCAAAAGTGCAGTTTAACTGTCTAAGTTGTGAGTTGGAGTAATAATATTGGTTAGGGGAAAAAGATGCAGGGGTTCTGGCCCCTGGGCCCGTTCGGGCAAGGACGGGCGCAGACGGGCTTGCCTTATGTGCCTTCAGCTTCCAGTAGCGCGCCCGCAGCGCATGTCCACTGCATGGTCGCGTCATCACGCACCTTTGTACAGGAGAGTCTGTGCCGGGAGCAGCAACTAGAATGATGGCCCGGCATCAAGTATGCGAGAAGTGGAAGAGAACAAGCCCACCTACCCCCAGAGCATTGAACACAGCTCTGTCACAGCTCAACAGGTAACAAAATTAAAAAAGGTTCCTTACCCAGAATGCCCTGCAAACCTCAAATTTAGCTGAAAAAATCACTTTTCTCACACATTTTTGTGTGGGAGAGTTGTGGCATCACCGGGCTGACACAAAGTTCCTACCACCCAGCGTTCCCCCAGGTCTCCCAATACAAATGGTGCCTCACTCATGTGGGAGGCCCAAGGACCCGCCACAGGCAAGGGTCCAAAACGTAGTGAGACACACTACGTTTAGGACCCTTGCCTGTTGAGGCACACTACGACCATCGATAAAATATCCATCAAGAAAAATAAAGCAAGACAAATGTGCTTTTATTTTCAAATATAATAATTATACAAACATGTTTACTGTTCAAAATTGTATAATTAATATATATATATATATATATATATATGTCCATTGCTCCGTCGACAAACAATTCGAAAAGACGAAGATAGACCCAAGTTAGTGTGCTCTTTCAAAGATTTATTATTTCAAGCCCATACACCATCGCCATTACGCGTTCCAGCCTCGCGAAGGCCTTGATCACATGGTATACTGAGATTAAGTTTTTTTCAGTTTTTAAAGTGCTAGTGCGTCAAAAACGTGTGTGAAGACACTCCCACCTCGTATATATACATTCACAGATAGACAAAAAAATGGCAGAAGGAGCAAAATTCATACCTTCACGAAAGGAAAAACGACTTATGTGCTACATGGGCTACACTTATACACAAGAAAAAGTAACTGGAAACAAAACCCATTGGAAATACAGTAAATACTACTCCAATTCCTGCTATGAAAGAGCCACTACAGTAGAAACAAATTTAGTCAATGTCAGAGAACACAACCATCCCTGCAGTGTGACTGAAATCGAGGTCAAAGATGCTCTATAAACAAGCAGAGAAGCAAGTACCAGCTCCCAACAGACCAGTACCCAAATACTAAAAAACATTTTAACTAGGGTTCCTGAACATGTCACAGGACAACTACCATCCATCCCTATTTTAAAAAAAATAATTGCCAGAAGTAAAAGAGCTACAGCTCAAACACCACCCACCCCAAAACATTAGCAGAAATAAAAATGTTACCAGAATACACCATCACACACAAAGATTAAAAATTCCTTCCTCATGACAATAACAGTCATGAAAAATGAATTATCATCCTTGCAACCAACAGCAACTCACAAAAACTTAAAAACTGTGAAATGTGGATGATGGATGGCACATTCAAAGTTCGCCCAAAAGTCTTTTTACCAACTATATACCATCCATGGCGAATATGAAAACACTAACATCTCCTTCATGTATGTACTACTCCATAATAAACAAAACACCACCTACATAGAGCTCCTTACAATACTAAAGAAATACACCGACAACTACTTTCCACAAACAATAATCATTTATTTTGAACAAGAAATGATTCAGTCAATTTTAAAAATATACCCATACACTGCACTACAAAGTTGCTTTTACCACTTCAACCAAACTTTCTGGAGACACCTACAAAATCTGTACTTTAAGTATAGATTACTCCGCCAATAGCAACTTTGCCTATCAAATAAAAAAATTAATAGCCCTGACCTATGTACCAACAACTGAAGTAGCCAACCATTATAACATACTTCTTGAAAGCCCTTTCTATCAAGCAAAAAAAATGAAACTAACTCCTTTCCTAGACTACGCTGAAGAAACTTGGGTGGGAAGGCTACACAGGTCACGGCATCGTAGACAACCAAAGTTCCAAATACCCTGGTGGAACGTCCACGATAGCACTCTAGCTCAAAAAGCTAAAACTGATAATGCGGTGGAACGATGACACAATGCCTTCCAAGCCACAATAGGAAGAGGACAACCAACCCTACACAAACTAATAGAACCTACAAAAAAAGAACAGAGCTATTACGAGCAAAGGCTATAGCAATCCCTTACCAAAATCGACCCTAAAGTCAGTAAACAAACAAAAACAATGTATGAATGCCTACAACACAAAACTTGACTATTTCCAAATAACAAAAGGCGTGAATACCTAGCCATGATTGCTAAATCTATACTTTAAACGTAAAACAATGATAAACATCTTAAGCATTTTAATATCACAAAACATTAAACAACATAATTCTAGTCTTTTTAACATTAGTAATTATAATCATGCCATTTAAAAATTTCAAACAAACACAAAAATATCTGACATAATATTTTTTGAATATAAAAGAAACAAACAAATCAATGGAACCAAAAACATTTCCCACCCATAATAATAAAAAATAACACTACATAACACTCTATTACTATCCAACACTACGTCAAACACATCAATCAATAAACTACCAAAATAACACCTAACTACACCAAAAAAGATCATATAACATCCTAACAAATCTAATTACACTACCACTACCTCGTCATTGCCCTAAAACTTCCTTAAAATTAAATTAAATTATACTTACCTTAACCGACCAAACACAGCTCCTAACCACGAGGTTCAGTCTTCCAAAAGGACCTAAACATGAACCAGATAGACAGAAAATTGAGGAAATGGGAAACAAATGGCAGCGAAATAAAAATAAAAAAAGACTAACTTCCCATAGACAAGAATGGGGAAATATTAAAAAAACAAAAAATTAAATGTATATTTATTTATTGTCATTTTCTTTTTACAAATGTTCAAAAAATGTACAAATATTTGTACAATACACATTAAACATTGTATTATCAAAAATATAATGTGCAATCAATATGACAATGTTTAATAAAAAAATATATGTTACAAAAATAGATTTGTTAAAAAAGTTGTACATGTTTTACTATATTTACTGTTATTATATTAAAAATAATATACAACATACTAAATATTAAAATGTGCAAAATATACATTTGTAAAATACATATATAATTTCACACAAAAATATGTTTAAAATGTATTAAAAAATGTAAAAAAGAAATGTATACAAATGTTTACTATTTGTCATAAAAATGATAAACAATCAAAATAAAACGGTTTGCAATTAAAGAACTAAAAATATATTTAATTTACGTTTACGTGACTATACTTAAAAAAAAAAACATTTTTCAAAAATGTTAAGAAAATATGTATGAAAAAATATATTTTTAATTTTGCAATTGTACATACAAAATGTTTGTTAAAATATATTATACTTTAAAATAAATTCACAATAACATCAAAATATATGAATCATGTTTTTAAAATTGTGAAAAATTGTATAACAAAACCAAAAGAAAACAATGTAGTTCTAAACCAAAAAAAACATGTGTTTGCGAATAAAACTGTTCACAATAAAAACTGGCATACGTCTCCTTTCTTATTTCAATGTACATGTAAACTTAAAAAAAAATACATAATAAACCATAAAAAGTACTATTTCTAACTCCAAAACCAACTACAGACAGGGAAAGTGCTGGATAATAAACTCCCAAAAATTACTATTCCAACTCCAAAACCAACTAAACTCAGGTAAAGTGCTGGGTAATAAACCATAATAAATTAATATTCCAACTCCAAAACCAACTAAACTTAGGGAAAGTGCTAGATAATAAACCCCCAAAAACTTCTATTCCAACTTCAAAACCAACTAAATTTCGGTAAAGTGTCCTACAACAGTGTGTCTGTCCAGGGGTTCAAGAGAGGAGCCCAGCATACTGATCCAGGAGTTGCCTGCAGTCAGCTTTCTGTGGGCAGAAAGGGTGTCTGAATAAACAACTCTATCTGCTGACTCATCTTAGGGGCTGCTGGAGAGGAGGAGGTTCACTCTCTGCTCCTGATCCTCAACAGTGACCACCAGCATAATCACTTCAGCCCTGTCATTTAAAGCTTTCAGGGGATGAACATGGATGACCCTCTTGGGGTTCCTGCTAGTGCCATGGTCCACCAGATAGGTGACCTCACCTTTCCTCTCAAGGGTAGGGTAAGGACCACTCCATTTGTCCTGGAGGGCCCTAGGTGCCACGATTCTAATACCCATACCTTCTGCCCTGGTTGGAACCCCACCAGTGTAGCCTCTTTTTCATACCGAGATTTTGAAGCTTTTAACTTGCCTCTAGCTTGGGCTTTGCCCATATACGCTCTCATCCTGGAATGCAGGCCTAGTCGTAATCCCCCAAAACATGTTTAGGCTCTTTGGGAGGTCTCTACCAGCCTTCCTTAACTAGTCAAATTAGTCCCTTCACAGGATGAGCAAACAGAAGTTCAAAGGAGGAAATAACTACTCCCTTCTATGGCACTTCTCTGCAGGTAAAAAGCAGGCATAGAGAAAGGACATTCCATTTCCTTCCAAGTTTCTCAGAGAGTCCTATTATCATGTCTTTTATGGTCTTGTTGAATCTCTCAACAAGACCATTTGTTTGTGAGTGATATGGGGTAGTGAACTTGTACATGACTCCACATTCAATCCTCATATGTTTTAGGTAACTGAACATGAAGTTAATACCGCTGTCTGCTGACACCACCTCATTAGGATAGGGGAGCAGTTAGGCGTATCAGAGAGTAGTGCTAAGCATTTGTTGTACTCACAGAGGAGATAATGACACACACACTCAAAGAATGAATCCGAGACCATATTTGAAAAATAGCATGTATTTTTATATATTTTGTAAAACCAAGAACTTGATTCCAAAGCAAGTACTGTTTTTGTTACCAATTTTTACAGGTAAGTGAACTTTTTAAAGTCGTGTGCTTCTAAGCACAATTCAATTCTATGGGAAGAAAAGACATATATGTATTACCGTAAGTACAGTCGGTTTCAGGGGTTTACCTTTTGGGTTTCGGGTTGTAGTGGGCCAAGGTCCAAAGTACTACCAGCAGTTTGTCTGGAACTGCCCAGGTATAGCCGGGGGCAGGGTGCGGGTGAGTTTGGTAGCTGGGTACTCCAAGGAGAAGTGGGCCACCTGAAAACAGCCTGCACCAGGGATCTTGAGGATACGTTCAAGAGCTCCCAAAGGGGAGATTGAGTTGCAAGTGGTTTTGAAATAAGGGGGCACAGCCGGGTCTTTGGTACCATAGCCAGGTGGCTTGGGTGCAGAGTGGTCAGGTCGACTAGGCCGGATGTGTAAATATGGTCCTCGTGGTTGGGAACATAAGGCTGGCAGGAGCAAAATCAGGGCAGCTAGTCCACTCATGAAGTGGGTCTTAGTGATGCTAACATCCTTCAATGGCTGCTTAGTTGTGGTGAAGTGAGAATGCTCTTGCTATCGCTTTCTGGTGCAGGGCGTCCCGTACCCCGGGTATTGGTGCTACACAGCTCCGATTGGTCCTGGTGTCTTCATCAGACCCTACATTTGTGCAGCTCTTTCTGGTTGTCTGCGGCAACGATCGGGCTGGTGAACTGAAGGCAGTGTATCAGACTCTGCTTGTTGGTGCCTGTGGACTGAGGAGGAGTAGCTGATCAACTCTAAGGGAGACTGCAGGCTATTTTTACAGGGCTAGCAGGCTACTCCAAGGTAGATCTTCAACTTGCACGACGAGTCACTGTCGTGATTGTCGAGAGAGCTGCAGGCAGGCAGATTTTCGCGCAATAAGTTCACAGTTTCCTGTGAGATGTGGTCATAACCCTCACCCTGGAAGGTAAATTCCATACAAAACCAAAAGGAGGAATCTGAAATGGTGATGTCCACATACACTAATCCACGTTAGGGGTGGAGCTGGCTTGATGTGGGACACGTTTCTCAATCTCACTAAATTTCCTGCCTGTCTTTCTGCCAAAAGTGGAGTCTGGATGGGGGATGGCATTTCCACTATCTGGAGAGGCCAGGGTCGCATAACAAAAGGCGGCAGGCCCTATGAAGCTTTCCACTCTGGAATGCACATTCTGTGTGGGGGAGGTGCAAAAGCCTCTTCCCAGAGATGGCTTTGTTTTGACTTCTGAGAGCAAAGGCTCCTATCTCAGGGGGTCTGTAAATCACCTGTGGTGGCTAGCTAGTGAAAACCAGTCAGTCAACAGACTGGTAGTCGGTACGTTTTCAGGGAGCACCTATAATGTGCCATATGAATGCATTTATTAATAAATTAAACACTGGCATCAGTGTGAGTTCAATAATATGAGATCTGTGGTACCAAACACCTAGAGGTACAGTGAAGACATCATGTAGATGGGGTACTCATAAACATGAGTGTCCAGCCCATGTACTCGTTATGTCTTCCCTGTGCTCTTATAGTATCTAAGGATTGACATAGATATCACAGGGACACTTCCACACCTAAAACTTCAAAGGGACTCCCAGCATTTGTAAGAACTTGCTCTGAATAGGAGTAATTGAGTGTCCTCTGAAAAGATGAGCTTTCACTGGTTTTCTAAAGGGCATTTCTGATTCCTCACATCTAATGTAAGAAGGGAGATTATTCCAGAGCTTAGGAGTCAGAAATCTGAAAAGCGCTTCCACCTCTCCTTGTCTTTTTGATCCTGGGGCCTGAAGAAAGCCTTGACCCTCATAACGTAGGGATCGTATATATGTTATGTTATGTAACAGAGGTTTATAAAGCAGGATTATACCAAAAATTAGGCACTGTGGTACTGGTAGCAAGAACTCTCAGCATTGTCAATAATCAAATACAAGAGTAAACTTATCTTTTAAGGAGAGCAGGCCCACTGGTCTAAGGAACAGGTTTTTAAATCCTTCCTCAATTTATAAAGGTTTGGTTGAGCTTTCAGATGTTTCAGTAGTACATTACACAATTTTGCTGTCATAAAGGAAAAGCTTCTTCCACCCCAGTGAGCTTTCCTTATTCTGGGTATTTGTACTTTGTTGGCTGTACTAGATCTTAAGGTATGTGGAGGGATGTACCAGTGAAACATTTCCTCAGAAACTGAGCAGACTTTTGCTAACTTCAACAGAATTGTTGCTGACACATTTTACAGAGTTTTAAGTTTATTAGGTAGACGTGTTTAGCATCCTACAAATAGTGCATTACAATAATCAATTATTGATATTACCAAGGCAATGATTATTGTTTTCCTGTATTCTAATGGTAAAAATAGTAAGACCTTTTTTAAAGATTTTAACATGAAAAAGCAGGAGGTGCTCACCTGGTTTGAATGGTCTATGATGTTTAATTTGTTGTCAAAAATGACACCCATATTTCTCACCTTCTGGGCTGGAGTAGGCTGCGAACCTAGATTAGATGGCCACCAGGTGAAGTACCAGAAATTACTGTTGTTACCAAACATTAGCAGCTCAGTTTTATCAGAGTTGAGTTTAAGGTAGTTTATTAGCATCCACTGCACAATACTGTTCGTACATGAGCTAAACTGCAAGGTTACTTGTTCTGGATTAAATTTAATTGCTACCATTTACTGTATGTCATTGGCATAAGAACAGACCAAAAAACTGTATGCTCTGATCAGCTGAATAAGTGGGGTGATATATGCATTAAAAAAAGAGTTGGACATAAAGAAGACCCTTGCGGGACCCCACAAGGAGTAGAGGTATATCCTTTGTGCATCATTACTTGCTTTTATTGGTAAGAAAAAATTAAATCAATTTCAGAACCTCTCCTTTTATGCCTATTTTCTTAAGACGATTGATTATTGTGAGGTGAGCCACTGTGTTGAATGCGGTCGATAGGTCTGATAAGATTAAGGCTACACTCTCTCCTTTATAGACAATGGATCTTTTCTGTAGTTGCCAGGAGGGCTGACTCTGTGCTAAATCTGGGCCTAAAATCGTGTTGTGTGGAATGAAAAAGGTTCTTAGAATCTAGAAAAGAAATAACCTCTTTATTCATTGCATTCTCCAATATTTTTACTGGTAATAGTAAATGAGAAACAGGCCTATAGTTTATCACATCGGAGGAGTCAAGGGATGCTTTTTTTTCAAGGGGAGGATAGATGATTTTTTCCATGATGTCTCCAATTAACCTGAATCCAGTATATTATTCATGATACTAGTGAGGTGGGCAGCGATTGTTCCTGAAACGGAATAGAGTACCACCGGGGGACAGGGATCACTTGGAGATCCTGACTTAATAGTTTTTAAAAGAGAAACCATTTGTTCTTCTGTAACATAAGAAAATGTGGACAAGACAGGGAAAAGTCAGAGCAGTTTTGGTTTGACACATCAGTATTCTGGATACTACCTGGAATGTGTCCGCGACAAATTGATTGACCTTGGAAATCTTGAAAAATTATATTGACTTTGTTAAAAAAAAAATAGCCACTTGGTCACAAAATTCTTGACTAGGTGTGATCTTGTTTTCATCTTCAAAGGGAGAAAGGACTTTCACTGTTCTAAAATAAAAAATTCCCTAGAGGAATTGCTAGCTGCTTTTATTTTATCTGTGAAGTAATTTGTGTTAGATTCTTTAATCAGCTTTTTATATTGCTTTATAAGATTATATTTTAATTTATCCTCTTGAATATACTGCTTTCTCCATATCTCCTCCTGGTGCCTACATTTTTGCTTAAGGTCCCTAAGATCTTTTGACTACCATGTGGCAGAAGGCATTTTCCGATACGTTATACTACTTTATCTGGGGGCTAGTTGAGACACTACATCCTTAATCCATGATTCATATATGATTGAAGCTTTTTCCAAATCATCATTACCTGCTGGTAAAATGTTTTTTTAATAAATTATCAAATTTCATTGCATCATTTTTTTTCCATGCCCTATTGCTACTCACCACTTGGGTTTCAGCTTGGTCAGTTTGGGGAGTAGGAATGTTAATTTTAAACAAGATAACCTGTTATATCCATCCAGATCAGAGGTAGTAGTTTATCAATTCTAATGTTTGAATGATTAGTGAAAATCCAATCCAATCTATGGCCAGCAGAGTGAGCTGGGTGTTAAACTAATTGTTTAAAATCAAAGCTTATGAGATTATCAATTATCAGGTCTGTGTTTTTCTCCTCCAAACATTCTAAGTGAAAATTAAAATCACCTAGAATGGTATAGGTAGGATTGTCCGTACATGCTTCCATAAAGCCTAGTAAAGCTTTTAAAAAAAATTCTTTTGGTTGTGCGATAAATAGGTAATCCAGCAAAAGTAAATGTATGTCGATTCTGATTAAGTTATATCCACGTGGTAGGCAAGTTATAAAATCGAGATTGGATGATTCCTCGGCCCATGTTTCCATTAGAAAGGCAATATCAGTATTATTCTGATCTAAAACCTCTGCGAACGCCACTGAATGTTTAATAGGGGAACGCGTATTAAGGAGTAAGCAGTTAACTTCATGGCTTCCATTAGTTGACTGCACCTTACTTAATACTTGGTATAGGGGCATAGGGGTAAGTAAGGCGTTGGATTGGTAGGGGTCCTTTTCTATGTACTGCTTGATGGAGCAGACAGAATTGAATAATTTTTTTAACTGGCAGCCAATGCAGGGCTGCCAGAGCAGGGGCCCTTGACTTGCGCTTTGTGATTTTCAGAAGCGTCCATGCTGCTGCATTCTGAAGAATCTGTAGACGATTGCTGACATATTTTGACGGCAGAAATAGTGACAATTCCAGTAGTACAATCCTGTAGGAAAGTAGGATCTGCTTCTTATGGTTACCCCCACTTTTTGCTTGATGTAACACTGTTTTTGACTAGTCTGACTGTAATCCTGTTGATCAGGACCTCAGTCTATCTGCTTTCTCCCTAAACTGTTATGCTATATACTCCACATTGGATATTGGAGTACCCTTCTCAGTCTCTAGCATATGTTACACATGCACCCAGGGCATAGGTACCTGAGAGGCCTCCCATGGGCTGAAGCATGTATTATTCTACCCATGAAAGGCCATGCAAAATGGAACTACAGGCCTGCTATTGCAGCCTGTGTAAGTTGGTGCATGCATCACTTACTTAAGATATAGGGTTACTATATCTAGGTGTCATTGCACTTAAACCTATAAGTCAGCCCTATAGCAGGCATTTAAAAATCCTGAAGGCAGGGTGCTTGGTTCTAAGTGAGAGGGTGTCACTGCCTGAGCAAGACATCCATGCAGCCTACGGAGTCCATTCTCCCGGGTTGTCAGTGAAGCAGCCATATACTACTATAGAGGGGCATTACAAGACCCCGTGATGACCAACTCTAAAATGGCTGAAACAAACCCTAGCGCGTTTGGTGTCAAACATGTTGAAATCATATCACCACACCAGTAAGCTTCGTAAGTAAGAAGCGAGCTTCGTGGGGTCCCTGGTGTTCCTGGTACCAGCCTTCTAACTCCAGACAGCACAAAATGGTTGCTGCCAACCAGAGACACATTTCTGTCCTCCTGCTGCTGAGCCAAGCTCGAGCAGGGGAAGGCAGAACAATAGGCATCCTGTCACAGGGAGGTATGACCACCTCACAGACAGTATTTAGAGTATTTGGGTTGGGTGGGTGCGCTTGCCAGCGACTGAAAGTCTGCATGAGAGGCATATTTGGTGTCCCTGTGTATAGCCAAGTTCAAACCATTGGCATCCGCTCTGGTGCAAAACTGAACAAAGGCCAGGGGAGTAACCTCCCCTCTGTCCAGACCCTCCCCTGGGAGGTCCCCTGAATCTTTCCAACCCTCTCCCATGGTTACTTAAGGGCTTACCTGGCTGGAGGACCTTAGATTCATCATGGACAAGATTCTGACATGAAACCACTGCACTTCGACCATCTAGGCACTTCGCTGGGCTTCGTTTGGGCCTGACTCCATCTTCTTCTCAGTCTGCTGCATCGTCTGTGCTTGTGTACCATACAGGATCCATGCAGGACCTGTGGTGCATCAAAGACAACTGAAGATAATCTCCCTTGGAGTGAAGGACTCACTTCCCTGCAGGCCCCACAACACTGCTGACCTGTCTGCGGATTCTGGGCTCCTACCAACTCTGAAAGGCTCTGCAACACAGGAGGTTTGTTTCTACATCTCTGAGGTCAGGGCTGCCCTCTCACCAAGTTTGAGGCCAGAATACCTCATGGGGGCTGCAATACCAGTACCCCTGTGCACCGCATACTTTTGCAAGTGCATGTGCTTGTTGGCAATTCTTTAACAACTGAATGGGGCTCAGAGTAGCCCCAACCTCTGGCATCTCTTCCACTAAGATCTCCAATCACCTCGCACCGTGTGCTACTTGTCCTGTGAAGCAGCTTGAGGTCCTTTCGTGACTCATGTGCCTCCGCCCTGTGGGTCCAATTGAGGGTCAACTTTAGTTTTCTTGCTGGTCCAAACCGTACACTTTCTTGACTTCCTACATGCGTTCCTGTTGCCAAAGCTTGTTGGTGCTCCTGCCGGACAACAACCCCGTAGCACTCTACATCTTTTGTGGGACAGCTCACATCCAGCTCCTTGTTTTCCTCAACATCACCTGGTCCCCGCAGCTGCAGAGTCAATAGCACAGTCAACTATCCTGAAGCACCCGACATCAGTGGGCATTTGTCTAAAGAGCCCCTGGTCACTCTCAAGTGACCCAGTCTCTGTCCTCTCTTCTTCCAGGTACCCCTCAACAAAAATCCACATTTGGATTCCAACAGACATTCTTCTTCCTTCTAGCAGCGAAGTCCTCCATTGGGTTCGACGGCGGTTTCCGACACCACTTCACACCTATGCACCCAACTTCTCTGGGTTAGGTAACTTGGGTACTTTGGTATCCACGGGTGGAGTAGCTCTACAACCTTCTGTCTTCCACAGGGTTTCTTCGTAGTTCACTGGGAAGGATCAATAATCTCTAAAACTCCATCCGCGACTTTCACATAGAGTTGTACATAGCACGTGGTTGTGTGCCACAGTGCACCCGTGCTCCATGGGGTCCCTATATACTCACCTTGGGTGGTTCCTTGGGGTTCCAGAGATTCTTCCTCCTCTCGATATATCCTGACTCGAGTTGTGGCTCTTATACCACTTTCTTAGTATATGGTTTGGTCCCCCCCAGAGCCCACTGTGTATTAGTGCTATTTACTGTCATTTCTTTGCTTAAGTATTGTGTGCTTTGTGTCTACCCTATGTAGGAGATACTGTAACGTACTAGGTAGTGTTATATAATAAATACATATTTTTTTATAACTATTGTGTGGCTCTCTTTGCATTTAATTTATACTAGAAGATTGCATTCTGGTAAAACAAGCTGCTTTACACTCCTTCAAGACTTATCCTGAAGGCTGCTCTCCACAGCTACCACTTGGAGAGGTGCCCACTTTAATTAGTGCACAGCATATACCAGGCCAGCCTCTCACAAATCCCAAGTTGAGAAGTCCCTGGGGTACTATTCTGCGCATTTTGACCGAGAGCCAGCTCAACACATTTCTTAAGGTACAAAGAACACCAAAGCAGCATGCTGCTATCTTTTTAGCCTGGATTTCCATGCAAGTCATGCAACATCATCCCACTGGTCTAAGCACTTAGACTTTCATCACACAAGTAGTCTTACTACTACACACTTGCTACATACCCACCACACATACATCCACATGGAATATCAGTGCAAAGATTTGGGGAATCATACAGAATACATCATTTTGCCATCTGAGATGAAGTATCTGGAGCCTCCATTATCCCTCATCTGCTCTTCAGAGCCTTTCTTACGATCCTGTGCTTCCCTTTGCAGATTGTAGTAACCCCTTGGCCCCTTAGCTATCAATCAACCATTTGTTCTGACTTCAGCCATATGAGTTTCTCAACCCCTTTTGCCATCCTACACAGACCACACTAATTTCCACCCATTCACCTTTAAACTTCTCTGCCAAGTTTCAGTCCCTATGCCCACAGATTGCCCCCCAGGTAACTGTGCCACAATCACAGAGCATCCTCTATCACTCGTATGTCAGAGTGTTAGCAGTCCTGGTAATTTAATAACTTTGCATGCTCTGTTTTTTCAGCAAATACAGACCAGTTCTTTAAATCGGCTAAAACTGTGGGGATTCCTAGGGTTGAAGTGTATGAGAAGCATGAATAAGAAATATTTACAAAAGATGTCCTCCCGCTCCCCTTCTTCTTCCTTCTCTTCTCGGTCATTTCGTGCATTACAGCATTGATCCTCCTCCTACTTTTATTCCTAGTCATCCTTTTCTTAGCTGTTGTGGCACTCCTTCTTCTCACCCTGGTCCTGGTCAAAATAGTTCTGGTCACCCCATTGCGGGTTTCCTGAATCTGGTGCTCCTTGTTGTCTTTCCTGACCCTAGTCTTCCTGGCCCTGTTCTTGGAATATCCATCTATTGGCCCTTCATGAGCCTTCTGATCCTGGTACTTATATGATTGTCACTTTGAAACTGCTGATCTGCTGGATCCGTAACCACCTAGCCCTCTTGTCCTGCGTCATCTGGGGTTGGCACTTCTAGTCTTCATGATTTGAGTCATCCTGATTATCCTTGCCTTGGTCCATGTCCTTGTGGTCCACCTGGCACTGTGTCAACTGCTCCTCCTTATTAGGACCTCTTGCTTCTGGTTTTCATGATTTCCTTGATCCTCGCAATCCAAGAGTACTACTGCCCCAGTTTCTAGTCCCCAGCTCTCTTTGGAACACTTCAGACCCTGTTCCCCTTGCTTCTGACCTCTCTGGCCCACATAGGCCAGTTCCTGTCTCTGCTTATTCTGATCCTTCTCATACAACTAATCCTCCCGTATCTGGTCCCTGGTCCTAGTGGCCCTTGTTCCACCTGCACCCACTTCTGACCTCACTAGTTCTCTGGGTCCTCTTCCAGCATGTCATGATACTCTTGGATCCTGGTCCTCTTGCTGATTGTCATCCAGGACTAGCTTGTACACATTGTCCTGATCCTCCTTGTTCAGGTCATCCTGCTGTTAGCCTCCAGGCTTGGTCATCATGCCTCCTGTCATCCTGGCCTACCTTGTCCAGGTCCTCCTTTTCCTCCTATTCCTGGTCCTGCTATCCTAGTATGCCAATCCTTATGCTCCTGGACCTCTAAGACTTGAGATTCCTTTTCCTCTTGGCTGAGGTCCCACTGGTCCTCCTTGCCTTGGCCTTCTTAGCTCTTACCATGTTGGCTCTGGTTGCTTGGCCATCTTCTCATGATCCTTTCTGTCCTGTTCTCTTAGTCTTCTTCACTCTCAGTGGGGTTTGCCTTGCAATGGTATTTGCTAGTCCTGATCCTCACAGTCTGTATTCTCTTCTTGGTTTTGTGCCCACCGGTTTTGATCCTTGTGTTTCTGGTCCTCCTTTTATATGTCTTTCTATACCTAATACTCTTGGTTCTTGTCCTCCCACACATCCAAGTCCTATCAGGCTCCCTTTCCCTGGTTCTTCCTTTTTTTTCTTGATTCTCTTGACTCTTGTCTATTTGACCAGGTCCTTCTGATCCTTCTCACCTTCTTCATCTGATTCCTAGTACATCAGTTTCTGGTCATGCTTGTCCACTCCATCTAAGAGGCCTCTTGTTTTCTATCTCTCTTAGGTCTTCCCATTTTAACATTTGTCTTCCTTGTTTGGATCTTTCTTGTCCTCCTGATCTTGTGCTTTGACCTTATGGCCTTCCTGGCACTGTACCCAATAACCTGGTTTTCTGTCTGGGTCCTTCTGAGCCTCAACAGATTGGACATTGGTCTCCTAGACATCTGAGTCTGGTCCCCTAAGCTTTACTGGTTCTGGCTGTTTCGGTCCTCCTGATCTTCCTCATCCCAGTCCTGTACCTTCAGCTCATGGTTTTTGTGTTCCATGTGCTACTCTGTGTCCCCATCCTATGGTCATGGTCTACCTGGCAGTTCTAAGCCTGATCTCTGTCCTCCTAGTGCTCTTATTGCTCATCCTTCTAATCCTCCTTGCTCTGGTCCTGGTCCTTCTGGCTCTCAAACTACTGGTATTGTCAGCATTGAACCCTTGATTATGCTGGTTCCCTGGTCCCATTGGCCATAATCCTTATACTCCCAATCTCCCTAGTCATCCAGGATCTGTTCCTGATCCTTCTGCTCTTTTTCCTCATGCTTCTACCCTAACTTTACTTGGTCCTAACACTCATCTTTCTGGTCATCTTGTTCATAGCTCTGTGGCCTGTACCTCCAGGGTGTGGCCATCCCTGTCCGGATCTCACTAGTACTGATCCTCCTGTTCCTCTTCACCCTCTTTGTCTTGGTCCTAGGACTCAAGGTCCTGATCCTCTCAGCCTGGGTCTTCCTGGTCCTCTTAGTCCTTTGCTTCCTAGTCCTCTTAGAACTTTTCCTTCCAGTTGCCAATGTCTCTGGTCTCACCGACCTGACACTCAAGGCCAAGGTCCGGCTATTTTTGTTTTTCATAGTCATTGTCCTTCTGGAGATTATGTACCTGTTGATCATGATCATTTTGCTACTGGTCATCATAATTTGATTTCCCCTGGGCTTATTTCTTATGGACCTAGCTCTCCAACCATCCTAGCATTGGTCTCTTGGTCCTGGTTATCCTAGTACTTCTTGACTTATTTTGCTTGTTATTATAACCCTTGCTGTTTGGCAAATCTGCCCATTCTTGGTTCCCCTAGTCTTGGCTCATCTGGTTTTGTTCCTTTCTGGTCCTTTAGGCGCCCTAGTTACTTTGTTCTGGTTCTTCTCAATCTGTACCTCCGATCCCTGACACCATACCTACTTGTCCATCTGTCCTCTACTGTCCTTGCCCTCTTAGACTTTGCACTCCTGGTTTTTGCTTTTTTAGTCCTTCTGGATCCTTGTCATGTTAGTCCTAATGGTACTGCAGCCATTGATCTTGACCCTGGTCCTCCTGGCCACCACTACCAAGTCCCTTTGCTCTTCCACACTTAGTGATCCAATTCCTGGTCCCCAAGGTCCTAATCTTCATGGCCCTCTTCATCCTGGTATATTCATGATCATTTTAGTTCATCTAGTCCTCCTTGCTCTTGTCTTCTGGGTGCTCTTGGTATTAGCCTCTGTGGTCTTCCTAACCCCTTTCCTGCCTGCTTATCCTGGTTTCCTAGTACCACAGGCCATTGCCCTCCAGTTCCTGATCTTCATAGTCCTCTTCAATCTAATCCTGAGCCTACTGGCCCTAGTCTTCCTGCTCCTTGCCCTAATTTTCTGCATTCTAGCCTTAGAATGTACTAACCCTCTGCATCTTGGTCTGTCTTGTTATTATTCCCATGTACTCCTGCAATCAGTCCATTGAATCCTGGATCTCCTGTTTCACAGGCTCCCGGTCCTAAACCTTTTTACCCCCTCAACCTAATTCTCATCCATCGGTCCCCCTAGTCCTGCTCCCCTAGTTTATCTAATGCACTGGTTTGCATGCTCCGAGTCCTTCTGCTCCTGGTTCTCCTGGTCCATGCAGTCCTGGTCCTGGTTCTGGTACTTATTTGCTTGATCCTCATGTATCGGGATTTCTGGTGCTGGTCTCACTGACCTTGATCTCCCTTGCCCACCCCTACTTCCCCAGTCCTCCAGCCCCATTCTAATCCTACTAGTTATCCTGGTCACCTGATTTAAATGTTCTACCTTGTTTTTGTTAATCTGACCCTGGTCCCCTCTATCATGGTCCTTCTAGTAGTGGTCCTCCTAGGGCTGGCCTTCCTCATCCCACTAGCACTGGTACTCATAGTTCCCATATTTCAGGTCACTCTGGTGTATGTAGTCCTACTCACTCTGGTTTAGGATCCCCCTAAGTCTGACCCTCATGGACATTCTGATCCTTGTTCCACTCGCCCTAGACTTCCTGTTCCTTTATATCCTCCTGCAGTTTCTAATCTAGGATCTCCCGGTCCTGCTTGCCCGGGTCTTATCTGGCTGTGGTCTTCCTGTCACTGGAATATTTGCTTCAAACCTCTCGGTACTAGATCTGCTATCCACTGTCTTGACACTCTCATCTCTGAAACTGGTATTCTTTGCTCTGTCTACCTCAGTCTGATAATCCTTGCCTTGGCCATCCTTGTTCCTTCCTTGGTAGTGCTCTCAGGCTCTCCTCACCATTATGGTCCAGGGCCTTGAGTTCCTTCTATCCCTGGTGATTGTTTCTTTGGGCCCTTGTCCACTGGGTCCAGAACTCCCTGTTCCACATCTTCCTGGCCCTCTTGATTCTTCTCACCCAGGTAGAATATTGAGTTTAATGTCAAAATAATTACAATTTATAACACTCCTTAATGATAAAGACAGATTATGAGTCACAATTCTGAAAATGACACTTTCAGAAAGTTCATCATTTGTGTGTCTTTAACATTTAGAAAGTTGGCACTTTATTGTGCCAGCCCTTTGGTGCCTGTAGCCTGTATCTTGGGTCACATGGCAAGTGATGTTTGTGTATAGCGAAGCCCGGCAAAGCCTCACTACAGAGATGCCAGACTCATTTGATCCGAGGGGAAATCCCACAAAGCCCTGCAGAGCCTCACTGCAGAGCAGCCAGCATCATCAGAACTGATGCAAAGCGATAAAATGCCCTGCAAAGCCTTGATGCAAAGCTTCATCAGAAACTACACCGGATGAAAAGAAGCTGCACAAAGCAATGACACACAAGTCATGCACCAGTGTTTAAGGGACTTTGTTTAACGGGCCCAACTGGGTCCCTGTATTCAGCCTGCGCTCTATCACATACAGACTGAACTTGTGACTTTGTGCTTGTTATGAATGGGGGTCTCTAGTTGGCAGAGGTAGGTACCTTTGTCCAAATAGTCTCCCTTGCTTCTAGTTAGGGTAAGGGGGATACACACTTTAGGTAACCCCTGCTCACCCCCTTGGTAGCTTGGCACGAGCAGACAGGCTTAGCCCAAAGGCAATGTGTAAAGTATTTGTACCAACACTCATAGAAACACAGTGATAACACCACAAATGGACACCACACCGGTTTGAAATATTAAAGTACCTTTATCTAAACTTAAAAAGACCAAAACTACAAAAATCCAACAAACAAGTATTCAGAAAAATGACTTTCAAAAGGTTTCAGAAACTGTGTCCATAGAAAACTATGGATGTGTGATTTTTTGCTAAGTACCTGTTTATGCGACAAAATTCACCAAGCCAAACAGCCCCAGCGATGAGAGGCATTGAAAAACAAAGAGATGCGTCGTTCCTGAGACCTTCGTGGATGCAATGCAACAATACCGCTGTACAGGGGAGCGAAGCGTCGGGTCTGGTCTGTAGGGGGAAGCGATGAGTCGGTTCTCAGACGACTCCGATCCGCGGGTGAAGTGTCGGGGAAAACTGGCGGCACAGGGATGATGGGTGGAAATCCAGGCTGCTCGGGCGAACGATACGGCGGCGGTGAGCAGCGCTGCGTTACCTTTTTAGCCACAATCCCTCGATGCATCGAATCTTGCAGCGGCGAAAGGCGCTGCGTTGGTTTCAGTAGCGACGAAGGGGTGCAGTGAGATTCTTCACGCACCACAGCATTGTGTCGGAAAACTGTCGCCAGAGGAGCGATGCATCAACTTCTTTGCATTGCTTTCCACCTCCAGGCAGCAGAAACAACCTACAGAGGCCCCACACAGTCATAGGTACTCCTGGCAGGTCATAACTCCCATCAAGGAAGTTCATGGTAGCTGGGGGTGATGTCTTTGTGTTCCTGAGACTTCAAAACAGGAGGCAAGCTCTGCTCAAGCCCTTGGAGATGTTCCTCAAGCAGGGGACACAGCACACAGCAAAGTTGTTCTCCTTTCTTTGGCAGAAACAGCAACTGCAGGCCAACCCCAAACAAACAGCAAGGGCAGTTCTTCTCCTCAGTTTCTCCAGCTCTTCTCCTCAGCAAAGGTTCCTCTTGGTTTCAGAAGTAGTCTAAAGTTCAGGGGTTTTAGGTCTCATACTTATACCCCAAAATGTCTCAGTTCTCTTTGTGCAAGGGTCTTTGAGCCCTGTCCAAACCAGTTCTGTCCTCTTGTGTTCAGCTGCCCAGCAGGAGGTGAAGAAAACATTGTGTAAGGCAGACAGGCCCTATTCAGGTGCAAGTGAAATCTCCTCCCACCGTCCTAAATGCAGACCGGGCCTATTCAGGTCCTAGTGAGAACTCCTCCCCCTACTCTGAATGCAGCCCAGGTCTATTCAGCAAAGGCCTGACTCATTCAGGAAAGGCAGAACGCACATCAACCCCCCCGGTGGCTGTCTGAGAGAATGCACCTCCCCTGCCCCTGTCACTCCAAAACCAGACAGTCAATACACAAATAGGCAGAGGCACACAGAGAGGTTAAACAAGAAAAAGCCTACTTTCTAAAAGTGGCATTTTCAAACACACAATTTAAAAACCATCTTTACTAAAAGATGTGTTATTAAATTCAGAGTTCAGAGAGCCTATACTTTATTTCTCTATCTTGTTCCAATAGGAAGTTATATTTATAAGATGTTATAAATAAAGTCTTATTCTATCCTACGGTGAAGATAACCTTTCGATAGTGAAAAACAAAATTGCCAGTATTTCACTATCAGGACATGCCACACACACTTAGCCATGTCCTACCTCTCCCATACACTGCACTCTGCCCACAGAGGTACTTTGAGCCTACCTTAGCGGTGACTAACATGTAATAAAAGGGAAGGTTAGGGCAAGGCAAGTGGGTGAACTTGCCAAGTCGACATGGCAGTTAACAACTGTGCACAGACACTGCAGTGGCAGGTCTGAGTTACCTTTTCAGAGCTGCTCATGTGGGTGGCACAATCAGTGCTACATGGCCACTAGTAGCATTTTATTTACCAGCTCTGCACACTAAATGCACTTTACTAGGACTGATCAGTAAGTCAAATATGCCAATCATGGATAACCAATTATGTTCACAATTTGCAGAGAGAGCATATGCACTTTAGCATTGATTAGCAGTGGTAAAGTGCCCAGAGTCCTAAAACCATCAACAGGTCAGGAAAAAATAGGAAGGAGAAGCAAAATGTTTGGGGATAACCCTGCAAAAATGGCCAAGTCCAATAGTGCCTGTCCTGAGCGACAATATACCCACAGTTAGCACTTTACGCTTTTTAGCATAATTTTCACTTAAATCTTTCAAATTACATATCTCTGATTCTACTAGTTGGACGTTTGTAATTTTTGTCTCAAATAATTGACTACATTTTACTCTATATTTTTTTCAATTGGTGTGGAATGTTTCTTGGGTTGTGTTTCTACTTAAGTATTGTTTGAAGTGATGCATAAATACTTTACACATTGTATCTAAGTTCAGCCTGCCTGCTTTTGTGCCAAGCTACCAGAGGGTCAAGCATGGGTTACTTTGAGGAATGCTTGAGTTTCACCCTGCCAAAATTTATGGTTGCTGCTTGAGTAGGGTTTTACCCCCCTGGACCAGTAACCCATTTTCCTACATTGGTGTTCAGCAGTGAGACTAGGACTGTGCAGTGCCATGCAGTGATTTTGCGTTATACTAAAAATCCCAGCTAAATAATGTATTATCATATTCAACCTCTTTTTAAATTCTCTCAAAATTAATTCCTATCTCACCTTCATAGACTTGGGACTCTTTTGTTATTGCACCTGTGATACCTTGCCAGAATGGAAATGCATTTCAACTGCCTACCATACTCCAAAATGAGGGAGCTGAAGAGTGGGCTGGTCATGAAGAAGGGGTTCAATAAGTGGGTCCTTCGAGATGCTCTTTATGATTTTAAGGTAGCACACTGGTGGGGGAGTCCTGCAGAGGACCAAGAGGATGATGGCCCTAAGAAGGATGAGGATGACGGAAATGACTTAGCACTGGCTCCAGAATAAATAGGAGGGCTCACAAATATTGGGTACCTTTCTGGTCCCCTGCAGGAAGCAGTGTATCCATCCACACCCTGTCTCCTAAAGAGTTGAAAGACAGTCAGGCAGAGAAGGACCTCAAGCTGTAGCTATCCATACTATCAAAGAAGAGAGAAGAGCTGAGGTAAAAAAAAAGCCTTAGCAGAAGAGTGAAAGTCTAAAGTAGAGAGAGCTTTGGAGGTTAGAAAAATGTTGTTGGTTCAAGAACTGAGACTAAATAAGCTATCAGAATCCAGCAGTGATGCCTCAGTCCCAAAAGAGATCAAGGAGTCTACATACCTAAAGCCCTGGTGCCCAACAAGGAGTTGTGGGATAATATTGGTAGATTGTTTGCAGTGTACAAGCCAGCCCTTAGAAAACATAGGGTCCCAGAGGAGTTTTGGGTGCACAATCTGCGGGGTCACATGCTAACTGTAGAAATGGCTGACCAGATGCAGAGATGCCCTAGATTCCCATTAAAGCAGCCCTTATCACTAAATTTAGTGTTACCCTAGAGAGATACCACTTAATATTTAGGGACAGTCACAGACTAACAGGCCAGTCTTGCGTACAGCACTGAATGTTTGGGAGGAGGGTATCAAAGAGAGAAGTTATGAAGCGCTATATGATCTAGTTTTGAGAGATCACATGCGCAACAACTGTTTCACAAACATCTGGTTTACTGCAGGCTCATTGACCCCAGGGAGCTTGCAAAGGAGGCAGACCTCTGGGTTAGTAACAGAGTGTCTGGAAAGGTACTTGTGAATCATCCTAAAGAGGGTCATTCAGTTTCTCTTAGGCACATAGTGACCCTGTAGGTCCCAGTATAGTTTTGGGGGGGAAAGGGTTCCCATACCCCTTCTATGAATAGGAGGGGAGGTTCTGGTAGGCAGTGGCCCAGGTGCCCAATTTCCAACCCTGGTACTTTGATGGCTCCTAGTTGGGACACAAGCAAGAGAACCTGGTCTGTACCACGAGACGATCCACTGGGTGAGAGCTCACTAGTGTCATGAGAGCCATGAGGGGCAGCCACCCAGGGAACCCAGACTATTCAGTATTCTCTGGGTACCACTCCCCAAGGTAGAGTACAGAGACCCAGATGTAGAGGCAGGAGGTGGAAACAGTCCACAGTATGAGGCGGAGTAGATCAGGAGTTGCCAGCCTTGAGAACAGAACTCACCAAGACTCAGGGCCGGACTGGTGATTCCGGGCACCGGGAAATCCCCCGGTAGGCCGGATGGGGTGAGGGCCCGTTTTGTTTTTGGGCCCGATTGTTTTGCAAAATCGGCCCCCCAGTAACAAAATCAGAAGACCACCTCCTGCCAGTCTGTCCGTGACAGAGTCAGACAGTCTCTTTGCACTAGCGAGGAAAAAGCACAACTGCCATTGATGAGCTGCAGGTGATGATCTCACCTGTCCTCATCTCACCAATGGCAGTGAAGCTTACTGTGCACTTTGGACGGGTGTTTTGACTAGTGCATGTGCGCAGGGTGCGTGCATGCCATGTACCCCTTTGGCACTGCGCACGCCGCCACAACTAGTGACCAGGCCCTTCACCCGCCCTTCATGTAGGGAGTGATGACGTCACGTCACCTGACCAGAGAGACTAATCATCTCCTAGGGCTTTGGTCCACAAGCCAGGCATGCAAACTTGGGGAGGGGGCACAGATCATTGGTCCAACTCGCGCTTCGTGCAAATCTGACAATGATCTGTGCCCCCTCCCCAAGTTCACCAGCCTGCATAGTAGCGTGCACATTGTTTTGGTCTGCCTGTTACACACGCCACAGGCACCACAGACCGCACATAGTGTAGAAGGCAGCTGCCAGCCAGCAAACAGTAGTAGAGTGCTGAGTGCATAGGCCTGAGCCAGACTCCACTGCATAAAGTAAGTGTGCCAGCGACCTGGCTTAAGTTGAAATTGTAGGTTCATCACATGCAACAGGAGTGTGGGATGGATGGTACTACAGCAGGGGGTGGGTCCTGCTCTTGTAATGTATCCTGATGAGGTGATCTCCATGGCAGAGGGCACCAGGCATGTGATTAGATGCCCAGCATAAACTTCTTGATGTTTTAGTTCTTGAGAACTTCAGCTACCCTATTTAGCTTCCTTGCAGTTGATGAGGTCACAGGTCATTATGACGATAGAAGCAGATACTTAAGTTTGTAGGCTTGGAATTGAAATTGAGAGAGCATGTCAAATTTTAACAGACAGGTCATCCTCACCTGCCCCAAAACAGCAAGTCAAAACCTTATTTTGGGAACTGCAACACGAGGAGCAAAAATGCCTTTACCACAGAAAGTGTTACTAGAGAAAAGGGAGAGAAAGTGCCAGCAATAAGCAACATCTGTGAACCCATGATCAACAACTAAAAAGTAAGAACTTGCACTCTCCGTTTACCTAAGTGCTTGACGGTGACGGGGTAAACATTAGAAATCACTTTTAAGCATGGCGGGTGATGACAAAAGGCTGTTCAATGTTGTACAAAATGAATACACTGTCGGAATCAAAAGTAGACCTCCAAACATTCCGGCAGTGGAAATTGTCCATGCTTTCTTATTGAAGGGGCTTATTGAAAAGATTTAACTGCTCCAGGCCACACAAAATCTCAAAATTGCAAAGGGATATACTCCTATTTGCCTCAGCGAAGAATGAGCGTTATATCTTTTCATTACAGAAATCCAGTTGTGCTATTTTTGCTAACTGTCTACCATAAGTTCTGGCATGTAGATTCTTTGTGTTATCATCAGATTCCTTCAAGTTGCTGGTAAGTTTGATTTAGTTGGTTGGTGGGCTTGGACTGATAGGACCTGAATTTGCTTGTCATGTGACAGGCCTACTAAATGGACTATATCCTGTTTTTTCAATGACTTTATCTTAATAAAGGGTCCAGCCTCAGAATGGATCTCAAAACAGCAATCAAGAACAAACCAAAATCCCCACACTTTCACTTCAGGATTTATCTCCGCAGAAAGGACGGTGGGTGCCAGGGTGCTTATGTGTCACGTATTCATGCTTTCTGGCTGCCTGGGTACGTATGTGTGACATTTCCATGCTTTCTGGCCTGGGTGCTTATGTATGACATTTCCATGCTTTCTGGCTGCCTGGGTGCTTATATGTGATGCTTCATTGCTTTCTGGCCTGGGTGCTTATGTACGACGTTTCCATGCTTTCTGGCCTGGGTGCTTATGTGTGATATTTCCATGCTTTCTGGCCTCAGTGACCTGGATGCTCATGTGTGACATTTCCATGCTTGCTGGCCTGGGTGCTTATGTGTGACGTATCCATACTTTCTGGCCTGGTCTGACGTTTCCATAGTTCTGGACTCTGTGCCCTAGGTGCTAGTTATCAAGTGCATAAGTGTGACATTTCCACAGTTTCTGAACATAGTGGCCTAGGCGCTTATGTGTGACATTTCCACTGTTTATGGCCTCAGTGGCCTGTGTGCACATGTGTGGCATGTCAGTGCTTAATAAGTGAGTGACAATTTCTTGAAAATACAAAAACGAATATCCCAATGTACTTCTTATGCTATAAAGTTATGATGTTGAAACAGTCTTAAAAAAAGCCTAAAACACATAGCACTTTTGGCTGAAAAGACAAGAGTGGCCCGAAGGGTGTTGAGATCATTACTGTACTGCCACTTGAAGAGTCCTGGGCAGCAATGTATGCAATTTCACTCTCTCTTACTCTGACCCAGGGAGTAATCTCTAGGTTGTGGTCTCTTCTTCAGTTGTGATCGTATTCTGTTTCACACCATGCCTCAGTCTGACTCTGTTTAATGAAGCAAAGCAGTCTCTCCCACTGTTTCAATTTTAGCTTGTATAGAGTTTCTCTGAGCCTGTACTGAGAAACACTCTCTTGAAGAGTTATGATATCACTCAACATTGTGCAGTCTGTTTGTGAAACATGATCCCACACTATAGTATACTATTTCTTAAACTGCACCGGAGAGAAGCCTCTTACTCTGTCTTGGACACCACCACCCCCATGCAATCTCACATGATCATGTGCAGTCTCCCTACAAATTCTGAGAGGCACTCAGAAAAATAATTTCGGCTATGTTGATAATTTTGTGGACTTCAGGCATGTGCAGATAGACTGATAGAAAGAATCAAACAGAAGGCCCTGACATCATTCTTAATGATGAAACCAAAAAAAGTAATTATAGTGTTAATGATAATAATTCCCAATGAGAACATGCATGACTGAAAGGGAGCCAATAATTGAGAATTCTTGAGTTGGAATTATTTACATGTTTGAAATTCATAACATGTGTCTGCAAGAGAATGGGTGATCCCATCTTTACCATGTTACATCTGCCTGAATCTGTAGGATTCCCTGTTTAGGAAATGAAAAATTCTGCAAAGCATACTCTACACACATGTGACACAACAGTTTCTTTATACCATATAACCAAGCCCCATGCATTAGGTGTTTGTGAACTATAGTTTTTCTCGCAGAAGAAAAAGCATCACATATCTATGATTGTAGTATCCTTATGTATTTCATGTGGATATCTTGAGTGGTGGCCTTCGTGACACCTTGTTATAAGAATTGAAACACAGAAAACTTGTCAGATTGATATCAAATCTGGTAATTTAATTTAATTGCGGTATCAATAGTTTTGATGTTTGCTGACGTATACTAAGGGATATCTTTTTTCAAATTTGTTATCAGTTTGCATCAGCTTTGAAAACCCTCCTGTCTATCATTTTAGATTTTCACTATGGATAATAAAGGTGCTGGGAAGAGAAAATCAGACACCAAAAGGAGGAGCTGAGAAAGAACGTGAAAAAGGAAACAAATGCAAGAGATTGAAGCAAGCCACTACCAAAAAGTGACAGATATTTCTTTCGAAGCCGGCAGCAAGTCCACCAGCTTCAGTAGTGAAGGTGCTGAACAAACTGCTGAAGGCCAAAGAACTGCAATAGGCAGTGAAGGTACTGTAACTGAGGCAGCTCTCAAGTATATAGAAGGTTACATAGTATTAGAAAGTGATGTAGATTCCAAAGAGAAGTGTCAAGAGGACCCTGTAGTTGAGAAATCAGTATGTGCTGATATGACTTTAACTCATGCAGTTTTTGGAAAGAGGAAACTGCACAAGAAAGGAGGAGCTGAGAAAGAACGTGAAAAGAAGAAATAAGATACAAGAGAAAGAAGCAAGCCATTACCAAAAATTGACTGATATTTTTAGGCCCAAAAAAGATTTGTTTTCTCTTCAATGTGACATCACGTCTACCAGCTTCAGAAGTGAAGCTGTTGAATACACTGCTGAAGGTCAAAGGACTGAAAAGAGTAGTGATTCCACAGTAAAGGGTGCTGCACCCAAGTCTTTATAAGGTTACATTGAAATTGAAAGTGAGAAAGAAGATCCCAAAGTTGAGAAATCCTCATTTGCTGATGTGACATTAATTGATCCAGCGGAGTACCAATGGTTGTTGAGACCAACATCTGAAAATTTAAATGCCTTTTTTAATTTTCATCCCTGTCAAACTGATGGTCTAAGGTGGAATGCTAAAAGACTATGGGCCATATGTAGGTAAATTATTTTTACCGATTCTTAAATACCGAATTTTACCGAATCGGTATTTAAGAATCGGTAAGTTATATGTAGGTCAACAATCGGTAAACATTACCGAATCGGTAAAATTCGGTAAACATGAATCGGAATTTACCGATTCGGTAAATACCGAAGCGGTATTTTCCGAATCGGTAAATACCGACGTGGTATATTCCGATTCGGTAAATACCGATTCGGTAAATACCGAATCGGCAGTTCAAAAGCACATGACTGCAAGCAGCCAATCCTGTGCAACCTCAACCCCACCCAACCAGGGAGTGGCCACACCCAGGCAGGTGCACACAATTAGCAGACTCTGGAGAGGCTGGGAGTGCTGAGGAGAGGAAGAGAGCAACTGCCAGATTCAGACCTGGAGACTGCAAGAATGGCCAGCCAGGACACAGAGAGGGAAGGAGGGGAGAGGAAGCGAAAGCTCAAATTCAGCCCAAAGGAGCTGCAAGTTCTGGTGGAGGAGGTCGTGAAGCAGCACCAGAAACTATTTGGAAAACTGTCACAGCAAGTGCCTGAGTCAGAAAAAAGAAAGATCTGGCTTGGAATCCAGGCACAGGTGAATGCCGTGGGAGTGACCCCCCGGGACATCGATATCCTGAAGAAGCGATGGTATGACATCCGCATCATCACAAAGAGGAAGGTGGCAGATTTAAAAAAAGAGGCCAGCCAGACAGGAGGTGGACGCAATAGAGCACCAGCCCTGACAGAACTGGAGGAGCTAGTGGAGACAACGATTGAGCCAGAAAGCATCGTGGGGATTGGGGACGCTGACAGCTCCGCCAGAGGCACCTCCAAACAAGGTAAGACGCTTGCACAGCAATGTGCCCCCCCCCTACCCCTATCCCAACTCCCAAAATGTGCCATGAGAATCCCACTCCAGTACAGGTATTAGTGCATGCCTGCAATGCATCATGGGAGATGTAGTCCCTGAAAGGCCAAACATGAGACGAGGACATTGAGATACTGTCTAGAAATTGTATTGTCATGTCATTCTAGAAAAAGCTTCAGGTACACTTAGCTGCTGTCGCTTTTCTGTCCACAGGCACTACTGCGCACAGAACTGGCCATGAGAAGGGAGAGAGGGCATACCACACACCCAGCACAGAGAAGGCCACCACCAGTTCCGCCCAGGGAATGGCACCACAGGCAGTTACACCACCCCAGCCAGCATCGCCGCTCCTGCCAGCATCCCCAGTCCTGCAGGTTTCACCACCATCTTCACCTCCTGCATTACACAGGTTGAGGAGGCGTCCTGCAGCCAGGTTGGATGTGACCGACTCATCATCCGAGGAGTCGAGGGGCCCGGAAACGTCCACTGTACCCCAGAATGTAACCCATGCCAGTGTGCCTTCCGAGTCTGAGGGAGAACACACAGTTGGCAGACGGCGCCGCAGGGCTCGGCCGCAGAGTCCACCTCCCCTTGGGCAGGGCCATGGAGTGTTCTCAGGTCTTGAGGGCACCATAGTGAAGATACAACGCGTCCAGGCAAGGGCAATGGTGTCCGTACAGCGACAGATGCGTGGCCTCAACAACACCTTTGGTAACATTGAAAAGGGCATCACCACCATGGCAGGGGGCATTGCTGATATGGCAGCGGGCATGCGGGACATGTCCCAATCCATCATGCTGCTGTGCTCGAAGTTCGATGAGGACAGGGCCACACGGCGCAGGGGACATCAGAGGAAGGATCAGACCTCGAGGACAGTGAACCGGCTGACGACTGCCACATCGCTGATCTGCAGGCGCTCTGTGGCGATGCAGGAGGGCCTTGCACAGTGCAGCACAGATGTGTCCAGGGGGATGGTTAGGGTCACAAGTGCACTAGAAGTGCTGCTCACCAGCCAGTCTGCAGCAGCTGGCGCTTTGGATGCTGGCGACACAGAAGACACGACCAGCAGGAGCAGCATAACCCCCCCTGTCCCAGACACTCGTCGGAGCAACAGGCGTCAACGTGGTGCCACTGGTACCCCAGCCAGTGAGGACGCCCCCTCAATTCCATCCCGCACTGCTGTGCGTGGGCGCAAACATTAATGCGTCATGAGAAACAATGACACATTTGGGTGAAGTAACCCTTAACTCAAAAAATTTTACTTTTTCATTGTTGTTGGAATACAATTTCCTTTGTGTTGTGGCGTAGTGCTGCCTGATTAAACTACGTTATGGCATCCAACTACAGGCTGTGTCCCCTTACTCATTCAGAAATAGTTGCATGTGATCTCTGCCCGTCTCACTCTTCCATCTGTTGCTGTTTGTACTCCTGCTGCGTTGGCCTCTGCATGTGCAGACTCATCATCAGTGTCCTCAGTATATGTAATTTCGACCTCTGTGCCTCTCTTTGTGGCAAGGTTGTGCAGCATTGCACAAGTGGCAATAATCTTGCAGCAGAGGATGGGTGTGTACTGGCGTGCACCTCCACTCTTATGGAGGCAGCGAAACCTGCTCTTCAGTAGTCCAAACGTGCGCTCCACCACATTGCGAGTAGATTTGTGTGCCACATTATATCGTCTCTCACTCTGGGTTGATGGGTGTAGGTAGGGAGTGAGGATGAATGACCGCACGGCATATGCACTGTCCCCTAGGTGAGTAAAAGGGAGACATCAGTCACATGCCTCAATACACTATGATTTGCACTGAGTACTATGTAGCGTCACTGTTACTTACCTAACAGATATCCTTCTCCAAATTCTCCCGCAAGCAGTCGTGTGTAGATCCCACTGTTCTGGAAGATGTAGGAGTCATGGGTGCTCCCAGGGAATTTGGCAACGATATCAGTGATGATGTTCCCTGCATCGCAGATTACCTGCACATTGATGGAGTGGGTGGACTTTCTGTTTCTGTAGATGTGCTCAGTGGCAGCTGGTGGGCAGATTGGGATGTGTGTGCCATCTATACAGCCAATGACATGGGGGAACTGTGCCATGTGATAAAAGTCAGTTTTAGTTTTCTGCAGTTCAGCCTGTGTGTTTGGAAAGCTGATGTAGTGGTGCATTCTCTGCATCATGGCATCCAGGAACTTCCTGAAGAAACGGGACAGGCAACTCTGGGATACACCGCCCACCGCAGCTATCACCCCCTGGTAACTGCCAGATGCAAGTAGGTGTAGGCTGCAGAGCACCTGCACATGTGGTGGTATGGCATGCGCCCTTCTTGTTGGCTGGTCCAGGAGTGGGTGCAGGTCCCTTATCAGGTCCATGATGGTTTGGGGGTGTAGCCTGTACCTTTCATGTATCTCTGCGTCAGTTAGTTGGAAGAGTGTGATGCGCTGTCTGTAGATGCGTTCCTCCCGTCTCCATATCCTCAGTCCTGCAGCCTGTAGACGTAGCCGCCTTGCAATGACATACAGAGCGGCCATGTTGTCCATGCTGTTGCATTTTGGTATTGCTTGAATGCACTGTTGAAAATTACCACCTGCTTTCTATCAGTGTTAATTACCGACTCTTATTTACCGATTTTGAAGGATTTCTTAATTACCGAATTTACATACATATCATTTTTCCGTATTACCACTTCATATTTACCACTTCATATTTACCGATTCGGAAAATATGTATTCGGTAAATTTGAAGCGGTATTTTTGCAGTCGGTAAATTTGAATCGGTATTTACCCATTCATATTTACCGAATATGGGTTTTTGGCCTCCTACATCTCAACTATCTAAATACCGGTCGGTAACGGGTTTTTTACCGAATTTCGGCCGTTACCGACCGGTATTTGGCTACCTACATGAGGCCCTAGATCAGCAAAAAAATGGGAAACCAAAGCAGTGGTTGACTTATTTACACAAAGCTGTAAGCTTTTTCTTTGTGGTATGTCTAGCTCTTAGGAAACAGACAGATTGAAGTGCTATCATTGATGGCTGTTCTGATGAAAGGCATATGTATCAGAGAATCGATGAGCACGAAGACAGCATCCTTCATCACAGTACTCCGGAAGCCTTCATGATGTGATCAAGAAACGTAGATATATATAGCCATCTTTTTAAAAAGCACACAACTGCAAAACAAGAGGAAGTCAAGCAAAAACGTGGAATTTTAGAAAGAGTAGTGGAAACAATAAAACTGATTGGCAAAAGATGTCTGAACTATCGAGCACTACAGAAGCTACCTACACCTTAGAAGATCAAAATTGGATTATGGGATTGTTTTGGAACTTCTTCAGTATCTTAAAAACTTCGATCCATTATTGAAAAGCCATCTTGAGGATGTCATGAGGTTGCAAAGAGGGGTAAAGGGCATGGCAATCTGGTTTCCCTGATTTGAAAAACAAGTGTAAACTCTCTCATAGATATTAATTCCTCATTACTAAAAGAGGGCATCTTTGAAGAAATCAGTGAAGCGGAAATGTTCTCAATACAGCTGGATACAACACAGGACATAAATGTTGTAGACCAGTGCTGTATTATAGTCAGATATGTGACTGATGTTGTCCACGAAAGTCTTGTGTCTGTTGTGAATTGTACAATGACAACTGGAAAGGCATTGTGTGAGCTAGTATGCACTGCACTTGAATCCATGAACATTAACGTTGCAAATTGTGTTGGTAAATTAACAGATGGAGCCTCCAATATGCAGGGACAGTATAATGGGTTCACAGCATGGCTGAGTAAAAAAGCACCTGATCAGATTCATGTGTGGTGCTACCCGCATGTACTTAACTTTGTTATAAATGATGTCACTAAAATCTTAATATCAGCAGTATCACTGTTTGGGCTGTTAAATTCTTGCGCCGTATTTCTCAGGGATTCATACCGTCGAATGAACTTGTAGCGAGACAAAAGTATTGAAGCACGGTTTCGGTCCATCTCTATACTTGGCAAACAAGATGATGGGTCAAAGATGTAGCACTCAAAAAAATGTTTGATCTAAACAATCACCCAAGCAAATCTGTGTACATTGAGGTTCTTCATACTATGGACGAGATATCCACATCAAATAACGTCAATGATGAGATCAGATACAAAGCCATTTCATTTCTAAAACCACTAGTCACATTTGACACCACTTTAACTGCACAGATGTATCTGTTTATTTTTCAAAATACCACTCCTTTATCTCTGTACTTGCAAACACAAGTTATTGATGTATTGCAGGCATATCGAATGGTAACTGAAACCATTGACTCCCTACAGCAACAGTGTCATTTTTTCAGCTGTATAATGGATGCTACACACAAATTCATCAATTGGGCAAAAGAAAAATTGGATCATTGTGATAGCGAAATTCTGATTCAAGTTGAGTTCCCAGAGGTTCGAGTACACAGGAAGAAGACGATGCCTGGTGAAACTGTGTCTGATGAACCCATCAGGTCAGCTACTGATAAATACAGGATAGAAGTTTATAATGCTGCAATGGAAAAAGTAGTTACAAGCCTGCAAAAGTCTATTCACAACTCATGGCTAGTTGTTTGCAGATTTGGTATGCCTGGACCCCTGAAACTTTGAAAACATCCTTCAGAACTATCCCCAAAGTGCTCTTCAATGACTGAGGGGCTTGTTAACTAGATTTGATCCAGAAGCATCTGTTAAAAAACTGCAGCATGAGTTTCTTGATTTTGTATCTAAGTGGAGCAGACCAAAACTCAGTATGGAGAAAGAGTACAGTATTATCCAAGAAGTTCAAGAAGAGCAAGACTTAGACACCAGTTATCAAAACTTTAAGGATGAGATAGCACAGCATGCTAATTTTGGGCAAAACAAGTATAAGTGTAAGACTTGCAAAGACTGTATTGCTTGCTGCTATAGTTTATTTTTGCGTTATAACCTGTACAGTAAAGCCTACTCTTCTTGCTTTAATGCCTATTAGTTGATATTGACTCTTTCCTCCTCTCAGGTGGCTTGTGAAAGATCTTTTTTTAAGCTCAAGTACATCTTGAACAGGCGCGTAATTCTCTCTCTCAGCCACGTTCAGAAGCCTTTATGCTTATGCCTTTGGAAAAAGATGCTTTAATGCAAGTAAGCAATGCGAAAATCATTGATCTTTTTGCCTCCAAAAGCAAATTGATGCAAGGGATGTTAACACTTTAAAATGTGAGCTTAAGTTGCCACATTTCTAAGCTGAGCACTTCTAATGAAATATTTTATTTGAAGGTTGCACTCTGGACATGAAAAGCATTTGACTTTTGTACGTTACCATCAACATTTTGAGGGCGATTTATAACTATCAAACAATGCAGTACAATAACCAGAGATGACCTCCTTGCGTTGGCTTTCTTTGAACCTGCTTTGCACCATGCACACACCTGTGTACCATAGTGAAAGACTGTGAGCATTATGTCTAGCATAGGTTTCGCACTGTAACAATATCCATCCCCTACAAAATCCTATGCTTAGGCAAACTTTAAAATGTTTACTGCACTGTATTTAGGCTGCACTGTAGAGCACACATGCATTCTTGGAAAACCTCAAGAAGGCATCAGCTTTTGACTTAAATATAGGTCTACCTTTGTTAGAAGGTAGGGCTTTACATCAAAACCCATGGGTGGTTGCTTGGGGACTCCCACATCCCATCCATGAAACATCCTCTTGACACAAATTAATGCAAAGTAGTGTGAAGAGCGATTGAATATAACACTTGTTTGAAATGAAGTACGTTATTATGTTTTACAGTGTTTTTTAATATCAAGTATTTGCTGCAGGTCATGTTAACTGTTTAAAATGTCAACATGCCCACAATCATAATGTTGTGCACTGTTGTGCTTTACATAAGATGCTTTATTTTAGCACTGTTTACGAAACTCAGGATATAAAAATCGTTCAATGTTTGCACCTTGTCTTGTACATTTTTTCCTCTAAACCTTTGAACAATTGTTTGAAGTTACATGTGTTTTTAAATGTCTTTATACTATTTTATATTAAGAATAAATCGGTTATATTTAAATTCATGTTTCGTACTCGACATTTCATTTTTTGTTGTTCTTTGTAGGAATGTCTGTGATTTATGACTGGGTATCCTGGTGCTCCATAAAGTAATCATTTACTATGCTTTAAAAGTTAACACAATTAAATATGTAATGAAAAATGTTGTGAAAAATGCATTGTTTTGGCCTTTCTGACTCCAAAAGTTTCTTGGGGGAGAATCCCCCAAACACCCCTAGTAGTGTTTGCTCACTGCGCCTGCTCGCTATACACCATGTGGGGGCTTATACTTTGTTCTCCCTGATTCACTACTCTTGTGTCTATTTTTGGTGCTATCTGTAAGAATGTCTATGGGTACATGTGACTGGGTAACCTGGTGCTCTTTAAGGTCATCATCTACTATTTACTGTGCTTTGAAAGTTGATACAATCAAATATGTAATGAAAGATGTGCTGTAAAATGCACCATTTTGGTCTGTCTTTTTCCCAAATTTTCTTGGAAGGAGAACCCCCCAAACACCCCTAGTGGCTGGGCACGCACACTGTGCTTGCTCACTCGCTACGCGGTGGATGGGGGCTGTTCTGGCAAAATTTGCCAGGGCTCCTTTCAGTTCCCAGTCCGGCCCCACCATGACTTACCCAGGTGAGGACACTTCTGACCTGGAGGTGCTCCCTATGCTGTCACATAGACCATGGGCTGGACACCTGCACCAGGCATACCCCTGCATGAAAAAGACAGAGCATATCACCCTTGAGGGGGTGGTGGGTCCTCCTTGAAAGGCATAGTTGACCAGGCAGGGTACAGACCCTGAGTGACTAGTCTCAGGTTACCACGCCTGGACAAGTGGGAGGTAGAGTGAAAGAGGGGTGCCTAACACTGGGTGCTTTTGCACCAATCTGAGAAATAACAGAGGACAGAGCACCCTGGATGGACTAGGGCCTGGCTCTTGACACTGACAGCTGTCTTTGGCTCCAGTTGGTTACTATACTTAAGGACAGAGTTTTCCTTGAGTTGGGGACAAAAGGCTAATCCAAGTGGTGGAATGAGTCACATCACTCTGTTGGCCATGGTGGTACTGTCTGCCTACTGGAATGCATCTGTGAGCAAGTTAAGTTTAGTAGTTGCACAGATAGGGTCCCCAAGTGAGGAGAAGGGTTCCCCATGGGTCAGGTCAGTGGCTTAGGAGTGGGTAGACAGAGGGTTCCAACTGAGTTCAGAAAGGCATAGAAATGGCAAGTGCCACTGCATAACAGAGCCCTTGTCAACATGCTACCACCTTATCAGGGAAGCCCATCAAGGTATTGATTAGTCTACCCTAACTTGTGGCTGAAGGAGGGGTCATGTTGGATTTGGCCCTCTTTGTAGGGTCACCCACAAACGTTTTGCCTTCACCCTCCTGTTTTCTGGACCAATTTTTGTTGGCTTTTACGACTTAGCCCACTTTACCACTGCTAACCAGTGATTGTGCTCTCTCCTTTAAACATGGTAGAATTGGTGTACACCCATTCGGAAAATGTAATTTACTTGTAGCCCACAATAAAGTGGTATTACATTTGCCCGGGTCCTGTAAATTAAATGCTACCAGCAGGCCTGCAGCACTCATTGTGCCGCCCACTTAGTTAGCCGTTTAATCATGTCTCAAGGTTGCTATTGCAGCCTATGTGTGCAATTTTAGACTGTCATTTAGACCTGACAAAATACACCTTTTACCATGCCCACATCTTCCTTTTTAATAGATATATCACATCCATAGAACAGGGTGTAGTGTGTTTAATGGTTTAATTTTTAAATACCCTGGTAGTGAAAAACTCCTGAATTAATTTTTCACTATTGCTAGACTTACCTCTTCCAAATGATTATATTGGGTTACCTTATTAAGTTTAATAAGTGATAACTATTGATTGAGAACAGGTAAGAATCTTGAGTTTGGTATATAAAGAATTATAATTTTAAACCCTCCTCAATGGTAATGTTGATTTTTAAGTCACAATTCTGAAAACCTCGGCATTTTGATGTCCTAACCATTTGGTGCTTGCAGTCAGTATCCTGGGTCACATGACTAGGCGTACCTGGCAGTTTGTCATTGTGTATTCCTTCCAGACATTGAGACTAAGTGGGAATAGATGTTGGCAGAATGTGCCATCTCTGACTTAATAAGGGGAGAGGCTGTCACCTACCATACCTGCATATCACAAAGGCTCTGCCTGAGCATACTCACATGGAGATTGACACAGTTCTTTTGTGCCCTCACACAAGCAGGGGCCAGGGAAGGGAGGCAGGAAATTCCCAGCACCTCTGTGGGTGAAACCCTCTAGAAAAGTCTTCTACTTCAAAGCTGGCACCAAGGATAAATAGTGGACCCTCAGACCCAAATCTACGGGGCAGCTCTGGACCTGTGGAGACTCATAAGTACTGCTCTGCTGCAAGAAGGACTGCTGCTCTACTGCCCTGCTACTCTGCTGCCCTGCTGTCTGAGTGAGAAGGAGTTGACCTGTATCTTGAACCCCGGACCACCAGAGTGACCTGCATCTTGAACCCAGGACCAGTACAGTGACTCTAAGGTCTAGTTGGCTGGCCTCCTGATCAGAGGCTCAAGGACATAAAAGGCTCTAATCCTCTTGAACCCAGCACCTGTCTCCTGTGAGTCCTGCCCCCTATGTTGTGCCACCCAGTCCTGAACACATGAAAGTGGGCCTGAAGGTGCTCTGGCAGTCCAGCTGTAGTCCCCATCTGAACTGATGCAAAGCCACGAAAAGCCCTGCAAAGCCTTTACACTCAGCTGTCAGACTCATTGCAACTGACGGAGAGCGACGTAAAGCCTCACCGCACAGCTTCATCAGAACTGACGCTGGACAAAAAAAGCCCTCAAAGCAACACTTTGCAGACCGCACACAAGGATTTAAGGGACTTTATCCAACTGAGTCCCTCTATCCAGCCTGCGCTCCATCGTTGACTGCCTGAACTTGTAAGTTTGTTCCAGTCCAGGGCAGATAAATGCCCACAGTTGGCGTTTTGTACTTTTAAGTGCTATTTTCACTTAAATATTTGAAATTGTGTATCTCCGGTTCTACTAATTATGTTTTGTAAATGTGGTCTCAAAAAATGTATTAACTTTACTTATTGTTTTTAAATTGGTATGGGATATCCTCTTCCCTTGTGCTGCCACTTAAATAATTTTTGAAGTGCTGAATAAACACTTTAAACATTGTGCTAAACTACCAGAGTGTTGAGGACCGGTTAATTTGGGATTGTTTGTGTCCTGATGAGCTGGGTGCTGCTTGAGTAGGATTTCACCCCCCACCAACCAGTAACCCAGTATCCCACAGTGGACAATTTTCTCTTCTCTAGTCAGAGGTTTTCTGATCAGCTACCCCAACCACTGAGTCCTCACGGTAGATGGCAGGGGTTTTGGCTGGGAGGGCAATTGTGAAAACTCTGACTGCTCAGGGTTATTAAGAGACATCAGAACAGGGAAGGTCTTCCAAATGGAAGGATATCATGGTGGTCTGGCAAGTGATTCAGATATTTTCTCATCTAATATAAAGGATGCCTTTGGTGGTCCGGAAGGTAATACTGGAGCCTTAGCCCCAATCCGGTACAGTCTTGTAGTCCCGAAACCAATTAGAACAGCAGATTTGTATCTGGGGAGAGAAAAACCTCTTATACCTCAAAGTCTTTTACACCTCAGAGTCATTTATATCAAGTGTTCCATAAATACCCAGGCAATCAACCTCAGCAAGGGTTCAAGAAATATGCATGAGGCTGGGAATACTCTGGCTAGATCTGGTTGCAACTTGCCAGGTACCTCTCTTTCTGTCAAGGTTTCGGGAACATATGACAGTAGGTATGGACGCTCTGACCACTTTCTGGCCAATAGGTCTCCTTAGTGCCTTACCCCCATTTTGCTTATTCTAGAAGGGGGTCTGCTATCAATTTCTAATATCATCATTGGATCTCCTTTGATACCTGGCATTCTCATAGATCCCTAGATCCTGTCTATATACCAATATCTGATACATTGTAATTTCTTCAAGATTACTTTGATAAGGGTCAATCTGTATCTACCCTTAGATCACAATGGACCACAATTTGTGTATTTAGGTCTCCATTGGGTGGCTTCTGTTCCTCGGTATCTTTAGATGCAAAGCTTTTTAGGGGAATTTTAACTTTTGAGACCTAAGGACGCAATCCTTTACCTTCTTGGAAGTTACCTTTAGTTCTGGATTCCATACAAAAGCTTTAATTTGAGCCCTGAGAGATGACAAAAGATACATTTCTTACATCTAAGACCTTTATAGGTTGAGCTTCAGCACGCATGCGCTGTCTGCAAACCTGTTGTAATAAAAAAAAATGCCTGCTACTAACCATTGGCTCACTCCAGCGTCGCTCTTCTTTGCTGCCTCCTAACTTGTTTGCTTTGCAAATACGTCACTTTCATTCAAGGCTGAGATGCACCAGTAAAGTACAGTTTTATTGCGCATTCCATCCTTATCTGTTTAGTGGGTGAACTCATTTTTTAAATTTGTTTCCTGTCTCCTGCTCCTCACATGCTCTACGGTCAACTTGGAAGTTTCTCCTGATATCATATATCGCTCTTTACAGCCTGGGTGAGGCACTCAAGTGCTTTCGGTTGATCGTGTAGCATGCTATTCAAAACATTTCGAACCATAAAATGATGTCTCTCGGAGTTCAACAGTGAAATGTCCTGGTCACAACAAGGGACAGCTTCTCCCTCCCTTACCCCCACCCTCGTCCCGGTCACAAGGGACTACCCCACCCACAACCAGCGACACCTACAGTTTTTAATACCATACAGCTGCCGTTCCACTTTTACACAAGGTACATGACATAATGTGTTGTTTCTAAAACCATGCAATTGCACGCGGCTTGTGACAGATGCAGCAAGAAATATTGCATCCAAGTAATGGGACAGCTTCAGACAATACAATAAATGATTCTGCGAATGCTATTGGGTGGTGCAAGGACCACCCATGTCAGTAACTCGTTGAGAGACCTTTTTGACATGCTACAGGATTTGTCAAACACATTGTACTGGTAATCTTTTGCAGGACTGAACGGCCTCTGATCAGCTGGAGGCAGTTCGTTCATATTCATTAGCTATTGATGTAGAAGAAAAACAGCACAGGAGCCATCATTTACAATCACCGAGAGGCACGTTTCCATCTCTCCCCCAAAGCAATTCCCTTCCCGCTGCCAAAGTCGCTGGGAGTGAATAATCAGTTTAAATGACCCCATAACCAAAAGACAATGTTAAACCTGTTTCAAGCAGCTGTTGGAAACAAAGGATTGGAATTCCTGTTTTAGGTCGAGCTTCAGCACGCATGCTCTGTCTGCAAGACGTTTTGTTTCCTGTCTGTTGCTCCTTGCAAGCTCTACGGTAAAAGTATGCATCGAATTGACCTCGTTCTTTTTGAAGGGAAGAGGTGAGAATAAAAAATAATGCATGACTCATATGTGGTCTGTTAAACTTCTTTAGAGCTGCAAGACTGCTGTAGGGCTTTAATGTTTGGTGACTAAGTAGTGATTCTAAAATAGCATTTTCAGTATCTTTCCTCTGGATGGACGGGAATTGGTTGCATACGTTTTATTCGCATCACTACCATATCATAGCAATAAGGCTGCCATCACATCTGCTAATGAGAGTGGCAGGAGTCAAACTCTGCAAGAGTAGAAACACTGGAAGAGCTTCACCCGAAGACCAGGCAACACCAATGACTGCGTGTGACCCACATCACTGGTGGCGACCACATCCCCTACTAAACACCTCCCTCCTGCTCCACAGCATACCACTCCACAACACAAAATGCAAATCCACATGTTTACACTCCATCACACACAATCACACTCCACATAATTCCAGTACACTCAATACAACATAATTACTATCAACATAATTCCACTGCACACCATGCCTCAAAATTCCACTACACTAATCGACTCCACACCACACAATTCAAGAACTAACAAGTCCAATCCAATACAAATAGTTCTATTCTGCACCACATACATCCACTCCACTCCAAACTAAAACACGTGATGAAAAAGACATTGTCATTTACAACACCAATAGCTCTAACTCTTAAAAATGTGATACCTATTGCATTGCAAATGCTTGTTTGTAGTGGCCATCACCATCGCTTGGCATTTAGATGGGATAGGGGCTCTTGTTTGTAGACATCACTACATAAAGGGTTTTAAATACAATATATTTCTCAACCCGGACCCTAAATTTCTGCCAAAGGTATATTGCAAATTTTACAGCAGCGAAGACATTGTTATCCCTATTATTGGTAGCGACAGAAAGAGTCTAAATCCTTTGATCCTTCTTTCGGAAGTGGTAAGGGCTGTTAGGATCTATCTGAATTGGAACGACTGAACATAGAGTGTCAGATTCACTTTTGTCATCTTCATCCCTGGTAAAAATTTAGAAAAACCTCCTATTCCAATTTAGCAAGGTAGATTAAAATGGACACAATATTTTCTGCCTAGGATAATGACAAAGAGATCCATGGTTCTATTGGGGCCCTCTCTACTAGATGTATGACTTGCTATGGGTGGAATGGAGGGCATCTTGGAGATATTTGTCTGGCCGCCACCTGGGCTTATTTTTCTATGTTCATCACACACTATAGATTGCTTGTGGTTCAGGGTACTGAACTGGCATTTAGTACTCAGGTACTTCTGGGTTGCATGTCAGGTATAGGCACTATTTTTTGTTGCCTGATTATTAACGTGTGACTATGATTCATATATTTTCTACCTCCATCTAAGTTTTTGGGTTTGTGTCTTGGGAGCTAATGAAGCAGTAATGTTGGTAAACCTCAATTCATTCGAAATGGGTTGAAAAGGAGATGAGGAGGCAATGGCTCGATTACTCACTGGCAATTTTCTTTACTCTGATTCTCCTTACTCGGCCCAGCACTTATGAACCGTTTTCCCTCCCTGGTTCCCCTTCATCAGCTTTGACTTGGACTTGGTAAAGAACAGGAAGTCCTGGGGAGGAGAGAGGCATTTTGCAAAGGGTCTAGCTAATCATAGAAAGAGAAAACCGCTTGGAAAACATTGACAGAGGGATAGTGAATGGGAACATTCACTCAGTTCATAAGTACTAGGGCGAGTAAGGAGAAATGAAGATTAGCTGTAAGTAATCCAGCCACTACATAGAATAAAGATGCAATCCTTCACAGCTACGCACTAATGCATGACAGTGCACTATTGACAGAGCGTGTCATTATTGTTAATCATGAATGGGTATTCAGAATGATTGTTGATGAGAAATATTTGCACAAGCCAAAAAGGCAGTAACATGCTCGTGCAAAGCCATTTAAAATACCTCATCATTCTACATTGCATTTATTTTTAATGTGAATTAGAATCAAACATATATCACCATCATCACTGGAAATTATGGGGATTTATCTGAAATCTGGATCTTTCATGTCTCATTGAGCTCGATGCGGTATCCGCAACAGTCCCACAGAAATGTGCTGACTGTGTCCTGGTGCAATTCGTTGACTCAGGACTTATTCTATATTGCCCACTCTGTGTTCAATTTCAGCTGGGCCCAGCACAAACACCTTACTTAGAGGGCCATCGGCACTTTTTTTTTGTTCGAGTTTCATCCTAATTGGTGGTTGGGACTAGATGGAGCTAGATGGAGCTTAACATCCTGAAATCAATGGCTCTGATGAAACAAATATATTCAGCTTCTCACTTAAGAAGTGCTGAATTATGATTTGAAGGCATGTTTTTGTATTTTCCAATCTCTGCAGGTAAGAAATACGCATGCACTTTTATAAGGTCAGATATCTCTGCCTATGTGAGTAATTACACAAAAAAACCTTTACATAGCATTTAATAACACCTTCTGTATTGCTACCCGGAGCACCCTTTTACGCAACCTCAGAATATCAAAAGATGAGAAAAAATAGTAGGCATCTACAAATATTCCTAGCAGTTGTCTTGCAGGTCCTTGAAGGCAGTTCATAACTCGCGGAACTATATTCCAAGATTTATAACTTTTGACCAACTGTTATGATGAGTAATATCTGTGACTCAACTGCACACAGATGTCACTACCAAGTGCATACATCTCAAGAGTTCTCTTATTTCTTCAGGAAATCAAACTTCCTGTCGGATCACCCCGGATTTCTTGGCATTTTTGCTAAACTCAATTTTTTTGCTGGCTTTAGTAAGGTGCTTGTGCCCCCCCTGTCAAACATGGTTCAAATTGGTGAAATGTTAATTTGCAGATGTTCCTTGCCTATATGTTCCTAGTAAATGGTACACAGCGTACCCAAGACATGAAAGTTAACTGACATTAGTGGGTTGCAGCACCTATTGTGCCATCCACTACAGTAGCATTAAAGACATGGCTTGCTTCAGGTCTTCCATTGTAGCCTGACTGGAGCAATGCAAAGACTGCATTTCAAACTAGCACCCAAGAGCTATATTCACCGAAGGAAGGCAGGCTGGCCCATTGAGAAACAGTCGGAAGCAATATTAAATATTTACTTACAACTTTCTCTGGAGTGTGGACCAGCTAGAAATATGATTTAGCAACTCTTTTTAACATTTATCTAAAGCCAAATTTAATTTTTAAGTTCGATCTCAATAAATAATAAGGATAAGTTACTGTTCAGAATGTTACATTTCTCCTTGCCTAAAGCCTCTGAAGGATAATTGACATTGGCCTCAAGCTGCAGCCCTCTGAGTACTCAGCTCTAATGAGATGTGAAAACTGCTCCCATAGCACAGAAAAAGGGCAAGGTATGGAAAGTTGTTTTTGTTCTTCTGAAAGGATGACAATTTGGCTGTGCCCAGGCACCAAATTTACTTCAAATGGGCAGACTACGCCGATCTGACCAAGGTGCTTTGTGGCTGGGCTAAAGATCCAAGAATCTAGGGCTTCTCCTGGACCATGTCCAATGGATATCCGTCTTTGTGAACCCTCTTTGGCTACATCCTGCTGCCTTGCCCTGGTGAAGATTTTGGGCTTCCATTTTTGAGACTAAGCCCCAAGGTAGAATATCAACTGGGTTGAAAGTGGTTTCTTTATCCGATCCATCCTCCATCGTGGTCAGCCTCAAATCATGTCTATAATGAGTAGTTGACTGCGGTTGGCATTTAACAATATTTCATGCTCTTTTTACTTAAAACTTTATAAAATTCATATCTTTGGTTCCTCTTATTAGATATTTATTGTTTTGGTGCCATTTTACTTACTAGAATTTACCCCATTTTTCGAATTCAGTTTGGGATTTTGTGTTTTGACTTTATTACTGTTTGGGTACTGCAAACCTATTTTACGAAGCCTGTCTGCTCTGTGCCATAGCCACCATGGGGTTGCGCAGGTTAATTTAGTGTGTTTGAGGGTTCATCCTGATAAGGATTGTGATTGTTACCAGAGGTGGGTAGTCGCCTCACAAAACTAACCATCCAGTTTCCTACAGTTATTATACCATGGAAATTGCTGGGCAGACATGGATAAGCACAGTAGTTGTCTTGACTCATAAAACATTTTAAAATTCAGTCTTTTTCTGAAAAGTTTAATAAGTGAGAACAGATCATCTGTCATATGTGTGTTGATTGTCATACTCTGCTTCTCACAATTCCGTCCCTTGTTACACTGTCCTCTTTCTGCTGCAGCTCATGGCCCTATTTTATGGATCCCTGAGTAAAGCATTTTTATTTAAAGCTCAGATCTCTATGCATGGATTCTGGACAGTTATCATTACTGCAAAGTCTTTAAATGTTTTTTGGTGTGTGTATGACCTATCGTGAGACTTCACTCCTATTGCACAAGTAAACTGTCCAATGCAGGTTCTTCCATTCCATTTCATATATGACACATTAAAAATGGACACAGTTAAAAGAAGCAAAGTGTTTGTAGCCAGAAGGCCATGTTAAATAACAGGTCAAGCACAATACGGTTTGGTGGAGTTGAAAATATAAGCCATTAGAACTTCAGGTCTGACAACATTGTAAAGGTTTCTTTATGTGTGGTTATGCCTATGCCTCTAGGTGTTGCTGCATTCATCATAAGGTCAAGAGTGTCTTGTTGGATACCTGGTATCACCTAGAAACCAATGGTTTTGCCTCTCTCTGATGTTAATCGACTGGGCACATAAGAGATATTGGCCAACAATCCATTTTATCCTAGGTCCAAGTTTGACCATCAGTTCAGCAATACTTACTGCTAGATCATCTATTTTCTCGGTAAACATTGACCATATGTTGGTAAAGCATAGGCTGTATTACCCACACCCTGATTTTGTGGTTGTGTTTCTAGTTCTGGTATTCCTGCTCATATGGCCATTTACATAAGATATGCAGCTGTTTATTAAAACGCCACCTTGATAATGTTGGCAGTGATAATTTTATTGAGATTTGCAAAAAGAAATGAAATTGTCACTCTTGTAAAAATGTTGTGATTTTTACAAAAGTGCCTGCAATTTGTATGTAAAAATAAATAACATAGGTTGACCCTCTGGGGGGTGTGGCCCGGACAGTCAAGATGGCAGATGCAACTCTCTGAGGCTCCATCTGCCGGCCCGAACATCGCTTAACATCCTGAAAGAGGACCCTGCATTGGGGCAGCAGTAAGGCGCAGGTGATCTCTAAATCCACCACCCTTCCACATGGTTGAACACTATGGCCGCTGACTTGCTGGAACTAGGTAGCATGGAATACGGGTGGGCTGCAGAGGCTGCAGCTACAGGGCCAGAGTCAACCGTCTTTCCCCCCATTCCTCTCAACAACTTCAAATCTGGATTACTCCCACCGCGGGCCTAGGAACAAAGCCCTGTCAAGCTTTCCAGAGTGGGGTGATTTTCAGGAGGCGGCACAGAGGCCAATCATGGAAACTGCTGTGAGGCGGCCTATTTAGTGGCCCATGCCCCGAGCCTAATAGGGTGCTCCCTCCACCCGCATGACACCTGCGCTGAATCTCCCACTTTGGCATCAGCATCGAGGTACGCTGTGGGTTCTTCATGAAGCCTGATCACAGGGTGGGCCACCACAGGAGGGCTGCTTGCCAGCTGGTGCCTGCTGGTCTTGGTGAGTCACTCCTGTAACCTGCATTACACCTGCACTGGCCCACCCACCTCAACGTCAACATCAAGACACACAGGGACACCGTAGGAGGCCTGTTACTGCAGTGGGAGGATCCAGTTACTGACCTGTGCACATTGAGCCTGGTGGAACACTCCCTTCTAGCACATTGCACCTTCACTGACCCCCGCTTTGGCATCAACATCGATACGCACAAGGGAGCTCTCCACAAACCAAGGCCTGCTACTAATTTCCCACTGCGTTGCCTGTCCCCTGGCCTTCCCCCTACTGCAGCAGCCGCCACACAACTCCTTCCTGAGCATCCACGCAGCACTCTTCCCCCCTCTCACACCTTGATTAACCCCATCAGAGTCCTGGAGACATGCACCTGCAGAGACCTCATGACGTTTCAGTGAGCTGCCACAGGAAGACCCATACACTGGACAGCCCATGGAGCCTGACTGGGCACTTCTCCCCATCAAACTGTGACTGCATTGACCTCGTCACTTCAGCATCAACAGTGAAGGGGCATGTTGAGGATCCTGCCTGAGGCTCAGACACAAGGCAGTCTCATGCCCAAGGCCTACCCCTCCTCCCACCTTTTACCACCTACTGCAGTGCCAGCCCTTGGGCACCCACACAAGACTTCTCTTACTTTTTCCACAATCTAACTGCCCTCACTGAAGTCCCTGGGGCCTTACCACTGATTCCCCTGCCTTCTATGGACAGAAGGACCTGCCCTCCACTGCTCAAATGACTGCACAAACCAGGGATCAGATTCCCCGCTTTGCCCCCCTACTTTGGTGCTAGCATTGAGGCTTGTGAGGGAAAGACTATGCATACCCTAACTGTGGTGGCCCTGAGGTCTACAGTCATCATTTGCACTTTTATGCTGGCTGATCCCCTGGGTTGCCCCTGAAAGCTGAGCCAGTACTAAACCTAGGGGCTGCTGTAAGTTCCCACACCCCTTGCTCTCCTCCTCTCCAACACCCCCGCACTTTGTCACCCACAGGGAAGCTGGGGCACTCTGGAAGGAATCTTTATTTCACCATCCCCTAAACATCTGAATTGACACACATCCTGATGGGTGTAATGGGCAAAGCCAGTTTATGGGCAACTCAAGGGGGCTACCGCCTGACATTGTGGACAGCAGCAAAACAACCTGCAACCCCAGCATGCTTACCCTTAGTGCACTCTTGCAGTTCCACTACGAAACTGAGACACATCAAAACTCTGATGAGGAGATACTATTGAGGTTCTTTGGCTTGCCACTCCCCTGCTGCGAGAGTACTGACCCTCCTGCTCCTCTTTGGATCCTACATTGCATCCATCACAGACCTGACAACACTATCTCTGTAGTGCTAGTCATTATGTGCAGGCTATGCTCTGTCATAACTGCACCACCATCTTTAACAGAAGGTTCACCCTCCTTCATCCCGGACACTCCACTACTGATTCCTACAATGTTTATCTTGTATGTGACTCCACTAGCTATGCTCATAAAATACTTTGGCCTATCTCTGTCATCGTATGCAGATGACATTCAAACTGTTGCGTCACTCTCTAAGGATAGGGCCAACTTCAATGATATTATTTCAGAAACTGCATGAGTGAGGTTGGTAAATGGATAGATGGATACTCTCTGAAATTAAACTCATCGAAAATAGAGTTGATACTATTCGGAAACAATCCATCTTTCTAGCCACCAATGAGTGTCAAAGGTTAAGAACCTGGGGGTATTGATAGATGGTAAACTGAAGCTTCAAGAACAAGTTAATAAGGTCACCACTTTTCTGGTTGAATATAAAACTCAAGCATTGGTGTGTTCCCATTTGAGGCCACAGTTGCAGCTTTCCAGAATTCTTTTGTATTCTAGTTAACCAGGGCCTCATGCAGGTTCAAACATAGCGAGTCTTCCCACTCCCTCTTTGCATTTATAATCACTTTCCTATGGCAGGCTCTAGAAATGGCAATCTCTGCTTGCGATCTAGTTTTAATAGAGGCAAGGAGATCACTTTAGCCACTCTACAAGCATTATCATACCAGGACTCAGGTTTTGGGTGCAGTTTCTCTTTCCTTCTTGGCTTACCCAAGGCATCCCTTATTTTTCCCCCTAGCATATAATGGGTTTTCACTTCATATCTCAAGTCGCTAGGAAGCTTTGACAGATGTTCATAGTCAGCAGTAACAGATTCCTTGATAATATCAAGGGCTGCGAGTTTTTAACTACCCATTCTCACCTAATGGATCTAGATTATTGGAGGGCTGGAGTACTCCAATGTCACAATTACCCCTGCTTCCATGATGTAAAGATGTTTTAATACATAATGTCAGTCTAAGGGCGTTGTGATCGCTATCTGCTCGATCAATCCCTTTCATGTCCTTAATGGCGGGCCAAATGTCAACTTGTACCAGAAAGTAGTCTATTCTACTGCTATGGCCCGATCTGAGGGATATCTAGCATTAGTGGCTCCAAGTTCATGATTAGCTGTTAAATACGAGCAACTGACCTGCTTTTAGGGACCATCTTACTTTAGGTAATTCTAAGTGGGTTATACCCCATTGATTGTCCATCTCACAAGTTAAATCATATTGAGCAGCAGCTATCAGTTCAAAAGTTGAGTTTATGTCTTCTGCCACCAAGATAAGGTCCTTTGCCCCGTGTTTCGAGAGTCGGTGCTCCAGTTGGTAAATGGTGGTAATTTCTGCATTTCTAGCATCTACTCTATTATATACATTGTATATTTTTAGATATAGGCCTGAAGGAAACAGAAGTTTAAGTGCTAAAATATCTTTCAACTTGCAGGGCAAAATGCTAATACCACAACAAAGCGTAGTTTTAATCCAGATGCCCAACCCCCTGAAGGCCTTCCCTTTGTAGTCTTAGTTGCTTCAGCACAAAAAGATGTATACCCATTTCTGCAAAAAGGAGTAAGACACCACATTTCCTGAAATAGGCATATATCGAAGGTGTCAATGAATTTGCCCCACTCAGCGTCAGGCAATAGTTTATCTATTCCTGCTACCAGTGTGTCTGATGTTACTTCAGCCTCCAATAATGTAGAATTAGTATTTGTGTTTCCATCAATAGGCCCAACTGATGATGACACTCTTCCCTCTGATGGCTCTCAATAGGATCTCAAACTCTCCCGATTGTGACACAACAAACATCAGAAAGTCTTATTTGAACCTCCTCATCTAATTCGTCCTCCGATTGGACTCTTTTTATAAGTGAGTACTGATGTCAGACTTGATATCGCTCTATCTTCCTTACTGTATTTGTCGATTACTGCTGGGCACTACACTTCCCACACCCTGCCCCTCATCAGGATGAACACCAAATACCACTGTTCCCTCCCTGGGGTTCCTCGATGCGGCTCCTTGCGCTCATACCCGCTTTTTTCATTAGCTAAACGTGATGGACCCTGGGCCTAATAGCAGGCCTCGCAGGGCCCTTCGAGCTCAGCCTTCAGTTCTTAGGACATATAGGACACTGCGCTTCACCCCAGAACCTATTTGCCCTCACAATACACTAGAAGTTTCATTTGTGTGAATTGTTTGGGTATACTGCTGGTTGTAGTAGTTTCTTGCCGTTGTTTTCAACCCATTTATTCCAGTTCTTTTCCCTTTGCTATCCCTATACATATGACCAGATGCAGCAGGCGAATGTTACACAACCCTCACACCGGTGACTAGGTGGGCTGGTGTACTGGTAGGTGCCGTGAGTGGCTCCCGCCGTGCTAATCCTTAATCACACAATGACTCCAAATACCGATATTTGCTTCCTTACACTGACCGTGCTAGGAATGAGCACAGTTAGGAAACAATATGCAGTCTACTCTTATATTAAATGCCAACATGTAAAGTTTTCCTATAGGAGACACACACAACAGGCAAGGAACTGGGACACTTGCATAAATGCTGGAGGGTCCTTATTCACACAACTTTTACTCAACATACGCACGCAGAGCCTGGATTAGGCCTGGACTCCCATTCCAGGAAGTAGAAGTGATAGTAGACAAAGATGTTTGATACGTGCTTCTTGAGGGCCATCTTGACAGCCAGCCCATACTCCTTCGGAGCATCTATGCTCCAAACGTGGGCATGGGGACCTTCTGGGACACTGTAGCCACCAGACTGGCCCATACAACTGCATTAACCTGGATATTAGGGGACAACTACTACTGTGTACTGGACCTCAATGTAGATAGATCCCACCCCCCCTCTGCTGTGCTGCTCCTTATAAGCAAACTGATCGCTACAGAAACTGGGTGCAGCCCTGGTCCCTGCTCTAATACCTGGAGGTCCCAATGCCCTAGAAGTAAACTATACTCCTTCTACTCAGTGCCCAAAACGTGGACCTGGGGACCTTCTGGGACACTCTAGCCACCGTACTGGCCCTTAAAACTGCATTAATCTGGATATTAGGGGACAACTACTACTGTGTACTGGACCTCATTGTAGATAGATCCCACCCCCCCTCTGCTGTGCTCCTCCATATAAGCAAACTGATCGCTACAGAAACTGGATGCAGCACTGGTCTCTGCTCAAAGACCTTGAGGTCCCAATACGCTAGCAGTAAACTATACTCATTCTCCTCAGTGCCTCATAGTCTTCATGTGTGCTTCACCATTTTTCTCTGAATTCCCTCCCTGGTACCTCTTGGGCAACACTTAGGCTATCTAGAACACATTATCTCTGATCGCAACACCCATGTGATGGATCTTCGGTGGGTGCCCACTGAAGCCCACATGGTGACTCCTGCAAAACTGCTGGAGAACCCTGTCTTCTTAGATGAACAGGGGAACCACTTCTACACTACTTAGCCAAGAACCATAACACAGCTTCTACTAGAATGTTGGAATGGGAAGCCTTCAAGGTGGTGACTCGGTGCATCTGTATCCAACAGATAGTGAAAGTTCACAGGATCTTAGACCGGGAAATAACGGATGCCGAAAAACGCCTTACTGAGTTGGGTAAAGCTGTGGATTGTGTCTCCACACTTGCCACACAGTTTGCAACCACAAAAACATCCTGACACTTTAACTTCACAGCTCATGCAGCAAAGGTACAAAGGGAGGGTGATAAGTTGGGCTGCCTCCTGGCCTGGCAGATTAGTGAGGCTTTTTCAGTCACCCCAATTACTGAGATAGTCACACTCTCATGATCTACTTTCCACACACAGGATGAGATAATACAGGCTTTTTATGCTTATTATTTCTCCATTTACCAGGCACCGCCAGACTATCGGACGAGCACTCCCACAGGTTCTTAGCAGATGGTGAATTGCCCCAAATTCCCATCTCCACTAGACTTGCACTAGATGCCAAAATAGCATCCAAAGACATGACAAAGGCAATTCAAGATCTATCCCGAAACAAAAAACTGGGACTCAAGGGCTCGCCACTTATATACTACAGCACCTGCTCCACACTCCTGGTGCCCCGCAGAGATGAACATAGTGGCACTACACACTGGTGAGCTCCCTCACTCCCTTCGAGAGTCCCTTCTGTTCTCTATTCCCAGACCGGACACAGATCCTACACAATTGTCATCCTTTAGGCCCCTTGCTATACTTAAAGCAGACTACAAAATTCTGGGGCGGATCCTACCTGACAGATATGCCGGAGTTATTCCAAAAACTTATCAATGCTGAGAAGAATGGATTTGCCCCCAGATAATATACCTCCTAGAACATCTGTCACCTCTTTCATATACAAGATCAAATCAGGCAAGGTTGCCACATGCAGCCTGTCTCATATTAGATCTGGAGAAGGCATTTGACAAGTTGACATGACACTATCTCTTCCTTGTGCTAACTTGTATGGGGGTTGGACTGAGACTACTTGCTTGCACCGGGTTACACTACACAAAGCCGACCTCTAGGATATGCCTGGGTCACCTCATTTCCCACCCCCTTCCCTGTACAATAAGGGACCAAGCAAGGATGCGACTCTCTCCCTTATTCTTTGCCCTTCTGATGGAACCCATGGCCATAAGCCTACGAGGGGAGGGCCAGGAGTGGGCTACATCCCTTGGCTACATCTCGGCCCCCCTCTTCAGCAAGATCTCGAGGGAAATCTGTCCAGGTTTACTGACTGGATTTCTGCTTCAGTGTCTGCTCTTTCTGCACCTTGCCAGCCTAAGCTGGCTAGAGGCTCTCCCTCTAAACCATGGTTTTCCTCAGAGTTGAAAGTCTTAAAACATGAATGCAAAATACTGGAAAGGGAATGGCGCTCTAGCGGCTACTGTCTTCTAGCAAAACATACACTTAGAGTGAAACAAAAAAGCTACTATATCGCTATAGCAGCCGCAAAAAGTTGCTATTTTTCTCTACGTATTGATCAGGCCAACAACAAGTCCAAAGAAATATTCTCTATTGTGCAAAGTTTTATGTCTCCTAGTGCTCAAGGTCGAGTTGCACCAGTCTCGGATACCTGGTGTAACACTCTTGCTAAGTTTTTCATGGATAGGATCTGCACTATACAAGCCAGCTTTACCTCTTGCACTATGGCATCCATGGACTCTCTGTCTGGCCTACCTGCCACCAGTTTCATTAATACTTTGTCAACTTTTGAGCCTATTGATTTGGCTTGCTCTCTCAAAATTCTTAAGACTTTGAAGTCGGTCTCTCCGACTGATCCTTGTGCCGCTAGACTTCTGGCCGCTGTTGCGGATACCATTAATCCAGAAGTTAACAAAATTGTTAATATGTCTTTGTGGGAAGGTCTTGTTCCGGCTTCCTGGAAGCAGGCACAAATTCTCCCTCTCCTCAAGAAGCCGTCCCTTGTCCAAAGGATACTGGGAAATTACCGTCCCATCTCACTTCTGCCAAGCTTGGCCAAGGTCTTTGAGAAGGTTGTCACTAATCAACTGACCAAGTTCGTCGAGGCATCGGGTCTGCTGCATCCGGCTCAATCGGGATTCCTGGCCTCATTTAACACAGCATCAGCACTACTAGAGGTGACAGAGGCAATTCGCGAGTGTTTGGATGCCAGCGGGAGAGCTGAATTGGTTATGCTTGATCTCTCGGCGGCATTCAACACTGTACCCCACTTTTTGCTTCTTGACCGCCTCTCGGAGATTGGTATATCTGGTTCTGTCTGGCGCTGGATCCAATCTTTTTTGGAAGGCCGTTCACAGCAGATCTGGCTTCCACCATGTGCCTCGGTGCCCCAGCAGGTGGCCACTGGTGTCCCACAAGGGTCATCCCTTAGTCCCCTTCTTTTCAACATTTATGTTACTCCTCTGATGTATCTAGCGGAGTCATTGGGGGCCAAGGTGATGGCGTATGCTGACGACACCCAGCTTCTGTTCTCGTGGGGAAGGGATGATGTCTCAGTTCTTGTGGCTCAACACTGTCTGTCCTCGGTTTTCTGCTGGCTCTCTCAGGCGCAGCTAAATTGTAATGAAGAGAAATCAGAGGTTCTCTTGTATGGCGTCTTTCCAGCCAATTTCAGACAGAGGTTATGGCCCCTTGGCTTCCCCTTGCCTAGTGCAATGGGCATTGCTGCAAAAAAACTGGGGGTTTGGTACAATGAGAACTTGTCCTTTTCTACCCAGGTTAGGAAACTGGTTGGGACCTGCTTCGGTACACTGAAAGCCTTGAGGACGTTTCTTCCTCTTCTTCCAAGACCCGCCAAAGAAATGGTTGTCTGGGCCCTGATTTTGTCTTGCCTGGACTATGCCGATGCACTGTATATGGGCATTTCTGGCTACCTCTTGGACAAATTGCAGGTTGTTCAAAGCTCGGCTGCTAGACTCCTGCTGGGGATATCTCGCAGGTGTAGTGTGCATGCTCATTTACGCTCTTTGCACTGGCTCCCGGTGGAGTCCCGAATAAAATGTAAAACTCTGGCTATTGCTCATAGGGCCCTATACGGCTCTGGCCCTACCTACCTTCAGAAAAGGTTTGCTTTTTGTAACCCGGTGAGACGGTTGTGTTCTTCCTCCCAACTTCTGATGCAGGCCCCCAGGGTCAAACGTCAAAGGCTGGGCGGGTGTTCTTTTGTGCGTAAAGCTGCTTTGGCATGTAATGCTTTACCCTTGACGCTGCGCAGTGTTCAAGATTCTGTGATCTTTAGGAAAAAGTTACAAACTTTTTTCTTTCAATAGTGCTTTGGTTTGTGGTTCCTTTTCCCAAGTACGCGCCGGGACACTGTTGAGTGTCTGTGTGCGCTACACCTCAACTCATATTCCTGGGTGAGACCCCCCTCTTCTGACACAAGACGGCAGTCGACTATCTGGTGATATTCCTTACCACATCCCATCAGACATGTTTGTGGGTATCCTCGGCATGACCCTGGCATGACCCTGGCAAGAATCAGATCTCAAATACACTTCCTGCAACCTTTACCCCTGGTTCGGATAGGCAAGATATTACACTGCATTCCATTTTTAAAGCTGCGGATTCTCCATTGAGCACCCTAATTTGGGACAATAAATGATGCCATGTTGCCCTCTGAAAATTGCAGCTGCCTATGGGCCTAAGAGGACTGGGCACCCCACCTATCAATGCAAACTTTTTAGCAGCCCAACCACAATGGCTATTGCTCTGGACTGCCAGGTGCTAGTTGGGCGAGACATGCAGCAAATGAGGAATCCTGTCTGTGTCAAATTCAAATTCAAATTTCAAAGCTTTATTCGATTATTAAAAAACAATCATAAAAGCATACAATGTTAAAATACAGAATAAAATACAGAACATGCATCAGATATTACTGTAAACGAAGCAGCTTAAATGGCATCAAGTATGTCGGCCAGACAATCTAATGTTTATAGAAAAACCACGGTTAGAACACCAGGCTTTTCCTATGGGAGACAGCTTTTAATATAAAGGTAGCGGTAAAAAAACAAATGTCCAACATATCAAGTCCAAATACCAATTTCATCGCTTGGGCAGTAGTGAACACAAAGTATTTCTTAAAAACAGGTTTGAGATAGTAAAGACGAAGATGCAGATAAAAAGGGCAAATAAGCATAAAGTGCAATGTGCTTTGCTTAGTTGAGCCATCACAAGGGCAAGGTGTTGAGCTATAAATTTTCATCTGTGGAAAGGCCACCAGGTTATGGGCAATGCCTAATCTCAACCTAGTGAGAACAAACTGGTGAGATTGTTTGGTAATGGCTTTTAAATACATAGGCAAGCCCGAGACAACCGACATGTTAGAGTGGTAAAAAACATGGGTTGACGAGAGGCTACATTGAACACTACGCAGGTTAGATTTGGTCCCTAGAAAAACGTTTTTAAGCTCCTTTTCAGATAAAGTGACAGCGCTCAGGGGCTCATCAAAAATGTCAAGATTAAAAATTTGACTGTAGGAAGATGAAACATAATTTAACCAGGGGATCTTACGGACATTATCCAACCGAAGACAGTCTAAAATAATTTGCCTGGTAAATCCTGTCTCATCCTTGGCCCAAATTGACCTCCAAGCAATAAGAGGTCTCAATCCCGTTAGATCTGTAAGATAATCAAGGCCCACCTCTCTATGACTTAGTTCAGTAGATGCCGAGGAGGGAAGGCAAAGGAGTCTTTTAAGGAACTGGTTCTCTGTAACTTGTAGATCACTGTGTTTACAGTAGCCCCATATACCTGAACCGTATAAGGCAATAGATACACATCTATGCCTATAGATGTTTAACATGTCAGGGATGCGACGACTGCCTAATTTGGATGCAAAGCGAAATACTCGAGAGGAGCTTTTGCCCATCTTGGCATTCACATTTAAAATCTCAGGTGCCCAAGTTCCTCTATTATTAAAAGTTATGCCAAGATAACGGAATTTGTCCACTACCTCAATTCTATGATTATTAAAATGAAATGGTTTAGAACGTTTCATCCGTTTCCCACAGGCCATAATGAAGGTCTTAGAGTTATTTATTTTTACTTTTCTCCCCTTGATAAAGTCGTAAAAATAATTCATAAGGTTTTGGAGTCCATTCGGAGTACGCGAGAGTAGAACCGTGTCATCTGCATATAGCAGGACCGGGACAGGGTGACCACCAACCTGTGGGGAATCTGCATGTACCCTCTTCAATTCGGACTCCATGGAGTTTATAAAAAGGGAGAAAAGCAACGGGGCCAACACACAGCCTTGCCTTATGCCTGATTTGACCCTGATTTTCCTGTTACATTCCCCGGCCTGGCCAAAGCGGATCTGGGTTGATAGCTTATTATAAAGTCTGGCCAGGAAATATATTATTGCTGGGGGGGCTCCCATTTTCAATATAGTGGACCATAACAAAGTATGATCCACTAGGTCAAAGGCACTTGAGAGGTCAGCGAAACAGAGAAATAAAGAGCCCTGTTTCGCTTTAGTGTATTTCCCGATGATAAGATCGAGATTAATACACTGCTCTGTTGTCCCAAGACCCTTACGGAAGCCATATTGAGATTCAGCTAGAATTTTATTTTCCTCCGCCCATTCCTCCAGTCGCACCAGTAGGACCCTGCTCATAAACTTGAGTGAGGAATCCAGAAGGGAGATAGGACGGTAGTTCTTAGCCTCTCCTCTATCTCCCTTCTTATAGATCGGTAGAATTATGGATTCACTCCAGGTGGATGGTGTACTATCCCTAACTGATGCGTTGAACACCTGGGTCAGGAGCGGGCTCCAAAGTGCCGGGTTGGATTTATACAGGTCAACCGGGACCCCATCTGGTCCCGGTGCCTTCCCCCCTTTGCTCTGGCTGATGGCCATTTCCACCTCTTGAAGGGTAATACCCAGGGATAGCTTAGGTTCATACCGGGCGGTAGAAAGGCTAGCACAGTCCTCCCTAGCCGAGTCAAAGATTTCTGCAAAATATAATACCCAATTATCTTCGCTAACCTGTGCTGATAATATAGGGAAATCTTCCTTTACAAGAAAAGGGCTATTGACCGTATTCCAAAAGAGCTTACTGTCACGCAATACTGCTGCTTTAGTCAAATCGTCCCAGGTAAGCTCCCTTAGCTCTTGTTTTCTACGTGTTAGGTGCTTTTTGTATAACAGCCTGAGGTATATGATGGCCTCCCTGTCTCTGGGTTGTTTAGAAAGTGCCCGCTTAAGTTCTTGGAGGGATTTGGTACACGCATTATCAAACCAACCGGTAGCTGCCTTCTTCGTTAAGCCTTTGGTAATGGTGAGGGATCTTTTTATGATGGTACCCAATTCCACAAAATCAGCTATAATGCACTGGGGGGAAGCCTCTGAGTCCAAACATTTGAGTATCGCTACAGACCCCATTGCTACAATTTTATGCTGCAGCTTCTCGGAATTATTCACAAGCCATTTGATACGAATACCATTCTGCCTACAGGGGGTTAAGTCTTCTACTATCATACGCTGGATGTTAACCGGAAACCCCCAAATAGAAATCGACATGGTGATGGCATTATGGCCGCTACTTCCAAAATCTACAACAATAGGAACCATACAAAATGGGACAATATGAACAGAAACTAATAAATGGTCAATAACAGAAGCCGAGTTCATTCCTACAAAAGTCGGTACAGGGTTACCCTCATGGTCTGCAGCCGGGGAATGTATCAATAGATCCAGTTTAAGCATAAAGGAGTTGAGGGAGTCGCCATATGGTGAGTGTATAAAATGTGCCCGGTTTTCCCCATTATCCCCGTCGTACCCGCAAACTTTGGTGAAAGAGTGGGGGCAAGTACGAATATTAAAATCCCCTCCCCAGATGATATCAAGAGGTTTATGGATGCCTGTGCAGATGTTTCTCACTGCTACATCCAACTCATCCAAAACTGAGGTATTTGTAGCATCAAACAAATTGTTATATTGGTTAATCAGCAGGGTTACATGGCCCCTTTTGTGTTCCATGCTTAAAATTTGCGAGTGAAAACCCACAGTCTGGTGCGATTTCACACGAACAGGGAGGTTCACAGAAAGTAGAGTTACTAGCCCCCCTTTAGCCCTGCCCATATTGGATCTTTGTGCCGGGTTGTTATATGACACAAATCCATCAAGGATGATATCAGTTGTTACCCAGGTCTCTTGTAAACATAAGACATCAAACTGGGAAAGAATTTCGCTCCAGCCCAGGGACGACTTTTGCCGGCTCCAGCCAGCAATATTCCAGCTAGCAAATTTGAAGCCGGGGGTACATGGAGCTAGTTCAATAACCTTCGGTACACTAGTAAATCCCAGTGATGGCCTGATAACAACAGGGGAGACCGTAGATACAAGAAGGTGGGGTGGGGCAGACGGGTCAACTCCCTGGGATAGTAAATGTGCAGGGGTAGGAGTGAGGGGCATTACGGGGGCTGGATCGATAGATATACTTTTACCCATAACTGCTATTAAACTATTACCAGTAGCAGGGGGGATGCAAAATGGGAAATATAATGTGGATAGTCAGTCTACTCCATCTAAACCGTTAAGACAATTAAATCGGTTAAAATCACAGAAAGGAGTCTCCGGAGACAACAGGGCCAGTCTTGCTTCATACCCACGGAATCTACCCCTCCGCTCACCCCTTGTCCAATTATCTCGGCCTTGATCATGGTGCAAGTGGATAGGGGTAAAGAAAAAAGACACTGGCAGCGTCTGGATGGTGGAATCGAAGGATCTATTAAACCCGGCACATATGTGCGAGACTGTTCTGGGGTCTCTAAAGCTCACCATGATACACTCCCTGATTATAGTCTTTCTGGTTTTACCCAGCCAAGGTACCCTTCTAACCAAGATGATTTCATTATGAAGGTGGGCCGGGAGGGGTCTATTCCAGTTCAGCCATTTAATGACTTTATTTTTAAGAGATTTAAAATTCTCGGCTTCTCCAACTTCTAAGGGAGGAACACCGGCCAGGACTACCATAAAGCGGTTAGCTTCAGGGGGCAGGTCAGGCCTACATGGTCTAGGGACAATCTTATCAGGGGGTGGGGAAGCTATGTGGCCATTAGTTGTGGCCCCGTTAGTAGTGGTCATAGATTGAACTGGACCTGCAGGTAGCAAAGGGGGAATGTTAGAGTTGCTATTTTGAATCGGGGCTAGATTGCCCATTGGGGGACGCAAAGGGGGAGCGGCATCATTCACTAAGGGGGGGCCTAGATTACCTAGGTTAGTAAGAGTGATTTGGGGGTTGAAAGAAGTATTGGGCTTGGGGGATCTAGTAGCTAATATAGCAGCAGAGGTTTTCTCAATGTTGGTAAGACGGAGTTCTATGCGTTCCAATTTAGACTCTAAGGGGAATAAAAGGGATTTGAAGAGGGCTCCCAAAGTTTCTAAAGAGAGGTCCAAACTAGGTATGTGTTGAGAAAGACCTGATGTGGGGTTGGTGGTATCATGTTTATGTTTGGCTGTTTTAGATTTGCCACCAGGTTTCGAGTTATACGGCCTTTTACATTTAGTTGCGACCCCTTCAATAACTCCATTTAGTATAGTATCACAAGTGACAACGGAGTCTGAGGGAGTGGGCACATTAGTATCAAGGACCATATCAATTTCTGGGAGAATTTTGTTAACCAAAATATCCAGATCAAGGGACGCCAAGTTGGTCACAGTAGATGTTGAGAAAGGGCCCATCGCAGCATTGTTAGTAAACTCTGTAGGTCGTTCGGGGGTTTTAGCATTAGCCAAAGTACCAAGGGAAGATCTTTTGAAGGCCGATAATTCCTTTGCTAAACGCTTCTCAAGAACGTTTATTTCAGTATCAATGAGGGTATTAGCTCTAATCAAAAATTTCTCCATACCTCCAGAAATGGCCGCTCCAGCTAGGGATGACTTGCTCCTGGTTTCACGACAAGACATCTCCCCACGCTAGAGATAGCAAAATGTAGCAAAATGTAGCAGCAGAAGCAAGAGGGGGGGCCCGGACCAGACAAGATCGGTCACGAACGGGCACCAACGGGCCCGCCCTTGGCCCGGGCTTCGCCCGGCGACGCTCCCGCGCGCTCCTGTGCAGCAGGATGCTGTATCCAATAAGTAGGGAGGATTACGGGCTGTGGGCGGAGCAACAGGGAGAGCGGACCAGGTGATGTGTCTAGGTCAGGCAGGGGCTCCTGGGAGATGGAGTCCCTGCAACGCTCGCAGCCCTGATGCAAGCTTCCTGTAGGAGCCACGGAACTCGGCTCCTTCTAGCCGTCCAAAGTGCCTCTGCCCCAGATCACGAAGCAGCACCCGCGGAGCGGGTGCTGCGAGGTCGGCAGGAAAGATGCAGGGAAATACAGCCACAGACTCACAGGACCAAGTCTTCCAAGAAACACCCACGCAAGGAGTGCAGGCAGGCGGTAGAAAACCCCTCAGGTGGGCTGTGGGCGGAGCAACAGGGAGAGCGGACCAGGTGATGTCTCTAGGTCAGGCAGGGGCTCCTGGGAGATGGAGTCCCTGCAACGCTCGCAGCCCTGATGCAAGCTTCCTGTAGGAGCCCACGGAACTCGGCTCCTTCTAGCCGTCCAAAGTGCCTCTGCCCCAGATCACGAAGTCGGCAGGAAAGATGCAGGGAAATACAGCCACAGCCTCACAGGACCAAGTCTTCCAAGAAACACCCACCTGTCTGTGTCAATCGTCCGAGGCTTTGTCCTCTAGAAGTTCTTGACCCCCTCCCCCTGGCCTTTGCAGGTAGTGGTGGCCCGGACATGAATGACCTGTGTCCATTGTCTCACATGGGTAATGACATCATACACCCTGCCTTGCCCCTGATCAGCCTCCCCCACTTCCTGGACTTCTGCATGTGCTGGCACATGGTAGCCTGGACAGAACACTTACTGCTTACACTGGGTGACCTTTTCGTAGTTAGTCGGTTTGTCCCATTTGACTAGCAGGCTGCACATCACGTTCTCCAGCCTGGGCAGTTCCTCCTTCATAGACAACTTATCAACACGTGCTGTTCCCTGTGGAATTCCATGGAGGTGGAACCTGCTACACATTCAGTATTGCAAACCATACTAACCATGGGTGACGGCTGCCACCTTATCACCAATATACAAGGCAATTCGCTAACTGACGATTGCCCCCCACGACAGAAGTGAAAGGACGTTTTTGGATGACAGGGAATCGGAACAGTCTTTAGAATTCCCCCAAAAGTTATCCTGTAATTCCTGTTTTAAAAATATACAGGGCCACACGTATCAAGATTTGGAATAATGATTGCCTAGTTATGATTTTCAGTGAATTTCAATTTGGTAATCACTATTCCAAATGTATGAAACTCCAAGAGTCTCATTTAGTGATTTATAGGGGCTCACATATCGACCTACCTCATCAATAATAATTAGGTTGGTTGCAGTTTGCGACCTGTTAGGAATCACTAAAAACAAGGGGATGGTGCCCTGCTGGGGTCAGCAGACCACCATGTCCAAGATTGCTTGTAAATGAAGCAAGCATTTTTTTTAAATGCAATCCGTTTTCCTTAAAGGAAAACAGGTTGCATTTAAAAAACAAAAATGAAAAGTTTTCTTTTAATTTTTTTAAAAGCAGTGTCCATGGGACCACTGCCTGCACTTAAAAAACGTTTTTGCCACCATCCCCAAAGGGGAAGGGGTGCCTTGGGGACCCCTTCCAGTTTGCGAATTGGTTACCACCAACTTGAATTTGTTGGTAAATTTTGAATATTTTTTGACCGCATTCATTCTTACAAAACATTGATACATACCGCTGTGATTCGCACTTTGGAAGGGACGCTATATGCATGCCTCTTCCAAATACTGGTTACCAAATCGCAAAATAGGGTTTGACACATGTAAATAGCCTTTATTGCGTTCAGAAATGGGCCAATTCTGTGACTCGGCTCATTTGCAAAGGCAAATTTAGTTGATACATGATACAGTTTTTTATATTCCACAAAGCGTACCTTACCCCAGTCCAATTGAACCACTACTTACCTGATACGCAGGAGGACAGCCTCTGCAGCCAAGCTTCAGACGACGACCTTACCCACATGATATGGTCCCATTCCTCTCTACATGATTATTGGAAGTCTGTGCACCGCGCTCTACGGAGGTCACGAAACTGCCGGACATAGACACATGGGAGGCATGCTCCTTATACACTTTCAAGTGCTGTAAGCAAAACAAGGTACATACCCGCATTGATCCCTGATGCTCCTTCTTGCCACATGCATGCTCACCCTCCAATGACACTCTCCAATGGCCTTAATGGGGGCAGCATGCACGGTGCAGTACACAAATGGGGAGCGGCTGAGGAGGATGCCCTGTGCTTTGAATAAGTTTGCAACTTGTGCAAATGGCCCAGCTCCCCCCGGTGGGCTACTCTCCTCCTCACTGTTCTTTCAAAGGGTGAAGAACGATGACCTGTCCCCGTAATTCGCACATGCCGCCCCTGTGAACCATCCCCTACAAGATGGGGGACCTCTGCACTTGATTTTGCACAATGGCTGTACTCCAACACGCTTCTCCACCACGGTACTGCCGGCCTCTCTACCCACCCACATACATCTCTCCATTGCACAGACGTGACCTGCCAATGCTTTCTATTTGATCCACCCTATCCTAACGCTAGTTCATGGGTTTACCCCCAGATTGCATCAATGCATTATATGACTCATTAGTCTTGCTATTTCACTTGCACTTATTTCCGTGTTTACTTCCTCTGTTGCCTACCTTTCAAATGCACAGAGCTCCCTCCTGTGCAATGAGCTGGCAGACTTTGCAGGTCTTGGAAAGATTTTTCTGATCCCCATCCTCTACTGCACTTCTCTCCCCCGCCCCTCCTTGTTTCCTAATAACCTCAAACTTCCCCCATGTGTCTTTTTTTTAAAACATTTTTATATGCACCCACTGCTACGTCCCTCCCCTCCCCCAAGCCCCTGCTGCTCATGTGATCTCAGAAAAAGCAGATTTCGTATTGTAATCTGCTCTCTTTGGCATCACCCATCCTCCAATTCGAGGCGCTCTGCTGCTTGAGACTCTGCAAGGTTAATGATTGTGACATTGCATAGTCTCCAGCAGTGACAGAGCACAGGCCGGTCAGTATTTTTGTGGCAGACACATTTGTTTGTCCACTGGGAAATTACTGCGAATAATAAGGTTTTGGGCCACAAATGTTGCTTTTTGTTGGCTGCAAAATTTGCCTCTCAAAGACACAAAATCCTGGGGTTCCGGTATAATGGAATGAACCAAGGACAAACCATCCATGTAGCCTGTCTAATTTTAATGGAAAAAAACAACATGTAGTGACAATTGTTCAACAGCCTCGCCTTGACTAGAGACTAAAACGGTAGCCATCTTGATCGATAAAATTCTGAAAATCCAAAGGCACACGCACAAAAAGGTAGATTTCCAGTTCCTGCTAATGTATTATTTTCATTGCAGGCAACTGAGAGCCAATGCAACTCTTTGCAAACCCAGGAGGACATAGCTTGAGCAATGTCGCACATGTCCATCTGATGGAAATTAGAGTATGCACTCTGAAAGCTGCAAGTCCCAGTAATTGTAAACTGCTACCAAAGTCTCATTGATCTCTCTGTCATCCTGGAAAAAGACATGCCAATAATACCTGTGAACAAGGGGACATCAACACTTTAACTCGTCTTCGAGGACCTTTGGCATTATATTCACTGAATTATGCATTTAAAAGGGAGGCAAGCTTTGAGTGAAATCACCTCAAGCACCATTGAGATGCAATGCAAACACAAGGAACATGACGTAGTTTCTGTCAATTACTGTCATGCTTTCCCCCAACTATGCAATACTTACAAATGGATGGCTGCAATCTTCCCAGCCACATTGCGTTACTTCGTATCAGGTTCATGACCTTAATCTTCTCTATGCTACTGACATGTGATCATCAAAACAAGATGAAATACAGAGAAACAATGATTACATCAAAATACAGTGAAACCTAGCCAGATCCATATTCGGTGTCAATTCAGGTGAGCCCGTCTCAGTTGGGAAGCTCTTGAGGGGAGTCACATACTCGTGCAAATCTAAAAAACCTTTTTGGAGTTCAACTATATTTTATCTTGACAAGGATTCGTTTGATCCTGGCATGAGAGCAGTGCCTTGAACTGCAAGAGTAATGACTCCTGATCGTTTTGTAATTACCTTGTCTCCGAGACCCAAGAAATAGCCCATGCCAGGGCAGTAACATAAAGCCCACTTCAGCTGTAGGAGAGGTTTTCAGGACGTGTATCATATGTGAATCAAGGAATTCGATTCGAGTCCTTAGTACAAAAGTACAGTTTTAGTTCATAACAAATCACCACATTATGAGCTTTCGCTCTCTATATTAGATCTATTCCACTAGAGTGGTCTCGAGTGAATGTGTCTGACATCTTAACTTGCCAATAGCAGATCTTATCCTAACATGAGACAGACTGAAGGGTTTGTGTATCCTTTACAATTGATACAGAAAACAATTGGTCCTGTCGGGTAATACAATTGCTGTGATCAGTTTATATTATTTTTGAGAGAAAAAACACAGTGTCTCCATTAATCCTTCAACAAGTGCAAAAATTAGTTTTCAAATAAGAACAGAAATTTGAAACTTTACGATAAGACCCCACCAGAGAAAGAATATTTGCAAAGATAAATTCTTTTTACTTTAGTTTTTTAATGAAAGGCTGTCACCGATACGAAATAAATAAAGGTTGAAAAGATTATGACATTAGTTAAAATAAGTGACGTGTGGTGATCAGTGAAACAGTGGTGCACTATATACAAAACGTGCATACGTGACATAGATAATTCTTCTATACTTGCACTGTCCCCTGTTTTTTACATGAATCCTAGACATACTGGCGACTCTGTATTGGGGTCAAGGAGGCCATATGGACAGGTATGAGGGTAACGTCGAAGTTTCGACCCTAGGAACAGTGAAAATGTGGTGCGTCAAGAGCGGGTCTTCCCTAGGACTATGACGGGCGAAATGGGCAGCCTATGGCATTAATAAGGAGATGTGTTATCATTCTATATTTGGCTAATCAATTGTATATGTTGAACAGAATAGAGGGGATTAATTCCTCTCTGGGTTATGAAACTAATTAAACTAATTCCACTCAAGGTCATTAACAATCTTTAGAGTGGAAGGGAGCCTTACCAGAAATACTGTGACTGATCAGGACGTGATGGAAGTGAGTAAGAAAATCCAAATGGCTTAACTATGGACATCCACCATCCGGTTGGAGTCTAGGAAATAATTTTAAAGTCTGTTATTAGAGGAGGAAGGCCCCTTTGAACTAATATTGAAGTGACTCGAGATTGGAACCATCCTCATCGTAAAATATGCAGAATATAAGCGACCTCCACCGACAGGTTGGGGGTCTAAACGAAAATCAGCAAAAAGGTCGCATTTAGTCAGTGCTTAATTTGTAAAATATGAAGTGCAGGTGCTCTCATTTTTTTAGGAGGCCACACCCACTTTCACCAGTGGCCCCACCCACTGACTATTTGTTCTACCCGTGCTTAATTTGTAAAATAAAATGTGCCAGGGACCTTTTCGGGATATCACGACAGCCTGCACCACCCATTGCCCCTGCCAGTGACAGTACCAACACAACTACATACCACCTCAGTCCTAAAAGTGATACAATTCAGACTTTGTTTTAATGTATTTTGACTTATTAAACACAGTTGTTGTGCTCGTGTGGGCAATATTTTACAGGCATGGTTGGAATTGTAATTCCTCTCCTCTCATATGAGTTCTAGGTTGCATAGAGCCTCTAAGCACTATGCAGCTTTTCATAATAACATACCGGTTTCACCTCTAAATATAATCTACTTTCCCCAGTTTTCACGGTGCTCTAGTGAACACACATTGTCTAGGGTTATCAAAATTCTGTAACAAAAACGCACTGCAAGTTTTAAAAGTTTGTCAGTGATGTACAGTACCCGTAAAATACTGACTGCACGTTTTGGCAACGCATAATTAATACACGCGTTGCATATTTTTCAGAATGACACTGGAAGGTGCACTATTGCAGTTTGCATAATGGTTCGATAGTATACACTGAGCAGCTGAGATAAAATATGGTTGTGACTGCAAGGCCTATTGGGGGCCCTGGCCCCTACTAGCACGGGTTCCGCAACAGTAGACCTTGGCATTGTACTTGCACATGGCCGGTGCCGGAGGCATGATTGCTCAGGGCATGCCGGCTTGGACTCACATGAAGTGAACTGTTAAGTACACTGTCCAAGGTCTGCCCTGAGCAATCATGCCTCCGCAGTCTGCACTGTCCGTGTGCAAGTACAATGCCATGGTAGGGGTCCTGAGTAGGCCACGCAGCCATGATTTACGGTACCGCTGCAAGCCTAGGAGGAGGGGCCCCAGCCTCGCAGCCATGACCCAAAGGTGCCTGGGAGCCCACTGGCCCAGATTTCCTTCAGCTGAGTTCAGGAGAAAGGACCGACGTCTGATACCGACATGGACTACAAGAAACAAAGCTTCTTAGACCAATCGAGTTTTAATATTTGTCCCATTTTTTTTTCTACCTGTTAGTAAGTTTAGAATTGCCAGCCAAGCTATACATAAAATTAACCCTCTAAAATCTACACAGCAATTATTTAGACTACATATCTCAAAAACTACTGAACTGACTTACACTCATCTAGGGATAGTTATAGTATTTCCTGGGAAAAAGTCAAGTAGGCCAAAGCCACATAAGCCACCTTATGCCAATCCCGGCTATTCAGCCTGCCTATTTAGCCAATACCACTTTGCATTCAGTTTGTTTCCCCTTATCTTTGAAGTTATTGACCAATAGGTCTCAATATGCTTTTAGGCTAACAGCCAAGGCTTAGTGAAAATGCTTCATATTGCATGGGGATGTTCAGCTGCTATTGTTTTAGGCAACCCCCCCACCCGACTCAGGCCTGCCTCCGCAATGCCCAAAAAAATATAAAACAATACTTGGGTTTCTGCTGCCCTTTCCCATCTATCACCAGCCTTTCATGAAATAAATTGTAAAATATTAACTCATGCCCTGCCTTTAATATCTTGTCTGATGGGGGAGGAGGGAACGTAAGAATCAAACATTACTTATTCACAGCCCTCACATTTTTTTGTTTTCTGTTTTTTGAATGGTCAGCTAACACTATTTTTATTTTGCACGAGCAATGTTTCTATTGGGTTTTGGTTCTGCACCATGTTTGTTTTTATTGATGAGAGCAGGTATTGCTCATTCCCTCCTTTGTCCGGTACTTTTAAAGTGTCAACTTAAGCGCGTGATGAGCCAGCTAAGCAACTGGTTGCTGCTCGGCTTTCTTGACTTAAACTTAAAGCTCTAGAGTAGAGCAAATACATGAAGGGTTTTGAAAAAAAAATTAGAGCAATGAAGAGTTAATAAGGTGACACGTCAGTGCTTAACAAAATAGCTATAAATAAATGTGTGGAACTGCAGCATACATACTTTCCTCCTGTCCCGATCTCTAAGAACTTCGTTACCAGCAGCCCGGTTAATTGGGAGATGTGCAATAACCACTGTTACGGCACAGACATAACACAATTAGGAGTTTTGCAATAAATGCTTGCAGGTCAAACCTGCCACTGTGTAACGTGGAAAATGCACGGTGCTTAACGGAACATGCAGTTAGCACCAACCTCTGCATGATATTCTCCAAAAACTCATACTTGGGTTGTATTTAAAAGACACGATGAATTCCAACTTAGCAGAGACAGATATCAGGTGCGACAAATAGCATAACAATGACTAGGCCACTCATAGTAAAGACCAAGTAGGCACGCTCTCTGAGGTTCTTGATCTTCAATCCTGTCCCCTGAAAGAGAAGGCAAGGAGAGAAGAGCCTGGGTCACTACCGATTGAACACTTAGAGGTGAGGGAAACACGCAGGGTGATGAAGGGCAGCAGGGCTGGTGCAGCCTGCAAGGCCTCTAAAGTTAACCCCGGAGGGCTGGATTTCATCACCGACCGGGAGCAGGAGCTACCCTACGCCTAACAGGCCCGTGACCGTCGGTCGCAGAAAAAAGGTAGAAAAAAAAATGGGACAAATATTAAAACTCGATTGGTCTAAGAAGCTTTGTTTCTTGTAGTCCATGTCGGTATCAGACGTCGGTCCTTTCTCCTGAACTCAGCTGAAGGAAATCTGGGCCAGTGGGCTCCCAGGCACCTTTGGGTCATGGCTGCGAGGCTGGGGCCCCTACTCCTAGGTTGCAGCGGTACCGTAAATCATGGCTGCGTGGCCTACTCAGGACCCCTACCATGGCATTGTACTTGCACACGGACAGTGCAGACTGCGGAGGCATGATTGCTCAGGGCAGACCTTGGACAGTGGACTTAACAGTTCACTTCATGTGAGTCCAAGCCGGCATGCCCTGAGCAATCATGCCTCCGGCACCGACCATGTGCAAGTACAATGCCAAGGTCTACTGTTGCGGGACCCGTGCTAGTAGGGGCCAGGGCCCCCAATAGGCCTTGCAGTCACAACCATATTTTATCTCAGCTGCTCAGTGTATACTATCGAACCATTATGCAAACTGCAATAGTGCACCTTCCAGTGTCATTCTGAAAAATATGCAACGCGTGTATTAATTATGCGTTGCCAAAACGTGCAGTCAGTATTTTACGGGTACTGTACATCACTGACAAACTGTTAAAACTTGCAGTGCGTTTTTGTTACAGAATTTTGATAACCCTAGACAATGTGTGTTCACTAGAGCACCGTGAAAACTGGGGAAAGTAGATTATATTTAGAGGTGAAACCGGTATGTTATTATGAAAAGCTGCATAGTGCTTAGAGGCTCTATGCAACCTAGAACTCATATGAGAGGAGAGGAATTACAATTCCAACCATGCCTGTAAAATATTGCCCACACGAGCACAACAACTGTGTTTAATAAGTCAAAATACATTAAAACAAAGTCTGAATTGTATCACTTTTAGGACTGAGGTGGTATGTAGTTGTGTTGGTACTGTCACTGGCAGGGGCAATGGGTGGTGCAGGCTGTCGTGATATCCCGAAAAGGTCCCTGGCACATTTTATTTTACAAATTAAGCACGGGTAGAACAAATAGTCAGTGGGTGGGGCCACTGGTGAAAGTGGGTGTGGCCTCCTAAAAAAATGAGAGCACCTGCACTTCATATTTTACAAATTAAGCACTGCAAAATATTTTTAAAAAGTAGCGTTGCTACTTACGGTTTGCTGGTGGTGGTGGGCGGCCGGGCACTGACCTGCCTGCCTTTATTTAATAGGCGGCCTAGGCCTGCTGCAGCCTACACTCGACGTCAGGCTAACCCTCTGCCTGTGAACCCTGGTAATGGCGAGGACAGGCGTGCGCGTAGGTGTGCTGAGGCGTGGCTTACTAAAAAGAAGGAAAAAAAGTACACGCACACGCTGCCTGCCGCAGAGCACAGCCCAACCCAACCCCTGCAGAACACAAAACTCATCCCCCTGCCCAATCAGTGTCCTGGGGCCACAGCCCGCCCATTGGCAGCTACACTGAAGGGCCGCTGGCTATCCGCTGCGGCTTCGCGCCGCTCAAAGCAAATTTGAAATGCGTCATCACGCGGCATCATTGGAACACGAGGTCTGTGGAGTCATATATAAATGATATGTGATGCGCGCCGCGTCTGAGCCGGAGATCGTCTAGTTTTATATACCAACACACATTACCTACCATATGACTAAGTATATGACGTGCAGTCTCAGAGTTGCGTGGTGGTGTTATGTAGACCCGGCCCTGTCAAATAGGTGCCGGTGCTGAGCACCGGAAAGCACCGGCACAAATTAAGCACTGCATTTAGTAAAGTGCTGCCTGAATTAATTATCTTGAAAACATGTAAGAGCTACTACACGTGGCATATCGTAAAGGAGAGTCGTAGCTCACACAGTCAACTTCCCCAGCCAGTTGAAGTGAAGTCCAGTATGCAATGATTTAATAGTGCCGTCAAAGGAGGTCAGATACTTCGGAATTAAAACCCCGGTTTCTGGGGAAAAACGTGATTGTAACAAGACACGAGCGTGTCTACAAGTGACCCGTCTCACCTTCAGATTGAATCTCTACGTCAGATGTACGCTTTTTGATTTCACACAAGTGCGGTGAAATTCACAGGTTTAAGACAGCAAGCTGACGTCATAATCAGCTGGAAGGGCTCACGTGCACGCTGCGGTGCTGCAGCGCAATAGGGTTTACGTGAGACATTGCTGTCAATCCCGGCACTTTTGTATGAATAACCTATCTCTGAATGTGACCCTTTTATGTAATACGCTGTTCCTACATACTTTGGAGACATATTTGAAAATAAAACCTGCATAGCTCATACCCACTGTTCATTGGCGTTTAGACGTGAAATATGACATATTTACGTTATGTTTCAAGTCCTCCTGACACATTCTATATTGTGAAATCCAGTATATGATTAAAGTCACAGGAGCCTTCGATACAAATTCATAATGCGCAATTCCCTGCCGCATGCATGGTGACACATTACATATTTTATAATTCTTGTACAGGATTATGGCACAAAACGCTTGCATGTCAATTTATAAATTACAATTCCTCAGCAGCATATGAGCCATTATTTTAAACAATGCCAGGATAACGAACGTAGCAATGCAAAGTAATAAGCATTTAGAAATGAGCTGGTTACATATATGTTTGAATCGTGGTAACACAAAATTAAATACTTTTCACGGCACAGAGTTGTATTGGCAGCGACCTTAAATTACATAAAATATATATGTTACAAAAGTAAATACATATCTATGCACAGGGTTATGGATCTATAATATACCTGAATTATAATTATGTATTACCCTCTGCAGCTACAGAATAGGAGGCTTTAAAAGACCATTTTTAGGTCTCGCCTTGGCAGTGCATGCGCTGTCTCAGCGAGACCTAAAGTAATCTGTATGTTGGGGTAATGTAATCTGTCTTTCCGCTTGCTATTGGCTTAGTTGTGGTTGTGTTGTTGTTATCTCCCTTTCTGTTGGCTGTTGGTCATCTGCTAACTTCCTTGTAGTCCCGATACAGCGGTGCCTAACTACAGTGTTAGTTCGCTCTGCTTGCACTTCTTTTAATTGAAGTGCAGTGTGTCATCTGTTTTTCAGCTGTAGCCTGGTAACTGAAGACTTTAGCTTTCGTGTATGCTGGTTTAATTTGACCGTTTTAAAGCCCTGCTTTGTCGTACTGTTTTGCTTGAGAAAGTCCTTCGAGATTAGGAGTTCTGTCACAGGCCAGTTCCCCGAGCTCTATGTTATCTGACGCATCTGTTGTTCCTCTGGCTGCGCACAGCGCACGTCACAGCATAGTCAACAGAAACGGAACGGTTTTTGCTCCTTTATGTATTTTGCACGCAGAATGGCTACAAAGACAACCTGTGGCTGAAGTGAACTCACCCGCCCCTGTTCAGGCCCCAACAAAGCTTCCGTCCTACTCTGAGAGGTAAAATAAACTACCAGACCCACGGGACCGCCACATGACACTAAAGAGGGACACTTGGCAGAACATGAAATGAAAATTTTTATGAAACACAATTAAAGCGCATTAACTGCTCTGTCTTATTGCACAGACAAGACCGGCACCAAACTAATGACACCTTCAAGACGGCTGCTTCTAGAGATGTCAGCAGATTAGACAAACTGATGGGAACAATATTCCCTGATTATGCTAATTCTTGAATGTGGCGGCGGATGGGTTCAAACGAGATCTGAAGGTTTGCGCACATCATAGGAGCTGCAGCCTACTGAAAGAGCTGCTCGTGGGCCTTGACAGGCAAATAATGTATAATACATGTTTTTGTTGGTTGGATTAGACCTATTGCATTGCAAATGCTTGACCACAGACTTTCAGTGAGTGTTTTTTTTTACATTTGCTTTTGTCCGTGTCTGTTCAGCTTCAGCGCCCGTCTGTCCTGCTCCCATCCCCATCACTTCGTTATTGTTGTCTGAAAAGCAGAGCAACCGGATCCCAGCCGAGCCGAAACCCCAGTAGATTGCCGTACACCACGTTGAGGAAGTTGGAATTTCAAGTCCGTTTCATGTTAGTTTCCAGTTTGGTTATAATTTAAGTTTTCAGCTTGGTATAACATTTTTGTCGTTCATAGTGCCACTTAAGAAGTGCTTCAGTTTTTCATCTGCAGAACCGAACCCGTGAACTACAAGTAACACATCACTGCATGGGTCTCTTAGCTCTTTAAATCACGTTAAAACTTCAGAGCACATTTACCAATCAGGCGCTTTGGTGGCAGTGATGGGGCAATGAAATATTAATTTGGGTGGTGTGAAGCGGCCACTGCTTTGGGTCTACAAATAGTGGTCTGCACATCATGTGTGCTTTGATACGTGGAGTGCAGAAATCATTCAATTAAACATATGCCCCAGAAACAGGCACGGACTGGCCGTAGTGGGCACCGGGCAATCCCCCGGTGCGCCGCACGGGTGGGGGCCGGTTTGGGCCCATGGGGGCCGTTTTTGTTACAGGGCCGTGTTTGCAGCATAGCTGCAAAATCGGCCCTGTAACAAAATCAGCCGAAAACCGGCCCTGGCAAAGAGCTCGGCGGCACCCCCAAGCCCGGGGGCGGCCGAGCACTTTGCCAGGGCCGGTTTTGGTTCCCAGTCCGGCCCTGCCCAGAAAGTAAAAGCATTTAAGGTGCTTCCACTTGTCAAAGTAAATGCAAACAAGCATTTAAAATGCAATAGGTCTCGCTTTTACGTGAGGTTAAGCTATTGGCATTGTAAATGACAATGCCTTTTATTTATGTTTTAAAAACCAAAACATAAATAAAAGGCATTGTCATTTAAAATGCCAATAGCTCAAACATGCATACATGCGAGACCTATTGCATTGCAAATGCTTGTTTCATATGTCATTGACTGGATGGTTGGGAGTTCGATAACAGGGATACCAATGCTCAGAGTGGGGTAACAGTGGAAATCCAAGTAGCTACAACCTGGCCATCTGTCGACATTTCTCTTCCTGTCCATTAAGTCCCTGATTTAAAGAGTCCAGAGTATGGATCCACTTGCACTCCTTAAAGTTAAGGGCCGAGAGTATGTCCCCGCCTCTTGGATGTAGACAGATATTTTCCTGCACCCACCACTGTAGGTTATCTGTTGTTTGACCAGTAGCAGAGTAGTGGTCCACAAGAGGTGCCCCTTGAACTTTTCACCGGATCCTACTGCAATGCTGGAGTATTCTCGTTTAGATTTTGTTGTAGTCTGGCCCACATATATCTTTTCAAAGGGGCATTTTATAGCATAGATTACTTTACAGCTATTGCAATTAGTGTGATGTGTTAGGGAATATGTTTTGCCATGATGGATAAAAGATGAGCCAACCAGGGTAAGATTACAAGCTTTGCAATTATGGCATTTAAAATGACCCACTAATGGTGGCAAATTCAGCTGTTGTCTGATGTCAGGTGTTTGTGGTGTTTCTAGATACAAGCTGACCACATAGTCTTTAATGTTCTTAGCTCGTTTGAATGCAAACAAAGGTTGATCTTTTATGTTGATTTCTGTGCCTACCACATTCCAATACTTCTTGATCACTTTTTTTCATTTTGTGACTCCTTGTATTAAACGTCATGACACAAACAGGTTTAGTCATTTCATTGTCTTTTGGTCGGAGGGTTTCTAGAGGACGATACCAGGCCCTCTTTTACACTCATTTACAAATGAGCATGGATTGGGAAGTGGTAGAGATACGAAAAGTGTAAAGCTTCCAACAATGAAAACATGTAGGTAAATTCTATGTGAATAATCCTTTGAACACGTGTGCAAGAGTCAATAGTGCAGTAGGAAAAATAGCAGTCAAAAGGAACCAAACTCTAAGAATTCAGGAAACAAAATGCCAGAGTAAATATTAGGCCTGGGCGAAAATTTCGTTCCGTTCGCGGAAATTGCGATAATTTGAAATTTTCGCGTTCCCGCAGCTTGACGATAATTTGTTTCTTGCTCGCGCTGTAAAATAATACATTCTCGCGCGCGCGCGATCGCCTTACCTGAATCCCTGCGTTCGCCGACAAGTTTTCTTGATCCGGTCGCGTTCTCCATGAGATGTTGTATTGTTTTTAGCCATTTGCGCTGTCTCGCGACAGTTCGCGCCCACAGTGACGTCATGCGTCGCGCGATCACGTCTTTCTTCTCGCGATCATGCACCGCGAGACAACTCAAAACAAGATGGCCGCGCCCGCAAGCAACCACATGGGTAAGTTGGCGGCCCGCAACCATGCAGAAAATCTCGTGAACATGCCGGAAAAAAACTTCCGCATCTTCGCGATATTTCCGCTTGTTTGCGATAATTTTAAACATTTTCGCGATAATTTGCGAAAGTTAATTTCGCAAATTCCGCCCACCCCTAGTAAATATGGAAAACAAAGAGTGAAATAATAGAAGGCAGCAACATTCAAAAGAATATTAGATATGCAAGGTATCTTGCTTTCCAAATGTAAGCGCTGCTCTCTGAAATTTAGAGGTGATGAAGAGCCTTCTTAGATTTAAATAACAGGCAGAGATCGTAGTTTCTCCATCAATGCTATTACTAAAGAAATCCCTCGCCATATTAAGTACGCAGGTCACCCCTGTCAGCACATTATAATGATCGAGAAATAGTTAACCATAGGGATCAAGAGTCCAGGGATGGAAGATTACAGAGAGCGAGTGGTATAGGTGGAAGCCAGGGGCCTCATGAGGCTGAATTCCTGTTACCATACGGGGCTGGGGTCTCTGAAGCCTGGTGTGCACTGCCATTGACGCAAGAAAAGCAAGAGCGGGAACCTTTGAGCCCGGGTCATGCAGCGTTAAAGACCACAAGCAAGCAGGAATCTGAGCGTGTGGGGTTCAGGTGTGGACTGAAATAAACTGGGAGTGCTGTGCAGTGGGGTCTGGTGATCTTTGTAAGTGGGTACGCTCAATACCTGCCAGGAGTTAATTAGTTTGTTTAGTTTTTTTATAAATTTGCCTCACTCATATTCCCTCCCTCCCACATTCACTATCTTTCCCCTGACACAATCCAACTCCCATTTTCTCACATCTTCGTTATCACTCATACTAACTCCCACTCACTGTTACTCATATACCAATGTACGTGTACTCAGTGCTTCTCACTATGACTCATAAGCACACTGAGTTACACCCCTGACTCACTTAAACTCCCTTTCACAACCTCCAATCAATCACTCGTTCTAACACATTGATGATTAAAAAAACATATCCCAGGTTAAGCTTCCTACTAAAGAAATTTTAGATCTCTTTAATAATGGTACCCAGGGCAGGACATTCTGCAAACATGTAGATTAAATCTGCCCCAAAAGGTTGACATCGTGGATAGCAGGATCTTTTATCCCCACCCGACTGCACAATTTTCCCTGTGGTGTAATATAAATCAAAACAAGGTTTGCAATGCACTGCCTGCATATTCGCAGATCCGAGAAAGGAATGATCCAATCGAAGAGTTTCTGGAAGGGTTGAAATCATCGTCCTGAGTTTTGCCTGCCATTTCTGAGAATGTTTGTCCAGGTCATCCTTCATGCAGGAATTCAGGTAAACATATATTTCCCCTATCAAACAACACTTCCCTCTTAATAACAGCTCCATCATATCCACCCTTGTAAACCTTGCCATGCCCCCACCCTTACGTGTAAGAATATCTCTGATTTGCAAGAATTTGAAGAATTATCACCGATCAATTTTATATTCTTACTATAATTCCTTGAAAGAAACCTTACGCATTTGAGAATAAAAAACCCCCCGATCTGACAAGACCTTCCACTTTCTAGTGAGAGATACCCAAGCCTTGGAATATCTCCTGTAATAATAGATTATTGATCAAGGGAGTGTAGTAGTGCAGTCGTCCATTGCCAAATTTCTTATGGACCACAGACCAAATTTCAAAACTACAAATCAAGTCCTAAATCAAACTCTCTTGAAATACCAAAATTCGACCTGTCTCCATAAACAGCCACATGCCTTATTCCCCATAAGGATCTCAGAAGGTGAGGGTATTCCTATTTCTGCTTCTAGTGCAATCTTTTTCTCCTGAAGCACAATTCGGCTTTGCTGTATCACTGTTGCCCAGAAATACAGCCTAAGGTGTAGTACAGACCAACATCCCTTCTCCCATGGCAGAAACTTCAAAGCTTTTCTGGTCTTAGTGTACCCCCATAAGTAGCGTGACATAACTTCTTTCAGTTTTTTAAACAAGAGATTTTCTCCTCCAAAGGGATTGCGTGAAATAGATTTTTGGGAAAAACACAATTTATAAGATGTGGCCCCTATCAAGCAGTGAAAGATGGTTGTTATTCAATCTTACGCAATCCTATCTTGCATTCTCGATTAGAGGGGAAAATCATTGCCCAAAATCCTCTTGACATCCACAGATATGTTAACCCCTAGATAGTCTGCGTTCTCAACAACTCGGTGATCTGAATACTGTATATCCTTATTAATCACAATTTGTGTTTTTTCTTTATCTAATCAATATCTTGAGCATCACCCAAACTGCTGAGCTTCTTTTTTATCCCTTCAATTGTAATCTGAGGATCCATTGTGACTAATGCAACCTCATCTGCATGTTAGGATCTTCGTATTTCACCTCTTTATGTGAATTGGAAATATCACAGGGTTATTATCTAACCTCCTTGCGTATAGGTCAATGTACATAGAAAAGAGTAATGGAGAACACGGGCAGCACTGCCTTGTGCCCCTTTGTATTGCACCTTCACCAGATTGGCTACCCACTACAATAACCAGTGCTGCCAGCTCTTGATATAGTGCCCTAATTGCTCTAATAAAACCAGGCCCAATACCACCTCTACGTATAACCACCCATGATTACTGCCATGAGACCCTATCAAATGCTTTTTCTGCATCCAATACAATGAAAGCCACAGGATCCTTTAGAGTATTAGTGGCATCAAAAGGGAGATTACCCTCCTATTATGATCTGTCGTACCTCTCTCTGAGACAAACCCATGCTGTCTAGGGGAGATCATTTTATTTATCATCCCAGAGAGAGGTAAAGCCAGGGCCTTCAAGTACATTTTTGCATCCCCATTAATCAAGGTAAATGGGCAGTGGGACCCAAGCTCTTGGGCCGGTTTATTCTTTTTGGGGAACTTTTGAAAGGGTAACACCTCAATACATTTTATTAACATATGAGCTTCCAGTATATCTGCCTGCCAGAACTTGTGAAATTCTGAGAGGATACCATCTGTACCAACCACCTTTCCCGACGATGCGCTAGAGATTGTGAGAGAGATCCCCTCCCATATAAATAGGGCTTCCAATGATCCGTAGTACTCCCTGTTTAGAGTACAAAATGTGACTGGATCCAAATAATCTTGAGCTTCCTTGTCAAGTCAAGTCAAGAATACTTTATTCGGTTTTAAAGACAAAAAACCATGAAAGTTACAGCATTAAATTTACAATTTTTAGTACACAAGCACAAAAAATATAAAAAGAAAGGTTAACTTAAAATACATCTAAACCAAGATGGCCGCGTGAGCCTTGAGCTCCCGCTACCCTCGCGCTCTCCGGCACTCATCCTGTCCTAAATCCTGATTTTCATGCACGGAATCCTGCAGATGAGTCACAGCTGGGGCGATTGACGTTGTCCGGACCAAGATCGCCCACCGGGGACCGAAGTTGTGCACGGCGGAAGATTGTGGCCTACCTCCGAAGGATGCCAGGGGCTTGCGTTGGCAGGATGCCCGGCCACTAATTGAACAACAGCGGCCATGGGAGGTGTGAACTGACGGACGGATGCCGTGGCACTTTCACTTTCGCTTTCTCGCCCTTTGTTTGCTCCGGGTTGGGAGTGCGTCATACAGATCCTCTGTTGTCTGGAAGACCTCCACCCGGTCCTGACTGGCTGTTGAAGACCTAGTCGTACCTGTCTCCTCTACCTGAGTGAGGGACGTCCTCTTGCGACTGACCGTCCTGCTGTCCGAGATGTCGACCAAATCGGAGGCAGACAGGTCGAAGTCTAAGACTACCAGGCGGGGAGGCTATATCCAATCCAACAATATGGTTGGCTATGCCCAGCAGAAGGAGTCGCCTGGTGGATTGGGACAGTCGCTGGAAGCACAGAAGGCCGATTCATCCCCAGCCTCGGAGTTATCATTGCAGGATATCAAGGGGGCGATAGATGGGATGCAATCTTTGATTGGGCGACAGTTCGAGACCCTGGCGCACAAGGTGGACATGATTTTGGTCGATGTCAACTTGATTCGCGCGGACCTGGGAAAAACCAATGAACGGGTCAAGTCCCTGGACCTCAAGACTACTGGCCTCGCTGACGATATCTCGGAACTCCAGGCTGAGGTCCGCAAGCTACGAACCGCGAATGACCTCTCCGCTCGCCGGCTCGAGGACTTTGAAGGTCGGGCCCGGCGCAATAATGTGCGCATTATTGGGGTCCCGGAAACTTCGGAGGAGCTCTCCGTGGACCTCCTCGTCGAGGACCTGGTGGTGAATCATCTTGCGCCAAAGGGCCTCGGCAAGTTTTTCGCGGTGGAGCGGGCTCACCGAGTGCCTGGCGGACGGCCTAAGGTGGGAGCCCCCCCGTGGCCGATTGTCGCCCGGATCTTCCACTTTCGAGATCGGGACGCTATCCTGCAAGCATCGAGGGTGACAGGCCCGGTGCCTTTTCAAAATGCCTCTGTGAGCTTTTATCCTGATTTCACCCAGATGGTGCAGAAACAGAGGCAAAGTTTCCTGGGGGTGAAACGGCGGCTTAGGGATATGGACCTGAAGTATGCCATGCTTTTCCCCGCTAAGCTGCGTGTGGTATATGAGGATCGGACTTTCTTCTTCGAATCGCCGGACATGGCAGGGGACTGGCTGGATGCACTCCCTCGGCGACAGCCCGGCCGGGACAGCGTGGATGGGGTGGAAGGCGACCGGGATGGACAGAAGTGATACCTTCGGTGCTGGCGTGCTTCGATTCAGCCCTGGACAGTGACTCGCACCTTATTGCAGTAATGGGAGGGCGGCGGGGGGAAGATAGGGGCTCTTTCCTCCCTTGGGGTGCTTTTTGTAGATTTGTTTTTGGTAGGGCGACAGGCACACTGCAAGTTGGGGGGGCTTTGTAAGCTGACGCAGGGGTGCAGGGTGGGGGGGGTTTCAGGATGTTGGGGTTGTTGTTTGGGGTTGTTGTTTTTTCTTGCAAGGCGTAGCAATGACTGTCAGAATTGTCCGATTGTGGTTCTCTGGGGGGGGGGGGAAGTCTCTTTGTGTTCAGGGATGGGGGATAGGGGCTTAAACGTACTCAGCTGGAATGTTAATGGCTTAGGGGACCGTATAAAACGGGGATAGTCCTGCAATTTTTGAAACGGACCTTGCCAGATGTGGTCCTCTTGCAGGAGACCCACCTTATAGGGAATGTGTGTTATGCACTTAACAGAAAGGGCTACAAATTCATTGCTCACTCGGGGTTGTCCTCGGGATCCAGGGGTGCGGGCATACTTGTCAGAGCTTCCCTACCATTTGAGGTTGACTCCACCATTGCTGATGATAGGGGGCGCTTTGTGGCCGTGTCGGGGAGGTGGGAGGGCAGAACGTTGGTTTTGGTTTCGGTTTATGTCCCTCCTGCCTTGCAGGCCTCCACGTTTGCTGATCTGGGCAAGGCCTTGTTGGAACTCCCCGAAGGGATGCTAGTGGTGGGAGGGGACTTCGATGCGGTTGGTTCTGGAATGCTAGATAGGTACCCGCCCAGAGACACCGGGGGGGCTCAGAAGTGGCTTCCCGACTTTATTGATACTTTTGGCCTGGTAGATTGTTGGAGGCTGCAGCACCCCACTCAGCGACAATACACCTTCAACTCCGGGGCCCACGGGAGTCTCTCCCGGATTGATTATCTGCTCACTCTGGCGGCACACGCCTCTTTGGTGACCGAGGTTAGGCACATGGCACGGGGCATATCAGATCATTCACCGGTGTGGGCACATCTGGACATAGGCCGGGTGGCGGGGGGCAGGGTGGCTCCCGTTAACCCCTGGTACTTTCGGGACCCCAAGCGCGTTGCTGAAGACAGTTGACCACTACTTTCGAGAAAACCAGGGCTCAGTTGACTCCGCGGTGTCCTTGTGGGAAGCTTCTAAGGCTGTACTGAGAGGAGAAGCCTTGTCCCTGGTAGTGGCCGCCAAGAGAGACGGAGAGACGCCGAGACGCCGAGGTGATACAAGTGGAGGACGAGATAGCGGCTTTAGAGTTGGCCTTGGAAGGGGATGTTGAGACGTCCACGCTGCACAATTTGAGCCTGAAGCAATTGGAGTATAGGGATCTGGTGACAAATGCCACCAAGACCCTTCACAGGGAGCAGCAGGGGCGGTTGTATGATGTTGGTGATAAGGCCGGGAAATTGCTGGCATGGCTGGACAAAAAGGAGCGTGTTAATCGCGTGGTGCCGGAGTTGTTGACGGATGGGGGAGAGGTTGTCACTGATCCCGACGGTATAGTCCGGTGTTTCTCAGACTATTTTCGTACGGTATACGCCTCGGTCTCGGATAGATCGACTGAGGACTCGTGTGATCTTCTGCGTGACATCGCTCTGCCCTGCCTTTCCGCCATTGATAGGGAGGACCTCGATGGTGATATCATTGTAGACGAAGTGGCAGGTGCTATCCGTGCGTTGCGCTCCGGCAAGGCTTCGGGCCCAATTGGTCTGCCGGTAGAGCTGTACAAGCTTTGTCTGGATAAGTTTGCTCCTCACTTGACCGCCATGTTCGTGGAGGCGCGGAGGAACGGGTTTCTTCCGCTCGATCAACGGCTGGCGACGATCATGGTAATACATACAGACGGAAAGCCCCGGGATAGGTGTGGCTCCTATCGGCCGTTCTCGCTCCTCAATGCCGAGCCGAAAATCCTTGCCAAGATTCTCGCGAACCGCCTGGTCCGGGTACTTGGCGACTTGATCCACCCGGATCAGTCGGGCTTTATCCCGCACCGTAACACTGCACTAAACCTTAGACGCCTCCACGGAGTGATTGCCAGGACGGGTACGATACGAGAGCCGGCTATTGTGGCGTCCCTCGACGCCACGATGGCCTTTGACACGGTAGAGTGGGCATACTTGTGGACGGTGCTGGCCAAATTCGGCTTCGGGCCTGGATTCGTGGGGTGGGTGAGGCTGCTCTATGAGGGGCCTCTTGCAAGCGTCGTGGTGAACGGGTGGGCGTCGGCACCTTTTGAGCTCGGGAGAGGCACCCGGCAGGGTTGTCCCCTGTCGCCGTTGCTGTTTGCCCTTGCTCTTGAGCCGTTGGCAGCGTGGATACGGTGGCACCCGGATATACGTGGGCTTCGCTGGTCGCCTGACCACGAAGACCGTATTTCACTCTACGCTGACGACATTCTGTTATATCTTGCCTCGCCTAAGAAATCTCTGATAGTGGTTTGTGACGTCTTGACATCTTTCGGTAGAAACTCGGGCCTAGTCATTAATTGGGGGAAGTCACATTTGTATGTCCTGTGTGGGGATGTCCCGCCTGTTCCGCGTAACTGTTCGATCCAGATAGCCCAGCAGGGCTTTTTGTATTTGGGGATTTATATTTCCACCGACCCCATCTTGCGCTACGAGAAGAACTTTCTCCCTCCCTTGGTGCGCCTGCGGCGGGATGTGGCGGGCTGGCGGCGATTGCCGCTCTCCCTCCTTGGCCGCGCTGCACTGTTTAAAATGATGTCCCTTCCCCGTTTCCTCTATGCCCTGCAGAATACTCTTGACCTGGTCCCGGCCAGCTATTTCCGTGAGATCGAAAGCCACCAGCGCGCGCTCTTATGGGACGGGCGTCCGCGTATCGCAGTCGCTAAGTTGACGCTTCCGTGGTACGACGGTGGTATCGCGCTTCCAGACATTCGACGTTATTACTGGGCCACACAGTTGAGCGCGATTAACCATGGTGTCTATGGTCCGGCGCTCAGCCCTGGCTTCGCCATGGACCGCTGGTTGCTCCGTGGGGGTAATTACCACAGAGCGTTGTATTCGAAATCGTCGGACCTCACCCTCACGGGGCCCACCAGAGTGGCCGTCCATGTGTGGAAGGTGGCGACGGACTCGCTGGGCTGGAGGGGTAAGCTTACCCTTGCCACCCCTCTGTTCGACTCCGAGATTCTGGGGAAGCTTTGGCGCACAAAAGAGTTCAAGGAATGGGATTTGATCGGCATATCCAGGGTTGGAGACCTTTTGGTTAAGGGTAAGATAAAGTCGTTTGAGGAGCTGCAGAAGGAATACGAGCTGGGGAGCATGGAGTTCTTCCGATATGCACAAGTGCGCCACGCCTTGCGGTCAGTCCTTGTGGAGGGGGAGAAGGTGCCCGAGTCCTCTCCGTTGGAGGATCGGATCCTGGATGGTCACATGCCAGAGAGCACGATTTCGCTCATTTATAAGAAGCTTATCAATGTTCGGGCGGATCTTCTCCTAGGGTTGCGCGCCCAATGGATAAGGGACGGCCTTGAACAAGATGATGAGGATTGGCAGTACGCAGTTTCTTCTCCCAAAGAGGTCGCTATCCCTGCGCGCCTGCGGCTGGTGCAGCTTAAAATACTCCATAGGGTCTACGTGACGGGGCCCAGGTTGGTTCACATGGGTTTTTCTGAGGAGGGCCTATGTAAGAGAGGCTGTGGTATGGTGGGTACCTTCCTCCATATTATTTGGGAATGCGGTGCGATTATGGAGTTCTGGAGGCAAGTCCACGAGGTGATGGGGGAGGTGACAGGAATTGTTATGCAGCCTGAGGCGCGATGTTGTCTCCTGAATGTCTGGAGTCCTACTGACCACAACGCTGCACAGACTCAGTGGGTGACCCTGGGGAACATGGTAGCCAAGCGCGATATCGCTCGGCTGTGGGGCTCCAATAGGCCGCCCACATTGACAGCGTGGATGGAAAACATGGACTGGAGCATGTTTAGGGAGAAGACAGTGTATTGTGCTCGGGGGCGCCCTCGGAAATGGCAGGCTGTGTGGGGGCCATGGAACCAGTACAGAGGGGACATATGCCTGCCCCCCGACCCGGACCCGCCTGAGGAGCAACTTTCCCCTTAGTCCTTTTCCGGCTTTGACTTTCCCGCTGATATGTGATTGTTTCTAGAGTCTCTGCCTTTCCCTCCTTTCCCTTACTATAGATCAGTGCCTGTTAGACGTGATGGGGCTCATCCCCCCTGATGGGAACCTCTCTTGGTGTTTACAGTACCTTTCGCCTTGCTTGTGTTTAGGGTTGTATTTACGTTTATGTAAAATAGAACCTTTGGCTCTCCTGTCAGTGATATGTGGACGCAAGCATGTGTTGAACCTCTAAAGCTGCCTCTAAAGCTGCCGTACCTCCGGGATGTCGGCTGAATAGCTGTGTCACTGATATAAAATAAAGGTTTTTCAAAAAAAAAAAAATACATCTAAACCCAATGTTTTCCTAAGTTTAAAAACATTTAAAACTGCGGTAACAGTAAGAACAGTGTCCATTCTCTGAAATTCTAAAAAAGCTAAACGACATTTGTTAATTTTCCATTCTTTGAGGAGTGGGATGATATATGTCTTACGTGGTATGGTATAAAAGGTACAAAAAAATAGGATATGAATATCCGACTGGGGTGAAGAGTCATCACACGGACATGAGGGTAAACTCGGCGACCAAGAATTCATTACTGGAAAAGACAGTAATCTAAAAACAATGGACAATCTAAAACGGGTCAAGATAAAACATTCGTAATTAGACATCGGCAAAGTTAAGTATGACTACAGACTGTTGCTCATTGACAAAGAAAAATGCAGAGATACAGATTTTTTTCTTCAATTCCTCTTGGCTTCTATTTTCTATAAGATATTCCAGGGATAACTTGGACAAAAAGTTCCTGGATATACCATCCATTGAAGGTGGATCTGCAAAATATTGTTGGCAACCAATTTTACCAAAAAATGTTTTCACATAATTTAGCCAATCTAGACGGTCCACATTTTCCAGTTTTAAAACATCCTGGAGGATAACTCGATTCAGGGGCACTCATCAGTTGTCCAGACCCTGTGCCACAAAAGAATAGGTTGAATTCTGATCAAGTCAGATATATAATTTAGGCCAAGTTCAGAATGACAAATGTAGGTCGCGACACTTTGGGGGACTCTCAAGACGTGTCTCAGAAACCTATTCTCAGCTTTCTGAATTAAGTCGATATTAGTGTGGCCCCAGAGGCCCGAGCCATACATAGCAACCGAAGTACATGTAGCATTATAAATAGTTAAAATTTCTTTAATTGGTTTTCTTTCCCAGTTTTTAAATAAAATTCATTAGGGCCATTATAGTTTTTTGAAACAAAAGAGTTCTAGCCTTTACCGCATGAGGCCACGCCCCAGTTTCATGGAACAGGACACCAAGATATGGGCAGGTAGAAGTAGATTCCAAAGGAACTTTATTTAGAAACATTCTTTTTGTATGATTACCAGATTTATTGCCTCAGTTCATTGAAAAGGTTTTAGTACAATTAACTTTTAAGTCTAAACTGGACATAAAGGACTCAAAAGATTGTATCAGATTTTGTAAAGCCACGGGAGTGCGGGCCATTAAGACTGCGTCATCCGCGTACAAGAGCGCGGGGACAAACCTCTCCCCAACCCTAGGAATGTCCCCGCAATCACGCAGAAGATGGCGTTCAAGGCCATTAATGTACAACAGGAATAAAAAGGGAGCCAGGACGCAGCCCTGGCGGACGCCCCGGCCAACCTGAAATGTCCTTGTGCATTGACCCTCACGGCCAAAGCGAACCGAAGCTGTGGCACCTGAATAAAGGTCCTTCAAAAAGCAAACAATGGAATCTTCCACATCTATCTCTTTTAAAATAGTCCATAATTTAACATGGGAAACACAATCAAACGCCGATGAAAGGTCGACGATTGTGAGGTACAGGCGCTCGCCCTTAATCCTCAGGTATTTTGATTGTATAATCATTAAATTTAGGCACTGTTCCAGAGTTCCAATACCCTTTTGGAAACCATATTGTAAATCGCTCATTATTTCGTTTTCTTCTGCCCAGATTTGCAGTCTAGCCAAAATAATTCTCCCAAGGATCTTAACGGACGAATCCAATAGGGAGATTGGTCTGTAGCAGGCGCAAGATTGCCTGTCGCCCTTCTTGTAAATAGGTACGATCACTGAGGTGAACCAGGTCGGATTTAGGCCCCTAGCCAGTGCTGCATTACATAGTTGCACAAGCATGGGGCCCCAAAGCTCAACGTTATCTTTAAATAAGTCGGCAGGGATTCCGTCAGGCCCTGCAGCCTTGCCGCCCTTCGTCGCATTAAGAGCCAAGTTAACTTCCTCCGGGGTTACAACTAATTTAACTACCTTGTCCGCTATATAGTCCCCGGGGGCGTTATCAATATAATGGGAATTATCGTGCGGGGTGTAAAGACAAGAAAAATGCGCCACCCAATCCTCCTCAGTAATGGCATTATACGCGCCTTGATGTTGTCGTAGAGAAGAGGGGTGTTAACAGCCTTCCAAAAGGCAGATGCATCCTTCTGTTGTGATGCTTCACATAACGCTTCCAAGGCTTCCTTTTTTATAACCATTTTCCTATTTTTTAAGGCTTCATTATATGCTTTCCTGCAGTTTCTTATTTCAATAGGGTTACGTGGTACTTGGTGAATAGCTCTTTTCAAGGTAGTTAGGGAGCTGGTGCAGGCGTTATCAAACCAGCTCCTTTTACCCTTTGCCCTGTCATTTGCCACCACCCATAAATCTTCCTTAATAGTGGAGGCTATTAAATTGAAATGTTCGATTATCAAATCAGGACTAGAATTATCATCCAAGCATGTAGCAAAACTGCTGGAGCAAGTGTTCAATGATTTTTCTAGAAACCTTTCCGGGACAACCTTGTTCCGTTTTAGGCTGTACCCATTTTGTCTGCCGAGGACCACGTCCGAAGCTACGAGTATAGGAAGCGCGTCCATTTGTTGATCCGGAAAGAAATTTTCAACCTCCATAATCTGCGGCAAGTGATCGCTCACTGGCTGGTCCATAATATTGGACTTAATAATTTTATGGCAACAGCTATTAGAGGCAATAATAAAATCAATAATGGACAGTGCTCCTCTACCAACAAATGTAGGCACAAAAATGGAGGGCGTTCGAGCAATTTCATTTACAAATCCTAAATCATACGTAAACAATATATCATTTGATAAGTCCCCAATCAGAGAATGTTCAAAATGAGTTGGGTTTATTTCCTGTTCGGTAGTTAAACCGCATAAACCCTGTTTACCTTTAGTACAGTTTGCAATTAAAATCCCCCCCCCCAAACAAACATAACTTCTCTATTGGTTTTGTCTATTTCATAATGTATGTCTTCCCTCAGCGTGGATAAAACGCTGGGGATTTCTTTCCTTGGTATGTTGTTATAAAAATTAATTACGGCGACATTTAGTCCCTTATTATTCCTTAAAATTATTAATTAGTAAAAACTAGATTTAGGGGAAAACCAAATACCATCATATTTAAGGTGGTTGGAAACAAGGGTTAATAGGCCGCCCTTAGCTCTACCGTGGGTGCTCCCCACAGCCGGGGTGAAAAAACTTCTATACCCATTAATATTTACCGGATTCAAAGACCAAGTTTCCTGAAAAGCCAGAATATCATGGCCCTCAATGATAGAGCCCCATGATGGATTATTGATTTTCTCCCTTAAACCGGCCACGTTCCAGAATAAGAATGTGCAGGCTTTCCTGATTACTCTAGTACCCTGGTTGCTTTGAGAAGAAGATACCTTTACTTCCTCAGGTCGAGTGCAAGTAGGGACGCCAGTAGATCCCTCATCGTTTGATTTGAGTGAAAAAAGAGCCTTATGAGTGTTACTGCAGCTAGCCTTCCCTTTGTTAACATGGGTCAGGGTCTGGGTAATTTGTACAAACGTAACATCCTCAGTGCAAGGTAAAGAAGCCTGTTCTTTGGGGTTCAGCAGAACTTTATCATGTTTTAACCCTAGGCTAACAGGAGAATTATCACAGACAGTTTTCCTATGTCAATCCACATATTCCAAACCTGAAAAAATATCAAAGTGGTTTTGAGTAGGCAGATTGTAAATAGGCAAGGCAATGTCGCTCTTTTCCCATGTATAATTATTCGGGCCTCTATACAAAGAGTGAGGATGTCTAAAATGATGATAATGATTGGGTGGGCCACGAGGTTGTACACAGGAAGTCCGACTGTGACCATAATGATTGCGAGCAGGCCTAGTAACTGTCTGACATCTATCCTCCTGGTTTATAGGGGAATGAGTTGGCACATATGGGTAAAAATAATTTAAATAATGTGTAGAAATGGCATCGCTGCTACTATAGGCATACCAGTCTCCAATGTACCTAACTGCCCTGTGGTCTTTAAAGTTCACAATGATTACGTCCCCTTTTTTATCTTTGGGACGCACCCCCACCCATTCACAACGCCTCACGTGCAGTATTTCACCATTAATATAGGCAGGCAAGGATCTATTTTTGCACAGCCAGTAAACAACTTTATTCCGAAGACCTTGATAGTCTTCCCTGGTCCCAGTAGGGAGCTCGGGAACGCCGGCTAAAATGATTACATATGGGGCAGCTTCGGGAGGAAGGTCCACTATTGCATGGTGTTGCCGGTCTTTATTACAGTTACTTCCAAGCCCATTATCTTTAATAGCTGGGTTATCAAGATTTTGTGGTGGGACTGATTTTAGGTCTAAACTCAGATTAACTTTCAATTTATCAGATGTCTTACTGTGTGCAATTTTATTTGTTAGCGTGGGTATTGTAGGAATTTCAGTAAACAAGGGATGGGATGGCAAATATCCCTTCTGAGTAGGTGGTAGAATGATAGGGTGGCTTGGTGGTCCGGAAGAAATATTTGTCAAGGCTTTAACAGATATATTGGGAGAAGTAATATTTTTTAAACCTGTCACCCAGCCAGAAAGAGCGAGGGTATTATCTGCCAGCTTTTTCTCTATGGAATCCAAGCGGGTGTTAATTAATAAAATATTATCCAAAAGGGGCTGTATTAAAGGTTTCACCACATGATCAATTTTGGCCGAAATGTCACTCTCGGTCATGCAACCGTAATTGGTCTGTAAGGGCAGCTTAGGAGTAAACAGTTGAGCCATCGTATCCATCAGAATTGGGGTGATAATCTTCTTCAAGTTCTCGGTTAGCCATTTTGGGGTTAAATCTTCAAAACCGTTCTCACAGTTAGTCCCTATAAATTCCCCGTTAGTTAATACAGGGGGTGAAGCTGGAGAAAAGCTGAGCAAATTTGGAGACCCTTCATCGACACAACTGGAACAGAAGCTCAACAATGGTGCAGAAGCATTGGTAGGCGTATTTAGAGGGGTATCAGTTACACAAAGGTTAACCAAGCCTAACCCTGTAAGATCCTCAGCAACGAGATTATAAGGTGAAATAGGGAGTACAGGGGAGTTATTTAGGTTAAGCGTAGAAAGTGACGCTACACCCAATTGCCCTGAAACTGGACTTTTGCCCGAGGGGGACTGCGTCAAGGAACGATCTTTTTGTTTAGGGGTTACTGATCTTTGTTGGGCATGCTTCCCCCTGTGTCTGCGTTTAACCTTTTTATATTTTCTAGCCGATTTGGCAAATGGCGGTGCAAGCTGTGTGGTAGTACTGTGATCAGTTAGAGAGCCAGAGTGCCTTACATTATGTACCTGAGCAGTAATCACAGTACTTTTATTCGCTCCACAAGAGATATTACTGGTCGTGGTAGTCGCAACCAGTGGAGAAGGGATTGTTACATCAGGGAATCTAGTAGGACTCACCTTGCCCAGAGAAGCCCTCCTATCGGTATTAATCTGGCTAACTTTTTTAATGAGATAGTTATCCATAGGGCCTATGGCATTCAGATGCCTCTCGTCTTTACCCTTAGACATCAGGGCAGATTGTTTGCCGACCACAGTCATAGAAATAAAACAGGGACAGTGAAAATCCGCGCCTACAGCCAGCCCACTCAGCCCACGAAAATAGCGGGATAAGTATTCCCTTCAAATAGGCAACCTGGACATATAATCACAAGCAACTATGATGTATAAATCATTGCGTAACAAAACAGCAGAGTACCTGGCCCAGTCCAGTCTCTTCAGGCCTCTGAGGGCCACAGAGGGCCCGCCCTTTGCCCGGGCTTAGCCCGGCCGGTCCGGCGCGCGTCCCGCGAAGCGGGCCTCCGCGGTGTTTATTGGCGTCACCTGGCGCGTTCACGGCGTCACCTCAACGCGCCGCCGCTGGGGCTACCGGGAGTTGTAGTCCCGGGGCGACGACGCGGTGGATTGCACCGGCTGCTGCTTTCAAGGGTTTTGGCCTCCCCTTATGACTCCTGGCGGTGGCGGCAGAGTAGAAGTCAATACGGTCCCAAAAGAGGTAAGTTTCTGCTGCTTTCCCGCAGCTCCGCCGGCCTCCGCGGTGTTTATTGGCGTCACCTGGCGCGTTCACGGCGTCACCTCAACGCGCCGCCGCTGGGGCTACCGGGAGTTGTAGTCCCGGGGCGGCGACGCGGTGGATTGCACCCGCTGCTGCTTTCAAGGGTTTTGGCCTCCCCTTATGACTCCTGGCGGTGGCGGCAGAGTAGAAGTCAATACGGCCCAAAAGAGGTAAGTTTCTGCTGCTTTCCCGCAGCTCCGCCGGCCTCCGCGGTGTTTATTGGCGTCACCTGGCGCGTTCACGGTGTCACCTCAACGCGCCGCCGCTGGAGCTACCGGGAGTTGTAGTCCCGGGGCGGCGACGCGGTGGATTGCACCCGCTGCTGCTTTCAAGGGTTTTGGCCTCCCCTTATGACTCCTGGCGGTGGCGGCAGAGTAGAAGTCAATACGGCCCAAAAGAGGTAAGTTTCTGCTGCTTTCCCGCAGCTCCGCCGGCCTCCGCGGTGTTTATTGGCGTCACCTGGCGCGTTCACGGCGTCACCTCAACGCGCCGCCGCAGGGGCTACTGGGAGTTGTAGTCCCGGTGCGGTGACGCGGTGGATTGCACCCGCTGCTGCTTTCAAGGGTTTTGGCCTCCCCTTATGACTCCTGGTGGTGGCGGCAGAGTAGAAGTCAATACGGCCCAAAAGAGGTAAGTTTCTGCTACTTTCCCGCAGCTCCGCCGGCCTCCACGGTGTTTATTGGCATCACCTGGCGCGTTCACGGCGTCACCTCAACGCGCCGCCGCTGGGGCTACCGGGAGTTGTAGTCCCGGGGCGGCGACGCGGTGGATTGCACCCGCTGCTGCTTTCAAGGGTTTTGGCCTCCCCTTATGACTCCTGGCGGTGGCGGCAGAGTAGAAGTCAATACGGCCCAAAAGAGGTAAGTTTCTGCTGCTTTCCCGCAGCTCCGCCGGCCTCCGCGGTGTTTAATGGCGTCACCTGGCGCGTTCACGGCGTCACCTCAACGCGCCGCCGCAGGGGCTACCGGGAGTTGTAGTCCCGGGGCGGCGACGCGGTGGATTGCACCCGCTGCTGCTTTCAAGGGTTTTGGCCTCCCCTTATGACTCCTGGTGGTGGCGGCAGAGTAGAAGTCAATACGGCCCAAAAGAGGTAAGTTTCTGCTACTTTCCCGCAGCTCCGCCGGCCTCCACGGTGTTTATTGGCATCACCTGGCGCGTTCACGGCGTCACCTCAACGCGCCGCCGCTGGGGCTACCGGGAGTTGTAGTCCCGGGGCGGCGACGCGGTGGATTGCACCCGCTGCTGCTTTCAAGGGTTTTGGCCTCCCCTTATGACTCCTGGCGGTGGCGGCAGAGTAGAAGTCAATACGGCCCAAAAGAGGTAAGTTTCTGCTTTCCAGATCCTTGTCATCCCAAGCATCTGGACCAGCATACAGATTTGTATACTACCTTTCAAATGCCCCTCAGATATCTTTAATGTGTGAAAGTATACCTTGAATAAGATCCCTTATTGTCCTTATTGTTGATGGCCAACCCGTTTATTGAGATTTCTGTTTCCATGCTACGTATTTATCAGCTGCTTTCTTGGCTGAATGTTCTATGATGGCAGCCTTAGCCATAGCAACCCAAGTTGTGCTTCGTGAGAGTCCTCCTCTCTCCCTATTATGGATACCAATTTAATTTCTACAGATGTTAGTACCTCAAGTAACTTAGTTACTCTACACTTTTCCTTCCTTTGATGGTTCAAGCTAAATCGTAACATCTCCCCTTGTGTACCCGCTTTTAATGTATCCCAAACAACCCATGCCGGAGCACTCCCCATATTTTCTTCCTTAAATCTAGGTATCTATTTATTCATCACCTTGATATAATCTTCATCAAGTAAAAGAGCATGTTCAAAGCTCCACCATGGCGCTGGTTTAACCCAGCATTTACTTTCTATTTCCGGGACTAGAGGGCTATGATTGGACATTATAGAAGGGAAGTTCTCAATTTTAGAGTCCCGAAGAAGCACATGCAAAACAGCAAAACAAAGAATTCGTCGAGGCATGTATGTGTCTGATGTGGGGCTGAAAAGTATGCAAGCCCATGATCCCCTAAGTTTTTATCCCCCCATATATCAACTAAAGCATGATCCTTAACCATATTGCATAATGCCTGAAACACATTTGGCTACCTCCCAACATATTTTCTACTAGAGTCCTGTACCAATCCCCCCATAAGATTTATAGTTAGATCACCACATACAATGTGGGGTGTAGGCCATAAAGACAACTGATTAGTTCACCATTCAAACAGAGCCGAATCATGGGAGATAGTCCCATACACAGAGCAAATAGCAAATACCCTTTTAGGAACATGACATTCAGTTCTCACCCACATCCCCAGTGTGTCTGCTCATGTTTGCTTGAAACTAAGAAACTGATTTCTTACAAAGATGCGACCCCACAAGTCCTTACTCCTTGTGATGTCCATCCAATTAAATGAAATCCCAGTGACTCAAGCACCTTGCTCCCATTACCCTCAATATGCATCTCCTGAAAACCTAACACATCAACTCTTAGCATCTTTAGCTCAATGGCGATCCTTTGCCTTTTCTTCCAGTAATTTAGCCCACATATTTTCACTGAAGCTATCCGAATTTTACTTATAAAACATAAACTTGAAAACACTTCCCATGATAAGCCTCCTCCTGCCAATCAAAGCCACACACATCTCCAAAGGCCCAGAGTAGCCAAAATATTCTCCTGTTTCGAAATACCACCCAGAACCCCCTGCCCACCCAACCCTGTCCTCCCCAGACAGCAACCCCGCTCCCCCAAACCTCCCCAAACTGGGCAATTAGGTCTGACTTGATGGATGGCACCCATGAACTACCCGAGCAGAACCCCCCCCAGCCCAACCCCCCAGGCTCCCTCCAAGCCGGTACAGTTACATTATGAGGAAGAACGAAAGAAGAAAGAGAAAAAAAAACAAATGAAGAAGACAAAGAAAAAGGAATGAGAAACAGAGAAACCCCTCAGTGACCTAGAGTTAGTTGACAGTTCATTTAAGTATCCTTGAGCTTTAATTATGAAAGAAAAGTCTGTGATTTTCCTTTGTAGTTAATTTCCAGGCAAGCCTGGTTCATGGAAAGAAGTCCCCTCCTAATTTCTGAAACGTAGGAAAGAGCCGGCAGAGTCACCACCACCTCAACAGTGGAATGACAAAAATCTGGTTTGGAGAAGAAGGACTGAACATTAAATTCTGTTTTAGAGTTGGGACGTGTTTTTGGGTAGAATGATTGACGTAGAAGGAAACTATTAATGCACACAATAATTGCTCTTGGTTTTTCAGGCTCTATATTTGATGTTTTTTTAACATGAGGGATTACCAATGGACCCACTGTACCTGTAGGTCCCAGTCCCATTGAGTTATCTTGGGGAACACTCTTCTCAAAAGATTCAACATATAAGCTCAGATGTTGGTTTCCTTCACCCCTTCAGCAATACCCAAGAATCTAAGATTTTTTCATCATTAGTGGTTCTCAAAATCCTTGAGTTTCCACATTACATCTGACATCTGGAACTCATGTGTTCCTTGTTGTACTTTCAGTGTACGAACTTCAGATTCCAGTGCTTCAGCCTGTCCTTCATCCACAGCAATCCAATCCACAATCCCCGTACAGGTCTTGCTCACTTTCCGTATAGCACCCTGAAGTTTCATAGATGCCTGGCGAGCACGGCGGCTCTCAATCTTGACTTAATTTTGTAATTGCCTTACAGATTGATATATAAGGGAGGGAGAGGGTTTAGGTGTTGTAGCCTTAAGGGTGTCTGTAGTCATGTTCTCAAGTGTTAAATTTGCAGTTACAGGACCCCCGGTCACCCCCCCCCCCCCCCCCGGGTATACTTGCTGGGTGGCTGAGCAGTCCCATTTTTAGTTTGCAGGCAACATTCTCCTTGATTCTTTCTTTGTGTTGCCTTCTTCTATTTGCTCCTTTCAAGTGCCAATGTTTAGTTGTTAGCACTGGATTCCCTGAGAGCATACAACTGCTGTCATTTGAATTTAAGTCCAGCGAAGCAGAGCTGCTAAGATCTGAGATCTCTGATTCGTCAGTTAGAGAGAAGAATGTTTTGCCTGTGTCTGGAGTCCCAACATACTTTGGAAGATCCTCCCTTTCTTTTCCGATCAAGAATGGAGCAGGTGCTATCTACGCTTCATGAGACACAATAAAGTGGGCTCTTTGAACAGGGTCCCCTGCCAGCCCACCTAGACCACTCTTTTCCAGACCATGCTTGTGTCCCCTGGGTCAAGCAGGAAGCACTCCATTCTCTGCACTTTGAAAGCCACAGTTTTTCCCCCTTGTATATTCCTTTTATTACCTTCATTAACTCCTGCAGGGACACCACACACCGCTGTGACTGCAGTCTCCAGGGACACTTGCTCTAGATTCATGGTTACATTGTTGGGACCCTCCTCAGTACCCTACAAGCCACCCGTACTCACTGGAAACAGCATCACTCTCCAACTGTGCCATCCATTTGCCACCCCGCTGCAAGACCTTCTTAGACTCAACCATGCGGGGCCTCTTCATTGCTTCAGCCAGCTCATCCGTTTTACTCATGAGATGCTGAGGGATCACAACGCCTGCTGTGGAGCGAGTCTTGGCAGATGTTGTGCCTCGAGTCAACGTGCTCAGTTCTGTAAGCCATCAGTCTAGTGACTCGATACCAGCTCGTAGGTCGGAACACGCATGTTGGACTGCCTGCAGACCCAATATAAAATGTTCCTTTTTGGCTGAGGTACCGTCTTGCTGCCTCACACATCCAGATCCAGCCCATCTTGTCATGCCGCTTGACCAAGCCAGGATACCTGATGTACGAGCGATCGAGCCGCAGTATCAATCCAGCCACATTCCGACACTCCACTATTCTCGGAGAGAACTCAAGGAAAAATGGTGTGTGAGGCAGCTAGGCGGACGCGATCTTGCCCCAGGTAAAACTGCTACTGTTTATACACACTCTCAAACTCAGATTCACACTCACTTCGTTCTCATTGACAGTCTCAAATACACTCACACACACTTTCACTCAATCCCATTCACTCGCAACCACTCAAAAATACATACACACATGTATAGAGAAATATGTTTTTTGACTTGCCTTGCTTACTTAGATGGCAACTCGGAGGCTCCATGGCTGCAGCAGAGAAGGAATATGGTGCCAGGTATTGGGACCAGTTAGCCATGATTCAGAATGAGGAGCTAGGCAGAGCAGATGGAACAGGACTGAAAGTTTGAACATCCTCCTCAAGCCCTCTACCACCTTCTTGATAGGACTGGAAGCACAGCCCAATAAAAAAAGCCCAATACAAATCTGGTAAAGTGTTAAGGATCATACCCCTGTTGCTCTCTGTGGATTTTCATTGGCTTCAGGGATGCACTGATGTGCACCCTGACAGTCACATTTTAGCAGATATATGTATACAGAGGCACACACAATATGTCTGCTAAATACAATGGATTGTGCCTGTGTGAATGGACCATAGATGATCTAAGCCCCTCAGACATGTGCAATCCAGAAATGGAGCTGGATCGTGTTTGAGTCCCTTCAGCCCCCTTCCCATCCTCCTGTCATCAGGTACCTGGAGACGAGTGGAAGAGAGCTGACCAGTGCACTGGCATTGCTCATGAAAACACAAAACATGAACACCGCTCAATTGAAAAATGCACAGGAGCCTCACAGACGCAGGGGCTGCGCCCTGGAACCATAATAACAAGTTGTTGTTGGTCCTGTGACATTAAACTGCGGGAGTTCAGTCAGAAAAGCATTTCAAATGTGAGGACTGCCAAGTTTTTGAAATGTTTATATTTAGCTTCAGACATATTTTGCAGTAAGCTGTGACTACAGCTCTAGGGGAATGGACATAGTTATGCTCAGATCATAAAAAGACTGGTGGCGTTCAATGGATACATTTAGTTTTCTTAACACTCTGTTCTGCATTTTAATGATCTGATCATATCATCCTTCATTCGTCTAATTATTGAATGTTATCAGGAATGATTAATGGTTTGCACATTCAGCATAGAACAAAGGCAGAGAGACTATTGATAGTGATATTGAACACTGATAATAATACAGACTGTCCAAACACGGGATCATTTTATTATGAGGGTTCAATTGGTTTGTCAATAAGCATTACAGTTTCATTCCTAATCAAAAAATCTGAATTCTCCAGTATTCGCTTTAATGAGATGAAGTGAATTTTGTGTTGGGTTTGCTTTCCATTCAAACACTTAGGGCCTGATCATGAGCGGGTCAGTTAATTCCAACTAATGCATGAACCCCTGTTTGTGCATGGTTAGTTAGTTATAACTTTATTCGATTTTCTTTCAAATAATAAAAGTCCATAGAAAATATATTGTGCAATGTAAAAAATCAGAATCTGGCTGGTTTTAATAGGACAGTTGTTCTTTTAATTGATGAGATGATCTATTTTTATTGTATGCGTTTTTACTTGTAAGTGGATTTCTTGTATATATTGCATTAAATGTTGGGAGATTTGGGATACCGTTCTTTTACATTACATGATATATTTTCTATGTACTTTCATGATTTGGAAAAAAATCGAATAAAGTTCTAACTGTTTACGCCTGGGTCGAATTATGAGTTTGGCTATCTAGAGTAAGGCCTCTGATAATTATCTGATGCGCTAAACACCTCAACTGTAGTTAACTCAAACCTGCCCTAATTAAATGGGGAAAACCATATGGTAATTACAGTGCCATGTGCCTTTTGGTCGGTAAACACCAAAATCTGCACGTTACTCTCCACAAACTCATGATCGGTTTCATGTATCGCACCCGATAAATAAAATACCCTGTTTTATCTTTTTTATCAACTGTGATATATAACACCTTATCTAATAATCAAGGCCCTTAAGTCATAGAATTAACTCTCCGAGGGCCTGATTCACATGCAATTTGTAGTCCATTTCATAGCACTACAAAATTGTACCACAGATCACAGCTGGCAAACTACATGCGCAGTTTTATGCCTCTGTATTACCTTTGCCTATATTTATGTGTAAGGAGTTCTCCACCCTAAATGCGGAGTCTCCGCACACATAAGTGTAGGTTTTAGTTGGATTTAGTAGTGAATGTGGGAGGGACTGACGGGTGTTGGTCAAAAAAGGGGCAGACTTACTACAAAAGGGGAGGGCATTAGGGATGGGTAGGAGAGCCTGAGGGAGGTTCAGGAAGGAGTTCATGGAGGGACATCAATGGAGTAAACCATTTGCAATTCTGAGGGGTAGAGACATCTAACTTACACTTTCATAGCAAATTTACCCTTGGTGTTTGGGAATATCGAAATGTAGAAAACTCACTCCAAAGTGCAAGTTACTCAAAAGTATACGTTACCTTTTTGAAACTATCCCTGTTTTTTGTGGTGCTATCAGTGCTAAAAGTAGTACCAAACCTATTCATGGTTTAATTTCGCCAACTGATGTTGCTTTTACAGGAATGCTACACCAAAGTTGTCGTGAGACAGCATATAGTGCCTAATTCACAACCTGCAGTGTAGAGCACATAGCATAGCGCTTCAGTAGTACTATTTCATATGCTACAAGATGAACTTAACAATCTTCAGGCTGAGCATCAATGACTCCACCTCTGTGGTGTTTTCGGTATAGACATCTCCACCAGGAGTACAGAGATCTATACTAATGTAGGTTTACGATTTAATAATAAGTGTGTGTGGAACAAAGGGGAGAGGCTGGAAAATGGGGCGTAATTTCTGCAAAATAATGACTTTTTTTTATTGTGGATAATGTGATACGCCTTCAAAAACATAGTAAAAACAGATACACCATGTTCATACTGCATTAAAGCATTTCTAATTTGTGATGTGTTGGCCAAAATCTGTGTCACATTTGGAGAGATTGCCCCCTACATTAAACTGTATAGATGTGAGCCACTATTTGAGATTGGTTAATAGTTGTACAAATAGAGGGATTTTTAGCTATACCTGAAATTAGTTAATTAACAGATTTTCAGTGCCAGGATATCCTTTTGAGCGATTGATTGCTTTAGAAATAAAAATATCATACCATAACATATTGTGCATGATTTTGAAATTCACAGATGGGTAGCCTGTCAAAAAAGTGATGGATATCCCAGCACCCTATTTCTAGGCCTGGTAGAAATTTTAATTACGATGGAGTAATTTCAGTAATTATGCATTACTCTTGGGATGCAAAATTACTCAAATTAGGCGATTATGCCAAATTGAGTTATTAAGAGTGATTTGGGTCAGAAAGCCTACCACAGGAGCATTGGAACAACACAGTAAGAGAGAGTGAGTAGGCGCTTTCTAATGCTGTTCATGTTCTGCAGCATTTAGTGCTACTTTATTAGCACCAAATGCACCCTCATTCTCAATTTGGACACAAGGGAGCATTTTTTCACTAAGAAAACAGCCCTCAATGCTGGATTACAATTCTCATGTAATTATGCATAGCTATGAGCAATTTTGAGGTAATGACAAATAATTATGCTAGAGACAATTACACCACCCCTACCTGTTAGAAGTGGTCAGTAATACAATTGTAATAGGCAGACAAAATATCTATGACATTTGTGATGGCGAAACCGGTCTACCATAATAACAATCAGGGCCTTTGTAAAGTTATATTGTGTGCGATTGATTGATTGGAGATTTTTGAAGCACAGCAGCTACCCAGGAGCTAAGTGACCCACATTACCTTCTCTCATAGCTATAGAAGTAATAAGAAAAAGCATTTTGTGAAGATTGATGGACTTAGATGTTTCTGTAAGGACATGAGGTTGTTATTTAGTGTCAACTCGAGAGGTAGCTCAGTCCTCAGGAAGGGAGGCATCTAGGAAAAGGCTCTGCCTATTTATCTATCAAGCTTAGTTTTTGGTATCACTGCTAGAGAGATATCTTGTGTCTTACAATGTGGGGGGTGTAGTTCATTCTCTTTTCACATGTTGCTAAATGAAAGTTGGAGTGTTGTTGTGAGGGCCAGTGTGATAATGTGTGTGACTAAATTTAACTCCAATATTTTTGTGACTAATTGTAGGAATGATTTCAGATATTGGGGTTCAGGGTTTGCCCATCCCATACATTATGTTTGTCTACACCTAGGTTAAGTTTATGAGTGCAATGCCTGCCATGGGAGTGTGTGTTCTGTCCATGATCGCTAGGTGACCCTTGAGCTTAGTGGTTTACATAACGGGAAACCAATTTTGTTAGCCTCTAATAGTGTTTTGGTGGAGGTTTGGCATCCATTTTGGCCTCCTGCCATGGGAGCTGATGAAGGGCGCCTCCATCCATAAGCACTAGGTACTGCCAGTCATGGAAACAGAAATGGGCTTGCTGTGTACCGCTGGGCATGGAAAGAGAGAGAGGGTCATGTTCCTTCCCAGCATTTGCGGCCTTCTTGGAGTGTGTTCTTCCTATATATTACACTCATGGCCTGCTTTGTTTGCCCCATTTCCGCATTGTTGGTGGTGAATATTTCCTATATGGCCTTGTATGAAACAGCCTGCCTGAACTGACTACCCTCTGAGGATTTTTGTATGAAACAGCCTGCCTGGACTGCCTTCCCTCTGAGGGTTTATAGACACAGATTGCCTCCTTGGCGTTTGTTCTTCCACATTTATCCCACACATGTGACTGCTTAGTTTGCCCTATCACTGCATAGTTGGAGATGCCTCAAAGTGACGGTCCAGTGATGTGTCTGGGAACTGACGGTGCAAAATGGCGGATCGCGAAAAGAGCCACCATTTTGTTGTTTCTTGTCCTCTCCCTTGGTCCGTTGAACTTCATCCTGCCGACCCTCAGACATTGCTCCTTGGCTGGACGGCCTAGTCTCTTTCTCACTCCTAAGCACCCGTCTCTCCTATCACCTATCTCATCTCCGTCCCCTCCCTCTCTCTATCCCTTTGGATGTCTTATTTCTCCGATCACTCTGTTGAAAAGTAATATACAATCATTTTTAGCCTAAACGTTGTGAAAATGGAACCCTGAGTGAATTTACTATTTTGCATAGTTACAACTCTAACCGCTAGTATGTGTAGTAGTTCTTTGTACTTAATATCACTATTTTGTGATTTTGAACTCTTCAACTCGCTGACTCCCTCCCTTTGTCTTTCCTGACCCTTGCCTTTCGTGGATCCTGTCTTTTTCTGGATCACTAATTTACCCTGGTATTGAATGTGTATCTTTCGGTAATGAATGCGATTTTCTTTTGCCGTTTGTCCCCCTCTGTTGACCTGCCAGTTCTGACCCGCCTCCTAGCCCCCTGTCCCTTGTTGCCCTTTAACTAAGCACTCCTTCTCCCCTTGTAGGGGAAGATCCAATGTTCTTACTCTGGAGTCTCAGTGACCCCTCTGAGAGAGTCCACAGCGTCAAGGGAGCATCACACAGCGGAGATGTGGGAATGATACCACTTTCCCTGGGATCACAGCTTACCGGACCTTGGACGAGGTTTTTACCCATTTACCAGTTTGTGCCCCCTTCACCCTCCCCCTTTCATGCTCTCTCTCACCCTCCCCTACCACTTTCCCTCTTCCATTCTTTGTCTACTTCCTTGCTCCTATCCCCTCTCCCCTTAATCTCTCCCCTCGCCTGCTACGCCCCCTAGCCCCCTGTCCCATGTGCCCTTTAACTAAGCACTCCTTCTACCCTTGTTGGGGAAAGATCCAATTACTTATACTCTGGAGTCTCAGTGATCCCTCTGAGAGAGTCCACAGCACCAAGGGATCTGGTTTGTGCACCCGTCATCCTCCCCCTCTTCGTTCATGCTGTGTCTCTCACCCTCCCCCTCCTCTTTCCCTCCTTCATTCACTGTCTACTTCCCCTGCTCCTACCCCCTCCCCCCTGAATCTCTCCCCTTGCCTGCTTTTTCCCTTACCCATATGTCCTTATTGTTTGTCTCAACCTAACATGTAACTATGTAGATATGCTCTAATAACTGTGTAACCTTTGTAACGATGTAACCTGCAACTATGGTCTGATACTCATGTAAAGCGCTCTGATACCTCCGGGTCTAGCCAGCGCTATATAAAACCTTGCAAATAAATAAATAAATAATGTTATGTGGCAGATTTAAAGCCATAACATATAAGTGACTGGGATATGGAAATCTGTACTTGGGACACTTGGTTGAATCATAATATAGTGGTGTGTGTGATAAGTGTGTAACATGGGATGAAGGGTAGGCTCAGAATAGTTGAGTGACAAATTTGAAACGCTTCAATTTAAAACTATTGTCAGTCTACATTTCTTTGGTAAAATAAAAACAGCTTAGTTATAGGCCTCAGCAAAACTTTTATTAAGCCAACATAATCATTGTAATTTCGGCAATTGACGTAACACAATTTGCATGCATCTCGAAGTGAGACTTCAATTCAAAGAGAAATTGTATTGCAAAATGTAGGGAAACAACTCACTAGAAACACATGCAACATCTTCCAAATGCAAGCACCTGGAGGCCAACAAACATTGCAGGTAGAATTTTTTGACTCAGGCGGACTGTTCAGGTCATTTTCTCAGGTCCAAACTCTAAATCTGAATGCGAGCAACAGGGTTTTGAACATGAGTGACTGGAAAGTCAACTAAAATTTCCATTACTTGTGGTGAATATTTACCAGAACGCCCAGTTTCGGTAATATTTTGATCTTAACACACATTTTTCTAACCAGGAAGACAGTGCAATAGAGACTGGAAGATTACTGTGCATACAGAAGTTAGTCCTTTTTCCAATCTCTTCCCTCTTTTTTTTTCCAGCCCCTGTATTTGGATTTGGGAGAGAAGGCATCACCTTTTGTCTTCAATCTCTGCTGTATCCACACACTTTGAGTCTCAAGTAGCAGTTTGAAAAACATTTGTTGTTTAAGGGAGAGCTAGCACACCAATTTGTGTTATTTTTTTGTTTTTTTAATTAGCCTACAGTGGGAGGGGGCAATGTGGGATTAATTCCTTTTAAAGGGAAAATGTTTTACAGTTTTTTGACTGTGAAGTCCTAGGTTTCAAAATATTTTTTCCTATTATATTGTGTATTATTTGTGAATTTTGTACTGATTTGTTTATCATTTTAGTGTGATATTGTTGTTTTACTGTTTGGGGCCTGGTCTCACCTGCACTAGTTATATTTGCGATGTATTTTACACATCCTCACAGCTAGTGTGCTATAAGTTTAGTAATATATTTAGGGGCTTGTGGACAGCCTTGTATGAAATGAACAAGGTAGGATATTTATTGTCTACATGTGGCTATTGGTGGCTGGGGTTGGGTGGCTGCAGGAGTCCAGTTATTTGTAGCCAATCATTTTCCTTTCTTATAAGCCACTTTCTTCCCTTTGTAGTTTGTGGATGTTTAATATAGTTTAAATTATGTTTTACTTGTTTTCCTGATACTATTAATAATTTATTAGGGGGGAATTGGTGTCCCCTTGGGATGTTTGTCATTTGGGCATTTTTGAAGTATAATTCATTTTTATGTTTGGTATTGCTGATTTTATGGTGATGGATCAAGGGTAGTTCCAGGATAAGACATGTTTTGTGTAAATAATATATCTACCCAATCCTTTCCCTGCAATTCTACAAGATGTTTGTTTTGGGGACGTGATTCAGGCAGGTAATGGCAACCATGTGCTTTGTCCTCCATGCTGCCTTTTTTGCTAGCCATGTGGACGTGGCTATTTTGGGTAGCCAGTCTGTGTGTTTGCCTTGGGCCTCTATTTGTTTTTTGCTCCCTATGCCTCATTCTTTGCTGGCCATGCAGCCATCACTGTTTTGGGTAGCTAGCAGGTGTGTTTGTCACAGATACTATTTTGTTTTTGCTCTCTAAAGCTACTTCGTTTTGGCCATGATGTGGCCAAAATTTTGTACAGCCAGTGAGTGTGTGTGTTTGGTGGCCATTTTGTCTTCATTTTCCATGCCTCCGTCTTCAGTTGAGATGCTTAGGATGAGCTATCTACTATCATTGTCTGCAGCTCTTGTGTGTTACAATCCTTTTATTCCACTTTACAAACACATTTTTGGGAACATTGATGGAAGAGGCCAAGAAATATTTGTTCATCGTTCTATTTTGTCCTGATATTTATTTGTGCTTGTGTCTGATTGTGTTACAATGTTGAGACTTTCTATTAATTTATCAAAAAAAATCCCTACCTCCCTCTGCCTTCCGAATAATCTCCATGGGGCTGGGAGGGGAATCAGCAAGTATTTTGTTTAATTATATGATTTTTGCCTGACTCCCATGGAGTCTGCATGGTCTCTGGAAGTTCACCTGCTCTTATGTATTTGTTTTTGTCGCTTGCCTCCAATAGAATCCCCATAGGCCCTGGAGTAACACCAGAAATTATTTAATTAATTTATTTAATTATTGCCTGCCATCCAGCCTCTCATAGAGCCCCATAGCCCATGATAAGTACCAGCAATTATTGTATTAATTATTCAATTTTTGTCTGCTTTCGCTGCCTTCCCTACAATCCCCATGGGCCCCGGTTGAGCATTATAAAATACTTAATATATTTATATGGTTTTGCCTGCTTCCCACCCCATCCCATGGTGTCCCCATAGACCCTGGAGGGGAACCAGCAATTATTTAATGTGTTTATTCAATATTTTGCCTACCTCCTGCCTCCCATAGAGTCCCCTTTGGCCCTTATTTATTTATTCTATTTTGAGTATCCCCCTGATATCCATAGAATTCCCATGAGCCCTGGAGGGCGACTACCAATTATTTAATGAATGTTTTCAATTTTTACCTGACCGCCTCACCACCCATAAAGTCCCCATGGGCCCCCAGATGCACCTGCAATAATTTAATTTATTGACTTGATTTTTACTGCCACCCCCTTACTCTCATAGAGTGCCCATAGGCCTTAGTAGGTTACCAGCAATTATTTAATTTATTTATTCAATGTTTGCCTGTTACCCTGCCTCCCAGAGATTCCCCATGGACCCTTGATGGGCACTAGTACATATACATACTTTTATTTTTATTTTTGCCTACCTCCTTACCTTACACAGAGTCCCCATGAGCTCTGGATGGACACCAAATTGGCTTTTTCTATGTAATGTCCAGCACAAATTAGTTTGTGCACGGGTACATTGCTGTTAAGCATTGACATTGATCATGAATCGTATTACATTCGCCAGATTGCCCAAGCCTCATTAGCTTCCTGTTTCATTTGTATTGCCCACAGGTTCACAAGACTTCACATCACACACAATACTGAGACAGAGGGAAGTCTGGAAATCAGCTGACAATGCTTCTGCTTGAGCTAAGTTCACTTCTGATTCATTAAAGAGGATGGCCTCAAAGAAGAAGGTTCCAACCAAGAAGGGGAGAGAAAGGGGAGAAGAAACGGTCTGTTGCCACTATTGTCAGCAAGCTCTTACCCCTTTTCAGGAAACAAGACATACCTGCTGCACCCTCCTCTGAACAGGAAGAGTGTAGGATCACTGAAAGTCTGCAATAGGAGTCACAGTGAGAAACAGATCTTCCAGAAGTAGGATCAGAGCAGGAGGTTGAGTTTGCTGGTGAGCAAGATATTGTTGAGATTGTTCTTCCCAGATTGATCTGGTGGTATATCACGTCCTTGAATTAAAAAAAGTTCTCACATAGTTCCAGTTCTGCGCATTCCATTATGAAGTGTTGTGGTGTGACATAGTTCCAATCCTGGTTTAGAATTATTTGCTCTGCCACTTGTAAAGTGCGCTCCTGTGGTATACTGGTGTATAGCGCTTCAATATCCATGGTGACCAGGGTGTCTTCCACATGATTGATAGGCATGTCACGTAGGAGACAGAGAACATCCTTGGTGTCCCGTAGGTAGGTTTTTGAATTCAAGGACGTGATATACCACCAGATCAAAGGTACTTCAATGGGGAGCACATTCGCTCCCAGTCTGGCATGCCTCTACGTACACCAATTTGAGGAGGACCATATCTTTAAGGAAACCAACCCCTACCTTGATCAAATCAAAATGTGGAAGAGGTACATCGACGACGTTCTGATTGTCTGGAGAGGTACCAATGAAGAAGCACAATCATTCGTGGAATGGGTAAACAGCATTGATCCACATTTGAGATTCACACATACCATCGACAAAGAAAGAGCAATATTCCTGGACCTTGAAATCAACCTATCTTCAGAAGGCCTACGCACAAGAGTTCACAACAAAGCAACCGACAAAAACAGCCTTCTGCTTTTTGAAAGCTTCCATCCCAAAGCCCTAAGACAAAACCTCCCGGTAGGGCAATTTCTGCGCATCCGCAGAAATTGTTCAGAAATTTTAAACTTTCATGAAAAAGCAGACACCCTGGAAATTAAACTCAGAGCAAGAAATTACCCCAAAAAATTGGTCAAGAATGCCAAAAAAAGAGCTCGAAACAACAACCGGGCAGCTATTTTAGAAAATACGCCAAAGGAGCCGGCCAACCGGATGGTATGTGTCACCACCTTTACCCCAGCGTCCAACAAAATTCAGAACATTATTCAAAAGAAATGGCGCATATTAAACACCAGCGACAAAGTCTGGACCCAACCCCTATTTGCGTACAAACGCAGTAGGAACATCAAGGATGAACTAGTCCATACAAAACCACCAGCCGCTACAGATGACAACCAACTGACACTATGGGGCCACCAACGACCAACTGGACATTACCCCTGTGGCGATTGCGTATCATGCCAATTCACGGCCACCACAAAAGAAGTGGACATAGGTACTGAGCGACCATGGACTCAGAAGAACTTCTCTAACTGCAACACAGAAAATGTAGTGTACCTACTCAAATGCCCTTGCCAACTCATGTATGTTGGCATGACTACTAGGCGTGTAAAGATCAGAATTAGTGAGCACCGGAGCACTATCAGAAGGAAGAAAGATAACACCAAATTAACAAAACACTTCCTTGAGAAAGAACACTCTGATAAAGATCTAAGATGAACGGTACTGGAAGTAGTACAGAAGCGCAATGGCTGCCTCTCACATGTCTTACATGTTAGAGAACAGCGCTGGGTGTTTCGCCTTGGGACATGGAAAAACGGATTGAACGATGATATCCCATGGCTACAAATGAAGTAACTTCCCTTAGCGCTCACTAAAACATACACTCTAACAGTACCCATTATAAAGACAAAAACACAAACAATAGACACAGTAATACATGTGAATAGAGCTATACGTAGTTTCCCTTACTTCCTAAAACTAGAATCATCTTGATCAGCAATCATGCGGTAGCTGTAAAATCAACTTGTGCACTAATTGTGGGTTTAACCACACCGTCACCCTGACTGTAAACAATCTGGGTTTGTTTTCTCTTCCTTTCTTCTGTGTAAATACTCGAAACTGCTCCCGTCATGAAATAATACTCATGAGCAGGGCACATGTTCCCCATATTTCTATATAACGTGTCTACACACGTTAAATCACTCTCTTGTATCTCCAGAAACTATGGCAGGCGCTTTCATTGGACCACAGCTGGTCCCGCCCCACCCCAGGCAATCATCTGAGGTAAAGACGGGACACAGGAAGCGGCGTGTCATAGAGCAGCACCATGAGCTTACACACCCCCACGAGGGTCAGGCAACAAACATGCAGTCCTTTCCGCATGCTTCGCTCAGGACACAGGAAATGCAGCATCATCACTGTGCGCCACGCTCACCTGAAACCCATATCGCATGCCACAATCCCACCCAACAGTATAAAAGCTTGCTGCGCACTACACTTAATGTCACCGGGGAGGAGGCTGGACGCATGCAGCACTAGGTTTTCTAGTGGGGAGTACGCCTTGAACTGTAAGTCGTTGTTCTGATTTCTTCTTCCAACAGGTTGAAACTATAGTAGACCAAGCACGCCCTGACGGTTTTTTCTGCTAACTAATTCAGTATCTTTGATATACCTTCCCAACCAGTCTGGTTTTTAACCCTTTTGTCTTCATCCTTTATCGTCTCCCACCAGAATGTGGCCACAAGGATTTCCCCCCTACCCCTCCCATGGGGCAAATAGGTTTTTCCAATAGGGTAATACTTCTATATTTTTTTCACATGAATGTCAGAGTGAACACAGATGCCTGACACTCATATACATTTTTCACCTTTTTCACTTTAGGAGAGAGCAGTAAGTATGGAGCGTGACTGTGACACATCAAGGTCTACCGAGTGACAACCATTTTGAGTATTATATGTTTGTCTCACCCCCTCTCTCTTACAGGTTTCTCTAAACAGGTGGCAGCTGGCTATAGGCCTACGCCCCCAGTGGTAAGATTGGAGCCCAATATTTAAGGTCCTGACGAATGCCACGTACCCAAGTGGACAATAAAGGCAGGAACATGTTGACCCCCTATTAACAATCACTGATTCACAGCGGCGACGAGATGATAAGGTCCCCATTCACCGCACTTATATATTTTAATCCCACATAGTAACCCCATAGAATAAAAATTGTTCAGGTATACTATGATGGTTTTTAAATTCACTCACTCCTTTTTTGTTCGGGCCCCCACTTAGTTTAGAAGTACATCCCTGTCTTCAGGTGTATGCCCGCCCTCTATCAAACGCGGTTTTTAGAGGGCGAGGACTGGCAGATGATGAAGCATGACACCTGGTGGTGTGTGATGCCAGTCCGTCAATTTTTGTGATTTGCCCCCACTAAATTGGGCATCTCTTAGACACAACTAGGGACGGTCCTTTCTGTGGTTCACATCGTATTTTGAAAGAGGACCATGAGGGAAAATATATTATTTATTTCACATGTCACACATACACAAACTCTCAACAAATGGTGGGCACGCACATGGGGAAGAAGAAGATAGGTGAGAACAAAGGAAGATGTCTGAAGGTAGGGGCCTGTAATCCAGGAGCAAACCCAACCCTAACCACCAGCAGGAACATGCAGAGAAAAAATAACACGCAATTTGCAACTAATATAAGCCCATCCACCACACCCACTAAAGGGTGTTAAAAACATATAGCACTACCGCAGTGAGAATGTGAAAAATACATCAATAATACACTGAAGGCTTAGTGCAGAAGAGGCCCCAAACAACAATAAACATTACAGTAATCTTATAAACATATACTTACAAATTCACAAAACACATGCAAAGAAATAGAGAAAAAGTGCATTTAAGTACTGGCATCCACCATCAAAAAAGTGCAAATATTTCCCCTAAAAAACTAAATTAATGTGGGCCCCCCACTCCATTTCAAACGCCAGGCCACCGACCAGCATAGACAGAAAATAAAAAAAAAGGAGCAGAAAATACAAACAACAAAATGTTTTCAAAGTGGTGCATTGAAATGATTTGATTTTTCCACAAAAATTACTATTCCAATTGTGTGAATACAGCAGAGATCGAAGACAAGGAGAGTGTTGCTTTTCCTCCAACATCCAAATCCAAAGTGATCAAGGGCTGGACTTTACTGTTTAGAAAGGTAATCCAATATAGAACTAGAGTCCTTCCACAAAAGCAAACTAAATTTTAAAAATGCTTCAGGAAATCCAAGAAATTAAATGAAAATGTTCGGATATAAAATCTGTCAAAAGTAAAAGAACAACTTTGTCAACATTGTCAACGAACAACATTGTCAATGTGACCTCAAAACCTTCTGTGAAGAAGCGTTGCTTTGCCCGTAAACATGCATTCTCATTCTCAAAACAATAGAATCCCAACAAAAAATAAATTCAATAACAGTCCTACAATACACTACAATACACTAGTAAAAATACTCACTACAGGGGGGCGTGGCTTGGATGCCGCGCAAGATGGCCGGCTAGGTACGGAGCTCCGCCGCATCGATCACCTCACGGCGTATTTTTCCCGATGTAAACGGGACCGCTATTGAGCACCGTCGCCGGATTTGGCTGGCGGAACATTAACGGAATCAGCGGAGCAGCTTTTCACCGCTTGTGGAGCCGTTTTCGCCCCTCTCCGCGATGAATTCCCTGCCCCTCACGGAGCCGCCATTTTGAAGCTCTTCCGAACATCGGAGCCTCTGCTGACAGGAGCTGTCACTACACGACGTGCCACTGGACACCAACGAACTTTCAGACACCGACTTCACTTCAGGGGTGAGATTTATATATATTGTGCAAGACGCCTTTACTGCATTTTTTCTCTCCTCCTCCACATTAGAGGAAACGTCCAAATACGCAGTTTTACGGCGCTTCACCCCTGACAACTGGATGTTTCCCGCCCTAACATGCTCACTGCTCTGAAATACTTTTTATCCTTAATTTCTTCCTCATGGCGCTATGACAACAACGTTCTCTGAGACTTTCTGCCCGTTTCTCCTGCGCCTCAGCTACTTCAGGATGCTCCTTCCTGTGCTTCCATTTTAGTCATCCTCCCCTTTTTGTACTCGTTATTTAGCACACTCTAATTCCCTGTCGCCTTTTCCACTGAGTTACGTCTGGGTGCTTCACCCTCTCTTTGGAGATATTTCTGGAACATTTCACATGCACCTTTAGTCGTCTCACAGGGAATTGAGACTATATTGTCGCACGTTCATTTCTTTCTATGGTCAACTTACGCAAACCTAAATTTGTCTTCACACCATCGGGGAGTACTTCAGGAGCATCTTCATCTGGTACAAATAGAGCCACTGCATCTGCGAAAATGACGACTCCAAAATCATCATTGGCTCATACTAACACCAGTAAGTCTTCCCCACCCGCTCCGGCGGGCAAGCGCCTCAAGCAAAATTCTCCTACGCCAGAAGACAATCCTTCACATTCTCCTACTGACCAAATTCTAGAGGAATTGCGTGCGCTGCGCCCATTTATTGAAAAAACGAGTACAGATATGCAGCTTTTAAAGGATAAATGGGAAAGTATGGATGCCCGTCTTTCTACTGTTGAACAGCACCTTCCTGAAGTTCAGTCCAACACACAACGTATAGACTCTTTAGAAAAAACGGTCCTCTCACTCCAAAAGCATACAGAGGATTTGGAAAATCGAAATAGGAGGAATAACCTCCGTATTTACAATCTGCCGGAAAATCTTGAGGGGGATAATCCAGTAACTTTCTTCACCACTTTCTTGTCGAAACTTCTGGACCTACCACCTTCCACCTCCATTAGTATACAAAGAGCCCATAGACTAGGTGCCAGAACGGGCTCCTTCTCAAAACCTCGTGGAGTCATCATTTTATTTCTGAAATACACAGATCTTTTATTGATTCTCTCAGCTGCGAGGAGTAAAAAACAAGTGTCTTGGCAAGGTCAACGAGTATATCTATCTCAGGATGTCTCTAACGTCACTGCCTCCAGACGTAAAGAATTTCTGGCTATGCGTCCCTCTCTGCGCGCCTTGGGAGCAAGATATGGCTTGTTTCATCCTTGTACTCTCAGAGTCACCTATCGAGAAAAGACTTGGTCATTTCAGGAACCTGGAGAATTAAGGAACTTTCTTCTTCTACACAGTGAAGAAGGGATGGACGCCTCCTCTTCTGCTTCGACCAGTGGCTGAAATTGGATTTTTATTGTTTAACTTGTTTGTCTTCCTAATGGCTTGTCTTTGACTTCATGTATTCTCCTTACCTCTCATCTCAGTTCTTACACTCTCTTTTCGTATCTCTTCTCTCCTTTATCTGTTTCTGGCATCTCCTATATATCTCTCTATTTTCTTTTTCTACTTTCTGGACTTCTGTTTTTACGTCTACATGTTATGTATGTTAACATTTTTTCCCTTTTTTCCTCCCCAGACGGATATGTATCGGATACTCCTCTCAACACCTTGTCCCATTCCATGTTCCTTTTGTGCGGTCTCGATGTGGTTCTCCTCCTGATCCTGGTCCGTACGTCTTGTAAAGCATCACCACCTCCCCACCTTCCCTATGTGTATTTTTTCTCTTTCAGGTATGTTTAATACAGTCATCCTTCTGGATTTGTACTGTCTTCTATGCATTCTCTCTTTTCTTCCTTCTTCCTTCCCCACTGATCTCCCTTCCCTTTTCCCATCCCTCTCCTCCTCCCTTTTCCTTTTTCTTCTTCCTTTTCTACCTGTTCTTCCTTCTTCCTTTTTGAAGAGTTTTATGGTTAATACTTCTATACAGTTTGAATTATTATTACATGTACAGTATGCTTTTGCAATTCTTGATTTAGATCAGTTTAGTAAGCTTTCACCTTCAAAGTTGTTTCATGGAATGTGAAAGGATTTAATCACCCTATCAAAAGGCAAAGAGTACTCTCCCACCTTTCCTCTTACAATCCAGATATCGTCCTTATCCAAGAAACTCACCTATCTGACATCGAATCTTTAAAGCTAAAGCGACTATGGGTTGGAACTGTTTTATTTTCTCCTGCTTCTCAAAAAAAGAATGGAGTAGCCATTTTGATTCATAAGCGACTCCAGTGTAAAGTAGTTCTAGAAGAAAAGGATGACGAGGGACGCTGGGTCTTAGCTAAACTACTAATTAACAATATCCCACTTACGATATTCAATGTTTACGGTCCCACATGTTTTGACTCCTCTTTTTGGCCCTCCATTACAGCAAAATGTATTCAACATAAAGATGATGCTTTTCTATTGGGTGGAGATTGTAACCAGATCATTGACCCATTTTTAGACCGAAGATCCTCTGTTCGTTTCTCCCCTCATAAACCACATAAACAATTCCTTGACACTATTACCCAAACTCATCTTGTAGACTCATGGAGACTCACTCACCCGGACGTTATGGATGTCTCCTTCTTCTCTCCTCCTCATGCTTCCTTCTCCCGCTTAGACTATATCTTTCTCTCTTCATCTCTTTCTCAACACCTTATTTCTTCTTCTATTGAACCGATTGTTATCTCTGACCATGCTCCTATTATTACTGTTTTTGACCTTCTTCCTCCTACTCCTAAATCTTCTCGCTGGCGCTTCAACCCTTCTCTTCTTACTGATCCTCTTTTTTCCTCCTCTTTTCGTGCTTTTGCTTCTGAATTTTTTCATCTTAACTCTACGCCTGATACCCTACCTCATATTCTTTGGGATTCCTTCAAGGCCACAGCCCGAGGTTTTATTATTGATTTTGTCTCTAAAAAGAAGAAAAAATTCCTTCAAAAACGTAAAGTCACCCTTGCTCATATTAAATCTCTGGAACATCAATTCTATACTTCCTCTGATAAGATTATGTCTCCTGAATTGCTTAAGGCTAAAATTGCCTTTAACAAACTTACCACAGACTCTGCCTCCTCTTTTCTTCTCCGGAGCAGCGCGCGATTTTATGGAGGTCGAAATAAATCAGGTAAACTGTTAGCTAACTATTTAAAATCTCGTAAAGAACGTACTAATATTGATTCTATTTATTCCCCCTCTAATGTACTTCTTCATACCAATGCAGAAATTTTGGAACAATTCCACTCTTTTTATGAGACTTTATATACTCCGGAAAACCCTCCCACCCCAGAGCTTATTCAATCCTACTTTGACAACATACCTCAACCAGATACTTCCCACCTTAATATTTCGGCCGTTGATTCTGATCTTACGATTTCGGAACTGTCCTCTGCTCTATCCTCCCTCACTAAGGGGAAAACCCCAGGACCTGACGGCTTCCCAGTTGAATTTTACCTACATTTCTCAGACCTTCTTTTACCCCACCTTCTATCTCTATTTCAGTCTTTTTGTTCTACTGGAACAGCCCAAGGCTCTTTTCAGGACGCTACCATATGCCTTATCCCTAAAGATGGTAGAGACCCTAAGTTCTGTAAAAATTATCGACCTATATCTCTAGTTAATGTTGACTATAAAATTTTTGCGAAACTATTAGCTCTTCGCCTTGACCCGCTCCTACCACATCTTATAGGGAAAGAACAATGCGGCTTTGTTAAAGGCCGCTTGACCTCGGATAATTCTAGACTCTTCCTTAATGTTTTAAGTAAAGCCCCTTCACTATCGATTCCCCTTGCAGCCATTTCAGTAGATGCTGAGAAAGCCTTTGACCGGGTCGACTGGTCTTTTCTTCTGGCCTCCTTAAAATGGCACGGCTTTAACCCCAAATTCATATCTTATATTTCTTTGATATATTCTATGCCCAAAGCATCTGTTCTCGTTAATGGTCAACTCACTTCCCCATTCACACTCCAACGTGGTGTTCGTCAGGGCTGTCCCTTATCACCTCTTTTATTTATTTTAGCGCTTGAACCTTTCCTTACCTCCATACGCAATAATCCATCCATCTCTGGCTTCCCGTACGGTAAACGTCATCTTAAATTGTCTGCATATGCTGACGATATTCTTTTATTTATTTCTGACCCGCCTACCTCAGTCCCCGCATTACTAGACGAATTTCAGAAATTCTCCTTGGTCTCCGGTTACAAAATAAACTCGGACAAAACAGAGATTCTTCCTTTAACCAAACTTTGTCTCCCCCACTTTTTCACGGCTACTGGCTTTGCTTGGAATTCTACAAAAATTAAATATCTCGGTGTTCTTTTTTCTAGCTCTATATCCTCCTCCATTCAACTCAACATGAATGCAGTCATATCTAGGATAGACTCATTACTCACCTCTTGGAATCCACTATTTCTTTCCTGGTGGGGCCGTCTTGACTCCATCAGAATGATGATTGCCCCTATTTTGATTTACTTATTATCCATGCTCCCACTTCGTATTCCAAACTCCTATTTCCGTCGCATTGATTCTGCGTTGTCCAAATTTCTTTGGAAGCAGAAAAAAGCCCGCATATCGCTTTTCAACTTACGTAAATCTAAACTTAATGGTGGTACCAATTTTCCAGACTTTCGCCTCTATCATAAGTCCTTTTCCCTTCGACAGGCTTCCCGCTGGTTATCTCAGGAACCCTCCCCTTTTTCTCCCCTCTGGCTTTCTGTTGAACAGGAACTACTGCTTCCGTACTCTTTCCAAGAAGTAATTCGTTTTACCTCTAAAGCCCCATGCCTTAATCCCCTTTTATTCAAGCATACTTCTTCTCTTCTGCGCCCTTTAGTTTCACCTTCCTCAGTAACGCAGGAATCCTTCCTACTATTGCCTATATGGTACAATTCACTTCTATTAATTAACAACCGACCTATTGCATGGCCCTCATGGAGAGCGAAAGGTATCATTTGGATACGTCATCTTTTTGATGGGTCATCCCCTTGCTCATTTCCTGCATTTCGGTCTCAATTCCACTGCCCTCCTTCTTTTGCAAAGAAATTCCCTATCCTTATGGAAACCATTCTAGATCGTTATTACTCTCTCTCCTCTGAAGATCTACCTACCTCATCTTCCTCTCTACTCACTGTCCTTTCTACAACTCCTAAAGCTTCCATCATTTACCGGTACTTTTCAGCCCCCAATCCAGATCGTCTCAAATCAAAATTAGAATTGTCCTGGGAGACAGACTTACATTCTTCATGGCCGACTTCTCTCTGGGACAAAATATGGGCTCGATCCTTGAAGATTTCCCGTACTGCCTCTCTCACTCAATCCCTATTTTTCTTTTACCACAGACTATACCTTTCTCCTCTTTCTATCTCTCGCTTTCAACCTGATGCTGTATCTAATTGTTGTACCTGTAATGCCCCTTCTGCGGATCTTTTCCACCTCTTCTTCTTCTGTCCTTCAACTCGTATTTTCTGGTCTCAGCTATTCTCTCGCCTTTCTCGCATTTTCAACCTCTCTATTCAATTTTCTCCTCCTTTAGTATTTCTTGGTAGCCTTTCAGAGGATTTAGACCTCCCCCCACATTCTCGCGGTCTTTTTGACCTTATGCTGGCTCTGGCATTACAGCATATTGTCTCTAATTGGAAATCTCTGAACAAATTGTCTCTCAATTGTTGGTGGAATCTTGTATGTCACTCACACAGACTTGATGTTGCCTTTGCTTCCTCCTGTAAACCCTCCCGAAATGTTGAATTTTACTGGCTACCTCTTACTCTATACCTTGATCAATCCGCCAAAAAGAGTTACTCTCCACTATCTTCAGATAATTTCAAGCCCCCCTGAACACATGTACTCTTGCCTGCAGTTTTTCATGATATTTTTCAGTCTCAATATGGTAATTATTTAGCTTTATATTGACCTTCTTCATACTTCTTTTTCATTCATGCAATTACTCATATGATGGTTTTTTACTGTACTTTTTGATTGCCATTTACTGTATTTCCTATTATTGCTTACCCATCTTCTACGATAAATACCATGTTTTTGTTTTCTTCTCTCCTCCCTTCCCCCCCCTCCTTCCCTCCCCATAACTTAAAATGCTTTGTTTTTCATTGTGATATTGGCTGCTTCTATTTTCTTTGTCCCATCTTATACCTTTTTTCTCATATTTGCTGATGTCTCCTTATTGTAATACTTATTTTTCTCTAATAAAGCTTTCAAACATAAAAAAAAAAAAAAAAAAAAATATAAAAAAAAAAAATACTCACTACAATCTGCATTAGGTCATAATTTACAATCTACATTCAATGTAGAAATATACTAAACTAATAAACCCTAAATCTAAACAAGTTTACAATAATTTACATCTGTAAAGACCCATATGACCAAATGGTTTAAGTTCCATTTAGAAAAATAAATCCTCTTTTCTAAAATGCAGTGCTGCATTCTTAGAACTGCCATCCTCAGTGAGCACCGATGTATGCTATAGAAGAACAAAAATACAACATGCATTAAAATTATGCAGAAATGTTAATAAAAAATACTTAGCCCAACTCTTTGAAGTCAATGAGGAAACTGTATAAAAACTGTACAAAAAGGAGTATCTTATTTTCCCATTCAGGATACATTCGATTAAATAGCCAAACTCTAAATATTTAACATGGAAAAAAATCAAAATATATACATTAAAATGCTAAATTTAATGTATTATTCATTTTAATTTGTTATCGAATAACAAATTCAGTATTTTAAATATATTGATTAAATCCTACCCTACTTGCCTACAAAACAAACAATTAAATGTTTTCCTGTTTTAATTAATAAATCAAATAAACATTCAGTGACATTAGTTTATTTATTATTCATTTGTTAAATTTAAATCTTCCCACCTGATTCCCATACAAACCCAACAATCTGCTTCATTTTTACAGTACTTAAATAATAAATAAATAAAACCGTTAATAAAAGGTTGAATATGATCATTAATTATTATGTTTCAGCGTATACATTATAAGGGGGAGAGTCCAAAATAGCAGTTGGAACATTCGAAACTTGCTGATCTCCGTACGGGGCTGGGTTAGAATCATGTTAAATCTGTGCCTCGCCAACCCACCTGTAAATGCTGACTCCTAGTGCACAAGTGGGGTGGGTAGGGAAGAATATCAGCGGGGAGGACCCAGAGGCATCACTGAGTTGGGCCTGGGTCTTACACCTCCCTTATAGCTGACTCCAGCAGAGCCAATAGGGCCTGAGGTGGGCCACGTCCGCAGCACCAGATGACATGAGTGGGTGGTGCCCTCAGAATTTGGCCATAGGAGTGGCAAATGAGGCCCTTCCGCAGCCAGTTGTAATCTGAGCTGCAGGAGGGCAGTACAGTAAGCAGCAGGACCAAGCAGGGTGCACCACGCACAGCAGCTATTGGAGTGGCTGGAACCGCTGAAGTTGTTCCACATGGGTCCATCACCTTAGAGGTGCCACAGCTGGAGGGCGGGCCCCGTGCAATTCTGAGGAGGCGCCTAATGCAGGAGTGCCCTGTGGTATGAATTGTTATGTGCTGTGGGGGCCTCACACTCCCTTTGGTACAATCTCCCCCTGACCTGCAGTAAGGTGAACCCATATATGCACTGAGTTGGCAGCAGTGATGCTGACTCTTCTGTCTCTCCCCACCCTTTAAGCCTGTGCCTTTTTCCCTGTCTTGCTATGCCTTTCAGATAATAAAGAATTCTACAATTCTACGGTGGCTGAAACATGGCGGAGCTGGAGATATCAAACACAACAACACCTAGGATAGGGTTTTACTGTAAAAAATGCAAAGACTCTCTTTTTAGAATAAGGTTTGGGGTTTTATTTATGCAATGCTCTCTAACAGAAAGGCTTTCCCAGATGTCAAATGAACCACATTCAAATGTATATAGAGATATAAATATATTTATATGCAAGCAATAACTACACACTTGGTAAATGCAACAGTTAAATGCATGAATGATATTATGAAATACAAGCAGCAAACAATATGAGATAAAACTCAAGAAAATAATATGGGATGTCCTCCAAGAAATAATCAGAAAGATATATACACTAAATACATAAAATTATTACTTTGGATGTGCACTCTGACTCATTCACACATCACAAAGAAAATACCTCAAATGATCAAAGCCACTGACCACACATCAAAATGGCAATAATCAAAACTCAACACTTCACCTGGTGCAAACATTGCATCTTAGCCCACTCCTGACCGGGGGATTTAACAGCCAGGGATAAGAGCCTCAGCAACCAGGGTTCGGCTGTGCCGAAGTAGATGCGTCTGTTCCCATTCGGATTCCAAAATCCCGGTTTACAAGTCAACAACCCTCAGCTTTATAATCTCAAAACACACACTAGGTGTGGTTCGAGAGTCTTGCCCTCTGCTCCAAGGAAACTTACTGGAACTGGCCAGCTTCTAGGAAAGCATTCCATGGCAGGAAGGAGTTCCCACGTTCCCTCTACATTCTCACATGTTCCAGCCTTTATCTTGACGAAGCTTACAAAAGCCTTCCAGGGTACATTAAACAGTCTCGCACAAATCAATCCTTGAACATGATTAACCCAAACAACTTGCAAGCCTCTCTGTGCTCGCAGAAAAGCGTAAGCAAGGCAGAGTCAGAATTCAGGACGACATGAGGCCATGTCAAAGCCAATAGTAAGAACTTCATAGTTCTTGCCAAGATACAACTCAATGCACATGTGTGCACCACTGCTTATAGCATCACATACTTCATCTCTCAATGTACAACACAGTGCACATTTGTGCACCTCTGCTCATAACGCTGCACTTCGAGACCAAAAGGTATATTCCACTCCTCTCTCTCTCTCATGCTTTCAAATGCAGATCCCACACATTCTGTTCTTGGCAAGGCTGTTCTACTGTGACAGCTCCCACTTCAAAACTACGATAAGAGAAATAAGGCATAAGCAGGACATCGTACATTCGGGCTAGGCTCAAATAACACACCAAAGTCAATTAAAATGATGGTAGTCAAAGGTCATCATGTGATGTCAAACCTCAAGAGTGCCTCTAGCACTAAATTCGCCCAACACGCCGGAACTCTACATTTCTTGGGGGCTACACAGACTGTTGCACAGAGTGTGGCTGGAGCACAGAGCATGTGTCACATCTGCGCTGAATACTAAGCATTTCTTGTCCTGAGCGCCTCCATATAGCCAGGACTTCTGTAGGCTTGTGGTACTTGTCTTGCCTGTGTAAAGTCTCAGGAGCTCCCTGTCTGTGCCTCTGTAGAACCCTGTGGGAGGCCTGTGTGGCTCCTGTTCCTGATCTCACCCTTTGTGCTTACTGGTCCCTTTTGTACCTGTTGCCTTCTGTGCACCCCCACGGCTGGGGTTTGGAGTGATATTTTAGGGCCTGAAATGGTGCCCACTGTGTGCCCTGGCTTTGTCTGCAGTGATGGTGAAGCCTAGGCAAGGGCAGGCTACCCTCTTCCACGTATTGGGATATTGCAGACCTCCTGATTACACAGGTGCCTGATGCTGGCAGCCCTTTGAGGTCACTGAAAATCACTCTGTCCAGCCGCTTTGGATGATTCATAAGATCCTGCAAGCATTCCTAGACAAGAGGGCCTCTCTCGAATCCAAAAGTGATGCAGTTAATATCGAGGTGAACCTCCTCCATGCAGATCACAGAAAATTGGTGGGGCACGTGAATGAGATGGAATATCACTTATGTTGAGGATGCCAGCTCTGCAAGAGGTGCAATAACAGCTCTGACTCATGCACACAGAGGTCTTGCAGTTGCAATCCCAAGTCAAGGATGTGGAAGTCACCCAGATGGGGTTGTGGTCATGCCCCAGGCTGATATTAAGGCGGCCTTCACGGATTACTACACTGCACTATATTCGCCAGCTCCTGAGCAGCCCATCGACCACCTCCTGTCCTATCTTCATGATATACTACTGCTGCCATGCATTAACCCACCTCAGGGCAGAAAGCTGGATAACCCTCCACAGATTAGGGAGATTTGGTGGGCCGTGGTACAGTTGGCTCATAATCAGACATCGGGCATGGATGGGTTGCAGGTGGAATTTTATTCTATTACAGCACCACCTGTTCCCCAAACTACTGCAGGTATATAATGTTGCACATGCATCCGAGGCACTCCTGGAGTCCCAACAGGAACCTCTGATTGTAATGCTTCCAAAACTGACCATGACCATACGGATGTGATGTCAGATAGGCCTCTCTTTCTCCCAAACCTGGACTGCAAGATTCTGGGCAAGATCTTTGCGAATCAGGTGCTGCTGCTGATGGGGGCCCAGGTCACTTGGACCAGAATGGGTTTATTCCTGATAGGAGCATGTTCTTGAGTATCAGGCACATGGTTGGGCTCATGCAGGATGCTTCTAACCTTTGATTGTACTTCTTGGCAGTGTCACTAGTCAATGAAAAGCCTATTGACACATTGGGGTGGTATTTCATCCTGGATGTCCTGGCAAAAATAGGGGTGGGCACTCAGTACCCGAGGAGGATCCAGACCCTCTATGGCTGCCAATCGGCAAGGGTCAAGGCAGGGGCACACATCATGGTTGCCTGTTATTGCCATTGCTTTTCGCACTAGCAATAGAGCTGCTTGCATGTCTGCTTCGAACTAGAGCTGCTGAGTGGGGGATATTGGCAATGGGTCGATGGCATGTGATTTCCTTATATGCTGAGGATGACCTGGTGTATCTACGGGACACAGCAGCAACTCTGCCCCACCGTGAGGACTTGTTCAATGCTTTTGGGCCTTTATGTTAATTGGCCCAAGTCCTGCTTGTTCCCTCTTAGGTGGGTGTGGCCTGCCAGGCATCTGGAGTCTCTCATGGCTCGACTAGTCTGGGAATATGACTCATTTAAATATTTAATAATCTGAGCAATAACAACAGGCCCAAATGTCCACATGAACATGGGTAGCAAGTGTAGAATTTGGTGCACGTGTTCACATGTAACTCATTTTCAGGACCTCAATGAGAAAAACCAGGAAATCCTGCATAGACAATCTAATAAAGAACAGTTATATTTAGGACAAAGTTCAGTATGGAATTAATTTGCAGGACACTCAGGAAGAACAACCATTATTTCACAATTACAAATCAATTCTCATTTACTAAGTAAACACTATCTCCTCAGTAGAACACCACTACCAGTAGCGGCTACCATGACTCGCAGGTGGTGGGGTGATGGTGGGTGTGGGAGGGTTATCAATGGGTGCGAGGTACCTTAACAGAAAAAAAAAATTACAAGCTTACCTTACCTCCGTTCCCGCTGCGACGTCTCTGCTCCTTGCTCCTGCTCTCTTCTCGTGGCATGAGACAGGAAGCCAGGAACAACAGCATGGCTCTCCTGACCAATGACAATGCTGCAATGCAGAGCTGTGATTGGTAGGCGCCCAGGCTCCCCTGAGCAATCACAAAGCTGCAATGCAGCATTATGATTGGTTTTGAGCGTCCTGGTGAAATGCTCCATCAGGGAATGGGAGCTTGCATGGAGAAGAGGTAAAGTGAGCATGATTGGTTTGGTTGGCCCAAGGGAGCTGACCAAACAGTCATTGCGCACTTAGGAGTGGGCAAACCATTCCTCTCCTGCCCTCCTCCATGTGAGCAGAGCAGCCCCACCCACCAGCACAGAAAGGAACCATAAAATGATAATAACTAAAAGTTATCATTTTATATTTTATTTCCTTACACTGCTCAAAGCAGTGGGGCGACGCTCCTTCGCCATAGCGGAGGAGTCGCGCCTGACCACTACCTGAATGAATTAAAGCTTTAGTCGTTGAGCACACCAAGCTCTTTGAATGCGCAGGGCTAAGAAACCTCTAGCTTTGTCATAATTCCATCCCTGCAAAGGTACTTGAGTGACCCAAGGTCATTGTTATAATTTTGAAATACAGTGTTTGGGTCCTGGCAGTCCACCCCTTCAATTCTATACATTGGCAAGCTATACACCTAACAATTCAACCATTTAGTGGCATGTCGCCACTACTCCCTGGTACGTGAACAACACGAAAGACCTTCCATCTCCCGTGTCATGATCCTGCCATGCCCAGGAGCACACATTGGCATCTACCACTGCCATAACTCCATCCCTGCTGCAGCACGTGTGTAGGAGAGTAGGATCTGCTTCAGATGGGTACCCCCACTTTTTGCTGGTGTTTCACTGTGTTTCGACCTTAGTCTAGGTGTGGCCCTGCTAATCAGAACCACAGCCTAGCTGCTTCCTCTCTAAAATGGTTTGCATGTACATTAGGTACATATATAATTGGATTCTGGAGTGCCTTATAAGCAACTAGTATATGGTATACTATGTACCTAGGGCATAGGTACCTCAGAGGCCTACCAAGGGCTGAAGCATGTATTATGCCACCCCTGGGAAGCACTCCCAAATGGCACCACAGGTCTGCTACTGCAGCCTGGGTAAGGGTGTGTGGGCACCCCTTACAGTGGTATAGGCTACCTATATCCACATATATATAAAGACACATATAAACGTATAAGCCACTCCTATGGCAGGCCTTGACAATCCTGAAGGCAGAGTCCTTGGTTTTGTGTGAGAGGGTGCCCAAGCATGAGCTGAGCCCCTCTGTAGCTTTCGGAAATACTTCCTTATGGCTGTTCTGTGATACAGCCATACCATATACTCTTAAGTGCATTATAACCTTGCAGTAAATGCTAACTTTGGAATGGCTGCATGAAAACATGTCATGTTTGGTGTCAAACATCTTGGAATACTACCCCACCTCCAGTTCTGGTGGCGGGGGTAGCATTCCACCCTTCTAGAGGAAAAGACATGTTCACACTGGTCAAACCCGATAGGACTTTCCTGAGCCCTGGCATCACAAAATGGATGCCTCTGCCACAGGGGACAATAGGTTTCCTGTCGAAGGGGGGTGTAACCACCTCCTCAGACAGGCAGATGTGTATTGGGGCTGGGCGGGAGCACTCTCTGATGCTTTGAAGTCCTGCACTGGGGGCACATTTGGTGTCCCTGTGCATGGTCCAGTTTGAACCGGTTGCTGGGGCTACCTACCCCTGCTCTGGCATGAAACCAGACAAAGGAAATGGGTGAAACCACCCCTCTTTCCAGACCCACCCATAGGCGGGGCCTTAGAGTTAGTCCATCCCCTAAACTTAGTATAAGTATAGGAATCCAGTCCCTAGGACTTTATATTACCCTGGACAAAACTCTGCAAAATACATCCTGGACCTTCGATGTTCTATCCTGACTAGAAGACTGAAGAAATCTCCATTGGAGTCAAGGAGTGACTCCCCTGCTTGGCAGGCACCAAAGAAGCAACTGACCGGTCTGCATCGCTGAAGCTCCTGCTGGCCAGCGAAGTCTTTGCATCACCAGAGGTGGATTTCCAGACTTCTCCAAGGCTACCCTGAGTCTACAGCAAAGCTGAGGCCTGTGGCTATAGTGGGTGACGTGGAACCGTGACCCCTGGACACCGTGATCTTTTGCAGCAACAGCATCTTCCTGGTCTTCCTCGATGTTGTGCTTTGGGCTCTGAGTAGCCCCAGCCTTGAGCACCTCCTGCACCGTAGATTGCCAATCCACAAGTGACCCATGGGCCAGTTTCAAGTGTGACCGCTCGAGACTCCTTCGCGATCACTAGTCCGTTGGCTAGCAGGTCCCCACAAAGGCAACTCCTCTTCTGTTTGGGCTTTCCTGGTTGCTCCAGATGTGCCCTGACTTACCCTTGCTGGGTGAGTCCCTCAGACCTTGCTGTTCTGCACCACAGTCCTTTCTCTGAATTCCAGTGACTTGCCGTTGCCAAGGCTTGTTGGGTCCATTCTGGTCGCCGACACTGCAGCGCTTGACAGACTTCGTTTGACAGCTTGAATCCGGCTCATGGACTTCATCGACACCTCCTGAACCTCGTAGCTGAAGAGTATAGACACCCATCAACTCAACTGAAGCACCCGACATCTGTGGGCATTGGTCCATCCTGCCCTCGGTCACTGGCTAGTGACTCAGACTCTGTCTCCTCTGCTTTCAGGTTCCTTCCATCCTAGATCCAGGCTTGGATCTCTTCGGACACTTCTCCTCTTCACGGCAGCAGCAGTTCTTTGCAGGCTCCCATTGAAATCGACGACGCGACCCGACACCAAAAGACACCTATGCACCCGGCTTCCCTGGGTGATGTAACTCGAGTACTCCGGTGCTCCCACGGGTGCTAGCCCTGGTACTTCTTAAGTCCAAAACGGTTTGGTCCTGACTCGATCCTAAGTGTCCCTAATCTTTAAATTTACAACCACGACATTGCCCATAGAAGATAACGGGAACCAGCGGTTGTGTTCACACACTGCATACAGTCCCCGTGGGTCCCCAGTGTCACTACCTTGGGTGGTTCCTTGGGGTCCCAGCGATTCTACAGGCACTAGGCCTTGTGTCTTGTTCAGTTGTGGTTCTTATACCACTTTTTTGGTATATGGTTTGGTACACTCCTAGGGCCCAAACGTTTATTTATGCTATTACTGATGATTGCTCACTTGTAACTTAAGTACTCCGAACACCAGTCTCATAAAGAGATTAGAGGGGTGTGTTTTAACCTAAATACATATATTTTAAATATATACCTGGTGTGGTTGTCCTTTCACTTGATCATTCAAGAGATTATAGACTAGTAAAACAAGCTGCTTTACACTCCTTCAAGACTTAGCCTGAAGGCTGCTCTCCATATACCACTAGGATAGCTTTCAATAAAGGTTGTCTTTAACCTATCACCATAAGGGGTTGTTTGGACTGATACAAAGTGCCCACTAGAACTAGTGGACAGCATATCAGGCCACCTTCTCACAATGTGCACAACCTGCGCTCTAGGTTAACACCAGCAATTAAGCACACTATTATACTTTTGTTAAACGTAAGGTTCGATTCACGACAATCCGCCCTTCTATTTCCTCAAATTGTTTTTTACATTATTCATCCTTTGCTTTACGGCTCCATTGGCGATCAATACAATTAATTCAACAGTGTTGCATTATTATGTTCCTCTTTGGAAGACCCGAGCACTGTCAATTTTATCAAGAGGTGATTCTCTGATCAAGGGACAACCCCAAATGGCAATACGGTTCTACATTCTAAATACAGGTGAGGAACCATTGGAATTTTTTTTTCTCCTCACTGCCCGCTAGGTTACTATAATTCTAATGTCCTCTCCTCTTATTTACTTCGAAACATCACAGATCATTTGAAAAAAAAGTCCTTTAAAATAAGCATCTGGCTGAATTTATCTCCCAGACACAGGTAAGGATTACTATGTGTCACTCAAAATCCACAATCCTTAATAGGTTGAATCTCTTACAAAAATTTCTCATGTTTTCACTTCACCAGGAAATGTTGGGGTGTTCTCATACACCTTCTAGCTGGGCCTGAACAAGGGATAGCATCACTGCCCCTTCGTATATTAAGCACACACCAGTCTAGATATTTCCTGTTAAGCAGCCCTGCACCTTTTTGACACCTAGTATATTCATGCCACTGATTCCTCCTTGATTGTTTTTCCGGACCCCATGTGTGGCCAAACCCAATGGTATTTTAGCTATGTAACCAGACGACCTATAGCAATACAACCAGTATATACCTTAATTTCTTAATTTGAACACGTTCAACACTATGGGCCTTGTTACTATGTTGGGCAGACGCAGTCGTGGAACTGGGACCAACCGACCTCCGGTCAGTGGTCCTGGCTGCTTGGTTATTATGTGACCGAACCCTGTTTTGTCTCATTCCCACATTTCCCTTTGGGATCATGTGTTACAGCCATAAATGAGCCATGGTACATGCTCCCATAGGGAAATGGGAGGTTGTGTTTATCCCTGCACCTCATGGCAGGCACCACAATGTGCCTTCCACAAGGTGCAGGGATTAATAGGAGGGCACCATCGGTGCCCCCTTGAACCGCCGCCTGAGGCCGCAAGGGAAAGTGAGCCCTGCTAGGGAACCCAACCGCACTTTCCACCAGGTTTTCCTTGTTGGAAAGGTGGGCTTGAAAACCCTGCAGGAATCTGTGCATCGTAATCCAGAAGGCATAAACGCCTTCCATTTGAATTATGGGTCGGTGTCCGAATGGCAGACTGGCTCCTGGAGCTTGTTGAAAGCCAGCCAGAATTACCATCCGGTTTCGATTCTAACTGACTGTATCATAAGCAGCATGTCAGAATTAAAACCGATGTTATTGGTCGAAGGCAAGCAACATCGTAAAAAGGCCCAAAGTGTCCCATACATTAATTAGGTGTTTATCTCCTCAGTTCCTCAGGTTAATTTCAGTCCTGCTGAGACCCTAGTATCTGTTAAAGAGTCAAAACGCCATCAACACCAACAAAAGACAGACCCTCTTTCAGTTTGAATTACTCACTGGGATCCTACCCTTTGTGTTTAAGTATATATACTTGTCTATAAAATAATAACCAATATAGCATTTATGGTCACTTATATTGTCATTTTTGCTTTCTTCATGGTTTGCGTTTTTCTTTTCACTTGAGATTCTTGCAAAGCATCTCTTCACCACTCACCTGACTGTTTGATTTTTCACTAACGAATACATTTAGATATGGCTGAATCTAATATTTACGAAATACTGGGCAAGGCGTTGCGCTCAAAATGCTCCTCTCTACCTTTCTGGACCTCCCTCCTCTTACCCCGGTGGGTAGGGTTGAGATTGCAAAAATAGTGATCCTGCCTCGGCAGCTATATTTTTTCTTGCCACTGCCAGTGGTTCATCCCGGGTCCTTTTTATGCACGTTCAACAACTTTTCTCAGCTCTCGTCTGGTGGAGCAGCTGAAGACAGGTGACTTTCACGAGGTGCAACGTCCTATGTCGGAGGGGAGACGTTTTGACTCTGAGTTGTACTAGGTGGCAGCACGGCTGCAGTGTCCGATGAAATGGTTAGGCATAGCTCCAAATTATGAAACGTGAGAGGTGGCAGAGTTACTATGCTAGGTGATACACCTCTCAAGACTAAACTACTCCAGCCGGCAGACAGGAGGGCACCCACACCTGTCCTTTTTTAAACAGCTCACTCCTGTTGGCAGCGTTACGTGCATGCTCGTGACCTGCCTTGCCCATTAGCCTCCCAGATGGACTTTTGGGTGTTGTTGGTGACTTGGAATTTGATGAGTCAGGTAGGGAACCAGGCGTGGAGCGAGGCTTTTGTGTTATGTGTAGGACACTTATTCCTGGTGGTAAATTCAGGGTGTTTCAGGACTTAGTTGAGTTGTATGGGATCCCGCATGGTCAGTTCCTCACACACAATGCCTAAGTGCACATTCTCCGCGAGTGCTTGGGGGCAACTCTTTTAGAGCCATCAGCCTATTCCTTGCTGACGGGAATACTAACTCATGGCATGGCTAGGAGGTTAGTAATGACCTTGTATGGTTTTCTGCTAGTACGGTTGCATACTCTGATCCTTAGGCACAGTGTGAAGGGGTTGGAGATCTCGTTTTGGGGTTTACAACCAAGTAATGCAGTGGCCCAGGTGAGGGTTTATCCCAGAACGTATTGTTTCACTTCACACAATTTAATTATGTGAATCAACCATACTTCACTCTGCAACACACACACCACACATTTGGGAGTGCATTTAGGGATTTCCACGATGTGGGAGGGCTGATGCGGGATTCTATTACATGGTATGGAGTGGGCCGCCTGGTCCCATTTGCACTTGAGCTCTTCCTGCTGGGACTGCGCACACTAAGGCCAACCAAGTGGAAAGCAGATTTGTGGATCTAGCACTGGCTCTGTCTTCAACGATTGTCCTCTTGACCAAGGACCTACTGAAATGAGCAAGGGCAGAGGCAGATACATTGATGTCACTCAGTTTGTGAGTGGGGTGCCCCTGTGGGACTAATGTGAGATGTTTATTTTGAAAAAAATGGTGGTTGAGGATGATGTCAGACCATCATAAACAGCAGAACACATTTTAAATACTTTTGCTCTATTGTTTCAAACAGCTGCATGGGGTGGAACGAGGGCTAGACTGCTACAAGCTAGGGGGAGCAAGAGTACACTGGGGTTCACGTGAGTCAAGTCCATTGGTTGTGATTCTGCATGATGTCACATTTATGTTACTGCTAAAATTGGAGAGATGTATAATGAAAATATTATTTTATAAATCTTGCCTTCTTACCAACCCATCACCCTGTTAACATTTACGTACATTTTCATGATAAAATGTATTACTTATATTATTACAAGCACAAATAAAGTAATATCATTAATAAAAACACATACAATATTAAAAAACACGTTTTAAAAAACATTCAACAATTAATTACAAAATTACAAAATACACCAAAAAAATATTACATAAAATGATATTTTAGTACTCTACATTCTACACAATATATTTTAAAAAGTATAAAAAAATGTCTTATATTTGATATTATGTCCCATATGTAACATGAAGCGTGCATATACTTGTGTGATGGCACATCAGTGTTTATCAGTAGTAATTTTAGAATGGGCTGTTTGGATGCATTTGTATTTCTCTTGATGCTTGCATGCACATGAGGGTGCCAAAATGTTTTGGCAAAGCAGTAACTCAGATTTGTAATGCCAATACTTGATTAAAACCGCTGACAGTTCTGCCACCATGTACTGTATTTATGAATGCTCCTTTTTATAATCAAATATGGTTAATCTTATATTGGAATTCAAAAGAAGTCAGTAGCACATATAGTTTATGGCTTATTCTTGGCATGACTTCATTTAATGAAAGAGCTTGACCAAGTATCAAAAACATTTTCCAGGATAGGGGCATCTCATGAACGTATTTTCTGCACTCCACCACTGCAGAAGGGGACTGTGTGCTTTTTTAGCATCTTCAGTGCATACATTAACTCAAAATATTGCAGAGTTCATGCATGTGAGTAATTCCCTGTTTACAAGTTCTACTGTCAGAAAAACACACATTAACTCAACAAGATATTTTGAGTTCATCTAGCTATCCGTGTATCTACTCAGAAACTCGCTGATGATTGACTCATACATGTATTATCTAAGCCTGGGCAAAGCACTACGCTACGCTCGCGTAGTTTGCAAAGTTCGCGCTACTTCGCACTACGCGAACTGCACGTAGCAGAGTGCGAACACGCGTAGCGTAGTGTTGCGGTCATATTTTGCTTGCTCGCGGTCCTCAACGTCAAGTTGGCGACCGCGAGCAAGCAAAATGACATCCCGGTGAGACTTTTTCCTTGTTCGCGATCAGCAACATTAAGTTGGCGATCACGAGCATGGAAAATAAACCTCCCGGCGAGATTCCCAACGCGAGGAGGTCAGGTTTCTCATTGCGAGTGGTCGCGTATGAGAAACTACCAGTTCGTGTTGAGAAAGCTGCCGCTCAAGTAAAAATCTACTCGAGCAGCAGAAAACTACAGCTCGCACTGTGCAAGATGCCATTTTCAATGATTGCACAATGCCGGTTGCTTGTCCGCACTGTGCAATCATTTAAAACGACATCTGGCACAGTGCGAACAAGGTACTACGCAGTTCGCGAAGTGCTACGCGTAGCTCGCGTAGTGCGAACTGCACTTTGCGTAGCTTCGCGAAGTGCTACTTCGCGAACTATGCCCAGGTTTAGTATTATCCTTCTGTTCATTTCATACCTAGCCAAAAGCCAGCAAAGTGATATATAGGGTCAAAGGCAAAGGTAAGAGATTGGGTTCTGAGAGTGGAAATATACAGTTACTTCACTGTGATTTAATGTTTTTTTAAAAATAAGTCTTTAGTATTTTTCTAAGTTGCTGTTGCAACACAATGATACAAAGAAGTTGTTTCAAATCCTGGGCTCATAGAAGAAGGTCAGCTACCTTCTGTTTTCTTTATTACACTTCTTCATCTACGGTCTGTGGGTTCTTTTGTACATGCATGCCATGATTGCTTGTTACTGTGATCTAAATGTCATCTTGGGTATATGGTGTATAATTGTTTGTGTGTGTGTATGTGTGTGTGTGTGTGTGTGCGTGTGTGTGTGTGTGTGTTTGTGCACACATGTGTGGGTTTGTGTTACTATCCTTGTGGGGACTTGAGTATGATAACACACTCACGCTGTGGGGACTTGATTGCACTGTGGGGACCTGAACCCAAGTCCCCACAAGGCAATGTCTTCTAAATAATAAAAAATGACTTCAGGAACATCTGTACCAATTTTTACAACTTTTTTAAAAATTGCCTTGTGGGGACCTGTGTGTCATCAAGTGTGTTTATATTTCTGCTCAGCTCTGCCCCTGTAGACAGGAGGCGGTACTGCAGACTTAAACACACTTTGCATTTAAACACACTTTGCTCACCAGAAACACAAACTAGCAGCAGAAAGGAGAGACATTTAAAAGTAAAAGCTCCATAACTTGCATTTATCTAAATACTTTTCATGCACATTAACCGTTTCTCTATTTATTAACCCCTTCCCCGCTCATGACGGAACCGTTCCGTCATGAGCCACGGTTGCCGTGTGCTCATGACGGAACGGTTCCGTCATGACAATCCTGTTGGCGGCCGCTCCGCCTGCGCGGCGCTGTTTCCCCGCCTGTGCGGGGCGACAACGCAAATGGGCGGAGTCATGACGGAACCGTTCCGTCATGAGCACAGCTCAACTGTGGCTCATGACGGAGCGGCTCCGTCATGAGCACAGGCCCACCGCGCTGCCCCCCTGCCCCCCCCAGCGCTGCAGCGGAATGTCCGCGGCAGCGAAGGGGTTAAAATAAAATTTTATTTACATGAAGCTATTGGCGCTTTTGTTATGCATGAAGTGCATTGCAGATCAGTGGCAGCACTTCCTCAACTCTTCCAACAAGTTCCTTTTCAACACAGATAGTAGTAACATCTCTACTGGCAAGGGTTTTGTTTTACCGGAAGCACCAAATCCTGAAGTACTTAAATACAATTACGACTGGGCAAAAAATATAATCTTCTTTATAATGAAAATGTTTTGTTTCCTTTTGATGCAAATTCATATTCATGACCTAAACTTTCAAGAAAGCTTGGGATATTTCACAGAAAGCATTTTCAAAACATTATTTATTTCATTGGCACCATTCTCACAGCAGCAAGAACAGGACGCTCAGAAATCTGAAGAATCCCAAACACATTGCCTCTTTTTAGGTTTTGCCTGCATATAATATTTGTAAGTATGTTTTGAATTTTGAAGAGCACCTTAGTGAGACAAGTACATAATGGCTATACAATGTACAATATTCTTATAGAGGCTTGTTTGATATGGACAGAACATGGTTAATAATGCACAAAATAATTTTTATAATGTTTCCATGCATTGCACCAATCAGCAAAAATCAGGCGGTAAAAGCATGCTCAAAACGCCAGTGGACCTTATTTGCAATCTTTTTTAAATGGGGGAAGGGCAAAAGTGAGCACACATTCTTTGTGTCCCTTTTTGTTCTTAAGTTGAAAAGACACTGCATAACTTATGTGCTGGCCACTCATAATTAGTAGTGAAAGAAGTTCCATATTAATGAAGTGCTTCAAACAACACTTCTGCCAATTCTAGGTTCTGTAAACCAAACAGGTGAAGCTGTTATCCAATTTCATGGCTCTCAGTTTAAAAACCTTAGAAAAATGGAAGACTGAATCGGCCTTGCTGGTCCTCAAACACATGGCCTGCAGATTGCTTCATGTCTCAGCAGCGAGCGTTTAACTCATAGAGCCATCCTGCCAAAAATGAGTGGTTTAATCGTTGCCTCCCTAAAAGATCTGTCTAACTATGCAATTGTTATGCAATTAAAGAGGCTCACGTCAGAAATACCGGACACTATGGTTCTCATTATGTGGATCATGTGCGGGGAAAACAGCACCTTTAAACTGCAGTGTTACAGAATTTTCCTCGAAGTAAGAATTACCACCAGAATCGGTGTTAAGTCATCCGATTTAAACAAATCTTTCTCCAGTCTGGGCTGCTTTTGCTGTAAGCTAGGATTTTCCTGGCCAAACGTGTGTGGGTAAAAATCCATAGTGAGGTTTTACCACAACAGTTGGAATTCTGATACAGTTTTTCACTGCAGTTTCATGCGCAATCCAAATTAAAACTGAAGTTGGGAGGTTCTTTATATTAAATACTTTATAAGGGCTCGGTTTATAAGGAAGCAATCATTTTAAAGTCTTACAAGCATAATAGAAATATTTCTTTGGCGATGTTAAAACTTCCGTAAGTTTATTTTAAGTACATTTGCATTGTGGATGTATTGTCACTCTCTGCTGGTTGCACAGATACCCTACTCAATTTAGTGAAAATATGCTACCAGAAACAAATGTGTTTCAATTATTTTACACTTTCAAGGTTTTTTACTGCATGATGCTGGACGATCTTGCCGTGTTTACATTTTAAGGTCTTTAGTTTCCTCTGAGAGCCCCAGTCACAGCATGAGCAACTGCAGATAACAAAGCGCTGTGCCTCGTTTCTCCACCTGATCTGGGCTGCACGGCACTCCCCACCTGCATCAATAGCACACAACACGTGCTAAACGATTAAATTAACATATGTATGGTTGCTGAGCAACAGGTCCCATCCCCCGGACCTCTCTGAATCCCCAAGCAGTGGCAGACTTTTAGAAGCAACGGGTCTTCGGCCTCTATACTACAGTGCAAAGTGAGCAGGTAGAGTGTACGTCATAGACATGCCCAGCTTTCTGGCTTTAGTATCTGCTAGGGAATGGGAGCTGCAATGAGGGCACTGGTGTTAGGCCATATTTTTAGAAACAAAATATGTAATTTGGTATTATAAAAAGTTTGGTATACCCCAGAGTTAAGGAAAAATTATTTCACTTAACCGACAGTACATATTAATTAGAAAGTCATTATTTTGTATTTCACTGACAAACTCTGCTCGAACTTGCCAGAAACGCTGAGAGGAAAAGGGAAGCTAAACACCCTTTAAAACATATTTTAAACAACTGTCAGGTTACATTTCTCTTTGTTTTGTTAACATTTATCTATTGTGCCTAACATATGAAAATAATTAAAGGCCATGAGATAAGCAATCCGAATTAAAAACTTATAACGCAAATCTGTATTTAAGAAATGCATAAGCAAACATCATTGGCAAATGTCTTTCCAGCATCTTTTCTGCAAAAGTAATTGTTTTGTGATGTGTATTTTTTTCACGTGCAGCACATATTTGCATTGCATCTGTCCACACACTGTGAGGAGAGGCAGTAATGTTAAATAGTGCTACACTATGTATTAGCTAGGATAAATCTCCACATTACACAGACTCTAATGCAACTTATGTGCACATTTCCTAGGAAGAGGCACAGAATAAAAAATGCAAATTTACTCTGAAAAAGTTGATAAAACAAAGGGTTATGTTCGGGCCTGGTGTGTGGCGGGTTAGAATGTTTGTACAAGAGGAGGACCTCATTTATGAGAAGCGTTGCATCGCTGTGACAAAACAGTGATGTAACACTTTTCAGTGCGCCCTCCTTGCGAAACCATGGATGTGCTGTATTTACAGTACGGCGCATCATGTCGCAAGGAGTGACAGATACGTCAGTATTACTGACGTATCTGTATGTGCAAAAGTTGCACATTTTGGGGTGTGTCTGAAAACAGATGCAACTCCAGCAATGTGTCCTTTCACATGAGGCAAGCCCCATGTGAGGGGCTTGCATCACCCTTACGCCTAACATGAGGCAGGCGTGAGGTTTTGGCAAAATGGCGTCCTAGAATTGGCGCATTGAAATCTTATAGATTTCAATGTATCAGTTCTATGAGGCTTTGATGCGGGGGAACGCCCACCTTAAATACATTATACCTGACGCAGGTATAATGTAGCGCAGGGGTTGACGAAGTGACGGATCTGCCTAGATGCGTCACTTCGTAAATATGGCGCAACGTGGAGCATTATTTACGTCACCACAGGGCACAGTAATGCTACGGTGGTGTAAATGTGACGCAGGGCTTTATAAATAAGGCCCAGAGAATATAGCATGATATAGGCTATGATATAAGGCTTACTTTACCTGATCAGGGACTGAATCGTTTTGCAAACAGTTATCATGCTACTCTGTGAATGGCTTTAAAATGAGAGATTTGGGGGCATATGTATCAAAGGATTTTGTATTCGCAAACGCTACGAATCGCAAAAAAACAGCGTTTGCGAATACAAAACCGCAAAAGGAGATGTATGAGGCATTTCAGCCTCGCAATCTTAAGGAATCGCTAAATTTGCGAATCCTTAAGTTTGCGTAAGCATTTAAGAAATCGCAAATTGCGATTTCTTAAATGCAATGTAACACACACTCAAGTTGTGCGATTTCTCCTTAAGAAATCGCAAATTACCACCAACTACAAGTTGGTGGTAAGTTGCGATTTCTTTGAAATATGCACTTTTTTGCATATTTAAAAGTGCCATGTGGTGCACATACATGCCCTTAGGGCATTTATGTGCACCATATGTGCACCCATGCTGATTTCAGGGGTGCATCAGGGTGTCATCATGACACCCTTGCACCTTTGAAAATATACTCCATTTGCGATTAGCAAATAGCGATTCGCAAATTGAGAAGGACTTCCCATTCATTGCTATGGGCCTCCTGGCCCATAGGAATGAATGGGAAGGTATTCCTTAATTGCGATTTCGCAATTTGCTAATCGCAATTAAGGAATTTTAAGAAATCGCAAAATTTGTGCGATTATTTTAAATACATCCCGTTTTGCAATTCTCAAATAGCGATTCTCAAAAAATCGCTATTTGAGAATCGCAAATGGAGATGATGATACATATGCCCCATGGTCATCCATGTGGATGTTAAATATATACAAGCAGAAGGACTACAGATTGTAATGATGTGTGTGACAATCTATCATGTAGTTTTTCTTGAGTTACTTATAAGTATGTAGATGTTAGATTGGTATTCAATCTGAGATAAAGGGATGCTCAAAACTTTGTCATGCACAGGAAAGTGCAGTTGACATGCTGTTTGTCACAGAGCTGTCATTTCATTTTCCAAAAATTTTCAAATTAGAGTTTAGGTCAATTAATATGTGTGTGTTCTTTTTCTGAACCTATGGGAATTATGAGTTTTGTATAACTACCACACGCTTGCATTTTTCCCCAGATATATTTTGGGGAGGTCAAATCTCCCATACTTAATGGGGGGGGGGAATGCCTGGTAAATACTGAGCCATGTGAATTTAGGTGCATTAGTGGAGAAGTGTGGCTCAATGTGGAGAAGTGTGGCTCAATGGTTAGAGCGGCAGATCTCGATGCAGAGCACTGGTCCGGGACCAGGGTTCGATTCCCGCCGCAGCAGGGTCTCCGTCTATAAATTCCTCGGACCGGATATTCTCGCCTCAGTGCCTATTCTAATCATGGGTTCTATGCTGCAACTCTGGGCAATAGCTTGCTTAATCTCCACAACGGCCCCAACAGCGCTGGGATGCCTGGCTTCACCATGGGGGTGCCCAGGAGTGGACACTTCACACAGAAAGCCAGGAAGGGTTCCTTCAGCGGTATGAGTACAGTGCTGAGATACCCCTAGGGGTGATTCGGTGCTATAGAAGCACATACACATTTACATTAAGCTCCAAAGGCCACTTCTTTTGGCGCCTTTTACACAAAAAACTCAGAATAAGTGATAATTGCACTAGATAAATTCCGCAAGCCTTAGTGTCTGATTGTGTTGGATGCAATATTTATCTCACTCGGCACCTGGCTATCATACTCCAGGCCTTTAACGTTCATTGGGATTACAGAGTGCCATGCTGTTATCATACAGCTGTCATGTTTGTGAAAGGGTATCAGTTTTGTGTGTCACTTGTTATATATAGGGATGCTACAGATTGGTATGCAAATTTAATTTTAGGAACGTTCACCCGTATTCTGAATTTTATTATGAATAAAAAGTAGAATTTGATATGCTCTTTGTCACAAAAATTCAAACTGCAAACAATTCATCATGCAATTTTTTCATTTAGTTGGGCATATATGGTAATTATAAGCATTAATATAAGCATCATTTTGGGGGGTGGCCAAGCAAGATGGCAGACAGAACGCTTTAGTTCCAGGCTCCATAGAAGCCGTATGCCATCCTCTGAAAGTCTGGGCAACTACCTGTTGATGCCTGGGCAACTACCAGTTGCTGCACCAAAGTGATCAGTAAGCCCAAGGTGAGGAGAGAGTCCTGCTGCCAAGTGTCCACAAGAGGTTGGCGGCTGCACTTGGTTGGCGAGAATGACCTGATGAGAGTCAATGATGGACCGACCGTTGCAGAGTGCAGATCCTGCTGCAATGGGGGAGGACCCGGACCCCATGTGTGGTGGCTGCTGCAGCGCACTGTGTCAAGGTGTGCTCATGTGGTGGACTGGCAAGACAGGTGAGGATGGCGACCAGGAGATGGCTTGGCTGCAGACTGCAAGAGTGGGGGCTGGACCGAATAAGCCTTTCCTGTAACGAAGACTGCAGCTGTGACCGAGTTGAGTGGAGTAAAGCGGCGAGGTGGGTTTGGCGCCTCTGAAGCTGGGAGAAGGGGCTGGGAAGCCCATAAGCAGATGGACTGTCTGGTGGGCCAGCCTCCTCTGCTGGCTGCATGGTTGCCAGGAGAGGCCTCAGCGCTGACTGTGGTGGGCAGTGGCAGGCCAAAGAAGCTGTTCCCCTCATAAAGACTGCACTTAAGTTGAGCAGGTGCAGAGTGGCTGGGAGGGCTTGGTGCTTCGGAAGAGGCGAGTGTTAACTGGGAAGCCAGGAGGCTGCAGGACTGTCTGGTAAGCCCACCTCTTCACATGGCCATGTGCTGAGTTGCCCAGAACTGAACTGGGAAAGGCATTCTATTTAGGAGGTACTGGGCATTGAGGCTGTGCGGCCACAGTAGAAGAGGAGCAGAACTGCAAACAAATCATGGGGTGCTACAACAAATCCAAAAGCTTGCAACAGACGTGGATAGACCAATTTACCAGGTCCATTATGTTGACCACGTGATGGGTGGAGGGTAGGGAAAGTCTGTCCTCAGAGATGCCCTAGCCCATTTTATTTTTATTTACATTTTAACCCATATTCTCATAGAGAACTCCAGGCAAATGTTGGAACACAAAATAGACTCCATCTCCATGGAAGTCAACCTGTTTCAAATGGATCTCCGCAAGGTCTATCAGTGGTTACGAGATATTGAGAAGAAAGTTCTGCACCTAACTTTGGAAGAGCAGGAGCTGTGCACCACGGTCCAGATATTGTTGGACAAGGTGAAACAATTTGATGACCGACTGAAGTATGCAGTGGACAATCCCCAGAGATGCAATCTGTGGCTACTGGCTTTCCAGAAAGGTAGGATGGCGAGAACCTTGAAGAGAGAAAGATACCCTCTTGATCTGTATTTCTTCTACTGTGCTTCCTAAGTGCTATTAGTTCTGTTCCACTAGTAAAATACTACATATATGATTTTTTGTAAGATCAGGTTTATTATATTTTTTTTCAAAATATCTAATATTTCATAATTGTTGAGTGTAAAACAGCATACATATTTAGAAAGTCTACAAATACATTTTGACAATTCTTTCCATGTATGGTGACATGACTGTTATATCAAAGATAGATATATATTTTTATCATTCCCATAAAAACAAAATATCACTATTGCAAAGAACTGCCCTCGTAACCAATCCTCCCACTCTAACATCCATTCAGACTCAAAGACTACCATACTCAACAATCATGCCACGTTCCAGCAAAGAACACATACATAAGAGCAAGCAACGGCGGAAGCACAGATTGAATTTGTATCCATTGTGGTGGTGTGGGCTGGGATCTGTTTTACAACAAGCGGTCAACCTACGTTTCGGTGTGGGCATATGATACTACCAACCACCTTCTTCAGGACCAGACAACAATATAATAACTTCCAGAGGTATGTAAAAAGGGAAGAATTACAGTTTTCAAAAATCACCCCGGATGCTTAGAAGTGCTCATCCATATAGATCATGTCTAAATTCCGAGGCTTAGCCTCACTTCTATTGCAGTAAAGTTTAACTTTCAACTGTGTCCTATCACTGTGGCATGCCTTATTCCTAGGCAGGGTTCTAACTAGGTTTGAAACATATAGGTGTAAATGCAATCACTCTGAGTTCAAATCGATTTGGCAGGCTTCTGGTTTTACTACTGGATGTCCTCTAGTAGATTATGATTTGGTTCCGCTTTCTTATATATATGATTCTAAACTAGTTAGAACCCTGCCTAGAAATAAGACGTGCCACAATGATGTCATGAGTGATGTAATATGCAAGGGTAGAAGAACTGCATGACAGTGTCATGAGTTATAGTTACTTTAGGGCATGAGTTAGTTACTTAAGTTAACTATAACTAGTGAATTACGGGATCCACTCTGCAGTTATAGTTAGGGTTACTAGAGATAGGAATTCCTCTGTATTTTCTACATTAAGAACTTTACGCCACTCCACTGTACTCTATCCCACTCTATGCTACTACACTATATGCTATTCTACTGTATGAAACTACACTGTACCTCACTCCACTGTACGCCAATCTACTCTATGCCACTGCACTCTATAGTAATTCACTTCAATCCAGTAGAACATTACTCTTTTGCTATATTACAGTTCAGTATTTGAATAGCCCTATCTGGGATTAATATGACATATCGCAGTGGTGCTCTGGACAAATCATTTAATGCATTTACATCAGGAACGTTAATCCTGTGAAGCTATTCCACTGACAAGAAAATTAAATTTTGCAATTTGTCAAGAAGGCAAAACATTCTACATCTCTACAATAAAAATAAACTATTATATTATCAATATAACTATCATTGGTGATGGTTTCAATAGTGCCTCCAATAGGCTGATCCTTTGAATCTCTTTGGTTAACATTAGATAATGCTCCCGTGCTGCTTTCACAATGGGTGGGTGCTCTGTTTCTCAAGGGCAGATGCCATATACGATCCATTTGTGTTTTAACAGCACCTTCAATGAGCTGGTTCTCTGTTGCTTCTGGGTAGATTCTATATATCACTTGCTTAGTGGTTTACTTGCATGTGCAATGAGTTGGACCCCTGTCGTTGGGTTTACTCCATATTTCTTGGTGGCTTATCATCATCATCAACCGGGTGAATCCACTATCGCTCCTGAGTGAACTCCATATAGCATTCCTGTGTTGGCTTACAGTGCCTCACATGGAATGGGTCATTTGATGGTACTTGGTAGACTAAAAAACCCTGGTTGCCCTAATTAATGGCTACCAACGGTAGGCTGTACAGTTGAAAGTGTCCACATTAAAATTAGAGAGTACCTTTATACTTTACTCCATCCATCCTAACACTCGCCCCTACACTACATGCTTATGTGTAGCTATATTGAGCACTCTCTGCTGCCACCATACTGTTTCAAACTTCAGAAATATCAAAACATATTCCTTATAGGCTAATCTATAAACAACTTAGTTTCAACCATTTCCTCCTTAGTGTTCTTCACAGCCATACAAGGGGTATGAAGTACTGTATAAATAAAGCCGTCTGAGCATGCAGAAAGCCCTTTAGGATTTGTGTGGGGGATGGAAACTTCTGTATAAATCACAATACAGTTTCACACTTTGCTAAAGGGATAAACCTCTGCTTTTCTTTTTCCAAAGAATGGTGAAAATTGGACCTGAAATGACATTGCAACGCATTTGTTTATTATTTTTTTAGAAGCAGGTTCTTTGACGCAAGGGTGATTTTATTTCTTATGTGAATTTTTCTTCTGAAGAACTTTTGCTTTTTGCTATCATTTGATACGTGGTTGTATTTTCCATGTATTTTCCATAAAGGTGTGCTGGATCCTGATTCTTATAGTATGCTAGTGTTGTTTAAAATACTGAAAAGCATTTCTGGCAAAGCTTTTACATGATAGGGACACCGCTCTCCCTTATTATTTCCGTGTTCATGACGACTTCCTAAGGAAGACTGATTACCATCAGACAAGCAAGTCAGATTTCATTTGCAGGAATAACAAGCATTTACAATGCAATGGTCTCGGCATTGTTAAAGTTAGAGCTATTGGCATTGCTCATGACATTATTTTTGTTTATGTTTTTGTTTTTAAAACATTTACAGAAACGGCATTGTTATTTACAATGTCAATAGCTTAATCACTCTCAAATGCGAGATCGAGCTGCAGTCACCTGGGGGGTGGGGGTTGTTAGAGTAGACTGCAGCTAAACTAACTAGTAAACTAAAAGCGCAAAAAAAAGAAGAGGCACCAACGAGTGTATTGATAAAATAAGAGTAGAAACTACAGAAAGAATTTTATAAGAAACCATGGATAAAGTAAAAATGACATGGAATAAGGCAGACAGAAAGACATCAACGAAGAGAGCAAGGCATTTACAAAAATATAGGACAGGTTAAACTGCTACTTAGTGAAGTGCGGGGGGGGGGAGGGAGGAAATGTGAAATAGAACAGGAGGAAACTTGAAATAAACCCCTTAAAAAAACAATTAAAATAAAAGTAATAAGCATGACGATAACCACATGGTAATGAAAAAGTGTGGCAGCGACAGACAATGGGTATGAAAAGGAAGTGTTCAATATGGAAACAAACTCGCAAAAGTATGATTAAAAGGCACCAAAAAGCGTTCTGTGCATGGAACGAGTCAATAAGCAAGTGGCAAGGGATCTGGGTGGAGAAGAGTAGAATGACAAAGACGGCCGTTAAATGCGGGGGCGGGCACCGAGCAACAAAATACTAAGATACTAAGATATTATGCGTACAATTTTATTGAGACCTCTGCAGCAAACACATTAACCCACTGAGCCGACGAACCAGTATCTGAATCTGTACCCTGTAGAATACGCAGGGATCAACGCAGCAGGCTCACTATACTGTTTTTTGTAGGAAAGGAAGCTGTGTATACACATTCGACTCTGCAGCAAATGCATTAACCTGCTGAATTACAGATGTGTGACCAGGGTGCAATCATGTGACCCTGACACTCATCCCTGCCTGTGCGAGTTATTCTGCCCGCTTATCTTGTTAACAAGGACGTTCCACACTGGCCTGTGTGAAGCAAAGGGAAAAGGTGACCAGGGCCAGTCTGGGAGGGTACACAGGTCAGCCTTTCCAAATAATAACTCACACCGCGTGGCCATGTTTGTCCCAGTCATATGACCGCAAAGAAGGAATAATGCGGCAATCAGGGTGAGTCATAAGAAGCCGAGCACGGGCTGCTGAGTGAGCAAAGGGCGGAAGTGAGGCTGCCGGAAGATTCTGAGACATCTTTAATACAGACTAAACGTATGGCTTGCCAGAGAACTGTGGTTATCGCGGCAACCTATGTGCGTTATCTTCCCTCCGAGACTCGAAAAGTAAAGCACGTGTGACTAGCAAATAAACGCACGCCCCCTTGACAGGACAGCATGCCTCTGGCGAGCTTTAGATCTATTCCCCAGCCTCTCCCTACAGGCCTGGTACACTGCACCCACAGAAAAGGGGCAACTTATCCCTCCTGAAAGGCACTCGAGAAATCTAAAACTGGACAGGACCAGCCTGTCCTTTGCGACCGAGAACGACGCGTCTTGGGACTACAGCTGCCTGACCCTTGTGGCCTGGACATCTGAGGCATCTTCCTTACGGAGGACTGGGGTCCACGAGTCTCTAGCGCCACCTACAGTTATAAAAACACTTAAGTTATCTCCCTAAACTTTGACTATCCACCAGGACTGTGTTTCAGACCTTTGTCTTTCTGCTGCAAATTGTTATCAAAACCAGACTACAGCACCCAAAATGCACTAGATATGATCGAAAAAGACAGCGCAATGCTCTCAGAGTTCAACAGCCTGCGGTTCCTTTTGGCGACCAAAATACACAAAGGCCTCTGTTGGTGTCGGCTTTCTACGAGGAAAACGGGATACTCTTTTCAGGAAGTGCCTGAAAGTAAGTAGGGGGTACTTCCTGTATACTAATGAGCAGACCTCGCCTCCTGGCAAAAACTTAATGGGGTATGTTTACCTCCCTCTCGTCACGTGGACATAACTGCCAACTTTTCCAGTTCCATACCTAATGTCCTGCTCCAGTCCACTTTTTTTCCCCCTTTGAAATCTGGGACTTTTAGTCTTGTATAATCCATTATATAGCAGGACTGTGGAACTTCGCGGCTAGGCTATACGTGGGCATACATTTATAAAAATAAACACAGAAAAAAAATATCTACGATCTCCATAATGCAAGAAAACGCCAAGCCAAAGATGATTTTAGTATATCTATAGTCGGACTGTTTGATGCGAAAGGGAGGCTAGAGACAGAAGTAAGTCTTTCAACGCCAGTTCTCTCCAGACAAAGGAGAACGACTCTGGGTAGCGCTTCGTGTTTGTCAAGTATGGCGCTTTCTTACCAATTCGCAACCCAAACACGCTTTAGGAAAGAAGATACAGGTACGGGCTCTAAAACACAGCGCTCAGGATTTGTCGCTAGTGATCTGTCCCTTCTTTACCAAGCTTGTCTTCGGTGACCCTCCAAACAGGTTAGATCTTGTTCTTACCGGCTCTCTTTCTGTAGTCCCCGGTTGACGTCCAGGAGAGAGAAACAAAAAAAATGATCGATCTCGATTTTTTTTCTCCAAAATGTGCCTCTTCCTAGTTTTAAGATGTTGGCATGTATGTTCTAGTAACACCGAAAGGGCAAGAAAGCGACCCAAAACTGCGCGCGCTCATTGAGAGTTTTAGTTAATGCATGCAAGGTATTTTGTTCTTCAGTTTTATATAGCGCGAACTCGACCCGAAGGTATTGGAGCGCTTTACATGAGCAGCAATCTCATTACACACAGATACATTCATTTTGGTAGGCACGGGGTGATTAAATAATTTGCCCAAAATCACAGGATGTGGAGTCAACGCCGAGACTCGAACCTTACCAACTACACCAACCAAATCTTCCATGTCTCTGCTACCCAACAGGTTAACACAGCCCACCGCCATTTGTACCGAGCAAACAAAGTCCATGGTCGTTTAAAAACACATACGATAATTAAAACAAGGAGATCAGGTGAGGGAGCAACGCCGGGACACCACCGCCTTTCTCCGAGGCACAGCAGAAAATGCCCCGGAGAAAGGGAGTGTCTTTTTCGGATTGGGGGGCGTGTTTTGCTGTTGTCTCCTCCCTGAGACTTCTCGCAAAAAACACGCCCCCCGATCCGAAAAGGACGGGGCAGGATTAGAGTGACGGGACCTCTTCTCCAATGGCTGGCCAGCATTTACTAGGCCAGCCAATGGAGAACAGGGAAGAAGAGGGGCGGGTTCAAGCCCCTCTTCACCCAAGTCATTATGTCTCGCGAGCGAGACTGCGCAAGCGCAGCCATCGCAAGCCGAGACCTAAAAATGGTCTCTCTTTTCTGTTTTGATTATTTGTATTACTCGTGTAGGTTAAATTTAAACACGTTGTGTAAATAAAAACACAATTGGCACACCCTTTAAATGTGACCACAGTGCCAAATAATTTAGGTGACTGATTTCTTGAAAAAATAAAACGCTATGTAACTTAATAGACACTTAAGCTGTAGTTCAAATGCGCTGAAGGCTCACTTTTAAATGCGGCTGTTCTGAGGCCCGTTGCAAGTAGAAAATGATGTGTCTTTGTGCCCCATACAGCATTGATCATGTTTAACAAAGTCAATGTAAGAGTACTTAAACTGGAAGGGGCTGCTTTTGACAATCATTCCACTGCAATCGTACACACAAGCATGGGCTAATTTATCGCATTAGCATATCTATAGGTACTCATGTGAGAATATATAAAAAACACCCCCAGTAACCCGGGATGCTCCGTCAAGCCTTGCAACTGCCAGCGCCAGGATATACACAGAGACAGGTATGCTGATTTGTTTTCGCTACTGGGCTCTATATATGCAGTGTCCCTCAGAGTTTGTTTAACGTAGCATTGCGTAGCGAACGTTTCACCACTGGGCCCCACACGTAGATTTTTAGGTCTCGCTGGCTATTGCGTAAGCGATCGCTCAGCGAGACTCTTGTAAGGGGCTCCCAAAAGCGGATTGCATGGCGAGCACGCACACAATCACGTGCATCGTGCCGCCATGCAATCCGCTTTTGTGAAGCGCTTCAGCCCACTGGCGACGGGCGTGCGGTTATGCGCACAATGACGAGCAGAGGCGCCATATGGCTTTCCTCTCTCGTCATGGTGCGCGCACATCGCACACCACTCGCCAGCCAGCCTGCTTTCGCTTTTGCGCCTCAATGCTCCTCCCCCTCCCCCACCACAGAGCGCGTCTCGCGGCCACCTTCTTGCAGAATTCAAGAAGAGCAGAAAGAAGGAGGCTTTGATGTGGAGTGGAAGGTCGTTCCATACTTTAGGAGTGATGTAATAGAACGCCCATCAACCTACTTCTGCGTATGTGTGGAATGTATGCAGATTGGAGTCCTGCGGAACAGTAGTGTCTAGTCTGGTTGGTGGCAGGAGATGCAACTATTCTGATATGTGGTGTCTTAAGTTTTCTAGTGCCTTCAGTGAGAGGTGTTTGAAATTAGTGTATTTGTGTATCAGGGGTCAGTGGAGCTCCCTGAGGTGTGGTGAGATGTGAGCACTATGTGGGACGTTGTGGATGAGTAAGACTTCTAAATGGTTTGTAGTCTTCTAGTGGGCTGCCTGGTGATCTCAGAGTAGAGACAGTTCCGGTAGTCTAACTTGCTAGTGAAGGTTTTTCTAGTGTTGCTTAGGAGCCATTTTGAAGATCCTCCTCAATATTTCCAGAGTGTGGTGATGGTGCTGACTTGTGTATTTACGTCCAGTTTAATGTTGATGATGATTTGCAGGTTCCTGGTATAGGTGCTGGGTGTGGTTGTGGGTCTAAGCTTGGCTGGTCACCAGTTGGAGTCCTATGGCGAGGTGTTCTTGACGAAAATCAATAGTTCTACCTTATCAGTGTTAAGCTTGAGACAGTTGACTCTCATCCATTTAGCAGCTTTGGTCATGCAGGCGGTGAACTTGACTCTTCTGTTGGGCCTCTTATCCGAGAGGGAGAGTATGAGTTGTGTGTACTCAGCCAGTAGCAGTTGGTGACATTTAAAAGTAGCATTTTGTAAACATTGGTTATGATTTTAATATAGGGAGCGAATTGAGCAAGCGTAATGAACAAACAAGAAGTTTGGGAGATCCTCCTCCCGAGAACTGAAAAAAAAACAATTGTCAAATGAGAAAGCAAGGTTTATAAAGCAGTGGAAACGTATAGTCTTAAAATATTAAACACATTGAAAATGTCCCCGTATCTTACTGCCTTAACATGTTCAACTGTGCCTGTAATGTGAAAATTGTACAGCGCTACAACTTTGGGCCAAGCAACTTGCACTACACGCAGCATTGACGTGGAAGAAAATGCTCTAACCAGGTTTCGGGAAGCAACCACATCTGCTGGCTGCAATCAGTCATATGGAATTATGTGCAGACAGGTTTGAAGTTAGATCAAAAGTGGGGGCTCTCTAAAAAGGGAAATGTAAAATAAATTTCTGTCTCCCACAGTGTGTCACTCGAGCTGAATTTTGGTTTCTTTCTGAGATGTTACTGTATCCTTATACATAACACAACAACTGACATACACATAAAACCTGCCAGTACTATTTGCTTTGTCAATGATTGGTAGTTGTTTGAGATAATTGAGTACCAGCAATAATTTGTAATAAATAATTAACATCAGGAATGTTTATGAAATTGTGAGACTGTGAATGTAATATTATTGAGGCTGTGGAAGGAGCATATGGCACTCATAAACATGAGGGAAGAACAGTCATGTTCAAAGCATCACTGTGCTCAGATTCTAAATGGATCTCTTGGCTGCATTTTTTACTGGTGACCATCAGGTGCTTCTTAAAACAATTTCAGAAAGAGCTGGTGTTGTTAAACTGTACTGTTCTGCTTTGTATCAGTTCTTCCGAATGATAAAAAATCCTTACCACCCACAAAACCATACCCACCCAAAACCCTAAAAATTCCCTTGCCACCCAAAACCCATGCCCACACTAAACCCTAAAAACGCTCTTATCACCTTCTGCAGCACACATAGATAGAGGGATTGTTTCTCTGCAGGAATTTGCCCCTTCCTACACAAAAACAATTCTGCCGACAACACATGTACCCTTGCACCATGGTGCAAGGGTGCATGCATTGGAGCTAGACTGCCAAACTGGCGCCAATGCAAGGGAAAAGGACAGGAATTCACAGTATTTCATGAATACGGCGCATTCCTGCCCTTTCACTTTGGCGTAGGGCAATGCAGCAAGCTGATTTGCTTCGCTGCCCAACTCCAAGTCCCCATAAATAAGGGCCTAATGTATTGCACTTGCTACTGTGCACACTTAGGAACAGATTCACCACCATTTGCAATGTGTTTTTATCAAAAAAGTGATGCAAACCAGCACAAAATGTTTTTATTATTATTTACTTTCAAGTTTTGTGCTGAACATTGCCTAAAAGTAATGCGAACTGCTGCTTTGCGATACTTTTTTTTTTTAAACTTTTTTATTTATCCAAAAAATAACACTAAACAGTGCTGGTTACACTTAACAGGTCCAATATCATGACACATACATTATTGGTTATTTACACAGGTAAGATGTTGCAAAGAATCGACTTAAAGAACATCACAGATTATCAAAGTGTCGGATCCTCTGATCCTGGGCATGTATCTGTCTGTTTAATAGTTCTTGTGGGCTAGTCACTTAAGTCTGAGTTTAATTCTTCACCCAGGGGGTCACAAATATTACCCCGCAACAAATTCCACTTGCCCCACACCTGCTCCCACTTTTTTGGACACCCTGTGTGTGCAAAGACTGCTTTTTCGGCCACCACTGATCTATCCATAACTTGGCACCAGTGTCGGTGTAAGGGGGTCGTTGTGCTTTGCGATACTTCGTTTCAAAGGGGCATTGCATGGGCACTCCCATGCAACCACCCATGCTTTTGACCAAAACCCTACCTACCAAAAATGTGAGACAGAGTTGTGCATCAAAAATTAACGTAATTTGAAAGCAGGTGTTAAAAAGAGAAATATTTCTCTTTCTGCTCTCTTTTCCAACATTGTACATGTGCTGCACTGTACAGCACACATACAAAGTAGGAAACGTTGTACAACTGGTCTAAGAATAGTATTTTGTACCGGAAGGAAACCTCTCCATTACAAACCCTATGCTATACTCTCGGCGCACACTTGCATTACTGCGCAAAGGAAGCGCTCCACAGCAAAATTCTATGCCGGCACTAGGGAGAGGGGACGAGAGAGAGCAATGTCTCTGCACATGTGGCACTCACCTGCTCCTTTAGTGTCACACAACACGGAGCAGCGCAGCATTTTTGGCTGCTGCACTGAATTGGGTGACACTTAAGTAAATCTGCACCTTAATGTGCTTTATGGAGGAGGGCTGCCAGAGACCCTTGTCTCCTCTCACATGGCATTCGGCCTAATCATTTTTCTGACTTGTCTTAGTGGCCTCAAAGTCTTGCGCACATCACTTTTGCCTCCCAAAGGATGTTGTGACACAGCCATGGGATCATAATAAAAATCATTGTGACAGCGATTTTCATGCTCTGCAGAGGCCAGTTCGATTAACATCTTGCACCTGGCAAGTCCGATACTGACAAGTACACACAGCATCACTAGAGATGGCAGAGGAGGTCACCAGTGACCACTAACTGTAGCAGCAAGGACACTGACATCCACTTATGCTCTCAGAGAGCCATGTGGTCTCAGACTCACAGTTAGCTGAATCATGCACGGACTTTATAGAAAAGACAAGACGTAAGGTTTTCTTAGTGTACCCAACTGTGGCCCTGTAACTGACTTGTGAAATGTTGAAATACACCATAGTGGTCAACACTAGGGTTCCTTGCCACCCATGTTTAGCAGAAGAAATAGCTGACATTTGTATTAAGTTTTACCATTTTGCAACGTCAAAAGCTGGAGGTGATAAAGAAATTGGGTAAAATTCCCAGTATTCATTGGCAACATGGCAAATTGTTTTCAGTGTGACCGTCATAGAAAGGGGAAGTGGGTTATTGATCTTCTGTTTGGGGGGAGGGTGCAGTAATTACAATGTCCTTTTAGTGCTTTTTAATATCTCAAAAGTGGGTCATTTCTGATATGTATCGCTTCACATGGACTTCATTGCTTTGTTTTACTCTCTAGAGCAGAGGTCTTCAAACTTTTGGATACCGAGACCCCCCTGTCAACATTTTGAGGCGTAAGGACCCCCTCCTGACAAAAATGTCTAAACCGGTTGACTAAATTGCGTGGGATGAAAATGTAAATGAGGTTATGTGATGCCGCGTATTTTGGGATAGCATTGCTTTATTATTTTGATATTTGTTACACAAAGTAACGCTGAGGAAAGATTTCACCCAATCAGTACCCATTTATAACCAAAATACAGCAATTATCATCAGAAAGATTTCAAGTCAACCTTTGTGAAGGGCCTTCCACTCTGCAGCAATACGTGCTGCCACATTAGAAGCTCACCTGGCCCTGACCGGAAGAAGCAGGGGTCCCTTAAAACCCTGGCGGTTTTGTGTAGAGTTAAGCCGTTTACACATGCAGCTTTCCTCTCACCCCCTCCCTTCCATCCCTCTCTCCTCTCCTAACCCCGGATCCCTCTCTCACTTTGCAGGTCATTTTCTTTCACCCCTTTTTACAACTTCTGAACTCTCCCCAGTCAACCTCTCACTTCACCTTTAATCACCTCTTGCCATTCTGTCCTTTCACTGCCCTCATCTCTAACAGTCTCTCACATTTATCTCATGGCCTCTCTGGCCCTGTCACCTCCCGTGCCCCTCAGCACTTCTCATTCACCTCGTCTCTTCATTCAAATTTTTGTCTATTTGTATCTTACACCTCTCCAGTCCCCCCATTCCTCTTTCACATCTCCCCTTTGTTCTAACAGAAGCCCTCACCTTTGGATCACACTCACTTCTTGCGTGTCCACACTTCTCTTCGGCAATTCACATTTCTCCTCATCCCTGACCTCTTCAATCAAATTCTCTCACTCCCTTGCTGTCCTCTCTCATTTTGGGTGCGGATGCAAGTTCAGAATGGTATGAATGAATGTATGATTACTGATGGGCTTGTTTGAGTGAGTTGCATATTGAGTAGTGACGGTGACAGGTGAGTGAAGTGTCACATGAGTGCAGGATGAGTAGTGTACTCGTGTGACTGCAGGTTGAGGTATAGTGTGAGCAGGACAAGTGCATTTTGAGTGCAGAGTGACCACTGTGAGTGCAAGGTGAGCGGGTGAATGGTGCAAGTGCATGGTGATCAGTGTGAGTGCATTGTGATCACTGAGTGCAAGGTGAGCGGGTGAATGGTGCAAGTGCATGGTGATCACTGTGAGTGCAAGGTGAGCGTGACAATAAAGGGCGAGAATGAGGAATGAGTTGTCTGAATGCAGGGTGCATTCCCAGACCCATGAAGTAACTCAGCATGTTATTGACGGGGCGTAGACTTTAAGATCTAAGTTAAACTATTGCGGCATTAATCGGGGATCGAGGGTGAATGAAATAAATAATGTGCTGATCCTGCAACAAACTTCCAGTCCTATGGTTAGGGTTACCAGCAGATTATTTTGATGGCCCTGTCGGTACAAAAAAAAGCAGTCACCTAAAGCGGTATTTTCAGCGCTTATCTTGGCATACTTCCCAGGGCCGGCTTTAGTGCTGGTGGTGCCCTGTGCGACAATGTTTGTTGGTGCCCCCCCAATGACCACCCCCACCACGTATTCTCTCACTAGCACCCTTTAACAGTGACCAAGTCTCCATAACCCCACACTCTCAGATGCATTGAATTAGTTATATAGTGCCACTCATACCAGTGTAGGGTGTCCGAGCACTTTGCATCACACACATATTACACAGAGGCAATCAATCATAAGTGTGTAAATCAGTGTATAGGAAATGTTACATAAGCCAAAGGACTAAAAGTATAGGAGTCAACATGTCATCCATATTGGTAGGCAGTATAGTTCAAGAGTGCTTGGTGTGGAGAAGCACAAACTCAGAGTCGAAAAAGAAACAGCATAGTTGGGAGTTTCCTTTAATAATAAGAATTGATTTCTAGCCAAATTAACCCTTTTTGCAACATTAATCAATGGTCTAATAAGGTATTCTTTGTAGTGTGCATGCTGTTCTAGGATGAAAGTTAATAGCTCACTATTCTATATCAGGACTTTAAGTTATAAATTGCAACAAAAGGATGTCTCTTTTGAAAGCAGTAACCTGCTGATCTGCACCCTGTAATCTACTTGGTACATGTTCTTTGCAGCAGGCATATTAACCCTCTGCACTAACTTCACCTAAGTCAAAACTTCAAGTATACAAAACACTGATCTCTCTCCAGGAAGATAATTAATCACACAAGTTATCTTGACATTTATGTGAGGCCTGGTAATTGCCGGGAAAGAAAAGTTGCAGCAGGTGCTTCAAAAGCACAATAAACTTTTCACACACGGCGCCCCCAGGAAGCCAACTTTGTATTCCTTTCCATGAAATGCATTCTCACACTATGGCAGTGAATGTAAAATCCAAATGTAAGGAATAGGCACAGTGGGGACCCAGGGGGTACTGGAACCAGCAAAAAAACCTAAGCCTCTGTAACCAGTTTACAAAGGCATGTTAAATGGTCTTTAACGACCTGTGAAAAAACACGGGGTGCCGGAGATAGGAATCCAGACACTGCCCACCTGAGCCCCCAGCAGCTCAAGTTTCACTGCAGCAGCCGGGCTGAGACACAGGACGGGGGAAGTGTGGGGGGGCCGGGCAGAAGTGTGACTGGGAAGGCGCGACCCCCTTTGCATCACTCCACGCCCCCCCTGGGGGTCGCGCCCCACAGTTTGAAGACCCCTGCTCTAGAGAGTGTCATCAGTCAGTGTGTCGCACGTTTGGCATTAGAATGTCACTCATAGAAACACTGAAACAACAAACACTTCCCAGTTGCCTTCAACTAGGCATCCTGGTGTGTCTTAGGGTGAAAGCCACTGACCCAACCTAAACAGTGCCACGCTAAAATATTCAACATACCGATCATTCACACTATACAGGAGGAGGCCTTGTGGACATCAACAAACTCTGCCTGGCCCTGCATCCTTGGTAAAAAAAAATACTTAATACTCTTAACACACCACTTACCACTTTATACTACCAATCTAGCACTTTCTATCTCGCCTATAGATCTACCAGATAGAGCAAATAACCTGACCTTCTCACTACCTCATCCAATTAACACACCATGCTTTCCTCTTCAAAGACTTCAAACTCCAAACAACTAAAGCACATAGAAATTATTTGACACCCTCTTGAACTCCTTTGGGAAATTCAACCTTATTCAGTTTTGCCCTGAACAAAGCCATTCCAAAGGCCACATCCTCAATGTTGCCCTTTCAACATCCCTGACTATTCAATACAAACCAACTTATACCACTCAACTGGATCAACAATTTCCCCATCTTTATCAGCTTGCTCAACATTAAATGGACATATCGACATCAGCCCCAATGAGAACAGCAACCTTCGATCTTTCCAGGACACAGTCTTTTTCTTGCCACATCTTTCTGAAATTATCCATCTGCATATTTTACACGTTATGTCCTTCCACTTTTATTTACTCTTTTAATTATGTCCTTCTGCATGTACTTTCTTGTGTCACCTTACCTTTACTACGCCCTCTCTCTCACACACACAATCTCTCTTCCTTCTTACCTAAAAACATAACGTTTTATTCTCCTTTTGTGCTGTCAATTTCAACAGCAGTGTACCTACTATGCATATTTTACTTCAAACTGGTAATTACACTTTCCACATAAGTAACCATCAATCTGTGAGTTGTGCAGAGTGGCCAAGGATTGGATGAGCATGTATTCTGAACCATTTATGACTCAGTGACATGCAATGTGAAAAATTCTCACTGCCTTCATCCTCAACTCCACAGCTCTCAGTCATAACCTGTGACGAGCTGCCGCCCTCAACCAGTATTCACCCAGACACATAAAGGCAACTATGTTCATAGTTTGCACTAGGCAAGAGTTCTATGTTGCAAGAAAATAACCTATAAAAACACAATATCTAGAACACGATAATACTGTTAGGGAATGTAAACGTGAATTGAAAACAGGGACTGCATCGCTGACATGGATTACTTTTCGGGTTTTATAGTCATTGCTGAAAAACCAATCCGTGTTATTTTCCTGGAAAATTTGGGACAAGAATATAGGGCCTGGTAGGTGCCCATTTCAAAGTCAGTTTTTAATAATTATTTATTTTTGGATGCGAGACTTGGTAGAACCTACCCCATCAAAAGCCATTTACACCGTATTACCAAAAATAATATAAATAATAATCCACATTTGTAAAGCGCGAACAATCACCCGTAAGGGTCTCTAGGTGCTGGGGGCCATCGGGAAGATTAAGCAAGCTATTGACCAGAGTCACATGGTGCTGGGCTAATCTGCCGCCGGCGATCGAACTGTGATCCCCAGATTCCAAAGTCAGTCGCCCTGGCCGCGGCACCACACCTCTTCTCGAACATCTACCAAACCACTGGCACCCTGGTATGGTGGAGACAACAATCTCTCCCTTCTTCAATAAGAAATACTATGGAAGAAAAGCAAATCCACTGATGACTTCATACTTCTAAAACCCATGCGTGCAACACAAACACCACCAATGAGGTAGCTCAACAAAAGTGGAATGCTATTCAAAACAAATCAAGACTCACTAACCCCACACTCAGCATGCAAGTGCAACACCATCATCTACTCTTTACTATAAAATTACAAACGACCTGACAGCTCATAGACAACACTACATCTCACTACCCTTAGAAAGTCCCCTTCCGCTCTCTGAACCCAGATGTTCACCCTATAACCTCTGATTATATTCCTTTCCTTTGGCCTTGTTCTTCCCTGCGTTGCCACTGGCTAGCTGTGTGATGTATAAATATATACATATACCATACATGCCAACATTTTAGGACAGGGACGTGGGAGATTTAAAATTAAAAAATCGTGAGAATGAAAATTCCCCTTGACTTTTATGATGGAAAATGCAATTTCCGGGAGTAGACAGCTAAAATAAAGCCATTTTTGGCTTGAAAAATCGGTAGTCTCCGGCCTGAATCGGGTCTATTTGCATGTATGCATATACAGTTCTGATGTTATTAAAAATCGTATCTCACCACATCCGGTTTCTTTTTGCATTCTTGTGTTTTTACTCCTGCATTTGTAACTGCAAAAGCACAGCTGCAGTTTGCAGGATACAAAGAATAAAACCATAATTTGAGAGACTACTTAGAGGTGTGTGCACTGTTACACTGAATAAAGCAAGAAGTTGCTTGCCAGGACCGAATGTGGAGGTGTCAAGCCGGCAGCACTTAATTGGAAACACCTGAAACATTGCACATGTAAAATTAAAAGTAAGAGCAAATGTGCACATTTTCAATTATACCACCTCTTTAATGCAAATAACATTTTTTAAATAACTGTTTGGGGACTTGAAATTAAACATGTTTCCTTTTACTGGGGATTTACATCTTATGCAGGAATGTGAATGTCATTTTATTTCTAAAAGTGGCTTATAGTTGCCAGCCAATTTTTACATTTTCAAAGATCTCGAGGTGCTGAGATGCCCGTGCTTTTTTTTACCAGCCCGAGAAAGAAAGTTCCTTTTTTTCCTGTCCCTGCTAACAAACGAACAGTTATTGGATGTATTAAATTGTACCTAACAACTGTGGAAGAGGGTTTCTTTTTAACATAATACTTTCAGTGTCCCATCCCTTGCTGCAATCCTTCCCCATACCTGTGTTGCCTCTTTTGCCGACCTCTGCCGCATAATAGTGGCTGACAGATTAGGTGTCAACGCGCTTAGACCCAGGTTCAACATAACAAAGGGCCAAGAGCTTCACAGTCCCCGGCCGCACAGCAGAGAGCCATCCAAGGGCAGCCCCTGCACCTCAGGCTGTAGTCACTGGGGAGGGGCTACAATGGGACTGAAGTGATTGCTGATGTCTGCCCTTCAAATGAAGCATCGTCTGCAGACGATGTTAGCAGATAAGGCGCTGACTTGAATTAACTACATCCTGCTCTTTTAAAAACATTCTCTTAAGTTACAATTTCCAGAACCGCTTCACATGAACCATGCATCTCTTTAAACTTTTATAGTGAAAGTGATGTCCTGACAGGAGGAAGGCCAGGCATAAGTGACTGGTTGGCACTCCCTTCTTGTACTTTGCATAGGCTCACAAAGCACATAGGGATGAGGATGGGAATCAGCTAAGGCTGCAGGTGCCGGTCCGTGCATCCACATCACCTGTGCGAACACATTATTGTGTTCAGGTATAGAGGGCTCATACTTCTCATGGCCTATATTTATATTAACCAGCAGTAAGTAATGGGTGGCAATATGAATTTGACCTTCTATGCGCTTGAGTTTCCTTTTTGTAGGAGTACAGGATCTGCATTCAGATGGGAGACTTTTCTATCTATCCCTTGCCTGCAGTTTGTCTGTCACTGAGGCAGCTCGGTGCTTGTACTATCATAGATATCAGTTCATTACACTATAAATGAAATGGGTTTCAATTTACACCTGACACACCCTTGGCAAGACTCGAGCTCACATTTTGCCAGTTGTATATCCACAACTCAAACTGCACACGCACGTTTTCGGCAAGACCACTTCGGTTTTGTAAATTTGTGCATTCACAAGATGTCTTGGCTTTTTCCTTCTTTTTAGCCATATAATTTAGTAAAAACTGACTTTTGAGAATTTTCTCCCACTTGTCCTGGGAAACTTTCGACAATACAAAAAAAGGGATTCCTGCTAAGAGGTGTTTCATGGGGTTTGTGTTCAAGGACTGGTACCTAAGTACAAATATTTCTTTTTTTTTTTCATTTCCCCAATAATGTTTTTACTTCCAACTCTTCCTCTGTCTTAGCAGAATTATTTTGTATTCTTCCTGATATTCCTTTTTTTCACTCTGTACTATGATTATAACATATACTATAAAGGGACCTGCAGAGCTGCTCAAAGCTACCACATTACTGAAAACCATAAACCCAGTGCCTGTCTCTCACACCTCTTTATCCACTGTTCTGTTCCATTCCATGATAACAGCACATCGGTAGCCATCATACAAAGTAGCCATACAAAGACAACACCCTTCCAGCCATACATCCCACATGGTGTAGAATGCTGCCCAGGGTCCGTATTACAATAAGTGCCCCAGGGTTGCAACAGGCATTTGCGTCCGCTTTGCAAGCCCCCGGGGCACCTTTGTATTATAGAAGGGGGTGCAGATGCTTGTGCATCCCCGTCTATAATGCCGATAGCGCTGGCACACTTAAAGCGCCAGCGCTATCAGCAGAGGGTGTTCCCTTATTTGCATAGGGGCATGCCCTGTGCAAATGAGACAATTCCTTTTACTGCGCCCACACCATATTACAGACGCTGGTGCAGAGTCAAAGAAGCCTTCAGGAGGCGCACTGATAGTGCGCCAATTAAAAGGTGGTGCACTGTCAGTGAGCCTCCTGACAACAGCCCTCTGCAGGGGGTAAAGGGGATCCCATGGACACCCCAAACATCCTCTTGCAGGCTGGTGCAGTCACTGACTGCACCCGCCTTCAAGGGGATCTCTAGTGCCCTATAAAAGTGCAGGTGGATGCTGCCTGCACTGTGAAAACACGGAGCAGCTGCTCTGTGTTTTCACATGAATGTGCTGCCCCCAGGGCAGCGCGAGGTCGCGGCTGCCCTGGAGGCAGCATATACAACATAATATGATGCATTGTGATTGTTTGTGCCTCGTGCACCTTTTAAAAGGTGCGCCGGGTGCAAACAATCACAATGCATAACACTGACCCAGGTAGGTAAGCGCTTCTGGGCCTGCTTAGGGGTAGTAAACGCAATATAAATACTGCAATACAATTCAATGCCCTGTGTGAAAAGACTCAAACCCAGATTCACCAATATTTGACACAACGTGGAGCAGCCTACAAAGTTGCTACACTATGTTGCGTTGCGTCAAAGGGAGAGGGAAAATTGCTCCACATCTACTAAGACATGGCACATTTTTTCTTTCCCCCAGAGCTAGTGCAATTTTGACTGCATTGTGCCAAATCATACAACTTTTGAACCATAGTGCAAGGGTATGTGCATTCGCTAGAGCATAGGTTTTGTAATGGAAGGTGACCCCATCAGTACAGTAACTATCTTTTGAAACTATTCCCACTTTTTATGTGTGCTATACATGTGCATGTTTGAAAAACTATCTTGTGAGGGACATGTCAACAACATTACCTCCTCATGCTTCTTTATCCCAAAGTTCTCAGTAAGGGCCTTTCATTTATCCCAATGGAAAACAATAGTCAAAGCACTCATGTCATCCGGACTTGCCTATTGTAATGTCCTTTACACAAGTTCACAAAAAAGAGGCTTACATAAGCTACAGACGCTTCAGAATGGCTGCTGCCCATCTTCTCCTAGGTATTCCTAGACATAAATCTGCGGCTCAGGCTCTAGTACAGCTACATTGACTGCCAGTTGATAAGCGGACTAAGTTTAAGGCCTTGTGTATAGCCTTCAAATCTACACATGGCCTTGGTCCAGCTCAATTAACACAGTTTTTTCAACCCTGTGTCCCATCCAGCTCTGCATGCTCTTCATTGAGTGACAATCTTGTCAACCCCAAATACAAAGCTGTCACATGGGGTGAGAAGAGTTTTCTCTCCAGCACCATCGGGTTGTGGAATTCTTTACCCCCTATGATTAAGAACAAGCTAAACTTGGGGGAATTCAGAAAAAAATAAAAAACCTGGGGGCAATCAATCAATCAATAAAAACTTTATTTCGGTTTTGTTAAAACAAACCATAAAAGTACACACAAGTACGACACAATAAGAGTAAATATTGGGAATAAGTTCATCATTAGGATACATCAGTGCTGAGTTAGCAGGAATCTTAGGCGGTACATACTTATAAATCCAGGCATTTTCTATATTTAACAGCCGACTTTAAAAACTCTAATACAAAAAGAATACTGTCACTACATAGTAGTTGTAAATACATCATGGCAGGTCTGATCTGATAAAAATCTAGTTTCTTTAAAAGTGGGACCAGATAGCGTTTGCGGGGAAATTCGTAAAATTTACATAAAAACATAAAATGCAGCTTGTCCTGCTGAGACTTTCCGTCGCAGCCGCAGGATGCTGCTTCTTTATTAAAAAACTAAATATATGGTCTGACAAGCAAATGATGAAATAAATTCATCCGAAATCTAGTTAATAAAAATTTCTCATGAGAAGACAGAGATCCCATTAGGTAAGGCTCAGTGTGTGGAGTTGTTTTTCACATAAGAAAAGTCCTGGCGCTTGATTTCTGTGCCTCCTTAGCTTCCCTCATCATTTTCCTGTCCATCATGAAGGCTATTTTTGTTGCCTCCACATCCCCCTTAATAATACATTCGGTAGTTTCGAATAGCTCACCCCGCCCTAAGCTTAAAAAACCTTTCCTGATATAATTCAGCCAGGGTACAGCAGATGAGTTATCCATAGACAAGCAATCTTTTAAGATCATGTGCGTTAGGGGGATATCTGGGTTTAACCATAGTTTTAACCAGCAAATCAATGGTCGCAGGGAAAAAATATCATTGATATACTGTACCCCCAACTCCTCATGAACAGCTAAATTAGATGTACCTTGTGGGAGACACAGTAAGCATTTCAGGAAGGTATTCTCCACAATCTGTAACCGCTCACCCGAGCTCTACCCCCAAATTTCACTTCCAAAAGATGCCATAGCCACTGATTTGGCATTATATAATTGCAACATTGCACCAGTAGGCTTTCTCCCCAGTTTCGAGGCAAAATTAAAGATGGCTGCGTAACTTCACCCGAGTAAAGTCCCCTTTCTTTTTCAGAATGTACGGGCCCCAATTCAATTTGTTGTCAAAAAGGACACCGAGATAGGAGAACGTGCTAGAGATGGGAATCTTTTCATTGCCCACATTACATTTTTTGGGGGTTTGGCCTACCTGCATAATGAATGATTTGGAGTTATTTATTGTGAGATCCCGGTCTGACATAAAAGATTTAGAAGCAGTTAAGAGTGCTTGGAGACCTCTTTCAGTCCTAGATATAAGGACATCTAACATGGGCTTCAATTGGAATTCCATAAAGCATATTATCAAGCCTATTATCGCCGTTTTAGCAGCAGTTTTCTGCCGCTAAAGCGGCGATAATTTTATCGCCTGTCTTGGTAATATGCCCCCTGGTTGTTAGTAATTTCTAGGGTCATTAATTTCTATCTGCACCTCAAAAGCTAGCAACTAGACATCCTTGGGTAGTAGCTGCGCTTGACAAATACTATTTTCATTTTATTTCCATACAATGCAGCAAACAAGCAAAGCGGGGAAAATATTGTGAAATGTAAATATTTTTCCACGTTAAGCCTGACCCGAGGAGCCATATTTTTGTGGGGCTAATTCCTCTCCACAAATGTTAGTAGATAGGGATTTGTGTCAAAACCCATGGTTGGTTGTGCCTGGAAATGCCCATGTACCACCCATGGAACATTCCCTTGACATAAAGCCCGGTGCAGACTTCCAGACTGGGGGATAGGCCTAGCTGTAACAGAACACACCTTTGTATAGTTGAAAGCCGGCTGCTGCATGGCTGCCTGAGGAAAGAAAGAATAGAGACACCTGAACGGAAGCGCTCCTTCAGCAAAGCTTCCAGCTTTAAGCTATGTTTCGCGCAACAATTAAAGGCCATGCAAAGTTCTATGTGCACAGGCACACAGTATTTGTGAAAAATATCATTTTATTTTTAAAGAAACCACTTCTCCTGTCCAAGGATATGCTTTCAATGAAAGGGATACATGACTTTCAGAGACCCTTTCACACATGGCTTTTGGCGATATGCACATTATTTTTAAACGGGTAATTCTCTGGTGCCTTTCAAATAACCTGCCCACAGCTGAATTAGCTGCTCCTGATTTATATTAAATCCCATGAAGTATGAGTGTACAATGTCAGCTCCTCTTCGAGGCTGCGGGAGCTCAGCAGGATTATTCTTTAACAAATTAAGAACACCACAGAACTTTATTGGCGAAACTACATTACAGTAGTTTTCCTTCTGCTAGGAAAAATGTTGCCTCATCTGAAAGACGCTATGAAAATAGGTGACACTAAAACGAAAATTGTAGCTGAATGGCTCTATCTTTTCTTTATGATACTTGTGGAACTGCATTTAATATTGGAAAACAAAAAATGTACAGATCGTGACGCAAATAAATATATCAGAGCTGAGTGAACACACTTTCATGCTATTGTACAAGTGGGTAGCTGTTAAAATGCAGAGAACAAGCAGGATGAAGACACTATTGAGGATATTCCGCCACCAGGAAAACTGAGGAGAACTGCATTTCACGGGGACAAATGCATGGAGAGCAGGGCCGGACTGGGATCCAAAACCGGCCCAGGCAAAGTGCTCTGCCGCCCCCCTCCCTCTGCGGGGGATTGGGGGGTGCCGCCGAGCTCTTTGCCAGGGCCGGTTTTCGGTCGATTTTGTTACAGCCCTGTAACAAAAGGGGCCCAAAACCGGCCCCCACCAGTGCGGCGTACCAGGGGATTGCCCGGTGCCCGCTACGGCCAGTTCGGCCCTGATGGAGAGCAGGAATTAGTGTTGCATTTCTAACTGTTTTCCTGCCTCATTACACACAATACTTAAGTGTCGACACTAGTGACTCTTTTTAGTTTGTGACACTGCAGCCCCGGGCAGGTGTCTGTAATCTGGTGAAGGGCAGCAAACGTGCCCTCTTTAGTGAGTGTGACTACTATTAGCTTCACCTGAAAGTAGCAGTGGTGTATATGTATTTGTTAAACGTACCGTAAGGGTATTCCGGCGCTGAGCAGCTGTGTGGGTCTAGCCCTGCCTGCAAACTACTGGCCATGGGTAAATTGTCTACTGGCCTTGACATGATAGTGTTGCCCAGCCTCATGTAACCAGGGGCCAGGTGTATGACCATTCAATTTTGCGAGTCATAAATTGAGACATTTTGTGGCTCTCAATTTGCGACTCACAAAATGGAATGTACAACAGTGTCTTCGACAATGCTTGCGATTACCAATGTGGTCGCAAATGACCTTCCTCATTTATATTCATGAGGCAGGTTGCAATTTGCAACCCTATTGGGAATGGCCAGCACTCATTAAGTTAGTGGCCTGCTGGGGTCAGCAGACCACCGTGTCTGCGACTACTTTTTAAATAAAGCTGTTTTTTAAAAAAATACAGCCCGTTTTGCGTCAAGGAAAACGGGATGCATTTAAAAAAGAAAAATTAAATGTTTTGGTTTCATTTATTAAGTGCAGGCAGTAGTCCGTGGGACCACTTCCTGCTCTTAAAAAATAATTTTACTACCAATCACAAAGGGAGAGGGTCTCCTGAGGACCCCTTTTCGTTTGTGAGTGGCTTACCACCTACTTGAAGTAGGAGGTAAACTGCGAGTGTTTTGCGACTGCAAATGCGGTCGTAAATCAATGATACATACTACTCTGACTCACTATTAGGGAGGTGCACCCTTGGCACGCCCCTTCCTAATAGCGACTCGCAAACACTATTAAATAGCATCTGTACATACCAACACCCTTTTAGTGGTTGCAAACAGGCTGATTACCCGTTTGTGACTGCAAAAACGGTCATACATCTGTCCCCAGGACTTTTGCTTCTTCAAGCTTATATGTGGCATGTGTATGTGGAGCTGGTGTCTGGTAGTGTGAGCCAGATGTTCCGTTTGACAGTGGCCCCATGGAATTCATCTTGGATAGCCATTAAAAGACATGCTATACAAACTTGTACAAGTGTATGTCGCTTACCAGGCGAGCAAAGTGTTTTGTTTAACTTCCTATACTTATTGATTGGGAGAATGGAGACAGTTTGCTCTTTAGAATTTTTCTTAGTTTCTTTGGAACTACAAGGCCTGTCCTGTGTCAGCACTTTTGTTCTTCTCCAGATGTCACTCCCAAGCAGTTGAGAGGTGCACCTGCGAAGGCTGTTCTCACTTTTGCACTTATGTTCTAGGAGTATGTAGGTAGTGCCACCCTTCCTTTACCATCACCCAAAGACACAGAATGAGTCTGGATTGAACAAAGTTGGATACACAAACTGATCGTCAGGCCTGATTAGTTTCAAAGTACAGATGAGGAGGTTACAATCCCTGTCTGGATTATGAGTTTAAGAAGAGAAATGAAGCATGCAGTCATTGTTCCAGGACTTCTCACTTACAAGTATTGCTCCACAGAGTTGTGCAGGAATCCTTGAAGACCAGGACTAGTGTTCCTGATAACCAGTTTGCCAGTTAATCGAGGTGTTAACACCCGAAATATTCTTCTGGAGAAATTGAGGACTGGAGTCGGGTTAGAATGGAGTAGAGTATGGAGTAGTGACATTTAGTGTAATAGTGAAGAGTGGAGTGGTGTAGATTGGAGTGGCATAGAGTGGAGTGATGCAGAGTGAAATAGTTTAGAGTGTACTGGCATAGAATTTAGTAGCATTTACTGGAGTAGCATGGAGTAGAGTGGTTTGGAGTGGAATAGCATTGTCTGCAGTGGCATACATCAGACTGACATAGAGTGGAGTGCCATATAGTGGATTAGTGTGGAGTGGCGTAGAGTAGAGTGGAGTGGCGTAGAGTGCAGTGGCATTGAGTGTAGTGACAGAGTGGAATAGCGTTGAGTGTACTGGCTTAGAGTGGAGCTGCTTACAGTGTACTAGCGTAGAGTGGAAGAGCATAGAGAGGACTGGCATAGACTGGAGTGTCATAGAATAGAGTGTAGTAGCGTACAATGGATTAGCTTAGAGTGGCGTGGCATATAGTGGTGTGACGTGGAATAGTGTAGAGTGGAGTGGCATAAAGTGGAGTGGTGTACAGTGTAATAGCGTAGAGTGGAGGGGCATACAGTGGAGTGGCATAGGCTGGAGTGTCATAGAATAGAATGGCTTAGAGTGTAATAGTGTGCAGTGGAGTGATGTAGAGTGGAGTGGCGTACATTGAAGCGAGGTACAGAGGACTGGTTTACAACAGATTAGCATACAGTGGAGTAACATAAATTGGAATGTCATTAAGTGGAGTGCAGAGTGGTGTGGCAGAGAGCGGAGTGTGGTATTTTAACAGGTGTAGTGTGAAAGTGGGTGAACCCATGTAGATGTAATGTGCCCAGAACATAGATTAAGGAGCGTAAATATTAATTTTTGGTAGTAGGTGTAAATAATTTAAGTAGTGTTAAAGTTTTAACTCTACCAATACTTACTTATATATTGTGCTGGTGTACACTATGGTAACTTTGCGGTATAACATTGTGAAAACAAGGTAGCATACGACTGGCTAATGGCTATGTTTATAAAACCTATTCGGCAACCATGTCGTTTTTAGCACACTTTGGCTCCGTTCTGTGTTAGGGCCTCAGATATATGTAAGAATTAATTTTTTATTGTTGTACTCTACCTATTCCCACTATATTAAGGTAGATAAAGTTACTAAAAATGTATTTATAATTGTTGCTATATTTTAAAAACAGTTTACATACCACAGTAGTTACAGGAAAAATAAAAACAAAATACAATGTAGTACACTATTTTAGTGAAATTTAATGTAATACAGTGTATTTATACTTTTTTACCCCAAAAACGTTTTTTACAATGTTTATGTAGAGTGGTAATTTGTATGTCTTACTGTGGTACTCTGTACATTATTTGTAAAGAATTTAATATTTAAAATAAATAAAAAATATACTGTAGTATACTTAGGCCCTTATTGGGAGGTCGATCGGAAAGCCTCTGACCGCAGGTCGGAGGCTTTCTGACCAACATCCTTTGTTTGAATTCTTACTGCCGTATTAGGATTACGGCAGTCAAATTCAAACCGTTGGGTCGTTCCGGCTTGCTTCTGACGGGCTCATGGAGCTCGTCGACCAGTCGAAAAACCACCATAATCCCGTGCTGATGGCTTTTCCCTCTGTCGGGATTATGATGTTGGTTTCCGACCGGCTTTCCATGTCAGGCTTTCAACATGGAAAGCTGGTCAGAAAGTGACATTGGGGTCCCTAGCAGGGCTCCCTTCTCCCTGTGGCCTAGGGTTGGGGGCCGAGGGGGCACCTATGGTGCTCCCCTGTAAATCCGTGCACTGTATGGCAGGCACCATGTGGTGCTTGCTACGCGGTGCAGGGATTTACACAAACTCCCATTTCTCTATCGGAGCTAGTGCTGCCGGAGGTTTCCGCTCGGCGCACAAGCTCCTGTGGAGAAATGGGAGTTAGAGACCGCACCATGTGTCATTCCATCGAAATATGGTGTTTGGAACCACCAACCTACAGCTGGTCGGTTCCCACACCAAGACTGTGTCGATTGGAGGACACTCTGACCGACATCGTAATAGTTGCCTATATGTGTACTACAGTGTAGTGTTACGTTTGTTACACATTTAAAAAAAAAATTAAAAAGTAATGCCGTTATGCCTAAGTAGGTGTAATAAAGTGGTAATAGGTAGGGAAAAAGCTCTTTTAATATGGGAAAAAGTGACGCACCAATGGCGCAAAGGGCTTGTAGATAAGCCCCTATATTTTTTCCCTACCTATTACCACTTCATTACACCTACGTAGGCATAACTTATTTGTAGCCAAAAATCCAAGGAATTCCTATCTTTGGGAATCAAATCACACAACCTTTACGCCATCGTGCAACGGTATGTGCATTTTTCAAAGCATAGGCTGTGCAAAGGAAGGGAACCCGTTCTGTAAATTGACTTTATTTTAAAACTATTTCCACTTTTTATGTGTGCTATACAAAGAAGCACACATGCAAAGTGGAAAAAATAAGGTAAATGTAAATATTTTTCCTTGTTAAGCCTGCTTCGAGGAGGCATACGTATCTGGGGCAAATTCTGCTCTACGAATGTTAGTAGATAGAGATTTGTGTCAAAACCCAGGGTTGGTTATGCATGGGAATGCCCATATAACACCCTTGGTACAGCCCATGATGCAAAGTAGATCAAAGTAGCTCATAGCACAGCTTTCTGTTACTTTGGGATACTTTGCAATACAAATTCTGGTTTGCTTTGGATTGCAAATCCCACCCCAAAATTTTGACCGGGTTTGCATCATAAAAGTGACACAAGGCCTATGCATTGTGTTAATTAATCTGGGCCTCAGAGTAATTCATTGACTTATTTAACTTACTATGAAGTTAAATGTCACTAGTGGACTGTAGCACATGTGCCATTACTACAGTGGGCATGAGAAACATGACTGACGGTTGCCACCAGTAACCTGGCAGTGCAGGTTTAAACTACAAATTGAACCTCTTTAAATAACCCCTTTTGACAGACCTAAACCCTTCTTTTAAATGTTACTAAGTCACCTATAATTTAGCCTTAATGCCCAATATGGCCCGGTGCATGGTATTCAAAGGTAGGACATCTAAAGGTTTAATGTAAAACAAGTCCTTACAGTGACAAGTACCCCAAAGCTAGTTTCACTGTGGCAAGGTTAACTGTTCAAAGGAAAGCATTAGGAGTTTTAAAATTAAATGTTATCTCATGACTCGCATTGCACACGATCTCTAAGGACACTTGATCATGACTGTCACCTCAAACTATCTCAGTGGGAACCTGAACATGATTATATTCACACACTATTTCTGTGGGGACTAAGGCATCACTATCATGACATACCATCTCTAGTAACTTCTAAATGATTATCATCACACACTATCTCTGCGGGTACTTGAATATAATTATAATCACATAGTATCTCTGTGGGGACTTGGGTATTGATATCATCCCATACTATCTTTGGGGTGCCTTGGCAAACTATCATCTCACACTATCTCTGTGGAACATGGACATGACTGACATAACACATGATCTCTACAGAGACTTGATCATGGCTATAATCACACACTATCTTTGTGGGGCCCTAGTTGTCACTGTCATCAAACACTATCTCTAGTGACTGCAACATGATTATCATCACACACTATCTCTATGAACTTGAACATGAATATACTAACACACAATTTCTGTGGGGTCTTGGGTATTGCTATCATCTCTCACAATCGCTTTGGGGACCCGGGCATCACTATCATCAGACACTATCTTTGTGGGACATGGACATGACTGACATCACACATGATCTGTACAGAGACTTGCCACCCAAATACCCACACAAACACTAAACCCTAAAAGATTATTTACCACCCAAAAACCCATACCCAACCTAAACTCCAAAGGTACGATTGCCACCCAAAACCTACACCAATCCAGAACCCTAAAAATTCAACTGCCACCCAAAAACTAATATCCACTCTAAACCCTAAAATATCTCTAACTATTCAAAAACCCATACTCACCCTAAACTCTAAAAATTCCCTTGCCACTCTAAAACCAATACCCACCCTAAACAATTCCTTGCCACCCAAAAACCCATACAAACACTAAGCCCTAAAAGATTCATTATCACCTAAAAACCAATACCCGCCCTAAACTCTAAAGGTTCCCTTGCCACCCAAAACCCATACCCACCCTCAACCCTAAAAATTCCTTATCACAGGAAAACCCTAAAACATAAAATTTCCCTTGCCCCCAAAAACCCACACCCACCCTAAACCTTAAAAATTCTCTTGCCACCCAAAAACCAATACACCCCGTAAACCCTACAAAATTCCTTGCCACCAAAAATCTCACCCACAGCCTACATGATAAAAATACACCTGCCACCCAAAAAACCCATACCTATCCTAAACCCAAAACAATCCCTTAACACTAAAAAATCTACAACCATCCTAAACCCTAAACATTCAATTTTCACCCAAAAACACATACCCACCCTAAACCCTAAAATACCCTTACCATTCAAAAACCATTACTCATCCTAAACCCTCAAAAATCCCTTGCCAGTCAAAAACCCATACCCACCCTAAAAAAAATTCTTGCCACCCAAATGCCCACACCAACACTAAACCCTAAACGATTAATTACCACCCAAAAACCCATACCCATCCTAAAACCTAAAGGTTCACTTGCCACCGAAAACCTATGCCCACCCTAAACCCTAAAATATCCCTTACCACCCAAATACCCACACACACCCTAAACCGTAAAAAATCCCATACCACCAAAAAACCTATCACCCTAAACCCTAAAAATCCCTTTCCACTCAAAAACCCATACCCAGCCTAAAAATCCCTTTCCACTTAAAAACGCATACCCACCCGAAACACTTAAAAGTTACTTAAAACCCAAAACAAATGATAAACCCTAAAAAAACCCTTGCCACCCGAAAACCCATACAAATGCTAAAGCCTAAAAAAATCGTTATCGCACAAAAACCCATACCCAACCTAAACCATACAATTTCCCTTGCTCCACAAAAACCCACACCCACCAAAAACCATAAAAATAACCTTGCCACCCAAAAACCCTTACCCACTGCAAATCCTACAAAATCCCTTATCACCAAAAATCTCACACCCATTTTAGATGCTAAATATTCCCTTGCCTACCAAAAAACCCATACTCACCCTAAACCCTAAGAAATCCCTTACCCCCCAAAAACCTACACCCACCCTAAACCCTAAAAATTCACTTGCCACCCAAAAATCATACCCATCCTAAACCCTAAAATAGCTCTTACCACCCAAAAACCCATACCAACCCTAAACCCCAAAAACTCCCTTTCCACCCAAATACCCATACCCATCCTAAATCTAAAAAATTCAGTTGCCACCCAAAAACCCATACCCACCCTAAACCCTGAAAAATACCTTACCACCCAAAAATCCATACCCATCCTGAACCCTAAAAATTCCTTTGCCACCCAAAAACCCATACCCACCCTGAACCCTAAAAAAGCCCGTATCCCCTAAAAACCTATACTCACCCTAAACCCTAAAAAATACCTTACCACCCAAAAACCCATAGCCACCCTAAACCCTAGAAATTCCCTTGCCACCCAAAAATCAGTACACACCCTAAACGCCCAAAAAGCCTATGTCACCTAAAAACACATTTCTGTTGTAATTTGATGGCATTAGCTTTTTCCCCAGAAACAGTAAAAAAGCCTATAGCATTAACTTATTTTTACATTTAGGTACAAATGTTGACTGCCAATGTTTATATATGTTTTTTTATATATATATTTCGAAGCAGGTCCTTTATAGTGCAATTGCCTTCTTTTTCCTATAACATGCCCTACTCTTTATAAGATCATCGTATGAGCAGCACTTCTTTTAGTTAAAAATCTTTCAGAGCATCAGTCTTTCCACATCATGTTGTTCTACACCAAGTCAACGACATATAATCGTACAGTGTCATTGCTTTTAAAAAAGGTGCATTGCTAATTCTCATATCACCAACTCCCATTATTACGGTTTACCATTATTTTTAGACCACAACAAATTTAAATAAAGCAGCGAAAGTCACATCATTTTTGGAACTTTGCTCTACACTTGCTAAGCAAAATTTCCAAAATTGCACCGCTTCACATACTATTGTCATTTGCAGCAACATTTTACTACAAGTACATGAGAATAATGCAAATGGTCTGAACATGAAGGGTGGTTGCTTGCGCTGCCTGTGTTTTTTCATGCTATGTTTTTATAATGGCACATATTTTGTTCTCCAATATTGCACTCAATGATGGATTCTCATTTTGAGTAATTGCATGTGATTTCGCATAATTTCCCAAAACAAATTTATCCACAAAGACACAATTAATAATGCAAATTATCCTTAACTGAAACATCAATGTCAATAGCAACAATAACCCTACTATTGAGAGCCGTCTGTCTAAGGCTGCAACAGAACATCCCCCAGCATTCTTTGTGCTTTTAAATCAAGACTCACTCTATGGAGCTGAATTGTGGGGCTTCCTGCAGCCAAGTGGTCTCACTTTAATTGAAAACACATTTTTGAGATTCCTGATTAAATTTCCCCAGAGCACCCACTAGTTTAATTCCTTTAGACATAGGGATGAAGAATATATCTTCAAAGACAAACATCAGAAACCTGCTAGCTTGGTGGAGGTTGTGGTGCACCCAGGAACTATTACCATATCGTGCAGTCCTAGAAGAGATCATTTCTCTTGATAGGTAATGTAAAATCCTGTGGTTTAGAAGTGTGTGGTCAATGCTAACGTTACTTAACTTTGAAGTGCAATACAAAGATAGGATGAACTTCCAACCACTATCTAAAGAACACTATCCAAAAATGCATTGGAATACTGTACCAAAGAAATTACTAATCCCTGACTCAAAAATTCCTAACTGCAGCCTTTCTGGATTTTAAATGTATTGGTTCTTATGAATGCTATTTTGACTTTATTACTCTCCTAGTCATCCACCATATTTAACATGTACCCATTTTTAAAATGTCCCTTTTCTCATAAAAAGTGTAGTTCGAGAACTATTAGTCATTTTCTCTACTCAAGCACAAAGGGAACACAAACCTTATTGCAAAATGAGGAGCTTATTTATGAGCCCCTTGTTACTCTTTTGGCCCGCCGTTGCGTCACTTTTTGTGAGGCTGCAGCGGCATAAATAATGCACCATGTTGCACGATATTTAAAAAGTGATGCGTCCGGTATAATGTATGTAGGGTGGGTTTTCCCCTGCAAAAAGCCTCATAGAAGTGGCACTGTGAAATTTTTGATTTTTTTCTACTCTTGCACAAAGGACTGCAAGCTCCATTCTGCAAATCCACTTACAGAATTTGTGCCCCCAAACACAGTTAATGTTTAAAGTTTGTTAACTAAGGTTTATGTGCATATAAATATATATATTGCAAACTGGGTTTGTGGATTCCGGAGTGCTTCCTAATCGCCAGTGGTGCTGGTTTGAGGCGATGCCACATCACGCCTCTAATAATCCAAAAATTCCACTTCTCACAACATGAAGAATGGACCAGCACTCAAATCTCTGGAATTATCCAATTTAATTCAAAGTTCGCATCCCTGAGGAGAGATATATATGTATTTATAGAGTGTGAGCATGGTTGAGAGAAAGAAAGAAGAGTTTTGTGAGTAGAGGACCATTTCGATCTTGAATTATTTAGAGACAAAAAGTAGAAAGATGTGCCAGTTCTTAAATCAATTTCTCTATTGTAATAATCCTAAAGTGTCAGAACAAATCAATATGGGGAGTTTATTACAATCAGAAATACAGTTTTATCTTCTTATATCTTCTTAATGGAAACTAGAGTTGATAAATGGGGCTAGAAAAGAAAATGAGCACTCTGATACTTGGATTTGTAAGTAAGTGTAAACCTTCCTGAATGAACACAGTTTAAATCAGCTAATGCTGCATTTGAAGTGGTATTCATATATATGGGATAATTCCAGTCTATCTCTAGTGGTGGCTTGAGCACCACTATTATCACATCATATACTCTCATGTGCGTATATAAAGTGCATATTCACACCTGAGGGTATCTTGTTGCTGAATACCATATGTTTTTGTTATCCAAGTAAATAATACTTATTGTATAGACCTTGAAAGGAATAAGTGGTAGCACCAGGATTCAAACATGTGAGAGAGTGGTCAAACACATATCCCTCAAGTGGATTCATTCATTTAATAAGCCACCAGACTAATATGATCTGTATGGGTTCTTCAACATACCTATCATTACACACATTCCTGTGGAGACTTGAATATGAATGTAATCACACATTATCAATGTGGGGACTTAAACATCACTATAATCTCACAATATCTCTGTTAGGACTTTTACATGACTAAAATCATGCACTATAACTGTGTGCTATCCCTGTGCATCCCGTTAATTACACGCTATCTCTGTGGGAACCTGGGCATGTCTATAATCACACACTATCTCTGTGGGGAACTGGGCATGTCTGTAATCAGACACATTCTCTTTGGCAACCATGGTAATACTATAGTCACACACCATCTCTGTGGGGACCTCAACATCTCTATAATCACACACTATCTCTGTGGGGACCTCGACATCTCTATAATCACACACTATCTCTGTGGGGACATGGGAATGTCTATAATCACACACTATCTCTGTGGGGACCCTGACATCTCTATAATCACACACTATCTTTGTGGGGACCTGGGCATGTCTTTTATCACACACTATCTCTGTGGGGACCTGGGCGTGTCTATAATCACACACATTCTCTTTGACATCAGTGGTAATACTATAGTCACACAGCATCTATGTGGGGACTTGAGCATACCTGTAAATTACACGCAAGCTCTATTTGGGTTTGAGCATCATCAGCTCCGCATTCTCTGTATGGGGCTTTGTGAATACTGATAAGTAGCAAAGTTAGAATTTTGGTCTAAGTTTACATTGTTGAAACTGAAAAGTAGAAAAGTTAGATTTTTTTTAAAGTTTACCATTGTGAATCGGGCCCGATTTTAATGAGGACTTAAACACAATAATCTTCATGCACCATATCTGTGGGTACTTAAACATCACTATAATAACACACTATCTTTGTGGGGGCATGAAATAAACTATAATAAAACACTCTTTGTGGGGACTTGAACATCACTATAAAAACATATCTCTGTGGGGACTTGAGCATTCCTGTAATTAAAATCAAGCACTGTTTCGACTTGAAGCACCAGGGGGTGCCATGAGGCGCAGGGTTAAGACTGATTTGCATATAGCTGGGTCTAAACTGGGGTGGCAAAGTGAGGTAAAGAACGACGATGGATTCAACCCAGATCTGTGACTGGGGATGAGTGACTGGAAAGTTTCAGCACTCCGTCCATAATCTCCTTGTGTTTGCTTTGTTCGCCCTAAGTTAGCAGGGTATGCCCAGATGTGGGTCCCGTGCTCACTTTGCCACTGGATTCAAGCTAGCCTGGCTGATGAGGGGGTGTTACCTGAAACCGGTCCCAGGATGCTTGTTTCCGGACCAGGGAAGACCTGGTTTGGCAGTTCGGGTTGGACTGTTCCCATGAGGCACATGGTCAAGATTGATTTGCATATAGTTGGGTCTGAACTGGTGTGGCGAAGTGAGCTAAAGAACGATGATGGATTCAACCCAGATCTGTGACCATCATCACCTTATGTTTGCTTCGACTTGAACCTCATCAGCTTCACATTCTCTGTATGGGGCTTTGTGAATATTGAAAAGTAGTAAAGTTAGACTTTTGGTCTAAATTTACCTGTGTGAATACTGAAAAAAGTTGTAAAGTTAGACTTTGTGTCTAAGTTTCCCTTTGTGAATGGATCCCTATTTTAATGAGGACTTAAACACAATCACCATCATGCACTATCTCTGTGGGGACTTAAACATCGATATAATAACACACTATCTTTGTGGGGACTTAAACAACACTGTAATAACACACTATCTTTGTGAGGACTTGAACATCACTATAATAACACACCATCTCTGTGGGGACTTGAACATATCTATGATAACACACTATATCTGTGGGGACTTAAACTTCGCTATAATAACATACCATCTATGTGGGGACTTGAGAATTCCTATAATTACACACAACCTCTTTGTGGACTTGAACATCATTAGCTTCACACTCTTTATAATGGGATTTAAGCTTTGAATGTACAGACTATTTCTATGGAGACTTAAACACAATGATCTTCACCCACTATCTCTGTGGGGACTTGAACATCTATTTTGGCAAACATGTAAGCAGCTAATCAAGCTCTGGGTTCCACTTGACCATATTCCTTGGTTCCATTAGTTAATTTCTTTATGTGTTAGTTCCCTTATCTCCTAAGATTTTAAGCACTAATAAATAGGTTAAATACAGCTTTAAGTCTCTTTCTTTAAGCAAGATATGATATTTTCGGGCACATTAACTTAATCTGTCTTTAATGTCTACCCCTAGTATATATGCAGCAATTCATATATGCTTAGATTGTAATGTTGTTTGTGTATATTGTTGATAAATTAAACATTTAGCCATGTGCCTTTGACTGTATTCAATCACAAAGAGTGTTACGGACTAGGTCCCCACAAGGATGGTAGCACGTGTTCAAGTCCCCACAAGGATGGTGCTGTGCGCACGATTAAATAACAATATATTTGCAAATTTGAAGCAGGATCTTGAATGAATTTTTTCTTAACATTTTTCTGTTATTAGTGTGTTGTAAAAACATTAGGAAAGGTTAGTCCCCACAAGGCAGGTATTCACACATAGTCCCCACAAGGATGGTAACACATGTATGTGTGTGTGTGTGTGTGTGTACAGGCATAAGTGCCTGCTAGCTCTGGGTCTTTGTGTGCATACCCTAGTTCAGAAGCAGACCTATTGACTTTGCCAATGCTTGTGCCTTTTACATTTGTTTTCATATTTTAGTAAACAAAAATACACCAGTTAGGGAAGCATTTGTTTTGATATTTTAGTAAACAAGAATACACCAGTTAGGGAAGTCCACTGGCAAGCTTTGTGCAATAGAGGTGATAGTCTTGATGTGCAATGTGGTTGATATCACCCAATAAATGCCAGAACATAAGTGGCCTGCAAAGGATAAATATTGTCAGGGAGGTCAAAAAATAAGTAAATAAATGACAAATCTAATGTTCAAAATTAGGTTTTAAAACAAGGAAATTAATAAAGAGTAACCCAAAATTAAAAGAAATTGGATAAGGATTTCAAAAGTCAGAAAAGGGAAAAATTACACATAAAAACAAAAACAAACAAGTGTGGCAAAGCAAAAGGGTTTGCTATTTATTACTGAATTCACAATATCTTTCACACATGTCCACATCCACCTTTCTGTATGAACACAAACACTGTCAAAAGCATTGCTCTTACACATATATGCAAAAAGAACCGATGATGGACTGAATGAGGAACAAATTAAACATTGACCCCCAGTCACAGATCTGGGTTAAATCCAAGGATTCTTTGCACGCCATGACACTGCCATATGCAAATCAGTCTTAACCCTGCTCCCCATGGGAACAGTCCAACCCGAACAGCCAGGCCAGCTACTCCCTGGAACAGAAAAAAGCATCCTGGGATCGGTTTCGGAGTATCACCCCTCATCAGCCAGGTCAGCTTTTATCTGGTGGTGTGGGAAGCCCGGGACCCACATCTGGGCATACCCTTCCCACTTAGGGCGACAAATGCAAAAAGAACAGAAGATGGACAGAATACTGAACAAATCAAACATTCACCCCAGTCACAGATTTGGGTTAAATTCATTGTTTTTTGCATGCCACGCCATTCCAGTTTAGACCCAGTCATTGCAAATCGTGCAATGGTATCTACATTGGAGCTAGGCTGCCGAAACAGTGCCAGTGCAGGCAGAAAGGACAGGGGTGCACCCTATTGCTTTAATACAGTGCATTCCTACCCTTTCACTTTGGAGTAGGGCAGTGCAGCAATGTGTCTTGATGCACTGCCCTACACAAAAATGGCCTAAATGTGGCCCAAAAAGTATAGAGAGTAACATGTTCCTGCTTCTAACATGACCATCACATACATACTGACAGTGCAGCGCCCATCTTGAAATTAGAGAAATAAACCTTCAAATGCCAGGTCACAGATCTAAGCTTCAGAATTGTTGTTGCAGTTTCAAAAGCGTATGTCAGTGGCAAAGACAATAGCTGTGTGCAGTGCCAGGAAGCAAATGATGGGTTGTGCAAAACAGGCAGTGGATAAGGGGTTGCAGTAGAGGGATGTGGGAGAGTTTGTCTGATAGAATATTAATGCTATAAATAATGTGTGTACAAAATATTGTATCGAAATATTGAGCACCACAATATCGAGCAGAAAAGTGCAACTAGGTAAGCATAGATTTACTATTCTTAACTCCACATCTATGTATCTTAAAGATATATATATATATATATATTCACTGAAAAAACCATAGGTTTCACACATGTTATAGTTAGCGGAAATTTTACTGATAAAAAACCAATGAAATTCCCCCGTTATAGTTAGTGCAGGCAACTATAACTCACGCGACCGCAATCTTCTGCTGATGCTAATACTGTATTTAGACACTTATTTGCCCATGTCTTCTTCCATTAAATTTTAGCTATACATATATTACAAATATTGTTTTTTTCATAAAGACACATATGTCATCAGCAGAAGATTGCGGTCGCGTGAGTTATAGTTGCCTGCACTAACTATAACGGGGGAATTTCATTGGTTTTTTATCAGTAAAATTTCCGCTAACTATAACATGTGTGAAACCTATGGTTTTTTAGTGAATTTGCAAGGTTTTTTAAATGCTAATTCCTAACTATAACGTGTGTGAAACCTATGGTTTTTTCAGTGAATTTGTACGGTTTTTTAAATGCTAAGTTACTTTACGCCATTCGTGGCGTGCGCGCCCACTTAACGCAGTTCGTTCCGTGCGCGCACGGTGCGCTTCGCGCACCGTGCGTGCACAGTGAGCACGCGGTGCGCTTCGCGCACCGCGCGCCCACTTTACGCAGTTAGTGCCGCGCACGCACGGTGGGCACGCGGTGCGCTACGCGCACCGCGTGCCCACGTTACGCTCGATGGGCCATGTACGCACGATGCGCTTCGCGCACCGTGCGCACATGGAGGACATATGAAGCGCTTCGTTGTGAAAGGTAATATTTTTCACAAAGTTGCTTCGGGCACCATTTGCACATGGGGTGGGGAGAGTATGGATAATTTTTATTTTAAAATACTTTTTACCGTACGCGTTAGTTTTGAAAATTTCGCGAGGATTCGTCGACCGGTGCCAAAGTTATTCAAAATAGAATGTTGCGGTTTTCCTATGGAAACAGGGTCCTAACTATAACTACCTACTGGCGACCGCCAGTAGGTAATATATATATCTATATATATATATATATATATATATATATATATATATATATATATATATATACATGGCAAATCAATGGGCTCTTGAATGATGATGAAGCCACATTTTTATACAATGAAAGTCCTGTAACACCCACAATATATTTTCTTCCCAAAGTGCACAAAACACTAATTAATCCGCCATGCAGACCAATTGTATTAAGTTGCCAATCCCTCTATGAAAACATCTCCATCTATGTGGATAAATATCTAGCACCCATAGTAATGAACCTGAGTTCCTATATCAAGGACACGGGGATTTTTTGCGAATACTATCAAATATGGGATGGCAAATAGGTTACCAACTAGTAACCATAGATGTAGTCTTTCCCTCTATACATCAATCGACCATGAGATCGGATTAAAAGCAGTGGAATACTTTCTACGACAAAGAAATATCCAAGAAAGGAAACACACAGAGATGCTCTTGGAAATGGTAGAACTATGCTTGACAAATAACATCTTCCTTTTCAACCAAAACATCTACAATCAGAAACGTGGTACTGCCATGGGAATATCATTTTCTCCCAGCTACGCCAATCTAACCATGGGTTGGTGGGAAAATTTGTGGCATGGAATGACACAAATGAGGAATATACTACTAAGATTGAATTATGGATGAGATACATCGACGATCTTTTCTTGATTTGGAATGGAAGTCAGAATGATTTAAAAAAATATATTGACATTTTAAACACCAATGAAGTTGGATTAAAATTCACCTATAACATCAGCTCAAAATCAATCCAATATCTAGATGTACAAATATATATTGAAGAAGATCAAATACAAACTCAAATCTACCGGAAACCAACTGCTACTAACAGCATTCTCCATGGCAAAAGCTTTCATCCAACGAGCCTAATCAAAAGTATCCCGTATGGAGAGTTTATAAGAATGAGAAGAAACTGCTCTACCAACGAGAAAGCTGAGAAAAGCTGTAAAGAAAGTCAAAAACGATTCCCGGACAGAGGATACAAATATAGAGATGTGCTAAAACCATCTCTCGTGAAGAAACTCTCATGAGCAAAAACAAAAAACAAAAAACTGACGGACAATTCTACAAGACTCATCATAACATATAGTAAAGAAAGCTTCAAGATCAAGAAAATTCTGCAAAAATACTGGAATGTTTTAGAAAAAGACCTGGACATCGGGAAATCACTCGCAGATAGACCAAAAATAATCGCAAAGCCACATCTCTGAAGGACAAACTGGTAAACAGCCATTTCGCGACAAAAAAATCAACGACATGGTTGACAACGAAACAAAAGGGATTCACCTATTGCTCAAAATGCAAGGCATGCAAAATTGGCAAATCAATGTCCAGTATTGAAGACTTCAGAGGAAAGATGTTTCACATCTTAGACAGAATAACATGTGAAACAACATACGTGGTATATATGATTGAATGTATTTGTGGAATGCGATACATCAGAAGTACCATATGTCCGCTTAAGAAACGGATACTAGAACACCTAAGAGCTATCCATAATAAAGATTTAACATATGCTATTTCCAAACATCTCCATGTTCAACACAAAACCAATTGGGAAAACATTCGGTATTTTGGTATTGCTACTGTGCCTGCTAATGAAAGAGGTGGGAATCGCACAATGAAACTGAGAAAACTAGAATCACGCTTCATTATTCGCTTCAGAACCACGATCCCATTTGGCCTAAATGGAGATGAAGAGTTACATGTACATCTGTAATACATTGGGCACTGAGACAATGGGTACTATACCCAATAGAAATATCGCCCCCTCTGTCTCTGTTTTTGTTTCTGTTTTTGTAATCAAATACCTCGAATTAAAAGCAATTAACTAACATGTATCTATAATTGCACTAACATGGTACTATACCAGATATGAGGAGAAGAATATTAAAAAATTAATCATCGCAGAGATTGGGGACAATTAAAATCAGCAATGCCATTTAAAACTCCAACAATTGGCCAATTGTAAAACGAATAAAGCGATTCCGAAAACTACAGATCCCATAATGCCTTGTTAAGGCAATAGACACTATAAAGGGGTGAAACAGAAAAAGGACTCACTGAACCATGATAAAGAACATTTCTTGTTCGAAACGTTGGTGGTGGTGTTTGGAGGCGAAACTATGCTTTAATAAATAAGCTTCATCAAATTCTGGAGTGCGGTGTGATCCTTGGCTCAGCAGAAAATTTCGAGGTGTGTCTGACCTCGACATCGGCACCCGCTAGTAACGAGCGCACCAGCTACGGACAATTAGTTGATAAATATATATATATATTCTCAAAGAAGTGTCCGCTGAATGACGCACACCTGCCCAAAATGCCGGTGCCTGCCGTGGTAGCGGTAACCACAATATACGAAAACAGTTCAGTTCCACAGGAATGAGGCGGCACACAGTCCTGGTGATATAGGTGTTTTTAATCGCTCACCAACAACAACGCGTTTCAGCCGTCAAGTTGCCAAAGCGTTACCAAGCAGACATTTTTAAATATTTAACGTCGTAATAGACAAGGAGAAGTTACTATGCATGTACGTGCAAGGATACATAATTAAATCCATTCAAAACTGACCGAGATACAATCTACGCTACCCACACTATGGCGTACCTAGTCATGGAAATAGAAATACACCGTAATGCAGATAAGCAGCGTGATGTATCATTAGCATTCACAGTGCTGTGGGACACAAAAAGAATATGTAAATTTATACATATAATTGGTAAGGTGCAAAGTTAACGGAAAACCATTAGAAGGACATAAAAATACAGATTTGAATAGAATTAATCATTTCGGCTTGAATAATAAATTTCTAACAGATATACGATCTAAATGATATATCCTGCACACAATAATATATAAAAGATAATGTATAGAAAAAACTATATGAAACTTCAGGAACGTGTTTATAAAACACATGGAATCAATAGCAGGTGCATACAATTAATATAAAAAGTGCAGAAATATGTCTCACACCACATTCAAATGTCTATTTCTCATTCTACTAATGGTACCACTGGAATCGCTAAGATCATTCTATTACATGGCACAGTATGATACAGTGATAAAATCCTGAAACAAGCTACTGATAAATTGGGTAATGTCAAACAAAGTGAGGTCTTATTCCGCAAAAAGGAAACTAATACTGACAATGATGTGACCTCCAGTGGTCCTCTCATGATTACAACATATAATGTGAAATCTGGCAATCTGAAAGCTTTGATGAAAAAACACTGGGGCCTTATCAAGCATGATCCAGTGATTGGTGACAAAGTGGGGGAAGCTCCATCAATAACTTATAGACGGCCTGTATCCCTGAAAGACAAATTAGTTAAGAGTTACCAACAAACTCAACCCGTTACAACCTGGCTACACTTGAAAGATGGCTTCCACAGGTGCAATTATTGCAAAGCCTGTAAATACTCCAGCAGCTGCAAGAGTTCCAAAACACATGATGGTAGATAAACCCATTAGAAAGTTCATTACATACACCGCCGGTCATGTAACATACATTTTGGAAGGCCCATGCAAAATGCGTTACATTGGGAGTACAAAACATCCATTAAAGAAACGCATCCTGGAACACCAAAGGGCTATAACCAATTTAGATTTCAACTATCTAATAGCACAACATTTCTATAATGCACAAAACAGCAATAACAAATTGCTTACGTTCTATGGTGAGGTTCTGGACTTTTAAGATTCCAGAGGTGTCAGGGAAACAACACCCAAAGACCCCTGAGTTCCTCCTGTCTCGGTGCACAAATAAACAGAGACACGGGCTTCTCGATGGTGGCGTCAAAGACCAAGGTTTATTTACTGCAGGAACACAGAAGTCATAGGAACCACACAGAGGCAGAATCTACGAGACTGTTCAAATTGCATTAAGTGGGTTGTTCTTTAAATACACGCAAAATGTCTTTAGGCAACATTACACGAATATTTCTCATGCCCAACCCGGTATCCCAAACAAACAGTAAATAGACATCAAATAATAATTAGTCGTAGGATTTCGGTATTCGATCAGGTTCCCTTGACAGTTTTCCATTCTTTGTCCGATCCTCCCCATCATAAAAATCGTAACCTCCTCATTGTAAAAGCCCAGAAGGAGAGGAGCAGAGCCAGGTGCAAAGGATTGAAAAGTAGGATAAGAGGTGTTTATGGATCATAAACGGGCATGGCTACCGTCTTTGGCCTTTCAGTCAGGACAACGGACACGAGAACCAGTATAGCAGGACTGGCCTCAGGCAGGGGAGGCAGCTTGATTCTGCCTAGTCATGTAGCATCAGCCTTTCTCGGGGCTTGAGCTTACGTGTCCTTAACAAGGTGACTCTGCCGGGGTCATCGCCCGTTCATTGACTATGTGAGGGCAAGAAACAAAATGGATGCCGTAACTAAAATGGATGCCATGACTTTACAACAGAATGCCCTATTTCTCAGTGAATTCATGATAGTTGCGTAGCGAAAACACTGTCATGCATGTAATGGATCATTTGCGGTTCATTGGTACCGAAATCGTGTCAGTACTACGATACCAAATTCACGGGTTCGGATCGCTACAGAACCTCAGACCGTCCTTTTGCCCTTACATAGGCAATAACTCACTCTATGTCAGAATCCATTTCTATGTTCATCAGGTCACTGATATGTTGTTGAAGCATTACTCTATCCCGTGGCGTATCTCTAAAAACAGGTGGGGTTCTTACGCATGTTGAAATGCAGAGGTTACATAAGGCAGGACCACACTGAACAATGAGACAGCACGAAAATAAAAATACCAACGCAACACCAGTGACTATCAGAACCTTCCATCCCCACGCAGACAACAGGCTCCAGAACCATCCCATTAATGACCAGTCACCTTCCTCTACATGAATAGAGTCAGAAATCTTATGTAACTTAGAGATGGCCTTGTACACCGTTGGCGCATTATCTGGGATAAAAACACAGCAACTCGATTGGATCATCTTACACACTCCACCTCGATCTGCAAGTAACACATCAAGAACCATACGGTTCTGTAACGTCATGAGGCGATCCGCTTGAAGCTCAGCTGTCAGGTTACTAAGGGCACCCGCAGTTTCGGTGATAGTGGATTCAACTACCCGTGTTAGTTGACGTAAGTTTCTACTGTTGGCCATAGGCCCCCAGAACGGAAGGAAACCTTTGAAGAAGTCTCCTGCTTCTTGGCCAGCAGTATCTTCCTTACTGAAAACACCTCTCACAACTCTAGTTTTGTGATAGTCCGGTGCAGCAGTGTATGTCGGAGGTAGCAGTTGAGCGATATAACATGAGCCTGAGAAGTCAGCAGGCAGCCATGTGTATGCTCTGTCTTGGCAAACAAAATAGGTACCCTTAGCGGCTAAGAATGCAGGGGAAGACTGTGACGGGAAAACATATGTTTCGATACAGTCACTCTTCCCTAGTCGAGCTTTCGGATTCCTCCCATTTCCTTGCAAACAGACCTGACCTTGGTGGGGTACGACCCAGATCGGAGTCAAGCTTTTACGTTTGTTCTCACCCAGAGTAATGCCATATTCCGTAACATTCCAACCCATGTAAACTCGCAATTCATCCTTGGGAATGAACGGAGTATTATTGACATCTCTAACCATGTCAGTGATTCCTTTTACCAAGGCTCTATTAGCAGAGTTATACCGAGTGGAACGTTGAGGTCGTGGAGGATAGGTCTCTAGGGCATAAGCGAACATGGTCTGAAATGCCCAGAATGATCCATTATAACTAAAGGGCAGGACCAGATAAGGGATGCCCTTGTCCATGGTATGTGGTATCAAGCCACACACCCAGCAGTTTGTTGTGTTAACCACTAGTTGATGTTGGTGCAAGAGCTGAATGAAAGTGTTATTTATAAACTCAGAGCGTCGAGCTTGCTCGTGGGCAGGAAAAGGATGGAAAGAATGGAGAGAAACAACAGTCGGAGAAACAGGAACATGGGGAGATACTGTAGATGTAACAGGTGTAAAGATCAACTGAATACCAAAAATAATTCCGCCTACCAAAGTTATCAAAACAATTAGAAGTGTCAGAGTACATTGCATTAGAAAACATTTGCTATATAATATGTCATATAGCTTTGTCTTGTGCACATTTATGACATTAACCCGTCGCAGTTCAGGAAGCTCCATCTTCTACAACCGTTCGCAACGGATGGTTTGTACCTGTTAAAAACTTGCCTCTGTTTACCCTGGGAGTTCCCAAGATAAACAGAAGAAACCGACCTTGTGTCTGATTCCCTGCAAATTAAAACAAGGCACACGTTACGACCCTACGGTAACCCAGATGGTAAGGTGAGAGAAACAAAAAATAAAAGATAAAAATTTGAGCAAACTTCCTGACTGAATGGAATGCAATAAGATCAAAACAGTTTTAAAACAGAAAAGGTAAATATGCAATGTCATTAGTTCATAACATGAGAACGTAGATTATATCTGTACTTTCCGGGTCTTGTCTGATCTTGAAATAGCTGGTCTACAGGTGCGGAAATGTTCGACTCCACAGGTGGCAAATGTTCACTTTGTACAATACTCGGTCCAAGATTCAAAGGAGCGGTTCCTGCTGAGGTGTCAAAGTTCTGTATTTCAGTTCGTGGGTGGTCCGTTATGTACTCTGCATCACTGAAAGGGATGTGCCTAGGAACAGGTTCTGTCTCGGATACACCAAATCCCTGTCTAACCCAATTGTCATAGGGGAGTGGGAGAGGGACACGCTTCGTATGGCTAGCGTGCACCCAATTTTTCCTTCCAGCTAGGCGTACAGCAGTTCTTGTTGTGAGGAGTACCTGGAACGGACCCACGAATCTTGGCTGGAGGTTCTGAGTTCGTTCGAAATTCCGAACTACAACTTGGTCGCCTGGTTTCAACGTGTGGCCTGGACTCTCTGGCAGTTTAGGCAAGGATTCGAATACCTGTTGATGAATAAGCAGATCATAAAGATAATCAATCAACATTGGGTATTCAATCTGTTTGAATTCCTTTGGCCTAGGGACTCCCCAAACATTAGCAGGACGACCGAACACAATCTCATATGGGCTAAGCCCTACTCGAGAGTGTACAGTCGCTCTGGTGGACAGTAGAGCTAAAGGCAGTGCGTCTGGCCAAGAGAGACCAGTGGAAGCTTGAATTTTAGCAAGTTTCAGCTTCAGGGTGCCATTGTACCCTTCAACCAAACCCGCTGACTGTGGGTGATTCGCACTGTGAAATTTCTGGGTAATACCCAGACCCGCACACACACTCTTCATAACTTTCCCTACAAACTCACTTCCATTGTCCGACCAAACAATCCGTGGCATACCATACCTGGGGAAGTACTCTTTGAGGAGGATTTTGGCAGTGGACATAGCAGTGTTATCCTTTAACGGATATGCCTCAATCCATCTTGAAAAGGCACAGACTACCACTAGGACGTATTTAAGATTGTTACACCTATCCATGTGGATATAATCCAACTGAATCACTTCAAAGGGACAAGAAGGGGGAGCAAAATGACCAGTTGGGGTTGGGGTTCCCTTGCCAGGATTATGCATCAGGCATATCATGCAGTTTTTCACCACTCTTTCCGCACACTTAGTAATTCCATCGTTCTTCCATACTGGAGCTAACATTTTACAGATCCCTTTCGAACTGATGTGCGCCGCTCCATGCGCCATCGTGACTACCGCAAGTACATACGCATCAGGTAACATCCAACGTTGCTGCTCAGACAAATCAACCCAACATCCACTTGAATCCATTTTACCCGTTTTCTCCTTCCATTCATTCTTCTAATTTTCAGTTGCTTCATTCTGGATTGCCTTCACACTTTCAATCGTATTCTCACACATCCCTGATTCAGCAATCCATCTTGCAGACGTTGCAACATACATTCGGCTTGTCATGTTCTTGGCCGTCTCTTTGGCGACCTCATCAGCAAACACATTCCCACGGCCAACATCATCCGTAATCTTCCGATGTGCACTGCACTTCACAATCGCAACTTCATTCGGTAGGGTCAGGGATTCCAATAGATCACTGACTAACTGTCCATGTTGGATCTTAGTCCCATGGGACGTGAGAAAACCTCTTTCTCTCCAGAGACGTCCAAAGCTATGTGATACGCTGTAGGCGTATTGGCTGTCAGTAAACACATTCACTCTCTTTCCCTCAGCTAAAACACACGCTCTTGTTAGTGCAATTAATTCTGCAGCTTGGGCAGAATTCTGACTTACTCTTGCGGTCTCAACAATCGTACTCAAAGTCGTAACTGCATACGCGGCCGTCACATCACCATTCTGTAATTTAAAACACGACCCATCGACATATAAGGTGCCGTCTGGATCTAGTAACGGAGTATCCTTCAAATCAATCCTACCTTTTGTCTCTTCCTCAGTTCTAAAACAACAGTCATGGGGCTCTGGATCACTCGACTCCTGAGTAGTCGGCAACAGCGTTGCTGGATTCAATATGTTGCATCGCTTGATCTGAATGTGGTTTGCCAAAAGCGTCAGCTCGTAGCCTGATTGTCTAGCACTGGTGAGGTGCTGAGTTTTCGTTCGATTCATGAGTGTATCCACAGCATGTGGAACCATGACTACTAACATGTTGTTCATGATTAGTCCAGCAGACTGTCGAATAGACACTGCAGCTGCTGCTGTAGCTCTCAAACAACTTGGCAATACTCTGGCTACCGGATCTAATGTGGATGAGAAATATGCGCAAGGTCGCTGTTTGTCACCAAATTGTTGCGTTAAAACACTCAACGCACAACCTTCTCTTTCATGGACATATAAAGTAAACGGTTTACTGTAGTCAGGAGTACCCAACACAGGAGCTGAACACAGTGCATCACGTAAGTCGGAGAAACTTTGTTGACATTCATCAGACCATGGCAAAGGGCTCGGAACACCTTTTCCAGTCAGGGCTACCAATGGTTTTGCCATGAGAGAAAAATTTGGGATCCATTGCCTGCAGTATGACGTAATACCCAAAAACGCACGCACTTCTCTCTGTGTGCTTGGTACAGTCATCTGCGAGATTGCTTTGATTCTCTCTGGGGTCAACCTTCTTCCCTCCTTTGACAAAAGATGACCTAAGTAGGTCACTTCTTGGCAACAATATTGCAGTTTAGAAGGTGACACCTTGTGATGTAAGTCTGACAAATGACGTAATAAAGAAATTGTAGCTGCTTTGCAAGTTTCCTTGTCATCAGCGGCTAGTAAAAGATCATCTACGTATTGGATCAGAGCAACACCAGGAGGAAGTACAAGAGCATCTAATTGACTCTTCAATGCTTGACTGTAAATTGAAGGGCTCTCACAGTAACCTTGTGGAGCGTGCTTGAATCTGAAACTGCGACCTCCTAAGGAGAAACCAAAAATGTCTCTACTTTCCTCGGCTATCGGAATGCTGAAAAATGCATTTTTCAAGTCGATAACTGTAAACCATGAGGCTGAGGCAGGAATCAACGTCAATAATGCAGTGATATCTGGGACCACAGGAAACTGCGGAATCACGATTTTGTTTACTTCTCTGAGGTCAATCACAAATCTGTAGATTGGAGGTTTGGAAGGGTCAGTGCGTTTCAAAATCGGCAAAACAGGACTATTGCAGACATTTCCTCTAGTTTCCTCAATCACATCTTTCTGTATTAAGTCTTTCACAATCAGTAAGAGTGCACGTTCCCCTTCATTCGAAATCCGATACTGTGGGATTCGTGGGAATTTAACATTCGCTTTCAGACTTACCACATAAGGGGGAATTTCCAAGAGGCCTACATCGTTAGGACCAGTTGCCCAAAGAGTATCAGGGAGAGAACGCAGCTCCGGTGGGAGCTTATCCATCGACATATACATTGGAGAGATGACTCTTTTGCCTAATGTGAGCTGTACTCCCGAAGGAGAACAGTACAGTGTCGCATGCAGGCGTTTCAACAGATCTAAACCAAGTAGATTCTCATTACAACCGGTTGTTAGGATAAGGGGTGCTTCTAGTTCGCATGGCCCAACAGATATTGGCAAAGGACTAGAAACAGGATTGTGAACAGGGGCACCTGAGAAACCTACTGAAGTGTTCGTTAAGCCAGACAAAGGTGCGCCAGGGAGTTTCGCATGCATAATTGAACTTTTTGCCGCACCAGTATCCAACAGAAACGGTTCGACCACGCCTGAGGTAACCACTGCGACATAAGGTCCACTCTGATCAACTGGAACTGATACTACTCCCTCTCTTTGCCTGTGGCTGTCCTAGTACTCGCTTCTCTGAATCTCCTCATTATGATCATGATAATCTTCAACATGATACTGTGGAGATCTACCTAGTTGCGCAGGTTGTACATTTCGCTGATCGAAATAATTTGATGGGCGATCGGCCTGTGGTGTCATTGTACCACGTCCTCTACCTCTAGGAGCTTGCATAAACCCAACATTACCTCTCTGAGCTGGGACACCACTAGTCTGTGCGTGCAGTACCGGACACTCATTCTTATAATGACCCTCCTTTTTACAATAGGCACACTGATTCCATGCTAACTGTTGTCGAGAAAAACCATAATTAAATCTTTGGGACGTCCCTTGCTGGAATTGTGGCTGTTGCTGAAACTGGGGTCGCTGCTGTGAATCTGACTGATTCGAACGAGGCGGATACGCCTGTTGCAAAAGAACTTTAGTCTTTAAATCTTTTGTTTTCTTTTCTGACTTTTCCTTCTCTTCTTTCTCTCTATTCTCGTAATACTGAGCAGTTGCAAGTATCTGTGCTGTTGTCGACACTGCCCATGCACTTTCAGAATCCTTTAACTTGTTACTAAGCTCAGGTAGTAAATTAAACACGAACTTGTCGACGAACAATCTCTGGCCTCCTTCAGTACTCATATCTTGCCCACTGTGGTCTACGAAGGTCTCTTCAAATCTAGTGAAAAAGTCAGAGACGCTTTCGTCCTTCTTTTGTTTGCATGCCGATGGTTTATCCCAATTGACTCGTAACGCTGGCATCAGCGTTTTCATCAGATTAATTATTCTGCCAGGCAAGGCAGCAATTAGAGGTTCAGGTTTAGCACCGCCAACTTGTTGCGCATCTGCTGCTACAATAGCTGGCCAATCACCTCCTAAGGCGACTGGGTGGTTCTCTTGTCGAATCTTGGCCCATATAGGCTGTGGCACTACATTACCAAATAACATTTCAATGTCTGCCAAATTCATGATGCACGCTTGAACTGTCTGCGTTAACTCTTTGTAATAACCAGCAGAATTTTTACGTGGGTCTGGTAACGCTTGTTTTACTGCTAATACTTCGGCCCGCTTCTAAGGGATGTGTATCCACACTCTCTGGAAATGTGCCGGGGCAGCTACAATATTATTAGCCCCATCAGCTTGAACTGCATCACGCCATATCGGCGGAACTTCCCTCATCGGATATTGACCTCGTTTTTTCCTAGTAGTAATCGGTGAACCATCAGGGTCTCTTGTCGCTCGAAGAGGGGAATCATCCCTATGAGCTAAAATCAGTTCTATCGCTCCTCTTACTTCTGAACCTATCACCATTCCGGTGGCGAATTTCTGTTGAATATTTATCAGATCAGAGGGGACGGAATCTAAGTCATCATCTTCCCATTCTTCACGCACAAGAGAACACATCACGTCAAAAACATAACGTTGAGTAGGTTCATTCCATTGCATAAAAGTATCTAACACTCTTTGTGCATCATACTTCACAGCTTTCGACATCCACCTAAGAGCTGTCGAATCTAACATGTCTCGTTCCTGAGGACCAGGAAGCTGGCTACGTCTCTGTATAGAGTTAGAAACGGGGGTCTCAATTAAAGACCTGTAGAGAGGAGTTAAGATATTAGTTACAGAGTTGGTTATTTTCCGACGAACGGAAAGCGGAGTCAGAATGTTCACAGGGTTCGGGGACAGGGCAGCTGAAGCAGATGAAATAGTAAGGGTGGGAGTAGCAGGTAAAGCAGTTTGCGTAACGACAGGCAAAGGCGGAGCAGGCGACCCAGGAAGAGGGGGTGCCGAAGGAACATTAACCACGGGAAGGACAGGAGCTGGAATCAAAGGAAGTGGAGCAACTATTCCAGGCTGACCAGCAGCTGGCTGTACAACAGGTAGTAACTGTGGTACTGTAATACCTTGTGCATACGGTGGAGGTGAATTCAACAGGTAAGACAACAGAGGATCCTTCTCATGATCCTCCATCGGCTTAGTAGGACAAGATGGCAATGCAGGATAACATTTATCAATTGCCAAATTATATTTTCTATTCGCCATCTCCATTGCTTTCTCAGTCTCGTTGACATGCAGCTGCCTAGCAGACTCCATTAAAGTCAACCCTTTCTCTTTCTCTTCTTTCTTCGTCTTCCTAATTTCTCTCTGTTTGGCTTCTTTGCGCCATACGCGAAAAGAATCAAACATTGCCGGCCGGGCTTTTCTCTTAAACAACTTAATTTCTAGATTGTCTAGAATTTCGGGTTCGAAGCTACCATGCGGTGGCCAACTAAGGACACCATCCTTTCTGGTATAACGGACCCATACTTCATTATACGTAATAGGACCAACACCATGTTTACAATAGAGCTCATATGTAGGAGTTCCAATCGGAGGAACCGAACACGAATCCTCCAACCGGGAATCCCCGTTGCAACGTAACCAGGACAGGAAACAATTACTACTGGTAGTCATGACAAACAAAGACAAATTCCAACCAAAATGCGCAAAGAACTTAGGCCTACCAAAATGAACTAATACCAAAACAAAGATTATCTAAACAAGAGCAACCAGTGATAATCTACGAATTAAACCAGAGCAACAAGGAACAACCAAACTGAGCGTAACCCACTTAATACTTAACTGAAATGCGGAAGACGTCACCAAGGAGAACCCGTCTACGTCTCGCCGTACTAAGGTCTGCACCTCGGGTCCAAGACAGGGCGACAGTCAGGGCAGCGGTCCTCTGCAGCCGTCTGGGAACGGGAACCCTCGTGGAAGAGATCGTCGGGCCACTTTTACGACATGCAGGGATCGATGAAGCGGGGTACCTCCCTCCGGAATCTTCACACGAAACTTCTCGAACTTTTCAGGCTTTGGACCGGTACCGGATGACGTCGCCTAACGTTGGGCGCCAATTTGAGGTTCTGGACTTTTAAGAGTCCAGAGGTTTCAGGGAATCAACACCCAAAGACCCCTGAGTTCCTCCTGTCTCGGTGCACAAATAAACAGAGACACGGGCTTCTCGATGGTGGCGTCAAAGACCAAGGTTTATTTACTGCAGGGACACAGAAGTCATAGGAACCACACAGAGGCAGAATCTACGAGACTGTTCAAATTGCATTAAGTGGGTTGTTCTTTAAATACACGCAAAATGTCTTTAGGCAACATTACACGAATATTTCTCATGCCCAACCCGGTATCCCAAACAAACAGTAAATAGACATCAAATAATAATTAGTCGTAGGATTTCGGTATTCGATCAGGTTCCCTTGACAGTTTTCCATTCTTTGTCCGATCCTCCCCATCATAAAAATCGTACCCTCCCCATTGTAAAAGCCCAGAAGGAGAGGAGCAGAGCCAGGTGCAAAGGATTGAAAAGTAGGATAAGAGGTGTTTATGGATCATAAACGGGCATGGCTACCGTCTTTGGCCTTTCAGTCAGGACAACGGACACGGGAACCAGTATAGCAGGACTGGCCTCAGGCAGGGGAGGCAGCTTGATTCTGCCTAGTCATGTAGCGTCAGCCTTTCTCGGGGCTTGAGCTTACGTGTCCTTAACAAGGTGACTCTGCCGGGGTCATCGCCCGTTCATTGACTATGTGAGGGCAAGAAACAAAATGGATGCCGTAACTAAAATGGATGCCATGACTTTACAACAGAATGCCCTATTTCTCAGTGAATTCTTGATAGTTGCGTAGCGAAAACACTGTCATGCATGTAATGGATCATTTGCGGTTCATTGGTACCGAAATCGTGTCAGTACTACGATACCGAATTCACGGGTTCGGATCGCTACAGAACCTCAATGGAATGGACAGAGTAATGAAACACATACGTGGTGGGAACAGAGAAAAACAGCTGCGTATCCTGGAATCAAGGTACATCATTGATTTAAATACCAGGACGCCCAATGGATTAAATAGAGAGAAAGAATTTCAATGCTCATATTGAGCACTGAGACTAGGCTAATTTGTATCTGTTAGACCTGGCACCTTGGCGTGAGTTTCCCTTCCACTTTTTGACGGTGTGCCTCGATTGTTTTGCTGGTGTTGTCCGCTCAGGGCACTGCGCCACGGCTAATCCGTGCCGCAGTGCAAGTGCTCCCGAAGTAAAATGTACCTGTAATTGATGTCCATGATTGGTTTATTGGATTCACTGTCAGTCCCCAGTAAAGTGCACCAGGCGTGCCAGGGCTTGTGAATGCCAATGCTGCTGGTGGGCTTGCAGCGATGGTTGCGCCACCCACGGAAGCGGCCTTGTAAAGTGTGTCTAGGGTCTGCCCCCGCAGACCCTGTGCGCGGTCCGGGACCGTCGCGCTGACTGCGCAAGTGCCCCCACTTGCCAGTCCCTGAACCTTCCCTTACCTACATATTAGCCACCCCTCTGGTAGGCCCACGGGCAGGGTGCATTGTAGGCATAAGGTAGGACATGCCCTGATGTGTGTGGCATGTCTTAGTAGTGAATTACAGCCATTTTCGTTCTTCACTATTGAAGGCTACCTGCTCTCCATAGGCCAGACTGGGCTGCCGGGATCACGCCAACGCTGTGACCCCAGTGGACTCAGAGAGCATGGTAGAAGTGTCAAGTTTAGTATGCCTGAACTCAGAATAATAAAATACTTCTTGTAGTCAAGTTTATTTTAATATCCTGGGTTTGTAAATGCTACTTTTAGAAAGTTAGTATTTACTGACCTGACCATCTCAGTCCGCCTCTGCTGTGTGTGTGTGTGTTCTGCCTGGCAACAGTAAGGAGCAGGGTGGGGGGATCCCCAGAGACAGGTTGGCTGCCAGGTGGTGGATAGAGAGGTGACACCTGGATGGGTGGGAGGAGTACACCTTGACTCTTGAATAGCCCTGTGCTCTGCCACCACAAAGCCGGCGCCGCCCCCTGTGGGGCGGCTGATGTCTCTGCCCTGCTGCTGAAAGGAAAGAGCAGAGTCACCATAACAAAGTGCTCCAGAACTGGACGTGGCCAGGCCTAGGCCCCCTGGTGCTAAAGAACAAAAGAATCATGGTATAAAAGTAGGAGCCTGGCTCCTAAGAAATCAGAATCCTGTTTACCACAAAGAACCTCTGCCCGACTAGAAGGAGAAGAAGACGCTGGAGGAGCTGGCCTGCTGCTTGCCTTGCTGAGAAAGGAGAGGAAGAGACTTACTGAAAAGACTTTGCTACTTTGTGCTTGAACATTCTCCAAGGGCTTGATCTGAGCTTGCCCCCTGAACTGAACCCCAGGAGCAGTGGGTTCTCTGTGCTTCTTGCTCATCCTCCAATTCGAGCCGTGTGGGCATCCCGCTGGAAAAGAGACTGCGCCCCTCATCGCCCCTCCTAGGGCCGTGACACTCAGAAGCTCGCCTGCCTCAAACCCGTGAGAGCCCCGCTCCGTCCAGAGCCGCTCTCTGTTCCCGGGCCAGGCCGCCTGCATCCCTGTCACCGCCTGCTACTGGAGCGCGCTGACCGCGCTATCACCCCTCCCGCCGGAAGCCGTCCGACGACTGTGATCTACGCCGGGTCACCCAGCTGCACTAACCGTGCCCTGCGACCCCGCTTCGCTATCCCCGGACACCTCAGGCCGCGCCGCCCCCGCTGTGGAGACCCTCCTGCACCGCCGTGCTAAAGGGTCGCTGGCGGCGCCTGCCTACGTGCCCACACCTGCTGATTGAGGACCCAAGAACACTTCCCAAGCTGAGAGTCGCACCGACCTGTGCCGACTCTCCACATCACGAAAGAAGTTCCAGTATCGGGCTCGGGGCCCGCAGCGCCTTATTTCCCCGTTCGCAGGAGCCGATCTCTGTGAGTACTGGAACCACAAGTAACATTGGCAAGAGAACTACAAAGTATCCATTTGAAGCTACAAACAACGAACATTTGCCCGCTTTACAACCTGGTGGCATAGCGAAAACGTTATTGGTCTTGTGATAAGTCTGCTGAGATAGATATACTCATTTTTACATAAAGAATCGTATTTTTATATATATCCAAGTCTGGTGTCCGTTTCTGGGGGGATTGATGTGTTTACTGTGTGTATGATTGTAAGTGCTTAACCAACAACGCCTGAGGAATCGCCTTGGCTGCTCACGCCACGCACCTAGAGGGTGAGCAAGGGTCATTCGCGAGGGGTTATCCTGCGCCCTGACGTGGAGGAGAGGGTTCCTGCTTGACACAAGGGCAACCTTGCGCCAACCAGAGATCCCCGACTCTAACATTGTTGGCAGCGGGTGGGATTTCGGATTTGCACTTGTAATCTGCATACAGTGAATTATTAATCACCAGATAGTGAGAGCAGACCAAATAACGCAGCCACAGGTTTTTAATTGTTGAACTTTGTTGAGACATCTGCCATTACTGCAACCATGCCTGGCTCACTCTCTGCTGGAAGAGCGCTCTCCGTGATTTCTGGAATAGATGAGGTGGATTGGGAGAGACTGGAAGGTTACACAACGGAGCAATTGAAAGGCTACAGTGTAAAATTCAGAGTTCCCCATGCTGGATTCAGGAAGAAGAACCAGTACCTCAAGGCGCTGAGAGCCTGGAAGGAGTCACGAGACCCACGGAATGCGGGGGACATCGTTCCACCCGACAACCTTGAGGAGCCCAGCAGAGTCCGGTCGCCAGAGGAGCTGGCAGACAGGGCAGCCGACAGGGCGCATGCAATGGAGATGGCAAAGTTGGCAGGACAAATGGAAATGGAAAAGCAGAAGTTGGCCCTGGAGGCACAACAACGCCAAATGGATCATGATATAAAATTGAAGGAGTTGGAGCTGAAGGCGAAAAGTTTGGACACCGCTCCTTCTGGTGGCAGCACTCCAACAGCGCAGGTAGAGTCCAAGGTGTACATCCCCAAAGATGTAGTAAAGGAGTATTTTAGAAAGGATGACATAGGGCAGTGGTTTAGAGCCTACGAGGTGGCCATGTCCTCACACCGGGTCCCTGAGAAAGACTGGGGAGCGGGGTTGTGGGGAAGGTTCCTTGCGGAAGGGCGGGACACACTGTTAGATTTGCCCTTAGAGGTCCAGACCTCATACCCCCATATGAAGGAAGCTTTAATGACCAGGTATGGGTTAACTCCTGAGCTATATAGACAGAGGTTCAGGGAGACCAAGAAGATCCCTGAGAGTACGTATGTGGAATATGTGACCTTTTTCTGCAGAGCGCTGGATGGTTGGGTGAAGGGTAGCAAAGTGAATGATTATCAAGGGCTGCTTGATTTAATTGCATGGGAGCACTTGTCCAGTCAATGTTTTCCTGAGCTACGCCAGCACCTGATAGATAGCAAGCTGTCCAACCCGAGGAAGCTTGCTGAGGAGGCGGACCGCTGGCTCAGCACCAGGGTCCACAAGGGTCAAGTGGGAGACTCCGCCAAAGGTGGGCAGGGTCCCCAGCAGAAGAGTGGGGGGGACAAGGGTAAACAGAAGGGGTTCCAAAAAGGCCCCCAAAGTAATTCCCAAGGGAACCAGCAGAAGGGTTCTCAGCCTCCCCCACCCCCGCAGCAGAACGGGGCCCCGACAGGTAGACCTGTTCCAAAGGGGCCCTTCAATTGTTATAGGTGTGGTGACCCGGGTCACATTGCCTCTGATCCTAAGTGTCGCCTGTTTGGTAAGACCGCACCCACTGGTGCTCCACCCCGGCAAGTAGCTAGTGTTAACTTTGGGGAGGAGGTAGCAGTCCAGGAGGGTGGGGGTCCCGGGCAGATGACCCTAGTCTCGCTAGGAGACAGTGAGATGGTCCCTGTAACCTACCTGCCCTCTAACACTAAGAAATATGGGCAGGTGGTGACCATCAATGGAAAGAAGGTTGAGGCTCTTAGAGATACGGGAGCCAGCGTGACCTCGGTGAGGCAACACCTGGTGTCTCAAGAGCAAATTGTACCCAATGCCTACTGTAGGGTTGTCAATGCTGACAACGTAGAGAGTCGTTGTCCAATGGCTCAAGTTCCCTTTGAGTGGGGGGAGGTCTCTGGTACTCTACAAGTCGCTGTGAGAACTGACATGCCTGTAGACTGTCTGCTAGGGAACGACCTGGAGAGTTCCCCTTGGGAAAAGGTGGAGAAGACCACGCATCTGAGGATGGTGGGTCTACCCGACTGGGCGTGCGTGACCACCCGGTCCATGGCAGCCAGTAGGGGTGTTGAGAGGGTCCTGGAGCCTGAGGGAGAGGTCCAGGAACCGGCCTTAGGGAGAAGGCGCAGGAGGCGCGGGAAACCGGCCCCCGAAGTTCCCACGGCCCAGGAGGAAGTAGACCCTGAGGGGGATGCTCTGGAGCCTACCGGGGAACAGATTGCCGAACTGGGAGACCTGCCTGAGCTGACCCATTGGCAGCAAGAAGGAGGTCCCTCCAGGGAGGAATTCTGCAGGGAGCAGAAAGAATGCCCTTCTCTCGTGGGTATGCGGCAACAGGCTGCAGACCAGGCCAATGGTGTTCAGGCCAAAACACACTACGTGTACTGGGAGAGTGACCTCCTGTATTCCGAGCCTAAGGCTGCTGAACCTGGGTCAGCCCGTGTGCTGGTGGTACCCCAGAAGTTCAGAACCTTCCTACTGGGGCTGGCTCACGATGTGCCGTTAGCAGGACATTTGGGGAAGGACAAGACCTATGACAGGCTTGTCACCCACTTTTACTGGCCCCAAATGCATAAGAATTCAGATTCCTACTGCAGAACCTGTCAGACTTGCCAGGCAAGTGGTAAGAGTGGAGGGAAGCACAAGGCTCCTCTGCAACCTTTCCCTGTGGTCGGTACGCCATTCCAACGAGTGGGTATTGATATTGTGGGGCCTCTGGACCCCAAGACAGCCCTGGGCAACAGGTTCATCCTGGTCTTGGTGGACCATGCCACCCGGTACCCTGAAGCCATCCCTCTGAGGACAGTGACGGCCCCCGTGGTGGGACGGGCACTGATGGGAATTTTCTCCCGAGTGGGATTCCCTCTAGAGGTGGTGAGCGACAGGGGGACCAATTTCATATCCACATATATGAAATCCCTGTGGAAGGAGTGTGGGGTAACTTACAAGTTCACCACTCCTTACCACCCCCAAGGAAATGGGTTGGTTGAGAGATTCAACCGAACCCTCAAAGGCATGATCATGGGCCTGGACGGTCCAATGAGGCGTAAGTGGGACGTCCTCTTGCCATGCCTGCTCTTCGCTTACCGAGAGGTGCCGCAGAAGTCTCTAGGGTTCAGCCCCTTTGAGCTTCTGTATGGTCACCCGGTAAGAGGACCTCTGAGTTTGGTGAAGGAAGGCTGGGAGCAATCTCCCAGGAAACCTCCCCAGAATGTATATAGTTACATGCTGGCCTTCCGAAACCAGACTCGGCGTTTCAGGCAACTTGCTGAGGCAAATCTGGAAGCCAGCCAGGAGGAGATGAAGCGGTGGTACGACCGGAATGCCACTCTGGTAGAGCTTCAACCTGGACAAAAGGTGTGGGTCTTGGCCCCAGTGGAGCCTTGTGCACTTCAGGATAAGTGGACAGGTCCATTTGAGGTTGTGGAGCGCAAGAGTCCTATCACCTACTTGGTGGACATGCAGTCTCCCAGGAACCCTTTGAGGGTCCTACATGTTAACCGCCTTAAGCCCCACTTAGAGAGGACCGAAGTGGGCATGCTGCTGGCCACTGATGATGGAATGGAAGAGGAGACCGAGCCTCTTCCTGACCTCTTAGTGGCCTCTGAGAAAGATGGGTCAGTGGATGGAGTTAACCTCTCACCCACCCTGACACCCGAACAACAGGAAGATTGCCGCCACTTGCTGGGACAGTTTTCCGACCGATTCTCCCTGGTTCCTGGTGTCACAGATTGGTGCGTCCATGATGTGGACACAGGAGACAGCTTACCTGTAAAGCACAAGGCTTACAGGGTAACTGACAGGGTCAGAGCTTGCATTAAGGAGGAGGTCTCCAAAATGCTTGCGCTAGGGGTGGTTGAGTCCTCCAGCAGTCCTTGGTCCAGCCCCGTGGTCTTGGTCCCCAAAGCTGCTGCGCCGGGAGCCACACCTGAACTCCGGTTCTGTGTGGACTACAGAGGACTCAATTCAGTAACGAAGACTGACGCGCACCCCATCCCCAGAGCTGATGAGCTCATTGATCGTCTGGGGGCTGCCCGGTTCCTCAGCACGTTTGATTTAACGTCGGGGTACTGGCAGATCGCCTTGACCGATGGGGCCAAAGAGAGGTCAGCATTCTCTACTCCAGATGGGCACTTCCAGTTCCGAGTCATGCCATTTGGAATGAAGAATGCCCCTGCCACCTTTCAGAGGTTGGTCAACCAGGTACTGGTTGGGCTGGATGCGTTCAGTGCCGCCTACCTGGATGACATCGCAGTGTTCAGTGCCACCTGGCCCGAACACCTGCGCCACCTCTGGGAAGTGTTGATGGCTCTGCGCCGAGCAGGCCTCACGATCAAGGCAAGCAAGTGCCAGATCGGGCAGGGTTCCGTGGTGTACTTGGGACACCAAGTGGGGAGTGGCAAGGTGGCACCCTTGCAACCCAAAATTGAGACCATCCTGGCTTGGGAACCCCCCAAGACGCAGACCGCAGTGAGGGCCTTCCTGGGGCTCACTGGGTACTACAGGAGGTTTGTCAAGGGCTATGGAACGATTGTTGCCCCCTTGACAGAGCTGACTTCCAAGAAGCAGCCCAGGAACGTGATTTGGACTGACACCTGTCAGAAAGCTTTCGACACCCTGAAGACTGCCATGTGCACGGCGCCCGTGCTCTTGGCCCCTGACTTCTCCAAGGAATTCCTAGTCCAGACAGACGCTTCAGAGCATGGTGTAGGGGCTGTTCTCTCACAGATGACTGAGGAGGGCTGGGACCAACCCGTAGCCTTCATCAGTAGGAGGTTACTTCCACGGGAAAGTAGGTGGAGTGCGATTGAGCGAGAAGCATTTGCTGTGGTCTGGGCGCTGAAGAAGCTAAGACCCTACTTGTTTGGGTCTCACTTCCGGGTTCAGACGGACCACAGGCCCCTCAGATGGTTGATGCAAATGAGGGGTGAAAACCCGAAGCTGTTGAGGTGGTCCATCTCCCTACAGGGTATGGACTTTACGGTGGAACACCGTCCTGGTACAGATCACGCCAACGCTGACTGTCTGTCCAGGTATTTCCGCCTTAGTGACGAGGAACCCCCTGGGCAAGGGTAGTTCTCCCCACATTTCAGCTGGAGGGGACACGTGTTAGACCTGGCACCTTGGCGTGAGTTTCCCTTCCACTTTTTGACGGTGTGCCTCGATTGTTTTGCTGGTGTTGTCCGCTCAGGGCACTGCGCCACGGCTAATCCGTGCCGCAGTGCAAGTGCTCCCGAAGTAAAATGTACCTGTAATTGATGTCCATGATTGGTTTATTGGATTCACTGTCAGTCCCCAGTAAAGTGCACCAGGGGTGCCAGGGCTTGTGAATGCCAATGCTGCTGGTGGGCTTGCAGCGCTGGTTGCGCCACCCACGGAAGCGGCCTTGTAAAGTGTGTCTAGGGTCTGCCCCCGCAGACCCTGTGCGCGGTCCGGGACCGTCGCGCTGACTGCGCAAGTGCCCCCACTTGCCAGTCCCTGAACCTTCCCTTACCTACATATTAGCCACCCCTCTGGTAGGCCCACGGGCAGGGTGCATTGTAGGCATAAGGTAGGACATGCCCTGATGTGTGTGGCATGTCTTAGTAGTGAATTACAGCCATTTTCGTTCTTCACTATTGAAGGCTACCTGCTCTCCATAGGCCAGACTGGGCTGCCGGGATCACGCCAACGCTGTGACCCCAGTGGACTCAGAGAGCATGATAGAAGTGTCAAGTTTAGTATGCCTGAACTCAGAATAATAAAATACTTCTTGTAGTCAAGTTTATTTTAATATCCTGGGTTTGTAAATGCTACTTTTAGAAAGTTAGTATTTACTGACCTGACCATCTCAGTCCGCCTCTGCTGTGTGTGTGTGTGTTCTGCCTGGCAACAGTAAGGAGCAGGGTGGGGGGATCCCCAGAGACAGGTTGGCTGCCAGGTGGTGGGTAGAGAGGTGACACCTGGATGGGTGGGAGGAGTACACCTTGACTCTTGAATAGCCCTGTGCTCTGCCACCACAAAGCCGGCGCCGCCCCCTGTGGGGCGGCTGATGTCTCTGCCCTGCTGCTGAAAGGAAAGAGCAGAGTCACCATAACAAAGTGCTCCAGAACTGGACGGAGCCAGGCCTAGGCCCCCTGGCGCTAAAGAACAAAAGAATCATGGTATAAAAGTAGGAGCCTGGCTCCTAAGAAATCAGAATCCTGTTTACCACAAAGAACCTCTGCCCGACTAGAAGGAGAAGAAGACGCTGGAGGAGCTGGCCTGCTGCTTGCCTTGCTGAGAAAGGAGAGGAAGAGACTTACTGAAAAGACTTTGCTACTTTGTGCTTGAACATTCTCCAAGGGCTTGATCTGAGCTTGCCCCCTGAACTGAACCCCAGGAACAGTGGGTTCTCTGTGCTTCTTGCTCATCCTCCAATTCGAGCCGTGTGGGCATCCCGCTGGAAAAGAGACTGCGCCCCTCATCGCCCCTCCTAGGGCCGTGACACTCAGAAGCTCGCCTGCCTCAAACCCGTGAGAGCCCCGCTCCGTCCAGAGCCGCTCTCTGTTCCCGGGCCAGGCCGCCTGCATCCCTGTCACCGCCTGCTACTGGAGCGCGCTGACCGCGCTATCACCCCTCCCGCCGGAAGCCGTCCGATGACTGTGATCTACGCCGGGTCACCCAGCTGCACTAACCGTGCCCTGCGACCCCGCTTCGCTATCCCCGGACACCTCAGGCCGCGCCGCCCCCGCTGTGGAGACCCTCCTGCACCGCCGTGCTAAAGGGTCGCTGGCCGCGCCTGCCTACGTGCCCACACCTGCTGATTGAGGACCCAAGAACACTTCCCAAGCTGAGAGTCGCACCGACCTGTGCCGACTCTCCACATCACGAAAGAAGTTCCAGTATCGGGCTCGGGGCCCGCAACGCCTTATTTCCCCGTTCGCAGGAGCCGATCTCTGTGAGTACTGGAACCACAAGTAACATTGGCAAGAGAACTACAAAGTATCCATTTGAAGCTACAAACAACGAACATTTGCCCGCTTTACAACCTGGTGGCATAGCGAAAACGTTATTGGTCTTGTGATAAGTCTGCTGAGATAGATATACTCATTTTTACATAAAGAATCGTATTTTTATATATATCCAAGTCTGGTGTCCGTTTCTGGGGGGATTGATGTGTTTACTGTGTGTATGATTGTAAGTGCTTAACCAACAACGCCTGAGGAATCGCCTTGGCTGCTCACGCCACGCACCTAGAGGGTGAGCAAGGGTCATTCGCGAGGGGTTATCCTGCGCCCTGACGTGGAGGAGAGGGTTCCTGCTTGACACAAGGGCAACCTTGCGCCAACCAGAGATCCCCGACTCTAACAGTATCCACAACCCAACTGTACCTCCATAGAGGATCACTACCCTTTTTAATTTCCAATCATAAAGTTGTTCTTTATCTTTTTTCGTGTTGATAATTCTGATTTATATGCACTATTATTTTAATACGTGGTACACATTCACACAGGTTTATTCTGGAATCGAGTCTAGGTTGTAATAATGGATATTGATCCTTGATTGTTATGCCAGGTATTGTAATATCATTTTTTGCAGTACGGTTCTGTTACTGAAGCTTTGTACATTTGGGCATTTCTCCTATATCAGAGATTATCTTGTCATTTGATATATTATATAATTCTAGATCTCCTCACTATGTCCCATTGGGGACTTGAATATCTCTGTTAACATTTCCTGGAGTTCTGTACAAGTCCGCCCAACATCTGCATAATAGTGAAGATATTACAATAGGGCTATTCGAAACCGATACCTCCCTTTCATATGTCTCTTCCTTTCATTCGTAACACATACTATTTTCACTTCTCTATGACTTAGCACCTTATTTTTACAAAGCGTACCATCAATGACATTGACTATGTGTATATGAGAATGTTACGTATTGATTTTCAATTTGTAAATTCTGGAATTATTTAACCACAATGCATACTGTGCCATGTAATAGAATGATCTTAGCGATTCCAGTGTTACCATTAGTATAATGGGAAATAGACATTTTAATGTGGCGTGAGACATATTTCTGCACTTTTTATATTAATTGTATGCACCTGCTATTGATTCCGTTTGTTTTATTAACACGTTCCTGAAGTTTCATATAATTTTTTCTCTATATTATCTTATATATATTATTGTGTGCAGGATATATCATTTAGATCATGTTTCTGTTAGAGATGTATTATTCAAGCCTAAACGATTAATTCTATTCAAATCTTTATTTTTATGTCCTTCTAATGGTTTTCCGTTAACTTTGCACATTGCCAATTATATGTATAAATTTACAAATTCTTATTGTGTCCCACAGCACTGTGAATGCTAATGATACATCACGCTGCTTATCTACATAACGGTCTATTTCTATTTCCATGACTAGGTACGCCATAGTGTGGGTAGCGTAGATTGTATCTCGGTCAGTTTTGAATGGATTTAATAATTTTATTTTTATTTTTAATCTGTCTCCACCACACTCTTAAAAAATGGCAACCATTTATAATGAAATTGAAAAATGTATATATATTTTTTCTGCTTCGCTACGTATCCTTGCACGTACACGCATAGTAACTTCTCCACGTCTATTATGACGTTCAGTGTTTAAAAATGTCTGCTTGGTAACGCTTTAGCAACTTGACAAAGGCCGTTCCACGGCTGAAACGCGTTTTTGTTGGTGAGCGATTAAAAACACCTATATCACCAGGACAGTGTGCCGCCTCATTCCTGTGGGACTGAACTGTTTTCACACACATATATATATATATATATATATGAAGATAAGCGTTCCTGGCTCGCTCCTTATCAGCAGAGAAAACAGGTACGGACCACAGCGTGCGTTTTTCAGTGCAGGTTTATTGCATCATCATTCAGCTAAAATCGTACAGCAAGTGCCCGGCATATATATATATATATATATATATATATATATATATATATATATATATATATATATATATATATATATATATATATATATATATATATATATATCAAAAACCACAGGTTGCCCCAAAGAGAACGTCACAGGGGTTGATGCACACAGCCACCGGCAGCAAGATCATCCAGTCAGCCCTGCAAGATTCGTACGTAACTGCCAAACGCGTTTCAAGCAAATAATGCTCTTGTTCACTGGCTCTCTCCAATTAACCAAGGAAGGCAGTATTGTAGTGGAAAACACCTTTTATTCAAATTATTAGTCCCGCCCACATGGGCGTCAGCAAAACGAGGCATCATGGTCTTTGTAGTCTTGCCCATCGTCGCTTAGACCAGTTCCATCAAAACCCGGTTGGGCACTGCAAACCAAATTGAAAAGTTCTCTAAATGTCCACCCCAGTGGGCACAAACTCACAATGGCTGCTGGTAGTCCTGCCAATATAAATCCGGCAGTTAGGCCCCCTGCTCTCCTCACAGCGCTCAAAATCGAATGCCAAGGACCCGCAGGAGACGTCCCGCCGCCGAAGTGGCGGATCTGCGGTGTTTGAATTCACGAGCACCGGTTGAATGATGGGGGCCTCGCCACCGGGATATATTGGTCAGCGTGACAACATTTTCCCACCTGCTCTACCCACTGGGGGTTGATATTGAATTTTAGTTTTCTACTGAGACATGTTAATATTTCCAAGGAACTAACGGCACCCACTGGGGTTGTTATGGAACATGTAATGGACTACTTTATCCATGAGGCATTGCTGCTAACGCCCACATGGGCGGGACCTGTTAATCAATTAAATGCAAGTTCCACACAAGTCCGTTGTTCCGCAATGTTTTTGAAGCCAGTGATCAAGGAGCATAGCGCTCCGAAACGCGTTTGGCAGTGTTTGAGGAGACAGGAGGAAGGGCTGACACTGCTGCTGCCGATGGTGCTTGTGCTGTAACCCCACCATGTGTGACCTCTCCACTGGGGCAACCTGTTGTGTATGATATATATATATATTATATATATATATATATATATATGAACACAGAACTCCCTTGTGGAAGTAAGAGGTCGCTCACTCTCGTCGGCTAAAGAAAGAGCACGGACCACGTAGTTTTTACTGCTGGCTATTTTATTGTTGCTCCCAACAGACCATAGTAGCCATGACGCGTTTCGTCCCTCACAGGGGACTTGACAACATGACGCGCTCCTAGCAGATTGATTTGTTTAAATAATCAGTTTTTTACACCATTACCCACGTGATTTTTTTTAAAGTGACCTGTGCAAAGTCGTAAAACTCGTGGCCATGGACATAGAAGAACAGCGTACATGTTGACACAGTTACAAGTTGAAGGAAAATCTTTTTTCAATCAAAAACAATTTTTGGAGGTTTCATAATAGTGCAAACAATTCTATTTAAATACATAACTAAATAAAATACGTGCAAAATAGTTAGATATATAAATATAGACACCAGAAGACAAAGAATCATAAGCTGCAATATATGCTATGCGATAAATTGATCACGGTGATCATATGTATATAAACATGTTCCAAGAGGAAGCTTAAACTTTTAACGCAAGCCCATTCAGGGCGTTAATTTGTCATTTATAGAATGTGATTGAATCATACAACTTTATTGCGCAATTACCTAAAGTTTGAGATAGTTTCCTCCCATGAATTATGTGTTGGATCTATCACAATTGAAATGCATATGCTTATAAACTGGTGTTTTAATCAATAGCGCGAGCCCATATAGGGCAAAACTATGTTCTAATCAACTTAATTGAAATTACGCGCTTAATCTGTTTATTAATTTGTGGTTCTGAATTAATTATGCTTTAATTATTGTATAATTTGACCAGAGTATCACATTACAAAGCAGGATATGTGATGAATAACATATTTCAAGATGGCGCTCGATATCGAGCAGAAGTCCTTTGTTCATTTCACGCATTTGTTTTGAATTTAAGTTGCCAACACAACGGCGCTCGTCGACACTGACGAAGGCTGACGCCGAAACGCGTTTGTTGTTACTATCGAGTCTCGTTAATAAATCCTAAAGGTTTATACCTAAAAAAAAAAAAAATGTTGTTACTATCGAGTCTCGTTAATAAATCCTAAAGGTTTATACCTAACGCGAGTGCTGGCCCTAATTTACTGAGAAGTAAGGAGCTTGATATAAATATAGAGTATCTGATTCAATTGATAAATCCTTGTATTATAAGCACATGAATATCACATATATAGAGACTTTAATACAAAATTGACGGTATAAATACCTAAATTCATATTGTTAAAAGTCAATTATTAATTCACAACCTTAGAAACCTTTCCAAAATGTGCTTATTAAAAATATGCTTGCCCAGTAATTGGATTAAAAGGAACTAGTGCAAGCATTTAAAAATCTTAATGCCACATTTATGAATTGCAATATGTTTACTCCTCCAATTAAAACAATTATTAACATGTCCTTGTACAAATACCTGACCAACATTTACAATGGTCTTGTCATTTAAGATAAGACACATGAAATGTTAATTACTGCCATGTCTCCTTTTTTGTCCTCTAGTGCTACCATGTGCAAATTAGCCTAAATTAAGTGGCTGGTGCAAATCATATAACAGCTCAGTGCTGTGAACCTATCTAGCTAAAAATGTTAAAATATAAGGAATAGGGCTGGCAATTTATATAAGACTAAATGCTTTTTATTTTAAAGTTTATTTAATGATAAATTGATTGTTATTACAATATATGTTCAGAAAAGTGCATTAATTTATGTATTTAGGTTTAGATCTTAATTATCTCAACTGAGTAGGCTTGCATGTAGTTCCTCAGAAGCATTCAGCCCTCTCGGATGCTTGGTGTCGAGATTTAATATGTAAAACATTTCCAGTTTGCGGGGTGCTTTTTCGCAATCAACTCCCCTTTTAGTTTGTGGTACTGAATCTAAAAGGAAATATTTGAGATCCTACGAGTTGCCTCCATGGATTTCATTAAAATGACGTGCTACTGGGTATGCCTGATCATTGTTTTTGATAGCTCTTACGTGCTGGAGCACCCATTTATGTCCCTGCAGGATAATGCTTCCTACATATTTTATATTGCAAGGGCACTCCAGCACATATACTACATTATCTGTTTTGCAATTCAAAGCCTTCTCAATTTTTCTGTCTTGTCCGCCGAACGGAGTTCCATAGGATGTAGTGGTTACTCTGTTGTGTTGGCAGGCCTTACAGGTCTTGCATTTGTGGAACCCAGCTCTTTGGCTTAACCACATACTTTTTACTTTTAAACCACAGGGGTCATTCTTGACTAAAACATATTTCATTGAAGGGGCCTTGCTGTAGTTAATGGCAGGTTTTTTTGTTAGAGCCCCACCAATTACAGGATCGACACAAATTAAATGCCAATTCCTGTTAATTATACTTTTAATGGCCTTTTCCTGTTTGTTATACTTTAGAATTAATCTAAAGCTCCCAGCATCTTTTGCTGGCTCGCTTGTTTTAGATTTCTGTTTGGTTAATAAAATCTCCCTGGGTATTATGTTACTTTTCTTGAGAGCTAAATCTAAACATTTCTGGGTATAACCACTTTCTTTAAACGTTGATATGCAATCCTTTTGTGCCAATTTTAAATCATGTTCATTACTGCATATCCGTTTTAGCCGCAGTAATTCACCATAGGGTATACTTTGGATTAGGTGACCAGGGTGTGCACTGCTGACATGCAATATTGCATTTCCAGCATTGGGTTTTCTGTGGAGTTTAGTCTCTAGTCCATCATTATTTGCATATAATACAACATCTAGAAAATTGACTGTGGTTTCACTGATAGAACTGCAAATTGAGTTGTTTACTATTGAGACATTTTATAAATGTTTCTGCCTCTATTTGGGTACCTTGCCACACTAATAAGAGGTGATCAGTGAATCTCCAACAAACCTTCACATTGTGATTCAAGTATTCAGTATATTCCTTCCTGAGAGCCAGCTCCTCCCACCAGCCCATGTGAAGACATGCTTAACTGGGGGAGAAGCTGGCTCCTATGGCTACACTCCTTAATTGTTGAAATAATGAATTTTGAAACAGAAAGATGTTTTTATTCAAACAAAACTCATATTGATCAACATATCAGTGTGTTTCGTATAATTCAAACCTCTACGTGACAAATAGAACTGCATTGACCTTAGGTCATCCCAGTGTCTGATGGATGTATAAAGTGAGGTAACATCAAGCGTAATAAGTAGGCAGTCCTTTTGCCAGTTAAAGTTGAGTATTTTAGCCAAGAAGTCCAGTGTCTCGTATGTACGATTTTAACTGCTGGACGTGTTCCTGTAAAAAGAAATCAATATAGATCGATGTTCTCTCTAGAATGTTTTTGGCAGAAATGATCGGCCTTCCTGGAGGCCTGCTTGGGTTTTTGTGAATTTTTGGGAGGAAATACAATATTGGGGTCACAGGTTTGTCATTTTTTAAATACTTGTATTCATCCACTGACAGCAAGCATGCGTTTTTCCAAGCCACTAGTTTCATTGAGTAGGTGCTGTGGATGCTGTTTAATGCCTGTTGATTGCTGCGACAAAAAAATTAAATGTCATTTAGATGAAGCATGGCTTCCTTGATGTAGTCTTCCCTTTTCCATAAAACAACATTCCCACCTTTATCGGCGTTTCTGACTACTATCTCACTATCTACTATCTCATTAATTGCTGATATTGAATTTCTTTTTTATTGATCTTGCTCCTGTTTATACTCTGTATTTTGCGATTAAGGTTCTTTAAACGGCCCACTACTTTCTCATGAAAAGCATCTATTGTGTCCTTTAGCATAATAGAATTGAAGGTGGAGATGGGTTTGAAGGGGGTGAGGATTAGTTTGTGTGCAGTACCTAATAGTTCAGTGTCTTCAATACTTGGGTTTAACATAGCTTCTTTATTGTCTTCAATACTTGTGCTTAATATAGCTTCTTCATTCATCAGCTCCTGCACATCTTGTATAAGTCTTTGATCATCTACATCAATGTTCATTAGCTCCATATTGTCATCAATTATCTCATTTTCAGTGACATTTGTTTTTACTTGGATTTTTTAACATTTTTTTCCGAGCTATTAGGTTTAGCAAGGTTCTGTAACGTGAAGTATTTCTTTAATTTCAATTTTTGCACGCTTTTATATACGTATATATATAATTGTCAAGGTACATATATGTGGAGATAGGTATATAAAACTTTGCTTACCCATATGAACTTACCTTTGCTCTATTTTTGTCCACAATATTCTTGACACAATACTTTGACCACACAATATTTTGAAAACAATATTCTGTTCAAACACAGTGAAGGGACTGAAAGCCAGGGGAGGGAAGAGAGAGCTGGAGGATGGGAAAGAGAGAGCACATCATGGAGCCACAACAGTGCTTGGCATCAGCAGGAGACTATAATATAAGGATGGGAAAAAGAAAAAGGGTGTGGTGCAAATGGAAAAGGAAGGAGCACAGCATACATTTCCATGGGCTGCTAAGTGGAAAGTAGAATAGGATGAGAAAAGCAGATATGATCTTGGATTGGTACAAAGACAGGAAAAGAGAGAAAGGCCATTCAATTACGAGTAACTGGGTGAGAAAAAACACTGTTCATAGTACTTTATGCAGTGTTGCCTGCAGAAGACAGTTGAAACTTTATGTAGGGAGACTGCAAAAAAGAATGTGATTGCCAATATTTCAAATTCCACCACCCTTACCTTTATTTTCTGTTGAATACATCTATTAGAGATTTATCAACAAACAAAAAAGCCATACCTTGCAAAACTCATTCAACTTAACTCATAATTCCATGGCCCAACACAATCTATTGCACTCAATGGAACAATACAATTTTAATGAAGAAAGGAACAGCATTATTTATACTTAGGATACTGCACAATTCTATAGTCAGCTCCTGGTATCTCATTCCAGGGGATATTTATGACTTTACAGTTTCAGCAAATATTTGAACATGATGAATTATTTGCATGATTAATCATAAGTGTGCTACATTGAATGCACCTTGAACTCACCGAACCACTAACAGGGAGTGAACCGCTCCTTTAACTAAAGTTCAAATTCATCCTCCTTTATCTCTTTATTCAAGGAAACCAAAAATGTAGGATTCTAATTTCTAATACCTTTGTAAAAGCAAGACGCAAGGTCTCTTCTATTATCTATGTCTTTCACTGAACTGTTGGTGTAAATTCATATATGTCATGAAAGGGTGTTCCCACACTCATGTCTGGGGCTCTGCATTCATGGTGGGGCACCCGCTTCAATGGCAGGACCCCCACAATGGGTAAATGCTGTTAAAGGTCACACCACAAGTGCAAGACCCCCACCACGACTGCAGTGCCTCTGCCACGAGTATGGAGGCCCTTGCAAATCGGGTCTCTAGTGTGTGTTTGTGTGTGTTCGGGTTTGTGTTATTATCCTTGAGAGGACTTGGGTGTGGTAACACACTCACACTGTGGGGACTTGATTGCACTGTGGGGACCTGAACCCAGGTCCCCATAAGGCAATGTCTTCTAAATTATAAAAAATAGCGTCAGGAACATATGTGTCATTTTTACAACTTTGTTAAAAATTGACTTGTAGGGACCTGTGTTTCATCAAATCTGTTTATATTTCTGCTCAGTTCTGCCCCTGTATGCAGGAGGTGGTTAGCAGTCTTAAACCCACTTTGCATTTAAACAAACTTTGCTTACCAGAAACACACACTATCAGCAGAAAGGACAGACGTTTCTTTTTTTCTTTTTTTATTTTTTATTTGGAAATCAGGTATATACATATTTAAATTAGCTGATTATTCTTGCATTTCATTTACATCTACAGCAATGGTCTCAAATAGCAAATTCACGTCATTTACCAATACTATTTACATCTTTACATATTTACACATATTTACACAAAATTCATTCTCCTGTCATTCTCTTCCAAGCCATTAAGCGATCCCATAATTTCATTCCTTTCCGCCTATCCTTTAGACCTTTACATTTATACAGAGTCATTTGCTGTCCAATATTCAATATCCTATATACCCATTGTTGATACGAGGGGGGTTCCTTATCCTTCCATACCGTGGCAACCAACAATCTTGCCACTGCAACCGTTATAAATACAAAATCCCTCAGTGGAATGTCTAATTCCATCCTATTGTCATAACCTAGTAGCATCATCGTTGGGGTAATTCTTATTTCTTTATTTATTACCCACAGCCAAAAGGTCACTATCCTGTTTTGAGCTCGTCCAATTTCCCACAGGAATAAAACATATGAATGCTATCTGCCGGTGTACTATGATATCTTGGGCATTCATCAGTCTGACTCAATCCCCAGTCAAACAACTTCGCTGGTATATAATATAGATCATAAAGAGTTTTATACTGTTGCTCCTTCAAATTTGATGACAAGAAAACCCTGATCCCGATCTTTAATATCATATCCAGATCCTCTTCCCCATCTTCTAACTTTCCTACTAATTTTACCTCTGTTTTCTCCATATCATCTGGTAGTCTCTGTAGCAATTCCGCATAGAAATACCTGATCCTGCTATCCAAACATTTAATTACTCTCAGGATTGGTACCTCTTCCATTTTAATCGATCCATTATCGAGACGCCTTATGCGATGGTGTATCTGTACATATTTAAAACAGGAACTTCTATGTAGGCCAAATCTTTGAACAAGCTCCAAAAAGGTTGCTTGTTCTTGATTATGATCAACCACCTTCTCAATCCCTGCCTGCCCCCATTTCCTGGCCATCCCATCATACAATGCATGTAGGAGAAAATCTGAATGCCACACTGAGGTATATTTATTATATCTAGAGATTTGACATTGCTTCATCACCTTTTCCCAAACCTTTATTACCCCCTGGACACACTTATACCGAATTCTTCTATTATAACAATAATTAATTGCTGGGCATAGATGGCGTCTGTGGCTGGACGTGCGAGCGATGAGCTCCTCAACTGATCCCCCCTCTCTCCAAGTTAATCCAAGCATAGAGGTCGTCGGAGCGAAAGACCCAAAATAGCCTGAAAACTGAGGATTAATTAATTCTGGACAAGGAAACAACCAACTATAGCTCACTTGTGCTGACGGGCCGCAAAGCTCTCAGGAGTGCGTGCTGGTTAGCCAAGTGTTTGAACTGCAGGAGGAGATGCCGTAGCTGAGGCCGCAGCTGCGGATGCTTGCTGGCTCTCGAGGTTGGGAACTGGAGTCGGGAACAGCAGGAACAGCGGATCCGAGGCTGGCGATGGGAGCCGGTGGAGCAAGGACAAACGGGCGTTACTATGTCTTAACGGACATTAAAAGACAGTAAAATAATTAGCAATAGAGTGTCTTGTTTTGGTGGGAATACTCGGCAAGGGAATACTTAATTATGGCAGTGACGTTTGTTTACTTTAAAGATAAGTATAAGTAAAGAACACTACTGCTGGGTGCTGGCTTCTGTAGCGGTGAAGTAGGAGAGTGGAGAAAGCTGTGAAAGGGTGTAATGGTGATTACTTTAGTTAGTCTGCTGGGATGGTCAAACTCGCTAAAGCACGATAAATATGCCACCAAAGTCAACGCGTGGAGGTAAGACCCGGGGTATGTCAGAGACCCCAGCTCGAAGCAGAAAAGCAGGCACAGAGACAGTGGGAAGAAATATGAAAGCTGCCTGGCAGGGGGAAGTTGGGGACTTGGATAGTCTGATGTTGGGAGCTGAGCATGCCATGGACTCTAATAAAAAGAAGGTTCCGCAAATGTTCACAGCACCAAGTAAGAAAAAGCAGACGACTGTCAATGACGGGAAAATGAAGATTGTACAAATGGGCGCAGCGGAAGATGATCATATGAATAAGGGTGTATGCACTAGCATGTCAATGCAGCCTTTACTCTTGGGGGCAGAAGGAGATTCAATTGAAGTATACTTGGATAAAGAAACAGGCCAGACAGAGACACAGATAGAACAGCCCCAGTGTGACGCAGAGATGCACTCAGCAGCATCGAAATGAGATAACGTTCAGGAGATCATGGCCATAGATTCTCTTGCAGGTAAAATGGCAGAAGAAGGAGAGGTTGAAGGAAACTAAGTAGTTGGTAACAGAGAGAGCGATCCTGGAGAGACATTTTATTCACTCTCAGAACCCTCAGACTCATCAGATGAAGATCAAGAGGGAGGGGTAAAACCAGGGTCTCTGGCGGGATCAATAGTGAGTCTTGGCAGTGAACTTAATCTGTCTAATCTGGAAAAGCCGAATTTGGATGTCACTATGGTGCAAAAAAAGGAAATTAACCAAGAGAAGGAAAGGACAATACAGTCCGGGACAGCCAGGAGTCTTATGTGGGAGATCTCACTCTCCACGGAAGTCACTTCTGCCGCAGACAAAGATGATGATCAAAGTGCGGATGCTGTAATCGCTAAATTAGAGGAAATATCGCTGGCATCAATATATCAATCTATAACAGAGCACAGAGCGGAAACTCGTACGGAGTACCTCAAGACACACACAGCATGTCGTAAGCTGAAAAACACTGTCAGAAAGGTACACAAAACTTGCATCGAATTTTCACAGAGAATAAATGAGGCGGAGGGTCGTATATCAGTTCTGGAGGATGAAATGGTCGCACAAAAAGTTACTTTGAATGCTATTATCTCCCATTGAGACGACACTCAGCATAAACTGGTCGACCTAGAGAATCAGCTACGCAGGAACAATCTCAGGATATTGGGCATATCAGAAGGGCTGGAGGGATCAGATTTTTGAAAGTTTGTGGTGGAATTATTTACGGAAGCTTTCCCTGAACTATCAATGTGGGATTGGGTTCGTGAGGTGCAAAGAGCCCATAGGTTTCCATTTGAGCAGGGAATTGCAAAAACGGGGCATTCAGAAATCAGGCCTAGGGTGATTTTGATATGTTTAAATAATATTTGGGCATGCCAGGCCTTAAACGACGTAGCCCGACCTGACAGAAAGCGGATAGGAAAAGGGGTACACTTTTTTGTAAGACCTGATTTTTGCCATCATACTGTGGAAAAAAGATGGTAGCTACGACAACTTATAACCCCTTTTCAGAGTAAAGGTGCACTTGCTTTTCTGCTAAACCCTGCTACATTGAAAGTGGTAAACAAGGGTCAGACATGTTTTTTTCATTTCAGAAATACAAGCAAAAGAATATTTGGGCTCTATTGAGCAATGATAGGGTAGCTTGCTAAATCCTCTGGGATAAGTACGGAGCTGAACATGTATAGAGATCTTTGTACAGCTGTAATTTAAGCAATGTACAGTATGTATCTATAAGGTTTCTTAATAGTAATTATTTGGTTGAATAGACTGTTTATCTAATTGTGATAAGAAGAGAGGGGGTATTGAGGGGCGTGTCTCTCCCATCGCAAGGACCATGCTCCCTTTTGCCTGTGTATTGGGAGAAGGGGGGGTTGGGGGTGGGGGAGCACAGGGTTGGCATGGGGGTGGCAGAGGTAGGGGGCCTGAAGGGGGGTCATGGTGGGGTAGGGATGGAGGCAGGTGGGGGAGGGGCAAGGAGGGAAGCTCAGGGGAGAAAAACTAAACAAATATGGAATTTAGGTATACATATTGATAAAGGGAAAGAAGGGATGTTGAAATATAATAAACAATGGTGAGTAATAGGAAATACAGCAAAAAGCGATGGATAGTTTTCAGATATGCTAATCTAATGTGGGTGGCTTGAACGACAAGAAAAAGAGAGAAAGGGTTATTCAGATTCTTAGAACGGTAAACCAAGATGTAATTTGTCTTCAGGAGACGCACATTCCCTGGAAGAATAAAGATATGCTGGAAATTAGGGGTTATAATTTTGAGGTGTGCTCCTCGCAAACAACCATGATTAGGGGAGTGGCTCTATACGTGAAGCAGGGCGCTGGGGGAGCTGTTCGTACAGCAGCAGACAAGTGGGGACGTTGGGCCATAATAGAGTTAAATATGGGGCTAACGGTGGTTAACATATATGGGTCTAATTTAGATGATGAAAGTATTTGGGAAGAATTGGAGGTGGAATTGGCCACTTGGACACAATAATTGATAATATGTGGGGATTTTAACGTACATATAGATGTAGACGTACAATTGCAGACACAGACGTACTCAGGGAGGAAACCTAAAGTATATAGAGCAATAACCGCATTTAAAGGTACTCATGGATTAATAGATGTTTCGATGGGAAAAAACCAAAAAGATCCTGGATATACGTATTTTTCTCATCCCCATAGGAAATTTGTTAGACTGGACTACTTTTTAGCCTCTAGTCAGCTGATTAATCAGCTAGATGTTAGGAAACTACCCCAACTTTTTCTAATCATAATTCTTTGGTGCTGGAAATAGGAGGAATGGTGGTCAGGCAAAAACATTTGATAAAAAATTGTTAGTTGATGAGGGATTCCGTTCTTATATTAAACAATGGGCAGTGGAATGTTTTGATTCTAATAGATACAGTGCTCCTTGGTCGGTGGTATGGGATACTTTTAAAGCTGCCTTCAGGGGTGAAGTTATAGGATATGTAGCCCGAATTCGAAAGCAGCAGAAAGCAGAAATGGATCAAATGATCGGGAAATTCGTAGAATTGGAGGCAGAGCATATTTTTTTAATAAGAAAGGGAAGTGCGGAAGAGGCAATAAGGGAGCATATGTTTAAGTTAGCAGTAGCAAAATCAGATATAAATAGGAATTTCCAGGAGAAGGTGCCAAAAAAGTTTCAAGCCTATAGGGAGGAAATATATGATTATGGGGAGACAACAGGGAAAATACGGGCACATAGGATAAGGCAAAAAAGCGTTAGAAATAATATCCTTAAAATTAGGAATAATAAAGATCAAATAGTGGAGGGCCCCGAGAAGATAATGGAGGTCTTCGAGGAGTTTTATAGAAGATTATATCAGGCGGATACTGTGCTGGACCCGGTGGAGAAAGATGATAGGAATCTTATTTTGCCTAGATTGGATGAAGATATAGCACAGGAATTAGAGCAAGAAATTACTATGGAAGAGGTCCAGGAAGCGTTAAGATCCCTCTCTACAGGGAAAGCCGCCGGACCAGATAAAATAACATCAGAAGTATATAGACTATTAGCTTTACAGATTCTCCCTATTATGCACGATTTATTTTTAGGTATACAATATAACATGATTCCTCAACTATCGTGGCAGGGCACAGATATGGCGATCTTCCCTAAAAAGAGCAAAGCATTAGAATTGCCATCTTCATATCGCCCGATCTCGTTAATGAATGCGGACGCGAAAGTATATTCTAAAATAATGGCCTCTCGCTTGCAAAGAATATCATTCCACTGGTATCACCTTGGCAACATGGCTTTGTACCTGGCAGGAGGAACACAGACCACACTAGGCATGTTATATCAATATTAGATATTGCAGAAGCAGAGGATATGGAAGTTGCTGTGGTCCTCCAGGATGCAGAAAAGGCATTCGACCGAGTGTCTTGGATATCTGTGGGGCACTTTGGGTGAGAGAGGGCTTGGTCCTGGGTTTTTGAGGGTTATTCAAGCCATGTATTATAAACTGTATACACAGCTCCAACTGATGGGTAACACATCAAGGAGGATTGAGATCTCCAGGGTCATGCGGCAAGGTGCCCCTGCTCCCCTATTTTATTTGCATTTTATCTTGATTCATTTATAGCTAGAATTGAGAATAATCAGGCAATTAAATCAATTATCACGCAAGGCTACGAGACTAAGATTTTTGCGTATGCAGATGATATCGGGATAGTTACATCAGACCAGCAAGGGACAATTAAAGAAATAGAAAGTATGGCAGTAGAGTTTGGGAGGCAATCTGGCTACTTGTTATAGAAAGATAAAACGCAAATAATATGCTCTTACCAATGTCATCTGCAGGATCCTCGGGTGATAGAGAAGGCCATGTATTTAGGGGTTAATTTAACATCACAGATAGGCAATTTGTGGGCCGTCAATTTATATCCGGTATTGGGGGAAAATAGAGGCTGAACTTAGACGAATGGATAAACTACATCTTACGATAATAGGTAGGATCAATGCAATAAAAATGCGGATATTCCCCAAGATTTTATATTTAATGCAAGCGATACCGTTGGAACTATCTGGGATTAAAATAAGAAAAATTGAGGCTATGTTCTCAAAGTTCATCTGGTGTTATCAGTAGACCTGGGCCAAAATTCCATTCCGTTCGCGGAAATTGCGATAATTTGGCATTTTCCGTTCTGCGGAAAGCGCAAAAATGTCAAAATTTCCGCTATCCGCAGCTTAGCGATAATTTGTTTTTTGCTCGCGCTGTAAAAAAATACATTCTCGCGAGCGCGCGAGCGCCTTACCTGAATCCCCGCGCTCGCTGACAAGATTTCCCGACCTGGTTGCGTTCTCCATGAGATATTGGATTGTTGTTAGCCGTTTTGCGCTGTCTCGCAACAGTTCGCGCTCGCATTATTGTCACTTGTCGCGCGATCACGTCATTTGTCGCGCGATCACGTCATTCTTCTCGCGATCATGCACCGCGCGAGTATGAGAAGATTGAGATCTCGAACACATCATTCTCCACCGCGAGCGAGAGAGTGAGGACGCGGGCACGTCTAATCGAACGCGAAAAGGAGAAAGAGACCCCGAACACGTCATATCCAACGCGACAGGGAGCGAGAGAACGCGATCAAGTCATTTTGGACACGCCATCGACATCTAGCGGAAGTATTGTGAAGCCCGAGAACTCGAACATGTAAAATTTTCAATTTGGAGAACAATATCAGCTCTAGCAGCATGAAACCTTCTGCAAATGATGATTTTGGATGAAAACACCTCTCAGATTGACATTTGGCTGCCCTTTTTTTGTGCAAGGAGTCCTTTTTTAAAAAGGTGGGGAGAGGGAGGAAGTGACACAGAATCTCCAACTTCCTGTTCCTGTCCAGCAGGCTCCTTCCTGTGCTTTGTCCATCTCCTGCTCATTCTGCCTTTGGATTTTGAGCTGGAAAGATCACTCTTTTTGTCTGCTGCATCATTGCAATTGGATTTGAGGATTTTTTGATTTGGATATTTTACAAGTAAGTGGTTGTTGTGTCTGTTTGATTGTGGGCATTGCAGTTGTTGTAACTACAATTTATTTTTGGTAACTATCATCATTCCTTTTTTTTAAATGTTGTGGTTAGTAGTAGTCAGTAGCAGGCCCGAGCTAGTCATGGGCATGGCTTCATGGGTGTGTGCATGATGAAGCAACTGTTCCTTTGGTGTTTTTGGAATGTATTTCATTTTCAAGAATGATTTAGGGCATGGATGGCATTGGATTGAGTTGGGGAAGTGTGTTTTTTGGGGGTGGCCTTTCTGATGTTGTTGGGTCTGGCCATGTGGCTGGTGGCCATTTTGAAGCCTAGGTCTGCAAGCTTGCCTGGCCTTGTCTGCCAACAGGCCTGCTTTTTCATCCACTAGGATCAGAGCAGGTAGCCACAGCTTTATTAATCAAGTGTTTTCTGTGTGGTCTGTTGGATTTTTAGACATCAGTTAGGGCATGGATGGCATTGGATTGAGTTGGGGAAGTGTGTGTTTTTGGGGTGGCCTTTCTGATGTTGTTGGGCCTGGCCATGTGGCTGGTGGCCATTTTGAAGCCTAGGCTGGCAAGCTTGCCTGGCCTTGTCTGCCAACAGGCCTGCTTTTTCATCCACTAGGATCAGAGCAGGTAGCCACAGCTTTATTAATAAAGTGTTTTCTGTTTGGTCTGTTGAATTTAGACATCATTTAAGGCATGGATGGCATTGTTGTTGTTGTTGTAGTAACTTTATTCGATATAAAAAGATATCATAAAAGTATAGTACAATACATAAAAACAATTAAAAACCCACTACAACCATAGCTTCATTCTTTGTACAGATAAAACAGTATAAAAACAAATATATATGTGTATATATTTACAACATTTTCCCACTCCTCTATTGCATGATATGAATAGGCAATATTGTTCGTGCAGGGTCAGGAGGGTGGATGATTACACTTGAGGTTGATGCGCCTTAAGGAGCTTGTGTCTTATCTTCCAGGCCCAACCCAGGTATTTGGCAGTCCCGCAGATAACGACCTAGTGCCCAAATTAATGCAAACCGGTTTCAGCCACCTTAATCTTGGCTGCCTGTATGCCTGACAAGCAAACATAAAGTGGCCAATGGACTCTGTGGGCGAGGCACAACCTGGGCAGCCTTTGGGGGTCTCGTTTAACTTACTCCAGCCAGACTGAAACTCATGAAGTGGGTGGGTACCATATCTCATTTTTAGGTATAGTAACCTATCTCCAGGAGATTCAATCAGGTCCATAAGGGGTTCCATACTGGGAACAGGTTTCACGTCTAGAAAATTCCCAGTTAGGACACCGCTCTGGTTTCTTAGAGTATTGGTCATAACCCATTCCCAATAGATCTTTTTTATCATTGTTTTGGGTGGGGGAAGCTGACTCTCCCAGGCCTCTTCCAGGCCTATCATCTGCAACTGTTTTTTCAGATTCCGCACTGATGGAATCTTGTGCTCTGCTCCAAGTTTTAACAGCTCGTCCAGGGCAGAAGCATAATGATGGAGTCCCTGGGACCTTCTGAGCCTAGACCAATATAATATCGGGCGCAACCTAGCCACATTGCTGATGTTATGTCTACCCAAATCACTGCGAAGCGGAACTAGCGGGGTAGACAGAGGAAGCGAGAATAGGTCCCTAAAGAACTTATTCTCGGATTTGAGCAACTCTGTTAGATTGTCGAATCCCCACAATTCCACCCCGTAGAGGGCCGCTGACATGGCCTTCCCCTCATAGACCTTGACTGCCGCAGCTATTGGCCTGCTATATGAGAGCCTCTGATGTTTCGCTATTGCCCCTGAGGCTTTTTTATGGACAAGGAGCATTTTGGACAAGTGGGGAGCCCATTTAAGCTTATTATTAACCCTCACTCCCAGATAATCGAAAGCCTCCACTAGCTCTAGTGTGGTGTTGTTTAACTTGATGTTGTTCCTAAAGTTTTTTGAGGGTGAAAGCGTCATCAGCTTGGTTTTTGTTGTGTTTATTTTCAAGCCCCTAATGTCACAAAACTGGGAGAAGCGGGACAGCTATCTTTGTAAGCCCATAGGGCTTTTTGAAATCAACAGAGTGTCATCAGCAAAGAGTAGGGTAGGTGTTTTTTCCCCGCACAGGGTTGGGGTATCGGCCATGTCGTCTCTCAAATGGTCTGCCACCCCATTTATGAAAAGAGAGAACAGGGTCGGGGCTAACAAGCAACCCTGGCGGACCCCTTTCTCAACAGCTATCCTCTCTGTGAGCTGTCCCTGATGTCCCCACCTGACTTTTGCGAAATTGCCTTCGTGAAGGCGTTTGAGGAGGTCCAGGATTAGAGGAGGGATGCCCAGATCACAGAGCACCTGCCACAGTTTTAATCGTGGGACAAGGTCGAAGGCCGTTTTTAAATCAATGTACGCCAGGTAGAGGCTGCCTTTTTCAATGATAACAGATTTCCAATGTATTGTACAGAATCTGAAGACCTGGTAAATGGTTCCTACTCCCTCCCTAAATTCTGCTTGAAAGTGGCTCAAAATGCCCTCCTCATCTACCCAAGCCTTGATACTGGTCAGGAGGACTCTGCCAACAACTTTTTGTATCACGTCGATTAAACTAATCGGTCTGTAGTTGGCAGGGTCCTCCCTATCCCCTTTCTTATAGATGGCCACCACCTCCGCCCCTTTCCACGAGTCCGGGACTGGGTATCCTGAAGCTAATTTATTTAGAGTCCGGAGGAGGGTTTCTGCCCAAAGATCTTTTTCATGGAGGAGAAGGTCACCAGGGAGACCGTCGGGACCAGCAGCCTTCCCCGGAGAGATCATATTGATCGCAGAGAGAACCTCTATTAACCCAAACTGGGCCCTTGTCTCTAGGGATACAGGATACTCTGCCGCCGGGGTCTGCTCTTCTAAAACCATACTATCCCTGTGTGAATAAAGATCAGAGAAATGTAGGTGCCATTGACTCCCCGTAATATGGTTCGGCATTGGGTCCGCTCCTCCCCTATCATTATTGTTAATAAGATTCCAAAAGGGGGTTGAGTCTTTCAATAAGGCTGCAGCCTTCAAATCTTGCCAGTGGGTTTCATCCCACAATCGCTTCGCCTACCTTATGGCTTTATAGTAGATTTTCGGGGCATTGTGAAAAGAAGAGCCTTCACAGGTTTCTTGTAGTTTAAGCAGGTTTATTCGTAACTCAGCATCCCAGCATAAAGCATCTTCATCATATCAATTCTTTCCTTCAGTCACTGGCCAACCTCGGAACCTCCATTCCTTTACATTCTTCTTGTAGCTAAGTAACCATGCCATGACATCAGCTCTAGAAATCTTTACATATCTCCTTTTTTACAACAAATAATAAAATCATAGATTGATAAGATAAAATAAACACAGCATAAGATAATACATTACAACTCTAATTTCATGACTAAATCTATTTAACTCCAGATTGTCACTGACGTTTCTATGGTTGGCGTACTTTACAAACATTCCCCAAACTCCAAGTTGTGCCATCTTCCAAATCGACAACATTGGATCTCACACCTTTAACTTGAAAAGGCCCAAGGTACTTGCTTTCCCCTTTTCGAACCCATTCGTTTTTCCGCACTACTACCCAATCACCTCTTTGAACACAGACTGTTTTTACACCTTTTCTGGAATCATATAACCCTTTCATTCTTTCTTGTTTCCCTTGCACCTTTTTCAACATTTCCTCCCGATCAACCCATATCTTTTCCTTCTTGCACAGCCATACAGGACACTCTTTCTTCCCAGACTCCCTTCCTTTAAGTGACACAAAAGGAGCTACTCCTGTACTAGAATGTGGAGTAATCCTGTGCATCCACATCATTTTTCTCAATTCTTCTCTCCACGACAATCCATTAGCAAGTGATAATTGTATGTTTTCCATAACAATTCGATTAGTTCTTTCCACTAAACCATTTGCCTGTGGTCTGAAAAGAGCCACTCTCTCATGTACAATTCCCAACTTGTTCAAATAATCTACCATCTCTCTAGATACAAACTGCACCCCATTATCAGTCACAATACTGCCTGGCAATCCTTCCTCCAGAAAAACCTTTTCAAGAAATTTTATGACATTACTTGTACTAATTTCACCCATGGTCTGTATTACAAACCACTTGGAATGATAATCAACTTGGACTAAGATAAATCTATCCCTCATTCCTAATTTATTAACCGGCCCGATAAAGTCCATGGATAATTTTTCCCAAGGTTTTGACGGAAACTTAGTACATTCTAGAGGAGGTTGACGCACAATCTTTGATTTGTCACTATTCACACAAAATTGACAATCTTTCACCAAGGCCTCAACTTCACTATCAATCCCCGGCCACCAGAACGATTCTCTAATCCTGCGTTTAGACATCCCTTGACCTGGATGACCCTCATGAATTATCTCCAAAATCTGTTTCCTTACCTCTTTTGGAGGTATGATCTGCCATCTTCTCATAATATTGTCACCACAAAGACTTAACTCCTCTTTAATTTTAAAGAATTCTATCAAATCTGAATCCTTGCAATCATGCACATTCCAGCCCTGAACAATTCTTAACTTCACCTTTTCCAACACCGGATCATTCTTCATAGCTCTCTTCCAATCTTCAGACAACAAAGCACACACTCCTACATTACCACAGACATCACCACTTACATCACCACATACTTCATCAAAATCTTCCTCCAAAGGCATCCTCGATAAACAATCCGCAATCACACTCTTTTCTCCCTTAACATATTCCACCTCATAGTTAAACTCCATGACCGATAGTAACCATCTAGAGACTCTTGGTGTCACACTTCCTTCCAAACCTTTCCCTCCTTTAAAGATATATAGTAAGGGCTTGTGGTCAGTTCGTACTTTGAACGGGATACCCCATAAATAAAATTTGAAATGACACATACCCCAGCAACACGCTAACGCTTCTCTCTCTATCACTGAATATGACCTCTCTGCGCCTTGCAGCCTTCTACTTGCAAACCCAATAATTTTTTCTTCACCTTTAATTACTTGAGACAACACTGCCCCTTTTCCAACACCGCTAGCATCTGTGGTTAAAAGCGTTCTCCCACCAACTTCAAACCGTCCTAACGTAGGTGCTTCAGAAATTTTCTTTTTTACCAGTTCGAAACTTGTTTTACATTTCTCTGACCATTGAAATGGGACACCTTTCTTCATAATTTCTCTTAAGGCCTCAACAGTTTCCGCAAAATTGTTAACATATTTTGAACAATATTCTGCAAGTCCTAGAAATGACCTCAATTCATCCTTATTCTTGCGTTCTGGTGCCAAAGTCACAGCCTTAACAATACTTCTTTTCGGTTATCCCCTCTGTACTTATTTCGTGCCCCAAATAATCAACCACACCCTTTCTCAGCTAACATTTTTCTCTCTTTATAGTTAAATTGTGTTTTTCCAATCTTCTCATTACCTCTTCAAATAATCTATCATGATCAGAATGATCTATTCCTGCAATCAAAATGTCATCTTGAAAACACCATACATTTTTTATGTCTCCAAAAATACTCTTCATCGCCCTCTGAAAGACAGCTGAAGCTGATGCTAGACCAAATGGCATCCTTTTATATCTGAATGCACCTAAGGGCGTGGCGAAAGAAGTTAAGTGCCTGGATGCTTCATGCAAGTTAATCTGATGATATGCTGCTGACATATCTAAAACGCTAAAAACTTGTCCCTTTCCCATAGTTGATAGCATTTCAGATATGTTCGGTAAAGGCTCCCTATCTACCCAAATATTTTTGTTTAAATCGCGTAAGTCAATACATAAGCGATTTTTTTTTCCATCTTTTGGCGCAATTACAATCGGAGCCAACCATTCAGAGACCTCTATTGGCTCAATGATACCTTGATTTAATAAATTATCAATTTCTTGACGTAGAGGTTCTAGCATCAAATTAGGTACATTTACTTTGTGGACTACTGACTTCGCATTGTCCTTTAAAATAATCTTATGTGAAAATCCCTTTAACAATCCTAATCTAGAAGAAAACACATTGGGATATTTATCAAACAATTGCCCGTCCTCAGATACATCTTGCACATTTGTTTTTTCTAAGACCATAACTGGTTCTTTGGCGTTTGGATCAATGATGATGTTTAAATCTTTTTGATGTCTCCATCCTAGGAGATCTGATCCAAAGTCCGTAATATAAACTCTTCCCCTCACTGCTTCATTCTTAAACCTTAAAGTCATCCAACACATTCCTAGAATTTCTATTCTTTTTCCAGCATAACCCACTGCACGGATGTCTGATTTGCATATAGACAAATTATGATCCTCCGACCAATTCTTTTCAAGGGAATTTTTTGACACAAGAGTGTATAAACTTCCTGAATCTGCTAATATTCTAATCTCCCTTCCATCAAGCATAATGTTACAGTGTGGCTTTTCTAATTTATCCGTACTTTCCATTTTCACATTAGTATTGGACAATTCTTTGATCTCATTTACTTCTTCATGATCTACATTAACCATTAAAAAGATATCGTCGACATATTCGCAGACATCTTCTACCTCTTGAATCTTATTTCTTCCAATCCCCTTTGTTCGACACATCCTAGAGAAATGTCCCCTCTTACCACAATTTCTACATGATGTCCCTCTTGCAGCACAATTAAGACTAGTAGCTATATGCCCTGGAGCACCACATCTGAAACATTTGATTTCCCTTGGTTGATAACTTGTTTTAGACGATTGGGGTGATACTCTCTTAATGTCAATATTAGTCTTTGCGTCACTTTTGTTATCATTCTTTTTCTCAATAAGTTCCACTTTCTCTTGCTTGAAGCTATTAACCGGTTTATCCATTTCCTTTATCCATATGTCTGTATGTTCCATTGCTTTTGCAATACCAATTGCTTCATCTAAGCTATATTCTTTTGTTAACAGCTTTTCTCTTATTTTTTTATTATTTACACAATGCACCAATTGATCTCTAATTAAAGAATCGTTTAGCTGTTCAAACTTACATGTTACTGCTAACCCTCTCAAGGTTGATATGTATGATTTTATATCTTCCCCATCTTTTTGGCTTCTTGAAAAAAACTTATGACGTTCAAGCACAACATTTGTTTTAGGTTTAAAATGTAATTCTAGCATTTGCAAGGACATATCGTATATGTTAGTAGGTTGGCCATCTCCCATACCTAATGATATTTCTGGTATTTCTTCATAAATTCTTCTGCCTTCTACTCCTAAATGATGTAAAAGGATTGCTTGTCGTCTAACAGGACCATATTTGTCTCCCCCGATGGCCAAAAGGTAAGTTACAAATAAATTTTTCCACTGTAACTATGGTATAGACGGCTCCCCTGGAGACACTAAAAAGGGAGGTGGTGATGACATAGATTGGTCCGACATTTTCCTAAAAAAAATACGCAAAATTTTAAAATAAGAATCTAAAACAATAAATTAAAATAACAATTTGAATAAAATAATAAACTTTTATGGCGACGGGAAGCTGCGCAAGGAGCAGAAATCAGCATCCCATCCTCGTCGCCATGAAAAGAAGAGCCTTCACAGGTTTCTTGTAGTTTAAGCAGGTTTATTCTTAACTCAGCATCCCAGCATAAAGCATCTTCATCATATCAATTCTTTCCTTCAGTCACTGGCCAACCTCGGAACCTCCATTCCTTTACATTCTTCTTGTAGCTAAGTAACCATGCCATGACATCAGCTCTAGAAATCTTTACACATTGGCAATGGATGGCTGTTCCTTGGATTTTATTGCTTGAGATAAAATCCGTCTCTTCTCCCTGCAATCAGGTGAAAACCATGGATTCTCTGTTTTTGGGGGGGGGGGGGGTTGCTTATGAACCCCCTTATCGTGCAGCTCAAAGAAGTTCCCAACCCTTGCCACGGTCTGTTGATATGCTTCTAGAAAATCATTTGAAGAAAGGGCCTGTGATAAACAACCCATAGGCGTGTCCAATGCTACACTACCTTCTATCACTATCCTTTTGATTTTACTCAGGTCCATCTCTCGCTTGACTACCCTAGGCCACTTTAGGCGCCTTTTACAGTTGGTCAGGAGGACCTCTCTTGCCCCAGGCCTCTGCTTGTTTGAGGGCTCAATAGAAGTAGTGACCGGCCTGCGCCTGAGTTGCATGGACAGCGGGTTGTGGTCGCTCTCACACCGAGGGATAACTTCCATGTCGATAAGATCCGGCCACAACTCAGTGTCCAACATGATGTAATCAATGCACGAGGGGGCACCAGTTCTTATGAAGGTAGGGGCTCCCAAACCATCTGAGCGAGTTCGCCCATTTGCCGCCCTCAGATTGAACTCCAGGGTTAACGCATTGAGTTGGACAGCTCTCTTAGTCCATTTCTTTATTGGTGGGAGAGTGAGTTGGGGTATACCTTGCTTAGAATCAACATCTCCAATGCCCAGGGTGTCATCGCTGCTCAGGGGCTCAAAAGTGCAATTGAGATCCCCGGCAACGATGACATCCGCCTGGGTGGTAATGGCTGTGAGTTCAGACTCAAGAGCTGATACGGTAGGGCTTACTTGTGCACCGGGGGTCCCTCTAGCATAGATGTTAAATATTTCAAGGGGAGGTTGATGGTCATCCCCATTTGTGGATATATGCAGGAGGTCAGAAGATGTGCCTATGTGGCTCTTGACTGTCCAGTTCAGGCTAATATTGACCCAGATTAAATGGATGGCATTGGATTCAGTTGGGGAAGTGTGTTTTTTTGGGGTGGCCTTTCTGATGTTGGTTGTTTTAAAGACATGCTTTTGTTGTATGTGTCTGGTGTGTTGGTGTGCAATGCATGCACCCTGCAGACCTTTTTGGGGCCTGTGAATGTTCGTATTTCCATTTTGTTGCATTAAAAAGGCAGAGCAGTGTGCTTTAGCATGCATCCTTTACCTGGCTTTTATAGGCCTTTTGTCAGCTCCTGGTGTTTCCCAGGCCCCATGCTTGTTTGTGATTTGTGAGTGTCCATGCAGCTGATGGCCTTTGTTTGTGTTTGGACTGGGAGTTATTAGTGTCATGCTTTTGCCATAGGCCTGCATGGTTTTCCTATTGGCTATTTGGCTTACTGCTTCCATCCATCCACCCCCTTTGCCAGCAGCAGCTCCATGGATGCTGAGATGTGCAAATAATTTAATGGCAAATAGGGTCCACCCCACTTCCATTACATTTTTATTTTTGTGGTTATTATTAACTTTCCTATCCTTCCTGAGAGTGTAGTGTGTGACTGTACACAGTAGTATAACATAGCCCTTGTTAAAAAAAAAGTCATAAATGGCTAGACTATATCTTTTGTTTGCACTAGTACAGTACTAAGTAACTGAACCACAAAAACAAATGCAACATTTCACTGATGTCCTTCTCCTGGCTTATTTGCTTTTAGGTGCACAAAAGAGGAGGTGTCATCAGCATCACCCGGCTACCCGTTGTACTGCCAGCCAGCCAGTAGTCCTGCTGCGCATCACGTCCACGTGTGACCAGAACTTGTTGTGAATCTGCATTCTGCCTGACATCTGAAGAAGATGGCCCCAAAGAAAGGTACCAGGTCCAGTACCAAGAAAGTTGCCGGTGAGAAGAATGAACAGAAAAAAGAAGTGCCATTAACCACGAATGGTGGTGTGCCGGCCAATGTTTTTTTTGGCACCAAAAAAGTTACGCCTGCAGCGGCGTTGTCCGGGAACCAAGCTGGGAGCAGCACAGCGGTCCAACCCCACAAACCTAGGCCCAAGGGCTTTAGTGTCGCAGAGGTAGCCAGTCTACTAACGAGCAGCGATGTTGAAGAAATGTCATTACCGCAAAGTAGTACACAATCAAGTTCAACGCAGGCACAAACTCAGCAGATAAGTGTGCAGCCGCAACAAGAACAGCAGCAGCCGCAACAAGAACAGCAGCAGCCGCAACAAGAACAGCAGCAGCCGCAACAAGAACAGCAGCGGCCGCAACAAGAACAGCAGCGGCCACAACAAGAACAGCAGCGGCCGCAACAAGAACAGCAGTGGCCGCAACAGCCCACATAACTTCCCACCCTACAGGACTGTGTTCACTAGCGCCGGGATGCCTAAGGGTAGCTGCGCGCTCTACAAAACCCAAAATCAAATCAAATCAAATCAATCAAATCAAATCATAGTAGTTGTTGCTCCTGACGTAGGGGCATTTCAGGAAATAGAGCTTCCTGCAGACAAAGTGGAGCAAAGTCATACCACTGTTTCAGAAGATCTATTGTCTTCCAGACCACCAGCAAGGAAAAGGAGGCTTAGTCCATCATCTTCTTCTTCAAGCCCCGCTTCTGATGATCGTGATGCCACTTGGCTCCCACCAACTCAGTCTGAGAGTGATATACGCCACAAGACAATGCTTCTGAAAAGGAAGGGCCCAGAAAAACTTAGAGTTATGGAGGTAGATGTAAAAGAGGGGGGGTGATGATGTTGATGAAGACGAGCCAGTCATCACGCACATTACTCCCGCCCCAAAGGGATTGGAGACCAACATTCTCACCCTATCCAGAAAGGCTGCTACTGAGCGGGATGTAGCACGGATATCACCAACACAGGTTACACCACCACTACCTCCAGCTGCCATATTTTTCAAGGCCCGGCAGGGACCTACATCCAGCTCAACCATCTCAGTAGGTAGTGGTAGTGAAAGTCACAGTCTAGGTGCACAGGGTCACATTTCAAGCACACTCTCCAGTTCATCTGGTATTGAAAGCGGCACATCCAGCAGTGCCAGAAAGTTCTCCTCCCCAGTTTGGGACTTCTTTTCTGTTAGCGCCAAGGAGGAGAACGTTGCTATATGCTCAATTTGTCAGCAAGGTGTTCGGTGTGGTAGGCTTGGTACAAACCATGGTACCGGAGGACAAGCAAGTCATCTCAGAATACACCACACTATCGTGTGGGAGGATCACCTACTTAATTTAAAAGAAAGTAGAAAAACTCAGCCCATTGAAGTTGGTCAGGATGAATCAGAGAGCGATATTATTGCGGTGGAAGGTGAAGAAGAGGGAGGCATTTCTAGCCCTGTCCCCAGTAGTGCAGTGGTAACGCCCACATCCTCCTCAGTAACATCAGAGTGGCACCGCAGTAAGAGCCATACTCTGAGTCAGGCTGAGAGTGAGACACCAAGGCGACCGAGTACCGCAATGAGACAATCTGTGTCATTGAGCATTAGTCGGTTAATGAAAACAGCACCTCAAAGGAAAGTAATCTAGCCTACCATTTAGAGCATGTTTAGGTTGGAGGGGCAGTTCCAACGCAACCACCCAACGGCATGATTGTACAATGCGAAGCTGGCTAAAATGTTAGCGCTGGACCTTCTTCCTTTTTCATTTGTGGAAGGGGTGGGTTTCCTTGAATTTGTGTCTGCCATCTGCCCTAAATGGAAGGTTCCCAGCCGGTCCTTTTTCGCAAGAATTGCTGTTCCGGCACTACATCATGATGTGCTGGAATTGGTTGGACAAGCTTTGCAGCAGAGTGCTGTTCACAATATCCACCTGACAACAGACATGTGGACCAGTTGCCAAGCCACAGATTACATGTGCATCACTGCACACTGGATCTCTTTTGTGGGGGTTAGAGATAAGCTATCTGCACGAGGTGCTGTTGACACAGCTGTGATTTTTGAAGGTACTCGGAAACATGCAACTGTAGCCATGTTCGCCATGAAGAAATCTCATACGGCTGAAAACATTTTACACGAGTTTCGCACCAAGGTTTTGGAATGGCTGCGGCCAAGAGGGCTTGGTATTGGTTTTGTTGCCACAGACAATGGCAGAAATGTACTTAAGGCCATGGAACTTGGTTCCTATTTCAGGGTTCCGTGTTTGGCGCACTGCATAAACATTACAGTTCAAGACTTTCTGAAAAAAGAACCCATAGTCGGCAATTCACTGGCCATCTGCCGAAGAATATGCACTCATTTCAGCCATTCTTTTAAAGCTCGGAAGCAGCTGAGGATCATCCAACGTGAACATAGGATGCCAGTCAAGGCACTCATCCAGGAGGTGGCAACACGTTGGAACTCAGCGTATTACATGCTTGATCGTCTGTATGAACAGTACAGGTTACTCCATGAATATGTCTGGAAAAGACGAGGGGATGCTACTGTTAAAGGCATGAACCTTGAGATGGAGCAATGGAGGCATTTCTAGCCCTGTCCCCAGTAGTGCAGTGGTAACGCCCACATCCTCCTCAGTAACATCAGAGTGGCACCGCAGTAAGAGCCATACTCTGAGTCAGGCTGAGAGTGAGACACCAAGGCGACCGAGTACCGCAATGAGACAATCTGTGTCATTGAGCATTAGTCGGTTAATGAAAACAGCACCACAAAGGAAAGTAATCTCGCCTACCATTTAGAGCATGTTTAGGTTGGAGGGGCAGTTCCAACGCAACCACCCAACGGCATGATTGTACAATGCGAAGCTGGCTAAAATGTTAGCGCTGGACCTTCTTCCTTTTTCATTTGTGGAAGGGGTGGGTTTCCTTGAATTTGTGTCTGCCATCTGCCCTAAATGGAAGGTTCCCAGCCGGTCCTTTTTTGCAAGAATTGCTGTTCCGGCACTACATCATGATGTGCTGGAATTGGTTGGACAAGCTTTGCAGCAGAGTGCTGTTCACAATATCCACCTGACAACAGACATGTGGACCAGTTGCCAAGCCACAGATTACATGTGCATCACTGCACACTGGATCTCTTTTGTGGGGGTTAGAGATAAGCTATCTGCACGAGGTGCTGTTGACACAGCTGTGATTTTTGAAGGTACTCGGAAACATGCAACTGTAGCCATGTTCGCTATGAAGAAATCTCATATGGCTGAAAACATTTTACACGAGTTTCGCACCAAGGTTTTGGAATGGCTGCGGCCAAGAGGGCTTGGTATTGGTTTTGTTGCCACAGACAATGGCAGAAATGTACTTAAGGCCATGGAACTTGGTTCCTATTTCAGGGTTCCGTGTTTGGCGCACTGCATAAACATTACAGTTCAAGACTTTCTGAAAAAAGAACCCATAGTCGGCAATTCACTGGCCATCTGCCGAAGAATATGCACTCATTTCAGCCATTCTTTTAAAGCTCGGAAGCAGCTGAGGATCATCCAACGTGAACATAGGATGCCAGTCAAGGCACTCATCCAGGAGGTGGCAACACGTTGGAACTCAGCGTATTACATGCTTGATCGTCTGTATGAGCAGTACAGGTTACTCCATGAATATGTCTGGAAAAGACGAGGGGATGCTACTGTTAAAGGCATGAACCTTGAGATGGAGCAATGGAGCCTAATTAAATGCCTGACTGAGATGCTTTGTCCTTTTGAGGTCTTCACACGTGAAGTCAGCAAGGAGGACTGTACAATGGGCCAAGCTATCCCATTATTGCAAATGCTAGAGCATCAGCTGTATAATGTGTCTGAATCATACAAAGGTGTAGAGGACAAAAGGCAAGCCCATGACTTGGTGGAAAGCTTACCCCGGCGCTTAGCTGAAAATGTAAGGATACAAAATAAAAAAATTTCACAAGAACATTACATTTGTGCCACAATTCTGGATCCACGTGCAAAATTTGGACTTAAGACATTCTTTGCTTTTTCCGAGATGGATGTTGCCCGCTACAAAACTTGTATAGCTGAAGCAGCCAGTAAGTTGGAAAACGAACGGCTGCTAATTAAAAGCCCGCAAGATCAACCCACAAGAAGTACTGCAGAAGGCCATGCAGGATCAAGTGCAACTTCGTCGGCTGAGGGCAGTGCGTTTGGATCACAAAACTCACCATCACTATCGACCAAAGAAAAAATAACTGGATCATTAGGCCGAGTACAATCATTACACGATTGGTATGTAAAGTTAGGCATTAATAAGCACAGTGCTGATGCACAGAGAAAAGAGCACAAAAGCTTACCTGCAGCAACCCTTAACATTGAGCAGATGGTCCAGGCCTATCTGGACGACCCAACAGAGGTGTACATTGATCAAAACCCATTGCAGTATTGGTATAGGAAAAGGTCTGAATGGCCACAGCTCAGCAGGCTGGGTATAAGCTATCTGGCTTGCCCTGTCGCAAGTGTCTCTTCCGAACGTGTTTTCAGTGCTGCTGGTTCCATTGTAACATTGAGAAGGACCAGTCTCTCGCCCAAAAACGTGGAGAGGTTAACAATGATCAAAATGAATCAGCACTTCATACCCCCGAATTACACAATACATGAAGCAATGGAGGAAGATGAGGACAGCGGCTCAGGTGACGGAAGTAGTGTGTCACATGATGATTACCTACTACTGGCTGACCCCCCAGAGTTTGAGGACGAGCTATACTTCCCTGACAATTAGGCTTGCACTTACTGTCTTCCTCCCTTTTTCCCACCATTATTTGTGTGTCTGTCGTTCCGGTTACAGACTTGTGAATCACAACAAATCCATTGCCACCGTCTTCTACTCTTCTTATTTAATATTCAATTTTCAGGTGTCTGTAATTTGATAGTACAGTCCTCCAAATCCAGCTCCTCCGCTCCATCATACTGAATCTCCCGCCCAAATCCATTGCCCTCATGAATGATGATTGGATGATGGTAAAATACTACAAGAAAAAATTAAAACTTTCCTAGTCCTGCCAAAAGAAATGGAGCATGAATCAGATGACTACTATAGCTATCCTCCTTTCAGAGCCGAGAGAGACTGACCATTAACTGAAAATAAGATGGAACAGGTAATGATTGATGCCATGCATTGGACGCAGAGTCGCAGACTGAATGATTTTGTTGTGTTTGTTGCGCATGAATTTATGTACTTGTGCACTGCCACTAATCAACTTTCTACAGAACACACTAAACTTAACTCAAGGTGAATTCAATTTTCCCCTTCTTGCAAATAAGAAATGTGTACTTCTCCTGCAGCTTGGTGAAACATTGCTTTTAATTCAATACAGGAAGGGGACTCACTGGCACAACAGCACCGTCCATCATGATGATGGCGAAATAGACGGGCCGTTAACTTAAGATACATACAGGGGTGGGGGTACGCACCGTACATGCGGGGGGTACGCACCGTACATGCGGGGGTGGGGGTACGCACCGTACATGCGGGGGTGGGGATACTCACCATACATACTGGGGGGTGGGGGTACGGTGCGTACAGGTACGGGGCTGTGTTACGGAGGTGGGGTACGGCGTGTACACATATGGGTGCTGGGGTACGGTGCGTACATGGGGGGGCTGGGGGTACAGTGCAGATGTACGCGGGACGGTGGGGAGCTGGGGGGGCCGTGCGACTTGTACCCCTCGCCCAGGTGTGCCCGGGGTAGGGGTGGTACACAGTTCGCTCCATACGGGACGTTTTACATGCGGTTGTATATTCGGACGGACGGTACGGATCGTACTTGTGCGCTCGGACTTCAGTTTTACGATTCATACGTAACACTGTCCGGGGATGTGTCGTACACTTTTCCCGACTATATTCGGACGTAATAACTTTCCGACGCACTCTCGTAGACTTTTCCCGCCGCTATTCGTAGATATTTTTCATGTACGAATCGTACTTGGCAGTTTGTACGGTACTTGTACGACTCGTACGTAAAAAAATAGGGATACGATTCGTACGGTAATTTTTTTTAACGGATCGGAATCGGCACCAGAATGTTAAAATATAGTTAGCCAAAATATTGAATTTTTTAAATGTATTAAAAATTATATAAAATTAATTAAATATTAAAAACAATTAAATAAAACATACATAATATAATATAAAAAGCTTACAGTGTAAACATAATAAAAGAAATGTAAAAAAAAGTAGAGCTTTTGTTGGATAGTGAGAGCGTAAAAATTACTATTCCCACTCCAGTAATTGCAACAGTATGGAAAACGTTGGATAGCGTAAGGGTAAAAATTACTATTCCCACTCCAAAGAGTGCAACAGTAGGGAAAGCGTTGGATAACGTAGGGGTAAAAATTACTATTCCCACTCCAGTGAGTGCAACAGTAGGGAAAATGTTGGATAGCGTAGGGGTAAACATTACTATTCCCAGTCCAAAGAGTGCAACAGTAGGGAAAGCATTGAATAGCGGGAGAGTAAAAATTACTATTCCCACTCCAGAGAGTGCAACAGTAGGGAAATCGTTGGATAGCGGGAAGGGAAAAATTACTATTCCCACTCCAGTGACTCCAACAGTAGGGAAAGCATTGGATAGCGTAGGGGTAAAAATTACTATTCCCACTCCAGAGAGTTCAACAGTACGGAAAGCATTGTATAGCGGGAAGAGAAAGATTACGATTCCCACTCCAATGAGTGCAACAGTAGAGAAAGCGTTGGATAGCATAGGGGTAAAAATTACTATTCCCACTCCAGTGAGTGCAACAGTAGGGAAAACGTTGGATAGCGTAGGGGTAAAAATGACTATTCCCACTCCAAAGTGTGCAACAGTAGGCAAAGCGTTGGATAGCGGGAGGGTAAACATTACTATTCCCACTCCAGACAGTGCAACAGTAGGGAAAGCGTTGGATAGTGTAGGTGGAAAAATTACTATTCCCACTCCAAATAGTGTAACAGTAGGGAAAGCTTTGTATAGCGGGAGGGTAAAAATTACTATTCCCACTCGAGTGAGTGCAACAGTAGGGAAAGCGTTGGATAGCGGGAGAGTAAAAATTATTATTCCCACTCCAATGAGTGCAACAGTAGGGAAAGCGTTGGATAGCGGTAGGGTAAAAGTTACTATTCCCACTCCAGAGAGTGCAACAGTAGGGAAAGCATTGGATAGCGGAAAGGTAAAAATTACTATTTTCACTCCAGTGAGTGCAACAGTAGGGAAAGTGATGGATAGCGGGAGGGTAAAAATTACTATTCCCACTCCAGTGCCTGCAACAGTAGGGAAAGAGTTGGATAGCGGGAGCATAAAAAATACTATTCCCACTCCTCAGAGTGCAACAGCAGGGAAAACATTGGATAGCGTAGGGGTGAAAATTACTATCCCCACTCCAAAGAGTGCAACAGTAGGGAAAGCGTTGGATAGCGGGAGGGTAAAAATTACTATTCCCACTCCAGAGAGTGCAACAGTAGGGAAAGCGTTGGATAGTGTAGGGGGAAAAATTACTATTCCTACTCCAAAGAGTGTAACAGTAGGGAAAGCGTTGGGTAGCGGGAGGGTAAAAATTACTATTCCCACTCCAGTGAGTGCAACAGTAGGAAAAGCGTTGGATAGCGGGAGGGTAAAAATTATTATTCCCACTCCAGTGAGTGCAACAGTAGGAAAAGCGTTGAATAGCTGGAGGGTAAAAGTTACTATTCCCACTCCAGAGAGTGCAACAGTAGGGAAAGCATTGGATAGCGGGAAGGTAAAAATGACTATTCTCACTCCAGTGAGTGCAACAGTAGGGAAAGTGTTGGATAGCGGGAGGGTAAAAATTACTATTCCCACTCCAGTGACTGCAACAGTAGGGAAAGAGTTGGATAGCGGGAGAGTAAAAAATACTATTCCCACTCCTGAGAGTGCAACAGTAGGGAAAACGTTAGATAGCGTAGGGGTAAAAATTACTATTCCCACTCCAAAGAGTGCAATAGTAGGAAAAGCATTGGATAGCGGCAGGGTAAAAATTACTATTCCCACTCCAGAGAGTGCAACAGTAGGGAAAGTGTTGGATAGTGTAGGTTGAAAAATTACTATTCCCACTCCAAAGACTGTAACAGTAGGGAAAGCGTTGGATAGCGGGAGGGTAAAAATTACTATTCCCACTCCACACAGTGCAACAGTAGGGAAAGCACTGGATAGCTGGAAGGTAAAAATTAATTCTCACTCCAGTGAGTTCAACAGTAGGGAAAGTGTTGGATAGCAGGAGGGTAAAAATTACTATTCCCACTCCAGTGACTGCAACAGTAGGGAAAGAGTTGGATAGAGGGAGGGTAAAAAAATAATATTCCCACTCCTGAGAGTGCAACAGTAGGGAAAGTAATGCTTTAATTTTAAAATAAGATTACATTAATTATCAATACCAATAAAAAGTTTATTAAAATGAATTACAATTATTAAAAATTAATTACCATTGGTAAAAAAATAATTACCAATTAATAAAAATTAAATACAATTAATAATGAATTATCAATTAATTATCAATACACATAAATTAAAAAAAAAATATTTACTGTATTGCAATTAATTTACTTCCCACCCAATTCCCCTATAAACCCACAACCCACTCACAATACTAAAAAATACAATTAACATTATCAATTAATCAATTAATAAAAATTATTTAGCAATTAATAAAAATTAATTAGCAATTCATACAAATTATTTACCCATTAACACAAATTAATTACCAATTAATAATTAATTATCAATTAATTATCAATACACATAGATTAAATAATTAATATTTACTTTATTACAATTAAATTACTTCCCACCCAATTCCCCTATAAACCCACAACCCACTCCCAATAATAAAAAATACAATTAACATTATAATCAATTAATCAATTAATACAAATTATTTAGCAATTAATAAAAAGAAATTAGCAATTCATACAAATTAATTACCCGTTAATACAAATGAATTACCAATTAATAATTAATTATCAATTATTATCAATACACATAAATAAAAAAAAATATATTTACTTTATTACAATTAAATTACTTCCCACCCAATTCCCCTATAAACCCACAACCCGCTGCTAATAATAAAAATTAAAATTAACATAATTATCAATTAATCAATTAATATAAATTAATTATCAATTAATAAAAATTAATGGCCAATTAATAATTAATTGTCAATCAATTAATTATCAAAACATATAAATATTAATAATATTTAATTTACCATAATTAAATTACTTCCCACCCTATTCCCCTATAAACCCACAACCTGCTACGGAATAAAATTACGCAAAAAGTAAATTACATAACATTCATTGGTTTAAAAAAATTAAACATACATAACAAAAATAATACATAGTTTTAACACATATACTACCATACATAACACTAAAAAAAATTAGATATTATGGAATTCTATATTTTTAAATTCGATATTATAGAATTCTATATTTTTACATTCTATATTATGGAAATCGATATTTCGTACCACAATTTCGATATTCTGACCTATCTATATTTTGATATTTCGATATTCTGACCTATCTATATTTTGGAGTCGATATTAAGGCCATTCTATATTTTGGAATAGATATTTAGGTCGTTCACCTTTATAAATATTGATTAAAGCAATTTGGATCAGTTTCAAATCCCAGAATACTTCATTGTTGTTGTTTGATTCATAACTGTTATTAAAGGATGATGGTGCACTGCACTACGATACAATATAAACTGGAATGTACCATGAATTCAGAGTCTCTATGTTACTTTGCATTTGTTTACATATTAATATGCTATGCATTATTGAATATGTTCTTTTAAATGATAGCCTGATGGGAAACAGCCTTTACAACATTGCCTGTGCCACAAAGTCTTTACTATGCATATCTTTACCATGCAGGTACATTTTTGTGGCTTAATCATGCCTGCCTTTATCACGCATGATATATATATATATATTCACTGAAAAAAACATAGGTTACAGAGACGTTATAGTTAGTTGGACATTTGACTCATATAAAAACAGAGAAATTCTCCTGTTATAGTTAGTTGGGCTAACTATAACTTGTGCACTCACAATGCACGGCTGATGACGTCACATATTACATCACTCATGACATGGTCAGTGACATCACTCATGACATCATCCAGTGAATGTGTTTTTCTGTAAACTGTAAATATTTTTCTTATATATCTATGCCAAGGTCTATTGAAGAATGAGTCGATGTATAAGTGCCTGAATGGATTATTTAGTAGATGCATGACTGACTCTATAAGTCACTGATCTAACGTATGTTACTGAATGCATGGATTAGTGACTAAACTGTGTGAATGTCTCTATGAGTCTCCCAGTTGGTGTGTAAGCAGGTGCATGGGTTGTTGAGTAGCTACATCAGTGTCTATATGGGTTATTAATTGTTTGTATGAGTATCTGTATGGGTGTCTGAGTGTCTATCTGGGTGGGTGGGGGTGTCTGACATACATGTCTGAATAGCTGTTTCACTGGTTTTATACATTCAAAACTGCATCTCGGAAGGGCTGTATGGGTAGCTAACTGTGTGTACAGGTGTGTTGATTAGTGAATTGATGTCTCAGTTATATATATGTGAGTAACTATATATGTTTTTAGACAGTATATGTGAATGTGGGTGTATAATTGACTATACGTGAGAGAGAGTGATTGCAAGAGTGTCTACATACACAAATGTGTACTTGTATTAGTGATTGTATAAGAGAGTAAGTCTGTGATAGTATCTATATAAATAATGGAAGTGGTGTGTGTATAAATAAGTCAGGTGGTGTGTATATATCTGCATAGGTGAGTACATTGGTGTGTGATTGATTTTTGGCATGACTGAGTAGATGTGTGAGTAACTCTATGGATCAGTAGCACTGTGTGAATGTATGTATAGGTGTATGAGTGGATATTATACTGATGTAATGAGGAGTGACAGTATGTATGAGTGACTGTATTAGTGTATGCCCGGCTCACAATATATAGATAGGAATCAGTGGATGGGTATCTAGTATCTGATATTGGTGTGTCTATGGTTTCGAAAATGGTAGTCTGTATTTTAGAGTGGGTGTATTAAAGGTTATATTAGAGTGTGAAGAGGTGTGTCAGACTATCACGTGTATGATGTCATCAGTGATGTCATTTGAGATGTCATCAGTGATGTCATGAGTGATGTCACTGACCATGTCATGAGTGATGTAATATGTGACGTCATCAGCAGTGCATTGCGAGCGCGCGAGTTATAGTTAGCTCAACTAACTATAACAGGCGAATTTCTCTGGTTTTATATGAGTCAAATGTCCAACTAACTATAACGTCTCTGAAACCTATGGTATTTTCAGTGAATTTCTAAGGTTTTTTAAATGCTAATTTCTAACTATAACATCCCTGAAACGTATGGTTTTTTCAGTGAATTTCTAAGGTTTTGTAAATGCAAATTTCTAACTATAACATCTGTAAAACTATGTTTTTTCAGTGAATTTCAAATGTTTTTTAAATATCGAACTAATATTGTGCTATTTGTCATTACTACTGTTTTTCTAACTTTTCAACTACATAAAATAAACTGCAAAACTACTATGTAATGCAATAAATGTCACAAATTACAGTGAGCTTTTAAATAATACCAAATAATTTCACATTCGGAAAACAATTTTTCTCCCTTTTTTTGCTGTCATTAGCTACTACTTAACTTCACTATTCACAGTGATGTCAGAGCAGTTTCATCATAAACAGCAGGGAAAAAAAACCCAATCAACTAGAGTGTTAAAAAACACAAATCCCTAATTCTCAAAAATATAATGCAAAATCAACACAAATAACACATCCAATACTATTTCCAATCTTCAAATCTTACCTTTACTTCGTAGTTTCTGTGAACATTTTCCCAATACACCAAATATTGTATCAAACATTTCGCTTTGAAAGCATCCAGTATGAATACCTTATAGTATCCTTACACCTTCCCACAAATCTGAATGGTGTATCTAAAACCTTTGTTTCAGATATATCAAGTTTGAGTTGGGTAATTCATAAGGCAATTTCGGTTTTATTTCCAAGTGTGTATCGTTGCAGTGACTCCAACCATTATTACACTTTAAATAAACTGTATAATGTCCACTTGTGGTAGTACTTCCAGCATGAAAACAAAAGCAACTGTTGCAAAAGTTCTTCCAGAAATAGATACTTGACTAGCAGCAACATTTTTAAATTTGGTTTCCACTTTTCTTCCATTTGGTCTACAGCGTTGTAGCATTATAATCAAATATTTTCCATATCTTTCTAGGCATAATGTAGATAGCATTGTTTATTTGCAATGAGAACAGATCATCTTGTGATCTGCTTCTTTGAGTAATTTGGGAAATGGCACAGATTTGCAGTCAGGTATTGTCAAATATAGAAATCGTTCTCTGTCAACTATAGTGCTTGAAGTTAACGAACATTGTTCACATTTATGTTCCCATTTGTAACTGAGTCCAAATAAACTCTCAATCTGAATTCCTTCATCTTCTAGTACTCCAAGCATAACCATCAGAAATTCTTGTGTATCTTGTTGTATATTAGTACTGAACGTTAAAGATCCAGTAGATAAATCCAACAGTTGGCGAATACCAGAAGCAGAATGGATCTTACTTCTATCAGTTTTCAATTCTTGAAATAAAGTATAAAGTGCCGAACATAATCTTTTTTCCTGACTTTCCATAATTTCACCATAAACAACTTCAAGATAAAATATAACGTTTAGAATAACATTACCATAGCAGTTGACACCAGAAGCATTTTCTAATTGGAATCCGACAACATCATCACGTGTTTGTATTTTCTGCTTCTTTACATCTTTTCTTTTCTCTTCATTTTGTTTCTGCTTTCCAACCATAGTTGATTCTTCACCATTTTGCATTTTGAACACACAACACGTTTCTCATAAGTAGGATATTCACCTAAACATGGAGCATAAAGCCTTCTCAAACGATTATATCCTCTTACACAATTAACATCAGCACTAACCTTGTTCTCATCAAAATCAATTAAAGACAAACCAGACAACGTTCTAATTCGAGATAATGCAACATATACCATTCTCTCTTTAAACACGGTTCTTCTTACATTTATCAAAGCGTTATCTACACTTAAACCTTGAGATTTATGAATAGTTATTGCATATGCTAAACAGAAGGGAAACTGTTTTCTACGAACATACAAGTCTTTTACAAGCAAAAAACATACAGCACAATGCGCAATCTGTCTTACCTCTGTAATCTGATCAAATTTAACTTTCAAGAATTCAATTCCATTTCTATTTTGATATTTCACAAAATCAACAACTTTCCCCATTGCTCCATTCACTAAACCTCCTTCTACATTCAGATTACGCCTCAAAATTACCCGCCAGTTTAAACATAAAGCTAAAAAAAATTCTAAGCCAGCAGTTTTTGATAGAGACTTTTCCAAAGAATCCAATTTTCTGAAAGAAGAATTGTTATTTCTTCATGCTCGATTTTATCACTAGCTTCAATGTGAACTATTTCTTCATTTTCCAATTTCAAAAGCTCTCTATTAAATGTATAACACTCTTCCACTGTAAGCAAATTAAAGACTTTTTTATTTTCTGTACATTACATCTGCTGGTGAGTTTTCATTTGTAAACAAGTTCTTTAGTAGACAACTTTGAAAAGCGTCTTTATCATGTTTGCTTAGAACACCAATTCTTACATCTTTTAGTATATTTCCATAATCTTCAGCTCCTGCTTGTCGCATATTCTGAGTGAGTTCTTTATATTCAAAATTCAACCACAGATTCACATTTCCAATACTTCCCAAAGATTTCTTTGCTTCTTCTTGTAGAAGAATTTTAAACACTGGTTCTCCTTTTACAGGTGTTAGTTGTAGCAGATCTCCAAATACAAATAAATGTTTTCCTCCAAAGAGAACGTCATAATCTGTTTTTAATAACTGTTGCAATCTTAAGTGTACAAAAGCAAGCATTAAGTTTGAGACCATGCTCACCTCATCAATAGTTAATAGTTTCATTTTCTTCAGCACTCTTGACACTTCATGAGAAGCTTCTCCAGACAACTTCTGATATTGTAATTTACTATCATGCTCAACTGGTAACATCAGTAATCGATGCAAAGTAACTCCTGTGTGCAGCTAATCCAGTTGGAGCTGTTACCACAGAACATAAATGTGAACTAGTAGTTTTTTGAAGATAACTGGTCAAAACTTTAGTTAATTTAAAAACTTTTACCTGTCCCAGCTTGACCACTTTTTTTCATGCACCAAACCATGTTCTATCACTTGTACATATATTTCTTTCTGTTCAACATTTAGGTGCCGATTCTGATTGGGTAAAATATTTTCCCGTATGACTCGTATCCGTATATTTTTACGTACGATTCGTACAAGTCCCGTCCCACTGGTGAAGTACGATTCGTACGTGAAAAATACATACGAATCGCTTCCGGAAAAGGTCTACGAGACGTACCCGGACAGTTTTACATACAAATCGTAAAACTGAAGTCCGAGCGCACAAGTACGATCCGTACCGCCCTTCCGAATATACAAGCGTATGTAAAACGTCCCATACGGAGCGAAGTCTGTACCACTCGTATCGCGGGTAAACTTGTGCCCGGGATACGAGTCGTACAGCCCCCCCTCCCCCCGCGTATTTCCACACGTCCCCCCCGTAAGTCAGCACTGTACCCCCGTATGTCAGCACCGTACCACCCCATGTCCGCACCGTACCCCAGCCCCGTACTTGTACGCACCGTACCCCAGCACCGTACCCCAGCCCTGTACTTGAACGCACCGTACCCCAGCACCATACCCCAGCCCCGCACTTGGATGCACCGTACCCCAGCACCACACTTGTACGCACCATACCCCAGCCCCGTACCCCAGCCCCGTGCTTGAACGCACCGTACCCAAGCCCCGTACATGTACGCACCGTACCCCAGCCCCATACTTGGACGCACCGTACCCAAGCCCCATACTTGTACGCACCGTGCCCCAGCACCGTACCCCAGCCCCGTACTTGGATGCACCGTAACCCAGCACCATATCCCAGCCCCGTACTTGGATGCACCATACCCCAGCACTGTACCCCAGCCCCGTACTTGGGCGCACTGTACCCCAGCACCGTACCCCAACCCTGTACTTGGACGCACCGTACCCCTGCACCGTACTTGTACGCACCGTACCCCAGCACCGTCCCCCAGCATCGCGTATGTACAGACCTTACAACAACATTGCGTATGCGAGCACGGTACAACAGCATCGCGTATGGATGCACCTTACATACGCGAAAACGACTCCTACTGAACCAGGACACTGTAAAACAGCACAAGGAGGGTCAATTCGACTCGCACAACACCACAAAACACGTCTACAGTACAAAAAACATCAAAATGACTGACCTGGCACATCCAAACAGGTAAACAGAGGCCCAAACTCACAACCACCTCTTATAACACACCCACCAAAAATTCAAACTCAGGCCCACCCACATATGGACCAATAAAAAGGGCCCACACACACAAACCATGAGCCTTTGCAACAGACTCACTACAGCTACAGAGCACACCCAAACAACTGCACCCATACACCTTAACATATACACCTTCACACACACTCCTTCACACAAACCCCCTCTCCACATTCCCACACACACCTTCACATTCATACCCACACACCCACAACCATCCACACCCTCACCCCACACCATGCCCACAGACAAGAATCCAAAGTTCACAAGGGAGGAGCTGGACATCCTTGTCAACAAAGTCATCAGAGTCCAGCCACAGCTCTTTGGAACATCGGTCAGACAGACCAGCATAGCCGAAAAATCACACCTGTGGCAGAGGATCGTCGATAGGGGAATGCTGTTGCGCCCATCAGAAGGACCAGGAATGAATGCCAAGCCAGGTGGTACAATCTGCAGAGGGCAGTCAAGCGCAAAATGAACGAGGACTACGCCCAGAGCAACATCACTGGAGGTGGGCTGACCCGCAGTCCGGTACATTACCATCCCTGGGAGGAGAAGGTGATGGCCCTGCTTCCGCCGGTGGGAGTACACGGAGTCGAAGGAGTTGCAGAGCCTGGTGAGTACACAAACAACTTACGTAACATGGGGGTAATGGCATCCACACCCCAACTACACCAAATGCATGCAACTACCCCCAAGCCATCACCGGACACCACCACACTCAAAAACAACGCTCATACCACTAACATGTGTATGCCCCGTCTACAAAGCAAGGCCATGCCATGTCCCAGGCTACACGAAGCACAAATCCAAGACTGGATGTCTGGGATGATGGGAGGGTGGGGCTCACAAAACACATTGTTCAACTCTGAATCAGACACCATTGCCCTCAGCCCATAAGGCCCAGGTACATACCCATGCACCATGCTCAATGCACAGGGACTGGCAAAGTACTGACAAGCCCTCCTGTGACCACTGTAAACTCAAACACCAACACCACAAGCTCAGATATCTAGGACAGGAACTCACACTCACTGTCATGCCAGCATGCACCATGAGGGGACAGATACATCACCTGGGAGACCCACAGCCAAATCACACTGCGCCCACCAGCAGACCCTGTCACACACACCCCTTACACAAGCACACACCCCCGGGGCAGGCAATGGATTTACCCACTCTTACAATGGACATGTGACACAACAAGATCAATCCATAGCCAAAGAAGCATCCAAGCCAAAAATCTACATGTCAAACACTCAGGAGAACATATCAATCTGTCCCCTGCAACATACCCATCCACAAGTGAACAGTGAGGGGAATGCTAGGCACATACAACTACCTGGAGGAACTGTGCCAACTTGAATATGTATGAAACATGGATGTCGCATGAAACAGCATTAACATTGTCTCTCTATCACACACAGGGCAGCGTCATGGATCTCCCCCCAACAATGGGGGGAAGAATCACAGTCCCAGGCTCGGGAGGAACCTGATCCCACCGGCAGCGACGCCTCTCAACACTCCGCGGATGACCCCAACCCACCTGGACCCTCTGGTGTCCAAGCCCCTGCAGCACCTGCCTCAGGTAAATCTGTGCCAACCACCACCCCCATTCCTGCCACATCCCAGGAGACACCCAGGAGCCCTGTCCGCACTGAACAACTGAGCCAGTCTGACCTGGAGGGACAAGGTTCGCCGGGCACCCAGGAGGAGGCAGACAACCCCGCAACTGCCATCCCTCAGGGGTCCCATAGACCCAATGTGCCCACAACGGCAGGCCAGGCTCATGTGGGCAGGGGTGGTGAGAGTGGAGGCAGGCGGAGGCGAGAACCTGACCAGCCAGCTGAAGGGACCGGTATGTCACACATACGCAACATCATGGACGCATTCCGACGTGACACCAGAGCCATCGGCCAGGTAGTGGAGACCCTCACAGAGATTAAGAACCAGCAGGCCGAGCAACACGCCAGTCAACAACAACACCAAGGACGGATGAAGGCAAGACTGGTTGAGCTCCTGGCGGTACAAACGGACATAAGCCGTTCACTCCATCGGATCGCTGACAACATGGGCAACCTTCCCTGTGCCACCAGGCAAAGACCAACACCAGCCACAGGGAGGGAGGAGAAGGAGGATTCATCCGACGGAGCGTCCCAAACATCGTCAAGGCCGGCATCTGAGGGTCCCGCGAGGAAGGTGGGTCGTCCACGGAAAAGGCAGCGGACCATCCACATCTCCCAGGTCACCTGGCCTGACATCTGGCCTTCATGCGCAACAGCAGCACCTCATCCACTGACATTCTCTGCCACATGGACTTGCTGGTCACAGTCTGACCAATGATAACAAACACTGTGGACTCTGATGACTTCAAATGCAAAGGATCCCATCTCCCCCTGTGAACTTTGGATTCTAGGCACACTGTATAGCACCTATTTTCACCCACAATAGACGCCCCCCCACCGAGAATAAAACTACATTTCTTTAATTAGATGTTGTAGTCATTTTGCATGAGTCCACAACATATGTGTGGGGAAATGTCAAACTATGCTTGACTGTTAAATTAACCCCAGCCATCCATACCCTGGGATCTGAGTCTGGTACAGGACACACATGGGTCACAATGTATCATCCAATACAGACATGGAGCACAATACTCACCCGTGATGGCCTCAAGCTGCTGAGGGGGGGCTTGCAATACTGTGCGGACAGACCAATTTGGAAGAGCATCATTAAGGTGTAGAGGGCATGGCTCATGTGGAGGTGCCCGGGGAGGGAGTCCCAGGTATGTGTAGCCAGGTGGGAGAACTATGTCCTGCATGCTGGAGTTCAGTGGATGTGAAGAATGTTGGGCAGGGCAAGGTTGGATGCACGGAGTTGGCCCAACGGGGTCTTGGATGACAGACGTCCAAGGTTGGTTTGGGGTCTGGGGTTGTGGACTGCCTCCTGAGTGTGAAGGTCATCCTGCAGCAGACAGTGATCCATTGCAGCTATCTCAGGTGGACGGTGATGTGGCTGGGGCACGGAATGTTGAAGCTGAGGTGTGCAGATGCACCCTGGATGTGGACAAGTTTTCCGCGAGATTGGCTGTACTTGCTCCGTAGAGGGCGGGGCTGTATTTGACACGGCTGGTATCGTGGACCTGGGGGACGGTCTGTCTTGCCTTGGAGTGGATCTATCTGTGAGTCATGTGCATCATGCGGAGGGTGTTGCAGGATGAGGTACAGATGCTGGTGAGTTGCATGGCAATTGTGAGCGACGAGTCCATGATGCACACCATCTTGTGTGCGTGGCCACTGGGTGCTGGTGCAGTGCCCTGGTGGGTGGGACACAAGGAGTTGACCCAGCTGTAAGGGGACAATCCTCAGATGATTACCTCAGTCCTGTACAAGTCCAGCCTCAGGTGGCTGATGTTCAGCCATTCATCAACGGACCTCATGCCTTCTTGAAGGTTGGAACTGGCAATGACTGTGTCTTTGGTGAGGGTGAGGAGCAGCTGGCTGTCAATGGCATACGAGATGATGATGAGGTTGTGTGCGAATGTGATGGTGGAGAGGGGGGTCATGGACACATTGAAGATTGACACGCTGAGAGATGAGCCCTGGGCCATGTGCCAGATGACGCCACTGTACTACATACTGAAGGCTTGAGTCCCACTCCCATGGCCTTGCTGGTGAGCCACTTGGTGATTTCATCCTAGTCCATCCCCTGGATACCAGTGTTGGAGATGTGTGAGCTGACAGTGTGTGAGCACATCATGCATAATGCTGTGGAGAGGTCAAGGGGGTGGCCTCACCATTGTTGATCAGGGCAAAGTTGTCAGTGTTGGTAGCAATGATGACGGTTGCAATGGGGTGATTACTGTGGAAGACGGTCTTGTGCAGGTTTCCTGGAGCTCTTTGCGTGGAGGAAGTTTGTCAGTTGCTCGTTGACTGTCTTCCTGATGACATTTGCTGGCTAGGGAAGCACGTTGAGGTTCCTTGAGAGCCAGCGTTCCTGCCGTCCATTGTCTAAGAAGGGCCTGGGTCACTGTATGCCTCTATCTACCATGGAATGTGGCTAACTCCAAAGATACATACATGACGTGCTGGACGGGGGCTACAAGGATGGGGAATGATGTGGTTGAGACGTTGTGTGGGAAGGGTCCTGATGGAGATCCCCAGGGGATGTTGCACATGAGCCGGGTGTTGAATCTCCTGATGATGGCAGTCCAAAACCTGAGGGTGGTTGGTCATGCGTATAATAGTGCGTTCTGCCTCTGTGTGCCAAGGCTTGCGTGTATGTCCATGAGCTTGCAGTGGTAGAAAGTTGCAAGGGATTGGCTCAGCCTTGCAAGGGTGGGGTGTCTTTTGGATGGAGAGCTGATGTCAGTGCACTCACGATGCTGATGAGCTTCTTGATGTCGTGCTGTTTTTTGTCCTCGTCCCCATCTGAAGGATCTCCAATTGTCCTTGCTGATGATATGGCGATGGCTGTGTGTGCCGTTTTCCAGGGTTGTAAGGCCACTGATGGTTATTTGTGCTTCAAGCTGTGCACAACAGTCCTGCTTGACGTGTATGAGTCCAGTAGGTCTGCCTTGTCCCAGGTGGCTTAATTGTTGATGTGCGTCACAGGAAAGTCCGTCAACGTGGCTAGATTGTTGGACCAGTTGCTGATCCAGTGTGTGAGGTTGCAGGGTGTGGCGGTGGTGTTGGTTCCAGTGTCCCACACAGCATGTCTGTGTTGACTTACATCAAGCATCTTTGGGGGATTGGTAGCGGGGTGTGTGGCAGTGTGTTGCCCGTCCGAGATGTGGATGCTAATGTGGATGGACCAATGAAGGATGCTGGTGTTGTTCTCTTCCAGCCAGAAGTTCCTGGCCCACAGCCACATATATCCTGTGGATGTGAGGGCGTGCGTGACGATGGACGTGTTGATGGCTTTGCAGAATTGTGGATGTAGGCCTGGAGATCTGTAGATGAGTGTTACTCCGATGGTTTGCAGGGGGTTTGTGCCAAACCGGGTTTGTGACCCTGAGTGCGTACTTGGGAATAGATATCAATTCATCCTCCGGGATTGTTGAGTGCCATCCCTGCGGGTGCTCTTGTATCCATCTGAGATGGCAATGAAAATGTTGTGTGCTGAGGATGCTTTCATCCAGGTCACTGTCATGATGGTGATGTGTGGGCCTGTTGTGTTGAGGAGGTAACAGAGTAAAATGGCGTGCTGTTGGACGGAGCCGGTGTGGAGTAGGAGGGACATGACCTGGTTGGTGTGACAGGGCCTGGAAGGCGGGGCAGCGCTGTGTAGGCAGTTGGAGTTGCACACTCAGCATGCGAAGGTGTGGTGTGTGCGCCTAAGGTACGCCTGAGAGCAGGCGGTTGATTTTAGCTTGGACAGTGCTTGGAGGGTGGCTGCAACATGAGACTGTTGTGTGATGTGGGTCATGCAAGGACATGAGGGTTGTGCAATGTGCACGTTGCATGCGCTGACGGTCCTGCCTTTGGCACCGCCTGGCCGCAACAGTGGCACAGACCAGCTAATGACAGCCTAATGAATGGGTGGAGGGAGGATCGGAGGAGCATCTTGGAGGCGTGTGGGTTGCAGAATCGGGGAACTTGGTGGGCCCTTGCCGCAGGGCCCGCAGCAGCAGGGGGCATGTACTGGAAACTAGGCCAAAAGTAGCACACAAAGACAAGGATGTCAGAAAGGACAACTGCAACAGGTGCATGTAAAGGAAGGAGTGTCAGGTTACTCATGGCTCACCCAGAGAAAATGGATGAACAATCACCAAAGATGACTGACACAGGATCAGGAAACAGAAGGCCGAGCTGCGCACAGGAGACACACCCTCAGCAGGCGTTGACGGCCTGTTGGTGGGAGCAACCTGCCCAAATACATACACAACCATGGACTTCATGCACAATAGAGATTATTATCCATGAAGAACTGCATGCATTTTGCCGAACTACACATACACTCATATGCACAATCTTTGACAACTATGCCTGAGATGATGCATGCAAAGTGGCAAGAGTCCTGCATTGACAGAGATGAGGCACTTCGGAGGGTGAGGAACACCTTTATTACTCAACCTCACACTGAGGGAAATGCATCAATATGAACAGACTCACAGGTCATTTGACTGAACATGTGGAACCTACGCTGGACACCCCCTTCACAACACGGATGTTGTGAATCCTAATGAACTGGCACACAAGTTAAGGGGATGAGCCAAACACCTCCTGCTGCACACAGAGAGGCTGGAATTCCCCATTGAGCCCGTCATGGGGATGTCTCACACTATGTCCACCCGTAGCATCCCATATGTTTCAGAGGAAATTTTTACACACATTGATACCTTCATCAGAATCCAAAAACCATTACAGATGAATGTCACAAAGGGTGACTGTCAATTCATGGGAGTCATGCTACACGTTATGTGCCCCATGGTGAGTCGACATTTATGCATGGTAACACAACATGCACAGAAGCAGTCCCCACACATTCCAAACATGTACCACTCCCAAAATGCCTTGCTGCAATCCTTACCCAAAATGAAATTTCCCCATGTCCGTGCATGGAACGCTGATTCAGCACACGTTGCAATACTCATGAGGAATAGCAGGAGGACAAGGATGACACGAGCAGACAACATGCGCAAGAACCTGTGAATGACAGACACACAAGAAGTGAGCTAAAATATTTTTCTCCACGTACATGGTCATTGACTGAACAGGAACAATGTTGTACGCATGCAAATTTAAAAGAAAGTGTCCCTGCTAAAATGTGCGGAATGACATCATCACTCGAGTGACACATCAGAACACACATCTAAGTCACTTAGCATACAGTCAGCTGGACACACACATTGCAACACATGCCACCCAAGGCTACAAGCGTGCACACTCAGACCCAGTGACTCACCATTATGAGAAGAAGTTGCGTATGAGCTGACTCCGGATATCCTCCTCCTCACTTGCCTCGTGAGCAAGCTCTTCATCCTCCACGGGTGGATGTTCCTGCTCATCCTGCTCCAGGATGAGTGGCACTGCCTTCTCCACTGCCATGTTGTGCAGCATGCAGCACATGAGGGAGATTTTGCAGACCTTCGCCGGTGCATATGGGAGGGACCCGCCTGTCTTATGAAGGCACCGGAATCGGCTCTTAAGGAGGCCAAACGTTCTCCCAATCACTCGCCTGGTCTGCCCGTGTGCTTTGTTGTACCGGTGATCTGCAGCTGATCTTGGGTTTCGGAGAGGCGTCATCAGCCATGGCATGTTGGGATAGCCAGAGTCCCCTACATGGGAACATCATGTAAATAAGTGGGTCAGGAGATGCCGTAAGAGCCAGAGATACCGCAACACACAGGACAAACAGATTATACCCACCAACAAGACATGCTCGTTCGTTGTGCAGCCGCAGCACCATTTGTGGCACCCTGCTACGCCTCATGATGTAGGCATTGTGTGCTGACCCTGGAAAACATGCACAGACATGGGAAATCAGCATGTTAGCAAGACACACCACAAGGGCATTTATAGAGTGGTAATGTTTACGGTTGCGATAGGCTACCTCCTGTGCCTGTGGTGGTACCAAAGCCACATGTGTCCCATCAATGGACCCAATGACATGGGGCATCCCTACCAGAGCATAGAAATCACCCTTGACACCTGTCAACTCCTCGGGAGTCGGAAAATGGATGAATTCATCAAGGTGCTCCAACATGGCTGCCAAAACATCACGCAGGACACAGGCGAACTTTGTCTGTGACATACCACCAACATCAGCTATGGTGATTTGAAACGTACCTGTGGCAAAAAAATGTAGGGCTGCCATCACCTTCATCTTGGGGGTCAGCGCAGTGGTATACCTGTGTCGCGGTAGGAGGTGTGGTGCCACCTTGGTGGTCAAGTCCTCAATCAACTGTTGAGTGAATCTGTAACGTCGGATGCAGGCACGTTCCCTCATGGCACCCAAGTCTGGCATTGGTCGGGGAACAAGCGGTGCCCTGCAGAAAATTGTGATGAATGACGAAGATTGAGAGCATAACAACTTCAATGTCAATGAACAGAGCACATGCTCAACTGCTACTACACATCTGCTAAATACAGAGTCTGGTGTGTGCACTACATCCAGGACACGTATGCTAGCTTGGTGATACTCCTACGAAAAGCCAGATACACCCGTTCATTGGCAAGTCTACATGACATGCCCTGAAACGAGCTGGGGGTCAGTCTGAGTGAACAGCCAGAGACATCACAGGAGAGACATACATCAGCATAGCTGCCTTTAAAGGATGTCATCTCATACAGACAGCTGACGGCAAGCTAGACGCACAGGTCACATGGAATGTCAAATGTACAGATCACACACATTGCGATGAAGGGGTACACGTGAAAACAGAAAACACAGACATTGAGATGACGCAGATATGTCCTGAAGTGAAAATATCATGTCTGATGCATACACACCCAGCTTACCTGGGAATCCACATGTGGCATGGTGTGTGTAGATGTGTGCCATGCCCATCTCCACACAGACACATGTTGGATGCAGCAACAGCAGATGTAGTTGACGGAACAGTAACAGCAAGCTCATGGGAACACATGACAAATACATGACATAGTCACATCGGGACACGCTGATTGTGAAATGTCAGTTGTTAGTGTCCCTGTCCCTGGCATCAGGGGACAGTTGCGGGTGGTGGTGACTGTGCCATACCAGTGATGCTGTGCTTGACACGTTTGTACTACAGGCACACATGTGCAAAGTGTGAAGGGGAAGTGTGCCACATAGTGCCCCATCACACATGACATGTGTACACAGGTCATCACACATCAATTGTGCAACTACATGAGGAGACATGTGCAATATCACTGCCTGACACACCTAGGCCCTGCACATGAAAGTCTGCAATGACAATGACTTGATGTACAGCCTCCTATCACCAGTGTAAGTGTGTGAAACACACCATACACACGCTCTGAGAGCGTATGTATGGTCCGTATCACTATAGTAGTGGTGCCGTAGGAGTACGCGTGGTACGGACCGTACACACGCTCTCAGAGCATATGTACGGTCCATATCACTATAGTAGTGGTGCCGTAGGAGTACACGTGGTACGGACCGTACACACGCTCTCAGAGCGTATGTACGGTCCGTATCACTATAGAAGTGGTGCTGTAGGAGTACGCATGGTACGGACCGTATGCACGTTGTGTGTACGGTCCGTATCACTATAGTAGTGGTGCTGTAGGAGTATGTGTGGTACGGACCGTACACACACTCTCAGAGCGTATGTACGGTCCGTATCACTATAGTAGTGGTGCCGTAGGAGTACGCGTGGTACGGACCGTACATACGCTCTCAGAGCGTATGTATGGTCCATGTCACTATAGTAGTGGTGTCGTAGGAGTACGCGTGGTACGGACCGTACACACGCTCTCAGAGCGTATGTACGGTCCGTATCACTATAGTAGTGGTGCCATAGGAGTACACATGGTACAGACCGTACACACGTCATGTGTACAGTCCGTATCACTATAGTAGTGGTGCCGTAGGAGTACGCGTGGTATGGACCATACACACGCTCTCAGAGCGAATGTACAGTCCGTATCACTGTAGTAGTGGTGCCGTAGGAGTACGCATGGTACGGACTGTACATACGCTCTCAGAGTGTATGTATGGTCCGTATCACTATAGTAGTGGTGCCGTAGGAGTACGCGTGGTACGGACCAGTCCGTATCACTATAGTAGTGGTGCCGTAGGAGTAGGCGTGGTACGGACCGTACACACACCGTGTGTACGGTCCGTATCACTATAGTAGTGGTGCCGTTGGAGAACGCGTGGTACGGACCGTACACACGCTCTCAGAACGTATGTACGGTCCGTATCACTATAGTAGTGGTGCCGTAGGAGTACGCGTGGTCTGGACCGTACACACGTCGTGTGTATGGTCCGTATCACTATAGTAGTGGTGCCGTAGGAGTACGCATGGTATGGACCATACACACGCTCTCAGAGTGTATGTACGGTCCATATCACTATAGTAGTGGTGCCGCAGGAGTACGCGTGGTACGGACCGTACACACGCTCTCAGAGCGTATGGACCATACACACGTCGTGTGTACAGTCCGTATCACTATAGTAGTGGTGCCGTAGGAGTACGGATGGTAAGGACCATACACACGCTCTCAGAGTGTATGCACGGTCCGTATCACTATAGTAGTGGTGCCGTAGGAGTACGCGTGGTACGGACCGTACACACGCTCTCAGAGCATATGTACGGTCCGTATCACTATAGTAGTGGTGCCGTAGGAATACGCATGGTACGGACCGTACACACACACGTACTCCTACGGCACCACTACTATAGTGATACGGACCGTACACAGGCTCTCAGAGCGTGTGTACAGTCCGTATCACTATTGTAGTGGTGCTGTACGTGTACGGGTACGTGTGAAATGCACCGTACATGTTTTTTTTAATCAAAAATTACATAGGGGACAAGTATTAGGCCCAAAATGCATGCTGGTCGTCATGGATACAGAGATTTCAGTTGCAATGTGGCCATCATGTGGGCTTGAAAAGTCAGTTGGCCCAAAAATTACAATGTAGGAAAAGTGGTGTTTGCCTTGCTATGATGCTCAAAATTTGAACCATGCAAATTTGTGTCATTGGTGTATGTTTAAAGGGATTGGAGGAAACGTAGGATGTAAATGAGTCTAACCAATCACTCTGTACTCCTGTAAATGAAAGCCCCCAGCAAGACAGAACCCATGAGAGGGCAATTGCCTGCACAACTTTCCTGTCGACCACACTGCTGCTGTCTGTGCTACCTCTGGCACCATGTCGCGGACTGTGGAGAGGGCCCAGCCATTCACACTTGAGGAGAATGAGGCCTTGCTGAATGTCCTCCTCCCACAGTACCCCAGCCTGTATAGGTGACCAGGGAAGCAGGTGAGTGCTGACCCCACTACCTTTGACTGTGCACCTGTTTCGTGGCTGTCACTTCTGGCATTGTGTCCAGGTGTGACAGACATGCAATGAGGTATAGAGTGGGTCCCAAGGGGGGAAAGGCTTATGTCAGTCATGCAGAGCATGAAGTAATTCCTGTGTGCACTCCTCACTTGCATTGTGCTTACAGTGACATTCACTGCATAGTGCATGACACATTCAGCATGGCAAATCCTTGGTGGCATTTTTTGGCTATTGTCCTGAGGTGATTCAGTGGTCCCCCCGGTGTGACAGGTGACTGCACCCACAGATGTGTATGAGTTGAGGGGAGCTGTGGTAAGAGTGTCCAAGTGATGTGTACACCCTCCTGGACATTGATGTGTGTGAAGGTTCCTTGTCATGTGGGTGAGTGTCTATGTGAAGTGTTGCACCACAGCTGCATGGAGGAGGCAACAGCACTACCCATCCGATGTGAGGAGTAAGCAATGCTGTGTGTCAGACTTGCTGAGCTAGCCTGACACCTGTGACACCCCACAGGCAAGTGGCACATGTGCAGAGTGAGGTATGTATCCGCTGTTGCCTATGGCAGGTGATTTATCTGTGCCTGTGTGTGTCTGTGTACTCTGCTGAGGTTGCATCAGTGGGCTAGGGCATGTAACTGCTTGGAGGTGCTGTCCATCAGCCTGGTGTTGCATGTGATGCACAGTGTGTGCCATGATCAGGGAGTGTGTCGCACCACTCCTGCCACCTGTGTAGTTTCAATGCCATTGTTAGAAATGGGATTTCTGGTTGGCTAGGGCTTGCGCCAAAGCCAGGCAGAAACCACCACTCTAAGTCAGGGCTGGGGAGTTACACGCCAAAGATAACCCCTGCTCACCCCCTTGGTAGCTTGGCACGAGCAGTCAGGCTTATCCCGGAGGCAATATGTAAAGCGTTTGCGCGCACACACAGCAACAACACCAAAGGCCCACCACAAAAGAAACTCCACACAAGGTTATATATAAAAATAGCCTTTGTATGATACCAAAACACATTAGATAATATTCACACAATTTACACTGTGCCAACTGGCACTGGGCGGAATTTACAGGGGACTATTTACACAAGACAGGGCCACATGGACCACTGTCAGAATTAGCACAACTCACCAAATTGTAAATGTAGAAATGTAGAACAAATAATAAATGTAGCGCACAACCAGTAACCACTGGTAAGAGGTAAGTACACCCTACGCAATCCTAAACACCTTAGGCATATATCACGCAGGGAACCATGAACGCACTAGCACAACCTATACTAGGAAAAACCATCCCCTACACATAGGCACAGTTAGGAATAAACATAGCAGAGAGGCAATGCACATAAAAGGTAGAGCAAATCTGAAATGTAGCACACAACCAGTAACTACTGGTCAAAGTTGGGAATAGAACATTAAGCATACAGGCAATGCACAGGCACAAAAGTACATATGTAAAAATAATCATGTACCTTAGGAGAGGGCAAAACACAAGAAACTGTCCCCAGGCCAACTTGGCCTTTCAGGGGCTCAAACGTCCTTCTTCTAAAATGTCAGTGCTGGGCTGCGCAGGCAGCCAAGGAAGAATGCGCAAGGATTTGGAGGGCCTAAACGATGCAGCTGCCCACTACTTGTTGGGCAGCTGTGGAAATGATCATGGGCACCAGCGTGCCCTCTGAGCCTCTCTCCGGGACTCGGTGCTCAAAAAGCCCCCCCCTGGATATGTAAAAGAAACAACATCCTTGTCACCGTTGCAGCTGCCCGCTCTCTCTCGCGGTACAGCTGGAATGGGGCCTGGCACCACTGTGCCTTACGAAGGAATGCCCCCGAGTCCCCCTCCAGGACTCAACAAAGAACTGCCCCAACACATTGCAGCTGCCCGCTTCTGCGGCGCAGCTGAGAAGATGTCGCCGGCACCGAAGATGTGCCCCGAGTGGCACCAACACTGCGGGGTATTCAGCCCCCTCTCACTCACTGGGGGCGCACCGGCAGCTTTTCCTGGGGCCCCGTGGGTGGGGGCAGGCACCGGCAACATGCTTTGGCTCTCTCCCACCCCCGGGCCCCTCCTCACCTGGTCGGTGGTTCCTTTCCTGGTCTGGGGTCACAGGAGCGCAGGGTGGGCTCCCAGCTGCTTCCTGCTTCTCTTGTCAGCGCGGGGCTCTCCTTCACCGACGGAGGCGGGGTAGGCTCCCGCCCTTCATCCAGACTCCCGGCTTCTTTTCCTGGTCTCCGTCACAGGAGCGCGGGGTGGGCTCCTGTCCGCTTCCTGTTTAAACCATGCCCACGTCTTCACCGAGGCTGCCTGGCTTCCTGGCCAAGCCAGGTTGCGGCGGTGATTTTCCTTCGGTCTCGGCAATGCTGGGCCAATACGGGCTAGGTTCCCGTTTCTCTGACCACTAAAATAGCGGGGTGAGCACCCGTAATTTAAATAAAAGAGATAAGCGGGGTGGGCACCTGCGAAGTACTCCACTACGGGGTAGGCTCCCGTCTTTTGCTCAAAATACGGCCGGCAATGCGGGGTGGGCTCCTGTGCCGCAAATAAGTACAATCGCGGGGGGGGGAATCTCCACGCCGGGGATTCCTTTTTCAAAAATGATCGCAGCCTGCGGCTGCAGTGGAACACCAGCAGGGCTGCTCCTCTTGGGCCACCAAACAGAGCGCTCACCAGCAAAAATAAAGATATAGCGCTTCCCAGGCGCTTGAAGGCAAGGTTCAGGAGCAAAGTTCTAGGAAGGTAGGGGGCAAGGGCTGGGCCCAGGGGCCAGCTCACAGGGCCCTCCACGCAGGGAGGCAGTCCCCAGTGGCGGTCCTCCTGGCGCCCAGCAGCAGGCCCCCTCAGTTAGGATCAGCAGAGAACCCTTTACATGGGGTCACGGCCCCTTTTTATACACAGGTTACCTTTGTTTCTTGCAGGGAAGGGGCGAACCAGATGCAACTGGTTCCTGAGCCCTTTGTTTTGCTCAGCCCCTCTCCCTATTCACAGAACAGGCCAGGGTCATCAGTCGCACCACAGGGGGCAGAGCCAGCATTGTGTGGGGAAAGCCCAGCCCTATTCAGGTCCCAGGTGTACTCCTCCCCCTCATCAATATGCAGATCTCTCCACTCACCACTGGGGCAGACCCATCCTGACTCCTGGAGCCAGGCACACCGGCCAATCACACACCAGAGAGTCACCTCACATTTATGCCAGCGTCTAGAAGTGGCACTTCTACACTAGCCAAAGTAACGCCACACACATCATCGCGCAGCATTCACTCTCACGAGTTCGCACATACCAAACTCAACCCTGCACTCCCCACGCATCAGGAACTACAATGGACACACACATTCCCCATGCATTCCTATGGGAGGGCAGGTCAGTCTCATTCAATGTAACCCAGAGCGCACGCACTTTACACTGGGACGCAGTGTTAAAGCGCCTAGAGGCCTATAACCAATTACACGACATAGGGAAAAAGCTAGGATAATCGCAAAAAGTTTTGGTGTGAACCTGCCAGAAGGGCCAAGTCCAACACAACCCCCTTCCAGCCAAAACGCAGGGGAGACCAATCACCACCGTGATGGTCTTCCCTGCTTGGGGCGATAAAACACGGACGCAGGCCCGACACGGTAGGGACACTCTCCGGTTTTACGCCAATCTGAACCCACGTGGTTCCCACTGTAAAAGCTCGGAGGACCAACGGCGCTACCCCACTGGTACTCTTCAGCTGTCTGCAGCCAGGACCAGGCCCTAGGCCATCCACTGGTCCTTGCCTATCCACAGAGTGGGGGGTAGTAACCCATGGCACATAATAACCATTCTTTACTCTACTCCTCATCAGGGCAGTTCTAAACTGCCACTGATCCTCCAGCCTAGGGCCTGTACCCTCAAGCTGACCAACAGTCACGGGCGAGGCTCTCCTCCCCTACCTCTCCTTCTAGGGTTCCGCCCTCTCTTCCTCTGAGAGGTGACCTCGTAACACAATTCCCCCACCAGCTCAGGACCTCTCCCTGAGAACTGGTCTCCCAACCTAGGGTTTAACCCCTCAGGTTGCACCGGGTTCAGAGGCGAGGACTCCCTCCCTCAGCACCCCCTTCCAGAGTCCGGCACCCTCCCAACTGGAGTGGTGCCCCTAGCAGCTACATCGGTCAGGACACTGCTTACAGTTGCCCTTCCCTCCAGGTCAGGCTGATGCTGAGCCTGGCCTCCCAACCAGGGGTCTAAACCCTTTGGCTGAGTACTTGCCTGGCACTCCAGGACTTCTCAGGACTCACACAGTATCCCCCCGAGGGTAACATATGCCTCATATGTTGCATGACAGTCTGCCTGGCGCAGATCTCCCGTCCCCTGTCCACCTGACAGTACGTGAGGATCCCCCTGGTCAGACATGTGGTCACCATGGTCACCTCTAGGAGACTCAGCCATCCCGGGTGGTCCCGGACCCACTGGTTCCTCCACTGGGGAACACAGCCCTCTGCCACCCCTCTCGCTGGACTTCAGTACCCTCCCTACTGGAGCGGCACTGCCAGACACCAGAACCACAGGAGTTCTACTTACAGATGCTCCAGGTTCTCCATACACTAGGTGATCCTCCTCAAATGGACTAACAGGGCAGCCTAGGCCCCGACCTGGTGTTCCCTGAAGAAACCATCCAGGCTCTGAGACTGGGTTTCGGGCATCTGGGGACTCGAAGTCACACACTCACTCCTACTCCACTGAGGTAGGTCGTAAACCCCTACACCCCGCTCACTACTCTGGGACCTAGCTGGGCTACTCTAAACCTCTTCTCCAATACAGGACGGGAAGATACCTGAGCCACTACTTTTAGAATCGCTTTCCCCTGTCTCCTCAGCCCTTCGGGCACTTTCCCAGCGGTCCGCTTTTATTGCAAGGCCCCAAGGACAAAAGGAGTTATACCTTAACAGATATTGGCGCAACCCGGGATAACAACTACTGAGCATCTGCTCTTTGATAATCATATTGACCGCTCCATCCAAATCCTGTTCCGGGTTAATCCCAAGCCACTCCATCAGTGCATCATGACAATCATCCACAAAATACCACCACGACTGGTGAGACAGCTGCTTCTTACTGTCCCTGAACTTCAACCTGTACTCCTCCTCTCGGGAACAAGGTACCATACTCGGGGAACTGGGATTGGGACATCCTGCACTGGACTCTATATCGCTGCCACCACTGGACTGTACCCTCCCTGGGGAATCCAGACAACTACAACTGCGCTCGGGGGACAACTTACCCTCCAGAGCTAGTTTCTCTCTGGCAAAGGCCCTCTCTGCCTCTGCCATCATCTCCTGTGCTAGGACCCTCTCGGTCTCCAGCTTGGCATGCTCTATCCTGAGCTTCTCCATGGCCAGCTAATGCTCCCTCTCTTCCCTCCTATCTACCCACTCCTCTGGGGACAGGAAAAGGGAGGGGGCTCTGCCCCTGACACTGGACCCAGCAAGGGACTCCCTACCTATGGGGTCTTCACTATCCTGTCACTTCCTTCCTCCTCTTCAGACTCCTCAGGGCTCCCCTCAGACCCACCACCTTCTTGGCGTGCGGCCCGGGCCCTCTCCTCCTCACTGCGCTCACGTTCCCATTCATCCTTTTGCCATTGGATCAGGTTCTCGCTAAGTTTTGACTGGGAGTCTGACACACTCACTGCTATGCCTCTCTCCTCACAAAACTCAACCAACTCCCCCATACTGTATCTAATCAGACCACAGAAATTTAAAGCAGACTCCATTTTGGCAGGACGCTCAGGGACACGTGCAACACAAGGGACCTAGGTGTCTGAGCTGAAGCAAGAGTACACATTTCAAAAATGACACTTTTTAGGAGAAGAATTAAAAAAATAAACCTCAGAACAATAATCCCCAAACACGTGATTATCTAAAATGCAGAGTTTTGTAGTGCAGCCAGCCGTCGCTGTGGTACTGCGCAAACGCAAGTCCTAATCCCACCGCTGATCACCAATGTTAGTTATGGGATTTCTGGTTGGCTAGAGCTTGCGCCAAAGCCAGGCAGAAACCACCACTCTAAGTCAGGGCTGGGGAGTTACACGCCAAAGATAACCCCTGCTCACCCCCTTGGTAGCTTGGCACGAGCAGTCAGGCTTATCCCGGAGGCAATGTGTAAAGCGTTTGCGTGCGCACACAGCAACAACACCCAAGGCCCACCACAAAAGAAACTCCACACAAGGTTATATATAAAAATAGCCTTTGTATTATACCAAAACACATTAGATAATATTCACACAATTTACACTGTGCCAACTGGCACTGGGCGGAATTTACAGGGGACTATTTACACAAGACAGGGCCACATGGACCACTGTCAGAATTAGCACAAATCACCAAATCAAAAATGTAGAAATGTAGAACAAATAATAAATGTAGCGCACAACCAGTAACCACTGGTAAGAGGTAAGTACACCCTACGCAATCCTAAACACCTTAGGCATATATCACGCAGGGAACCATGAACTCACTAGCACAACCTATACTAGGAAAAACCATCCCCTACACATAGGCACAGTTAGGAATAAACATAGCATAGAGGCAATGCACATAAAAGGTAGAACAAGTCTGAAATGTAGCGCACAACCAGTAACTACTGGTCAAAGTTGGGAATAGAACATAAGCAATCAGGCAATGCACAGGCACAAAAGTACATATGTAAAAATAATCATATACCCTAGGAGAGGGCACAACACAAGAAACTGTCCCCAGGCCAACTTGGCCTTTCAGGGGCTCAAACGCCCTTCTTCTAAAATGTCAGGGCTGGGCTGCGTAGGCAGCCAAGAAAGAATGCGCAAGGATTTGGAGGAGCTAAACGATGCAGCTGCCCACTACTTGTTGGACAGCTGTGGAAATGATCATGGGCACCAGCGTGCCCTCTGAGCCCCTCTCCGGGACTCGGTGCTCAAAAAGCGCCACCATGTTTCAGCTGCCCGCTTCTGCGGCGCAGCTGAGAAGATGTCGCTGGCACCGAAGATGTGCCCCGAGTGGCACCAACACTGCGGGGTATTCAGCCCCCCTCACTCACTGGGGGTGCACAAGCAGCTTTCCCTGGGGCCCCGTGGGTGTGGGCAGGCACCGGCAACGTGCTTTGGCTCTCTCCCACCCCCGGGCCCCTCCTCACCTGGTCGGCGGTTCCTTTCCTGGTCTGGGGTCACAGGAGCGTGGGGTGGGCTCCCGGCTGCTTCCTGCTTCTCTTGTCAGTGCGGGGCTCTCCTTCACTGACGGAGGCGGGGTAGGCTCCCGCCCTTCATCCGGACTCCCGGCTTCTTTTCCTGGTCTCCGTCACAGGAGCGCGGGGTGGGCTCCCGTCCGCTTCCTGTTTAAACCACGCCCACGTCTTCACCGAGGCTGCCTTGCTTCCTGGCCAAGCCCGGGTTGCGGCGGTGATTTTCCTTCGGTCTCGGCAATGCGGGGCCAATACGGGGTATGCTCCCGTTTCTCTGACCACGAAAATAGCGGGGTGGGCACCCGTAATTTAAATAAAAGAGATAAGCGGGGTGGGCACCCACGAAGTACTCCACTACGGGGTAGGCTCCCGTCTTCTTGCTCAAAATATGTCCGGCAATGCGGGGTGGGCTCCCGCGCCGCAATTAAGTACAATCGCGGGGGGGGGAATCTCCACGCCGGGGATTCCCTTTTCAAAAATGATCGCAGCCTGGGGCTGCAGTGGAACACCAGCAGCGCTGCTCCTCTTGGGCCACCAAACAGAGCGCTCACCAGCAAAAATAAAGATATAGCGCTTCCCAGGCACTTGAAGGAAAGGTTCAGGAGCAAAGTTCTTCTAGGAAGGTAGGGGGCAAGGGCTGGGCCCAGGGGCCAGCTCACAGGGCCATCCAGGCAGGGAGGCAGTCCCCAGTGGCGGTCCTCCTGGCGCCCAGCAGCAGCAGCAGGCCCCCTCAGTTAGGATCAGCAGAGAACCCTTTACATGGGGTCACAGCCCCTTTTTATACACAGGTTACCTTAGTTTCTAGGTGCAGGGAAGGGGCGAACCAGATGCAACTGGTTCCTGAGCACTTTGTTTTGTTCAACCCCTCTCCCTATTCACAGAACAGGCCAGGGTCATCAGTCGCACCACAGGGGGCGGAGCCAGCATTGTGTGGGGAAAGCCCAACCCTATTCAGGTCCCAGGTGTACTCCTCCCCCTCATCAACATGCAGATCTCTCCACTCACCACTGGGGCAGACCCATCCTGACTCCTGGAGCCAGGCACACCAGCCAATCACACACCAGAGAGTCACTTCACATTTATGCCAGCGTCTAGAAGTGGCACTTCTACACTAGCCACAGTAACGCCACACACATCGCGCAGCATTCACTCTCACGAGTTCACACATACCAAACTCGACCCTGCACTCCCCACGCATCAAGAACTACCATGGACACACACATTCCCCATGCATTCCTATGGGAGGGCAGGTCAGTGTCATTCAATGTAACCCAGAGCGCAGCACTTTACACTGGGACACAGTGTTAAAGCGCCTAGAGGCCTAAAACCAATTACACGACATAGGGAAAAAGCTAGGATAATCGCAAAAAGTTTTGGTGTGAACCTGCCAGAAGGGCCAAGTCCAACAGCCATGTAGCGCATTGGGGCTTCAACAGAGGCCAATGTTGATATGAGTAAGATGGGATTCCTTGGCAGCATCCTATGCCCTGTTCAACATATCATCGATGTTCAAATGTGTGTCTCTGTGACATGGAGCAGGTGTAGTGATGTTGTCTCACTTTGTCATCCTCGCCTACGAGAAGGGGGAATCTGGAAGCGGCTCGTGAGGGCCGTGAGAGTTGCGGGGGATCGCAGTCGGCGCCTAGCCCAAGTCAGAAAACGGTGCTGGACCCGGCGGATCGCCCGGGTCTAGCTGGGGCTCTCACCTCCACGCCCCCACGGCGGGTGCTGACTCCTCACCACCCACATGATGCGTGTCCTGGCGGTGGTGTTCCCTGACCTGGATAGGCAGTTACAGGAGGGACAGTAGCAAGGAGGGGGTAGGCACCTGTCTGTTTATTGTGTTGTGTGTCCCCAGCTTTTGGAAGTGCTCTGTAGCCTGGATACACTGTCAGGGTTTATATGTACAGTGCATATTCTGTTCCCCAAAGTCAACCGGTGCTCTTATTCGTCCCTTCCCCTGCTTGACATGTGTCCCCTGGTCTGTGTGTAATCACAATTGCACATGGTCATCTAGCCTGCCAGTGCACATTGCTTTCAGCATCATGTGGGAGGGTGGTCAGTGACATGTGTTGTTACCTTGCCAGTGCCCTGTCCTGTTCACTCTGTTGGGGGTCCATATTTGTTGGCACTGATGATGAGTCTCAACATGGGAGTGTGAGGTTTCAAATGAACACCCTTGCAGCATGCATGACCAATGTTGTGGCCTCAGACAGGATGTGCATGAGTGGGAGATATGCATAGTGCCAGGACGGTTGCTCATGTTACAGTCAGATCATTCCAGGAACAAGGAGCAGTGTGCCCACTACAGTCTCCTGAGACACCCTTGCCTCATAATCATGTGTGTCATCCAACACTGTGTCCATTCTCAGTGTATTCAGCATATGTTTGCCTCTGTGGCATTGTTCCCTGACCTCATTTGTATTTATCCAAAGTGTGCTACATGTGTCCACTGGACAGGGAGACCCCATTTGGCTTGTGCACACTCACACTGGGCAGTGCCTGTGTGTCTATTCACAACACTTGTCAACAGGTCTTCATGTTTTCTATGCTTTAGTTTGATGTTTTGTTGTTAAGAACAATAATGTGCCTGCATGACAGATGTCTCCCAAGGAAGTGCACGCCAAACCACCTTTACACCTTCAGGGAACACACTGGCACAATTTTAAAGAAGGCACTGTTCTAATGAGACTGTTTTTCAGATTATACATATACATGTTCCCCCAGTGTTGTGGAAATTGGGTAGGTCCTTGGTTGTTGGTGATACCAACTTACGAGTGTCAAGTCTTCAAGCCCTCCGTGGGCCCATGTATCTGTACTTTCTGCAACAACATTTCTTTCTAATAGTGGCTTCTTTAAAGAAGGCTGCCAGCTTCTTCAATGACTGGGTAAATGTAGTTTTGTGTACACCTCCTTGGGAGCCATCTGTTATGAAGGCACATGTGTGTTCTGTTCACAAAATTGCACATTCCCACATTCGGACCATGTCGATTGTGTCAAGTAATGTGATTCCCAAGGGACCAACTTATTTTCATTTTGCGTTCCAAAGTACTTACAGGTCTCTGAGTGTGGGGACACCTTTGGTATTGAGGTGTGTTACTTTGCCCTGGGTGCACCACTACTGTTTCTTTCAGGGTAAACAAGAGGTGGCATAACTTCATTGTATTGCTGTGCTCACCTGTTCCCAGACACTAGCTCCTCAGTGTTTTCTCATTCAAGTTTTGGGCTGGTGTGTCCTATTGTTCCTTGTGCCCAAGTGCCATGGTGGGTCTACCAACTGGGGAGTACAGGGCTTACATATTTGCGGAGTAATCTAGCTGTTAGTCATGATGCATTGCCTGATATGCACTGTGACCTATTGTTTTGGTACTCATGTGTCAGATGTATACAGGTGACTGATGTTTTTCTGTATCTTCACCTTGCCCACAGCATCATCATTGGAAACCGAGGGAGACACCGGCACGGACCTGGATGAGGGACCCAGCACCAGTGCCACCAGTGCTGGTGAGTCTGCGGGAGCCAGTGGCACGGAGAGCGAGGGGAGTCAGTCAGAGGACATGTCTGGTGGCGAATCCAACTACGACGCAGACGGGTCCGAGGCTAACCTCATCAAGGGGGCGGAGGCTGCTACAACACCTGCACCTGACAGCAGCCCAACATCTGTCCCCGCTTCCTCCATTCCCAGCACCGCCCTCCCAGTTGCTCTGATCCCTTCTGTCCGTGCAGGGCACCACTATATCTCCTTCGGGACAGGCACTGCAACCCTTGCCCCAGTCACCCCTGCTGCCCTCAGTGCAGAGTCTGTGGACATACTGCGGCAGTTGCAGGTTGGGCAGGCATTGGTGCTGACTGTCCTCCATGGCCACACCACACTGCTAACACAGATGGTGTCGTTCATGGAGGGCATGTCAGCATCGATGTCTGAACAACGCAGGTTTCTGAGGTCCATGGACTCTTCACTGACGGCAGCAGAGTCTCCTGCAGCGCTTCGTCCCCCCTCCTGCCCCAGCCCCATCCACACTTCCCTCTCCCATACCTGTCCCATACACACTCAGACATTCCCAAGCACGCACCCCACCAGACACAGGCAGCACACCACCAAGTAAGGGCAAGCGCACACCTCCTGTCATGCACACTCAGGGGGATGTAGGCACACCCACTGGGTCAGGGGCAAAGTCTGAGTCCGCAGGCCTCACAACCCAGTCCCTCCAAAAGCACTCCCCTTGGCTCCCCTGCCAAACTGACACCCGAAGAGTTGCCCATCACCCCCACTGACACCACCCCGCAAGCGAGCGAGGAAGTCCCTGGGCAGGGTAGTCAAGTTCCCCCAGTCCACCCCTCCCCCACGAGCACTGCACCCCATCCCTCGGCCACCCCCCCCTCCGTTGGCCCTGGGATTTCTTCTGGTGCAGGGCTTACCCTGGACGCCCTGGCAGCAGTGTGCAGCGACGTGCTAACATCCACCTTTGCTGCTGCCTCACCCCCTGCGTTGGAGACGTCCACCCCTGCACCCACCACACCTGCCCTTCCCCCTCCTGTCCCTGCGGTGCCTGGTCCTTCCCCACATGATGCCCCCCCCCCGGTCGACGAACCTGAGGGTTCCAATGTGCAGGCAAGCTAGGGGAGATGCGTGCCCATGTGTCCCCCCAAGGACTTCTATTGTGGACTGGCCATTCGCCTTTGTATATAGTGTCATTTCATGATTTTTTTTAGGCTGAATAAAGCATTTTATTTTTACTTTGCACACTTTTGCATTTCAGGTATTGATGTTGGTGCTGAGGCTCCTGGAGTTGGTGTTGTGGTAATGTGTTATGGTTCTGAGAAACGTTCTACTCTGATGGTCATGAGGTGGACCATGGTTTCTGCGTGCCATCACAAGGTCACTGCAAAGAATCATTGTTAGTGTGTGTTATTTTGGTTTTGAGACATTGTCCCAAGGAGTGTTCCTTCATCTGTGGCACCTGACATCTTCCCTGCAAAGAGTTGCACAATTGTTGTGCTGACCTGTGTCTACATTTCCTTCGTTGTTGACAGATCCCTTCAACTATGGCCATGCCTGCTCAGCAATGTCTCCGGCTGCATCATCGGTACCATCCTTGCTAGTCACTGTACTTGTGTATTCAGTATGTCAAAATGCCTTCATGGAGAAATTCTCCCTTTTCAGCACTATGCATGCGTGTACTCCTGGCCTAGCACTCATATGGTACTTTTTCTGCAGGGTATTTGGGTACCTGACTCACAATTGTGGGCATTGTATCTGTGGGAACACCCCACCCTAGCCCTTCCATGAGAGACAACATCTTGGTGGCTGGCCCAGCACCTGAACATTCCTATCAGTCCTGGGATGTGCGTGACAGTGTGTGTTCCCTGTGGCTCTCTTAGTTTAGCAGGCAGTGACATGACTATGCAGTCTTGTGGCATGATCACAGTGTGTGTATTGTGTTGCATCTGCCAGGGTGGGTATGCATGTTATTTGTACTCAGACCCACATGTGGTGTGTCATGCAGTGGGGGAGTGACATCCATCCTCCTGGGAGTGGGACACTGCTGTCAGTGATGTGTTGTTATGGCACTATCATCATGGTCCACAGTTAGGGATGCATACATACACCCATGGAGTTGTGGTCATCTGATAATGATGTACACTCCCCCATGTCTCTGGCCACTGCTGGGAGTCCTCTGCACCCACCCCTCACATGTCTGTCCACTGCTGGGAGTGATATGCACCCACCCCTCATATTGCAGGCCACTTCTTGGGGTCCTCTGCACCCACCCCCATGTCTCTGTCCTCTGCTGGGAGTCCTCTGCACCCACCCCTCACATGTCTGTCCACTGCTGGGAGTGATAGGCACCCACCCCCCATATTGCAGGCCACTGCTGGGGGTCCTCTGCACCCACCCCTTACATGTCTGTCCACTGCTGGGAGTGATATGCACCCACCCCTCATATTGCAGGCCACTGCTGGGAGTCCTCTGCACCCACCCCTCATATGTCTGCCCACTGCTGGGAGTCCTCTGCACCCACCCCTCACATGTCTGTCCACTGCTGGGAGTGATATGCACCCACCCCTCATATTGAAGGCCACTGCTGGGAGTCCTCTGCACCCACCCATCATATATCTGTCCACTGCTGGGAGTGATATGCACCCACCCCTCATATTGCAGGCCACTGCTGGGAGTCCTCTGCACCCACCCCCATGTCTCTGTCCACTACTGGGAGTCCTCTGCACCCACCCCTCACATGTCTGTCCACTGCTGGGAGTGATATGCACCCAACCCTCATATTGCAGGCCACTGCTGGGAGTCCTCTGCACCCACCGCTCATATGTCTGTCCACTGCTGGGAGTCCTCTGCACCCACCCCTCACATGTCTGTCCACTGCTGGGAGTGATGTGCACCCACCCCCATGTCTCTGTCCACTGCTGGGAGTCCTCTGCACCCACCCCTCACATGTCTGTCCACTGCTGGGAGTGATATGCACCCACCCCTCATATTGCAGGCCACTGCTGGGAATCCTCTGCACCCACCCCCATGTCTCTGTCCACTGCTGGGAGTCCTCTGCACCCACTCCTCACATGTCTGTCCACTGCTGGGAGTGATATGCACCCACCCCTCATATTGCAGACCACTGCTGGGAGTCCTCTGCACCCACCCCTCATATGTCAGTCCACTGCTGGGAGTCCTCTGCACCCCCCTCACATGTCTGTCCTCTGCTGGGAGTGATATGCACCCACCCCTCATATTGCAGGTCACTGCTGGGAGTCCTCTCCACCCACCCCTCATATTTCTGTCCACTGCTGGGAGTCCTCTGCACCCACCCCTCACATGTCTGTCCACTGCTGGGAGTGATATGCACCCACCCCTCATATTGCAGGCCACTGCTGGGAGTCCTCTGCACCCACCCCTCATATGTCTGTCCACTGCTGGGAGTCCTCTGCACCCACCCCTCACATGTCTGTCCACTGCTGGGAATGATATGCACCCACCCCCATGCCTCTGTCCACTGCTGGGAGTCCTCTGCCCCCACCCCTCACATGTCTGTCCACTGCTGGAAGTGATATGCACCCACCCCTCATATTGCAGGCCACTGCTGGGAGTCCTCTGCACCCACCCCTCATATGTCTGCCCACTGCTGGGAGTCCTCTGCAGCCACCCCTCACATGTCTGTCCACTGCTGGGAGTGATATGCACCCACCCTTCATATTGCAGGCCACTGCTGGGAGTCCTCTGCACCCACCCCTCATATGTCTGTCCACTGCTGGGAGTGATATGCACCCACCCCTCATATGTCTGTCCACTGCTGGGAGTCCTCTGCACCCAACACTCACAGGTCTGTCCACTGCTGGGAATCCTATGCAGCCACCCACCCACCCCCCTGGGCCTACACACACACCAATATAGAGGTACGATGCTGCACCAGGCCGTAGGCCAACATTCGTGGCGTGTGTACGCCTTGTATCCCAAATGTACTGGTGCCATAGGGGTACGTGTGATACGTGGGGTGTGTACGGTCCGTACCACATGTACCCCTACGGCACAAATACAATGGTGATACGGCCCGTACCCACGCTATGTATGCGTGGGTGCGGTCCGTATCACTATAGTAGTGGTGCCGTAGGGGTAGGCGTGGTACGGCCCGTACACATGCCCTGCGAGCGTGTGTACGGTCCGTTCCACGCGTACCCCTACGGCACCACTACAATGGTGTTACGGACCATACACACGCTCTGAGGGTGTGTGTACGGTCCGTACCACGCGTACCCCTACGGCACCACTACAATGGTGATACGGACCGTACACACACTCTGAGGGCGTGTGTACGGTCCGTACCACGCGTACCTCTACGGCACCACCTCAATGGTGTTACAGACCGTACACACACTCTGAGGGCGTGTGTACGGTTCGTACCACGCTTACCCCTACGGCACCACTACAATGGTGATATGGACCGTACACACGCTCTGAGGGCGTGTGTACGGTCCGTACCATGCGTACCCCTACGGCACCACTCCAATGGTGATACAGACCGTACACACGCTCTTAGGGCATGTGTACGGTCCGTACCACGCATACCCCTACGGCACCACTACAATGGTGATACGGACCATACACACGCTCTGGGGGTGTGTGTACGGTCCGTACCACACGTACTCCCACAGCACCACTGATATAGTGCTACGGACCGTACCCACGCTATGTATGTGTGAGTACGGTGCGTATCACTATTGTAGTGTTGCCATAGGGGTACGCGTACACGTCCACTTCCGTTGTAGCGTGACGCAGGGATTGGTGGCCACGCCCCCCGGAGTGACCAGACCCTTGAGGTAATGTTAGTCCTCAATATTGTAGGTTTTAATTTGGGTAGTGGGTATGTTTCCTGCCCCTCACCCCCCCTTGGCCCCTGGGTGTTGTTCTCACCTTCTGCGGCGTGTGCGTCGGGTTCAGTGCAACAGGTCATAGGCTAAGAGGGCCGGGATGACTCGTAGGATGGTATCCATGGCTGTCCGTCGCGTACCGGGGCTCCGTTTTCGCGTCGGACTCAGTTTTCTGGCTTTTTTTCGCTGCCGTAAAAAAATAGCTGTGCGGAGTGGCGTAGGGACGAATCGTACTTGCTTGTCCATAAAACGCTGCCAGACTCCATACGGACGTCGCGTACGCGCTGTCCAGGATCAGACTCGTAGGTATTTTTTAGCCGTACGGTGTTTTGTACGGTTCGTACGGAAATGGTATTTCTGTACGAATCGTACTTGCTGGATTGTACGGGGGATTTCCCGGGTATGAGTCGTATGGAGAATACGCTCCGTACAACGAATCATACCCGGGTTTTACAGGATCGGAATCAGCACCTTAGTTGTTCTTCTAACTTTTCCATTGTAATATTCTCCTCATGTGCTTGTTGCATTGCAATTTCGACTTCATGCATAGCAATCGCTGCTTCATTTTCCAGTATTGGTTGTCCAAGAGGATCTTGACTATATTGACCACTACTTTGACTATCTTGAGAACTTTCATTAGCTATTTCTGCTGTAATAGTCTTTTCCTGTTCAACTTCATCATTCAACATTTTTAAATATGTAGGGAAAATTGTACATGCAATGCTATCTTTACATGCATTAAAAAAATCTTCATAGCATTCAAAGTCTCCAAGTAATTCACTTTCGCTACGCCATGGTTTAAAGAGTTGGAAAAGTGCTAAATAGTAAATTTCTCGCTTATCTGGAGTTTCACAGCTGAGTTTCTTGTGGTTTATAAGATTGCTCTTTGCCTGTTTTACTAAGCAACCATGACATCCAACTACTGCATATTTTCCTTCTTTTAAATTCTGTTTAACATTTCTTTTGAAGCTGTAATGTTGAAGTACTTCATACAGACATAGCTCTTCCAGATGTCGACTCCTTTTCGGATAGAATTTGTCCAGCATATTTGTTTTAAGAATGTCTGTACTGTCTGGTTCATTTGCTGCTAAGTATTCAATTTTTTCTAATGATTTCAACACTCTATTCCGTGAGCAGGCAAGACCTAAACTTACCCAAATGATTCCTCGAGACTTTGAATATAAACTTGAAGAGCACAAGCGGTCTGAACATTCATAAGATCCAATTTCTCGGTGGGAAAGCATTTTCAAAGTAAAGCATTACAATTTTTTGCTGACGCTTTTCTCTTGGGCAATTTCTTCCCACATTTGTTTCATCTCTGTTTTTTCTGATTTTTTTATGTATGATATAACCTAACGGGCAACAGCAGTTGAGTTATCTGCAACATACTGGATGTCCATGTTCGAATTCCACATTTTTAAAATTACTGGATTGTAGTCATTGATATACTTTGACACTTCTGTTCTTTTTAAGTTGTAGGTATTCTTTGGAGATTTCTGAGTTATTGTGTGCCTTACAGAAGAAAAAAAGAGAATTTACTCTTCCTTTATAAATGACTGGACGTGGAAAACCAAACCAACATTTGATGTAAAATTTTCCTTTAGACTTGTATTTCCTTCTGCAGTACTTTCCACAATGGTGACTTTGGAAACGTAAAACTTGCTGTCTCAAGCTTCTAGCTCCTTCTTCTCTCGGAATCTCACATGTCACATACTGTTCGATGAAAGTCAATACTGTTTCATCAGAATCATTTCCAAATTTAGGTGCATCCTTGACCCATAGTAGCATATGTATATGAGGAGCACCTCTTGCTTGGTACTCCTTTCTCCAAAAGAAATCGGTAACTTCTCCAAGAGGTGGATTCTTTTTATTGCAGATAAAAGACATCATAGCTTGAAACATATGATTAAAATATCTGCACACATTTACAGGATCCAATGAACACAGTTCACCAGGAGTCTTTATTTCAACATTTTTAATATTGAAATTCACTTCTCTTAGAAACTCATGCAAAGCTTCCCATGTTTACTCTGCACAGCTAAGTGTGACAAACCATGTTGGTGTACCTAAGTTGCGTAACATACACTTGAGTTCTCCATGACGACGATACCAATATTCATTTGATCCACGTTGACATGCCATCAAATTGATTAACTGTTCTTCTAAATGTTCATCTGTTTTTTCAACCTCCTCCACAAATTCTATAGCAGAAAGATGTGATTGTTGAACTCTAGTTTTAAGTATGTGGTTCATTGCATACGACAGAGAAGATAAATCACTTTCAAACAAAAGCTGAAATATGTATGAAATGTACTGTCGAAATCTAGGATCTTCAATATAATCTTGTTGACCGATATTCTGAAGCTGGAATATGTACAGGTCGGTCATCATATCGTCCACCTTCTCCAGTAGGAAACAGCTGCGGAAAACAACGAGCTTCCAAGCTCTTCTCCCATACACTCATTGGAGTTCCCTGTGATTTTTTCATTCGAAATAACTCAATGTTGCTTCTTATTACTTCTTTTGAATGCAAAGGACATATTGTGTAATGTTCATAAATCTCTTCAGTCCTTGACTTGTCCACTTTCTCTATTTGACCACTTGAAGTTTCACATTCATTTTCCTCTTTCTCTCCAGCAATTGTTTCAATATTTTTCTTAAAATCCAAAGGTAAGTACACCACTCTTGCTTTCATCCCTCTTTGTAAGTCTGTTGGTGGCAGTTTACCTGTTTTAGGCTTCATCCGAATTATAGTTTGAAAAGTATGAACAGATTGAATTAGAATCGACTCATATGTATTAGATTCTGCCAGTTCCTCTGGAATAGATACTAATTCTAAGTTATTATGTACTGCTCTAGCAGGCATTTTGTTCTCTTCTAATTTTTTGTAACAATATTTACATATACGTTGATCACTACCTACCTCAATTTGACCTTCCACCAACAAGTACGTTGCAAATTCTTCCCACTTACTATTGTTCTCCTTTCACTTTTCAAATACAAATCAACATTCCTAGTTTGACTTTTATAATGAGTACGTCGACAACAAACACAAACATAGTTTGGTATTTCAGAGCACACTACATTAAACCTTCCAATTTCTTCTTGAAACTGATCAGTGCTAATCACTTTCCCATCTCCTTCAACATCTGTAATTGTCAAACTTTCACTTTCTATTGACTGCTCTTCTGAACCAAAATATCGCATTTCAATATCATCACACTTTTTTTGAACATCTAATAAAGAACCGTATAAAAGAGCTGTCTACAGCTCACTTAAACATAATGCAGGACTTTTTACATAGTACAGTTTCCTTACAAAGTTCTGCATTTCTGAATGGTGTACTGCTAACATCCTCAAGTGATGAAAAACACTTTTACTCACTTTTCTTGAAAGACAAGTCAGAGAATGCCCATGTTTCTCAGTATATTTCCTTATATTACATGGATCTAGTCCTTGCAACACCTTAATCTTCTGTTTAATACTTTTCTGTGTATATTCTCGTGGCAAATTTCGCATTATATCAATAGATTCCTGTTGAATACTACAAATACTGCTCCAACCCCACTTATACACAGGAGCTTGTGTACGTTTCCCTTACACTTCTTCAACTATTAACTCTTCTGCACTTTTACCAACCAATTCCTCTTTTGGAAGGGGACAACCATCCTGAACTTCATAGCAACGACCTCCAGTATCAACTGCAAATGGTAAACTATTTTCCTGGAAGCAACTTTCCTCATCAAAAAAGGCTCACTACTAGAAGTATGTTTCCAATGTCCACTAAAGATTTTGCAAAAGTTGCTTCTGTTCACAAGTCTTTTTCTTCTACTTTTCTCTTTCAACACTTTGATTACTTTATCTAATACTTTGATCCTCTTCAAAATCACAATGAATAACTTCTGTTTTAAAGTAAAAGCAGTATCCACTATACTTTCGATACGCTGCTTCTGTTTGAATTGCAGCACTTTCTTTTTATATTTGCAGCATGTTCTCATTAAATTCTGAATCACTCTAGTTCGAAAAAGTCTCTGACGAATTTCTTGAAATTGTTTTTGTCTCCGGGTAACAGATACTGTTTCTTTATCATGTTTTCTTTTCCTTGAATTTGAAATTGAAGTCTCCTTCTCCTTACTTGAAAAATTCTTCTTTTTCCTTTGTGTGGTGTTATTTTTATTAAATGTTCGTAATATTTTTTTCAGAAATTGTCTAGTGTTTTTAACAGAAGAAACTGTTTGTGTAGGGCTCTCATTTTTTTGTAATTGAAAATCTTTTCTTTTCTGCAAATATAAATGCTTCTTTTCTTAATTTAACTATAACGGGGGAATTTAATTGGTTTTTTACGAGTGAAATGTCCAGCTAACTATAACATGTGTGAAACCTATGTTTTTTTAAGTGAATTTGCATGTTTTTTTAAATGCTAATTCCTAACTATAATGTGTGTTAAACCTATGATTTTTTAAGTGAATTTGTACTTTTTTTAAATGCTAAGTTATGTATGTATTATTATATTTTTTATATATTAATTTTACAATAAACTACCTATGTATATAGTTATAGATTGACTGTATCCTGTAATATGGAATGGCTCGTTTAAAAAGTTTTTTTTTTTTTAAATGTTTTCCACCCGCGATTTTTTTTTTTTTAAAGTACATTTTTTTTTCAGCCTTCGGGGTCCTTCTGGGACCCCCTGACAAAGGCTAGGGGGTCAGAAACTCTGTACCCTGCCCCCTTTTCACGTTCGCCACCTTCCTTTTTCCCTGTCGCACACAAAACAAACAAAATGGTGGCCGCCACTTCCTGATTTCGACCAATTCGAACGTTGACTGACATGTAACTACCAATCAGAATTACGCTCGCGCACATTAGGGTGCGCGCACGGTGCGCGCTTATAGATATATATGTACTTTTAACTGCAATTTTCTCAGGAAATACTGAACAGATTGACTCCATATATGCAAAAGACACATGCCTGACCTGAGGACTACCTCTTTGCCAAATTTCAAGTAATTCTGTTCAGCCGTTCGGGCTGTACCTTCGACTAAAGATCCTATGGGAAAATGCATGGGGAACACGCGTTTTGGGACACCCCTTTTTTCTCGGCCCCGCTTGACGAATCACCCCCAGACTTTCAGGGTAGGAGCTGAGCGGAGTGCCCCATTAGTTTTGAAAATTTCGCGAGGATTCATCAACCGGCGCCAAAGTTATTCAAAATAGAATTTTGAGATTTCCTATGGAAACTCGGTCCTAACTATAACTATCTACTGGCGACCGCCAGTAGATAATATATTATCTACTGGCGGTCGCCAGTAGATAGTTATAGTTAGGACCTATTTTCCATAGGAAATCGGCAACATTCTATTCCCGAAAAGTCTGGCGCCGGTTGATGAATCCTCGGGAAATTTTCCAAACTTTTGGCCAGCTCCGCTCCGCTCCTACCCTGAAAGTTTCGCAGTGATCCGTCAAGCGGGGGCCGAGAAAAAGAGGGGTCCCAAAACGCATTTTCCCCATGCAATTTTCCATAGGATCTGTTGTCGCAGCTACAGCCCGAACCGCTGAATGAAATGACACCAAATTTGGTAAAGAGGTAGTCCTCAGTTCAGACTCGTGACTTTTGCATAAATGGTGTGAATCCGTTGAAGTAATTCCTGAGAAAATTAGAGTTAAACGTACATATATATCTATCGCCAGGGAGGATCCGCGCACCCTACCCACACCGTAAGCGCACCCTCCTCGAACCGAGCGTGCACACTCTCGATCGCGCGCTGAATGCTAATTGGCTGTCGAGTGTCTGTCTACATTCGAAAGCAGGAACTGTTGGTGGCCATTTTCTGCCTCGGTAGAAGCGAGGCTGAAGAAGCAAGGGGAATAAGTGTGTAAAACATATAAAGGGGGCAGAGTGGAAATACTCTGACCCTCTAGAGGTGCTTAGGGGGTCCCAGAAAGACGCCCTGGGGCCCTCTTTTTTTTAAACAGCGAAATGCGTGCACGGTGCGCACATCCTATCGCGTTGGGTGCACGGATTCTCTCGAGTTGGGTGCGCGGATCCAAGGAAAAAAAATTGAAAAAAGACAAGAAATCTTTGGTTGTATCACAACTTTCTACACTGAAAGGTAGGGTGTATATTTCTGTTTTTTAAAGGCATGATTCTTATTGGTTAACAAAAACTGATTGTAAGGAACATTATATATGATAAGCTGATATGTTGAAAAGTCAAGCACACTTGCTGTCTTGTATAGCAACATTGTGTGCTGAACTTGTGACCTGTGTGCTCAGTGCAGTGTTCCATGACCTGTTTCTATGGTAACAGGCAGAAGGAAAACTGGGGGAAGAGTTGAAATGTATTTTATTTGGAAAGGGTTGAAATGTTTAACCAATAGAAATGTGTGTTTGCTTTTGAATTTATGTGTGAAGGATTGTGATTTGATGTTTACATGTATATGTGTGGAAAATGAAAGGGACACTTTTCCATTCTTTGTTTTTGCTGAGAGGTGCACAGTGCAGAGATTCTGTAAAAGAAAATCTTGTGTTACTGATATACTTCTTAATCTACAAAACAACTTGAAAGGTGAGTTTAATTGTGTGTGTAGACTATTTTGATTTTAGTCAGACTAATGTATTTCTCCTGCTAAAGTGTAGGGAGTACTTTTTTCTCTACAATCTTATTGACAGTGTGTGTGCATGTAGAAACCATTCTGTGATAAGCATTTGTGTTTTTCATGTGTTTGCAGACAGGTAACTGTGCTGTTTTTATATTTTGGTAGAATTAGAACCAGTCATTGTTTATGAATTTGTGAAATTAGTTATGTTTCTATACTAAAATGTAGTACTCCTTCTAGATGAAGAAATGTGTTTTGGTAAGCTGCTAGGGATAGTGTTGCTTGTCTGGAATCACACTGTGAGTCTGTGTGCATTTGGGAACCACTGTGAGAGAAGCATTTGGTAACATCGTGTATTTGCTGACAGATAACTGTTTTAAAACCTGTCTTGTTGTCAAGTTTTACTAGCATTAGAAGGCAGTGTTTGCATATGCTTTGATTAAATGAGTCAGGCTTTGACACAAAAGTGCAGTCCTGAAATATGCAGATTGTGTGCAGTTCCCTTACCACTTCCACTGTAGTAAATGAGTTTTGGTAAACTGTCTAGAATCACACTGTGAGTCTGTGTGCATTTGGGAACCACTGTGAGAGAAGCATTTGGTAACATTGTGTAGTTGGTGACAGAAAATTGTTTTAAAACCTGTCATGTTGTCAAGTTTTAGTAGCATTAGAAGCGTCTTTGCTTATGCATTGATAAAATGATTCGTGCTTTGACACTAATGTGCTGTACTTTAATATGTAGATTGTGTGTAGTTTCCGTACCCCTTGCACAGTAGTGAATGAGTTTTGGTAAGCTGCTAGGGATAGTGTTGCTTGTCTAGGATCACACTGTGAGTCTGTGTGCATTTGGGAACCACTGTGATAGAAGCATTTGGTAACATCATGTATTTGCTGACAGATAATTGTTTTAAAACCTGTCTTTTTGTCATGTTTTAGTAGCATTAGAAGCCAGTTTTTGCTTATGCTTTGATTAAATGAGTCATGCTTTGACACCAATGTGCTGTACTTAAATATGTAGATTGTGTGCAGTACCCTCACCTCTTCTATACTAGTGAATGAGTTTTGGTAAACTCCTAGGATAGTGTTGCTTGTCTAAAATCACACTGTGAGTCTGTGTGCATTTGGGTAAGGATTGTGAGAGAAGCATTTGGTAACATCGTGTATTTGCTTACATATAACTGTTTTAAAACCGGTCATGTTGTCAAGTTTTAGTAGCTTTAGAAGCTATTCTTTGCTTATGCATTGATACAATGAGTCAGGGTTTGACACTAAAGTGCAGTACCATGTACTATTCTCTTCACTGTGCCAGAACTGAAAATTTAAAAGTTTTACCCAGGTACTGTCCTAGCAGTAGTCTGATGATTCAGTCAGTTTCCAAGTACTCATGTTGTGAACCATACATTACCACATAGACTGCTTCAAATGTCTATGCAGTATGCATGCAGTCTTCTAACATACTATACACTTGTCTTTCACATCTTCAATTCCCTAGTCAGTATCCATACAGTCCAGCAAACATCCTGTCACTCCCTTTGCACTCCTCTAGTGACCCATTCAGTACCAAGTACTAATCCATTCACTGTGTCAAAAGCCAACCACTTATAAATTCACCCAGGTACTCTCTTTGCTGTACTCTAATCATTCCGTCAGTTCCCAAGTACTCATGCAGTGAGCCAGGCCTTAGCACATAGTCTGCTCCAAATGCCTATTCACTATGCATGCAGGCCTCTAACCACCTATACAGTTGTCTTTCACACCTTCAATTCCCCAGTCAGTATTCATACACTTCTAGCAAACACCCTGTTACTCACCCAGTGTGTCTCCATATAGTAGTGTAATTATTCAGTCAGTTAGCATGTAGTCTTTTAGTGAGGTAGGCTTTAGGGCATGAACTGCTTCAAAGTAGTATGCACTATGCATGTAGTGTTTTAACCATCGTCACACTTGTGGTTCAGGGTTATAGTTTCTTAGTCAGTTTTTATATAAAATGTGTTTGTACAGTAATGGATTTGTATAAATTTGAAAGTTATTAAAATACATTTATTTGTGATTCTTTTTTACAGATACAGAATAGGAGTGTTTCTCATCCGTTTGCACTTTTCTCGTGCAAGATTGTTTGGATGAAGGGTCCTTCGGTGTTTCATCATACTCACCGTGCCGTACGAGTATTTCTTGTTAGTATCCCCTCGCAATAGAACTCTTTTGCAAATCTTGCACGTGACCAATGTGGCATTGATCTTTGTTTGCCCCTCAGGAAAAGTAAAAAATTTCCACAGCACTGAAGAAAAATGTTGTGGGCGTGGTGCCTCCTCCAAAAATTCATCCTTAGATTCGGTGAATATTTTAAAGCAACAACATTTACAGTTTTTGTAAGTTAAACTTATAAAATTTTGTTAGCCGTAAGCATTTTATATATCTGTGATTTGTATCTTGTGGTATTTTGGTGAGAATAGCATGTTGTTTTTTTTTTAACAATCTTTCTGATTGTTTTATTTTTGCCCGTTGTTAAGTGATGAGTACGATTGAAATCACTATTTTTAGTGAAATTCAATATATTCTGAGAACAGCAAAAAAGGCAAACAAATTACTTTGTGGAAATTATGCTGTGTTGTAAAAAATGTATTATTACATGTTATAATTTTTTTTCCTTTTCTTTCACAGATCCAAATTTAAAAATAAGCAATTTATATGAATTTAGATTGCAATGAAAATCTGAATAAAACGTATACCATTTTTTATTCCTATTACTGTGAAGGTAAGTTTAACTAAGTCTCAATATGCAGAATGAGGAGGTCTGCAAGAAGCTACACAGTTGAAAAACGTTTCTAAAAACACTCTGTTTATACCTATGTAGTTTTGAAATCTGACCATAATCAGACATCATGTGACCTGCAAAAAAAGAGATTTGAGGGGTTCATAATATTTCCCATTGTATCCGTGGGAAGCCACAGAAACTGTAGTGGATCGGGAGGGCAGGTATACAGCTGCGCAGGGCAGGCTGGATGGCCAGTTTATTACACTGGTGTCCCTCTATTCCCCAAATGTTGATCAGGGCGGCTTCCTGGCGCGGCTCTCAGCGACCATGGCAACTTGGCATGCAACCTCGTGGATAATAGGGGGTGACTATAACTGCACTTTAGACATCGCACTGGATTGCTCCTCCCCACCCCCAGCTAACGCCTCTACCAGGGGAGCCACGAAAGCACTATTGGAATGGGCCGCGCAATGGGATCTACATGATGTTTGGCGGCAGCGCAATCCGGGGACGCGGACATACTCCTACTACTCTGGCGCCCACGACCTGCATGTCCGCCTGGACCGGTTCATGGCGTCTGCTGACCTCCTGCCCCACGTGACAGACACTCAATACATGGGCCGCACGCACTCCGATCACAACCCACACTTCATGTCCATAGCCTGGGCCCACCCGCACCCCCCAGTGCCCACATGGCACCTACAACCTGCGCTGTTACTGGACGCGGCTTTCCGTGATGCCCTGCTCGAGCGCGCTGTGCAATATTTCGAGGATAATGCCGGTGCGGCATCCAATCCACAGGTGGAGTGGGACGCCTTCAAGGTGGTGCTCCGAGGACACTGCCTGAAAACCCAGGGGCATGTAAGGCACCAGCTGGAGAGGGACTTAACTAGGCTGGAATCGGACTTGCTTACACGAGAGGAGGGGGCTGTGGCTGGGGACGGGGACCCACTACACGAGGCCCACACGGAACATGCGCGCCTTTTGGAGCGACTCTGAAATGTCAACTACGCCGCGCATTCGGCGAGAACACATCACCTTGGCGACAGACCAGGCAAACTTTTAGCGTGGCTGATCTCACAGGACGCCCGCTCGACCCCGGTGACGGCCGTGCAGAGGGATGGGGGGGAACTAGTGTACACGCAACTTGGCATACATGACGCCTTTACTGCCCACTATGACGCATTGTATCGCTCTCGCCTATCAGTCCCTTATCCTGATATAGCCGACTATCTCTCCCCCCTGCAAATGCCGCAACTGACTATTGCGCAGCAAGATGAGCTGGGAGCCCCGCTGGAGACAGATGAGCTCAGAGAAGCCATCTTTAACCTGTCCAATGGCAAAACCCTGCCCGCTGTCGCCATTGCTGTTTTCACTGGCCATGGAACCCCTGGCTGCGACTCTCAGGGCGCACGGACTGGAATGGGGAATTCCATTGGCGGATGGCCTGCATGCGGTATCTCTATATGCAGACGACCTGCTGCTGTACGTCAGGGACATAACTGCCATCCCTGCCTCCCTCACTGACGTCTTCCGCACCTTTGAGGAGATGTCGGGCCTGACAGTCAATTGGGCCAAGTCGGGAGCCTATCCCTTTAGCCCAACAACGCCTGAATGCGACATCCGGCTGGGAGGAAACAGGCTGCAGTGGCATCCCACCACCTTCCGCTACTTAGGGATAAGGATCTACAGAACCCCAGCAGACGTTCTGGAGGGGAACCTCCTTCGAGCAATCGCTTCTGTTCGAGCACAAGTTGGCTTCTGGAACACCTTACCCCTTAATGTGCCTAGTCGGGTGGCACTGACCAAAATGATAGTGCTGCCTCGCCTACTCTATTATTTTGAAAATCTGCCTCTGTATGTTCCCGCCGAGCTGTTCCGCGACCTGGAGGTGCTGCTGCGCGGCCTCATCTGGAACAAGGGGAGGCCGCGAGTAGCGCTGGCTAAACTATACATGCCCACGGATTCCGAGGGCTTGGCAGTTCCTAATATGGAACTGTACTACCTCGCGGCGCAGATGCAATGGGTGGCGGGATGGCTGTGCGGCAAGCAGCTTGAAGACACTACCTCGCACGCGGCTGCCTGGACACGAACACAAATTAATACACTGTTCCACCCTATAACCCGCACGCCCTGCCCCTCCCAGGTCTACCTGGCGGTAGCGCGCAGATGTTTCCTGCGGTGCCTCCGCCTCACGCGCGCGACTAAGCCATACGCCCTGAGTTTGCCACTCTTGGGCATGCCTGGCCCGATGGGACCGCTCACGTAGGCCCACTTGGCTGGATGGGAACAGGCGGGAGTGGACACGCTGAGCGATCTATATGTAGATGGCGACTTACTTACGTTCGCCACCCTGGCTGAAGACACGGCTCTCCCGGCGGGACAGTTCCTCCTACATGCCTCCCTCATGCATACGCTCACGACTTCCTGGGGCGACATGGCGGTGGAATCCCCGACACATACCTTCATCCAATATCTGCACGTTATGGGCAATGGCGCACACGTCATACATTGGCTAGCACAGGCGCTGCAGGCACACTCGCAACCATCCACCTTAGCACTGAGGGAGCGCTGGGCGACAGACAGGGGCAGAGACTGGACAGACAAGGAATGGGCGATGATACTGGCCAGCCCGACCAACATTCCACGCAACCCCCGCTTTAAACTTATACAATACTACATTCTGCAGCGTGCATACCTCACACCTGAAAAGATTAACAGATACTTCTTGCGGGCCGATGCACTTTGCCAGCGGTGCTCGCTACCGGGAGCGGACCTCTTACACATGCTATGGCACTGTCCTGGCATACAGGCATACTGGAACAGCGTATTGTCACTGCTTGCGCGCAGTGCAGACGGACGACTACCGCGCACATGGGACGCATGCATACTAGGGTTGTATAAGCGCACAAAAGATAACAAAGTGCAGGCACGCTTTTGGGACATGGGTCTCATAACGGCCAAACGCTTGCTCACCAAACATTGGAAGGCAGCAATCCCCCCGCACATCAGACATTGGAAAGCCTCCTTCGTTAACTGGGCACAGGCGGAGAGTGCGGTGCTTCTCCGTGAGGAAACTGCAGGGCTCCGGAAGTTCCCCATCGCCCAGCTTTGGGATGACCTCCACACAGCCTTTCAGGTGGCCTGCCGGGACCGAGGGATAACCTGAGTCTTTGGAGGGCATCGCTACCTTGCTGGCTGGGTGGCGACATCCCTAAGACCACGACAGAGTTAGCTCCCGCCCCCCTCTGCTTGCCCCCTAGCGCCTCTCGCTTTTGCCCTACAGGAGACTGCTGCCGGGTATCACTCGCTGTACAACCATGGCGCGCGCGCAGGGATTGCTGCTGCCGCAGTCTGAAGCAACGCGCACAGTACCCGGTTACGGGCCCAGACGGGACGATATGATCACTCCACCCCACCCAGAAGCTCCCTCCCAGGCACAGAGGAGCGCCTTATGCATAGAAAAACAAGGGTGCGGACACCGACGCTGCGGACTCTCGGCCTTTCTGACAGCCCCCTCTCCCCCCCGCACCCCCCCCCTCCGGCCTGCTGCTTCCCGCGTATATCGCATGGCCCAGCTGTGCCCCAATCGACAGCTGATGTCCCCTCCCACTCTAACCCAGAATGATCTCCTCTTCCCTCCTCCCCCTTACCCTTGACCCCGCCTGAGTTTACAACCCTAATCTTGATCCCCCCCATCGCAACACATACACAAGGAGCAGTTTGGTTATTGGTTACGCTCCCTGACCGACTCCCTACCCAACCACAGATAACAATTGTTGGAGGTGTTGTCCGACGCCCCCGAAGCGCTACCCTACCTGGCGTGCCCTGAATAATGCTGATGAGGCAGCGACGGCGCGCACTACGCGCAGGGGACGGTTACGCCCGGAAAGCACGGAATGATTTCACCCGGAGCGCACAGAGTTGCATACCAGACGTACCCAGACGCTCGGCGGCTTGAGGGGCACACTACTGGTGGGACGGAAGCGCGCCACGTACCACGCACATAGAGTTGAACTGCGAAGCCGCACACTAGGCTCGTCGGATATATACGCTGCCATATATGTCACTGTGAGCTATACCGAAACCTCCTTGTCGCGCTCCAGCCTACACCATGAGCATGACGCTGGTGCTAAGCTGCCCGGAGGCCTTGGCATTTGGGGGTAAACACGGTGCCTTGTGCGAATCCCGCTAAGGGCCTGGGTGGCAACCGAAGTAGCCGCAATGTGGGCTGGAACACAGCGCCATCCTCTATTGCTGGTAATGCGCTTCAGATGCATCACAACAAAACACTGAAAAACACCATAGGCCTACCTTTACACAATGTACGCACCTAATTCCTATACGAATGTTCACCTGCACATCGCCGCCGGACCTCCGGGTTGCCGGCTGAATGGCTGTGTCTCACCATCTGGACATGTGTGTTTTTGTCTCGCTGATCCGACACCTTGGATAGTGAACGTACATTGTAAAATGATGCAACTGCGATTAATAAAGGTTTTCAACAAAAACAAACAAAAAAAAAATAATAATATTTCCCATTGTAGCTATTGAAGGATCGCGATCATTTCAATCATTCTTCTTTGAATATCTTTGCAGACAAAACTCTGTGCTTACCTTCTATCATTCGCAAGGAATTTTAAAACTGGAAATATGTCACTTTTTGTAACATAGTTATTGCGCAAGACACTCTTTCATATTTACAAAGAGAGGAAAAGGCACTCTGTGCACTTTTTATACTCCATGTAAATACAACCTCATTATGCACATCAGTTTGCGTTGAAAGGGTGTTCTATAAGTGTTGTTGTGCATGATTGCAGTGAATACTCATAGACACATGTCTAGATTTGTCAGAAATTATAAATTTTGATATATGTGTGAGTGCTGCACCATTCTAAAATTGGTGTAGGAAAGCACAACAAGGAGAATTGTTTTCATTTCTCCACATTTTTATATCTTCAATGCATGCTACAATGCTCAGCATACATTGAAGGAGAAAAATGCCGTTACTGATTGTTTTTGTGCAGGAAGGTGTGTCTTCCTGCACAAAAACAAACAGCACATGACACAGATATCCTTGCACTATGGTGCAAGGGTGCCTGTGTCACCACATGGCTGCAGTTCAAGCAGCCGTGCAGAGAGAAGCATAGATTTGCAACATATTTATGTACATATGTTGCATCCCTGTGCTTCGGAAGCACTACAGCACACTGCAGTTAAAGAGGTTACTGTGTGATGCTGCAGCACTTCCTCATAGTTCTGCACTTATACATTCACCATACGTACTACACATACATTCATCTAAACTTTCACACACTAACAAAGAAATGTAGCTCTTTTTATAAACCAGGAAAGTTAGTTCTTACAAGAACTTTTTTTTTTCTTCTTTCTTCTTTTATATATTTTGGGGGGGGTTTCTGAACAATTTTTTTATTTTTGTGGTTTTTCTGCAAAAAAAAAACAAAAAACAAAACAGGAGGAACTAAACAATGAACTTCAGGGAACAATAAAAAAAAAATAGCAAATGTGAATTTCTTGCCGGCGGCAGATCAGATCGATCGACTGCTCACCGTAGTACTTAGTGCAGAGCACTTTTAAATATTAAAATTGAGGACGGATGTCCAAATTTTGGGCTGATGGATGCACTCTTGAAGTGCTCGGCTGCGATGAGGTGGAAGGCGTAGGAGCAGGAGTGTTTCTCATCCGTTTGCACTCTTCTCGTGCAAGATTGTTTGGATGAAGGGTCCTTATGTGCTTCATCATACTAGCCGTGCCGCATGAGTGTTTCTTGTTAGAATCCCCTCGCAACAGCACTCTTTTGCAAATCTTGCATGTGACCAAGGTGGCATTGGTCTTATTCTGCCCCTCTGGAAAAGTAAAACATTTCCACACCACTGAAGAAAAATGTTCTTTGCGTGGTGCCACCTCCAAAAATTCATCCTCAGATGTATGAGGAGATGCAGGTGATGCCTGCTGCCCTGAAGCCATTTTTAGTTGAAAAAAGTTAGAGCTAAGTGTAAACTTAGTCTAAAAAATCTTCTTCTCTGCAAAGAGATGCTCCTCCAAAGAAGGTCAAAGAAGAATAATTGAATTTGGTGGGGTTTTTCAATAGTTTGCCGGTCACACGGTTCCCTCCCCCCAGCACTTACGCAGCACGCTCCCAGCGAGCATCCGCGAAATTGAATTAAAAGAAATTATAGGATTAGATGTAAAAATATATTAGTTTTAAGACTAGCTTAGAGTTTGTCTTCAATTAATATTCACATGAAATACATATATATATGTTTTTTTTAATGTTAAATATTTCGCGGAATCCGCGCACCTACCGCGTCAAAGACGCAGATGACGCATCGCGGAAGCACGTAAACCTCGCGTTACATTCATCGAACGTGTCGCGTATAGGCTGGGAGTCGCGTACCAGTCGCATTGCCATCGCGCACTAAACACGTACCCAATACATACCATGCGCGGATGCTAACGCGTAGGGATCGAGAACGGTGCGCATAGGGTGCGCAGATCCAAAAACCTTGAAAGAATATATATAAAATAAAGTTTTGAACATATAGTTAAAGAAATATTTTTACAAATATAAAAAAAAGTTTGAAAAACCCAATAAAAACAAATAATATTTTTTATTTTTTAAAAGAACTAATTAAATAAATACATTTTAGAAATGGTGATAAAAAAGAATTTCATAAAATCATAATTAATGAAATTGACACACTAAAATTGAAAAATATAGGAATCCAATGAAAATCATTAAACATGATATCTTTAGAGATAAGTTATAGATAGGAATGAGCATTTAAAAAGCCATAGGTTTCATGCACTGAAAGGAAGGGCGATCTCCAGGGGGGGGGTCAGATGGTGTCGGACTGACCACCCCGAGAGCCACCGTTCCGTAGGAAAGTAGCCGAGCGCCGCTGAGAAGCCTTCTGGGCGAGGTCCTTCTCCTATGATCGTACCAGCCAAGCAATCCCACCACCACAAAGGGACACAACAAGGGTCTCAATTCTCACAAGTCTTTATCGGTATTAAATGCAGATTTTCGTGGCAATATTTACAGGCGGATCGAGGGATCCAACAGAGTCTCAGGGTCTTTTAGGGACGGGGTAGCGGGAAAGTCTCAGTACCAGCCGGGTATGGGAACACCCTGCGCCCAGCTCTCAATCCTCGAGCTGGGGGGAGGTTCCGGGAGCCGGGACGTCGTCCGCAGGGCTCTGGGGGTTGCTTCGATGAGGCCGAGCCGCGACGAGGTCAGCAGGGCTCCGGTGGTTACTTCAGCGAGGTCGAGCCGCGATGAGGTCAGCAGGGCTCCGATGGTTAGCTCAGCGAGGTCGAGCCGCGACGATGTCAGCAGGGCTCCGATGGTTACTTCAGCGAGGTCGAGCCGCGACGAGGTCAGCAGGGCTCCGATGTTCCGTGAGGGTCTTCTTCTCAGCAAGGGGGAGCCGCGACGTAGTCAGCAGGGCTCAAGTTCCAAGTTCCAGGCAATGAGTCTCTCTCCGTAGGGTCAGCCGCGATCCGATCAGCAGGGCTCTCGACTCCAAGATACAACTGCCGTCCTGGTTTTGGGCTGCCCCAGATATATGGCTGGAGCCCTTTGATGTCCGGACCCTCGCGCCTGGGGGGGTCGGAGGGCCCGGGATGAGAGAGTCCAGACACCCAGCGGGGGGGGAGCCAGCGCCCAGGGAGGCCGGAGGGCGATCGGAGCCAGGCGTCGGGGGATGGCTGGAGGCCCCATCGAAACTCTCCTCCTCCGGGATCCGTGGAGTGGCCACTCGACCCCCCTTGGTCGGATCTTAGTGCCTCGATGGCGGGGCTTCGCTGGGACCGAGGCCGGGGCAGGCCGCGTCGCGAAGGCTGGTGCGGGTAGCGGGGTACAATCCAGGGGGACCCGAAGGGTTGGGGCTGCCCCCCGTTTGGTCGGGTAGGAGGGTTCGGGTCCACGCCACGAGGCCGGGTCCAACAGGCGTCCCCCCCAGCTGAAGGCAGGGAGAGTCACCCATCTTCTTGGGGGTTCTCCTCGCCGAGGCGAAAGAAGCGGGACAGGCCGTCGGCGTTGGCGTGGTCGTTGCCGGGCCGATGGTCTACAGTGAAGTCCATCCCCTGCAGAGAGATGGACCATCGCAACAACTTCGGGTTCTCGCCCCTCATCTGCATGAACCACCGCAAGGGCCGGTGGTCGGTTTGGACCCGGAAGTGGGTGCCGAAGAGGTAGGGCCGGAGCTTCTTGAGGGCCCACACCACGGCGAAGGCCTCCCGTTCAATGGTGCTCCATCTCTGCTCCCGGGGCAGCAGGCGCCGGCTGATAAAGGCCACCGGCTGGTCAACCCCCTCAGAGTTCACTTGGGACAAGACAGCCCCGACTCCGTACTCCGAGGCATCAGTCTGTACCACAAACTCTTTGCTGTAGTCGGGGGCTTGTAGCACGGGGGCGGTACACATCGCTGTCTTGAGCGTCTCGAAGGCCGCCTGACAGCGGGGCGTCCAGTGCACCTTCTTGGGTTGCTTCTTTGATGCGAGCTCTGTGAGGGGGCCCACAATGCTTCCATAGTTCTGAATGAACCGCCTGTAATAGCCCGTGAGACCCAGGAAGGCCCTCACAGCGGTTTGGGTGGTTGGGGGCTCCCAGGCCACGATGGCGTCGATCTTTGGCTGGAGGGGAGCCACATGGCCGCTCCCCACTTGATGTCCCAGGTAGGTTACGGATCCTTGGCCTATCTGACACTTGCTTGCTTTTACTGTGAGTCCGGCCCTTTGGAGGGCGGTCAGGACCTCCCAGAGGTGCCTCAGGTGCTCGGCCCAGTGGCTGCTGAACACCGCAATATCGTCCAGGTAGGATGCGCTGAACGCTTCTAGGCCGGCCAGTACCTTATTCACCAGTCTTTGGAAGGTCGCCGGGGCATTCTTCATGCCGAAGGGCATCACTCAGAAGTGGTAGTGGCCATCGGGGGTGGAGAATGGAGAACGCTCTTGGGCGCCTGGGGTGAGCCCGATCTGCCAGTATCTGGCGGTGAGGTCAAAGGTGCTAAGGTAGCGGGCTGCTCCTAGGCGGTCGATCAGTTCATCTGCCCTAGGAATGGGATGGGCATCGGTTTTGGTGACGGCATTCAATTTCCGATAGTCCACGCAAAACCGGAGCTCCGGGGTGGTGCCCGGGGCGGCAGCTTTCGGCACCAGGACCACAGGGCTGGCTCAGGGACTGTTGGAGGGTTCGACGACCCCCAGGTCCAACATCTTGGCGACCTCGGCGTGGATGCAGGCCCGCACCCGGTCGGGGACCCGGTAGGCTCGGTGTCGCACGGGGGGGCTGTCCCCGGTGTCGACGTCGTGGACGCACCATCGGGTGACTCCAGGAGTGAGGGAGAAGAGCGCAGCGAAGTGATGCAGCAGTCCTTGACAATCTTGGCGCTGCTCTGAAGTCAGGGTGGCGGAGAGGATGACTCCCTCTACGGAGCCGTCCTTTTCGGAGGTTTTCAGGAGGTCGGGTAGGGGCTCGGAGTCGTCTTCGGCCCCATCGTCCGTAGCCATCAGCAGGCTAAGTTCCGTTCGGGCAAAGTGGGGTTTGAGCCTGTTGGCGTGGAGAACCCGGAGGGGGTTCCTGGGAGACTCCATGTCGACCAGGTAGGTGACGGGGCTCTTCTTCTCTACCACCTTGAAGGGCCCGGTCCATTTGTCTTGGAGAGCACAGGGGTCATAGGGCGACATGACCCAGACCTGCTGGCCTGGCTCGAACTCGATGGAGGAGGCGTTCTGGTCATACCAGCGTTTCATTTCCTCCTGGCTGGTCTCGAGGTTGGCTTCGGCCAGTTACCTGAATTTCCGGGTTTGATTACGCAGGGTCAGGAGGTACCGGTAGACGTTGGGAGGAGCATCTTGGACGGTAGTCTCCCAGCCTTCTTTGACCAGGCTGAGGGGGCCTCGGACAGGCTGTCTGTACAAGAGTTCGAAGGGGCTGAACCCCAGAGACTTTTGCGGGACCTCCCGATAGGCAAACAGGAGGCAGGGCAGCAGGACGTCCCATTTGCGTCTCAGGGGCTCCTCCAGGCCCTTGATCATTCCTTTCAACGTCTGATTAAATCGTTCAACTAGTCCGTTCCCCTGGGGGTGGTACGGGGTGGTGAACTTGTAGGTGACCCCGCATTGTTGCCACAGGGACCGCATATACTTTGAGATAAAGTTCGTGCCTCGGTCGCTCACGACCTCCCGGGGGAAACCCACTCTGGAGAAGATTCCTATCAAGACCCGGCCCACCACGGGGGCCGTCACTGTTCGGAGTTGGATGGCCTCAGGGTATCGGGTGGCATGATCGACCAGGACGAGGATGAAGCGATGTCCTTGGGAGGTTTGGGGGTCCAGGGGACCCACGATGTCGATCCCCACTCGCTCGAACAGGGTGTTTACTATTGGAAAGGGCTGGAGGGGGGCTTTGACCCTTCCCCCACTCTTCCCGCTGGCTTGGCAGGTCGGGCAGGTTCGGCAATGATTGTCCACGTCCTTCCACATTCGGGGCCAGTAGAAGTGGGTCACCAGGCGGCTGTATGTTTTGTCTTGCCCCAGGTGCCCGGCGAGGGGCACATCATGCGCCAGATTGAGGAGGAAGTCCTGGAATCGGAGGGGGACCACCAGCACTTGGCTGACCCCCAGTTCTGCGGTCTTCTGCTCGCTGTAGAGGAGGTCATTGTCCCAATAGACCCAGTGGGTCCCCGATTGATCTCCAGTGGCCTGGGCGGCTGCTTGCTGTCGGGTCCCCTCAAGGGAGGGGCAGGTCTTCTGTTCTTGGTGGAACTGCTCCCTTGTGGGGCCACCTTCTTGGCGCCATTGGGCGAGTTCGGGGAGGTCTCCGAGCGCGGCGACCTCGTCCGGGGCGAGTTCTGGCGGCCCGGACTCAGCGTCGGCTTCTTCTTCGACGGAGGGAGGTGGCGATTCGGGCCACTCCGGCTCTTCGGGGGAAGCAGCTACGCTCGGCCGGATGGCCCGGGCGGTCGTGGACCGGGTGGTTGCGCAGACCCACTCGGGCAGTCCTAGCATTCCCAGATGCTCTCGGCGCACAACGTGGGCCCAGGGGGAACTTTCCAGGTCATTCCCAAGGAGGCAGTCTACGGGGGCGTCGTCTTCTTCAGCGTGCGCGACACTCCCCCCCACTCGAAGGGAATCCGGGCCATCTGGCACAAGCTCTCGGTGTTATCTGCCGACCGGACGGGGCACAGTACATTAGGCATGATCTGTTCGGGGGTCACCAAGTGGCAGCGGACGGCTGTCACGCTGGCTCCGGTGTCGCGGAGGGCTTCGACCCGGCGTCCATTAATGGTGACCCACTGTTGGTACTTCTGGGTGTTGCTCGGGATGGGAGCCCTGGGCACCATTTCCCGGCTGCCCAGGCATACCAAGGTCATGGCGGCGGGTTCCCAATTGGTTGGCCCGGCATCGTAGTTCTCTTCCTCTTCTCCCCCTTTCCCAAGGGCAGCGGCCGCCAACTGGCGGGGGGGTGGCCCGGTGGTCCCGGCTCGTCGGTTCACGGGGCAGGTCGGGTCACTGGCATAGTGCCCTGGCTGTTGGCAGTTATAGCACGTTACCGTCGGTCGAGGCCCTGGTCGGGCTAGGGGGGCCCCTCTTTGGGTGAGGGACGGGGACGTGCGGGTCGGGGGCAGTCCCCGGGGCAGACTCCGGGGCGGCCCTGCTGGAAAGTCTCTGTTCCTGTTCGCTCCTCCTCCTCCGCCGCGCTGGCAGGGGGGCCCCGGGGTGTTCCGTTGGTACTCCCACATCGAGTTCCGAGGGACCCGGGTGTTCACCCATCGATCAGCCTCGGTGGCAAGCTTCCGCGGCTCAGTCAGCTTGCTGTCGAGGAGGTGCTGTCTCAGCTCGATGAAGCAGTTGTTGGAGAGGTGCTCCCATACAATGAGGTCGAACAGTTTGTGAGAAGTTGGCCTGATATGTAGTGCTCACTATTCTAGTGATCACTGTGTATCATTCCAAACGACCCTTATTGATGATTGGTTGTAAGTCAACCTTATAGACCAGCTATCCTAGTAGCGTGGATACGAGCAGTCTTTAGGCTAAACTCTAGAGGGCGTGTTAAGCCAGCTGTTTACCATCACATATACCCCTTGAACACCAAGTGAAAGGACACCACACAAGCTGTTATGAAAATAAAGGATATTTATTTATAACAAGACTACCCTGGCTCTTTATGAGCCAGAGAGCTAAGCACACTACAAAACTCTTATGAAAATACTTCTGGTTGCACAATTTACACAAGTGCCCGGAGGGCACGAAACCATTTACACTGCAAGTGGAATGGGAAAAGTTAGATAGTTTAAAGTTACTGATTCCGGAGGAATCTGATCAGTGGGACTAAACGAAAAAGGAACTGGACACTTGTAGAGTGAACCTACGGTGGAGCACCGAGATGCTCGAGTTACCTAGCCCAGGGGCTGCGGCTGCGTGGGGTTCAGCAAGATGTCGGGAGTCCTCGTTATAGTCTCAAGAGCCTGAAAGAAGAAGTTGCTGGCAGGCGACCAGTGTCAATGTTTCAGAGAGATCCAAGCCTGGATCGGTGATGAAGGAAACCTGAAAGCAGAGGGGACTCAGTTCTCAACCGCTAGCCAGCGATCGTGTGGGTACCAGGAAGGTACCGGCTGAAGTCACCTCGACCAGGTGAGTGGATGACGTCGGACTCGGCTGTTCCTTGGACCAGGAGGCGCGGCGGCGACCAGGAGGGAGGGCGAGCTGTCCCACGAAGGTGTCTGCTGTCAATGATTCTGGGCCCAGGAATGGGGCAGCAGGTCTGGGCAGTGGCAAACCCACGCGGTGGAGTCAAGATGGCGTCGGGAGTGGACCAGGAGGGTCCGAGGTACTCCTCTGTTGAAGGGGAGCAAGAGCCAGTCTGGAGCAACCAGACCAGTGATGAAAGTCTGTCGTGGTGCGTCGTGAAGAGGGCCACAAGCCGGTCGGCGAGTGGTCAGACAACACGGTGAGCAGCAAGGAGCAGAAGGGCCCCCACGCAGATCTCGTGGATGCTGGGGAGGCAGACTTCGGTGCTGGAGCCGCTCAGGGTTAGGGCTTCTCAAACCCTAGGTGCACTCACTCGAGGGTCCCTCGGTGGGCGTGCTAGATAAGCGTCGTGCAGGTTCTGAAGATGGCCGGCCCCGCAGGTCTCGTCACACCTACGAATCTCAGCTGAGCCGATGATGTAGGTAGAGGTCAGAGATGGCAGGGAACCCGGGTCTCGTCGAGCTGGGCAGTCTTGATCCGTGGGAGAGACGTGCAGCAAACCGCAAGCGCTTAGGTGGTGTCTGCTGGTGCAGGGTGGCTACTCCTTAGCCACAAGGGAGAGTCTTCAGAAATAGTCAAGAGTTCCTTTCGTGGAAAGTAGTTCAAGATTCAGAATTATCCAATTTGGGAAGGGGACCCGCTCCTACCTTTATTCTAAGAAAAGGGGCTGGCCCGTGACTAGGTCCTACCTATGGGTGGGGCCAGGAGGGGGGTGGTTACACCCCTATCCTTTGTCCGGCTTTGCCCCAGCTCAGGGGCTGGTGTGCCCCCGAAACTGGTTTGAGCCGGGCTATGCACAGTGAGCACCGGGGTGCCACTTGCAATCACCTTCCTTTCAGCCCTGCCTACCTGGGATACACAAACCCTGTCTGGGATGGTGCTAACACCGCCCTCAACAGGAAACCCTTTGTCCAAGCTCCTCTCGCTGGAAGGTCTCCCAGCAGCAGGAGGTCAGACTTGTGTCTGGTGGCAGCATCCATTTTGTGATGCTGAGGCTTGAGTCAACTTTAACCGGGGTTCAAGGTTACTTCCATGTCGTGTCCCTCTAGAAGGGTGGAATGCTAACCCCGTCGCCAGAACTGGCGAGGGGTTCGTATTCCAATTCGTATGACACCTTACTCGACATGTTTGGGTGATGCGAAGCCAAAGTTAGCAAATAACCGCGAGGATTATAATGCACTTTAAGGTAGTTGGCCCGCGTCACCATGGAACGGCTATTAGGATTTGGTTCCGCAAGCCGTTGACGGGCTCAGCTCGCGCCAGAGCACCATCTCACATGACTCCCAGCACTCTGCCTTCAGGATTGATAAGGCCTGCCATAGGAGTGACTGAGAGGAATCCATGTGTCCATTTTAGGGTTAGGTATAGGAATACTACACCTACAGCAACGGGTGATTACACCACCTTGCCCCAGCTGTCGTGCAGCCAGTTGTGTCAGATTTGGGCGGCCATCCAGGGGTGGCACAATACATGCTGCAGCCCCTGGTAGGCCCTGGGTACACCGATGCCCTGGATACCTGTGGTATGCTGATACAGGGACTGATAAGGCGGCCCAGTTCCAATTAGTGGATGCACCTAATGTACATGTGTGTTAATTTCGAGAGAGAACAGCTAGGCTGTGGGTCTGATTGGCAGGCCCGCAGCCAGGGAAAGTCGTAAACCAATGAAGCAAAAGCAAAAAAATCTGGGTGATCATAGGATTGCAGACCCTACTCTCCTACATGAACCCCCCCCAAACTTTGGGACAATAAGCTAACCTTGACCAGGTGAGTCTTCTTGCTCTAAGTGGAAATACCTGGAGAGCCCATCTGCATTGCCATGATCAGTGCCAGGTCTATGCTCCACTGTGAAGTCCATCCCCTGTAGGGAAATGGACCACCTAAGTAGTTTGGGGTTTTCACCCTTCATTTGATTTAGCCACAAGAGGTGCTTATGGTCGGTCTGAATCTTGAAGTGAGTGCCAAACAAGTATGGCCTCAACTTCTTCAGGGCCCAAACCACAGCAAAGGCCTCCCTCTCAATAGCTGACCAATTCTTCTCTCTGGGGGTCAGCCTCCTGCTAATGAAAGCTATGGGCTGGTCATGACCATCAAAATTCAGCTGAGATAGAACAGCTCCCACACCCAACTCCGAAGCGTCTGTTTGGACAATGAATGTTTTGGAGTAGTCTGGACTCTTTAGGATAGGCGCTGTGCACATGGCCTGCTTTAGGTCATCGAATGCCTTTTGACAGCTGGCTGTCCACTGAACTTTTTTTGGCATCTTCTTACTTGTCAGATCGTTTAGCGGGGTCACAATGGATCCATAATTTCTGACAAATTTCCGGTAATAACCAGTCAGGCCCAAGAAAGCTCGAACCTGAGTCTGGGTGGTTGGAGGAGCCCAGTCCTGTATGGCCTGTATTTTGCTCTCCAATGGCTGAACCTGGCCTCCACCTACAAGGTGGCCCAGGTATACAACCTGTGTCTGCCCTATCTGGCACTTAGTGGCCTTGATAGTGAGGCCTGCCTTTTGCAGGGCCTCTAACACTTTCCTCAGGTGGACCAGGTGATCCTCCCAGGTGGAGCTAAAGACAGCGATATCGTCCAGATACGCCGCACAGAAGTCGTCCAACCCAGTGAGAACTCGATTCACCAGCCTTTGGAAGGTGGCAGGTGCATTTTTCAAACCAAAGGGCATTACCACGAACTGATAATGCCCACCCGGGGTAGAAAATGCTGTTTTGGGCTTGGCCTCCTCAGCTAACCTGATTTGCCAATACCCAGCTGTCAGGTCAAATGTACTTAAGTAGTTGGCCGAAGCCAACCGGTCTATAAGTTCATCTGCTCTTGGTATCGGGTGGGCGTCAGTCTTAGTGACTGCATTGAGGCCTCTGTAGTCCACGCAAAACCTCATCTCTTTCTTACCGCCCTGGGTGTGAGGTTTTGGCACGAGAACTACGGGACTAGCCCAGGGGCTGTCCGAGGGCTCGATGACTCCCAGCTCCAACATTTTCTGCACCTCTGTCTTGATGCAGTCTCTGACATGATCAGGCTGTCGATAGATTTTACTCTTTACGGGCAGACTGTCCCCAGTGTCGGCCTCATGGGTACACCAATTGGTCTGACTGGGTGTCAGAGAGAACATATGTCGAAAGGATTGAAGAACCTGTTTACAATCCTTTTGTTGATGTCCAGAGAGGCTGCCGCAAAAGACAACACCATCTACCGACCCATCGTCAGGGTTCTGAGAGAGCAGGTCCGGGAGAGGGTCACTCTCCTCCTCCTGTCCCTCATCTGTGGCCATGAGCAAGCCCATGCCCTCCCTGTCGACATATACCTTGAGCCTGTTTACATGGAGCACCCGGTGGGGGCTCCGGGGAGTTCCCAGGTCTACCAAGTAGGTGACCTCTCCCTTTTGCTCAATGATCGTGTGGGGCCCAGACCATTTGTCTTTGAGTGCTGCTGGGGCCACTGGCTCCAGCACCCACACCTTCTGCCCAGGCTGATACACAGTCAGGACAGCCTTTTGGTCGTGCCAAGCTTTTTGTAATTCTTGGCTCACCTCAAGGTTTTTAGATGCCTTTTCCATGTACTCAGCCATCCGCGAGCGGAGACCGAGCACATAGTCCACAATGTTTGATGCCGGCTTTTTGAGAGGTCTCTCCCATCCTTCCTTTACCAAACAAAGGGGTCCCCTTACAGGATGTCCGAACAGAAGTTCAAAAGGGCTGTAGCCAACCCCCTTCTGCGGGACCTCTCTGTAGGCGAACAAGAGGCAGGGTATCAGGACATCCCATCTCCGCCGAAGCTTTTCAGGTAGTCCATGAATCATCCCTTTTAGGGTCCTGTTGAATCTCTCAACAAGCCCATTGCATTGTGGGTGATAGGGTGTGGTGAATTTGTAGTTGACACCACACTCCTTCCACATAGCAGTCAGATATCCCGACATGAAGTTTGCACCTCTGTCCGAGACAAATTCCTTAGGGAAGCCCACTCTGGAGAACACTCCAACTAGGGCTCGTGCCACAACAGGTGCTGTAGTGGTCCTAAGGGGAATAGCTTCAGGATACCTGGTGGCGTGGTCCACCACCACCAGTATAAACTTGTGCCCTGACGCTGTCTGGGGTTCCATTGGTCCGACAATGTCGATCCCCACTCGTTCAAAGGGTACCCCCACCACCGGTAGTGGTATAAGGGGGGCCTTTGTCATGCCACCTGACTTACCGCTGGCTTGGCAAGTGACACAGGAGCGGCAAAACTCCTTCATATCTTCGGACATGTGGGGCCAGTGAAAGTGTGGAACAATTCTGTCGAAGTCTTATTCTGGCCTAAGTGACCTGCAAGGGCAATCTCGTGGGCCAAGGTAAGGAGGAAACCTCTCAGAGACAAGGGGACGACCAGCCTCCTGGTCGCGCCAGGCTTGGGGTCTCTTGCCTCGGAGTACAGGAGTCCATCGTCCCAGTACACTTTGTGGGTACCTGTGGCGTTCCCTGCAGCCTCAGCAGCAGCCTGCTGTCTGAGGGGTTCAAGTGAGGGGCAGTCTAACTGTGCCTTCCCCAGGTCTTCCCTGGAGGGTCCCCCTGAGCCCAGAAACTCAACCTGACCAGGTTCAAGCTCTTTCGGCTCAGTTTCCCTCAGTTCTTTAAGGTCAGCCTCCTCAGAGACTTGATCCACGACCTGGGGCAAGGGGGAAGGCGAAGCCTTACCTTTACTGCTCCTTTTCTTGGAAGGTGTCTGGTCCGTTCTTCCAGGATCCAGCACCTGTTCAGTGGGGCATCTTTTGGCCTGTGACCTGGTCACAGCAAGGACATGTGCTGGCAAGCCTAACATTTCCATGTGAGTCCTCTGCTTCACTTCTGACCATTGTGACGTTTCCAAATCATTGCCCAACAGACATTCTACGGGGAGGTCTGAACTAACCACAACCTTTTTCGGGCCACTTACCCCTCCCCAGGAGAAATCAACAACCGCCATACTGTGATTGGTAGTGACATTGCTGGCATTGGTCACTAGGTAATCGGTACCTAGCATGATCTGTCCAGGGTCCACAAAGTTAGGCGTCACCATGGTGACACTGGCACAAGTGTCCCTGTAGGCCTGAGCCACTTTTCCATTGATCAAAGGTGTCTGTCTGTATTTGCCCAAAGTATTGGGACTGGCACCAGGGGACATATCCATATCCCCTGTACAGACAAGGACGGCCTGAGTGAGCGTGCTGACTAAGTCGTCACTCCCCTCGGTTCCCAAGGTTAACCCAACTAATGCCTTGAGAGGCGCACTACCACTGCTGACTGTACTAGGGGGTGCAGGTGCCTTAGGGGCTGCAGTGGCAGGAGTTTGCCCTCCTTTCTTGGTGCACTCACTAAACCAGTGAGTCTTACTTTTACAGTATTGGCACCACCTTTTTGACTGGCCTTCTTGAGTCTTCTTCTTCTGTGAAGTCTGACCCCCACCCTCTTTAGTTTGTTGGGGACCTGTCGAAGACTTCTGGTCATTTTGTTCGTTCTTGTTACTACCCTTTTGGTCTGCTTTCTTCTGACCACCCTGGTTCTGAGTCTGGTTCTGCTTGACCCTTGTTCTGACCCATCTGTCTGCCTTCTTTCCCAATTCTTGGGGAGAGGTCAGATCCGAGTCGACAAGGTGCTGATGCAACAATTGGTTCTGACAGTTGTTTAAAATCTGTTCTCTCATGATAAGATTGTACAATCCTGTGTAATCAGTAACCTTGCTACCCAGCAACCAGCCCTCCAAAGCCTTAGTGGCACAATCGACAAAGTCAGTCCAATCCTGAGACTGAATTTTCTGGGTGTCCCTGAACAGCACCCGGTACTGCTCGGTGGTTAAGCCGAACCCATCAATCTGTGTATTCTTCAGGACTTGGTAGTTGTTCGCATCCTCAGCTCTAGTAGTGAGGAGCTTGTCTCGTCCTTTACCCTCAAAGGAGAGCCACAGTATAGCTGCCCACTGACTTTGGGGGACGCACTGGACAGTGCAGGCCCTCTCCAAAGCAGTTATCCACTTGTGGATGTCGTCCCCTTGTTTAAAGGGGGGCACTATTTTACTCAGGTGTCTAGTATCTATACCCCTGTCTTTCTCTCTAATGAGAATGCTGCCACCAGTGGGATCTAACCCACTTAATTTCTGCTCTCGGGCTAAGGCAAGTCTTTCTTTGGCGAGGGCAAGTTCTTCCCGCTCGATCCTCAGATTGACTTCCCTCATCTTCGCTTCATGCTCCCTTCTCTGAGGGGACGTCATTCCTCTCTGAGAAGATGCCTGAGAGACATGTGTACGAACAGATCTGTTAGAGCCTCTGGAGAGAGACCTAGCTCGTCCGTTCCCAATGTTAGGCCTGCTTGAGCGTGGGGCCGGGGCTCCCCCGGTTCCATTCTCATGCCTGCTTAAGTTGGTCCTCGTAAGCCTGCCAACTACCACTGGACCTTTGTTTGCCTTGTCTCCTGATAACTCCTCCTCGTCTTCCTCCTCTGTATGGAGGTCGAGGTCCGGGTCACCAAGGGTTCCCTCTAAGGGAGGCATGTTCCCATCAGCATTGGGGAGACCTGTGTTAGAGGACCTCCTAGCATCGTACGTCTCTAAGAGACCTATCAGAAATGCGATGGTAGGGTTAGAACCCTGGTTTAGCTTCCTGGAGGCACACAGTTGTCTCATCTCCTTGAAGCTAAGAGCTGCATATCGTGACACGACCTGTGGAGGGTCACTGACCACTAAGGGAGTCTCTGCAGACTCTCCGTGGACCGACATGCTTTCTAGTGAGGTGTAAGTGATGCACCTACCTACACTATTTGTTTACCTACTGATCCCTTGCTAAGAGTTGTAGTCAGGGTGTGCTAAGCCCTGTTACACTACAACAGCTGGTTCAGTAGAACTCAGAGTATTCTAAGTTAAGTTATATGTACCTGGGTACTTATGTGATCTTTCACTTTGATATTCTTAGGATACGTGTGTGGTAACCAACAGCAAGCTCAAATCCCAACCGCTGCTCACCAATGTGAGAAGTTGGCCTGATATGTAGTGCTCACTATTCTAGTGATCACTGTGTATCATTCCAAACGACCCTTATTGATGATTGGTTGTAAGTCAACCTTATAGACCAGCTATCCTAGTAGCGTGGATAAGAGCAGTCTTTAGGCTAAACTCTAGAGGGCGTGTTAAGCCAGCTGTTTACCATCACATATACCCCTTGAACACCAAGTGAAAGGACACCACACAAGCTGTTATGAAAATAAAGGATATTTATTTATAACAAGACTACCCTGGCTCTTTCTGAGTCAGAGAGCTAAGCACACTACAAAACTCTTATGAAAATACTTCTGGTTGCACAATTTACACAAGTGCCCGGAGGGCACGAAACCATTTACACTGCAAGTGGAATGGGAAAAGTTAGATAGTTTAAAGTTACTGATTCCGGAGGAATCCGATCAGTGGGACTAAACGAAAAAGGAACTGGACACTTGTAGAGTGAACCTACGGTGGAGCACCGAGAGGCTCGAGTTACCTAGCCCAGGGGCTGCGGCTGCGTGGGGTTCAGCAAGATGTCGGGAGTCCTCGTTATAGTCTCAGGAGCCTGAAAGAAGAAGTTGCTGGCAGGCGACCAGTGTCGATGTTTCAGAGAGATCCAAGCCTGGATCGGTGATGAAGGAAACCTGAAAGCAGAGGGGACTCAGTTCTCAACCGCTAGCCAGCGATCGTGTGGGTACCAGGAAGGTACCGGCTGAAGTCACCTCGACCAGGTGAGTGGATGATGTCGGACTCGGCTGTTCCTTGGACCAGGAGGCGCGGCGGCGACCAGGAGGGAGGGCGAGCTGTCCTACGAAGGTGTCTGCTGTCGATGATGCTGGGCCCAGGAATGGGGCAGCAGGTCTGGGCAGTAGCAAACCCACACGGTGGAGTCAAGATGGCATCGGGAGTGGACCAGGAGGGTCCGAGGTACTCCTCTGTTGAAGGGGAGCAAGAGCCTGTCTGGAGCAACCAGACCAGTGATGAAAGTCTGTCGTGGTGCGTCGTGAAGAGGGCCACAAGCCGGTCGGCGAGTGGTCGGACAACGCAGTGAGCAGCAAGGAGCAGAAGGGCCCCCACGCAGATCTCGTGGATGCTGGGGAGGCAGACTTCGGTGCTGGAGCCACTCAGGGTTAGGGCTTCTCAAACCCTAGGTGCACTCACTCGAGGGTCCCTCGGTGGGCGTGCTAGATAAGCGTCGTGCAGGTTCTGAAGATGGCCGGCCCCGCAGGTCTCGTCACACCTACGAATCTCAGCTGAGCCGATGATGTAGGTAGAGGTCAGAGATGGCAGGGAACCCGGGTCTCGTCGAGCTGGGCAGTCTTGATCCGTGGGAGAGACGTGCAGCAAACCGCAAGCGCTTAGGTGGTGCCTGCTGGTGCAGGGTGGCTACTCCTTAGCCACAAGGGAGAGTCTTCAGAAATAGTCAAGAGTTCCTTTCGTGGAAAGTAGTTCAAGATTCAGAATTATCCAATTTGGGAAGGGGACCCGCTCCTACCTTTATTCTAAGAAAAGGGGCTGGCCCGTGACTAGGTCCTACCTATGGGTGGGGCCAGGAGGGGGGTGGTTACACCCCTATCCTTTGTCCGGCTTCACCCCAGCTCAGGGGCTGGTGTGCCCCCGAAACTGGTTTGAGCCGGGCTATGCACAGTGAGCACCGGGGTGCCACTTGCAATCACCTTCCTTTCAGCCCTGCCTACCTGGGATACACAAACCCTGTCTGGGATGGTGCTAACACCGCCCTCGACAGGAAACCCTTTGTCCAAGCTCCCCTCGCTGGAAGGTCTCCCAGCAGCAGGAGGTCAGACTTGTGTCTGGTGGCAGCATCCATTTTGTGATGCTGAGGCTTGAGTCAACTTTAACCGGGGTTCAAGGTTACTTCCATGTCGTGTCCCTCTAGAAGGGTGGAATGCTAACCCCGTCGCCAGAACTGGCGAGGGGTTCGTATTCCAATTCGTATGACACCTTACTCGACATGTTTGGGTGATGCGATGCCAAAGTTAGCAAATAACCGCGAGGATTATAATGCACTTTAAGGTAGTTGGCCCGTGTCACCATGGAACGGCTATTAGGATTTGGTTCCGCAAGCCGTTGATGGGCTCAGCTCGCGCCAGAGCACCATCTCACATGACTCCCAGCACTCTGCCTTCAGGATTGATAAGGCCTGCCATAGGAGTGACTGACAGGAATCCATGTGTCCATTTTAGGGTTAGGTATAGGAATACTACACCTACAGCAACGGGTGATTACACCACCTTGCCCCAGCTGTCGTGCAGCCAGTTGTGTCAGATTTGGGCGGCCATCCAGGGGTGGCACAATACATGCTGCAGCCCCTGGTAGGCCCTGGGTACACCGATGCCCTGGATACCTGTGGTATGCTGATACAGGGACTGATAAGGCGGCCCAGTTCCAATTAGTGGATGCACCTAATGTACATGTGTGTTAATTTCGAGAGAGAACAGCTAGGCTGTGGGTCTGATTGGCAGGCCCGCAGCCAGGGAAAGTCGTAAACCAATGAAGCAAAAGCAAAAAAATCTGGGTGATCATAGGATTGCAGACCCTACTCTCCTACACAGTTGTTCGTAGGAGGTGACTTTGCTGCCCTTGATCCACCCTTCCAGGGCTCTGCTGAAAAAGTCTACGTATTCCACCCAGGTGGTACCGGGGAGCTTCTTGCAGTCCCGGAAGCACTGGCGGTACATCTCTGAGGTGAGACCATAGCGGGTGAGTAGGGCCTCCTTCATATGGTCATAAGAGGTCATCACCTCATCTGGGAGCTGTAGCAGAGTGTCTCTGCCTTCGCTGAGGAACCGTCCCCATAGGCCGGCACCCCAATCTTTTCGGGGTACCCGATGGGCGGTCATGGCTACCTCGTAGGCCTTGAACCATTGTTGGATGTCGTCGTTCTTGTAGTACTCTTTGACGACATCCTTGGGGATATGTACTTTCACCTCGGCCGGCGGAGGGGTGTCCCTGTTTCCGGGGGTGCCGGTCTCTCCATTTTTGGACTTAATTTCAAGTTCTTTAAGGCCCCGCTCATGCTCGAGGGCTAGCCTCCTCTCTTCCAGTTCTCGGTGCCACTTTTTCTCCTCTATTTCTTCTTGTAACCGCAGTTGCTCTAGGGCCAATTTCTTTTCGGCTAGTAGGAGTTCGCCGTCCAGGCGGAGTCGGGCGAGCTCTAACTCGTGGGTCCGGACCCTCTCCCGTTCTCGTATCTCTTCCGGGGAGAGGCCGGTCTCCATGCTGGTTCTTCTCCCATCTGCTGGAGCTGCGGTTGGTTGCCGGTGCACGTTTGACACCGGGTTTTCTTCGGTTTGGGAGGGAGCCGCTTCGGACTCTACCCAGGCCCTTAGGGCATTTTGCAGGTCCTCTTTTGTGTTTAATCCGGTGGTCGCGATGCCTTTGTCTTTACAAAACTGTTTTAGTTCCTTATGGGTATATTCCTCCAACCGTTCTTGTTGGAACTCCGCGGTGGGGGTGGTCTCTTGGTTGCTCATGGTTACTCTGTGTCTGGGTAGGTAGTGAGAGAGTTACTCGCTGTACGATTTGCATCGGGCTCGGATCCCACCGCTGGCCACCAATGTTAGAAGGGCGATCTCCGGGGGGGGGTCAGATGGTGTCGGACTGACCACCCCGAGAGCCACCGTTCCGTAGAAAAGTAGCCGAGCGCCGCTGAGAAGCCTCCTGGGCGAGGTCCTTCTCCTATGATCGTACCAGCCAAGCAATCCCACCACCACAAAGGGACACAACAAGGGTCTCAATTCTCACAAGTCTTTATCGGTATTAAAGGCAGATTTTCGTGGCAATATTTACAGGCGGATCGAGGGATCCAACAGAGTCTCAGGGTCTTTTAGGGACGGGGTAGCGGGACAGTCTCAGTACCAGCCGGGTACGGGAACACCCTGCACCCAGCTCTCAATCCTCGAGCTGGGGGAGGTTCCGGGAGCCGGGACGTCATCCGCAGGGCTCGGGGGGTTGCTTCGATGAGGCCGAGCCGCGACGAGGTCAGCAGGGCTCCGGTGGTTACTTCAGTGAGGTCGAGCCGCGACGAGGTCAGCAGGGCTCCGATGGTTAGCTCAGCGAGGTCGAGCCGCGACGATGGCAGCAGGGCTCCGATGGTTACTTCAGCGAGGTCGAGCCGCGACGAGGTCAGCAGGGCTCCGATGTTCCGTGAGGGTCTTCTTCTCAGCAAGGGGGAGCCGCGACGTAGTCAGCAGGGCTCGAGTTCCAAGTTCCAGGCAATGAGTCTCTCTCCGTAGGGTCAGCCGCGATCCGATCAGCAGGGCTCTCGACTCCAAGATACAACTGCCGTCCTGGTTTTGGGCTGCCCCAGATATATGGCTGGAGCCCTTTGATGTCCGGACCCTCGCGCCTGGGGGGTCGGAGGGCCCGGGATGAGAGAGTCCAGACACCCAGCGGGGGGGGAGCCAGCGCCCAGGGAGGCTGGAGGGCGATCGGAGCCAGGCTTCCGGGGACGGCTGGAGGCCCCATCGAAACTCTCCTCCTCCGGGATCTGTGGAGTGGCCACTCGACCCCCCTTGGTCGGATCTTGGCGCCTCGATGGCGGGGCTTCGCTGGGACCGAGGCCGGGGCGGGCCGCGTCGCGAAGGCTGGTGCGGGTAGCGGGGTACAATACAGGGGGACCCGAAGGGTTGGGGCTGCCCCCCGTTTGGTCCGGTAGGAGGGTTCGGGACCACGCCACGAGGCCGGGTCCAACATGCATGTTATAGTTAGGAATTGGCATTTAAAAAACCTTTGAAATTCACTGAAAAAAACAAAGGTTTCAGGGGCGTTATAGTTAGGAATTGGCATTTAAAAAACCTTAGAAATTAACTAAAAGAACCATGGGTTTCAGGGGCGTTTTAGTTAGCTGGACATTTCCCTCGTACAAAACCCTAGAAATTCCCCTGTTATGGTTAGTTCAGCTAACTATAACTCGTGCCCCCGCAATGCACTGCTGATGACGTCACATATTACATCACTCATGACATGGTCAGTGACATCACTGATGACATCACTGATGACATCTCAAATGACATCACTGATGACATCACTGATGACGTCATCCATGTGATAAATTAGTGCATCTTGCCACACCCTAATATAACCTTTGATACACCGACTCAAAATTTCAGGCGGCCATTTTGAAAACCATAGATACTCCAATACCAATAACTACATACCCACTCATTGACTCTTAGGTCTACATACACCTCCACTCACTCACCTGTACAGTCACTCATACTTACAGTCACTCAGTACAGGAGAATCATATGCATTTATACACCTCTATAGACACTGACACACCGCCAATCATCCATTGAGATACTGACACACCAAGTCAGTCATGCAAATAATTAATTACAGTCCAATTTACTCACCTATACAGTTAAATACACTCAAGTTCACTTACTCATAAAAATACTAACAAATTCTGACGCTCTTTTACAATTACTGATACAAGCACACACTCATCCATACAGCCACTCCCAAGATCACACACTCTCACATATAAATAGTTATATACTCTTACACACATATACACTGTGTTTCACATATGCAGTTACTGACACATGTACAACTGAGTGCTTGGATGAGTGCATGGGAGAGAATGGATGAGTGCAATAGTAGTGCCTGAGTGATTGGATGAGTGCATGGGTAGAACTGAAGTGCATGGATTAGTGCATGGGTAGTGCTTGGGTGATTGGAAGAATGCATGGGTAGTACCTGTGTGCATTGGTGAGTGCATGGGCAGTGTTTGAGGGAATGAATGGGAGTAATAGTAGTGCCTGAGTGATTGGATGAGTGCATGTGTAGTGCCTGGCTGATTGCACAAGTGCAGGGATAGTGACTGGGTGATTGGAGGAGTGCATGGATAGTGCCTGAGTGATTGCATGCATGCAGGGGTAGTACCTGTGTGCATAGATGAGTGCCTGGGTGGTGTTTGAGGGAGTGGAGAAGTGCAATAGTAGTTCCTGAATGATTACATGGTTGCCGGAGTAGTGCCTGGGTGATTGTCGGAATGCATGGGTAGTCCCCGAGTGCATGGATGAGTGAATGGGTAGTATCTGGGTGATTGTGTGAGTACAAAAGTACTGCCTGGGTGATTGGAGCAGTGCATGGGTAGTACCAGAGTGAATGCATGAGTGCAACAGTAATGCCTGGGTCATTGGATGAGTGCATGGATAGTGACTGAGAGAATGGATGAGTGCAGTAGTAGTGTCTGAGTGATTGTATGAGTCTATGGGTAGTGTCTGGCTGATTGTATGAGTGCAGGGGTAGTACCCGAGTGATTGTAGGAGTTGATGGGTAGTGCCTGAGTACATGGATGAGTGCATGGGTAGTGTTTGAGAGAATGGATGAGTGCAGTTGGAGTTCCTGAGTGATAGCATGAGTGCATGGGTAGTGCCATGGTGATTGCATGAGTACAGGCTTAGTGCCTGGCTGATTGGAGCAGTGTATGGGTATTGTCTGAGTGAATGGATGAGTGCATGGGTAGTGTTTCAGAGAATGAATGAGTGCAACAGTAGTGTCTACATGATTGCATCAGTGCATGGGTAGTGCCTGGTTGATTGTATGAGTGCAGGGGTAGTGTCTGGTTGATTGTAGGAGTGCATGATACATTCCTGAGTGCATGCCTGAGTGTGTGGGTAGTGCCTGGGTGATTGCATGAGTGCATGGGCAGTGTTTGAGGGAATTGATAAGTGCAACAGTAGTGTCTAAGTGATTGCATCAGTGCATGGGTAGTGCCTGATTGATTGCATGGGTGCCAGAGTAGTGCCTGGGTGATTGTAGGAATGCATGGGTAGTCCCTGAGTGGATGGATGAGGGAATGGGTAGTATCTGGGTGAGTGTGTGAGTACAGAAGTACTGCCTGGGTGATTGGAGCAGTGCATGGGTAGAACCAGAGTGAACGGATGAGTGCAACAGTAATGCCTGGGTCATTGGATGAATGAATGGATAGTGTCTGAGAGAATGGATGAGTGCAGTAGTAGTGTCTGAGTGATTGTATGAGTGTATGGGTAGTGTCTGGCTGATTGTATGAGTGCAGGGATAGTACCTGAGTGATTGGAGGAGTGTATGGGTAGTACCTGAGTACATGGATGAATGCATGGGTAGTGTCTGAGAGAATGAATGAGTGCAGTTAGAGTGCCTGAGTGATAGCATGAGTGCATGGGTAGTGCCATGGTGCATGGAGCAGTGCATGGTTAGTACCTTAGTGTATGGATGAGTGCATCGGTAGTGTTTTAGGCAATTGATGAGTGCAGTAGTAGTGCCTGGGTGATTGCATGAGTACATAAGTACTGCCTGGGTGATGGGAGGATTGCATGGGTAGAGCCAGAGTGAATGGATGAGTGCATGGGTAGTGTTTGAGGGAATGGATGAGTGCAATATTAGTGTCTTAGTGATTGCATCAGTGCATGGGTAGTACCTGATTGATTGTATGAATGCAGGGGTAGGCCCTGGGTGATTGTAGGAATGCATGGATAGTCCCTGAGCGCATGGATGAGTGAATGGGTAGTGTCTGGCTGATTACATGAGTACAGGGATAGTACCTGTCTGATGATATCTGAAAGTTTTTAAACAGCATAAAGGTTCAACATTATTTTATTAGAAATAACCAACACATAAATGAATGTTATCATGCATATTATGTTATGTGTTCTTACCTTTTTTAGTAGATTAGATACATAACTTTGTGGAACTATTTTAGAATTGTATTGTCATAAACTGAATTAAAACTCTTTTCAAACTTCACCATTACCTACTGTAAAGAAGAAGCAAAAACATGTCATATATTGTATTGTATTACAGGAATTACAATATTATACTTTTTATCATAAGAGCACAACATAATTTTAGAATTACATACCATTTTCAGTTTCCTTTTTTTGCTGTTCTCAGATTCTACTGAACTTCACCACACACAGTGATTTCAATGTAGTATCATCATACAACAGCGGGTAAAAAGACAATCAACGAAATTGTAAAAAAAAACAAATTACAGCAAAGCATTATTTCCAATATGTGTACCTATATGTTTAACTAATTATAGTTTCTTAATTACATCCAACTTGTACATTAAGTCTTTCATTACTCTCAAGTACATTTGCTAAAATGTACACTCTCATTTGCATCTGGTCCAATATAGACAAAAAAATATATACACTATTGCTTTTGAACACAATTTTCCAAATGTAATGTCAATTAGCACAAATAATAACCCAAACACTAATTATAAATAGTAATTGTTTCAATGCTGTCCATTTTCTGTTCACAGCTTCCTAATAGGCCGAATAATCTATTGAAAACAATCGCTTCTTAAAAATCGAATACAAATTTGTTCATTCATGTTCACATCTTCCCAGTAGGCCGAATAATGTATTCAAAACTTTCGCTTCGAAAAACCCCAAAATAAATGTGTTAATTTGTGTTCACATCTTCCCAATGGGCCAAATAATGTATTCAAAACTTTGGCTTCAAAAATTTCAAATATGAATTTGGTTATTCAAAAGGCAGCCTAGATTTGAATTGCAAATGGGCATCATTGCAATGTGTCTATCCTTTATTACCCTTTAAATACGCAGTATCCTGTCCCCATGTTGTAGTAGGTTCATTATGGAAAATAATACCCACTGCTATAAAAGTTCTTCCTGAAATACATATTTGAGTTGCAACAAAAAAATTATTTTATGTTCCGATTTTCCTTTATTTGCTCTACAACATTGAAACATTAAAATGAGATATTTACCAGATCTTTCTATATGTAATATAGACAACAACTTTGATTTACAGTGCGAACAGTTCATATCCTGATTGGCTGTTTTTACTAATTTGTTGAAGGTACTGACTTGCAATATGGTATCGTCAAGTATATGAATCGTTCTGTGTCTATTTCATTGATGGAAGTAAATGAACACTCTTCACATTTAGGATCCCATCTGTAACTTACTCCAAATAAGTTTTTAATCTGTATTCCTTCATGTTCTAATACTCCAAGCATAAGCATGATAAATTATTGTGCATCTTGTTGTACATTAAGAGTAAATTTCAAAGAACAAGTACATGTATCCAAAAGATGTTGAACACCAAATGAAGTATTGATCTGTCAGTTACCAACTGTTGAAAAACATGACGCAATAAAGAACAAAATCTTTTTTCATGATTTCCCATAATTTCACAATGAAGCTCTTCTAGATAAAACACAACATTCAAAATCACATTAGCATAGCAGTTGATACCTGAACAGTTTTCCAACTGGTATCCTACAATCTCATCAACAGTTTCCATTTTCATTTTCTTTACACCTTCATGAGTCTCTGAAATTGTTTTCTTTTTTAAACCTCAATTGAATGTTTGAGATATTTCCGTATTGGACACAATGCACGTTTCTCATATATGGGATATTCACCTAAATGAGGAGTATAAAGTCTTCTTAAACAATTGTACTCTCTTACACAATTTGCATCAGCACTAACCTTTTTCTCATCAAAATCAATCAAATACAAACCAGATAATGTTCTTACTCGAGACAATGCAATGTATGCCATTCCCTCTTTGAACACTGTACTTCCAGTATTTACCAAAGCACTGTCTATACTAAAACCTTGAGATTTATGAATAGTTACTGCAAATGCTAAAGACAAAGGAAACTGCATTCTGTGAAAATACAAGATTTTTACAAGCAAATAAAGTACAACACAATGCCCAATATGTCTTACCTCTTTAATCTGATCAAATTTTATCTTTAAAAATTCTATTCCATCTCTGTTCTGAAAATTTACAAAATAAACAACTTTTCCCATTGCTCCATTTACTAAACCTTCTTCTACATTTAAATTACGCTGTAAAATGACTTGACAGTTGATACATACATGTTAAGTCTTTTCTAAGCCTGCAGCGTTAGATACAGACTTTTTCAAAGAATCCAATTTAGATTGTAGTTTCTCTGTGAGAAGAATAGTCACTCCTTGACGTTCAATTTTATCAATAGCTTAATTTTCCACTATTTGCTGTTTATCCAGTTTTAAAAGTTCTTGATTAAATGTAGAACACTCTTGCAGTGTAGGCATTAGGAAAACTATAGACTTCTTTTCTCCAAGCTTATTGTGCATTATTTCAGTCGCTGTGTTTCCAGTTGTAAACAAGTTCCTTAGTAGCTGACTTTCTAAAGCTTGTTTACCATGTTTCATCAAGACACAAATTCTTATATCTTGAAGAATATTTCCATAATGTTCATCACTTGCTTGTTGCATATTCTTAATAAGTTCTTTATATTAAAAATTAGACCAAATGTTCACATTTCCAATACTTCTCAAAGATTTTCTAGTATCTTCATGGACAAGTGTTCTAAAAACAGGTTGCCCTTTTACAGGAGAAAGTTGCAGTAGATCATAAAATACAATTACATGTTTTCCTCCAAACAGAATATTGTAATCTGTTTTTAAAATCTGTTGAATTCTCAAGTGAACAAAGGCAAGCATTAAGTTTGAAACCATGCTCACCTCATCAATGATTAGAAGTTTCATTTTCTTTAGTACTTTATAACAAGCTTCTCCAGATAGCTTGTAATATTCCAATTTAATTTTCACGTTCAAGTGGTAGCATAAGTAATCGATGTAAAGCAATCCCTTTAATGTTATGTGCTGCTAATGCAGTAGGAGCTGTTACAACACTAGATAAATGTGACTCTGTAGTTTTGTATAGATATCTAGTCAAAACTTTAATTAGGAAACGTTTTCCTGTTCCAGCTTGACCACTGATGTACATTAGAATAGGTTTAAATGATGAGCATTGGTATTCTTTTTTCATGTTGCAAACCATGTTGTTTCTGTTTTATCACTTGTAGATATATTTTCTTCAATGTTTAGTTGTTCTTCTAACTTTTCCAACTGAATAATATCCTGTTGTGCTAGTTGCATTGCAGTTTCTACTTCATTCATGGCTATTGCTGCTTCATTTTCAATAATTGGTTTTCCTAGTTGAATTTGACTTAGTGTACCCGAACTTTGACTATCTTGAGAACTGACTCTAGCTATTTCAGCTGCAATAGTAGTTTCTTGTTCAATATCATCATTTAACATTTGTAGATAAGTTGCGACGATTGTGCATTGAATGTTATCTTTACATGCATTAAAAGAATATTCATTGCAGTAAAAATCTCCAAGTAATTCCGCTTCACTACGCCAAGGCTTGAACAGTTGCAGAAGTGCTCAATAGAAATATTCCCTCTTATCTGGACTTTCACAACTGAGGTTTTGGTGGTTAAGAAGATTTCCTTTGACATAATTTACCAAACATCCATCACAACCAATTACTGTATATTTTTCTTCCTTTTTATTTTCTGTAATGTTTCTTTAAAGCTATAATGTTGAAGAATTTCATGGAGACATACATTTTCCAGATATGGACTCCTTTTGGGATAGTATGTTTTCCAACATATTAGTTTTAACAATATCTGTACTTTCTGGTTCATTCAGTGCAAAGTATTTGATTTCTTGTAATTTTTTCAAATCTCTATTTCACGTGCAGGCAAGACCTAAACTTATCCAAATGATTACTCCTGACTTTGAATATAAACTAGCAGAGCTCAACCGATCAGAACATTCATAGGATCCACTCTCTCGGTGGGAAAGCATTTTCAAGCTAAACCTGTATAAATTCTTGCTAAGACTTTTTGCCTGTGAAATTTCTTCCCACATTTCTTTTATCTCTGTCTTTTCAGATTTAGTAACATATGATGTAACAGATCTTTCGTCTCCAGGTCTTATTCTGGAAGTCTGTGAATGTAGAGGGTGGCAGCCTCTACCTCATATTTGTTGATCTAAGATCTGCATTCGATCTGGTCCCTAGAGAAAAGCTTTGGGCTGTGCTCCAGACGTTAAATGTTCCCTCATATCTTCTAGAGGTCCTGAAAAATCTACATACGACCAACTTTGCCCAGGTTAGATGCGGAAAGTATGGGGAACTTTCCGAACGCTTTCCAGTTAGCCGCGGAGTACGACAAGGATGTGTGCTAGCGCCCACCTTGTTCTGCCTTTACATCAACGGGCTCATAAACCATCTATTAGCTCTAAAAGACACTGATGTTCCCAGGCTTGCCTCGGGCAAGGTACCAGCGTTAATGTTTGCTGACGACACCTTGTTGTTGTCACGCACTCCCATGGGAATTCAGCGCATTTTAGATGGCTTTGTAGACTTCTGCAGTGACCGTGGCCTTGAGATCAATCTTGCCAAAACCAAATTTATGATCCTTAACCCTCCTAAACGTACTCGCCCCAACCCAGTTCTAAACGCCATCCCTTTGGAACGGGTGAAAACGTTTACCTATTTAGGGATCATACTGCAAGAAGACCTGGGCTGGGGAGGTCAGGTCATTAATTCTACCCTCAAGCTGACCCAAACCACAGGGGGCATGGCCAGATTATTCAAAGGTTCAGCTTTCAAACCAGCTCTACCAGTAGTTGAAATTTTTAAAACACAGGCCAGACCGGCTTCGACTTATGGAGCGGAACTATGGGGTCATTCCAAAATAGGTAGTCTATCGAGGGTAGAAAATTCCTTTATAAGGAAATTGTTAAGCTTACCCTCTAGTACACCGCTAGTCCCCATTAGATTTGATTTGGGACTGCTTCCAATTGAAGAAGTGGTGGCGGCCCGACCTGTGCAATACTGGAAGAGACTTTGGTCCAACCCGGACCTGGAAGTTTATAGAGATGACTTTCTGGAGCTTTGGCCCGTAATAAAACACATGAATATCCCTTGGTTAATCTATGTCAGGGATATTTGCCGCAAGATTGGTCGCCAGGAACTCTGGGACTCTCCAGGAATTTCTTGCCCAGCTGTTTCTAAAACCAATCTTGCTGAGGAAATCAGGCATTTTAATCTACTTCGCTTGCACATGAACCCAAATGTAGGTAGGCTGACGGAGCAGTTTCTTTTGGTTAAACCAAATTATGAAAGGGAGTCATTTTGGATGTGATTTTCCCCCCTGTTGCTAGGAAGTTATACGTCCAATTTAGAATAGGTACCTTACCACTAAGATCTTTTACTTCTAAATGGGACATTAACAAAAGTATTTTATGCCCTGCATGTGGCTATAAACAGGAGGATGAAAAGCATGTGTTTTTCTTCTGCCCAACATACCGTGCACACATAAATCGCTGGGTAAAATTAATTTGTAAGAATCTTGGTTTTCGTGATTGTGCTAACGCCCTGCGAGTTTTAAAATACGACACCCATCCCCCAATTGTATTCGCTGTCTCACGTTTCTTAAATGCTGTATGGTTGCAGCGGAGGAAATTTGTTACCAATTGTTAATCCTTTGGATATTTCAATTTAATTGGTTTCTGTATTTTGCTTTGGTGGCTGAAATGTGTTGTGCTTTGTACAAAAATTGTTGTTATGTATTGTTGCTTTTATGGCCTTTGTGGTCGAAATAAAGTTTTCTTAAAGTAAAGATATAACATAGCAAAAAACAACAATTGAATTATCTGTAACATATTGAATATCCATGTTTGCATTCAACATTCTCAAAATCACTGGATTGTAGTCAATAATATACTTTGAATCTTTGGTTCTTTTTAAGTTGTATGTATTCTTTGGAGATTTCCGAATTATTGTATGCCTTACCGCTAACATAAAACTATTTACTCTTCCTTTTGACATTTTTGGATGTGAGAATCCAAAACGACACTTTGAATAAAATTTTCCCTTAGACTTATATTTTCATCGACAGTATTTGCCACATCGATGACTTTGACACCATAAAACCTGTTGTCTCAAGGTGTTTTCTCCTCCTTCTCTTGAAATGGCACAGGTAACATACTGTTTCAATGAAAGACAATACACTTTCATCAATATCAGTTCCAAGTTTTGGAGCATTCTTGATCCATAATAGCATGTTTATATGAGGAGCACCTCTGGCTTGATACTCTTTTCACCAAAAGAAATCAGTTACTTCTCCAAGAGGAGGAATATTTTTATTGCAGATAAATGACATCATACTTTGAAACCTACGGTTAAAATATCTGCAAACATTTACAGGATCCAAGGTACATAGTTTATCATGTGTCTTCAATTTGATATCTTTTACATTTGAATTTGCTTCTCGTAGAAATTCAAGTAAATTGTCCCATGCAAATTCAGCACAGCTAAGTGTCAAACTCCAAATATGGTGGTACCTACGTTTCTTTACATACATTTAAGTTCTCGTTGACAATGATACCAATACTCATTGGTACCACATTGACACGCCATCAAATTTATTAACTGAGATTCTGACTTTTCATCTCTTTGTTGAAGTTTGTACATGAATTCCTTTGCAGAAACATGTGAAAGATGAACTCCTATTTTTCTTATATGGTTCACAGCATATGAAAGTGCAGACAAATCACTTTGAAAAGAGAAAATGAAATATATATGGAATAGACTGCTGAAATCTTGAATCTTCTGAGTACAATCTTTTCAAACAGTATTCTGAAGTTAGAATCTGTATTGCTCGTTCATCATATCGTCCACCTTCTCCAGTGGGGAACAGCCATGGAAAACAACTTGCCTCCAAATTGTTTCCCATATGCTCATGGGAGTTCCCTTCGCTTTCTGTGTTTAAAATAATTCAATATTGTTTCCTATCACTTCTTTTAAATGTAGAGGATGTATACTGTATTGTTCATAAATCTCTTCACTCCTAGACATGTCCACTTTTTCTTTTTGACAACTTGAAATTTCTGTTTCATCTTCTAAACATATTTCCTGCTCATCAATGCTTACATTCCCTTTAAGAAATATTATTCTGCACCAGATACAATATAGCCTTTTGAAGTTTATTAACATCTAAAAACTTTTGCGATATTTTTCAACTCTTCGTTGGTGCACCATTAACTAGAATAACTACAGGCTCACTTTCCTCCCTGTCTATACCAACAGTTTCAATATTTTTCTTAAAATCTAAAGGTAAGTACACAACTCTTTCTTTCAGATCTCTTTATAAATCTGTTGGAGGCAGTTTACCTGCTTTAGGCTCCATACGAACTAACCTGAAATGGGTGCACAGATTGAATAAGAACGGACTCATATGCATTTCAATCTGCCAGTTCCGGAGAAATCCCTACCAACTCTAAGTAGTTATGTACAGCTCTAGCTGGCATTTTGTTCTCTTCTAATTTGTTCAAACAATATTTACAAATACTTTGTTCAGTAGCCAACTCAAAATGACCTTCCACCAACAAATAAGCACCAAATTGCTCCGACTTATCATTGTTTTCCTTTTCACTTTTTAAATATAGATCAACATTCCTAGTTTGACTTCTATAGTGAGTGCGTCGACAACAAATACAAACATAGTTTGGTTTTTCAGATGAAACTGTCTTAAACTTTGTAATTTCTTCTGCAAACTTGTCAGTACTATTATCTTCCACCTGTTCTTTAACACCTACTCTTATCAAGCTCTCACTTTCTCTACACTTCTCTTGTGAACCAATGAAATGAAATTCTTTATCATCACAAACTTGTTTTACATTTGATACTGAACCAAGAAAAAGAGCTGTGTTCATTTCACCTAAACATAATGCAGGACTTTTTACATAGAAGAGTCTCCCTACTAACTTCTGCATTTCTGATGGTGTACTGCTAACATTCTTAAATGATGGAAAGTACTTTGACACACTTTTCTTGAATGACAAGCCAGAGAATGACACTGCAAATTAGTATATTTTCTTACTTTACATGGATCTAGTCCTTGTAACATCTTAATCTTCTGTTTCAGACTTCTTCGGACATATCCTTGTATACAAATCCATAATATGTCAATAGATTCCTGTCAAATACTACAAATACTGTTAAAATCCCACTTATATACCAGAGCGTGTGTACGCGTTCATTGAACTTTTTCAACTATTACTATTACCATTCCTAGGAACCATGTTTTCTTTTGGAATGGGACAACCATCTTTCATCTCATAGCATCGACTACTAGTATCAATTGCATGAACTAATACATTTTGTTTAAAATAGCTTTCTTCATTAAAGAAATGCTCAGCGCTAGAAGTGTACTTCCATTCACCAGTAAAAAATGTGCAAAAGTTACTTCTATTAAGCACTCTTTTTCTTTTGCTTTTCTCCTTCATAAGCTGCATTGTTCTAGTCAATGATTTTATTCTCTTCCATACCAATATAAGTAATTTCTGTTTCAATTCAAAAGCTTTCTCTACTACACTTTCAATGTGGTGCTTTTTCTTATAAGCTGCTGATCTTCTTTTATATTTTTTACAATCTTTCAATACATTTGTTTTACTCTACTTTTATTCATTCTCTTCCTAATGTCTTTATATTCTTTCAGCGTTCTTTCAAAATGGATTGTTTTCCCATAACGATTTTCCATTAATATGTCCTTTTTTCATTTTCTTCCGATTGGCTTTAGAACTTTCCTTTCTCTTTTCCACATTTTGAAAATTCATGACATTCTTAAAAGTCTTTTGACAAACTCTTTAGTTCTCTTACCAGAAGTCTTTTTCTTCAATGTAACATTTTGAACTTCATCTAATTTCTGCTTTTCTCTTTCCTTTAAATAGTACTGTTTTTTCTTGTCTTTTCTATTGTTCTTTTCTTCTCACACTCAATCTCTCTCACTAATTATAGTGAATATCTGCAAAATTGAAAATGTAAAAAGTTGCTAATTTTTTTCATATTATTACAATAATTAAATACAATAAATAAATATATTGCATTGCAAATGTCTCCATAACACATTTATATTTAGAATATTCCACCTTACATATTATCAAACCTATCATAAGAACCAAATGTTTAAACAGTAACATCTCAGAGCACATACTATCCAAATTTGAGTAAAAATGGTGTTTGTATTCATTTCTACTCATAAAATATGACAACTGAGTATTGAACAAGGTATGTCAGACATTGCACAATTCCTTTATTTAGACGACATCACAACCTCTGCAACTGAATGACAGAGCAGAACTAAAGGAATTATCTACTACTACCCAAACCAATCAGGTTCACATGTATAACCCCTTCCATGCTCAGGGAAATCCCGTGCTGTGCGGGTGTTTTTATTAGTGGGCGGGGATTCGGACGGCCATCGTGCGCACACGCCCACCGTGACACGTGACGGCTCCCGGCCGTCATGCGCATGGAAGAGGATAATACATCGGACAATAGATGGGAGGGGGTGTGGTACAGCAGCCGGGGTGGCTGACTCCAGAACACCGGGGCTCACCGTTCGGTCGTCGGCGGCAGGTTTAGCCCAGCACCTTGTGACTCTGGGCAATAGCTCACTTAATCTTCCCGACGGCCCCAGTGCCGGGACACCTCTCCAGAGGTATCTGTGTGCTTTACAAATGCTGGTATTATTAATATTAAGTAAGCACATATGTCATTCAGAACACCATAAATTCCCTTAATCTTCACAGACTGGTGTTCCCATTTCAAAATAACACCTAAAGTGTTGAGCTTACCCAAACATAAAGCAGCAACCCTTCACATGTCTCTGTTGTAAGTCTCACCATATTCCTGAAAGCATCCATGCACGTGTCTGTACCTTTTGCTAGTGACATCATATATAAAACAAATATCTAAATAGTTCTATACCTGTGTTTTTCCACAGATTCATACAAAGTAGCCTAATCACTAATCCCTCTGCCAACATGTGTTAAACCTCACTTTTGTGCTGCAGCTTCACCATTCTGTGACTACTCAGGGTGTTGGGCCTACCCAAATATAAAGCAGCAAACCTTTGCATGAGTCTGTGTTAATTCTCACTATCATCCTGAAAGCATGTATGCAGGTGCCTGTACCTTTTACTAGTACTATCATATAAAAAAGAAACACACAAATAGAGGTATACCTGTGTTTTATACATCTCACATTTCCAGATGCATAACACAAATGAGAATACATGTGCAAGTAGAGACATACATCATTTACAAGACTATGCAGACCTTCCACTCAAAACTTGATAGACTGCACATTACATTTGAAACAGACACCTACATTTATACAATGTACTTCAAGTGTACCTTTCCCCAGACTCATACAAAGTAGCCTAATCACTAATCCCTCTACCAACATGTCTTAAACCTCACTTTTGTGCTGCAGCTTTACCATTGTGCGTCTACTCAGGAGGTTGGGCCTAGCCAAATATAAAGCAGCAACCCTTTGCATATCTCTGCTGTAAGTCTCACCAGATTCCTGAAAGCATGTATACTTGTGTCTGCACCTTTTGCTAGTAGCATCATATATAAAGGAAACATACAAATAGATGTATGCTTGTGTTTTATACGTCTAGCATCTTAAGATGGATAACACATATCAGAATACATGTGTAAGTAGAGACATACTTCTGACACAAGACAAAGCAGACCTTAAAACTTGACAGACTGCACTTCACATTTCAAGCAGACACTGAAAATTATGCAGTGTAATTAAAGTGTACCTTTCCACAGACTCATTCAAAGTAGCCTAATCACTAATCCCTCACCTAACATGTCTTAAACCTCACTTTTGTACTGCAGCTTTACCATTCTTTGACTACTTAGAGTGTTGGGCCTAGCCACATATAAAGCAAAAACCCATCACATGTCTCAGCTGTAAGTCTCACCATATTCCTGAAAGCATGCATGCATATGTCTGTACCTTTTGCTAGCAGCATCATATATAAAAGAAATATAAAAAAAGATGTATACCTAGGTTTTATATGTCTAGCATCTTCAGATGCATAACACATATCAGAATACAGGTGCAAGTAGAGAAATACCACAGTCACAAGACCATGAAGGCCTTAAAACGTGACAGACTACACTTCATATTTCAAACAGACACCTGGATTTATGCAGCATACATTTGTCCAATGGATGGTTGCAGTTCCTATAGTGTGAGAGAAAAAATGACTAGCTGCAGGTAAGCTGTCAATAAGGGGGAAAGTCTCCGAAGGTAGGGTGAGTGTGCAGAGTGAGGAGAGGGTACTCCTAGTGATGTTCCTGTGTGCCCTCACACACCCTCGCGGATGTATAGCATCATCATTGGGCACGGTTGCTCCTCGTGGGGGTGGCGCTGCAGTCCCTCACGGGCCCTTGGTTAGGGGCTCTCTGATGGAGTTCTTTTAAGGAGTTGCCGCATTTGTGAGTGAGGGTATGTGGGTCGAAATGTGCTAGTGAGTGCGAATTTTAAAAATGAAACAGGGAACTAAAACCTTTTAATCATAAGTTCCCTGGTCCAACCTAAAAATACTCGGGGATGGAGATGCACTGTAGTGCTGTTCAGAGAGGGGACAAGACAAAATAAAAGTCCCACTTCTCTCGACCCGATTAGTGTGTTAACAAAAGTGATTTAATGACAAGGTCAACATGTTTCGCGCTATAAAACGGTCCCTAGTGGATCCTAAAGCGCTTCGTCAGGACCGGGAAGGTGTGTTAGAGAATGGGATTCGGGTAAAGACTGCCCATAACCCCACTTACTACCTAGGTCTGGTATGCTTGACAGTTAGTGTCCAGGATCCGTCGTTATACGTCAATCCCGTTCACAGCCTACAAAGGGAGACAAAATCAGGGAGGGAGAGAGACAAAAAGAAAGGGGGGGGGGGGAAAGAAACAAGGATAATGCCTTAAATAAGATATATGTTCTGTATATCTTGTGTGATCAGAGACACTGCTGCACAGTCGATGCTGTGATATCTCATGCAAGACGAGGACGTCGACTGATGAGTGTGTCTATGTGGATCAATTAAAATCAACCGGGGAGATGGGATCGTGCCCCCCAATGTTGAGACAACATGGTGATGGTCATGGGCTAGCTGGGCTCCAAGCTCATGTGGGTGACATACAACGAGTGAGACTAAACGTCATAACCTCTATGGTGACTACATATGGCGGTGGTAGGAAGGAGCATCCCGGTACGGTGTAGAAGTGGGGATGTAGTGCTCATCATGCCCAGTGTCCGGACGATATTAAAGGAGTAGAAGCTTAATATTGACAAGGTGACACGGAGAGCAGGTGATCACAACCGCGGGAAAGTATGGGTGGTGCGGTGACTCGAGGGTCACCCCGTGCACATATCCCGAAAAGAACAGTCTTCTAACAAAACACATATTACATGAGTGCATCGCCAGCCTACCCTCTCCTCCTTGATGATGGGCTCCGTCAGCAATGCCGCGGAGTAAGGCTGGAAAAACATATGTAAAAAAGCTCTGTGATGGAAGACAGGGAACCTATGAGAGCCGCTGAGGGTCCCGCAATAAAAGAGCAGTGAAGAAGAAGTACTTACAATTCTGTACGCCTTACGTCTCGGGGAACATGATCCATAATGCTGCACAGATGAAAAAGGTCAAAGATCTGTGGTGTCATGGGCATGTTCGTGCTGATAACACACCGAACCGGGGGTCTATGGAAGTCACAGGGGTGGAGTGCCCGCGCCCACAGTCAAAGGGGGAGAGATGTCAACTGGAGGGAGATCGTATTACTAGTTTGGAAAAAATGCTACGGGAATATATTATAACTTATTCGGTAATTAGATGGTCATAAGAATACTCATAACAATGCCATATACACAGGACAGCTAGGTACCTGCAGGTCCATGGTGGAGAGACGGGTACTGTAACAATGTCAAAAAAGATATTTATAAAAACAGTTTTTTAAAAATAAACTGTCCACTGGGACGTGAGGTGTGCATCGCATGTAACTTGATGTCTCTGTGTCAGTGAGGTTGATGCTGTCCCTCTATATCTTGCCGTCTATGCGGAGCTCATATCGCTGTATATTAAAGAAAGCAAGAAAAACTGCAAAACGACCTTTTTCATCTGTGCAGCATTATGGATCATGTCTTTATTGTTTGAAGCAACACCTTGCTTCACTCCTATTTCAGTCCCCTACCTTTGGGGCCAAAGGCATCCTGCCTTTACAATCCCGTTCCCTCTATCCTGACTCCACTCCAAGATGGCCGCGTCAGCCGCGCACCGCCCCGGCCACGTTCGCCCGAGCCCTCCGGGCGCATCTACGCTACGTCATCACACCGGGCCCGTGGCATCACCGTTTCCATTATTTAACGACCCTGCAGCCGCACTAACCGTGTAACCGGCAGTGCAACCGCACGGGTAGGTTCCCCGAGACGTAAGGCGTACAGAATTGTAAGTACTTCTTCTTCACTGCTCTTTTATTGCGGGACCCTCAGCGGCTCTCATAGGTTCCCTGTCTTCCATCACAGAGCTTTTTTACATATGTTTTTCCAGCCTTACTCCGCGGCATTGCTGACGGAGCCCATCATCAAGGAGGAGAGGGTAGGCTGGCGATGCACTCATGTAATATGTGTTTTGTTAGAAGACTGTTCTTTTCGGGATATGTGCACGGGGTGACCCTCGAGTCACCGCACCACCCAGGCTTTCCCGCGGTTGTGATCACCTGCTCTCCGTGTCACCTTGTCAATATTAAGCTTCTACTCCTTTAATATCGTCCGGACACTGGGCATGATGAGCACTACATCCCCACTTCTACACCGTACCGGGATGCTCCTTCCTACCACCGCCATATGTAGTCACCATAGAGGTTATGACGTTTAGTCTCACTCGTTGTATGTCACCCACATGAGCTTGGAGCCCAGCTAGCCCATGACCATCACCATGTTGTCTCAACATTGGGGGGCACGATCCCATCTCCCCGGTTGATTTTAATTGATCCACATAGACACACTCATCAGTCGACGTCCTCGTCTTGCATGAGATATCACAGCATCGACTGTGCAGCAGTGTCTCTGATCACACAAGATATACAGAACATATATCTTATTTAAGGCATTATCCTTGTTTCTTCCCCCCCCCCCCTTTCTTTTTGTCTCTCTCCCTCCCTGATTTTGTCTCCCTTTGTAGGCTGTGAACGGGATTGACGTATAACGACGGATCCTGGACACTAACTGTCAAGCATACCAGACCTAGGTAGTAAGTGGGGTTATGGGCAGTCTTTACCCGAATCCCATTCTCTAACACACCTTCCCGGTCCTGACGAAGCGCTTTAGGATCCACTAGGGACCGTTTTATAGCGCGAAACATGTTGACCTTGTCATTAAATCACTTTTGTTAACACACTAATCGGGTCGAGAGAAGTGGGACTTTTATTTTGTCTTGTCCCCTCTCTGAACAGCACTACAGTGCATCTCCATCCCCGAGTATTTTTAGGTTGGACCAGGGAACTTATGATTAAAAGGTTTTAGTTCCCTGTTTCATTTTTAAAATTCGCACTCACTAGCACATTTCGACCCACATACCCTCACTCACAAATGCGGCAACTCCTTAAAAGAACTCCATCAGAGAGCCCCTAACCAAGGGCCCGTGAGGGACTGCAGCGCCACCCCCACGAGGAGCAACCGTGCCCAATGATGATGCTATACATCCGCGAGGGTGTGTGAGGGCACACAGGAACATCACTAGGAGTACCCTCTCCTCACTCTGCACACTCACCCTACCTTCGGAGACTTTCCCCCTTATTGACAGCTTACCTGCAGCTAGTCATTTTTTCTCTCACACTATAGGAACTGCAACCATCCATTGGACAAATGTATAACTTTTTAGGAGCTTTGGTTCAGGACCTTTTTCTATAGCTCCAAGTCCCTCCTCCTTGTTGATATTGTTTATGCAGCATACTTCAAGTGTACCTTTCCACAGACTCATACAAAGTAACCTAATCACTAATCCCTCTGCCAACATTTCTTAAACCTTACTTTTCTGCTGCTGCTTCACCATTCTACTACTACTCAGAGTGTTGAGCCTAGCCAAATACAACACAGCAACCCTTCACATATCTCTGGTATAAGTATCACCACATTTCTGAAAGCATGCATGCATGTGTCTCTAGCTTTTGCTAGTGGCATTATATATAAAAGAAACATATAAAAGTTGTATACCTGTGTTTTATACATCTAGCATCTTCAGATACATGACACATATGAGAATACACGTGCAACTAGAGACATACCTCAGGCACAAGACCATCCAGATCTTAAAACTTGACAGTCTGCACTTCACATTTCAAGCAGACACTGAAAATTGTGTGGTATATTTGAAGTGTACCTTTTCACAGACTCATATAGCTGTGTTTTACACATCTAGCATCTGCTAGATCTGCCATCTGCCATCTGCCATACGTACCCGTGTATGTATGGCACGTACCCCCACCCCCATAGGTACGGCACGTACCCCCACCCCCGTAGGTACGGCACGTACCCCCACCCATGTATGTACGACACGTACCCGTGCCGTACATACACGGGTGGGGGTACATGCCGTACCTACGGGGGTGGGGGTACGTGCCGTACATACACGGGTGGGGGTACGTGTCGTACATACACGGGTGGGGGTACGTGCCGTACATACACGGGTGGGGGTACATGTCGTACAGACACGGGTGGGGGTACGTGTCGTACATACACGGGTGGGGGTACATGCCGTACCTACGGGGGTGGGGGTACATGCCATACATACATGGGTGGGGTTACGTGCCGTACCTACGGGGGTGGGGGTACGTGCCGTACATACACGGGTGGGGGTACGTGTCATACATACACGGGTGGAGGTACATGCCGTACCTAGGGGGGTGGGGGTTCTACCACATTCTGCCCCTCTCTAGCTCACCTCTCTTTCTATCTTACATCTCACTTTACTTCACGCTTCATTGTAACCCACCCCTCATTCATATGTACATTTTCTCCTAGCGTTCTCTACCTTTTTCTAAATCCTCAACTATCTACCTCTCGTTCTATTCCAACCATGTTCCCTTTCTGCCTCTCTCTGCATTTATTTCTTTTTATACTACAATTGCTCCCTACCTCATCTCTTTCTCTTCCCTATGTCTCCTTTCTCCCTCTTCATTATGTCCTTAGCTTTCCAATTCTCTTTGCCTTTCTGTCCATCTCTTGTCTCCCAGCACACTGCAATTTCTTTTCTTCAGAACAGTGGGAGACCAAGCTCTAGCCAGAGGAATGTACACATAAAAAAGCAAGCATTTGATAAGCCAATAGGTCTCGCCTAGGTGACATTTATTGGCTTTTTTCATGTTTTAGCTATATATTGTATGAGCCACAGACATAAAAAGCAAACATCCACAGGTACTATGAACTGATAGTCAAAACAAAGCACACACCCATAGATTGTATGTGGCCATGGACAGTAAGAAGCACATACCACTTATAGTATGAGCCTACAGATGGGATGCAGGGACACACAGAGCTAATGTAGTCCACAACGAGGATTAAGCAGATACACCTACATAGGAATCAAGCTCCCAGACATGCACATCTTCCTGTGTTGAACACACCTGCTTGTAGTAACGACAAAAACATTTATGTAATGTAGTGCTTCATGCAGTACTTCTGTTTTTCTTGGAGCTGTAAATAACACATGCTACCACCAATGTATGCTGTTTAGTTTACATTTGTCAAGAGGACAGAAAGCTGGGCGTGCTCTGGGGGGAACGTGGGACCTTGAATGCGCCAGTAAAATCAGAAGCGAGTTTAAGCTCACTGAGCTACACAACATGCTTTGAAAGCGGGGCTGCCCTGCCAGTCAGGGCGCAAGCAGCAGTCATCATAGCTCCTCCTCCCCCCCCCCCCCCCCAGAGATAGAAGAGCAAAACTCACTGGTCTGCATCTGGCCCTAAAGAACATCGCTGTACATAAACACCTCACACAAAAATGGTCCAGGGCTACACCAATTACCTGAGCAACAGCCTCGCCTCCACACCACAACATGGCAGTTACGGCCACAGTAATTATGCGGTAGGAAGCACTACAATCCTGTTTGAGCAAATATTACGCCTCAGTTGCTCAGTTGTGCCATTTTAACAACCATATCCACAATTAAGCAACTAAAAGATAAATAGTTAACCATTTCAAAGGGCCTTCCACTGTGCACCCATACATGTCACAACACTTTTATTTACTCTTGATCCCATTGAGCAAGACACAATTTATATGTGTTCAAATCTGCAGATTCAGTGGTGTTACAATAGCCCCGCAGACCCCCTCGAGGTCCAGGTGGCTCCCTCCAGCACTGCACCTGGCCTGAGAGCTCCTGACTGGGTCCTTAGGATGGGGACTCCCTCAAGTTTCGTTATTCCACTGTGCAGATTATGCAGCAAATAATGGATTATGTGGCACATTCATAATCATACGAAAACGCAGTCTGTATGCAAACTTTTACACACCTTAATCATACTGAAACAGAGCTGACAGCACCCAGCTGATGATATCCATTTACTGGACACATTTCACTGAAGTGCTGACAATAAAACATTAATGAAGGCAGCACCTCGTGTGTCTCCAGACTCAGCCAATCAGCTGTAAACCAGCCTCGAGCACGCCAGCATTTAATACAAAATAGCCCCTAGGCAGTGAAGCGCTCGGCCGCAGACGGGCCCTCAGTGGAGGCTCAGGATTCATTTTCAGCAAACCACAACCATTATCAGTGAATTCATGAAAATCTCAATTAAACATGAAATCATCCATTGGTTTTCACACGTTTTGAGTTTTTTTTTTAAAGTCTTGTTATATGTGGACGTGGTGCTTCCGTTGTTTCGATTTGGTCTGCTGTGGCGGTTGTGCTTCTGCTCCGAGGTTGTACTTCTTTTTTGGCCAGAACTCATGTTGGACTATCAGTGTGGCCGTCCTATCTGTATGATTGTGTGTGGGGCGGAGTTTTGTTGACAGTATTTGGGGTGTGGTGGTGGGTGGGGAAGCTTCTTTTTTGTGGCACCTCCCCGGCTGTTCTCTACTCCTTGGCCGCCTGAAGGCACAGACTGTGCCAATAAAACACCACATAAACTGCACATTTCTGACACTTTGCTACTTGGTATTTTAGTAGTCGTCGTATTAGTTAATCTTCACATTTTGCCAAGAGACGCAACTCTATTTTTAATATTTTCCACTCGTTTGAGGTACTGACAAATAAGGGTGAGGGCACAGGGCAAAGCAACACCACGGCACAAGTAAGGACACAGAGCAGGGGGAACAGACCGCAAACGCATGTACTCTTAAGGAGTGCTACAAATAAAGTAAAGAAGAAAAGTACCCTGAAATCATGCGCCCAGTGGAAGGACATTAGGCCTGGAAGGAAGCAGTACTTTGTTTATGCTCTACAGATCGGACAACCACAGGAAGACAAAGTAAAACCCAGAGCCACTGCAAAAGGCTCTATGCCCTTACTTCTTAAGCAGTTTGTTGAGAAAAGATCTCGCAGGGACAGCGCATGAAGCCAAAGAAGATGGACAAGATGAAACATTTCAGATTTCACCAGATGTAATGTTAAATGCTTTGATTTGCACTGTTGCAGTGAGAATGCCTGTTGTAAAAGGATGGACAACATTTTCAAGTGCTCAGGTGTGTCTTATTTTCATATTATTTACTAATCCATAAACTATACTCCACTAAACATCAAACTATTTCAAAGCCATCCCTTTTATAGGAAGAACAGGCTGATGGATGCTGGGCAGCTTCAGATTTCTACTTTTCATGTTCTTGTTTCCATAAATTTAAGGTACTTTTCGATATTCATTGGCATCACACACGTTTGAATTTAGCTAAAAATATATCACGCATTTAGCAGTGTTCAGAACAAGAACCTCGAAACATGCTTTGACTAAGGCCCCAACAATGCTTACGATTGTGCTGTACATGGTAAGCATCATTTGGCAAAGATTCTCCTCAAAATAAAACGTGTTCTTTGCCAAAATAAAATCAGATTTGTTGCGAAACTGAGGGACTTTGATCTCTGCCTTTTTACTTTTCATTATTTATCATTTGAGAGAAATTATTCTTGTTCTCAATATTTGTCTCTTGACTGGGAAATACAACCCAGATGTCTTATTGAAAGTGATTGTTCTTCAGTTTTGGGAAATGTAAGGGTTCTTCAAGAAAACTGAAAGTAAATGGGAAAGTTCTTTGTTAAACTTTCATTTCATTAGTCTTCAGAAGACTATTTACAGGGCAATTAACTCTGTGCCATTTTTCAGATTAATAGCTGCCACTTGTGTATATCAGTCAATTTATCAAGACCCAACACATGCTTTAGCAGCAAGAACAAAGTTAATTTATGAAGTTTGAAATATTATGCATCTTTAGGACAAATGACTGTGATTGGAATACTTATATTTAATGACGAAGAATTCTACAAAGAGCTTATGAATAGCCTTATTAACACGAGATCCTTCAATTTTATACCCACTTTTCCTATTTTTAAGTACAAGTTGTGTAATACGATTTAACATGGAACAAAGAGTAAAAATGCATAAAACTAAAGTATAGGAAAGTAAAATTCATTTTAAAACTGATGATGATGAGATGTACAGTGAATGCAATGCTATAGAGAATGAGGAGAAGGGCAGAAAAACATTTTGGACTACATGTATCAAGCTATTTAGCGTTTTCAAACTGACCGATTCTGCGAATCAGCCCTTTTGCGAATGCTAAAAAGGTTTTTTTTCATGTATCAAAACCCATTTTGTGATTTGGTTTGCCAATGGCTATTAGGAAGGGGCGTGTTTAGGGCATCCTTCCTAATACCGAATCGCATCAGTATGTAGGAATGTTTTGTGACTCAAAAGCGGTCGCAAAACATTTGCACTTTACCACAAAATTCAAGTAGGTGGTAACCCATTCACAAATGGGAAGGGGTCCCCAAGGGACCTCTTCCTCTTTGTGAATGTTTGTACAGCATTTTTTAAGAGCAGGCAGTGGTCTCGTGAACCACTGCCTACTCTTGAAAAATTAAAAGAAAACTTTTCATTTTTGTTTTTGAAACGCATCCCGTTTTCCTTTAAGAAAAACGGGTGACATTTAAAAAAAATTTGCTTTACTTAAAAGCAATCACGGACATGGTGGTCTGCTGACCCCAGCAGGTCACCATCCCTGTGATTTTAGAGATTCCTTGGGAGTCGCAAATTGCAATCCACCTCATTTATCTTAATGAGGTAGAGTGAAGGGAAGGACGCGAAGGACGGCTTCAATATTATTTGATGAGCAGGTCAGGGGAGTCAGGGTCCAAAGACACGGACGTGTGCGGTACTCGAACGCTGCCTGGCAGCATTCGAGTACCGCACACGTCCGTGGCGGCTTGGTGTACCTTCGTCTTAGTCTTTGGACCCTGACTCCCCTGACCTGCTCATCAAATAATATTGAAGCCGTCCTTCGCGTCCTTCCCTGGCTCCCCTGCTCCGCTCCCGTTAGCGTGACGCCAACTCCCCTACCCTCGCGGAGGTCGTGTTCTCGGCTCATCTGCACCCAGTAGACATGCTACATTCAATTGTGCTTCCACTGTTTCACTACCGGGACGGTACATGATCCACTCACCGGTTCCTCCTACAATCGAGCCTTTCCTTCCCATGCCTCAGCACTCCCTGAAATTTGCGACCCTGGTCCTGAGGATGATCCTAAATTGAATAGGATCGAAACGTCGTTGACCTGTGCCCATCAGCCTTAACTCCTTCTGGCGCCCTCTAATTTTTGGTTCTCTGAAATAATTCTGAAAAATATCAAAAGAACAATTTGAAAAATTGGATGTTTTGAACCTTTCATCTTGTACATATCTTGTAATTACTGTTTTGCGCCACTTTGCTATGGTTTCTTTCACGTTGTCACTTGCGCCGTCACTCCATTGTCACGAGCACATTGTACACTTTCTTCTTTAGGGTTGTTTTCGGTATCTATACCAAATAGTGCTGTTGCAATTTGTATATATTTTTCATTAATCTTCTCCAAATACATGACGTCTAAGGACGCATTAATCAAATTGTTTGAAGCCTCTTTTTACTTGCTTTGTGGTTTGTAATGTTTTGTGCATACAATTGCAAAGAATCCAATAATTCCTGCTGAGACATTGTTATAAGTATTTTGCATTTACCCTGATCTCAGTTGGGTTTATGGGTTACACTCCTGTGGTTTTTCTACCTTCTAGTAACTAGCAGTTTACATATAGGACTCAACCAAACCCGACGAGGGGCTACATTGGCGGAACAGGCAAAAAGCATATGTGTGACTGAATTTTTGTAGGCCACACAAGCAGGACACATTACCACTTGAGTTAGACCACCTAGAAGTGAAAGATCTTAGGGGCAATAAACCCGCCCCTCATTTGAAAATACAATTTCCTATCTAGTGATTTGGTAATAATGTCCCAATATGATTCGAGGCTCGGAATATGTTTAAATTCCAAGAAGATTCCTGTCAAGGAGGCTGATTCACTATATCTCAAAGTGTCATAAGTAACCATCTCCCAATACTTTTCTATTAGGATCTTTTTTGAGGGAAAGCTGGCCTTAGTTGGATCCTCCCAGAGCACTTTCATGCCAATATCTACTAAAACTTCTCTGACTCCCCGTAGCCAACTGATTTTATGAAAACGATCGGATTTTATTACATCCATAAAGCCCGCTGCATATGGCATCAATTCTGGTGTAGTCCACAACCTGCGCCAGTATAACACTGGGCGCAGTTTGGCAACATCAAATAAAGGCTTTCTACCAAGATCATATAGTAACAGACATAATGGTGTACTTTGGGGGAGGTTGGTGATACTGCGTAGGAACTCATTTTCTGAAATACTCAGATTAGACATATTCTCAAACCCCCATAGTTCTACACCGTAAAGGGCTGAGCTGACCACTTTCATATCATACACTTGGAGCACAGGTCTCATTGTTTTGTAAGTGACTTTTTGTGCTCCATGCTTAATGCTCCCGAGAGTTGACGGTGCTTTAATGTGTCAATGTCAATGTGGTGGCTCCACTTTAAGGCTCTGTATGTTTACCCCCAAGTATGTAAACACTCTAACTTGTTCTAGTGGTCGATTATTCATTAAATTCCATTGATATACAAAGAAAATAATGTGAGTGCCATAGCACAGCCCTGGCGCACCCCTCTTTCTACTGGAAATGGGCTGGTAACCATGCCCTGGGAGCCCCATCGAATTTTGGCATAATTATCGTCGTGCAACCTCATTCTGAGTGTGAGAAGTTCTATGGGCAGCTTTAATTCATCCGGCGTCGCCCACAAGCTGGAGCGGGGTACAAGATCGAATGCTGACCTTAAGTCAACAAAGGCAGCGTACAAACTGCCTTTGCCCAGAATCACAATCCTCCAGTGTAAAAGGATGAAATGAAACACCTGGTCAATGGTGCTGGTGTACGCCCGAAAACCTGCCTGCAGAAGGAACAGTATACTATGATCTTCAATCCAATCTTGGATTTTGTTGAGGATCAGCCTGACCACAATCTTTTGCATCGTGTCTATCAGGCTAATGGTTCTGTAATTCCATGGTAATGATTTTTCTCCTTTTTTTGTATACGGGGATTATTTCTGCCCCTTTCCAGGAATCCGGTATGGGGGCGCCTTGGGCAACTGTATTAGCTACCAGCAGAATATATCTACCCCATCTTGATTTATCATAAAGGAACACATCAGCAGGAACACCATCTGGACCTGGCGCTCTGCCCCCAACCACTGCTCCAAGAACTAGCACAACATAATTAGATTTGAAAGCCCCTTCTGCATAAAACACATGGCTGGGGTCATCCATGTATTTCTCAGTTAGACTACGGGATATTGTGGTTTAAAATGTTTGACCCAATCTTCCTGCAAGACATGGTTTTGCGGTTGTTTGGGTTGACCCCCTCTGTCCCATTTTATGATGTTCCAGAATAATTTACTGTTACTCTGGGTACTAGCCTCTTTGAGGTCCTGCCATCTATGCTCATCCCAGGAGCGTTTGGCTTTGTGCATAGATCTTTTGTATTCCTGCCTGGCTGTGCGTACCATAACCGGCTCTCAACCCTTAATCGCGTTCCCAAGAAAGACTCTTGCCTGCCTGCATTCCTTATTATACCAGCGGCAGGACTTCTGGTCTATTTGTTTCTTTGGTTTGCAGTGCTTAACAAAATGGGATCTCATACGCATAAACAATCTTTTGTTAGACTGAGTGAAGAGCCCCAATTTCCCATTAGAGGACAAAATATTCTCTAACTCTATTAGAGCAACATCGACATCTTTGTTAATGCTGGTCAAGGACTCAGGATTTTCAACTATTCGTAACCATTTGAGCCGTCTCATATCATTAGTGGGACTACATCCTGGGAATACATTTCTGCCTCCCCACCATGCGATGACTGTGCTTCCACGATCCATGGGTTACACACAAAGGATTATGATCACTTTCAGGATGATCCCTTACAACCATATCATCGATTGTATGCCAAAATTTCGCACTTGAGAGAATGTAATATATCCTACTCTTGCTGTATCCATTATTAAATGTGTTTGCCCCTAGTCTATCTTGGGGCATCCTACCATTTAGTGCCCTTAGCCCCTTTTCTAAACGAATAGAATTAATCTGAATGAACGCATCTGTCCATGTTTTTACTGGATCAAGTTCCAGTTTTGGAATTCCCCACTGGGCATCTTCTTCATCAGTGAGGTGCCAATCTGGAGTGGCAAGTGGTTCAAAAGTCATGTTAAAATCACCAGCAATAATAACGCTGGTAACGCTGGTATCCATTGTATAGGCCAAAACCGCTAAAACATGGGACTTGCCCCCTCTAGTTCCCCTCACATAGACGTTGTAAATATCAACGTTCTTTAAGGGGTCTAGATTTAATCTTAACACCTGGATGTCATTACTCTTGGATGGAAGTTCCCTAATGCTTCCACCTATTTCTTGGCAAACCCATATAGTTAAACCACCTGAAGGCCGACCTTTTGCTCCTTTTACTGCTGGAACGTAATAGTTTAGAAAACCTGAACAATAGTGTGGTGTCAAGAGCCATGTCTCTTGGAAAAGACAAATATCAAAACCATTAATAAAAGCAAGCCATTCCGGAGACATACATTTTGAGCTCAATCCTGCGATGTTCCATGATATCAGTGAGCCCCTTGTAGAAGCGCAACAAGTATGCAGTGATTCATTTGTGTGCCCTGGGAGATTATTACTAAACTCATGCTCGTACTCTAAACAGGGAGTATGCGAGGCTAGCAATTGTGTAGACTTTACAAACCTATTAGTACAGTTGGAATTTGTGGCTAAGTGGCTACCCCTAGGGGCTACTAAATTATCAACTCCACCAGGGCGCAGCCCAGGCTCTCCCACCAGCCAGTCATTGCATTCTAACGTGGAGCCATGAGCTGCCCAGGATGGTGGCGTAAGCCTCCTTAACTGGATAGAAGAAGAATCGGGGGAACATGTTCTGAACTGGAGGGCGAATATATTTTCAGCCACCTTCTCCCTCTGTAGGGTTAATTCAATACAAACTAAACGGTTGATGGAGGAGATAAGCCTAAGCGCCTTAATGATTTATTCCCTGATCACAGAACGACATCCCCTTACGTGGCGTATCCAGTGGATCGCCTTGTTGGTCAGTGAATCTGCACTTCCTATGCTTTTGCTAGGATCCAGCTTAGGAACGTTCACCATATATATTCCATGGTTATTGTATGCTTTTACTATGTTCTGGTCCCCCCTCCCTTCAAAGTTACTATACTGTTGGTTTGCAGGTATGCAAGTGTTCTTGCTCCTATCAAGCAGTGTGCACTTTCTTGGTGCTTCCACATTTCGGGGCCTGGGAATGTTTGATTTAGCAAGGGATATTTTATTTGTAGTGGAGAATGATGATATACATTTTTTCTGTTTGGCCACCTCGCTAAACAAGGGAGTGACATTGTGCTGCCCAACAAAATTTTGAGAGACAGGTGGATTTATCTGGATAGTAGATTGACTAGGTGGAATGGAATTATTAACTCCAAGGATTACACAATCTTGACTTGGAGCCCCACTATGTGACATTAGCCTGACCATGGAGGTAACATTTTCAATCAGTGTCCTCAGGGTTCCTATTTCGTCCCAAAGTGAGTACACCACCTGCATTACATCCTGTAGAGCTGGTGTATGGTTTACAACTGGCTCTATAGTTTTATCTGGTGGTAAATCAGGTAGCTGTGTGTTACCCTCCCCTGGGTATTTGACAATATGGCATACCTATTTGAACAGGTTACTATGGGTTCGTAAATTTGGGGGTGGCTACCTTCAGTTAGAGGGGGACTAGCAGTGCTAGCACCCAAATCACTCACCCTCGCTGGGATCATTCCTCTCTCTCCCCCAGTGGCCTTCAAACATTTTTAATGCGCTAGAAACATTGCAGGAATAGCGGACCCTTGAGCGGGCTTTCCCTCAATAATTGTGCTGTGCTGGGGGGACTTATCCCTGTCAAGATGTCTTGGCTCAGATACTAATATATCCTCACATTCCTCAATTAGTGTATCTATTCGATCAAGTACACAATTGCTGCCAGGATGCTTAGTTGCTTTTCTAGCCTTTTTCCCTTTACGGATTCTGCCAGCATTGCCACCATCCACCCCCCCTCCTTCACCTTCCATGTTCTTTCTCTTTCCCATATCAATGAAATGCCCCCTAATATACAAGTGGACTTCACAGATTTACTCTGCTAATTTTCAGGCAAAGTCCGATTTTCCTCTGTGTGCAGATACAGGCATGGAAGGCAAACAAACAGTACCTCTTATGTACGAGATTAACTCTCACCTTGCTCCAACTCCAGATGGTAAATGAAAGAGGGGTGGCCCTGCCCTGCCTCTTCCTGGCAATTTGCCCGGGCGTGGCCCGCACGCGTCTCACGCCGCGGGGGGAGAGGCAGCGCTCACTAGTGGCAGCTGTTGATGGCGCACTGCTCCCTGGGACTTGCAGTCCCCTTTACTGTTGGCTGGTGCTGCAGGGCAAAAGTAAACCACGTCTGTCGTGCCCTGGGACTCCGGTCCCCCCAGGGCAGGAAAACAGGCAAAATGAACCCCCGTGGACAATGGGCCACTGAGGTAGGAAAAAGTTGTGCAGAATGTTGTTCACCTTTTTTTCTTTTTTAAATTTTCTGGTGTGGAAATGACAATACTAGGCTGTCACTGACGATAAACAAAGTGATCCGCGCAAGTGCTGAGGTGACACAGTGCAAGGGAAGTGCTAGTTGTGAAAATCTGATATACAGTGATACATTGCTGGTTAAAAAACAATCATTTTTGAAAGACATCTATCCCTAGATGCATGAATTTCCGATCCACTGAGGGTTTGATTTTCCTTTTGGTGTGGAGCCGAGAAAATAGGGTCAGGATTGTCTCAGACACGTCGACGTTTCGACCCAGATGTAAGCGCAGTAAGCGCGGAATTGGACAGCCTTGTGACAAGGTAGTAATATTTAAACAAAGATCTACTATCAGGTTGGAATCTTGTATAAGCATAAGTTATGTGGCCCTTGCAAGGAGATTCTCAATTAAGGTCACACAGATCCACCATCCGGTTACAATCATGCTCAAGAATAAATTTCAATGTTTTAAAGGTGAGAGCTGGAGCCGCTAGTGTCCTGTCAGTCTCGACAGTGGCAAGCAAATACCGCTACTATCAAGGGCTGTGACTGAGGCATTGTATTTATTTTTTCTTCTTCATGTTCCTCGTTATTTAACCTCTTACCATTTGTAACTATGTTTTACTATGCCTTCATAGGCAAGGCATGTTGGTTTGCCAATGCTTGTTTGGTTTTATGATTTTCCCTGAACTATCAATTTGACTAGGATAGAGCTTGGGCATTGCTGCACCTAATTAGTATTACCAAAAGTCATTTCTAATGCTTGGAAGAAGAGGATGCTGGCTGTGATAGTTATAATATTGTTCGTTGAGGTGTCAGAAGACATGTTTTATTTAAAAAAGGGCAGATGCAAAACCACGCTTTGGCTGAGAATAAAATCTTTTGCTGCTGCCTGCTGTTGGACCAGTTTTTGGTTTACAAGCTGAAGTCGCTTTTAGGTCTTGCCTACACACACACTCATTATTCTTGGTACATACTTATGATGGCCTATGCATCAGCCCTTGTTCATTGTTGACTGAGTTTGTTGGCATTCTCAGGTGTCAGCTCATGATTCAATTGCTTCCCGCTCTGTTCTTGTGGTTGTCCTACCAAGAAGAATTAATATCTCACATTTTCCTGAGGCAATGAGTTGTTTACTTCCACTGCATACTGAAGAGAACTCTTTTTTATGTTCAATCAAGCATCTCATGCGAGTCCATGGATTTCCTTGCTGTTTCCCCTTTTTATTTTGTATCCCCTCCTCCAACCATGCTCTCTTTTCACTATTTAGTTCTCCCCTTCTTCTTCCTAGTTGTTTCATCTTTTTTTTTATGAGGTCCAGCATCACTTTTCCAACAGCAGCAGAGGACTTCAGGACCACTTGCTTCCTTTGTGCTCACTTGTTTTTTGCACCATCGTGCTCCTCAGTAACTCCTCATTCCGCCTGGTTGAATTTATTTTATCAAAACCGAAGGGCTGTTTGTGTTCTAAGACTGCTTGCATCATTTATAAATATGACTTATATTTGTTTGTTTTGGCCTTCAACTCTGATAGAATGGTAAATAAAACATGACTGCATGTGTCATGATTCTTCTTCCCTTCTCATCACGATGTATGTATGCATATGCATAATGGCACATGGGTCATGACTCATCAATGTTCATCGTCAGCTGACTTAGAATGATTTCTTTCCAGGATTTACTGTCATGCAGGTACATATGTCTTAATGCATGCACACACAAGCAATTGGTAAAAAGCATTGGAAAAGCCCAAATCCCAGCCTTGTGTAGCCAAAACCTATTGGCTTTGCCGGTTCTTCTTCTTTTAGATTTGTCTAAGCTGAGGGAGTGTTTTTTTTAAATCAAATCTATTTACTTACCAGTCATGATCTTTTTCCTGACCATACACTAGGCATTTTATCTCATTGTGCATTGAAGCCAAGACAGTTTGATTTTTCTTTTAAGCAGCAGCTTTTTTGAGTTTCTCGAGGTAAGACAATTGTCCAGTGTTTGATTTACCATACTCGCATGTGCAGGGAAAGCACACTCCATTCAAACAAGTGAGATGCACAGTCATGCAACAGGTGAAGGCAGCAGGCACTCTAATGACAGAGCATGGTTTCTTGAATCTCAATCTCTTAGGAAAATTATCTACCTTTGATCGGATCAACCTTTGATTGTCAACTTGAAGTGTTAGAAAGGAGCTAACACCAGATTTCATTTCAAGTTCAGTGAAACCAATGTGTCTTCACAAGAACAGCAGAGATGATGTTTCCAATTTTAAGGGTTTAATTAACCCCTTTGCTGCTAGGCCTTTTCCCTCCCCTGTGCTAAGCCTTTTTTGGGCTATTTGGGGTAGTGTGTGCTTAGGACCCTGTAACTTTTTGACCACATAAGGTATCCACACCAAATATGCGTCCTTTTCTTCCAACATCATGGGGATTCTAACGGTACCCAGGGTTTGTGAATTCCCTTGGAGGGGTCCCAGAAATTAGTCAAAATACAGCTAAATGTTGTTCTTTTTTTGGCAAAATGGGAAAAAAGGGCTGCAAATGAAAGCGTCTGGGTTTTCCCCTGCAAATGGTATCAAAAAAAGGTTTGTGGGGCTGAAATCACCATTTTCCCAGCTTTTAGAGAATGACAGACTTTTGTCAGAAAACCAACATTATTTACACAGTTTTGGCATTTTTCTGGGACATAGCCTATTTCTGCTATTTTTTGTGCTTTCAATCTCCTTCAAGTTAATGGTAGAAATAGGTATGAAAGCAATAATGGATCCTAGAAAACTATACATTTTAGAAAAGTAGATACAATTCTGAATTCAGCAAGGGGTTATTTGTGTAGATCCTTCAAGGTTTCTTTATAGAAACTAACAGTTATATATAGGAACATTTTTAAATTAGTTGAAAAAAATCAGCCTTTTATGTCAACGTTATCACCTGTAACTTCTTCTAATTATGACAGCTCTTTGAAAGCAATATACCGTTACATCCGCTGGACCTTTCTGGTTGTGGTAATATATAGCACTTGTAGGTTCACTAAGAACCCGATGATCCCAGAGTCAAAAACTGAGCATCAATTTGCAATGGCTTTTTGTTATGTACCGGGTATCCAGCAATTATTGTGGAAAAATGTATACAAGGAAAAATCGGTATGAAAGACACCTATGTATTTTTGAAATGGAAACAAATTATAGAGTTTAGAAACAGTAGATATTTGCACATTTTCGAAATTGGGAATACTCATACTAGCTTGAGAATTATCGGTCATTTTTCAAAATGACTTCTATTTTACACAATGTCTTTCATTTGGAAGGCAGAAATGCTTTAAAAGTCAATAGGTAATAACAGTTGCTTTACAAATCTGAATTACCCTAAATCTCCCGATAAAAATGGTACCTCACTTGTGTGGGTAAGCATAGTGCCCACGACAGGAAATGGCTCAAAACCCAACGTGAACACACCACATTTTCACAATGAAAAATTACCCTTTTTTTGCAAAGTGCCTAGCTGTAGTTTTTGAACACTGGCTCTGCCGGCACCTAGGGAAACTTAGCAAACCTATACATTTTTGAAAACTAGACACCCACGTAAATCCAGGATGCGGTGACTTGACTGCCTACCACCAGGTTCTGTTACCCAGAATCCCTTGCAAACCTTAAAAATTGACAAAAAATACACATTTTGCCCACATTTCTGTGGTGGAAAGTTCTGGAATCTGCGTGGATCCACAAATTTCCACCCACCCCGCGTTCCCCAAAGTCTTCGGAGAAAAATGGTGTCTAACTTGTGTGGGTCGGCCTAGTGCCCGCGACAGGAAATGGCGCAAAAGGCAACGTGTACACACCTCAATTTCGCAGTGAAAAATGACCCTTTTTTGGCAAAGTGCCTAGCTGTAGTTTCTTAACCATAACTCTTCCGGCACCTGGGGAAACCTAGCAAACCTATACATTTTTGAAAACTAGACACCCAGAGGAATCAAGGACGGGGTGACTTGACTGCCTCCCACCAGGTTCTGTTACCCAGAATCCCTTGCAAACCTAAAACATTATTTAAAAAAAACACATTTTCCCCACATTTCTGTGGTGGAAAGTTCTGGAATTTGCGTGAATCCACAAATGTCCACCCGCCCGCGTTCCCCAAAGTCTTCTGAGAAAAATGGTACCTCACTTGTGTACTTGTGGAAAAGGTAATAGCACGCACGCGCGCTATGCTGCTGGAATTATACTCTACAGCGCTGCTTCTATTTTAAAAAATACCGCTTTTGTATTTTGTTTGTTTTAATTGTGTTTGCCCCTGCTTTTAAGTCTACCTTTGTGTGCCCACATACCTGCACCTTAAATTGGGCCCCTCACCGCGCTTATTGCGGATCAGTTTCTTCTTTCCTTGCGCCTTCGTGTTTGGCGCCTGGTCGCCATCTTGGGGGTGGCGAGTAGCGAGTGTGCCACTTGTTTGAGCGCTCTAGCACTCACTAGGACCACAGGTGAGCCCTACTTAATGCTCGCTCGCTGCGCGCAGCGGTGACGCGCAGCGGTAGCGCCGGACTCGCGCCGGAGTCAAGCCAGAGTCCTGCCCGCGCTCAGTTATCACGTCCCAATAATAACATCCTCAGTGTGGGTTATCGCTTCATGCTATTAAACACCAGGTCGGCGTGTAAACATGCGCAAGACATATTTGAGCTTCTAGATACAGTAAAGCCATTATGTCTTATGCTTACTGAGACGTGGTGGGGTGAATTTTCTAACCCAGATGTCGCCACGGCAAGCCCGCCTGATTATAACATCTTCAGGAAGGATAGAGCCAAGGGGAGGGGTGGTGGAGTGGCATTGGTGGTCAAGAAAGGTACGCCCTGTGCGATCCTGCCAGGGAAGGACATCCGAGGCTCGGAGACTCTCGCTTTTTCTATCACTTTGTCTCCACATCAATCTGTTAAGGGATTACTTGTGTATAGACCACCTGGTTCACCCGGTACGTTCTTTGAAGATCTGGACTCCGTGTTGTTGGGGCTGGCCCTGAAAGCGGAACACTGCATCGTGGCAGGGGATTTCAACTTTCGGATGGATGATCCGTCTGACCCTGCTGCTATCAAACTTTCTGAGGCTATGGCCCCGTTGTGACTGATTCCTCATTTGCTGGAGCCTACGCACGAGAAGGGGCACACTCTTGACCAGGTGTTCTCATCTTCCCCTCTCGAGGTGATTGAGATTATACCAGTACTATGGTCAGACCACTTGCTTGCCAAATTTACGATCAAAGGCATAGTTAAACCGGTGGCTGCCTTGGCACAGCAACAGGGTCGTGTCCATAGGGCATATCATCGTGTGACCCCAGAGATGCTGGCCCAGGCTGCTGTGGATCATCCATGTTCCCTATCTGGCGATCTGGATAGGGACTTGGAGACCCTGCAAGCTTGGCTCTTAGACAGGCTGAATGATCTTGCCCCGGTTCTTACACCCCGCCTGACACCGAAACGGGTCTCTGCGCCTTGGTTTACCACAGCACTGTCGGCTACGCGTCAGCAGTGTAAGGTGGCCGAGAGAGCTTGGCGGGCACAATATGATACTGCAGCCAAGCTGACCTATAAAACGGTGGTCAAGGCCTCTCACCGGGACATTCGCCTGGAAAAAAAAGCATATCTAGCCAGGAGAATAGAAGCGGCTTCTAACTCCTGCAAGGAGATCTTCTCCATTGTGAGAGAATTTATTTCTCCATGGTCTAACTCCTCGGACGAAAAACCGTCTGGTACCTGGGCTTCGGACCTTGCTGATTATTTTACGAGCAAGATCCAACGTATACAGGATTCTTTCTCATCGCCTGGGCCCATGGGCCAGACTAATCCTGAGGCCATTTTATCCCTGCGAGCTTGGCCGGGTGTGACGCTGAGTGTGTTTCCTCCGCTCTCTGCCCCTGACTCTTTAGCGCTAATGGGCAACCTTAAATCGGGCTCGCCCCTCGACCCATGCCCTGCTAAATTTTTAGCGAAAGTTGCGGAGGTGATCAATCCACTGGTACACCCGCTGTTAAATCTTTCGCTGAGTCAGGGAGTGGTCCCGTATGCTTGGAAGCAGGCTATGGTGATTCCATTGCTCAAAAAGCCAGGCCTAGACCCGAAGGCCCCGGTCAACTATAGGCCCATCTCTCTGCTGCCGGCTCTCACGAAGATCTTGGAAAAGCACGTTCAGGTAGTGCTTTCCAATTTTCTTGAGACCAACGAGATCTTGCACGCCACCCAGTCGGGTTTTCGTCCCCATCACAGCACAGAGACTGCGCTCCTTGAGGTCTCAGAAACCATTAAAGGGGTTCTGGACTCGGGGGGCAAAGCCATGCTGGTGATGTTGGACTTGTCGGCGGCGTTCGACACCGTCCCCCATGAGGGCCTTCTCGCTAGACTCTTTGAGATAGGTCTGCGGGGGACGGTGCTCGGCTGGTTTTCCTCCTTTCTAGCCGGCCGCCGGCAAACGGTCTGGGCATCGCCAGATTCTGCCATGATGCCGCCTCTGGGAGTCGGGGTCCCACAGGGCTCTATTTTGAGCCCGACCCTATTCAACATCTTCATGACCCCGTTGGCGGCATTGGTGGAGTCGCATGGGGCCCAGATCGTATCCTATGCTGACGACACCCAGCTCCTCTTCTCGTGTAAGAGAGGAGGAGACTTTGACGGGGAGAGCATCCGGGATTGCCTTGGGGCTGTTTTTCAATGGTTCCAACTGAACAGCCTCAAGTGCAATTCCGATAAGTCTGAGGTACTCTTCTTTGGGTGCGATACAGAGCCAGACTGGCAGGCCTGGTGGCCGATTAATATGTTTCCCCCGTCTTGCTCCTCCCAAGTCGTCAAGAATCTGGGGGTCAAGATGGATAAGGGGCTAACATTGAAATCCCAGATCCTCGGGGTGTCGGGCACTTGCTTCGGCATCCTTAGGATGCTGCGGAGGTTTCTTCCCCTGCTGTCTGAGGAGCATAGGAAACTGACAGTGCAGGCTCTGATCGGGTCCAGGTTGGATTATTCTAACATTCTTTACCTGGGCCTGCCAGAGTATTTGCTGCAGAGGCTCCAAGTGGTGCAGAACGCGGCTGCGAGAGCTATTTTTGGATTAAATAGACGGGCCAGTGTATCGGGCCTGTTGAAAACTTTGCATTGGCTCCCCATCCGGAAACGGATCATCTTCAAGGCTCTGACTCTGGCCTATAAAGCTCTCCACGCGGTGGGAGCAAAGTATCTTCAAAAGAGACTGGTCTTCTATCAGCCGACCCGGTCTTTGAGGTCGGAATCCCTGTTTTTGGCAGTTGTTCCGCGTGTGAAGAGAACTCGCCTGGGAGGCCGCTCTTTTGGACTTCTGGCGCCACAGTTGTGGAACTCTCTGCCATTCACTCTACGGGGAGCTACCAATCTACTAGCCTTTAGAAAAGGCCTGAAAACCTGGCTGTTTACCCAATAGTCTGTTTTTCTTGCATGTATTTGTTTGGCATTCGGTTCTTTTGTTTTGTTTTTTTTTAACGGTTGTTATGTTATTGTGTTGCAGCCCTCCTTTTCCAAAAGCGCCGGGACACTCTTTTTGAGTAGCCGTGCGCTATACAAAAGAATAAATAACATAACATAACATAACATAGGTCGGCCTAGTGCCCGCGACAGGAAACGGCGCAAAACCCAACGTGGACATACTTCAGTTTCGCAGTGAAAAATGACCCTTTATTGGCAAAGTGCCTAGCTGTAGTTTTTTAACTATGGCTCTGCCGGCACCTAGGGAAGCCTAGCAAACATATACATTTTTTAGAACTAGACACCCAGGGGAATCTAGGATGCGGTGACTTAACTGCCTGTCATCAGGTTCTATTACCCAGAATCCCTTGCAAACCTAAAAAATTGTCAAACAAAACACATTTTCCCCACATTTCTATGGTGGAAAGTTCTGGAATCTGCGTGGATCCACAAATTTCCACCCACCCCGCTTTCCCCAAAGTCTTCCGAGAAAATTGTACCTCACTTGTGTGGATCGGCCTAGTGCCCGCTATAGGAAACGGTACAAAAGGCAACGCGGACACACTTCAATTTCGCAGTGAAAAATGACCCTTTTTGGCAAAGTGCCTAGCTGTAGTTTTTTAAACCATAGCTCTGCCGGCAGCCAGGGGAAACCAGGCAAACCTATACATTTTTGAAAAGTAGACACCCAGGGGAATCCAGGATGGGGAGATTTGACTGCCTCCCACCAGGTTCTGTTGCCCAGAATCCCTTGCAAACCTAAAAAATTGTCCCAAAAAACACATTTTGAAGACATTTCTGTAGTGGAAAGTTCTGGAATCTACGTGGATCCACAAATTTTTATGCACCCCACGTTCCCCAAAGTCTTCAGAGAAAAATGGTACCTCACTTGTGTGGGTCAGCCTAGTGCCCGCGACAGGAAACGGCACAAAACGCAACGTGGACACACCTCAATTTCGCAGTGAAAAATGACCCTTTTTTGGCAAAGTGCCTAGCTGTAGTTTTTGAACCATAGCTCTGCCGGCACCTAGGGAAGCCTAGCAAACCTATACATTTTTTAAAACTAGACGTCCAGGGGAATCTAGGAGGGGGTGACTTGACTGCCTCCCACCAGGTTCTGTTACCCAGAATCCCTTACAAACCTAAAAAATTGTCAAAAAAACAACATTTTCCCACATTTCTGTGGTGGAAAGTTCTGGAATCCGCGTGGATCCACAACTTTCCATGCACCCAGCGTTTCCCGAAGTTTTCCGAGAAAAATGGTACCTCACTTCTGTGGGTCGGCCTAGTGCCCGCGTCAGGAAACAGCGCAAAACGCAACGTGGACACACCTCAATTTCGCAGTGAAAAATTACCCTTTTTTGGCAAAGTGCCTAGCTGTAGTTTTTGAACCATAGCTCTGCCGGCACCTAGGGAAGCCTAGCAAACCTATACATTTTTTAAAACTAGACAACCAGGGGAATCTTGGAGGGGGTGACTTGACTGCCTCCCACCAGGTTCTGTTACCCAGAATCCCTTACAAACCTAAATAATTGTAAAAAAAAAAACATTTTCCCACATTTCTGTGGTGGAAAGTTCTGGAATCCGCGTGGATCCACAACTTTCCATGCACCCAGCGTTCCCCGAAGTTTTCCGAGAAAAATCTTAAAATTAGGATTTTTCTCAGTTTAGGAGTCCTAAACTTAGGAGTCCTAACTATACTACTACTAAACTGAGAAAAATCCTAATTTTAAGGCTTTCGGTATTCACAGAAGGCATTTAGGAGTCCTAAAGTTAGGAGTCCTAACTTTACTACTACTAAATTGAGAAAAATCCTTATTTTAAGACTTTCGGTATTCACAGAAGGCATTTAGGAGTCCTAAAATTAGGAGTCCTAACTATACTACTACTAAACTGAGAAAAATCCTAATTTTAAGACTTTCGGTATTCACAGAAGGCATTTAGGAGTCCTAAACTTAGGACTCCTAACTTCTGTGAATACCGAAATGAGTAAGTGTCTTCTGTAAATACCAAAATGAGTAAGTACCTTCTGTGAATACAAAAATGGTAGTAAGTTTAGGATTTTGTCTTAAGTTAGTTCTGTGAATCGGGCCCCTTCTGTTTGGCAGTACTGGAGGTGATGTATCTTCTTTCTTTGTGAACCTAAAAGCAAACAAGCAAGAAAAGCATTTAGTGAAATGAGGCATTGTTGCAATTTTAGTACAGACAAAAGCAATATTAGTGTTGGTGGTTACTTAGGTTATATAATCAGTGTAACAAACAATATGCAGATAGAGCTCTTTCCGTTATGTCCATATATTCTAAAGGAGACACCAGTGGCACTCAGGGAACTGCATGGGTAAACAGAATAATAACCTATTAAACATTGGAGGTTTGTTTGCACCTGTGGCAGGCAATGTGGTCCAGAGGGGAATTGGAATAATCATTAAAAAAATAAATGATGCTGATGTTTCTGCAGAGCACCACGGCCAGGGTGTCCAGGAGGAAATTAAACGGAATGCTGTTGCGAGGGTCTGCACCTATAGTGGACAGATGGACAGATGGATCGAGCAACGCAAAATGGAGAAAAAAAATATTGAAATACAAAAAGTTTTACATTATTCAAGAAAAAAATAGAAGTAAAAAATAAAAAAGTCAAATAAAACAATTGACAAATTAAAAGAATAAGCCATCAAAATGCAAATAAAAGAATTAAAAAGATAGAATGAAATTAAAATAAAAAATCAATAATCACAGATGCTTGTATGGGAGGATGAGAAGAAACCTTTTCTTAGGGAAGGAGGTGCCAAATCAAAAGAATGTAAAAAATGCAGGTAATATATAAGCGCTATTAATCAAAATCATATTCTTAATATACATATTACAATGATTCTCAAGTATATTGTTAAACTGATATCACATCCATCCATGCAATCCTATGGCAAAGACACGCTGGTTGGATGCACAAAATGGCTGCCAGCTAGTGCCACATAGTGAAAGAACAGCAGCAAGCAAGGAGGCATGGGGAACAAGAAAACATGCAAGCCTATGGAAAAGGCACACTGGCTAAAGGCACAAAATAACTGTCAGCCACATGGGCAAACAAAAACAGCAAGCAAGGAGGCAAGGGGAAAAAGAGAACACATTCAGGCCTATGGACACAGACTCTACAAAATGGCTGCCGGCCACATGGCATGGAGAACAAAGACAAATCAATGGTGGCCTATGGCAAACACACACACGCATACACACACTGGACAGACAAACACTGAAGAGAACACTACCATTCATTTAGCAATAGCAAAAATAAAAAAATGGTCTGAAGCTATAAAATGTTTACAACAACATTCTTCGAAGGCATTAAATATTACCCCACATTTACACTTTTTGTATACCAAAAACACATGAAATCAAAAAAAAGCCACATTTTTTATTGAATCCAATGCCATCCTAGGTCTAAATGATGTTTTAAAGCAACATATTCCACATACACAGTTATTTTATGCACCCATGACTAGTACTGGCCTGAGCCTACTGTATGGCCTCTTGGCAGACTAGGACACATAGTAAAAAAAAAAAGTATTGCAAATTTTACAATCATGGAAAAACATGTATTTTGTTCCTTTATAAAAGAAGCAAAATTAAATGCATAAACTATAATTAGGCCCATACTAAAAATGCATGCCACCCACCACTATAACTTGCACATACATGCCCTCTATCACTGGTGAAATCTCAAATACAAAGTACTTAAAGCCAATGGTATATATGCAGCAGACTAGGAGAAAGAATGATTGTTCCAAATCCAATTAAAAGTGACCACGAGATGGACAAAGCACTGGGAGGAGCCTCCTGGACAGGAACAGGAGGTTGGAGTCTCCAGGACACTTCCTCCCTATTAAAGAAATTAAACAATTGAAGGCTTCTTGCACAAAAAACAACTCTGATGGTTTGTTCGAGAAGAAAATCCACCAGAAAAACCTCTTTAGCTGCTTCTCGAGCACAAAAGCTTCTCGAGTGGTGCATTAGTGACCACTATCAGCGCTACATTGGTGCTGTCACAGCCACAAAACTTGGTGGCCCGTAGTCTTCTGCACTCACTAGTGGCCTAAGAGTATTGTGATGCTACCACACGAGCAGCAAAATACATCTTGAGCACGCAAACTGAAAAAAAATCCACTTTGTGTCACTAGGGCAGAATTCAGGAACAATGCACTCCTCCACAGAGTGCGGTGGAGTTTACCACCCAGGCCTACTTAGGACAGTTGCCTTCTTACTTGGACCCTTGAATTTTGCTAGACAGTCATAAGTAAAATGCCCTCCTTTGCCTCAGTACAAACACAAATTATTTTTTTGCCGACAATCCTATTCTTTGGAGGTCAGAGGACCCGGAATTCCACCTATTTTCATTGGTTTAACCTCATCGGGTTTAACCACCAATGATTTTTTCTCACCACAAAGAACAGGGGAACCCTACTCACAACGGAACCAGGGTATTAGTTATATATGAGAAAACAATGGTTCCAGTGCATAATAGGAAAAATGATTTAAGCAATGAATATGCACAATCGCAATAAATGTGAAAAGGACCTGGTAATGTCAGAGGGCAAAATGAAATTTCCACACAGTTTATTCAATACAGTATTTTATAAAAAAAACAGCGAATAGTATATACACTTCTTTTAAGTCAAAAGCGCAAAACTTTGTGTATAGTGTCCCCAAGTGAAAGTTGGAACCAAAAAGTGACTGTACAAGGTTTAATATTTTGTAAAGGGTTTCCATAAGTTATAAAGAATGACCATTCAAATACACTTTTTTCAACAGTCTACGTATACAGTGATACAGGCTGGGTGATGGTCCGTTCTATGTGCTTGTCGACGGCGTTTCGACCCTTCTGTGAATGTGGGGTCTCTTCAGAACTAATGATGTAGGGACATCTAAAATAAATTAATAAAGGTTAGCATAAGGCCCATGTACCGGCACAGATGCGAGAAACTATAGCGAAAGACTCCTGTTGAAGGTAGTTACCTGGATTGTTAAAAGGGCGCAGACTTAGTGAACGTGAAGTGCCTCAGTGGAAAGTGAAAGGAAAGAACTCACGTGAGGACCCAGCTGGGTTCTTCAATGGGGGGTTCAGAGGGAGGAAAGACAATGGTGGATGATTAGCGCTGTGTGAATGTATGATTACTGATCATACCCTTACTGTATACAGTTATAGTGGTGCCGGAAGGTTAAAACTGAAGGTTACCTCACGGTGTGAAAGGCCGGCACTTTAGGATAAGAATAGGCCGGAGGGCTCTTCGAATGTCTCGCTACAGCCATAGTGAATAACTTCCCATTGTGGAACTGGGTTTGAATTGGCCAAGAGTTCAAGAGTACTCTGTGTAGTAGTACCGCGATTGGATAGCTGCAAAAATAAGGGGTTTGTATCAGGTATAATTCATGGAGGTGAGGGGTGGTGAAGCTGCACTAACAGGTACTTACTAGGGAAAGACGAGCGGACGAATCTCCACGTGTAGCACTGCAGCTGCCTGGATCTGCTGCAGATTGAGCATGTGAATGCGCTCCTGGTACAATGACACCGAGCGATGGCTGTGTGCTCAGTTATAAACAGAGATTTCTGCCTCCTCCTACTGCCGACCGACAGGTAGCGGTGTGGAGCGCAGATACACCGTACGATCCGGTGATCGGTGAGCTGATGGCATGAAAACTGAAAACAGACTTGCCTCCGTGGTGGAGGAGGTCTGATTTGGGAACAATTGGTATGTCTACGGTGGAATGCACGCAACCGAGATTGGTGTAAAATTGGTGTTCGTAAAAAAGTACAGTCGATCTGAATTATGTGACGTAACACCAACCTGTGAATACAGTACGGTAGAACAACGAGTGAATGAGTAAAGTAGGTATCTCAGGACAATACCTGAGAGGTGTGTAGTAATTGTGTAAACTGCACTTTCCTACGTTTTATCTGGCCTGGACATAGGATGTTAATCATTATATTCAATACAGAACGGCCTGTGGCAAGATTGTAGATACATCGTAATATATCAACATGTTCTGCATTGTACACAATCTACATCAGCTACGAACTTTGCATCTGTCATATACCCCCGTTAGGAAGATTCATGCTCACATTCTATATATTGACATTTCTTTTGTGGAGCAAACATATACAATAATATGAGAATGGTGTTATACATAGCGTGAAAAGTAGAGATGTGCAATGTACAAAGGTGTCACCGCGGAAGAAACAGAATGGGCACTGTACTTGCCTCAGATGGACAGCGTGTTAATGGAGTCTGAGCTGTTGCGTGGGTGGTGTGCACAGTGTAGTGGTGTATGGCTGCTGGGTGGGTGCTAAGTAGCGGAAACGTTCATGGGTTGGACATCAGACAGATGGTGCACAGGGGGTGCGAGTATCTTAATGTAGGGTAGTTACATAGCCTCTCCATTCTTCAGCGGAATTAAGGCCCTCTTCAATCGAATTGATCTTGTCTATCCATCTGCATTTGTGTGCTTATTTCAACAAAGAGGAAGCGTGTCGCCGTCGCTGCTGCCTGCCGACGCACTTCTGAACAAGGGTGTCGCCGCTGGAGTTGTCGTATTGCACCGCATCGAGAGAAGGGTCTCGCAACGAGGAAGAAGCGTGTCGCCGTCGCTGTTGGTGCTGTCGCACTTCTGAACAAGGGTGTCGCCACTGGAACTGTCGCATTGCACCGCATCGAGGAAAGTGCCTCGCATCCCAAGAGAAGCGCGCCGCCGTCGGAGCTGCTGCCGTCACATTTCTGAACAAGGATGTCGCCGCTGTCGTTGTCACATTGTGCGGAAGCTTCACGCTTCACTGTGAGAAGAGTGTCACAGCTGAAGCTGTTGCGGTCGCACTTCTGAACAAGGGTGTCACCGCTGCAGTCCACGCATCGAACTGAGATCTTCTCGCATCCCCGGAGAAGTGTGCCGCATCTGGAAGATCTTCACGTCTTTATTTCTTTGCACCAGAACTTTGTGGCATTTCCATCGCTGCGACATTGCTTGTCGTGGAAGCGCAACGCATCGTAAGGTACATTGACGCAAAGTGTCGCAACTTAAGAACTGAACTGAACTAAGCTAAACCTACCATCTTAAAGAAATAGTATTGTGTATTTCTGTCGTTTAATGGTCTTGTGGTAAATCTATATAAGAATACTTATTTTTGATATGAAACCTGTGTGGTGTCCATCTTTAGTGTTGTCACTTGATACCTGTATGTGTTCACAAATGCTTTACACACTGCCTCTGAGATAAGCCTGTCTGCTCGTGCCAAGCTACCAAGGGGGTGAGCGGGGGTTATTTTAGGAGTGTACCCCCTTACCCTGACTAGAGGCGAAGGTCCCTATTTTTAACAAGTGCATACCTGTGCCAACTAGAGACCCCCACATTTAACACACGGTTATATCACTCTGCAAGACTCATGAACAAGTGATGTAAAAGACCGTGACATATGCCCATTCAACCTCCCCACACTTCGAGAAGCTGAGTTTTTGTAAGTGAAAGAGGCTTCCCTGCTCAGGAGATGTGAACACAGACATGGATGCAAGACCCAATGCTGAATGGACGTGAAGCGTGCACAGCTGGTAAAGGGTCTTGTGTCATACATCACACCTTTGGCCAGTTCTCGATTTGCACCCGGATTGGGACAAAAAAAACCCTAGGTACCAAAATAAACATAGCCCCATTAGCAAATCAGGAAGCTGAAACAAACATGGGCCACATTTGCAAATACAGGCACGATGTATAAATGTTTTGCAAAGTATCGGAGACTGAATGCATTTGTGCTTGCTGTAGACAGTTTGTGGTCATTTCAGAGAATGAACAGTAAAAAACACCCAACATACCCCAACAAAGGCCCACAAACAAGAAATAAGCATTGGCAAAACCAATAGGTTTTGCCAATGCGAGATGAATTGCCTTTGTCAATATTTTTTAGACATGCTGCACAGCAGCACGGGCTACTGTGTAACATGGATTAAGTTAAAAATAAAAAGTGCTATGACGGTGCCAGTGCTGCCTGCCTCATAGCATTATTATTTTCTTTACTTTCAGTCATCTTGCACAGCAGCCCGTGCTGCTGTGCAAAATGTCTAAAAACATTGACAAATCCAATACATCTCGCATAGGCGAAACCTATTGGCTTTGGCAGTGGCTGTTGTTTATTATCACATATGACAGCCCCTTCAAAAATATAAGTTCAGGATGTACACTGTACAAAAACCTCAATATTTGATTTAAACATTTATAATGTTGCTCCATCTACAATAAGAACCTAGGCCACATACAGGGTACACATGACAACTACATTGCCTTTTAGTTTACTAATAGTATCGTTCTCAGGGCTGAGGCAGGAATATTTCTTAGTTCATGTTTAAAAAACTTGACTTTCAGTAAATATGGTCAGTGCAATGATTAATCTCATGTACTAAGGTGGACAACATCAGTGTTTTGAAGAAATACACTTTATACAAATTTGAATACACCTTATATGTTGTATGTTGTTTGTTGCATGATTAATATGCCAAGTATTTCCATAGCTCAGATCGTAATCGGGCTATTGGAGCCAAGCCAGAATCTTGGGGGCAGATTTATAAGCCCCTTGCGCCACTTTTGCGTCATTTTTAACATGGGAAAAGTGATGCAAAAGTGGCGCAAGGGGCTTGTAAATCCACCCCTTGGTTTGGCTCGGGCTCAGCTCTCCCTGTTAATTTGTTAGCTATCCTGTCTCTAACTGTCACCACCTACCCGGCCTCCTGGAATACACACTGTTGATAAGATCCAGGGATATATCATGAGTTTCATGGGCCTTAGCGCAGGCATGGATGTCACTTACAGGAAGAAGCTGCAACCCCTGGCTTGACCTTTGTTACCCCTGGCTTGCCCTTTGCGACCCCAAACACTGCCTTTGCGACCCCTGACCTCAACAGTGGCAAAGTCAGTGCCAGCAGCACAGGAGCAGCTGGGCCTTATGGAGGATGGTTGGGACACCACTTTCCTTGTTTTCAGTCAGATTTTTCTTTTATTACACTAGTAGTGAATAATATATTATTATTAACTATTAGTGTAATAAAAAGCATTGAGTACAGTTAGCTGGAATATGGCCCTATCTGGCTGCTGAAGTAGGTTAAAATGCTTTTATATGTTGTATGCGTGCTTGCAGATGAGTGTGCTTATGTCTGGCACTGTTGCGGTTATATCCCAGTATATGTATTTAGCTATGCAGCACATTAGCGTGGGTGCTGAATGACTTTCGCACTAGAAGTCAGGGTAAGTGTGTATCAATAAGGAAGGTGCTTTTTGAGGCAGCAGAAGTACTCCGCTGACATCAGCTAAAATGCCAAGTGTCTCCACTTCATATAGGTTAGCAGTTATTAAACGCAGTGGCTTTGGAGGTATATTGGGGCGGGGGTGTCACGGTACTGTTATGAATGTGCACATCCTTAATGGGGCTGTTAAGCCTGCCCTGTACCCATAGTGTCCTTTATGCATCTGTGTGCTGCATTCATCCGTGCTCTTCGGAGGGTCCATTTGTCTCACAGCCACCTTTATTTAATGAAATCTGGACTCCGGCCTCAGAGTCTGTAAATTGCAGTCTGGCGCTGCGCCATTCACCTGATTTCTTGATCTTGTTCTTCAAAGGATTCAATTTCTTTACAACAGAGTCCTTGGCCCCCTCCTGTGCCACTGCAATCGATCTCTTCCAATAACGTGCCAACTTTATATCGGACAATTCATAGAGGATTTATTTGGGGTCTCCTAGATTTATAGGTGTGGAATATCCGTAAAAAGGGCTGCCACTATTCAGAAACCTTCTGGCCTCTGTTAGAGCAAACTGGGCTTTTAAAGGGACGTAAATATAATGCTTCTTAACTTCTCTATCAAACACATTCTCATGCACACATTTTCTCTCAAACGTATGAACCCAATGTATACTAACACACACATTTCGCTTGCACATGCTTTCAGACACCCCTCACTTCTCTCACAAAATTTCACCCTCATGGACACACACTCTTGCTAAAGCTCTCTCACGCACACTCTCAGCTTGTCATATCTGATACATTCCATCACCGGTGACCCTCAACATTTTGAACAGGTAAAAAAAAAAACAATACCTTTTTCCATTCTTCATTCTCCCTTTAAATACGTTGCTTTAGGCAACCTCCAACTTTGGGAAGAATTCCATGTTAAATAACAGTAGACGTTGCACTGCCCAGTATAATGTGCTGCATGGCTAAATACTTATAAGGTCCCAAAGGCGAGACCGATTGCATTGCAAATGCTTGTTTTCTATTAGTGATGCAGACCAATTAGCTGCCACCCTTCTTAGGTATGATACATGCTACCTTAGTGGCATCATTGGGGAACACAGTGGGTATGCATAAGAAATAAAGTTGGCAATGACTCCTAAACACTGTAAACATGTAACTGTCACCAAAAAAGTGTTTACAGTAATCCAAAGGGACTAATACTAGAGGACTAAAGTAAAATTATGGGGTTGATTCAGTAAATTACTGAGGGATGATGCCGTTGGATGGGCGACTATCTCTACCTCTACCTCTTTCTTGGATATTATCCATGGTCACTCAGATAGTTGTTTTACCACTCAGTTTTTTTCACCTCAAACATGTAATTTATAGTACATGTGTAATGCTTTTGTTTGATATTATGGACATCACTTCATGCAGCACTTGTTTATGCTCATGTTAAAATGTATTGGTTGTTGACAGTTATAGGTTTTCCAACAGAGGTATTGGACTTCTCCTAATACTTGCTTTCACTAATTTAAACGCACTTTCAGTTCATTGCACATTGTGTATCATTTATCAGGCACTCATTTGGTTGTTTTTCACTTTATTCTTTTAAGCTACCGTTTTGTTTTCGTTTCATTGAGCACCTGATGGTGAATACTTCTTCATCTTTTTTCTATTGGCCCGATGCTTTGTTTATTTCTATTGACAACGATGCTTATTTTCTCTTTCACTTCCGTGTCGGACTTTATCCGTCATGAATAGGGGTGGGCAGAATTTGCGAAATTAACTTTCGCAAATCATCGCAAAAATGCTAAAAACCTCCGCAATAACGCCGGAAATATCGCGAAGACGTGGAAGTTTTTTTTCCCGCCTGTTCACGGTAATTTTTGCGTGATCGCAGGTCGCCAACTTACCCATGCGGTTGCTCACGGGCGCAGCCATCTTGTTTTCACTTGTCCCGCCCTCTCGCGATGCTTACTTCCTGTTCCGGGTCGCGCAATCCATGTTCGCGCCCGTTCGCGGTAGATATTTCCTGTTCGCAACCGCTTTTACTTGATCGCGTTGCTTTTTGCTTGCTCGGGGAGAAAATATCGCGCGAACTTGCGCACGTGGTCGCAATGGGCGCGGCCATCTTGTTTTTTACTCTATTGCATGGTTCTGGGGCCTGATTTTGAATCCTCCCTACATCTTTTCAATCCTTTGTTTAAGCCCACTTTTTTTTATCATTCTTATTTATTATTTCTCTAACTATTTTCCTGCTTTTATATTTTAGTTTTTTAGCTACTTTTTCTCTTTCTATTGCCTGCTATTATTTATTTCCTTTACTTCTTTAATTTTATTACCTTTTCTTACCCCAGAACCATGTCTAAGGGTAGGGCTGGTCGCCGTCGCAGCCAGAGCCGCGACCGCCTTCCTTGCGCAAGGCGGCGCCCACAAGGGGTGCAGGCACGGGCCTTATTTGGGGAGGTGGAGTTGGCTGCACTGATTTTATTTGTGCAGCGCCACCTCCCCTCAACCCTGGCAGCAGGTGGCAGGCTTGGGTCCGGGTACGGCCTCCGGGAGCGTCGGCAGCGGTGGGGGAAGGTGCGCCGGGCAGTGTCGCGCTTCTCTGGGGTCCGGCACACCCAGGCGCAGCTGACGCACCGGTGGTCCGACATCCTGGACCGTGAGCAAGCAAGACCTGCTGGACCTGCTAGGAGTGGAGGTCCCGGGGCTTGGTGAGTAACTATTTAATTATTACTACTTTCTGTCTGTTCTTCTGCTCTGTGTTATATATTGCGAATATCTTTTTTTTTCTTCCAACCAGCTAGAATGTTGCTGCTTACATTCCAGGTTAATTACGTTTAAAAGTCTTCTGTGATTATGACACGGGTGCTCTTCTGCGCTACTACTAATCTTACTTGTTTGCAACTTTGCGTTTGCGCTCACTTAGCGTGATTAATTCTGTACAAGTTTATTTTAGAGAAATTAAGTTACGTAATGCTACAGTGACTCTAGTCCACTCCTTACTTTTTCCTATCACTAATAGATAGGGGCGGATTGATACTTAGGTTTAGGTACTTTGTATGAGTTTCTAATTTGTTAGTGGTATGCGTGATGCCCCCTCAGTTACGTGACGTGCTGCTAGTATGGCAGTCTTTATTAGAACCTTTTCTAGTTTGTTCAATGAGTGGTGGTAATTGGCTTAGCACTAGCAGAACATCAGCATCAATCAATCAACCCAAAATTTGGTGTATACAAAAAATGCAGTCATGTGTCCTCCATTTGACCATATGCATTGTTAAGGAATAAAAGAAGTGGAAATGCATACTTAATGTACAATTGGCATGCCTGGAATAGGTGGGCTAGGTTGGGTGGTACGTCGTACTTAGGCTTAGTTGCTTGTAACTTAGCATTCTGGAATCAGAATGGAAGACTGGATTACTGTTGATAAATAGTAACTTAAGTAGTCAATCCGCAAATCCCCCGATACTACTTGTTGACCAGATGAGATCGGTCAATTTAGTTATTGCAATTGTTGTTTACATAAGTGTTTTTGACCGTTGTTGAAAAATATTGTATTTGTTTGACACCATCCATCAATGTTTGTCTCTTTCTTATATCTTTCCTGTTCATCAGCACCCAGGGGCAGACAGACAGGGAGTGGGGAGTCGGCGGGACAACAGTCCGAACAGCACCACCAGGAGGACACCAATGAGGGCTCCTCTGCTGGCCCCAGTAAGTCTTCTTGTTTTTAATAATATTTCTTATTCCATAACTTTTACTGCACCATATTTTTCACGAACTATTGTTTGTTTCCAAATGCTTTTTTAACCAACAATTATACTTCGATCTGTACGGTTTCAAAAATCTTATCCCTGCCTCTGCTATGATGACTCTCAGTACTACTACTACTACTATCAGTCTGTCTGTACTGTAGTAGCTAAGCTTGCCCAGTTGGCCAGTGTGACTCTTTAAGTGAAAGGTTGTAATATAAAACTCATATTCACCAGTAGCTCTAGCCATTGAGTCCAATCCTTTGGGTCGTCCTCTTGTACTACTTCTAGTCTTATTGATCTTGAGTCTTTGTTAATCTTGAGCCTTTGAAAATTCACAGCAGCAAAAGCCCAACCAGATTTATTACTATTTTGATAGGATAGCCTATAGGACATACTACTACTGTTGTAGGGAACTTGCACATACACAGACCTTTGCACAAGAAAATAGGATGTTGGTGATGGTAGGTTGGACCTTCCTCACACACCTCAATCAGAAATTCAGAACCCACCACAATCCCCTGCTTGACTATAGTACTGTCTTGTCATAACTATTAGGTCTCCGAACCCTCCCCCCAAGATACCCAACAAGTACACAACCCAGAACATAACACACCCAGCCTCTCAGTCACATGCACACCCTTACTTTAATTTGCTCACTCGTGTAAGTTACTCCACACCAAATACCACCAAGTCTATGTACGTTCAAAATGTTTATTTTGAATTGAGAAGCTCTGTACATTGTTCTATTATAAAATGCAGCACCAACCGGAAAATCAATAACATTAAAACAATAAACATTGTTACACTTACTTACAGTTGGGAATTAAATCATGATAACTGAACAGTGGTGGAAGGCAGCACCACCATCCCCTAGGAATTTAGTTGATATAAATGTATAAATGAAGATGTGAGTGAAGGGACCCCTCACCTTAGAAGAACCTAGTACTGGTAGTTGTTGCATCATTCAGAAGCTCTGCAAAGCTCTGGTTCGTAGAAGGGAATCTTCCGTCTGTAATGCGAAAAATGAAATGGTGCGCGTTAGTATATTGCAACTTGCAAGCATTTGTCAGCCGTGCCAAAAAGTGTAGCATTTATTGATAAGCAATATGGACTAACAGTACACCAGTACTTCCTAAAAAAGTGGCTCGTCAATGTTTTTGTTGACCGCTTGTACGCAGCGCGTAGACTAGACAGAGCAGTGTGAGGCAGGTCATGTGGGCTCAAAGGTGTCTTATACAAAAAGCTGCAAGGTAACGTCACATGTGCAAAAATAAAAGAGACAAAGGTTAAAATGGTTTAATGGCTCGGGCTAAATAAGCAAAGGCTAGAATGACCATATATAACTATTAGTGTCTACTCTACTACTACCTGATTTGTACTAGGGTTGTATGTTAGTATTAAATCATTTTACAACCTTGCTACTTATAATAGGGGGGAGGTGTATATGACGCCTAATAAATGTGTAATGTTTTCTAGGCTCACTACCGACCACCATTGCCGGGGCCAGCGAAGGTGACGCGGAGGGAGAAGATGTGGCAGTTGCAGCAGATACCAACGGAGTGGTAGGGGGAGTCGCAGCACCAGTGGCGGGCGGTGGTAAGTTAGATTCATAATCCTTAACTATTGTTAAACTTGACATTACACTCACTGCAAGGGTGTACTGTATGTATATGTATACTGTACTGTTGAGACTTAGGGCCCCGATGACACCGCAGGGGCAAACCTCCCGCCATCCCTGTAGAAAAGAGTCAGACCCCCACATGTCGACCAGGCTGAAAAGGGTTCAATATGGCGGTGTTGTCTCTCTGAACACACCGCCAGCCATATAATCTGCATTTCGGAATTCCTTTGAGTGGCGGCATTGCTGTCCGCTATGGAAAGGCATGCAGACATTTCAGAGTATGCTTGGGGGCCCCCATGGAGGGTTCTACCTACCTATGCTATGGTACCCCCCTGCCTTTCAAAGCAAAACGTGACAGGCTCCGTGCGGGGCCGTCATGTTGTGCTTGGAAAAGCAGCGCAACATGTATTTTTAGCATTGCTTTCGGCACCACCAACCAGAATGTAAAAAAACCAGGATGCGCCTGCCACTGTGCCGGGCGCATCATCATAATTAATTGTCCCCACGGGACCCCCACCCTTTTTAGCGTGAGGATGGCGGGCGGACAAAGTCCGCCTGCCATCCGAAGTCGTAAGTAAGTATGAGTTGTTGGGAACGTTTGAAGAGTGAACTAGAAGACTAGAATCCCTTTAATTGGCATAGGAGCGGGAGTAATGAGTAACCAATAGCCTCATCTATCTGATTTCAACTCCGCTTTGAAAGTTTTATGGAGAAGAGCACCTGGTGCACTGTTCAACTAAAAAGGGAAAGAGGGGTGGAAGGAAGTAGGACGGGCGAGATTTAAAATTTTATGTACTACTGTGCTTTATAGTGCTACTCTACCATGCCACTATGTGTGTAAATAATTAACTTGTCTTACTGTTTTTCTAAGAGTATATTTTACAATTGTCTTGTTTTTTTCTTTTTGATACACAGCTACTCCTAAACTCAACCGCAAGGAGTTGGCCGCCAAGGCACGGCGCCGGAAGCTGGAGGCAATCCAGCGGGAATACCGGCGGCTGGTGGTCTTAGCAGAGGAGGAGGTGGAGACTACGGCAGCAATTGAAGCCTCCTCCAGTGCCCCGGGCCCCAGCCACCGCCCTCCAGCGGTATGGCGCCACCGTCTGGTGGCTGCCTGCCACCACCGTAGTGCCATCTCTCGTGCCCCCCACTGTGGCTGCAACTGCCGCACCCTCACACGCCGCGTCGCCCATTTAGAGTAGCAGATGCGTGTCCTCCTTGAGTCCCGCCCCACACCTTAGTCCCTGTCATCAAGTTCTGCCCCTTTTTAATTCATGTTTGGGTGGGTGGGAACTGGTTTGGGCGTTGGATTTGTGTTTTTGCTTTACGGACTTTTTCTCCTGGACTTTCCTATGGACATTGGTTGGGGTTAGGGAGGGGGGTGGAACAGCTTTTGTGGGTTTAGTTTATTTTTGTTAGGGTAAATTAAATATATTTTTCTATGTTACATGCAATGTTGTTAAAGTTTTGTAGGTGGGGTAACTGTTTTACATCACATTGTTTCCTTGCTGGTGCAGGGCCGCCCATAGCCTGTGTTTGATTTAAATAATTGGCTGACTGTGTAAGACACAAACAGATAGATGCGACACACCTCACTCATTGACTGGTCCTTCTAGTACTTTCAGTCTGTCCTCTAGTCTATGCATTCTTTATCTGGACTGGTGTGTGAAATTGAAATCATTGACAACATGTCCATTATTAATTCTGCCTCCCCCAAACTTCTCTCTTACCTGTGCTTGATGTTTATGTTTAACTTTGGCACAGCATTGGCTGCATGGTGAAGATGGTTTCCTTTTTCTAACATGCCATGATTGGGGTGGAGGTGGTGGTAGTATAGTAGTAGTAGTAGTAGACACTGGCAGGGCGGCAGCATTTGCAAAAAAAGAAAAGGAGACAGTCAATCGCCTTTGAGAAACTGTTAGAGGAGTGATAGAATGAAGTTCAGTACAGAACTTACCGAGCAACAATAATATGCTAAAATATTTTACAACAAAACATAATGGTGGTTGGGATAGCCTACTAGACAGAGTTACAAACTACAGTTGTGTCGAGTCACTTGACTAGGCCTACAGCCTAACAGTTAGTGCTGTATATGAGGAATGACAACAAACAAATCCAATCAATGCCGGCAATTAATGCTGAGGTAGATGTTCCTTTGTTAAATAAAATAACCTCTAAAATATCCTACTCATGGGTGGGCAAGCAGAAGAAGATCATCGCTCTGCCTTGAAATTGAAGTACTGTTGCTTTCGCCACATCCGCCCCAGCAAGCGTGTGATTAAGTATTGGTGTACATTTAATTTAGTCACACCTCGACAATAAGTCACACAGCCCGGGGGAAGAGGGTTAGGGTTTGTTGAATGGATGGGAAGGGGGTTTTTGGGAAAGGTTTGACATAGAAAAACAGTATGCATGGATAAACAAACGATAATCATTGAAGACTATCATATCCATATGTTAAGGGAGAAAAAGGAAATGCATGCATGATGATGAGAGACCCGGATTACACACACTTCTAGTTCTTGTTCTGTTGTTCCGGCCTTAATACTTTTACAGATAGCAAATAGAAATTTTAAATATTGGTAGGGAAGAATCGTAAACAGAGAGCAAACCTAATGATGATAATAACAACTCCAAGAACACACTGTTGTAAAGATTGTATACAAAATATTAATCAAATTATTTAAAAGTAGATGAAAGTGGATACTGTTACTGTGTTATCCTGGTAAATAATGTGGACTGGATTTGCATCTCGGCATACCTCTTGGTCCTCCTCTCGTCCATCAATCTTGTGTGTGTCGCCTCGCCACTCGCCACTGCCCGGCTGGAAACAAAAAAATGACGATTTATTGGTAAGGTAAGTGTGCATTGTAATGTTTTCCAAAGTATAGGGCAAGGCCCGGCCTGTAATTGTAGATGGAAAACCAAAGGGGATATTGAGAAACAAAGTTGAAACAAATGCGCAAGTTATGGTGTAGTGCAACAAGAACAATTTCCGAGGTGGCATGTATGCATCATCTCTACTCTAGTCTGTTTCCAGCATTGACCTTCAACAATAACAGGAGAGAGCAGGCCCACAGTGCTTAGCAGTAGCGCATCCTACGTTAAGACTTTAGAGTACTTTTTTTTTTTTTTTAAAGAGTTGGACAAAGGCAAAACACATTATCCATTCCAAACATAGCATTTTACAGTTTATGTTAGTAAATCAATGCCCCGCAGTCATCCCACCGCTACACTCTATTCCACTTCTACAGACATTTGGGTCTGCTGTGGTTGTTGTTGACGTGTTTACCTTTAGGCTTTTAAGTTTATGCCACTCATGAAACGTCCTCCTGACTTCATCATCATTTCCGATACTTTTACTGACTGACTGTGAAGATCGGCCTGCAGTAGAAGTAAAATTGTTATTACACAACAAGAGTATAAATATTATTGACTAGATTACTAATTTACTAGTACACTTTGACTTCACTTTGTGCACAACAAACAATCAACGAAAACACAAAGACCAATCGCTCAGAGTCAGGTGTCCAATGCATGCCATTAATTGTCATTACCTGTTCCTTCTCATCTTAAGTTAACGGGCCGTCTATTTCGCCATCATCATGATGGACGGTGCTGTTGTGTCATCATACTCATTGCGCAGATATAGTGAGTCCCCTTCCTGTAGTGAATTAAAAGCAATTTCTTATTTGTAAGAAGGGGAACATTGAATTCACCTTGAGTTAAGTTTAGAGTGTTCTAAAGTTGATTAGTGGCAGTGCACAATTACATAAATTCATGCACAACAAACACAACAAAATCATTCAGTCTGCGTCTCTGCGTCCAATGCATGGCATCAATCATTACCTGTTCCATCTTAATTTCAGTTAATGGCCAGTCTCTCTCGGCTCTGAAAGGAGGATAGCTATAGTAGTCATCTGATTCATGCTCCACTTCTTTTGGCAGGACTAGAAAAGTTTGAATTTTTTCTTGTAGTATTTTACCATCATCCATTCATCATTCATGAGGGTAATGGATTTGGGTGGGAGATTCAGTATGATGGTGTGGAGTAGCTGGATTCGGAGGACTGTACTGTCAAATTGCAGACACCTGTAAATTGTATATTAAATAAGAAGAGTAGAAGACGGTGGTAATGGATTTGTTGTGATTCACAAGTTTGTAACCGGAACGACAGACACACAAATAACGGTGGGAAAAAAGGGAGGAAGACAGTAAGTGCAAGCCTAATTGTCAGGGAAGTATAGCTCGTCCTCAAACTCTGGGGGTTCAGCCAGTAGTAGGTAATCATCATGTGACACTCTACTTCCGTCACCTGAGCCACTGTCCTCATCTTCCTCCATTGCTTCATGTATTGTGTAATTCGGTGGTATGAAGTGCTGATTCATTTTGATCATTGTTAACCTCTCCACGTTTTTGGGCGAGAGGCTGGTCCTTCTCAATGTTACAATGGAACCAGCAGCACTAAAAACACGTTCGGAAGAGACACTTGCGACAGGGCAAGCCAGATAGCTTATCACCAGCCTGCTGAGCTGTGGCCATTCACACCTTTTCCTATACCAATACTGCAATGGGTTTTGATCAATGTACTCCTCTGTTGGGTCATCCAGATAGGCCTGGACCATCCGCTCAATGTTCAGGGTTGCTGCTGGTAAACTTTCGTGCTCTTTTCTCTGTGCATCAGCACTGTGCTTATTAATGCCTAACTTTACATACCAATCGTGTAATGATTGTACTCGGCCTAATTAACCAGTTATTGTTTCTGTGGTCGATAGTGATGGTGAGTGTTGTGATCCAAACGCACTGCCCTCAGCCGACGAAGTTGCACTCGATCCTGCATGGCCTGCTGCAGTACTTCTTGTGGGTTGATCTTGCGGGCTTTTAATTAGCAGCCGTTCGTTTTCCAACTTACTGGCTGCTTCAGCTATACAAGTTTTGTAGCGGGCAACCTCAATCTCGGAAAAAGTAAAGAATGTCTTCAGTCCAAATTTTGCACGTGGATCCAGAATTGGGGCACAAATGTAATGTTCTTGAGACAAAATTTTATTTTGTATCCTTACATTTTCAGCTAAGCGCCGGGATAAGCTTTCCACCAAGTCATGGGCTTGCCTTTTGAACTCTACACCTTTGTATGATCCAGACACATTATTCAGCTGATGCTCTAGCATTTGCAATAATGGGATAGCTTGGCCCATTGTACAGTCCGCCTTGCTGACTTCACGTGTGAAGACCTCAAAAGGACAAAGCATCTCAGTCAGGCATTTAATTAGGCTCCATTGCTCCATGTCAAGGTTCATGCCTTTAACAGTAGCATCCCCTCTTCTGTTCCATACATATTCATGGAGTGACCTGTACTGCTCATACAGACGATCAAGCATGTAATAGGTTGAGTTCCAACGTGTTGCCACCTCCTGGATGAGTGCCTTGACTAGCATCCTATGTTCACGTTGGATGGTCCTCAGCTGCTTCCGAGCTTTAAAAGAATGGCTGAAATGAGTGCATATTCTGCGGCAGATGGCCAGTAAATTGCTGACTATGGGTTCTTTTTTCAGAAAGTCTTGAACTGTAATGTTTATGCAGTGCGCCAAACACGGAACCCTGAAATATGAACCAAGTTCCATGACCTTAAGTACATTACTGCTATTGTCTGTGGCAACAAAACCAATACCAAACCCTCTTGGTCGCAGCCATTCCAAAACCTTGCTGCGAAACTCGTGTAAAATGTTTTCAGCCGTATGAGATTTCTCCATGGCGAACTTGGCTACAATTGCATGTTTCCGAGTACCTGGAAAAATCGCTGCTGTGTCAACAGCACCTCATGCAGATAGCTTATCTCTAACCCCCACAAAAGAGATCCAGTGTGCAGTGATGCACATGTAATCTGTGGCTTGGCAACTGGTCCACATGTCTGTTGTCAGGTGGATATTGTGAACAGCATTCTGCTGGAAAGCTTGTCCAACCAATTCCAGCACATCATGATGTAGTGCTGGAACAGCAATTCTTGCGAAATAGGACCGGCTGGGAACCTTCCATTTAAGGCAGACGGCAGACAGAAATTCAAGGAAACCCACCCCTTCCACAAATGAAAAAGGAAGAAGGTCCAGCGCTAACATTTTAGCAAGCTTCGCATTGTACAATCGTGCCGTTGGGTGGTTGCGTTGGAACTGCCCCTCCAACCTAAACATGCTCGCAATGGTAGGCTGGATTAATTTCCTTTGTGGTGCTGTTTTCATTCACCCACTAAGGCTCAACGACAGAGATTGTCTCATTGCGGTACTCGGTCGCCTTGGTGTCTCACTCTCAGCCTGACTCAGAGTATGGCTCTTACTGCGGTGCCACGCTGATGTTACTGAGGAGGATGTGGGTGTTACCACTGCACTACTGGGGACAGGGCTAGAAATGCCTCCCTCGTCTTCACCTTCGACCTTCAATGGGTTGAGTTTTTCTACTTTCTTTTAACTTAAGTAGGTGATCCTCCCACACGATAGTGTGGTGTATTCTGAGATGACTTGCTTGTCCTCCGGTACCATAGTTTGTACCAAGCTTACCACGCTGAACACCTTGCCGACAAATTGAGCATATAGCAACGTTCTCCTCCTTGGCGCTAACAGAAATGAAGTCCCAAACTGGGTAGGAGAACTTTCTGGCACTGCTGGATTTGCCACTTTCAATACCAGATGAACTGGAGAGTGTGCTTGAAATGTGACCCTGTGCACCTAGACTGTGACTTTTACTATCACTACCTACTGAGGTGGTTGAGCTGGATGTAGGTCCCTTCTGTGCCTTGGAAAATATGGCAGCTGGAGGTAGTGGTGGTGTAACCTGTGTTGGTAATATCCATGCGAAGATATCAAGGTGGGGGAATGGACCACTTGTCCTGTGTACCAGGGTCTTTCAATTTGCGCGGTTGGGCATCCTTAAAAAACCCTCATATACGTACACTGGCGTTGGGCGGTATATCTTGATTCTCCGTCGTAGTGTATCGTGATAGCATGATCATTGGGCTTTTTATTGTCCAAATGCTAACCTCCCCATGGAGGAAGACCTACTGGTGGTACAGTAGTGGTCAGGAATAATGGAACGAGGGCGTGCTCGTGCTCTGTGAACTGTGATGTTAAAATTCCTAAAGCCAAGTCCCGTGTCCTTTATTCTTGGGGTTCTTGACAAAGGGAAATTAAAAATGGTGTCCGTGCATATGAATAAACTTGATTATTAGTTTAATGCACTGGTATGTATCTAGTGTTATCTGGTCAACATGTTTCAGCCCCATGCAAGGTCTAGAGGCTTTCGTCAGGACCGGAAGGTGAAATGGAGGGCTTAATTGGGCTCTCCACTAGTTTCTGTGGGTGGGGAGTAGTACTCACCACCATCGATTGAAGGAAAACAGACCGTTTCTATCCGTTCCTGTAAAGACAATCAAGGATTAAATGACAGCCTAGCGTGATATTTTACAATACTAAAACGATATTCTCGTGCTTTATGCCCTGTTAACATCAATATTTCTAATTAAAGGACTGCGTTGCTGTTGCTGTTGCGCCTTCTTTCATTTAAGGGTGCATGCTTTATTAAAAAGGGACTAACTACAAAAGGGTTTTAGTGAATGATATCTCGGTTCTCTTACTAGTGTGATTCTTAATTAGATTAGAAAAAGGGTCGCTTAGGTGATGCGATTATTCTATCCTTGTTGTTATCATAGCTACTCGTTTCCTTATGAGGGAGCGAGCCGTCGCTGTGAATTCATAAGTTTAGTGTATAGAGTGTATGTCTGGTTATGGTAACAAACAGGAGGTTCATTGCATGGTGAGCGTAAAGTTATGTGAACTGACGGCGTTTCCGTCTGTTGATTCAGCGTTACGGAGCCAAAGGTCAGAAGCAAACTGTCTGAGTCAAATACCTTTCAAAGCAAGTTGGACATCTTCATTCAGGGTGTCAGTCAGTTAGGTGAGCGCCAATTTCTGCATGAAATGGGAAAATATAAGGTTACTTATCTCACAGGTTGACGCGGTGTAGAGAGCTCGCCTCGCCGTCGCTTACCGGCTACTCTGGCAGAATAGCTTGTTCTGACTCTGACGTTCCCCTGGATTAACGTGCTCCCGGTTGGGCTCGTTTTTCAAAGACCGGTTCTATTGAAATTAAAGTAGGACTAGTCGGTCTTGGTTGGCCTCTGGAGGGCACCGATGGTTGGCATAACGGTTTTTGCCGTGTTAGTGTGATACGGTGTGTGAAGAAGAGAATCTCAATCGTATTCTCGCATCTTGAATTGCGCCCAAAAGGACAGAGATATAGATGGCAGATGGTTTCGTTTGTGATACTTCCCTTTCGCCGGATATATTCCGCCGTGTGCACAGTTATCTCAATGAGCATTTTTAAGTCTCTTGTATACCGTGGTTGCTCAGCGTGCGCAGTTATTATAATGAGCATTTTTTAGTCTCTTGTATACCGTGGTTGCTCAGGTTAGTGTTTGTGGGTTGCCGAGAGACTTATTCGTATAGAGAACATAACGGAGTGTACTCTGGGTGATGGTAATGTCTGAGATTCATGAGTCTCAACTTGGAATTTCCAGTATATGGGGATCACTTTTACAGTATTTCATCTTTTTAGGGCGTGCCATGGTATGGTATCGTTCAGGCCCTCTTTATCTGTCTTAAGGCGGTGCACCCAGCGTTGTTCTTTTTCAAAGAGGGTGCGTTCCACATTATGGCCTTTGAAGAGTTGGGTTTCCAAAACAACCCATTGTAGATCTTCTGTAGTGTGTTTGGCTTCAATATAGTGTTTGCTCATTTGTGTTGTTGCTCTCTTACATGTGATATTACTCCGATGTTCTATGATCCTTTGTTTAATTTTCCTGCAAGTCATTCCAATGTATTTCAATCCACACGGGCAAACAATCATGTACACCACATGGGTGGTGTTGCAGTTTGTGTGGTGACGTAGTTCCCATTTTAGGTTTGGCAGTAGTTGTAGGGTCTTGGTCACTTTCGTGAGTTTGCAGACCGAGCAGGTTCCACAAGGATAGTGTCCCACTATAGGATTCAGATTCCAAACTGTAGTCTGAGTTTCTCTTGGAATAATATCTCTTGGTCTGGTGTGGACCAGAATGTCTTTGATGTTTTTGGTTCTCCTGTGGGCAAATCTCGGTTTGGGCCATTTCAATATGTTTGAGGTCAAGATTCCCCAGTTTTTATTGATAATTTTCTTTACTGCGTTCGATTCGGTGTTGTAGGTTGTTACGCATGTGAGGAGATCTTCTGGTTCTTCTCTCTGTATCGTGGAGAGTAGGTTCTCTCTGGGCTGGTTACGGGCTCTTTTCTGGCATCTTTTTATGATTTTTGTAGGGTAGTCTCTCTTCCTGAGCTGAACTTCTAGACCTCTTGCTTGTTCTTTATAGTCATCTAGGTTACTGCAGTTACGTTTTAAACGTAAGAATTGACAGTAAGGTAGATTGTCTCGGAGGGGTCGGGGGTGGAAACTGTTGTAGGAAAGAAAACTGTTCCTTGCCGTGGGTTTGTAGTAGGTTTTAGTGTGCAGTGTTCCGTTTTTGGAAAAGATGGTTACATCCAGGAAGTCCAGTTGTTTCTTGTCTGCTGTAGAAGTAAACTTCAGGCATTCGTCTCTAGTGTTTAACCACACTAGGAAATCATTGAGGATTGGTTGGCTGTCTTCCCATATCATGAATACATCGTCTATGTAGCGGCGCCAGAACTTGATGCTCTGATGGAATGGATTGATGGCATTAAGTATGTGCTCTTGTTCAAAATTGCTAACATACAGCCCTGCTACACTTGGAGCAAATGTACTGCCCATCGAAGTTCCGTGGCACTGTCCAAAGATGGTTCCTTCGAATTCAAAGTAGTTCTCTGTGAGTGCTAATCTGCAGCATTCTAACACGAAGTGTCTTGGTGTTTTATAGGTCCAGTTGTCTGTGAAAAGAATTTCCTCTAGGGTATCTAGAGTCTTCTGTTGGGGTAGGCTGGTGTAGAGACTCTCTACATCTAGACCTACCAGAAGCATGGTATGCTCATTGTAGACCTGTCCTTCAAGTAGATTGAGGAGATCACGGGTATCTTTTAGATAAGTTGGTGTTTTTTGTACCAAAGGTTTTAGGAATTGATCCGCAAACTGAGAGAGTGGTTCTAGCACTGAACCAATTCCGGACACTATAGGGCGTCCTGGTGGTGGGATCCTGTTCTTATGGATCTTTGGTAGAGAATAAAAATACGGGGTTCTTGGTGATTTGGTTTTTAAAAACGCAGCTTCTTGGCTCGAAATCCATCGATTTATCTCTGCTTCGTCCACCATTAATTCAATGGTTCTTTGTAGTCTTTTCGTAGGATCAGCTGGTAGTTTAACATAGAACGATGGACGATCTACGCAAAAACGACAACCTGATAATCAAACCAGCGGACAAAGGAGGAGCCATTGTTTTACTAACCAGACAAGGCTACCAACAACAATGTACAGATCTACTCTCTAATGAAAGGTTCTATGTTAAACTACCAGCTGATCCTACGAAAAGACTACAAAGAACCATTGAATTAATGGTGGACGAAGCAGAGATAAATCGATGGATTTCGAGCCAAGAAGCTGCGTTTTTAAAAACCAAATCACCAAGAACCCCGTATTTTTATTCTCTACCAAAGATCCATAAGAACAGGATCCCACCACCAGGACGCCCTATAGTGTCCGGAATTGGTTCAGTGCTAGAACCACTCTCTCAGTTTGCGGATCAATTCCTAAAACCTTTGGTACAAAAAACACCAACTTATCTAAAAGATACCCGTGATCTCCTCAATCTACTTGAAGGACAGGTCTACAATGAGCATACCATGCTTCTGGTAGGTCTAGATGTAGAGAGTCTCTACACCAGCCTACCCCAACAGAAGACTCTAGATACCCTAGAGGAAATTCTTTTCACAGACAACTGGACCTATAAAACACCAAGACACTTCGTGTTAGAATGCTGCAGATTAGCACTCACAGAGAACTACTTTGAATTCGAAGGAACCATCTTTGGACAGTGCCACGGAACTTCGATGGGCAGTACATTTGCTCCAAGTGTAGCAGGGCTGTATGTTAGCAATTTTGAACAAGAGCACATACTTAATGCCATCAATCCATTCCATCAGAGCATCAAGTTCTGGCGCCGCTACATAGACGATGTATTCATGATATGGGAAGACAGCCAACCAATCCTCAATGATTTCCTAGTGTGGTTAAACACTAGAGACGAATGCCTGAAGTTTACTTCTACAGCAGACAAGAAACAACTGGACTTCCTGGATGTAACCATCTTTTCCAAAAACGGAACACTGCACACTAAAACCTACTACAAACCCACGGCAAGGAACAGTTTTCTTTCCTACAACAGTTTCCACCCCCGACCCCTCCGAGACAATCTACCTTATAGTCAATTCTTACGTTTAAAACGTAACTGCAGTAACCTAGATGACTATAAAGAACAAGCAAGAGGTCTAGAAGTTCAGCTCAGGAAGAGAGACTACCCTACAAAAATCATAAAAAGATGCCAGAAAAGAGCCCGTAACCAGCCCAGAGAGAACCTACTCTCCACGATACAGAGAGAAGAACCAGAAGATCTCCTCACATGCGTAACAACCTACAACACCGAATCGAACGCAGTAAAGAAAATTATCAATAAAAACTGGGGAATCTTGACCTCAAACATATTGAAATGGCCCAAACCGAGATTTGCCCACAGGAGAACCAAAAACATCAAAGACATTCTGGTCCACACCAGACCAAGAGATATTATTCCAAGAGAAACTCAGACTACAGTTTGGAATCTGAATCCTATAGTGGGACACTATCCTTGTGGAACCTGCTCGGTCTGCAAACTCACGAAAGTGACCAAGACCCTACAACTACTGCCAAACCTAAAATGGGAACTACGTCACCACACAAACTGCAACACCACCCATGTGGTGTACATGATTGTTTGCCCGTGTGGATTGAAATACATTGGAATGACTTGCAGGAAAATTAAACAAAGGATCATAGAACATCGGAGTAATATCACATGTAAGAGAGCAACAACACAAATGAGCAAACACTATATTGAAGCCAAACACACTACAGAAGATCTACAATGGGTTGTTTTGGAAACCCAACTCTTCAAAGGCCATAATGTGGAACGCACCCTCTTTGAAAAAGAACAACGCTGGGTGCACCGCCTTAAGACAGATAAAGAGGGCCTGAACGATACCATACCATGGCACGCCCTAAAAAGATGAAATACTGTAAAAGTGATCCCCATATACTGGAAATTCCAAGTTGAGACTCATGAATCTCAGACATTACCATCACCCAGAGTACACTCCGTTATGTTCTCTATACGAATAAGTCTCTCGGCAACCCACAAACACTAACCTGAGCAACCACGGTATACAAGAGACTAAAAAATGCTCATTATAATAACTGCGCACGCTGAGCAACCACGGTATACAAGAGACTTAAAAATGCTCATTGAGATAACTGTGCACACGGCGGAATATATCCGGCGAAAGGGAAGTATCACAAACGAAACCATCTGCCATCTATATCTCTGTCCTTTTGGGCGCAATTCAAGATGCGAGAATACGATTGAGATTCTCTTCTTCACACACCGTATCACACTAACACGGCAAAAACCGTTATGCCAACCATCGGTGCCCTCCAGAGGCCAACCAAGACCGACTAGTCCTACTTTAATTTCAATAGAACCGGTCTTTGAAAAACGAGCCCAACCGGGAGCACGTTAATCCAGGGGAACGTCAGAGTCAGAACAAGCTATTCTGCCAGAGTAGCCGGTAAGCGACGGCGAGGCGAGCTCTCTACACCGCGTCAACCTGTGAGATAAGTAACCTTATATTTTCCCATTTCATGCAGAAATTGGCGCTCACCTAACTGACTGACACCCTGAATGAAGATGTCCAACTTGCTTTGAAAGGTATTTGACTCAGACAGTTTGCTTCTGACCTTTGGCTCCGTAACGCTGAATCAACAGACGGAAACGCCGTCAGTTCACATAACTTGACGCTCACCATGCAATGAACCTCCTGTTTGTTACCATAACCAGACATACACTCTATACACTAAACTTATGAATTCACAGCGACGGCTCGCTCCCTCATAAGGAAACGAGTAGCTATGATAACAACAAGGATAGAATAATCGCATCACCTAAGCGACCCTTTTTCTAATCTAATTAAGAATCACACTAGTAAGAGAACCGAGATAGCATTCACTAAAACCCTTTTGTAGTTAGTCCCTTTTTAATAAAGCATGCACCCTTAAATGAAAGAAGGCGCAACAGCAACGCAGTCCTTTAATTAGAAATATTGATGTTAACAGGGCATAAAGCACGAGAATATCGTTTTAGCATTGTAAAATATCACGCTAGGCTGTCATTTAATCCTTGATTGTCTTTACAGGAACGGATAGAAACGGTCTGTTTTCCTTCAATCGATGGTGGTGAGTACTACTCCCCACCCACAGAAACTAGTGGAGAGCCCAATTAAGCCCTCCATTTCACCTTCCGGTCCTGACGAAAGCCTCTAGACCTTGCATGGGGCTGAAACATGTTGACCAGATAACACTAGATACATACCAGTGCATTAAACTAATAATCAAGTTTATTCATATGCACGGACACCATTTTTAATTTCCCTTTGTCAAGAACCCCAAGAATAAAGGACACGGGACTTGGCTTTAGGAATTTTAACATCACAGTTCACAGAGCACGAGCACGCCCTCGTTCCATTATTCCTGACCACTACTGTACCACCAGTAGGTCTTCCTCCATGGGGAGGTTAGCATTTGGACAATAAAAAGCCCAATGATCATGCTATCACGATACACTACGGCGGAGAATCAAGATATACCGCCCAACGCCAGTGTACGTATATGAGGGTTTTTTAAGGATGCCCAACCGCGCAAATTGAAAGACCCTGGTACACAGGACAAGTGGTCCATTCCCCCACCTTGATATCTTCGTATTAACTTCTGGAAGCCGAATGGACCTCTGCTTCTTTTTCCCTCCCCCCATTGATATATTACGGTAATATCCATGCTACATCCCGCTCAGTAGCAGCCTTTCTGGATAGGGTGAGAATGTTGGTCTCCAATCCCTTTGGGGTGGGAGAAATGTGCGTGATGACTGTCTCGTCTTCATCAACATCATCACCCCCCTCTTCTACATCTACCTCCATAACTCTAAGTTTTTCTGGGACCTTCCTTTTCAGAAGCATTGTCTTGTGGCGTATATCACTCTCAGACTGAGCTGGTGGGAGCCAAGTGGCATTACAATCACCAGAAGCTGGGCTTGAAGAAGAAGATGATGGACTAAGCCTCCTTTTCCTTGCTGGTGGTCTGGAAGACAATAGATCTTCTGAAACAGTGGTTTGACTTTGCTCCACTTTGTCTGCAGGAAGCTTGATTTCCTGAAATGCCCCTACGTCAGGAGCAACAACTACTATGGTGGGCTGTTGCGGCCGCTGCTGTTCTTGTTGCGGCTGCTGCTGTTCTTGTTGTGGCTCCTGCTGTTCTTGTTGCGGCCGCTGCTGTTCTTGTTGCGGCTTCTGCTGTTCTTGTTGCGGCTGCTGCTGTTCTTGCTGCGGCTGCACACTTATCTGCTGAGTTTGCGCCTGCGTTGATTGTGTACTACTTTGCGATAATTACATTTCAACATCGCTGCTCGTTAGTAGACTGGCTACGTCTGCGGCACTAAAGCCCTTGGGCCTAGGTTGGTGGGGTTGGACCGCTGGTGCTGAGGTACTGCTCCCAGCTTGGTTCCCGGACAACGCTGCTGCAGGCATAACTTTTTTTGTGCCAAAAAAATCATTGTCCGGCACACCACCAGTCGTGGTTAATGGCACTTCCTTTTTCTGGTTCTTCTTCTCACCGGCAACTTTCTTGGTACTGGACCTGGTACCTTTCTTTTGGGGCCATCTTCTTCAGATGTCAGGCAGGATGCAGATGCACAACAAGTTCTGGTCACACGTGGACGAGATGCGCCTGGCTGGCAGTACAACGGGTAGCCGGGTGATGCTGATGACACCTCCTCCTCTGGCTTTTATGTGCACTTAAAAGCAAATAGGCCAGGAGAAGAACATCAGTGAAATGTTGCATTTGTTGTTGTGGTTCAGTTACTTTGTACTGTACTAGTGCAAACAAAAGATAGTCTAGCCATTTAGGACTTTTTTTCAACAAAAGATATTAGCAATATATAACACAGAGCAGAAGAACAGACACAAAGTAATAATAATTAAATAGTTACTCACCAAGACCCGGGACCTCCACTCCTAGCAGGTCCTGCTCACGGTCCAGGATGTCGGACCACCGGTGCGTCAACTGCGTCTGGGAGCGCCGGACCCCAGAGCAGCGCAACACTGCCCGGCACACCTTCCCCACCGCTGTCGACGCTCCCGGAGGCCGGACCCGGACCCAGGCCTGCCACCTGCTGCCAGGGTTGAGGGGAGGTGGTGCTGCACAAAGAAAATGAGTGCAGCCAACTCCACTTCCCCAAATAAGGCCCGTGCCTGCACCCCTTGTGGGCGCCGCCTTCCACAAGGAAGGCGGTCGCGGCTCTGGCTGCAACGACGAGCCCTACCCTTTGACATGGTTCTGGGACGCGGCGGGAAACAAAAGGTAATAGAATTAAAGAAGTAAAGGAAATAAATAGCAGGTAATAGAAAGAGTGAAAAAGTAGCTAAAAAACAAAAATAAAGTAGACAAAAACCAAAAATATAGAAGCAGGAAAATATTTATAGAAATAATAAATATTAAAAAAAAATGGCCACAAACAAAGGATTGAAAAGATGCAGGGAGGCTCAAAATCAGGCCCCAGAACCATGCAATAGAGTGAAAAACGAGATGGCCATGCCCATTGCGACCACGTGCGCAAGTTTGTGCGATATTTTCTCCCCGAGCAAGCAAAAAGCAACGCGATCAAGTAAAAGCGTTCGCGAACAGGAAATATCTAACGCGAACGGCGCGAACATGCATTGCGCGACCCGTAACAGGAAGTAAGCATCGCGAGAGGGCAGGACAAGTGAAAACAAGATGGCCGCGCCCATGAGCAACCGCATGGGTAAGTTGGCGAGCCGCGATCACGCAAAAAATACCGCAAACAGGCGGGAAAAAAACGTTTGCGTCTTCGCGATATTTCCGGCGTGTTTGCGGAGACTTTTAACATTTTCGCGAGAGTTTGCGAAAGCGAATTTTGCAAATTCCGCCCACCCCTAGGATGTATCTAAAAGTGGGTCCATATGATGAGCACGCTGCAAATTTAAGGTGGTACCGTCTTTGAGGCCAACAAGTTTGGGGATATGACTTTTTAGGAAGGCAAGCATATCAGGCCCCTCCTCTACTTCTGGAATACCATAAATCCTAAGGTTGTTGCGCCTGTTGCGGTTTTCCAAGTCCTTATTCTGTTGCTTGTGGAGACATTGCTTCCATCTTAGGGTGTACATCCTGTGTATCGCCAATTTGCTGCTCCATCTCTGTTACTCTTGTCTTGACTCTAAAGTGGACCATTTATCCTCGAGTTGCTGAAGAGTAGCATTGGTCTCAATGACGAAGGGCTTCATGAGCTTTAATTGCTCCATGAGGTCTTCTAATGTGATGGGCAACAGAGTGTTTTAGAGGGGGAACTGGGTTCCTTCTTTTGCCGTTTTGTAGCTGCAGAGGTGGTGTCTTTGCGTGAGGAAGACATGAACAAAGGGACGCTCTTTTGGCTGAGGAGAGAAGATGGCTACATAAATGCACAAAAATGGTGTAAAAATGGTGTGCCCCAGCCTCAAAGAACACTAATATGCAAGAGCGAAAAACAAAAACTGCAACAAGGTCAAAAGGAAAGTGGAAGAGCAATGCAATTGTTTTGCATAAAATGATGCACCACAGCCTTAGAACACACCAGTCGGTAGGATCAGAAACAAAAAGTAAATCGCAATCAGCAGGGAGTAAGAGGTGCAAAGTAACTACTTCCCATTGGTATTGTGAACTTCCTGCACCCCTCGCTGCAAATAAATGACAGTTCAGTGAGTGGCTGAGAAGTAGTGAAGAAGTTCATTAAAAAAATGCTCAAAATGTGCCCATTAAATAAGGTGAAGCATTGTCCAAGAAAAGTGAGGCAGTTGAAAGATGACAGGGGTACTGGAAATATTGCCATTCACTGCTCTACAGCTGAGGTGGACGCTACACAGAGGCAAATAGGCCGAAAAAGACTCGTGGAGAAGAAAAAATTGTATTTACCTGTTCCCCACGTCAGCGCAACAAAATGCTTCAGTTCATAAGGGAAATGAGTCCGGACACCTGCTCTGTGAGAAAAACGGCCGGCGTCGCGGCGCAGTGCTTCAACGAGTCACGGCCATCCTGCAGCGGCTCAAGCCACGCCCCCCTGGACTTTCCTTTTCACTGTGATAAATATTGATGCATTCTGCAGCTCAAGGTGCATGTGGATGACAGCCGGAGCTCGTATACCACGTGTTTTTATCATACTCATTCTAAGTTGGAAAAGGCAAATGTGTTTACATATCCCAGAGATTCAGGCAATTGTGCGTTTGTTTTATTTTGAATGTGTTTATTTAACATGGCTTATGTTTGAGAATCCCATGGGCAATCCCTGTAAACTCCCACCTGACAGATATTATATAAATTATGTTTAATATAAACCTCACTAGGTTTGGCGCAAGCCTTACCAAGACAAGGGCAGTTCTTTTTTAATGCGGTTCACCCTCAAAGAATTTTGCACCAGAGCCATCAGCTGTTTATTGCATGGTTTTACATATACCTTACAATCAATCAATCAATCAATCAATCAATCAATCAATCAATCAATCAATCAATCAGTCAATCAATCAGGGGGCTTTTAAAGCACACTACTCACCCGAGAAAGGTCTCAAGGCACTGGGGGGAGGGGGTGCAGCTACGAGTCAGCTGAAAAGCCAGGTCTTGAGGATCTTCCTGTAGGTGTGCAGAGTCGGGGAACATCTGATGTTGTTTGGGAGCTCTTTCCAGACCTTGGCTGCAACGTAAGAGAAGGCTCTTACACCTGCTATGGTTCTGCGGATGCGCAGGGTTTCTCCTAGGGCGAGGTTGGAGGAGCGGAGGTTTCTTTTGGGTACGTGGAAAGAGATTCTTCCGTTGAGGTACTTGGGTCCAACATCAACCAGAAGGCACACATTCATAAAATACCAACACATTATATAAAATATGCATGAGGGCCTTTCATTGTTCACTTCCTGGCATTTTAAGCATTTGGTATTCCCAGATTTCGGTGCTTCTAGATCAAAATTTTAGATTTCAGCCCATGTAGATTTCGACATTCACTAAAGTTGGTGTGTGTAAAGATCCTTTTACCTGGCCCTCACCATTTGCGTATATATTTTTTTCCGTGCGTTAGTTAAATATTTTCATTATTTAGAATTTTATAGTACATTTCTATGGTAATATATTAGTACTCTGTTATCGTTTTTATTGTCAGAAATGTCAATATTGTACCGTTCTCCAAAGGTCTGGTTTTGAATCTGACTGACTACTTTTTTGTAACTGCTCTGTATATGAATTAGTGTTATTAAAATAATCATTATGTTCAAGGCAAACATATGTTCAGTGAGCATTCCTCTGAGATGCCCTCTGAGATGCCCTGTAAGTTGTCGAAGTTTCTAAGTGTGGGTAGTCTACATTCTTTCATCGTTCTTTCAGTGCAACTATTCAGTTTGTATATCTCCTAGATCTGGACTGCAGTGCCCTCTCTGAACCCCCTAACTGTTTGTGAACACTGGTGTGCCCTATTTCACCCTCGAAGGTCACGGAGGATCCTGCGATCAGTGCCAGAAGCTCTGCCGGACCTGGGAGCTGTCTTGGAATTATTTAATGATTTTTACATCTCCCTTCTATGGCGTAGCTCAAGGCACAAGAGCTGCCTTCCAGCTGGTGAGATAAAAAAATGTTTTAAAATACATTTCATTAGGTTTTCATTCTTTTGTTTGTCAGACAACAATCAGCAGCCATTGCCAGAAAAACAATTATATAGAATACATGAAAGTACGCAGCGCGGTAAAAATTTCAGGAGGCTACTATGTCGGTAGTGGTAGTACCAAATGTACATTGTGGTAGTTCTTGGCACATCTGCACATGACAAACTGTAGTGTCCAGATGAAGCCTCAAGTGGTTCATTGCGTTCTGTACTGCTGTACTGACAACACTTGATAAAAAGGTTCATGTAAATTAATAAAGAAACTATCTCTCCCTCTCACCCAACCCAACTTTTCCTGGCCCCGTGCCACATGTGCTTTATAGTAGAATATTCCGTTAGCTGCCCCCTCCTTAACCACCAAAATTCCATCAGGCTCATTTTCCGTTTCGAGTTTTATAGTGATAGATCAACAGCACTTATGAATTATTTGCTATGTGGGCCGAGAAGTGCTTGGGTAGTCGAGCTTCTATTGCGCTTGCGCTGTAGGGACTGGCAGTGGTGCAAGGGCTTTGAAAGCTTCTAGTATGGTATCCCAGTCTAGGGAGATTAACTTCTTGCGCAGTGTTGGGGGTGTAATGGACTTCCATCTCATTGTAAGGGAGCGTTTGGTCAGTAGCAATGCTAGGTCAATGAAGCGATACTGCACCTTCTGTGCTTTCGGACGGCGGATCAGCCCTAGTAGGCAGACAGCAGGCGTATCTGGGACGGGGATCCCAACCGCTGTTCTAATTGTGGTGACCACTTCCGACCAGTAAGATGCCAGCACCGGGCACTCCCAGAGCATGTGAAGCAAGTCGGCGTCTTCCAACCTACATCTGGGGCATTGATGTTGTGTGGCTGGATATATGCATTGTAACCTGTGTCGGGTGAGATACGCCCTGTGCATGACCATATATTGGATGAACTTAAACTTGCCGTTGTATGGGATTTTCTTGGGGTATTCTTGGATCATGCCCCACTCTTTATCTGTTTGTTCGGTGCCAAGGTCTGCGGACCATCTGTTGAGCAAGTCTGTCAAGGGTACCCTAGTATGTGCTGTAATACCTTTGTATAGCCATTTAGTGAGGTGGCGGCCCTCCCCATCAAGCAGGTCATGTAGACCAGTTTGTGTCGTGCAGGTGCCACCCTACGTGGGGCACAGTGTTTCTTCACATATTTTAAGATTGCAATGTGCATGAGATATAGTGTATCTGAGACCCCATGACACCGTATGAAATTGCCATGATCCATGAGGGTGCCATCGTCGAACAACGCGCCCACTGTGGCAACACCACCCTCAGTCCAGACAAGGAGATGCCGCCTGGTGAGTAGGCCGGTAGGAGAAGGGATGCCCAAGAGTGGCAAGTTATCCGAGTACGGATTGCAACTCCGCGCGTAGTGAATGGCCTTTTTCCAGTACGCGCATGCTGTGCGTAGGAGTGGTGGGGTGCCGATCGTTATTCAGGCTGCTGGTAGGAGCAGCGTGTAGAGTCCCCCTCAATCTATGTAAGCGGGGTATAATCTATCTCATGTAGGTTAAGCCGCATCAGCCAATACGAAAGCCACTGTAGTTGGCTGGCATAGCAGTAGGCACGGAAATCAGGAGCCAGTCCCGCCCTCCAGCAGCCTGTGCCCCAAATCAGATCATATAGCATCTTGTTCAGCGAGTTAAGGATTGGAGTCGGGATCGTCACTGGCAGGTTAGTACAAAAATATAACAGCCGAGGCAGGACAACAATTTTTGAGATCGCCACTCGGCCCATTACAGTGAGTGGTAGGGAAGACCAGAACGAGACCTGTGCTTGGAGTGATCTGATGGCTTTTCCCAGATTACCTTCTATAAATTCTGTACAATTGCATACCTAGATATTTAGACGTGGGTGTTGTAACCCGTAGAGAATGGAGCCAAATTGGATGGCCTCTGGGTGTTCCCCTGGATGGAAAAAGAACACGTAGGATTTACTCTCATTTATGGTAAGACCTGAGATATTTGCAAAGGTGGTGAAGGTGTCTGAGAGGAGTGTGAGATCCGTAGTTAAATCGTTGGCGTACAATATGATATCGTATGCATATGCAGAAATTATATGTGTGGCCTGCCTCAATTGTATACCTGCTGCACCTTGAAAGCCAAGGGTTCTAAGGCTAGCATGAACAGTAGTGGGGATAGGGGACAGCCCTGGCGGGTGCCCCTTCCAATCGGGTATTCTCTGGAAATGTGGCTCCCGTTGCGGGCTCTCACCGTGGGGGCCAAATATAACACCTTAACCCACCGTAGGTAATCCGGAGGTAGTCCGAATTGCCCGAGTGTCTGAAACATGTAATCCCACCTGAGCGTATCAAATGCCTGCCTCAAATCTAGGGTGATACAACCTGCGTTACACCAGTTTGGGGGGGTGGCTGTTATGACGTGATAAAGCCTCCTATTGTTAAGTGAGGTGCTACGCGCCGGTACAAACCCACATTGGTCTGGGTGGATCAAGTGAAGTAAATAGGGGAGTAAGCGACTTGCTAGGATTCTGCTCAGTATTTCATACTCAGTCATTAATAAGGACAAGGGTCTGTAGCCCAAAAGGTCCATAGCTAACCGTCCTGTTTTGGGGAGGGAGACCACCAATGCCTGCCTAGTAGTAGGGGGTAGTGTTCCTGTATCTCTCACAGCGTTGTACAGGCCCTCTAGCTGAGGCACTAGGGAGTCTGAGAAGGTAGCAAAGAATTCGGCCGGGAGGCCATCAAGACCAGGGGTCTTGTTTCGGGGGAGATCCCAGATGGCTGCCTTGATTTCTGCCCTAGTGATGGGGCCCGAGAGGTCGTCCTGCGCTGCTTTAGTCAGTTGGGGGAATTGTACATCAATATACTACCAGGTAAGAGAAAGGGTCTAAGGGAAATTTACAGACCTGCCCGGATACATCCCCATACCACATATATCAACAACATAGTATCCGCGGGTCCCTAAAACAACAATACAGACTTATAACCTGAACAGACCAACAGGAAAAAGTAAATGAAGGAAGTCCTATTTAAGAGGACGGAATCCCATCACCCACCAAGGTGGCATGCTTCATCATTTGGGATGTCCTCTTGGCTGCACACTGGTGCAGCCAAGGAGTTACAATTCCTAGCTAGTGTATAGGAGGAGCTCGCGGATGTTTTAGTGTTATCCGGGGACAGGATCTTCTAGGATCGATGGAGCATGAAACAGTGTGGTGAAAGTGCATAATGCGTAGTGCGTAATGCAGTGTATAAAGTGAGTAAATAAAATTGACTACCATGATAAAAAAGAGTTTATTAGGTATCCCGAGGTGTCAAAGGTTAAAAGCAGTGAGAGCGCGGTCTGAATAAATGTACGAACACGCTGGTGAAATTACTAAGCAGGTCAGTCATTTCACCAGCGCGTTCTTACATTTATTGACATCCCAGAGGTTGTTGTGTGTTTCCTGTCGTGCCCCTGCTGTTGTGCTGACAGCTAGACCTCTGATCACCGTTTTAAAGGCGTCCCACTCCCCCTGTGGGGTGGAGGCAGTTCCCCTCGTTTTTAGCAAAGTAGTGGTGAATGCCAGTGGAAAGGGCCTCCCGGAAGACAGAGTCCTTGAGCATCTGAGGCCATATATTCCAGGTGGGGACAGGGGTGGGGATTCTGCCCCAAGCTACTGTAATATCCAGTGGGTTGTGGTCTGAGAGAGTCTTGACCAGATATGTGGCATGTGTAACCTGGACGGTGATGTGGTTGGAGCAGAAAATCCTATCTATACGAGTGTGTAGTTGATGTGGATGGGAGAACAATGAGTATTCTCTACTAGTTGGATACTTCAAGCGCCAAACGTCTCCTATTCCCCATCTTTCAGCCCAGCCGCTCAGTGCGTCTGCCTGTCTGATAGAACCAGCACCGTCTAGAGGGGGGTGTGATCTGATATCCAACACAGCATTATAGTCTCTGCCTAATATCCAAGGGCATGTAGCCTAGGACGCTAGAACAGGGTTAATGCTCAGTAAGAATTTGTCGTGCTCGAAATTAGGAGCATATATACTATTCAGAATTATTTGTGCGCCATCTAGCATGCCTCTCACCAATATGTAGCTGCCCAGGGGGTCCACCCGCTGCTCCAGTGCCTTGAAAGGAACTCCACTCCTAACCCATATCGAGGCACCTCTGGCAAAGGCAGAGTATGATGTAGAGAAGACCTGGCCCCTCCATTTCTTGTGCAGTTTAGCTATCTTGGCTGTGGGCAGGTGGGACTCTTGCAAGCATACAATATGCGCTCATGTCTCTTGTGGACAGACCCCAGTCCCTGCACGTTCCAGGTTATTACGTTGTAACTGTCCTGCATGTATATTCAGACTGCACTAATAATGGGAGCATGCGTAGCGTGGAGGGAGCAGCAATACACAGCGCTGTTAAATTGGGGGGCCAGAATATAGAAACTACTAAACTAAAAACAACAATACTCGGGCCAGCGGCGAGAACTGCGCTGGGCCAAACCATGTGCACAACAGTGCAAACAAGTAACAGTGTACTTGTTGCTTTTACTGAGGGGGGTACATTCCCATAAGCTGCCTAGTGAGGTGAGAGTGGCATGTGCTCTATGCAGCCTGGACCCTAGGTAACAGCATACATCATGGAGTTGGCACATCAGACAGAACTATGCATTGTTATTGGGGGAGTCTTACATATGCACATCAGTTTGACTTAGCTTACGACATGTTCCAACAGCAGCCAACCGACTACCCCAAAAAGCCTTCAGCAGTCTGAGGCGTGATATTGCTGAACAATGTTATACTGGATTCTGAGTCAGAGTGGACCGAGGGGTCCTCCGAGGAATCCAAAGGTATTGGGTGCGTGTCTTCATGGAACCTGCTAGCCGTTTCCAGTGCCTCTGCTTGGTCCCGCGGGCCTGTTTCATGGTGTGGCCCTGTTCGGAAGTGTTTTGATTTGCGGACCCGTTTAGGCTTCGGGGGTGACGTAATGGACTCCGAAGAGGGGCCAGATTCCCCCCAGGGGAACATGATTTCAAGCCACTCTTCTACCTTGTCTGGTGTTTCAAAGAACTGTGTCTTTTGGTCATAGATTACTTTTAACTTGGCTGGGAACAGCAACGCATATTAAATGTTCAGCGCTCTGAGTTCTTTCTTTGCGTCTTGATAGAGGGAGCGCCTGCGTTGTATCAGAGCAGTGTAATCCGGATATAGGAACACCTGTTGATTCTCATATTGTAATTATTAGTGGACAAGGTTGAGCCCCAGCAGTCGGCCTACCAGATGGAATCCTATGTGCCCTCTCTACGCAGAAAAAATCAGATAAGCTCTCCGGGGCCACATGGTCTCTGAACCAACGTTCCATGAAGCTGGTTTGCATCCGATCCTTCACAGCACTCTGGCACGCCTATGACGCGGATATCATTGCGTCGGGCCCTGCCCTCCTCCTCCTCCCCCTTTCCTGCAGGCCAGCGACTTGTTTTTAAAGTTGTGAGAGCTGTGACTCATGTTTCTTGTGCTGTGGTAGCAGTTCCATCAATGCAAGTTTATTGTCTTTAACAGTTGTGGCCAGTTTGTCATGATCGGCCTTATGGAGGGTGAATCTCGTTGTCAGTGAGCCAAGTTGCTGCTCTATGGCCGTTCTCGAGTATCGTGCTTCCTTCAGGATGTGGCCCAGCTTGTCTGTGGGGGCCTCCAGGTTAGTGGGGGGACTTCCTCCGCAGCTTGCGAAGTGGGCTCCCTGTCCTCCGTCCCCTGAGTGTCCACAGCACCAGCCTCCGGCAGTCTACCCCTGGGACGCCCCATTGCGGCAACACCAGTTGGCCCCTGCGACGGTCCCGCTGCTGGGCAGTGAGCGTCAGCTACAGGGGGGGCGGCGGCACCACGGAGGGGTATCGGTGGGGGTGCTCCCCTACTGACAGGGGTAAGTGCTGGACCGGTCCTGTCCAGCCGTCCAGTAGTTTTGAGTTCAGCAATGAAGGGGGGAGTCCCTAGGTCCGCACCCGTGTCGCACGGCTGCTGTCCCTCAGCGGGAGTATTAGGATAGGAGGCTGTCAGGCCCCTTCATGTGGCCCATAGGATCAGCGGCTCAACTCCACAATGGTGTCCCAAGGTCGGGGCCCCATGGGGAGACACTTGCGCCACTCACCGCCCAGTCCCGCAGCGTGGCCACTTGCCGCGACGGGCCACCCAGAGCGTGTAGGACAATGGAGCAGGAACTGCAGCAATGGTATCGATGAGCCCAGCCACTAGTCGGGGGGGCACCTCAACGAACCCACGGGACCGGCAACAATTTTAGTGGTAGCGCTATAGACCTCTGCCAGAATCTACCAGGCAGCCTCCATTCACCGCTACATCTCATAGTCAAGCATTTCAGTCACAGGGCCACAGTGTGGGCCCACCATATCCCGTAGATAAGAGTCAATAGTACTACCGGTTCAATAGGTCTTTCCCCCTCGTCCACAGTCGCAGCCCATCTCACGCTGTCTTGTCACCAATGCCACTCTAGGATCTCCCATGTCGGGCAGGCCAACCGGCGACAGCTCACCTCAGGCTCGCAGGTACCCCACCGGGGACGTCCCAGCAGGCACGGTCGCCGCCCCGCCTAGGCATGCTCATCAAGCTCGATAGCCCCTCACTGGGTCTGGGCCAGGTCCTCAGAGGGGTGCAGGTGTCGGCCGTGTCGTCGTCATGATCAACCACTCCCGGATTACCGCCAAGATGCGGTCGCTTGCTGATTTTGGGCCCAGATCAGTCCCACCAGCCGCGATGGTTGCATCCAGCTGGGCGAGCAGCAGCCCACCCCGGTATGTAGTGTGGGCTTCCCACAGGCGCTCTCCTGGCTCCAAGCCGGCAGGAAGGCAGCAGGGTTGATCGCTGGAGTCACGCCCAGCAAGCGATCACAGCAGGGGCCAGTCACAGGATCTCCAGCGGCCGCAATCACAGCTCCTCGGTGTCCCCGCTGGACCACAGTGGGATAGGCAGGGCAGATCGCTGCCCGCTGCACTCTCAAGGGCTCCGGCTCATCTCACACCCCTCGTCTCTTACGGGGCAGGGCGCAGCCTCTGCGGCCCTTCCTCTGCTCACAGGCCACAACATCAGATGGGCGGAGTGGCCAGAATGCAGCACCGGAGTCGGCAGTAAATGTACGCCAAGTGTATTACGGGGCTCACTTCGGGGGATTTGAGGGCCTTCAGAGGCCGAAGGATTGTGGCAGGATTACTTGGGTCCGGGGACGGAGCTCGTTCACCATCCGCCCACCATGATCGGCAGTTGGCCACGCCCCAAGGGGGCATGTGTTTATTTAGACTTATATTTTGCAGCTTGCAACCTTTTGTTATCTATAACAGTTCTTCCCCTTCAGTGGTGGCTGGTGACATTTGAAAAAGTTTGGAGTGAGTGCCCTGTGGTGAGTGAGCCTTTCAAGCAAGATTGACCTCCATGAGGGTGGCTCGGTGGTCCTCCTTCTGGCAATCCCCAGAACTCAGCTAACCACGGCCTATCAGTATTCAGATGCTGATGCAGACGCTGTGTAAAAATCGCCAACCTGAACACCAAACATTTCCTTTAAGTGCAACCTGATAAACCATACTTCGGTTTCTGATGCCACATCTCTCTGTCCTTCAACTCCAATTAACCACCCCCTTATACAGCTTCTATCTGTGCCCCAGTAAGCACCTTTTATGGTTCCATCCTGTTTGCACTACTTCGTGCCTAGATGCCTCTTCTAGTTTTGCCACATCAAGAACTCCTAGGTGCCTTTCCGCTGTGACTCTGGAGTCCACTCTTCCAACTCTAATTTCTCCCTTAATTTATAACCCCAAATCCTATTTTTACTGCCATCCTCCCTAAAATACATGCACTGGGAGGACCAGCTGAAATGTAGCTGAAAAAAATCAACGAGCAATACAGGTTTGCTAAACTATTTCTCCACAAAAAAAAAAAATATCAACCAAATGCTAATTCTCCCTCACTATAAACATTTGAGACATGATTAAAAAGTGTATTTTCCTTTTGCATTCTTTATCTCTATTGTGCTATTTTAAAATTAATAATGATTGCGACCTTCTCAGTTATGTCCTTCTTTATGTGCAATTGCAATACAGTTACATCCAGGAGAACGTCACAAAAGACACATAGGTGTGTACCCTCATTGAGCTTGTCAGATGTCCACTGGCGAGAAATGAGAGAAACTGATACTGCTGCTCAATCCAGCCTCTCAGTTTGGGAGGCTGTAACTAGAATGGGGCCCCTTTATGTGGTTGTCCACTCTGTACCTCAATTGGTTTCTATAGCAGCCTGCCTTCCCCTTTTTAAATCCGTCGGCTGTCTGTCTGTCCACCAATCCGTCCATCCCGAGGGCCTGCCCACCCATCTATCATGCTCTGTGTTTCCATCCTGAACTCGCCATCTGTCTGTCCGTGCATGGGCACATTGGCATTTCTGCACCACCAGTAGCCTTTTTGTCATGCTCAGAAGGAAAAGAAAGTGTGAGAAGTACCCCCTTAAAATAGCAGCATCACTGGGGCTCAGCATCGCCATCAGACAAGCACAAGTCACCTCAAAGAACTACTGATCCTGAATTTCTGCAAATAAGGTGCAGGGTTTTACACCACATGTTTCCTGCCTGCTCTATACGAACCTGCTCCTTTTTTAATGCAATTGTTATGAACAAAGTACATTAAAATAGCACAAAATAGAAGTGATAACATACACAACAGTACCAAATATATTCTTAATTCTAATACAATTAAATGTACCAGTAAAAAGAAGAATATATGTATGAAATACGTATATATTTTTCGTATTTACAGGGCAGCAACTGCCTTGAGCTCCGCCACACTAGTGAAGCAGATAAGAGACAGAACAGAGGTTGGGAGGACAGAGCTCACTGAAAGTATCCGGCTTGCAGTTTTAGTACTAGGCTAACTCCCCCTCTACTGACACTTATGTGACAACTCTCAAATGTGATCGTTTGTGATGTCGTGTCTCTGCTTTTTAAAATCTAGCAGCCAATTGGCATCTGATTCATGTTTTTGAATTTTAAATCTTGAGTAAACTTTAATTTGCTGGATAACCCAACTGTACATTAAATGCAAATTTTAAGGGGGGGGCTGGCATGTCTTGCGGGTTGGGGGCCGAGGGTGGACGGGGATTCATGGAGGGGAAATCACGCAGGGGAAGTCGTGCGAGGGGGGGCGTTAATTTAAATAATACAAAAATATATATATTGAAACCTACCTTTTTGCCGGCCGCATCCCACGTCTTCAGGAAGCAGACAGCCTCCCTCCTCTCCACTAAGCTAATCACAATGCTCCCGTGTAGCGTTTTGATTGGTCGGGACGACACCCGGGAAAGGGCTTACGGGGAGGCCATGTTTCAGCCTGCATGGAGAACTGTAGAGTGTGCATGACTCTGGGCACCAGAGGGCGACCAAACAGTCAGCGCCCTCAGCATTGGGCAAACCACTCCTCCCCTGCCCTAGAGCAGACCCGCCCACCCACCTGCCCCCAACCAAACCCTTCTGCTTTCTCGCAGTGCGAGAAGCAGAAACATAAAATGGTAGTTATATCACCATTTTATGTTTCTGCTTCTCACACTGCGAGAAAGCAGTGGGGCGCTGCTCCCCCGCCTTAGTGGAGGAGCCACCAATGTTCCCCTGTCATACCATAAAACCTGCTGATATTAGCATCAAGGGAAGGGAGGGGTGCTAGATGGAGGCAGGGGGTGGGGTGGGCTTTGCGCATCATATCACACATTTACATGCAGATTGCGGCTCCGCTGTGTAAGGTATATGTTGCATCCCTTGTGTGGGGTCTGACACTGATGGACTGCTTTGCTATCAGTTGTGCTCTCGTGTGTGGTACATAATTCCAGGGATTGTCTGGGCAGAGGGACGTGCAATTTACACTGAATCCATTCAATAATAACCTCGTGCACAGGATGACCTGTTCATTACGCAAGCAGCGACTCGCCTGAGATGGCCTGAGCTGGGAATACACCGCTTCCAGCCAGGAATAACAAAGAGAAATGCGAGATGTGCTGATGAATCAGCAGTAACTCACCCCTGATTACACAGAAAAAGAGAGGTGCTGATTACAGAGAGAGAGAGAGAGAGGTGCTGATTACAGAGAGAGAGAGAGTGTTTGCAAAAAGCCCCTGCCCACAATATAGTTACATAGTTACTGACACAACAGGGGTGCTGATTATGGAGAGAGAGGTGCTGCAAACCAAAAAATATAAATAAAGACATTATAACTTATAACGCCGATAGCTGTAACTTTTACAAATGCTAGACCTATTGCATTGCAAATGCTTGTTTTAAATATATTTTCACAAATGCTGCTATAAAGTCAGGGCAAAAACAGCATCATTTTATTTTCAAGAGTTGTGCAGAGCAAACGCAAGAGTTGTTGAAGGTGTTTTCCTAGTTGCCTTTTAATATCAGTGTTTGTCCTGAGAATGAAAGCATTTAGACTGAAGCAGTACAAAAAAATGCATTACAATGGCCAGATTATTTGAAATATGTAGTATGCGTCTTTTGTATATTGACCTTCATTTTGATTAGGAAGCCTTGTTCACTCTTCATTTAAGTCATGGTCGTTTCGGCAGTTTCAATATTTGCCAAAGAGAAATAGAGGTACTTAGTGTGAGCAGAAAAGTACACAGCATACAAGCTATGCAGCGGGCAGGTGGGCATTGGTGTATGAGCACTGCATTGTTCTAGGTAGAGTGTGTTGTTATGTGGGCCTGCTAGAGAGAGATGCTCATTGATTGCAATATAGATCCTTCTATTATTTTCAGTTGGAATAATACAGCTATTCTCTATTCCTCTTAGACTCTCTTCTGGAACAATGCAGAATCAACCTATCTCCCTTCTCCTGCTCCATGACAGTAATTAAGGTGTTTCTTCTCAAACATTCACCTGACGTGGAGGGGAAATGCAGTCTCTCCATTGTTACAATACCTCCACATAGGGAGATTCCTGAGCTACTTTACACCGTGTAGTTAGATCTCCATAAATAATGTATGTTTCTTATAAAACTTGCAGAACATGTAATCAAGTAATAGAACAGTACTCCACGGTCTAGCAATTATTTCAACTTAGTTAAAAGCAACATACAATCATCTGGCAGATTCTTGATAGAAATTAGCTCAATAAACTATTTCATTCACTATTTTGTGTGTGTGATCAATATATATTTTATAAACAGAAACTTCAGTCTGTCTCAGTAGAAGTCAGCTCCAATGGGGGAGGCACAAACACATTTTCAGGTAAATTAACTGACCCTAAACAAGATTTAAAATGTAAAAGCCTATTAAAGGCAATAGAGGAAACACTGAATTGTGTTGCTGGAGGGAAACAACCTTTACAACGGAGTCATTACATCGCACTACCTTTACATAGCAGTCATTGCATAGCAACATCCTTTACATCGCATGTCATTACACCACAGCCATTATATCGCAAGTCACTACAACGCATGTCATTACAACGCATGTCACTACAACGCAGGCATTACATCGCTAGTCATTACAATGCATACCATTACAATACATAGTACCCTTACACTATCAAACACTTACCCTACTATTGCACTCATTGGAGTTAGAATAGCAAATTTTACCCCTACACTATCCGACACTTACCCTTCTGTTGCACTCACTGGAGTTAGAATAGTAATTTTTACCCCTACACTATCCAACACTTACCCTACTGTTGCACTCACTGGAGTTAGAATAGTAATTTTTACCCCTACACTATCCGACACTTACCCTTCTGTTGCACTCACTGGAGTTAGAATAGTAATTTTTACCCCTACACTATCCAACACTTACCCTACTGTTGCAAACACTGGAGTTAGTATAGTAAATATTACCCCTATACTATCCAACACTTACCTTAAATGCGATGTAATGGTATGCATTGTAATGGTATGCGTTGTGAAGGTTTAATGCTGTGTAATGGAATGCGTTCTTAAGGTTGTGTCTGAAAATGTGATGTAATGGTATGCGATGTAAAAGAATGCGTTGTAAAGAATGTTGTGATGTAAAAACTGCATTGTAAAGGCATGCGTTCTAAATGTATGTATTGTAACATCATACATTCATTGCTAGAAGTTCCATAAATATTCATATATTCCACCCCCTTATATCCTCACTCTTTTTCTCCCACCTCACCTAACGCAGACCCTCCATCACTCACCCCCAATCACAGTTCAGCAAACTGATGTAACATTTTCACTCATAAACATTCTATTGCCAGGCAAAGAGAAACATAATTAAAGGGAACATTGGTCCCAAGTCTCCTTATTAGCTAATAACTCTTAGTTATAGATGTATCTCCAGAGATAGTTCTAGATTAGTAGGCGATGCAGATTTATTGTTTGAATCCTCTGAACATTTTGCAATAAATGGTTCAGATAGCAAACCAAAAAGAGAGTCAAAGGAAGGGTGCGATCAGGATGCTTTAAAATAGGTGTGGCATTGAATGCATTCTAAGATATATAACTGCTTTCTTTTCTATCCCCCAATAAAAATGAACACCTTTTAGAGTCAGTGCAGAGATTGGATGGACAATATCTGAGACACTTTGAAACAAATTAAGGTAGAAATTAGAAAAACCCACAAACCTTTGAGTTTATTTGACTATTCAAGCTGTGTGTCAGTGCCTCACAGCCTTCACATTCTCCCGATCCATATGTATTTCTTTATCAGAAAAGGTGTTATAGGTGTGCAGGATGTCTCAGAAGAAGTAAAGTATGAAGTGCTGAGTCACCGACCCAGCTTTGCACAAACCAAAGTGCATCACCAGATACTCGAAGTGTCCACATCCTGTGTTGAACAAAGTTTTCTTTCATCTCTCTGATGGATTTGCACCAAATCATAGGCCCTCTCGCATCCAAATCTAGATAATCTTGGACTATTTTTTCATCTGATTTACTAGCAATACGATAAAATAAGTGAATCCATGTTAATAATTCTGATCACATTGAGTATAATCTACACAGGGATAGAATGTTCCTCTTTGTTGGGAATGAAAACAATTGGGGCTCTTGCTAGTGAGTTGGGATAATGGCCTAAACACTTCTATAATGTTTCCTCTCAGTGATCCTGGATTATTGCACCTTCTTGTACAGTCAAATGATAGATTCTTCAGTGCATAATATGTAGGCCTGGGTGGTAAATTTTGTTCCGCTCGCGGAAATTGCAATACTTTGACATTTTTGCGTTCCGCGAAGAGCGTGAAAATGTCAAAACTTTTGCAACCTGCCGCAAAACAGAAGTATTTTTCTTCTTCGCGCTTTAAAAATGCATTCTTGCACGGTCCGGTCGCGACTTACCGGGTCCCTGCGTTCGACGACGAGTTTTCCTATCCATTCGCGCGCGCCACAAGATGTTGGATTGTTGGTACCCGGTCGCGCTATCCTGCGAGAGTCTGCGATCGCGAACAAGTCATTGCGATTGCAAGCAGGAAATAAGCATCGCGAGCAAGATGGCCGCACCCATTAGCGACCGCATGGGCAAGTTGGAGATATATTTCCCCGCGAGCACGCACGAACACATCGCGAACCGGCGGGAAAAGCAATCTCTGCATCTTCGCGAAAGTTTTGCATGCTCGCGGTGATTTTGCGCAATTTCGCGATAATTTGCGAAAGTCAATTTCGTAAATTCCGCCCACCCTTAGTAATAATCTCTCTTGGGACATGGTCAAAATGACAGTCATATGGATGATGAGGAGGCAATTCATTGGCTCCTTTTTCTGCTGAAGACATCCTTAAACTCTTTTTAGATTTCTGGTATATTTAGCAGATCTGAATCCTGTTGGATGGCATAACATGTTAAAGTGAGGGCACAGTTAATTTTTTGTCCATGAAGCCATCTTTGAGCGCAAGCATGGAATGAAAGGTTGATGGACTATTTTCCACTATCATTCCAGTGAATATATTTGTGAAACAACACTGTTCCTAAAAATACAGCAAAGGAGGGGTCCCAAGAGGGTCAAATCTGATAGCTTCCACGTGTCTATTATCTAAAGCCATTCCGATGCAAGAGGGTTCCCAACTTCATCCACTGTAAACAGGGGTTTCTATTGATACCACCACTTGTTTCAGGACTTTTCTTTGGTTGCTTCAGAAGATGGTGCTGATTACATAGTCTTTGGTCCATGAAAATATAAAAATGTGCCCCAGGAAATTAAACTTGGAAGGTGAAGCGTCCATTGACTGTAATAAATCTTGCGGGGAGCCTAAAATCCTCTTCTAAATATTCTTCACTTACTGACCAGGGTTTGCCAGCTCCAGTCAAGTCCAAGAGTTTCCTGACAGTTAATGACAATTTTTGGCAAAATATCTAGCCATTCTACAATAAAAGCACAATCCCGCTTTTGTTTTCCAATGTTTCTCTCAATGACTTCTGGATTTTTAAACACTGCATTGAATATGTGACATTACAACGCCATCGTTAGACCGCGGTATGTTACATCGCAGTTATTACAACGCAAGTTGTTACAACGACTTGCGCTGGAGAGCGCTGAACTTAGGAATAGTATGATTTACTATTCCAACTCCAGTCTACGTAATAGTCGGGAAGGTATTTGAATAGTAAACCATACTATACCTTAGTGTATAGCGCCATCCAGCGCAAGATGTTGTAACGGCTTGCGTTGTAATAACTGCGATGTAACATCTTGAATTTTAGGTCTTGGTTGTGCCATTGCCTACAACGCATTGACCTCAAAATCAATTTTTAAATGCTCTCAATTAGTCATGACCAGGGCTCTGATCAGTAACTCACATATCTTGCTGTGAAATTCATGGATAGATTTGACAGCCAGCGTGATATGCCTGAATAATTCCTTTTAAGATGTTCACCCATGCCTATTTACAACATTCTGTAAGAGCTTGGGTCAGACAGAAGAAAATAATATAATTCTGAATCAAGAAAAGAAAAATAAACTGTCCTAAAAAATATTAAAACCGATATGTGTCAAACTTTGACTTGCAATACTTTGACCTACAAAAATGTTGACCCTAACATTTCTGAAAAATAGACATCCTGGAGAGTCCAATGAGGTATGGCTTGCGTGGCTCCCCCACTATTTCCCTACCCAGAATCCCCTACAAGCCTGAAATTTTGCTGGAATTTTTTTTTTACATTTTAGTGTGGCAAAGTTCTAGGATCAACAGGCTGACACAAATTTCCTCCTACCCAGCGTTACCCCAGGTCTCCTGATAAAAATGGTACCTCACTTGTGTGGGTAGGAATAGTGGCTGCAACAAGAAATGGCCCAAACCGTACTGTGGAGACTTCAAAATTACCTCTCACAAAACTATTTGCTTTTGCAAGGGAGGTCCCATGAAATTTTGGTACCCGGCCATCCGGAGAAACCTACCAAACTCACACATTTCTGAAAACTAGACACCGTGCGGAGTCCAATGAGGTATGGCTTGTGTGGATCTCCCAATGTTTCCCTACCCAGCATTCCTAGATGCTAGAAAATAGAACTCATCAATCATTGCAAGTTTGACATTGAATGTCTTATTACACACTAAAACATGTTTAAAAAAAATATTTGGAAGTGGTACCTCAGCTAACTTGATAAAAACAACCTGGTTAGGCTAAAATATAGTCCATCGAGAATCTCTGCTCAACCCCTGGTAGCAGTGTCACAACCAGCAGTCAGCTCTCCAGGGAAACGTGGGTTAAGTTCAATCAATGCTTTGATCTTTAAAGTAGGGAAAGCAATGTGAAAAAGTTAATATGCAAAAAAAGGATCAATTTTGCCTGAGGGAACTGAACATATACATTTTCAAAGCTTTAAGAGAAAAAAGCACTGAGAAAATGTACAATGCCTATATAAAGTATCAGTGTGCACTTTTACTAGGACTTGATACAATATCAGTCCAATTGTGAGAAAACTGAGGTTGGCTATTCAAACTGGGTTGCACTGGTCAACGCTTTTACTGTGGTTCTACTTTATAGAGCTCAAAGTCTTCCACTGAGTTAAGTATCAAAGGAAGGTCCAGGCGTTCCAAAGGGTTACGTTCTACAGCTGAAGCTGGAGAGATTGTTATTGAGCTCTTAATGAAGCCATTGGTATTAGCACCAAAACCTCTGAGTGGGCCAAGGCTCAATCTTGTTTAGCAGCCGAGGTTGCTTAGGCACTGAGAAAGATTTGCTGCCTCAGCTCAGCCCAAGATTTTACCTTCCATTTTAGTCACTTCTTTGGTTCCCAAAATCCAGCAAAGTGCAGCTGAACCAGGTTTGTAATGGGGAAAAAGCTCAAAGAGGGGCAAAACTAATTTCTCTGTGTGCAACATCTTGGTAAGTATCAGTACCCAGTTCCAGTTTCCTTCAGATGGAAAAAATAACTAAGTCATACTGTACTCAAACTGTTGCAAAGGTTCTTCCTGGTCACTTCTTTATCCCTTAGGTACTCAGACCATGCTTTTGGAAACAAGGTCTTTCTCTAGCCAGGGCTCCTGGACCGTCCTATCCTCAGTGGCCAGCTGGGCCCTTTCGGTGTTAGGAGTCCTTCTGCAGGCAAATAGAGGTCAACAACTAGACCCTTGGAGAGTAGTCCCATAGTCCCTATGTACCACAGGTTTTAAGGAATACTTGGATGCTCTTATTCCAACAGCACACAAAAGGCTTCTTGCTTTAATTATTTTCTTCTCAGAGTTAGACGTTTTCTGAGGATGTCATAGTGAGATGTCAATCCATCCTATTCTTTGCACTATCCCTCCACCTAATCTTAAATTTTTTCTTACAAACTCCCAACCTGATTTTTCTGCTTTTCCCTCTGATTACAGCAAACCTTTCCATGACACTAAAAGAAGGTGGCTTCCTCTTTCCAGCACCGGAAGAAGTTCTGGTTCTTCTCCAAGACACCCTCGATGTTAGATGAGTTATCCTTCCAGTTGTCAATGTCAGAACTGTGTTGGAGGGCCCAAGGCAGGAATGGTCACAGTGTTGTGTAGTTCCCACTAATCTTTAAGATCAGAGCGTTTGTTGGATGACGTAAACTTTGGGTGAGGTGCCTAGATTAATTCCAAAACACACAAGATGATGGACGGAATGTTACACATTGGCAAAATATTCACCCCCAGTCACAGATCTGGATTTAATCCATCGTTATTTTGCTCACCACTCCACCCCAGTTCAGACACACCCATATGCAAATCAGTCTTGACCCTGTGCCTCATGGGAACAGTCCAACCCGAACTGCCAAGACATGTCTTCCCTGGATGGGAATCAAGCATCCTAGGACCGGTTTCGGGGTTTCACCCATCTTCAGCCAGGATAGCTTGACTCCAGTGGCGTAGTGAGCACGGGACCCACGTCTGGGCATGCCCTTTCCACATAGGGTGAACAGCTAAACACACAAGATGATGGACGGAATGTTGCACATTGGCAAAATATTCACCTCCAGTCACAGATCTGGGTTTAATCCATCGTTATTTTGCTCACCACGCCACCCCAGTTCAGACATGACCATATGCAAATCAGTCTTGACCCTGTGCCTCATGGGAACAGTCCAGCCCAAACTGCCAAGCCATGTCTTCCCTGGGCGGGAATCAAGCATCCTAGGACTGGTTTCAGGGTTTCACCCCTCTTCAGCCAGGATAGCTTGACTCCAGTGGCGTAGTGAGCACGGGACCCACGTCTGGACTGATTTGCATATGATTGGGTTCAAACTGGAACGGCATGGTGAGCAAAAAAATGATCGATTTAGTCCCAGATCTCTGTACTGGGGTGAATCTATGACATTGTTCTGCATTCAGTCCATCAACTGTTGTTTTTGCATTTGTCAACCTGAGTGGGAAGGGTATGCCCAGACGTGGGTCCCCAAATGAACACCCCAGTCACCTTAACTCCTCAACCGTGCACCTCACAACTCTGGCAATGCATGCGTCACAAAATTAAAACCAACATGCAAAACAACATGCCCACCCACCAGCCATGACAGAACAACTCACAATGTTAACCTGGGCAAGCCATGAACATGAGCCATCAACAGCATGGCATCTCAGCCACACAATAGCCAAATGTGGGGAGAGGTTGCAACCAGGCATGTCTAAAGGATGCAGGAGAACCATGATTGGGAAACTACACAATGCCAAGTGTGGCGGCGATGTGCTGGACAGACCGCAGAATGCCGAACACACCCATATCCATGGCAACATACACCTCTGGCATATGGAGTGTAGTGGACAGTGGACGCAACTATGTCACCCCAGCCAGTGGGGCAGTTCACCAAATGTTGCCTGTTACGTCCCCCCCGTAAGCGTGAGCGGAGTGGGATGGCCCGGCGTACGCCAGGCTAGTGTAGGGGTGTGCATAAAAAGCACGTAGCACTGGGCGTGGTCCTCTTTGGGAAAGCCCAACATCTCTACCAGGGCGGCGCCACTCACCACGCCAAGAGGCCGAGGCCGTCCTTGTGAGTGGAGTTGCCTGCGATCCTGTGCGCCTGCCGTAGCCCGGCCTGCTGGACCCCGAACCCGTCATGCCCGCCCCTCTGCAGCCAGGCCACACTGATCACCTTCCGACACCGGCGTATGTCAAGGAGGGCCCACCACGTCCCTGAGCAAGTTCCAAGCCCAAGGCCTACAACCTTGGCAGCCCCTCAGACCATCACGGACCCCACAACACAGGACCGCTTAACTCCTTCCTCGTTGACATACTCTACTGCCGACTCCGGCCTACACCACGGTCAAGTAGGTCACACATTTAGAACTGAGTCTTGATTACACCATGGCAGTGAACATTATCTAAGGCAGAGTTCATGTCACAATGCTCCCTTCGATGTGGTGCCACCAAGTCTGTACATAGCATCACAACCACACATGTCTGTGGGCCTACGCGGACTACTGCCCTCGGCCTATGCTGTGCACAAGTAGGTCACAGAACTGGAAATAAACATAAATTATTCAAAGGCAGAATATACATCATCACACGCAAGGAGAGGCGTAAGAGGATGACGCATTGCAGTCCGGGGAATAGGATTATCGTTACAGAGGTGATCAAGCACTACCGACAACTGCCCTGGTGTCACTAACTCTGTGCATCGCGAGCCAACGACAGGTGGGTGTGGGCCACTGCTGACTACTGTCTTCGGCCCACACTACGGACAAGTAGGTCACACATTTGGAACTGAGTCTTGATCGTACATTGTCCGTGTATGCACAAAAAGGAAGATTCTACTTCACTGTACTCCCTTTGGTCAGGTGGCAGCAACCATGTGCATATCATTCCAACAACAGGTGGGTGTGGGCCACAGCTAACCGCTGCCTCCAGCCTACACTGCGGTCCAGTAGGTCACAGCGTCTTGATTTAGCGATGGCGGAGTTCATATCAGTGTACCAGCATTATCGCAGACTGCATCCCCTCTCAGCACCGGTGCCACTAAGTCTGTTCCCCGAAATTCATGGACACTCTCTGGTCGTACATTGGTGGCTTCTGAGTCTATGGACTAGGAGCTAGTTTTCATCCTCATGTAGCTGATACCGAATTGGTGGTGAAAACGAGGCTGTCGCTTTCCACTCCACCATTTGCTGCTTCCGGATAACATCAGACCTTCCGCATCATGCCCTGGAGGACACTTTCCTCTGTCCCCCGCAAGTCTCTGCCACATTCACCTGTGACACCGATGAGGACCCGCTCACTACGAGTGGACCTACCTCAGTGCTCCGGAAGTCACCGTCCCGTGGCAGGGTGCCTGTGCCGGTCGCTGTGCATCCGGGGTCACTAACTCTGTGCTGGTCAGGTCTGGGAACCCTTCTTCTGAGATATTGGATGGTTTCTGAGGCAATGGCCTTAGGGTCATCAATGCCATGTGTCTGTGGCCCTGCGCTCTCCGCTGCCTCTGGCATCAACTGCAGTCCACCAGGGCTAACACAACAAATCAAGTCCTGACCGGCCCGGACTTCGCATTGCCGCAGAAGGCACACGCCACCACCGCCAGGACCACCTCCAACTGCCATCTGCCAGAGTCAAAATGGTGGTCCTGACAAACGTACTAAGTTGCTCACACCTGTCGTGGATGCCATCATCAGACTGATACCCTGCTAGACACTCCAGGTGCCACTGAGTGGAGAGCTTGCGCAGCGATGTCACCTCAAGAAGTGTGGGAGACCTGGGACATTGATGAAGAAGATGACACACCCCACTGCATCTGTATCAGGAATACCTCGAAGGGACACGATCCGAGACTTTCTCTTCACATGTGCACTCTCAGCTGTAGTGCCCCAACCTCACTGCACTGCAACTCACGGACACTTCTGTTTGCTCATTGTGTCCCCTCTGGACTTGCTCAGGCTACCTCCATGACGCTCTGCAGTTGTCCCTATGATGCACGTGTTGTCTATTTACATATTCATTGTGTTAACTGTTGTATTCATTGCCAGCACCAACAACTCCAAGATGACTGGCTTGCACCCACCCCACACACATCCAGCACAGGTGTCACTGTACATGTGGCCCTGCCAATAAAGGGGCTGGGCGCACGTGCCCATAGCCAGTTCAACATAATATCTGCGTGTGTTCCAGTGGTCTTGTTGTATGCATGAGGGCCCAGGGCCCTACGACATTAGATTTTGCTGTGTACAGCGGAAGCAGGCATGTCACCGCAGGGATCGGGTTTGAGCTTGGACATGTAGCTTTGTCGTCACCCACTCAATTGGTAAGGAGAGTGGCCTGGGCTGTCATACACAGAGCCAACGTGGGTGCGTCACTAATATGTGCGTGCCCCTGGGCGTGGTTGTGTACTGTGAATGTGAATGTGCATATGCATGTGTGGCAGTGTGGGTCTCCTTTGTGGGGTGTAGGTGGTCCCTGAAGGGTAATAGACACCAATGTATGTGATCTAATTCGCCTTCCATGGGTTCGGAGCCCACCCACACCTGTTGGGCCACCTCCTTTTGGCGTGCTGACACATGGCATTGGGGTACCATGTGTGGGTGGGTGAAGTGTTGTGAGCCGGCTGTGCTTGTGGGTGCTTCCTGTTGTGTGGTCTGTTGCAGGCTCTGTGTTCTCCTCTAAGTAGCTTGGCTGCCCGGGTCCTGGTGGTGGGTTACGTGGGATGTCCATGTGCTGTTGTAGGGCGTCGGTGTCGAAAGTGTGGTGGTCCTCTCTGGCATCACAGATGTGTTGTCTTCTGTGCTCTGCTGGAGGTGTTGTGTGCCCCTCTGCAATGTGAAGGGGAGATGCATGTTGGCATTGTGTTGACATGTATGTTGGCGCATTGTTGTGGGTTACATGCAGACTAAATGACAATGTCCATTGTGACTGTTTGGGAGGTGCTGAATACTGCTGCAGGACAGTGTACATTTGGACTACATGAAGGATGTGAGGTCGTACGCGTACATTTGCATTTCACAGTTTCCTGCTCTGTCAGATGTAGTAGGCATGTTTCTGTGCATGTGCGGAGTCAGTTGTGTCCTCTGTTCTACAGTGTCGACTTTGCGCATTGTACCACGTTGTTGTCAATGTGGGTGTGCTGTTCTTGCTATGTGTGTGAGCTGCAGTGTGCCAAGGGGATGAGGGAAATGATCCAGGGTAATTGTGGGTGTGCAGTGTTCTACACTTTGTTGTGCATGTGTGCCATTGTGCCCATCTCTCCATGTACTCCCAGTCCCTGGTCGTTCCTCACCCTGTTGATGTTGTGTCAGGTCCTCTTGAGCTGTGTCCGTACTCCCTACTCCTTGCACCGACTCCACACTGATGACTGTGGCCTCGGTTTCCTTCAGCTCCTCCTGTGGCGCAGGACTGCCACTTCCTGTCGCCGTTGCAGGTAGTGTTCTGTCACCTCCGTGACGCTGATCTGGTTTTGCTGCGGACTGCACCCCGTCTTCCTCTTCCCCTTCTCCTCGGCCATCCCCATCCCCGTTGTTCCTCGCTGGTGGTCTGTGGGGGTTGTGGGGTTCGCGTTGGCCTCTGCGCTCGGTCAGGGTGCATCCATGTTGCTATGTTCTTCGGCTTGTTTCTGGTGTGTTGTTTCTGTGGTTTTGATGGTGCATTTTCCTGCCAGACGCATGGGATTTGCAAGCCTGTGGCTGGTTTTCGCTACTTTTTGTACCGCGATTGGGCTCATCGCATGATTTTTGGGGTTCATGTTCTGCATTTTTGCGGCGTGGCGTTGATTTTTGCTCACCAATTTGACGCGCTATCTGGTGACTATCGCATACTACTGCCACTTTGTGAATACTTGGTTGGCACGGCGTAGTTTTCCCGTGATAGGCTGCAATGTTGAGAGTTGCATTAAGCTACTCTTGCGGTAGTTAACACACGTTCTTGTGAATATACCCCTCAATGTCTAAGATCATGTCTCTGAATTGTTGCTGTCAGGTTGTGTTTATGGAAGTTTTCCTGACTAATCCATTGCAACTTGAATTCATTTTAAGAATATAGAGGGAGGTTTTTAAACTTTATTTGTGAAAAGCCTAATGGCATGTAGAGTTTGGCATGGGAATTATCAAAAGCTGTAGCAGATATATTGCAACTGTCCGTGTTATATGATTTATGTATCAAATAACATAACAGAGATTGAATATATGATGTAAGATATTATTATCTGATTGAAGGGGGGTACATATTGTAGGAAGGTGTTGAACGTGCCATATACCTTATTTTGTGTGCTATTCAATATACACTGTGAGAGTCATACTGTGTTCAACTGAATACTGAAATCATTACACAGTTGAAAAAAATGAGTTATTTGCCATGTATAGCCTTTTAAATCCTGAATGTACTGGCAAATCACTAGTGATTGTGTATAAGTTTCTGTCTAGGGCTGGAAGCACTAAAGCTCTCTTTTTTTTTGTGATTAAAAAGGCAAATCCTCCTTTTAAATCCTGAATGTACTGGCAAATCACTAGTGATTGTGTATAAGTTTCTGTCTAGGGCTGGAAGCACTAAAGCTCTCTTTTTTTTTGTGATTAAAAAGGCAAATCCTCCCAGTAGTCGCAGTGCAGCTCTGCATTTAACATACCTATGACAAGGGACACATTTCCTAAAGGGCAGCACACACCATGTTTGGCAATAAGATTCTGCCTTGATTGAAGCGAAGAGTGTTACAGGAGTTGGAAAGCTAAAAACCAAACCTATCCTGAAACTGATAAAGAGTCTAGCATAATCTTTCTGGCTCATGACTCCAACAGGGAAAACAGCTACAGAAAGAAGAAGCATACATTTGGGCAAAAAGTATCTAGGGTGTGTGATCAGCATGATGAACAATAGGAAAATTATAATGTATATAATAGTATTATAGGGAATTACTTTACACAAAAATAGTGAAAATACATATTTAACTGGGAAGCTCTGATATAGCAAACTGGGAAAATAACCATCTTCGTTAGGAATGAAAATAGCCTTAGCCACACCCACCATCACAAGAAAATGTTCTGCTTCTTATGTGGCAGACGTAAGAAGATAGATCGAATGCAAATGACCATCTTCGTTAGGAATGAAAATAGCCTTAACCACACCCACCATCACAAGAAAATGTTTTGCTTCTTATGTGGCAGACATAAGAAAATAGATCGAATGCCGAGCATTCTGCCGTTAATTCAACTGGTATCAGTGATACTCCTTAACCCCATACTCCTTCTTCCAAACTCTAAGCCTACCCTATCTCAATCCCTGTACCTGATGTACAAATACATTTCCCCAAGCATGGCAGATTTATTCTGCATAATGGTCACCATTTTTTTCAACCTTAGCCAACAGCCAGCTATGAATGATCATGTCTGTTTAAAAAAGGATTAGCAGAGGATTAGCAAATGTTTTCAGAACATATCGATTCTAGAAGAAACCCTGGTGTGACCACTTTAGTATAAAAGACCCTCACTCCCCCTACAGAACAGAGGAGAATTTCTTCCAGGCTGGATCGAGACACTGCAGGCTGATCCTTTGACGGGCAGAGACCTGACATCCCTTGTGGGGTGCCATCCTTGATGCAGGGACTGGGTCCTTCATTCATTGTCGCAGCTAATATGTTTCACATTAGACTGACGAGTGACTGAACGAAAGATACTGTATTGTTTTCCATGATACCTGGGGAATCAGGGTTGTCATGTTCAGTGGTTGCCAGAAACTACACACACCACTATAGAACACAGGGGGGTGGCAGTGGCACCATAGAGCTAGCTGGTCTGACAGCTGGCTCATCCTGTTGGAGTGCCCAGAGTCTGTCTGCACACCAAGCCCTCAGTTTAGGTCATCCAAAACGTGCAGATCCTGGGGTCCTAGGAACTACACGACAAGTCCACTGCCAATGGGAACCCTTCAGAGCTATGGTCATGGGGAAGCAGGCAGGGAAGGCTTCCTACATGCCAAGCACACCACTTATGTAAAACCTACGTGAAACCAAAGCCACTGGCCAGTGAGTTCTGTGTGCAGATATAACTGTTTCTTTGGGCAGATTGGAATTGCGTGGAAGACAGCAACTTATGGAGAACAGAGTAGATGTTTCCAAAAAGCAAAAAGGATTCCACATTTGCTTTTTCCAGCTGCCTGACATTGGCAAGATACATTATTGAGGCATATGTATGATGCATTTCACCGGGAGCAAACAAACCGATTTGCGGAATCGGCCATTTGCGACCAGTAAGATGCATTTTGGTATGTATGAATTCCAATTTGTGATTCAGTAACATCTTATCGAATCGCAATTTGGAATTGTGAATACATACTGATTCAGTATTAGGAAGGGGCTTGTTTAGGGGATCCTTTCCTAATAAATACCGAAATGAAGCAATATGTAGGAATGTTTTGCACCCAAAATGCAGTCACAAAACATTCACATTTTGCCACCTACTTCAAGTAGGTATTTACTCATTCACAAATGGGAAGGGGTCCTTTTTCGACCCCTTCCCCTTTGTGAATGTTAGTTAAAATGTTTCTTAAGCGCAGGCCATAGTTCCATGGACCACTTCCTGCTCTTGAAAATTCAAAAGAAAACTTTAGATTTTTCTTTTTTAAACAACCCATTTTTACTTAAAAGGAAACGGGGTGCATTTAAAAAAAAATAGATTGTTTTATTTAAAAGCAATCACAGACATGGCCACCACCCCTGTGATTTTAGCAATTCCTAATGGGTCTCAAATTGTGACCTAACTCGTTAATATTAAAGAGGAAGGAAATTTGCGACTCATTAGAAAATGGTTAAATGAAACTCATGGAGTTTCATACATTCCAATAGCGTTTACCTAATTGTGATTCGCAGAGAATCGCAATTAGATAATTGCTATTTTAAATACCGATACATGAGGCCCATATTTAGGTAAACTGATATTCTAAGGTACTGGGTGCCTGACTGTCCCAATTTCGTGAAGAAATATAATGTGGTGCAAAAATGTAGTACTGTAAATATAATGCACACAAATATCTGAATTAAAAACTAACCAACTTTTATTATTTTATGGGGTTTTTTCCGGAATGGAAAATGAAAAAGCAATATTGCAAAAGCTACCCACAAATGCAACTATGAAACTGTCAAATTGCAAAAAACAAATTTAGTTACAATTAGAACACATGAAATATCTAAATATTTTAAAACACACAACAAAGCACATACCTCACTTTTGTAAATAAACCTATACCTTCAACAATCACATCATTTGTGACTTTAAAGACACGATGCACACAATATTTAATTATCGGTTACTAATTTTCTTCATTACACATAACTACACTGGTAGGACAGCAAGTATATCACAATATAAATACGTTAAATAGATTTGATTCCACTATTGATTACATATGCATTGGAAAGGGATATTGAGTAAAAGCACAATATAATAAGAATTAGAATAGAGCAGAATTGAATAATACATCTTTAAATAATTGAAATGTGCAATTCGCCATAAAAGATTCTATAAAACAAATGAAGACTATAAGAAATAAGATTATGTTTTTATTCAGTTGGGATGATTAAAAGAATATGTATTTTATATTTTAGTATCATATTAAAAAAAAGTCCACAAACATGAAAAAAGTGTGAATTTTAAATACTAATTCAAATACATTAGTTGAGCAAAATAATCATATAAAATTGTTACATTTAAGTTATAATTAACTATAATTAATGTAAGCATATACATTAATTATGTTATATGTTTATGAGACAAACCTAACATATAACTATTTTTGCATCTTGTATAATTTTATTTGTGAAGATATAACTTTATTATAAAGCATGTAGTGTGTTGATTCATTCAACATGTTTTTTCATGTTCCACTGTACATATTATAAATATTATATCATAAATGTTATAAATAAATAACTAAATATGCGTAGTGCGCAGACGCATGTAGTTAGGTGAAAATGTCAATTAAAACATGACGTTTTAAACCAACAGAACCACAGAAATGTACCAATTATAGATATCTCACGTAAATATAACACATGCCCAAATTAACTATAACTCACGCCCCAACCATGCACGGTGTTGTCAACAATTATACCATTTCAAATGATATCATAGAACATGTCATGAGTGATATTATACGTGGAGTAATTAGCATGGCATGGTGAGGGTGCAAGCTATTGTCAGTTATGAATTTACACTTGCTTTGAGGTATGTGAATGATTCGCCTTACTTTAATGTAGTGTATGCACAGCAAGATCAAAACTGAAGTCTATAACCAAAGGCAATTAACACAAAAAGCAACAGGAAAAAACAAACAGCAAAAAGCATATTACATGATTACTGATGGCAGAGTTCCTAATAAAACAGGTGAATGTACATGGGCATGAGCTCCCCTCCCCCAGTTATTGAACGTCACTGAGGGCCTAATTTCCCAAGCTGACTTAGCAATTTTGTGGAGGTAGCTCCTGGCCCGAGTCCCGTGCCACAAGAGGGCCCTGGGGATCCTATTCCCTGGAGCCCAAAGGAATCAATGTCCCAGGGACCTTATCCACCTTGACACTGACTTATTCCCTGCCCAGGGAAGTGCAGGCAAGGAATATAAACTTAACTACCTCCCCACACTCACCCAGGGAGAGAAGAAAGACATGGGCATGGTTCTATACAGCCATGAGCCTTAACCCCTTCCATGCGCGGGGAATTCCCGCGCTGTGCGGGCGTTTTTATTAGTGGGCGGGGATTCGGACGGCCGAGAGCCGTCGTGCGCACACGCCCACCGTGACACGTGACGGCTCCCGGCTGTCCTGCGCATGGAAGAGGTTAATAGATTCTCCTTTTGGTGAAATTAGTGGATTAGGTATCTAGATTGATTCCATAGGTAGCACTTTCCCCTTTAAGCCACTGAACTATATTTACTTCATATCCTCTATATTGATATAGTCATCTTGATATACTAATTACTTGGGTCATGAAACTATAGTCCCCATGACCAATGGATGACTATATCCATTATCTCTAGTAAGACAATGTAGTCAGACACAGGTTGTACCTCTTTGTGACACCTTGCGTGTATGATTAACCACTTAGGAAATATGTATTTCTCTCTCTCCCTCTTTCTTAAGGGGGTCAACTAGACTTGTGGATGTTTGCAGCAAAACTTATGTCTCACAATGGGACTTATACATTCATGCAGCATCATACCATAACCATGCAGATTTCATCTAACTACATGAGCATGCATTAGTGATCACAAAGGTAAGCACAACTGCATTACATGTTATGTAATACCAGCATTGTGGTCATGGTAGTCCGACATACGATGCACACGTAACCCTCCTTGTGTGTTCACAACACCTGTACAATATTAGCAGCTACTGTATTTTTGCTCGTCATCAGAGGTCATAAGAGCTCAGGTAACAAGGTCCCAATGAGGTTATTGGTTATTGCCACCAATAGGAATTCTAGTCATTCTCACAATGGTAGGGCATTCTGGAAATTGGAGTCTCATATTTTATCACACTGTGCCCTAGATTGACCTGTGCCAGAAATATTATTTTGCCTTAGGTCCTGTGCAGTATGCCTTTTTTGTTTGTTAATCCTTAGCTTTAGTTTTCTATGGAAATTTGGGCACCTCACATGACAAAGGCTCTCTTTTAGCCAAAATGTGTTATTGTTTAGCACCGAATAAATGGGTCTTGCATCTGAGTGTAACTTCCTGTGATTTATTATAGTTTGCATATGTATATTTATATGAGGAACACAAATTAGTTTGTCAAAGTTGAAGTTGCATATATTGTCTATGTAAACAATAACAACTATAAACATTATTTAACATGGCACTACATAAATAGAATTAAAAATACTAAAAGGTTTTACTAAATATAAATATATCTGAATATATATATATATATATCAGGACCACTGATTCTGACTCAATGGAGGACACAGCATGCTCACAGTCTCATCCAATGGAGCATGGAAGAATAGAGCAGTCCCATTGGCAAGTCACTAAGAATATCACTGGAAGAAGATATTTCTCTCCTGCCCCAGATGCAGTTTTGGAGTCATTCTGATTTCCTTTGTTTAAAAGATCTATGTTTGAGGCAGGGGAGGGGAGTGTGAAGGGAAGGTGGTAGAGATCATATTAATCTTTGAGTAAACTGTTAATTAAAATCAGCAGTGATGAAGCGGAGGACATTTGTCGACGCTGGTGCTAGGAAAAAGACACCAAGATAGTTCACTTTCTGCACCACCCTTTACAAAGTGAATTAGTATGTATAGCAGGTGAATTGATTTCAGGTCTTGGGGAGATTGAAGAAGGTACACAAAGACTCTCAGAATCCCTGATAGCCTTCCTAAAGAGACAATACTGTGTTTTCCAAGGTTAAATTGTTAGAATGGGTTACACTGAGGAAGAAAATTCTAACACTATAGGTTAGTGGGTGGTCAGTAAGATGTTGCGTGTAGGTTTTCTTGTTTTATTTCAGCATGCTTTAAATCCTTGCATCCTATCACAGATGCATACAATAGTTCTGTCTGCGGTACACAAATATCTTTCATGGTCATTAACATAGTGGAGCCCATGCCTGAGTCTCTCATTCTCTTCGGTTCGCTATAGGTAATTTAAATGGTTTTATAAACAAGGTTGACTGTGGTATGGGGTCTAAGTAGCATGATGATTTCAAGTTGATCTTGTGTTGTTACAAGAAACATGTCTAATGGGGACAGGCATTTCAATAGTAGTACATATAGGATTTTTGAGGGAATTATGTGAGGTTGTAATATTATTAAAACAATTCCTTCCATTGAGAATGAGCACATGTTTTCAGGAACCCTCAGCGATATTGCATTGCTGTGGCTTGGAGGGTAATGGGATTGCCCATATCACTGCTACTCCACTCCCTCCAGGAAGACTAATGCTTGTTGGTGTCCTCAATAGAGTATTAGACTCATGTATAAAAAGAAATTAACATATGTATAACTCCGAAACTACTATATCAATTCCCAAATGCCAATGCCCGAGGTGTACCAAGAAGTCGCGTACATTTGACTGGGGTTTGTAAATCATTCTGAAATCTCTGAAATATTAGCTACATAGTAGTTACCCACCAATGACAGGGGAAGGAGGTAGCGGCACTCGAGGTGACTTTCCTAGACTTAGAGGAAGAGTTCATCACTACTGAAAATCCTTCGATACTCAGCAATATTCAATTTCACAAGACCACACTGAGACAAACCTTGCTAAATGTGTACCGTGGCAATCTAGAGAATTTCTGAAATGCATGCACAAATTCAAAATGCCAAGGGTTGACAGGTGACTTGTGCATGCCTGATTACATAAGCATTCACAGAATACTACGGAGAGCTATAGACTAGAGATAAAAGGCTAGTCATAGTCACACTGGCCAAATTACTGTGAGGAAGAGTTAGCCATGGCATTGAAGGACATGTAGAATGGTAAGACATCTACCTGAAGAATTCTTTAAAAAACTTTGCATCACTAACTACCTCACCTCTTGTTGAAATTTTGCTGGAGTCTGTGGAGGCGGAGACGCTTCCTTATATCTGCACACAGGAAACATTGTGGTGATACATAAAACGAGTCAACAGCAGATGCTGTGCTTCTCATGCCGGCTGATCTACACCACTTTCTGCAGCACACATATAAGAGGAATATTTCTCTAAGGATTGTTTTTGTGAAGAAAGGTATGCCTTTATTCACAGAAACTATCCTGTACATAATGCAAGCACCCCTGCACCACAGTGCAAGAGTGCTTGCATTGGTGCTAGGTTGCTGGAAGTGTGCCAGCGCTATGGGAGAGCAGAAGTGCACTATATCTCAATTTATATGGCACATTTCTGCTCTCACTTTCAAGCAATGCAGCATAGCAAGTTGCTGCTATGCATTGCTTTGCATGAAAGGTTAGTAAATTCAGGACCTATTGCTCATTACTAATTCAAACGGCTGACGCATTTGATATTGTGAGACCAAGATGGGATAGGGCTGTTGGCACACTCTCAGGAGAGGAAAGCAAACAGCCAGCTCAGCACATCATGAGGTGCATATTGACACCTAGTACCAACTTATCCAACTAAAATTCGTACACGGGGGTAACATCACAAGTCAAAAAAGTAGAAAATCAGGAGAATTGTCTCTCTGGAAGACCCTGTTCACAAAGTGGATTAATGCCAGAGTATACTATCTCCTTTGAACAAAGTGACGCCTACATTGATGAAGATGACTGGCTGGAAAGTTGCGAATGACCAGCAATTGATAGTTCTGCAAATAACATTAAATGTAGACACAAACTGGTACAAACTAACCACTATACTTCCAGGTTTTAGAATTACTAAGCGTAACATTAGGCTACTATGTTATTGCTCTTATCCTCCTACTTTTGAAAGCTGGACACAAACAATCGATCATTGCATGACACTCAAAATCCCTACTTAAAGGTCCAGGGGGCCCCGGAAACATAAGAACATTTGGAATGAGTGGATGGGCAACAGTGACATTGAGAAGTCACCTCATAATTTAGGGAATTATAGGGTGAGAATGGTGATGTAAGATATAGGGTGGATGTTATGGGCAGCTCACATTAAATAGTTGATAAAGATATCTACACATGATGGAACTTGTAAGAACAAATTCATTAATGATAGTAACATGCTGTAATTATTGAAAATGTTTAAAAATTGAATACAGATAATTTAGAAAACAATTCTACTTTAAGTCAAGTCCCCCCAAAATTGGAGATACTACATAAATGAATGAGAGCACTCTTACTATTCTAACACCAGTCTAACAATAATTGGGAAAAGTGCATAAATGAAATGGTCACATTTACTACTCTAACTCCAATACTGCCAACATTGGAGAAAGTGCATGTGTGGAGGGGGTAAAATTTACTATTCTAACTCCAGTTTGACAAACAATTGGAGAGATCATACAGGGGTGGGGCAGGTTTATTATTCTGACTCCAGTGCAAAGAAACATTGAGGAAAGTGTATAAATGGAATGGCTTAGATTAACTAATCTGAGTTCATTTCAACAAAACCTTGGGGTAAGTCAGGGCTCGAAAAATGTAATTGACCGCTGACAAATGCGAGTGATTTTTGTGAAGGGCGAGCCAGTTTTCAGGCCTACTTGACCGGCCTGGCGAGTGCTATCTGCTGCCACTGCAGTAGCAGGTGAAAGGCTCTAGGGGGCAGCACGCACCACCTAGCATAGTGGTGGTGGTGCGGTGTGCGGTGAAGGCTCTAGGGGGCAGCAGGGTACGACGCCAATCAAGTGGTGGTGCGGTGTGCGGTGAAGGCTCTAGGCGGCAGCAGGGTGCACGCATCACCTAACATAGTGGTGGTGGTGTGGAGCGCTGCCTATCGTTTTGTGGGTCCCAGGGCCGTCAATCGTGTAGCGCACGAAAAGCGCTACCAATGACGGCCCAAGACATCATTTTGGCCTGCCCCCGCGCTGTGCTGCGTAAAGTGCAGCAGTGACGCAGCACGCCACCATGCGCTCTCTTCAGTGGAGTCGGGAGTGCAGGGCGATTTGGCTTGCCGTCTAGGAGAGGTGAGTCGCAGTTTTTTCCATTATGTATGATTATGGTGATGTTAGGGCGCTGAAAGTTTTATGCATTCATCCTTTATAAAAGCAACCTATCTAAATGATCCTATTCTCTTCTCACAGCTCTAGTCTCCTCTGCTGGAGTGACTGCAATCCCTGTGTTGGATGGCACAAGCTTAGGAGGGTTTTGTTTTTGTCCTTTGCAACGATTCCATCTGTAGTTGAGAGTTTCTAATAGCCTTGAGTTGTGTCCTACCTTCATCTTGGTTGAAATAATTATAGATCTAGTTGCCAACACATTTGCCCAGCTGCGTAATATAATATATATAATATAACTTTGCTGACAATTTCAATTTGGCTAGTGCTACTCTGTCTCATTTCCCAGCATATTAATTGTAAGAGAGTTTTTTCGAATTTCCTGAACATTCATTTGGGAATACATATCAACGGTGTTGCAAAGTAATAGATTAGGTGTCGTAGCACCTCCATTTTAGAAATGGATAGTTTACCTCTTGTTGAGAGTGGCAGCATATTCCGGAAGCTATTTCCACTTCTTTTCACTGCAGTGAAGGCGTTGTATTGCCATTTAGTAGATCACTTTGTGCTCAGCCTATTTGTACCACCAGCGTTCTCATTGCAATATATTCCATTTCAATCGCTGCGATTTCAGGAAGGGACTGTGCATCCATGTTGTTTTGTGTTGAGTAAATGTAGGACTTACTCCTGTTTACTTTAAGACCAGACATGGTGCCGAATCTCTCTAATACTTAGATTGCCTTCTCTTCTTTGACATGTAGGGCTTCTAGAACTATCACTGTCATCTGCGGATAGACATATGGTGGCTTGTGTTACCCACCCTGATCCCTTTGAATGTTCTTTCATGTTTAGTTGGGTTTACATCAAACCACAAGAAGGGGGAGTGAGAGGGATAAGGGTTCACCCATACCAGCTCCCAAAATTACATGCAAAATCACCACAAAGCAGGTGAAACATGTTAGAAAAGAAATTGTGTAAAGTGAAAAGAGTATCCTTATTTTGAGTAAGGGTGGGCGTAGTGGGCGTAGTGGGGCTACGTGAAGCAGCAAGTAGTGTGCCCGAATCTACGCACACTACGCGCTTCGCGTAGCCCCACTACGCGCCACCCGCCACCCACCCACCCTACTTTTAAAAGATAAAATTAATTTGTAATAAAGCAAATTAAAGGCACTTACCTGACGCGCGGCGTCTCCCGGGGCTCCCTCTTCCTGGTTTTCAATTTTCCTGACAAATGCGCATGCGTGGAGGCCCGCGCATTTCTTGCGAGAAATGCGCATGCGCGGGCATCCGCGCATGCGCATTTGTCAGGAAAATTTAAAACCAGGAAGAGGGAGCCCCGGGAGACGCCGCGCGTCAGGTAAGTGCCTTTAATTTGCTTTATTACAAATTTATTTTAGCTTTTAAAAGTAGGGCGGGCGGGAGGCGGGTGGTGGGCGGCAGGCAGCTACGCTTCGCCCTCGCGTAGGCGCTGCCTGCTTCGCCTACTTCGAAAACTGCGAAGCAGGCAGCGCTACGTACACTACGTGGGCGAAGCGTAGTGTCGCGCCCAGGGTTAATTTTGAGCTTAGATTCCTCACCCACATCAAGCATTTAGTATACTACTATATGTTGGTAAAGGTTCTTTGTACAAAATAAGGCTGCTTTTTCCTGTTAGCTATGTTATACAAACAATTTATTTTCTAATCTGGTTTACTTTGCCCGTAGTCTGATTGCAAATGGATCCATTGCTGTTCTGAAGAGGAGCGTGGAAGGGTCGTCCTTGCCTCGTTCCTCTGTGTATGGTAGTGAGATTGCTCTCCCAGTCCCCGTAATTGATGTGGAGTTGGCATACAGCAGTGCAGTCCAGCTTCAAAACTCATTCCCTTTTCGTATATCTTTCGTCTCTATATGTAGATTCTTCCAATTTTGTGTATCAAAAGCTGTTTTGTTATCTTGCGTGTCTCACTGGGGTAGGACCTACAGGCCCAGTAATGGCGAGTTCTCCTGCTGTGTACTTAACTTACCCTTGGCCTACATCATGTTTGTGTTTAGCTCTGTGTAGTGTTTGCGGTAATGTATGTGTACCTGGCTGTGGTAAAGTACATGTAGGCTTGTGGATTCTATGTTGGAAACCCAGCACCTGTGGATTGCATGCATTCCTGAGAGCTGGAAAACACACACCACACCACCCCACCCCACCCCACCCCGGAAAGGTCACTGGTCTGTGTGGTCTTATTTACAGCTTTGGGAAGTTCAATGTTCTTGAACAAAATACATTGGCAGTTGTCTTGGCTGCTTTTATGAAAAAAATTGAAACGCAAAAAAATTGAAACGCAACAATGAATAATTTGAAGGGGGGCGCTAGAGGGCGCACAAGCAGAATGGCCGCACTAATATGAGGCTCCTGGAGCCTGGAAATAAAATCCTTCATTTATCCTGCTGAACTGACTGTTCTCCCGACAAAAACCACATACGGATGTAAATGTTATCGTCCTGCAGCCTCGGTGAAAGTTTGGGAGCCGTACGACCAGCCATGATGGAGTTAGAGGTAGTGCAAGTTTGACCGGGCACTGAGCTGATGAGGGGCGGAGCGTGCTGACCAGACCTGAGATCTACGCCAGGCCATGGCGCACCACGAGGCAAGTAGGCCCTGAACGGAGGGCCGCTAGTGCGGCGCCCTGCTTTTGGAACTGATCAGCGGCGGGAAACTGGAGGCAACGAACCGACGCGGGACACTGCCTATGCCTGATATTCCCCCGGTGGGGCATTAATATTGCAGTTGGCTTTGCTGTATGCCGCAGACCGGAGCGGCCTGGGACTTAAGGTGAGGAGCGCTACCTGCGAGAGAGACTTGCCGGCCGCTGTGAGGCACAGAGGCGGAGTGGGAAGCCGTCGGCGGGTGCTGGTGGACTTCGGGGCAAGGTGATCTGGAGCTGCCCCCCCCCCGCCACGGTACACCCAAGGCCCGGAGTGCGTGGGAGAGTGGGCCCGCCTGTGTAGGACCCGGCTCCCCCGCTGTGTTGTACATATGGGGCAAGTGGTTGGGGGACGCCCAGAGCACTGCTGCGGAGCAGGGCGCTGCAAATAATACATATTAGGCACACAGTCAATTGAACATTGCGCTGGGGGCAACTCGGAAATCCTGCTTCGCATGATGGCAAGCTGAGTGAATCACGGGCCTCTGAAGTGCGAGCGCTGGCGCAAGGTGCAGATGGCAGGAGGCGCCGATATTACATCAGAGACTAAGGCCCGAGACCTGCAGCGCGGGAGAGATACGGCTCTGGAGTGACGAATACCGAGGAGACGGAACGGTTGCAACGGTGAAGAGGCACAGGAACGGAGGTACGAGCAATATCGGCAACTGAGTGATAGAACTTGGGGGGCACACTGGCACTGTACACTAAATACTGCATCGGATGGCTAGGGACCGGCACAGTGTAAAGGAGCCAAGAAATAGGGGCTGCTTTCGGACAGACGGGACCCAGTGTGCCCCCGCTACAGGACACGGTGGTGGTGGTGCGCGGGCCCGCCCCAGTGGAGACAAGGGCCAGTTGTGAGGCGCCCCGGTGGCTTATACTGGATTCAGAGGCTCACCATTTAGCAGCTATTGAAAGTGGCATCCCAGTACCTACGAACATATCCTGGTCATGAGCTCCAGTGACGCTGGCCCTATTTCCTCTGCCGCTGAGGGGTGACAAGTGACACTGGTCCATTTGCCTAGTAAATGGCAGGCTATGGGGGATAATAGAGAAAGGTGCACGATTTTCCGACTGTACACGGTCATTACCTTGAGACAAAGCTGCCATTCTGAGATACAGTGGCAGCAGGCGAGCATTAACCACGTGGCCACATCTTCCCACTAAGATTGATACAGAGGCCAATAGACTAAGACGGCCGGCATTGCTCTAGTGAAGGTAGTGGGAGATACCACCCTCCCTGACTGCATTCATTAACTGGGAGTACCAGTTCTGGCCTTTCTGTATACTAACAATAGCTGCGTACAGTCGCACTGTGTTGTGCCTATGAATTCTAGCCCCCGCCCTGCCCGAGAAGAACGCGGACACCGCCCCTCGCAAGCTGCTGCAAGTCCCTACAAGAGGCCCACGATGGGTAAACAGGATAGTCGGCAGCCTAAGCTTACATTTGAAGCCCCAACGGCTAAGAAAGGATTGCGGAGCACACAAGACGCGGGGGGCTCACACAGCCCACCTACGGCTGGAGCGGGTTCAAGCTCCCCAACAACGGACTTACAACAGCTGATGCAAGAAATGAGGCAAGGCTTTGCTACAATAGTGGATAAGGTGGATCGATTATCATCCAGAATGGATGCCATTGCACAGAAAATGGATATACATGAAGAACGTATAACTGAAACCGAGAGGCGGATATCTGATAATGATGACACCTTATACTCGCACACTGCGCAACTCTCGAGAATGGACACTATCCTAAGAGTTATTGCTGCAAAGAATGAGGAGTTGGAAGCTCGCAGCCGGCAAAATAATATTCGCGTGGTGGGTGTGCCAGAGTCCACCAATACTGGGCGTATGGAAGAATACGTGGAGAAGATACTCCTTGCCTCCATTGGATCTGAAGTGTTCTTAAAACAATTTATCGTCGAAAGAGCACACCGCTCTCTTGGTCCGTGGCCCAAACCCGGAGCTCCACCGAGACCCATCATTGCACGGCTCTTAAACTACCGGGATCGGGATACTGCGCTGCGGGCTGCACGCACAACCCAAAAACTCTCGTGTGATGGTGTCAACTTCACTGTTTATCCAGACTTCACGCCTATCGTACAAGAACAACGGCGTAAATTCCTTGAAGTCAAGAAAAAACTCTGTGCCCTACAAATTGACTACGCATTGCTGTACCCGGCGAAGTTGAGAGTAACCCACCAAGCAAAGCAACACTTCTTTACAAATCCGCAGCAAGTGGATGATTTTTTGAAGGCTCTAAGGAATGCACGGGCTGAGCAACGCGACGGTGAAGATGAAGAACATAAGGATGAACAATAGCTACATGGACGCTGCTTTTTATGGATTGGTCTACGAACCTGGGGGCTGTTATGCTCCGCTGACATTACCCTAGAGGTCCACTAGATGGGCCCACGAGGGAGCAGGCACCGAGGCTAAACGAGAATACCATGGTCGGGTATTGGACAGTGGTTGGTAATGTATTCCAGGCACCATCCCCCTTCCCTTAACTTTGATGAGGGGCAGGGCGTAGGGGGTGGATATGTGCGTACACTGGATGAACCCCATAGGGTGTACCCCAATGAACATACTGACTACGTTGCTCTTGTTGAGCTGTTTGATGGACGTTTTGGGAGGGGGTGGGAAGAGGATTCTGGCAAGTTGGGGATGCTTCAGTGGGCGGGGGGTGTGGTGGGGGTTTTCGTGGCAACTTTGGTTTCTTCCATTATCTTCAATGATTCTAGTGTCTTTCCACTCACAAAGAACAATGAGTACTGCCTGGGATACGCGATGCGGGAATTGTTAGCTAGAACATATCACAGATTAGGATGGTTAGAGTTGTTTATTGATGGGTCCTGGGTCAAAGAACAGATCGAGATAACTGCATTGCTCTTTGGTAATCAGTGGGAGGGGGATAGGGTAGAAGCTCTTGAACTCACTGCATTGATCCATGCTGATATGAACGACCCTGACGGCTATGGAAGGGGAAGGTACGACCTAGATAGCGGTGGTAATTTGACCGATATTTTTCTAGAAACGATAAGAGGACGAGGGGGGTGGTTGGGCCCCACCAAGGCTACGACTCAGGTCATTGGGGAGAGGCAGATATACTTGAGAACTATCCATTGGTGGGTGGGAGGGGCTCAATTTACTGCATTGTATGGGATTGACAATATTACATCATCAGATCGAATTTCAGTTGAGACTGTTACAAGATACATGTTGGGGATATCTAAGGTAGGGGGTGGGGGATGGGACTGTTTGTACATGTTGTTACAATGTTGGGCGTGGCTAATATCAAAGTGATGCTATTCACAGATCAGACAGGATTGCATGATGGAGACGTGCGAGGGGGCCCCCTCGCGGTGCATGTAGTACACACAATCATTCACGTACGACACAGCATTACAATGTGTAATGGGGCAGGATACAGGCTGCGTTGCTGCTGTGCTGTAAGGGTAATGCAGTTATCAAGCATGAACACCAAAGGGAACGAGTTAGGGAGTCCTTCACTGATGCACTGTAATTCTTCTCACTACCGACTTGGCTATGGGAGACACTGATTTAAACATACTTACATGGAATGTCAGAGGCCTGGGAGACCCGAGGAAAAGGAGACAGATCCTCTCTTATTTGGACCGACATGCAATACACATAGCCTTTATCGAGGAGACCCATTTTAAAGCGCAGGCTGTTCACACTTTTGCCGCAAGATGGGCGAAATACACTGCCTAGGGGTGCTGCAATACTGGTAAAAAAAGGAACGCCCTTTATTATGGCAGGCACTAAAATTGATGCCCAGGGCAGGTATTGTCTGATGTGGGGTAGACTAGGGCATATGGCAGTTACCCTGGTCAGCTGCTACGGCCCCAACATAGACAACCCGCATTTCTTCACAAACCTCGGAGCGACCATAATAGGCATGGGCCCACAGCACCTCATCTGGGGGGGAGATTTCAACACTACGTTTGATCCAACTAGAGACAGGTCTCACCTGGCCCCACATCATTATACTAAATCCCGTGTGACGCTATTAGAGACACTAGATGATCACAAATTGATTGACATCTGGAGACACCTCCATGCTGACATGCGGGAAGGTACACACTTCACGGCGCCAGCAAGATCCTGGGCGCGGCTTGACTATGTTTTTATATCCCCTCGCTTTCATGCGGCGCTTGATCGAGCACACCATCTTCCAAGAACATTCTCTGATCATTCACCAGTACGTGTTACACTAAGGGCTGCGGACCTTGGCCCCCCACTGACGGCCTGGCGCCTGCAACCCACGATGCTACTGGATACTTCTTTTCAGGAGGAAATACGGGAAGACTGTTCAGATTTTTTCAAGCGCAACAAAGATTCTGTGAAAGATGTTGAAACTATCTGGGATGCCTTTAAGGTGACTTTAAGGGGCATATGCATTGCTAAGGGTCAGGTGTACTGAAGAGTATACTAGCGCGACTAAGAACACTTGAAAATGATCTTAAGGCACTTGAGACGTCATTGGCTGACAGCCCTGACGACACCACACTATCACATATTCGTGAAAAAGTGACAGAATATACCGACGAAGCCGCTAGAGAGACGAAATTTAGGGGTAAACATTGGATCGCCCGCCGCTATGGCGAAGGCGAGTGACCAGGGAAAGCTCTGGCAGCAACGATGAGGTTGACGCGGCCCCCTAACACTATATTAGAACTTGAAGGCGTGGATGGTGAAGTATACAGAGACACCACGCAAATTCTTAACACGTTTGTGGCGCACTATCACAAATTGTATACATCGACTAGGGCTGGGGATCTACATCTGCAAGAATACCTGGAACATGTGTCCCTGGGATGGCTTAGCGATGTGCAAAGTTTCTGAGCTCCCCTTCTGAACTGGATGAGGTGCGTGAGGCTATTATGCACATGCAGTCGGGCAAGGCTACGGGGCTAGATGGGATACCAATAGAGTTCTACAAGACTTACATTGAATTTATGGCACCGGTCCTGAGGGAGGTCTATAAGGATGCTCTGGAGGTGGGCCATCTGCCCCCTTCTATGCGCATGGCCCTCATCACATCACTCCTTAAACCCGGGAAAGCGGCAAACAAATGTGACTCCTATCGACCCCTCTCATTGCTCAATTGCGATGTGAAAATCCTTGCTAAGCTAATTGCTACCCGTATTAATTTACTACTCCCCAACTTGATATTACCCGACCAGGCAGGATTTGTGCCTGGTAGGGCGACGTCCCATAACCTGCGCACTTTCTTCTCGATCCTAAACACGGTACATGAAGACCAACCAATGGCCGCCATCTTCCTGGACGCCATGAAGGCTTTTGACTCCTTAGAATGGGATTATGTATTCAAAGTGCTGGAGCGTATGGGGTTTCCAATCATATTTATCTCATGGATCAGACTATTATATGCATCTCCTGGGGCCAAAGTACTGATAAACGGCAGGCTTTCCTCTGCATTTCCCATTACCAGAGGTACCAGACAGGGTTGCCACCTGTCACCGCTGCTGTTCGCTATAGCTACAGAGCCACTTGCAGCAAAATTGAGGCAACATCATAAAGATAAGGCGCTGAGGTGTGTCCAGAGGCAAATATTAATATCTATGTACGCAGACAATATCACTTTATATATACGTGACCCCAGAGATAATCTAAATCCGATTCTTAGAGAATTTATCCGATTCGGCAGGCTTTCAGGAGTCCAGATAACTGGAGCAAGTCTTGTTTTTTCCCCCTCCCGGCATCTACTGAGCGGTTTGTGCTGGAGTACCCCCTCGCCTGGTGCGAGGGGGACTTTAAGTATTTAGGCATACACATAGAAAAAGACCGGGATGAGCTCTTGAGGGCCAACTATGGCATGACGATGACCCGTATTACGGATTGCATTGCTCGATGGATTACTCTCTCCATGGCGGGAAGAACGTCGTTGATTAAAATGGTAATATTGCCGCAGTTGTTATATCTCTTCTTGAACATTCCCTTTTATCCGGGCAGGTTTTTCTTCCGGCAACTACGCACCGAGCTCATTAGACTAGTTTGGGGCTGGAAGTCGCCCCGACTCAAGTGGGAGGTCCTCACCAAGCCATACAATCAAGGTGGGTTTGGCGTCCCCGATTTTGAGCTGTACTATCAATCGGCTCAGGCACATTATGCCTATTTCTGGATATGGCAACCTAGATACATGCCCCAACTAGCGGCCGAACACTGGCTGGCACACCCGATCCCCATAGAAGGCGCACTGTATATTCCAGTGCAGGGAAGAGATAAAACGCCCACAACGGTGGTAAGTACGGTGACTGCATGGAACTGACTGACTGCCAAATTAGGGATTAGTATGTTGTATGCACCTCTCTTGCCCCTTGTTTACCATCCGAGCATGCCCCTGTTACAGGAAGAAGGGTTTCGGAAATTACTTCATACTATCCACGTCACGACGTGGGGGGACTTGTACCATGCTGGCACATTCCGATCTATGGAACAATTGTATGAAGGCATACAACCTTCTCCCCTTGAAGTTTTTCTGTACATCAGGCTCCGACAAGGGATTAAGGCGCTCACACCTGACTTTCCGCAGGAACCCCCGGATGTGGCACCATTACAACGCATCCTCCAAGACGAAGCCCCTGCCAAGTTAGTCTCTAAAATGTACAGATTGGTCCACTCGTTAATAGACGCCCCACCTCTGGTGGCTAGGGGAAAATGGGACCTGGAACTGCAGGCCCCACTGACGGATAAACAATGGGAGTTCTGCCTACAACAAACGGAACGCATCTCCTCCAGTAGTAGATTTAGAATCATACACTATAAATACATCCATAGACTATATTACACCCCGGCTCGGATGTGCAGATACCACCTTCGTGACGACAACAAGTGCGACAGATGTCATGCCCCTGGGGCGGATTTTCTTCACCTAGCGTGGGCGTGTGATGAGGTACACCGATATTGGTGCCAGGTATTTGCAGCACTATCTAAAATGATTAACACAGAAGTCGAGCCCTCCCCTATCCTTGCCCTCTTGGGATACGTGGAGCCCATACAAGCTACACACCGCAAATTAATTGCGCTTGCCTTTTTGCTTGCTAAAAGAAGAGTTGCATGTAGATGGGGCTGGGGCAGGGCCCCGAAATTCAAGGATTGGATGCAAGATCTTACCTATTGTCAGGAACAAATCAGTACATATTCTGAACTTTTACCGATGGCATCACGACCAACAGATGTCTGGGCTCCATTACATTGCTACTTATTAGGGGGGGAGAATGCCACTGAGGACAGGACATCCACATAGGTACATGCTGGAGAATCCCTCATGAAATACTAAGAGTCAGGTAAATGAAAACGCTGCCCTCGAGTTATTGATGTATAGTCACTGCATATTGAAGGTCTCTCCCCTTGTGAATACTATATTGCAGAAATATGGTATTGGTACATAGGGGACTAGGAGAGGGGCTCCTCTAGGTAGTGAATAGCCGCTAGAAGACTCTATAAGAAACCACACGATTGATGCACAGTAATGCTATGATGGAGATATTTGCACTGCAATAGCCTGTTTTTTCCCTACATCCATTGTGTTGACTATGAATGAAATGTGTACACATTGATGCACCTTTGCTTATTGATGTATGTTCGCTCAAAATTTCAAAAATAAAGGTTTAAAAAAAAACAATGAATAATTTGAAAATATAAGTAATTAAGGATTGACCATTTCTTGGGTGCACAATTTCATCTATGAGCTTCATTTGTCATATTTTCACGTGCCAGACTTTTACCCCATCATCCATATGTTGACCGGGTTAAAGAACATTAGTAAGTATATAACTACCCCCATATTTTGTGCCATACCCGATGAGAACAGGCCATGACTAGGCTCCACCACATCCGCAGTCACATAACTCATGCATCACAATAGGTGTAGTTATAACCACACATTTCAGATATCGCTTGCGCCATGAACCTCGTATACGCCCCCCCTCCCTATTTTCCCTCCCCGGGTGCACAAATGCTCTCATACTTAGTTACTTAGTATGTAGATAAAATTCGAGAAAGGGTAATTAAATTTATCACCTACTTTATTTGTTATTTCCCAGAAAAAAGTGGGACATGAGCAGACTCTTACCTCACCTGAGGTCCAACAGCTCCTGCGTCTCAACAGCCATAATTGTGACCTTGTGCCTTATAACAAAGTAGATCAACGCTTTTGATTATCCGATCACAGTAATCCTTGAACAATTTATCCGATCACAGTAATCCTTGAACGATATATATATGGTCATCCTGTATGTCACTTCTTCAAACATACATGTGTTCATATTATTAAACCCAAAACCCAAAGTGCGTTACAAGCATACAGCATTCTATGCTGAATTAATTCAAGAGTCAAATGGAATAACCCTGCATGATAAAAAATTTAGGGGGAGAAGATTCCATTCCTATTAACCCACCTTCTCTCCATGACACATTTGATGTCTTATCTACTTCTCCTTCATCTAGGGGATGATTTCACAATGTGTGCCCTTTTACAGAATTGCTTCCAGTGTTCCTGGGTTATTCTGAATAGATAGAGGGGATATTGTAATTTGCTATGATAGGCTGAACAGTCTCCAATGTAATTTCTGTTCCTGTAACACTGTTTATTTATATAGTTGCATTAGAACATTGTGTGATGAATGTACTATATATATATATATATATACATAGCATGAATGTACTATGCTAACACTGTTTCTCGTTGCTCAAGTGGGTGTATTTGTGAATATTTGTATGTTTCCCTCACCTTCATTGCTTGATTTTGCTCGCAAGAAAGTGTCACTCATCACTCATCACCTAGGTGCGGATTGTGCAGATTGTGTGACCACTAATTACGACACCTCCAGTTTCCCCCCAAAAAGTACGTTTAGGCCCAGAGTTAGGCCTTGGGAGGGGGGAGTGAGCTTCACTATCGGAGTTGTTTCCGTAAAAAGATGGCACAATTGCATGGAACAGCCTCAGCTGCTAGAATCCACAGGGCAGACCCCAATGTCACATTAAAACTAGACTATTGGTTTTGTCAGTGCCTATGCCTGGAGTACTTTTTGGAATGATTAAGGTTGTGTCCAGATCAGAGAGACCTGGTAGCTTTTATTTTTGCTGCATGCTGGTTATTAGGGAGCAGGATTTTCTAATATGTGACAGTAAGTGTGCCTGACCGGAGACGTTTTAAACTGCTATGTGCGTGCCTGCCTGGCTTAAGCAGTGTTGCAGCTGGCGTGCTGGTGAGCCCATGTGTCTGTGGTGGGTAAGTTGACCTTGCCTCCTTTTCTTTTGTTAGTCTTGTTGTTGGTGCATTGCTGTGATGTAAGTCCACCGTAATAGTAAGTTTATTTGTGTAGCGGAAATCCTGTCTTGGGAATTCGGAACAACTGTCCTAGAGTCCAAAATGAAAGTTGTCCCATATGAGAGCAAACTGTTAAAATGGCACAAGCGCACCTGCATCACTGAGGAGCAAATGCAGTATTTGTGCAGCAAGTAAATTCGGCAGTCTGAGAGTGAGTTTTGTTATGAGGTCTGGGAAATTTCCATACTACTAACTGAGAGGAGTGAGCTTGCACAATGCAACTCTATTATGAGTAGCCGCAGATGTTCAGAAATTAGTTTTTGATCGTTTCGCTGAAATAAAGGGCTACAAATGCACAATTTGGCCCCTTTATTTTACTGTTTTTCTTGCAGATTGACCCCCGGGTGGTTTGAGCTTGCTCACTTGCATTGCCCACTGGCCAACAAATATACTGTAACCTGCCCCCCTAAACAAGCATAGTCTCGCCTTTGGGACCTTATAAGTATTTATGCAGCACACTATCCTTGGTGCAACAATATCAACTTTTGCATTGATAAAACACTTATAAGGTCCCAAAGGCGAGACCTATTGCCTACCATCTTAAAATTGTACTGAGAACGTTTGCCTTGCTTAGGGTTTGCACACCCGTTTCGCATCTATTCATTAAGAAGGGTAGCAATATAAAAAATGTCAAGCGTCACAGTCCTGTCTCGGGGATCCTGACTGTAAGTTACTCATTCTCAGTGGGTAAGGGAGCCAGTACTGTTGGTGTGTTTTTTGATGCGAGCGCTAAGACATAAGTTTAAGCTGAGTGGATTTCTTTTCAGTTCGGACTTTAGTTAAACCGTTAGGCAAGACCTTTTAATTTTACTGAAATTACAGGTATAACCCTGCCCCCATCTGCAATACATTAGAACCAGCACTTCTCAAGAGCAGACCGGTTAGTCTCGATAGTGAGTTATTTCAGTTGAAAGCACAGGTTGTGTTGCACATCGTTCAGTACCATTGATTATTATGGCTTAGAGCGCATTCCAAATTGGGGGGCTTTTACAGATCTGATCATGCAGTATTAAGTAATTGGTGCCATGATCTTTAAATTAATTATGGAAAGCAAATGTTAAGTCTAGTAGTAGTTTGTACACAGACTTCATGTTATTTTATTTGATTCTATCTCAGAGCGGACAGAAGCAGTGCTGGCTATCTAGTGAGGACAAGGCAGACAACAGGCAGAGAGTGCTGCTGCAATGGCAGACATCAGGTTGTGGTTGGGAAAACCCACTGGAGCTAAAACGCCACTGAATAATGCAGGAGAAAGTTCAGCAGTTGGGAAAAGGAAGTCATTAGAAGAAATCCACCAAAAGCAAAGGGAGTATGATCAAACAAAAAGACAGAGAGTTGTACAACAGAAATGGCTTGAAGATTTCGAGTGGGCAGTAATTGAAGAAAAGGAAAGTAATGGAGCTGTCCTAGTCGAGACCAGTTTTAAAACATCTCAAGTTTTGTATTGTGGAGTTTGCAGGAAATTTCCTCATCTCGCAGATACTAAGTCTTCCCTATATGTTGGTGTGACAGAAAAATTCAAAAGGGAGACGTTGGAATGGCACAACAAGAGCAAATCACATGAAAAATGCATATTACATGAAGCTGCAATTCAAAACCCACAGGAGACCTGCATAGCTAAATTGATCACAAAAATGCATGAAAAAAATATCGGGCACTTAAACATTTTATTTAATACAGCCTATTATCTTGCAAAAGAAGGTGAGGCTTTTGTTAAGTTTCCAAAACTCTGCACACTGCAGAAAAAGAACAATCTTGAATTTCGAAAATTATACGAATGATCATGCATGCCGTAACTTTGTAATAGCAATTGCAGAGACCCTAAAAATGACAATTCGATCCCAGATAGAAAATGCTCAGTGTTCTGTCAGATGGGTCAACTGACAAAGGAATTCAGGAACAGGAACTCATTTATGTACGATTCGTTTGTGAAGGCACCCTTGTTACCCATCTGTGTGACATTGTCAGCATGAAAAACTCCACTGCATCCGGAGTGAAAAATGCTTTAATAGTTTGCCTGGAAAGCATGGGCATATCTCTGGATATTCTGAGCCAGAAATGCATTGGTCTGAATACAGATGGAGCTGCTGTGAACCTCGGTAGTAAATCTGGTGCTGTGAAGCAGCTACTGGACGAAGTCTCCAAACATCAAGGATGGGACAATTGCGATCACATTTCAGTTGTGCACTGTGTAGCTCACAATCTAGAGCTTGCTGTGTGTGAAGTTAAAAGAAAAAGTTCATACATATCCAAATTTGAAGAGGTGCTCAAAGGATGTTTCAAACTATATTATCATTCACCTAAGCGGAGAAGGGAACTTAAAGAAATAGCTGATAATCTGGAAGAGCAGTTAAAACATTTTGGTGGCTTGCAGCAAATCTGATGGGTAGCAAGTCAGCACAGGGCAGTAACAGCGCTTAAGACAAACTGGGAATCTACAGTACTTCATCTTGAGCACCTTGCTACTGGTAGTGATGAATATTCAAACAAAGCCAAAGGATTGCTTCATGACATGAAATCAGAGAAGTTTCTTTATTTCTTGCACTTCAAAGCCAGGAAAAGCACTAACACAATTTCAATTGCTTTTTAAAGATGGAAATTTTGCAAGGGTCCCGTTACTAACACAGGCAAAGCCTGCTAGAAAAGGCAGCTCTAATGAAACTAGTGTCAAGGAAGACACTACTGAGTTAATAGAGAATGCTCTTTCTTTTATAAGTGACAGGTTTCGGAAGCACATCTCAGGCAAGCCGCATTCTTTGTTTAACATTTTTGATTTTACTTTGTGGCCAGACTCTGTTGAAAAGATTAGAGGTTTTGGGGATCAAGAATTTTAGGACCTTGTTACATGCTACAAAAAGGTACTTACTGATGAAGAAATTCAGTCTGCCCCTGGAGAGTGGCTAGATTTTAAACTGTACGTCTTTCATCGGATGACGTCGCATAAGCCTGTATACCTCTTCACTCAGCTATTGAAAAAACGCCCAGAAGAAGTTAAACATGTCCTTCCAATTTTAGAAATCATGCTTTCCATCAGTCCAACAACAGCAATATGTGAACGGGGGTTTAGCAGCATGAACCCAATAAAAAATGAGCTCCGTACGTCCCTTAAAAGTGACACCATGTCTGCTTTAATGCAAATCCAAGTAGATGGGCCGGAGTTAGACACTTTTGATCCAAACCCAGCCGTTCTGCATTGGCTTTCAGCAAATCCAGGAACAAGACATATTATGGGCCACAGACATCCTTGTCAAAACAAGACTGTTACTGAGTCAGAAGATAGCGACTGAGTTTATTGCTACTCTCTATGTTCAAATCAGAACCATTTTCCTTAAAAAGTTAGTAAATGCTGGTGCGTTGTGTTTTACCATTCACTGTTTGGTGTCTGTCAATGATACTTCTGACAATTTGCCATGGTGGAACAGATGTTTGTCTACTTTGAAGACACTCACCCTCAGTCACAGACCTGGGTTGAATCCATCATCGTTCTTTCGCTCACTGTTCGCCACCCCAGTTCAGGACTGGCTATATGCAAATCAGTCCAGCCCGAACTGCCAAGCCAACGGACTCCTGACAAAGGCCCTGGCACTTTTTTTTAATACAAATTAAGCACTGCCACAGCTACAGCAATCTAAATGAAACTTTGAGGACTTGGCAGCACAAACTGATTACAAAATGAGCTACATTCTGCCTCAAAGCTGACGGAGTGCTAATGCAAATACAAGTGGACAGCTCGAAAGTTGACACTTTCATCCAGAACAGTAGTGCTTTCACTGAGAGGAAACACAGGACAATGACAATCACATTGACACAGCCTTCCAGGTCCATGAATATGCAAAACTGTCCCTATATTTGAAAGAACAAGCACTTGATCTCTGGCCATAAATACCGATGGCTCAGTCTGTTTCAACCTCGATTGATACAAGTACATTGGTCCTGTTGCACAAAGTTATTTCAAGACAGAATAGCAAGGACAGAAGGCAGCGTTGCATATGAAGAACGCAACCCTTAGCTCAGAGCATCAGCATCTTCACTAACAAGTAAGTGCCTGATATGTTGTCATGGATGTTATTTCAGTGACATGTTAAAGTTTATGGGGTATTTTTTGCCATGTATGTTCGCCGAAACGTTCACCACGGCACTTTGATACACACATCTTAGGGAGGTACTGGGTGATAAATTAATAAAATTTGCTGTTAATTTGGTTGGCCAACGTTTTCTTGGGTTGTTGGCGCTGCAAATGTTTTGAAAAAAATTCATATGCGATCAATTTGTGGGTCGAGTGTATTGATGTTAGGTCGAGCACAAAAGTCTACTCACTCGACCTGCAGGTCAAGTAAGTTTTTTTAGATTTGTCGAGTGTATGGTTGGAATTGCTATACAAATTTTGAGAAATATTGGCATAAGTACAGCAATTAATCAGTGGAAAAGCAGGTCATTTCTCTAGCTTGTCCCAAACTCAAGATGGCAAAGTGAATGCAGTATAGTGATCAGCACTCTAGTTTTCCTCATAGGGCAACCAGAGGCTTTCAGATTGAAATTAATTTTGAGGACTTGGCACTGTACAAACATGCCAACATTACATTTCCATGTCCCACTTTTAAATTCTAGGCTACCTACCCTATGAGCTACAAGGCCTACTTAGGGGCGATATATTTATATTTAAATGGAAGGTTTTCCCCTTGTCAAAAGGGTTATTTTGACACGTAGGACTGCAGGTTTAAATTCAGGATACATTGGTAGGCCTGAAGCCATATTTTCCTTCTCACAATAGTGGGTAGCACAGTATGTGCTGCAATCCATAAGTGGCATTTAACTTTCCATCCCATAGATGTACTTTCTAGACCATACACTAGGGTCTTAAATAAGAGTTAAATATGCCAATCAGGGATTTGCCAATTTCCTTTTACATATTATAGAAGTCAGAGCACATACATTGGGCATTAGACAGCATTAGACAGCAGTTGCTCAGTGTGCAGAGTCAAAAGAAATTCAGTGATATTCAGTCGATGTAGAAAGTAGTACTTTTCCACAGAGGGGTTTTAGACTCACTATTCTGGCTTCAGTCCAATACATCTTGGGTCAGAATTAATATACTAAGTTCTAGAAACATTAAAGAAAGCATAAATGAAGGTAGTCTAAATAAATGTTTTGACTCCAATATCTCAAACATTGGTTAAAGTGCACACATGGGAGCAAATTTACTAATCTAACTCCAGTTCAATAAACAATGGGAAAGGGCAATTTTGGGTACATGTAGGTAATGGGGGGTAATATTTACTATACTAAGTCCTAGAAAAATTGGGGAAACTACATAAGGGTTCTAATTTAATACTCTGACTTCAATCCCACAAACATAGATGGAAGTACATCCATGGAGGGAATATTTACAATTTTAACAATAATATGAAAAATCATCAGGAAAGTGCATAATTTCAGGGTGCTAACTCTAATCCTAATCATATGGGGTGAACATTAAAAAAATATGGCGGTCAGATGTTCTATTGATATTCCAGTCCAACGCACCTTATGAAAATTGCATAACTGGGGAAGGGTATTATCCATTATTCTTAACTCAATCCTACAAACACTGAGGAAAGTACTTACATTTGGTGGAAAGTGGGGGTGAGCTTTACCCTACTTTAAATAGAGGGGGGGGTCAAAATAACTATTGTAATTCCATCAACTTAATATGTGTGTACATTTAGAAGCATGAATTCAGGTCTCCTGTGATTGAAAAACATGTTCTAACATAATATTTACTATAACCAACCAAGGGTCCGATTCCAATCCTGGAAAAATGCTGTACGAATCGTCGTACGGAGCGTTTTCTCCGTACCCGGTAAACTTTCCGTACAACCTAGGAAGTACGATTCGTACAGAAAGCCTATTTCCGTACGATTCGTACAAAAGACCGTACGGGTCAAAAAAACCTATGATTCTGATCCGGAACAGCCTGTACGCGACGTCCGTACATATGTAAGCAGCGTTTTACGGCCCAGCAAGTACGATTCGTCCCTACGTCACTCCGTACGGCTCTTTTTTTTACGGGAGCCAATAACAGCCGTAAAAGCTGTGTCCCCAGGGGTACGAGTCGTACAGGCATACACCCCCGTGCATTGTGTATGTACGGTGCGTACCCCCAGCGCGTATGTACGCACCGTACCCCCAGTGCGTATGCACAGTGTGTACCCCCAGCACGTATGCACTGGGGGTACGCACCATACATACGCGCTGGGGGTACGCACCGTGCATACATACGCGCTGGGGGTACAGTGCGTACATATGCATGGGGGCCTGTAAGACTCGCACCCCGTGAAAAACTTTTCCCGGGATACGAGTCGTACAAACTTCTCTTCGTAGCGGGTAAAGTCATTCCCCGTGTACGGGACGTTTTCCGTACGAATCGGAAATCGGAAAGCCGGTGCGGACCGTACTTGTACGCTCGGACTGTATTTTTACGATTCGTACGGAAAAGTGTCCGGGTCCGTCTCGTACAACTTTTCCCGATACGATACATACGGATCAGGCCGATCCGTATGTATTTTTTCCGTACGAATCGTACTTCACGGGTCGGACATGACTAGTACGATTCGTACGGAAAAAAATACGGATACGAGTCATACGAAAAAAAAAATACAGGATCGGAATCGACCCCCAAATGGTAAACAATAACTAATATTAACAATAATTAAACCAACAAGCAAAAATATGTTTTAATTAATTCACTTTACAAACATTGAAGAAGAAAATCATTGTTTTTAATTCCCGAATACTATTTATTTATTTTATTTATTTTGAAGGTTTTGTATAGCACGAACAAGACTCTTGCGGGTATCAGAGTGCTTTACAAGGGAATTGAAGTGATGGACATAAACAAAGAAATCATATAAGGTTTACTAATACATAAGTGGTAACTAATTCGATGCAGTTACAGAATGACAGATATATACGCAACTGTTTAAAAGAAAAAATTCAAGTGAGGTTTAGTTGATAAAACATATACATAAGAATACTATCATTTACAGGCTCACAAATATGTAAGTGTCTGTGAAGAGTTCAAGTGAATTTGGCCATGAGAATCGCTTTCACTTGTTTTTCGAAAAATGCAGTGGATGGGTTCTGTCTCGTTTCTTTGGGCAAGGAATTCAAAATCCTGGGAGCCATTCCTGAGAAGGTACGGTTGTAAGTTTTCTTCATAGTAAATTGTTGAGGTTTCAGTAGAAGATTGGAGGCACTCCTAGTGGTTCTGTTACCACCCGATAGTTCCAATTTCTCCGCTAGGTATCTCGGAGTATTGTGATGCAATACCTTGTGTGTCATACAGGTGATTATCAGATGGATTCTGGCCTCAAAAGGCAGCCAGTTGAGGGCACGAAGGTCCAGGGAGATGTAAAAGTTCCTTTTAGAGCCTGTGATGAGTCTGGCGGCTGCATTGATTGAGGCTCTTAGAGGGGCCGTCGTCAATCTGGGAAGGCCGCAGAGAGCAACACTCCCATAATCCACTCTGGGGGTTACTACAGCTTGAACTGCTGGTTTGAAGTCATTTGCAGGTATGAAGGGTTTCATTCATCTCAGGCTGTTCATCTGGAAATTTGCTCCTTTAGTTGCAGCGCTGATGTGATTCTGCATATTTAGCTTACTGTCCAGAGTAATCCGTAGCGATTTTGCAGAGTCAATAATAAGAGAATACGATATTTATTTTAATTCTCAATGCATAAACTTCAAAGGATACTAATTTAAAAACATAATACCTGAGCTAAGAAGAAGAAGAAGTCCTGCTTGTGGGCCTGATTTACCCTTACAGCTGTCTGACATGTTGATCTTTGGAAACCAGCCTTTCCCTGCCATGGTTTTGCTTTTACTGGTATCTCCCAGAGTAGGAGAGGGATCCTATATACTGTAACCTGGTGGAAATGAAACAATTTAGAGTGTGTTCTCCCACCTACCCCAGGGACTACTTCCATCTAAGGTTTATTTGCCACCCCTAGGCCTGGGCGGTAAATTCCCTTCCGCTCGCGGAATTTGGGTAATTTTGCGTTCCGCGGAGAACGCGAAATTGCCCAAGATGCGTGTTGGAGAGATATTCCCCCTGAGCACACAAACAGCAGTCGCGAACAGGAAAAATGCATCGTGAACAAGTAATTCCGCGTGTTTGTAGAATTTCTGCGTGCTCGCGGAGATTTTTTACCATTTCGCGGAAGTTTGCGTAGCACGACTATGCAAATTCCGCCCACCCCTAGCCTAGACCGGGTCAGCCGGGACAGGAATCCCAATTACTGTGACCTTCAGGGATCACAAGCACACTCTCTGAGTCTATTTCCCAACTAAGAGAAACTAGCGCATGTTCTACCACCAGCCCCCAGGGACTACTTACCCCTAAGGTCACATTGGTTATCCTTTTAGAGGTTCCAAACAGTTGGTGGTTTCTTATAAAAGACAGAGTCCTACTGCTTGTGTCTGCATTAGGAACAATCAAAGCACCAGTGTTGCAAATAGGGCGTCTTGGGCCACCACCCCCCAGAACCTCACCCCCATTTTCCAAAAGGAGCAGGGGAAGCTTCTCCCCCCTTATCCTGCAGCATGTTTGTGTCTCCTCGGATCTCCCCCTCAATCTGCTGGGGGAATCCTGAACCACACTTCATGGGGTTACTTCCAGGTACATTGTTATGGACCCTGGTGCTAAGCATGCAGTCCACTTCTTTCTCACGCTCCTTGTGGTCAATGAGTTTGCTATCCAGTAGGTGTTGGCATAGCTCTGTAAAACTACTACTGAAAATGTGCTCTCTGTAATCAGATTATGCAGCCTCTTGTAATAACTCACATAACTACCCTTCAAGAAACCATCCACTGCATTGAAGATGTGATTGCAAAAACCACTGTGCACTGATGAGGCAGTTTGCATCCCTTCATTGGAGTGGAATTGTTAACCAATCCTCTTGACTGATGCATCCGTAGCTCTGCAACAGTTTCTGAACAAAGAGCTCCTATGACTAAGGTTAAAAGCTAGCCATGTATTAGAACCTGGAGAAAAAAGAGAGACCATCTGGCTTGTAAGGGGGTTCATAAATTTCATGGACGTCATTTATCCTTGAAGTTCAAATGGTCATCCAAACGGTGATACAATGCATGGCCCCTTCCAAATAAAAGTCTCCTATTTCCACTGCACAGCATCACAGTTAATAACGCACACAATGACACTTGAAGTGTCTACACGTTTCCAAGTCAAAAATGAAAGATGACAACTTTACTCCCAACATTCTTTCTTGTCTTCAAATATACTCAGGTAGTGGTGGCCATAATTAAAGGACCTCATATTTTACTTTAACATCATAGGCATTTACGAAAGTTAGTCAGTTATGAAGTTGGTACAGTCAAAGGTGGAGGTGCTATTATGGTTCGAGCACCCTGCTATCAATGGTACATTACATTACCAACAGTTAACGTATAAAATATATTCACTATGAAGAACCTAAGCACTCTCTAAAAAATGTAGTGTCCACATAGTATGGACTTTCGTTAGCTAGACATGGTTCTCCTTAATTCTCGACACAATCATGATAATGTAATACTACAGTTGAAAAAAAGGCGTTGTAATTCACAAATGGTAATATGGTTCACAATCTTTGTTCATGTTGGTCATCCAACACGTGTTTTGTCAAATTTTGACTTTTTCAAGACTGTAAAACAGTTACAAATTTGCTGTTCTTTTTGTTGCATACAACATTTTTCAGCAAATGAGAGCATAACCAAAAAGCATATGTTAACAAGAGAAAGTAAAGAAGGATCATGTAAGCACAAAAGAGAGGTGCAAAAGAGACACGGTCACATGAAAAATCGGAGAACTATAGGTTCAAATACTGATGGAGTGACCATGTCAAGTGCATAGGACAAATAGCAAAAAGGACACCTGTGACCCCTTTCCAAGGTGGAATTGGAAAAGATATCTAAAAAGAGACTATGGTTAAAAATGCAGAAATACAAACCAAGACGAGCCTGTGAGGTAGAGTACATACCACCCGTGTATACAAACCAAGCACCATAAATGTGTAAAATTCTCACAAACCCACCTAAAAAAGTGGTGGCACAGTCAATATAGTTCTATTTCTTATTCAAAACCCATCATAATGATAAAATCATGTTCCAGAAAATTAGTTTGTCGTAAGAATCTTGGGGTACATCAAATGTCTAGAATGGTCTAATGAGGGATAATAACAATAAAAGGTAAGCGAAATAGCGCTGAACCCGGATTGAGAGACTTACATATTGAATGAGTAATTAATACTCACTACGGTAACACAGGAGCAACATCCACTTAAAAAATGGTATAGTAAGACAAGTGAAGTCCCTCAGTAGAAATCACATCTGGGAATAAAGTAGAATTTATATTTCAAAATAGTGCCATAAGTAGTTGTAAAGTATAATCGTTATCTTAGTTGCTGAAATTAGCCCAAATAAAGCAGAAAGCGAAAGAGGCCATGAGTTGGTGAAAATATGTCTAATGTTGAGAAATGTTCAGATGGATACAAAGTGCCAACACGTAGTAAACTAAGTGCCAAAAGTTAGTTCCGGCATGCGATACCTCTTCCACAATTCAACAGTGACCCGTGTGAAGAGGTGGAACATAATGATAAAAGTACATGGCGTTATCTCAAAACGTATTTCATAGTTTAACACCCAACCAGAACACCAGTAAAGTGTCACCTGCTTGCATTTGTGGATTACAACCCCTTTTTTCAACTGTGTTTTGTATTATCATGATTGCGTTGAGAATTAAACAGAACCATATCTAGCTAATGAAAGTCCATACTGTCTGGACACTACATTTTTGGGAGAGTGCTTTGGTTCTTTATAATGAATATTTGTCTTGACTGCTGAAGGTCAATAAAGACTCTCTGAACAGGCAGGCTTTTTCCATTTTTTAAAATATAATTTTACAAACATTGCATAAAGTCAGGGAAAAAAACTGCATTTTTTTTTCAAGAGTTGTGCACAGCAAAAGCAAGAGTTGTCCACAGCAAAAGTTGTTGATGGTGTGTTTTTCTGGTTGCCTTGTAATGGTAGTGTTTGTCCTGAGAATTAAAGCATTTGGACTGTAGCAATGAAGATAATGCATTACAATGGACAGATTATTTGAAATATGCAATATCGGTCTTTTGTATATTGAACTTCATTTTGTTTAAGAAGCCTTGTTCACTCTTCATTTACATTTTTTCATTTAAGTCAAAGCCCTCTAACAAAGAGAAATAAAGCTACTTAGTGTGAGTAGAAAAGTACACAGCATAGAAATCTTGAAGAGGGCAAGTGGGCATTGGTGTATGAGCATTGCTTTGTTGTAGGCAGATTGTGTTATTATGTGTGTCTGCTAGCGAGAGATGCCCATTGATCTGTGAAAAAAAAATCTTCACACTGCAAAAGGAAGAAGGGAGGGAAAGCTTACCAGGAATTTCATTCTAGAGCCTTAGAGAGAAGAAATATCCTACACAATTTGCTTTTCTGAAGGGAAGTATTACATTTTGTCAAAGGGCCTCATTGCATAATGGCCTGAGGCCCTGTGCAATAACTATTATATGAGGTATAATTTGGGAGCAATATCTAATATTTATCATGTATTACAATTTCTGACATCAGAATGAGACACAGCAGTGAGGGGTTGGTGCACCAAGCTGTACATGTCCCAGGTTTTCCGGGCAAATTTCTGCTGGTGAATTCTCTCATGCTTGACTTACCAAAATGTTTCAGTGAGATGAAGATTTTATCACACCAAGTATTTACTGGATGTGATAACATTCCCACAAATTGGAATTATGATATGTGCAGTACGGATGTTTCAGCACATGTTAGATTTATAGAAAGCACTGATAATTTCTTTGTGCAGGCTAGCATAGGCTAAGGCCACAACATAGATCCTGCTAATATTGGAATAATACAGCTATTCTCTGTTCCTATTGTCTCTCTTCTGGAATAATGCAGCATCAGCTTATTTCTCCCCGCTCCTACTCCATGAGGAATAATTTCAACATTTTCCTGGTGTGGATGGAAGATGCAGTCTCTCCTTTGTAACAAGAACACCACACAGGGAGATGTCTGAGCTACTTTACACTGTGTAATCACAACACCATAAGTAATATATATTTCTTAATAATACGAGTAGAAAATTTAATCTAGTAATAGAACAGTACTGCATGGTCTAGCATTCATTTCAACTTAGGTAAAACCAACATGCAATCTTCTGCCAGATTCTTGATATACATTAGCTCAAAAATCTGTTCCTTGAACAATTTTGAGTGTCTGATCAATATATATTCTATAAACAGAAACTTCTGTCTGTCTGAATAGAAGTCAGCTCCAATGGTGGAGGCACAAACTCATTTTCAGGGAAATGATCCGACCATAAACAATATTTCAAATTTAACAACATATTAGGAGCAATTGAGGAAATACTAAATTGTGTTGCTGAAAGTTCCCACAAATATTGGTATATTCCACCCCTTATATCCTCTCTCTTTCTCTCCCACCGCACCTTCTGCAGTACCCCAATCATTCACCACCAGTCAGCAAACAGATGAAACATTTTCACTCATAAACATTACATTGCCGAGCAAAGAAAAAATATAATTAATGGGAATATTGGTCCCAAGTCTCCTTATTTACTAATAACTTTCAGTTATAGATAGTAAAATGTATCTCCAGAGAGATTTCTAGATTAATAGGCAAGCTGATAAATTGTCTGAGCCCTCTGAACATTTTGCAATCAATCAATCAGGGACATTTACAGTCCACTACTTACACGTAAGGGTCTCAACTCTCAATTCGCTTTGGGGAAGGGGTTCAGCCAGCTCCAAGGTCATCCAAAGAGCCAGGTCTTGAAGTCTTTTCTGAAAGCTTGCAGTGTAGGGCTTAGTCTGATGCTGAGGGGGATTTTGAACCAGGTCTTGGCCCCAATGGAGGAGAAGGATCTGCCCCCCTTCTGGCTCTGTGGATGCAGGGGATTCTGACCAGGGCTGGGTTGGTGATGCGGAGGTTTCTCTTTGGGGTATGGAAGGAGATTCTTTTGTTGAGGTATTGGGGTTGGGTATGTTAGGGGCTTTGTAGGCATATGTGAGCATCTTGAAGGTCACTCTCTTTTCAACGGGAAGCCAGTGGAAGGTTTGGAGGTGCTGGGTGATGTGGTTGTGTTATGGGATGCTGAGGATGAGTTTGGCTGCGGTTTTCTGGACGGTCCGGAGTTTGTGAAGGAGAGGTTTCTTGATTCCGACATAGAGAGTGTTTCCGTAGTACAGCCTGCTGGCGATGAGAGTGTGGGTGAAGGTCTTCCTGGATTTGGAGGGATCCACTTGAACGTCTTGCAGGGTATGCAGAGGTTGTTGAAGCATGTGGAGTATATGGTGTTTATCTGTCGGTTCATGGTGAAAGATGAGTTGAGTATGATGCCGAGGTTGCGGATGTGGTCTGTGGGGGTGGGAGGCCACCAGGTGCCATCCCATGCAGCGGGGGTGGATGCAAGGATGAGGACTTCTGTTTTCTCTGAGTTAAGCTTAGGCAGCTGCTGCTCATCCAGGATGTGATGTCCTTCATTCATTCGTGAAAACTGTGCCTGGTGATGTCAGGTTCCTTGTAAAACAAAGTCAATGTCCTGAGCAATACTCATATTATTTGCCAACAATAAATCCACACAGTGGTCTTATCCAAAGTTCTTTTCGATTTATTATGCCAGGTCTTTATCAGATGAGTACTTCAGTTTTCATAATCTTTTTCTCAACAACTGATAGCAACAAAAGCCAACACATGTTTTGTCTTATATGGGCATTCACCCAAAGACTTCCTCAGAGCTATAATAAACAAATACAAAAGCCTCATTGGACTTCAATGAAGCAAAATGTAATTAAATCACCACCACTATCACTCAGGATAGTGATCTTTAGGAAAAAAGAAAGAAGAAAGCTGGGACCACCACAAAGTGAAACCAATAATAAACTCAGTAAGAAATACAAATTTAAAGAAATGAATGTAGAAAAGGGGGGATTTTATATATAAAGAAGAAAAGAGAAGAAAGAGTGAAAAAAGAGGGGGAACTCTATAATGTGTCTAGGGCACTGATCAATCTGTGCAGAGAAAAAAAGGTTCCTTGTTGAGGGAGAGGATGAGCTGGGTGTCATCGATGTTGGATACTATGCTTATTCCATGGTTTGTGACGATGGTTGCAAGGGGGGCCATGTAGATATTGAAGAGTGTGGGGCTGAGGGAGGATCTTTGGGGTACTCTGCATCTTATCTCTTTGAGTTTGGAGAGGAAGGCTGCAAGTCTTAATCTCTGTGTTCTGCCAGAGAGGAAAGAGCAGATAAGGCAGTTTCCTGTATGCCGGCGTTGTGGAGTCTGGCAGCTTGTGTGCGGTGGGAGACAGTGTCCAAGGCTGCTGAGAGGTCTAGTAGAATGAGGGTTGCAGTTTGGCCTTGATTGAGGAGTGTGCAGATGTTGTCCGTGGCGGCTAGCAGTGTGGCCTTGGTGCTGTGGTTGCTGCGGAATCCTGAATGAGATGAGTCAAGGATGTTGTTGGATTCTATGAAGTGCATTAGCTGGGTGCTGATGATTTTCTCAGTGACTTTGGCAGCGAAGGGGAGGAGAGAGATGGGCGTGTAGTTCTTGAGGTCTGTCGGTTCTGCGGAGGGCTTCGTGAGGAGGGGTGCAGTTGATTGTCTGTAGTAGTTCTGTTACGATGGCAGAGGCGGTCCTGTGGAAGATGTGCGGCGGGCAGGGGTCAGTGGGTGCTTCGCAGTGGAAGCTTCTCATAATCATTGCAGTGTCTTCTGTGCAAAGTAAATTTGTGAATAATCGCCCAAACTAGCTTTGGAACAATAAAGGTTTCTTGCAATAACAAGGTTGATGTTATTCAATACAAAAAACATTGCCTAGACAAATAACTTTGAGCCTCTTTGACATTTAAACATTGATACTGCCCTCATACTATGGGCCATACCCTCTCATATAAATGGCCATATATTAGAGCGGTGTTCCTTATGATCGCCAAGTGCCCATATCCAGACTGACATGAGGGTGCTTTTGATCAACACCTTTTTATGGGGTAATAAACCAAAATACGTTTTACCATTTTTGTTTTTCAATTATACCTGTCTGTCCTATGTGCCATGCTGTCACTTTTATTTCCCCACCTTTCCCTCTCTTTCAGGTCATTCCAAGAAGTAAAGTAAATCAAAACCTTGTGAGACATAGCACGGCTGGTTACTCGTTTTACCTGAACTACGTGCAGAACAAGCCTTGCAGTAGTGTAATATACAAAGAACATTCTCTCTCGGTCATGATGAATTGTCAATAGACCCCTTAGGGGCTGGATGAGACAAAAAACATGTCGACCAAGCATTTTCACAGCACGTATGCTCTATAGGACCATTATATCCCACTTGAGCTACAATGATTTTTATCTAGGGATAGTGAGCCCCACCAATAAAGTATAGCAAAACTGGGCATCACAAAACCTATTTTAACCAACTCTATCACTTCACTACACTACTTATCACAGCCCACATACGCTCACTTACTCAATGCCATCATCAAAAAAACCCACCAAAGATCCCTTTCACGGGTGCCCATCGGGCATTGCAGGCCTGGCCCGATGAGGAGCACTCCCAGATGATGAAGCATGATACCTCTCGGATGTGTGAGGGCATTTGCTCCAATTGGAGGCTATTCCACTCAACTGACCACCTTCCCCTTTTTCAAGAGCTGCACACCCCTGTATTTTACTATTACTGAAAGGGAGTACGTGTGCTGGACCTAATCAAAAGCTCCTGGTTCCTCTTGTTTAGATGGTCTTGAATTAATACAGTTTTCTCAGTTTCCTTGCGTTTCTGTGAAATGTGTCCAGATTTGTCTTCATAGTACAGCGATATTTACTTTTTGAGACCTGTTCTGCTTTAGACATCCTATGTATTTTTTAATGTATTTTTCCATATTCTCAGTTTATGTACAGGATATATTTGTTATTTTTCTAGGGGCCAGTGGATAGCCTTCTATTCATTGCAAAATGAGGATTTCTTTGTCTACATGTGTCTGATAGTGGCTAGAGTCAAGGAGGCTCCAGGAGTCCAGGTCCATGTATTCAGAAATTTTATTTTGTTTTTCCCAATGTGCCCACCATTTGAGTATGTGTATGCGTATTTAAAATGGTTGATTGATTGTTTTTCTGCAACTTTTAAATGTATTTTTCAGGAGTGTTTGTTGCCTAGTGCTGTTTATTCCCCCTAATATTAAGTATTTTCTTTCAACCCCCTCTCCTGCTTTTTCAGCATCACCCCTCTGTTTATTGCAAGCCTTTAATTGGCACTAAAGGAAGATGGCTCTCTCTTCCTTGCACCAGGAGGAGTTATGGTTCTTCTCCAAGCCACTCCCTTAGGGAGATGAGTTGTCTGCCCTGTTGCCAATGTAAGATCTGTGTTGGAGGGCCCTAAGAGTAAATGGTTACAGTTCATGTCAGCCCCAAATGGCTTGTCCAAGTGAAAGGAAGAACTATTGAGGCATCCTTTTATTTTCGTCTAGCTGTTTATGTCCCACTGCCGGGTGCCTAATCCATGAGAATACCACTAACCTCTTCAACCCAGAGACCAGTCCATTGCCTCCAAGAAGCAGGGCCCTTAGCAACCAGCCAAAGATGTGCAGTGAGTCTCAGGAGCCGGACCAAGAAGCAAGTTGGTTCTAAACTGAGTTTTTCTAAGTTACATAAACTTACATTTTCTTAAAGATATCAAACATCAACTTTCATAGTTCAATTATATTTTTCAATCTCAGTGAAAAAGATTTTTTGTTTAAAATTCTAGCCTTTTCTGAAGCAAAGATGTAGCATGCTTTTATCAATAGCTAGGCTTATTCATAAAAAATACATCTTTGCCTATACAGTTAGTGACACAGTCAAAACTATTTTCAAGCAATTGTTCACTGTTAGGACATACTATTCCGAATATGTAATATGCCACATTTTTATATATTAGGTACCTAGCTGTGTTGGCTTACAAGTTACACTTTAGGGATCACTTAGTTAACAGATTAAAATGGGTGTTTCTACATGACAAAGGCACTTCCCCTTGTCATGAGTCACCCTAGGGCTTTTAGACTGTAGTCTTCAATGGTGCTATCTAGATCATACAACTAATTCAGGCAAGTGGATGGTGCAAATACATACTGCAGCCCCATATGACTTTTAACTTCCACGCCACAGATGCATTTTCTTCTCCTACTTCCTTCAGCCTTACTGGACAGTTAAATATATCAATTGTGGGTGAAACCAATTTTACAGTTCCAATTTTGGGATAATAACTGTCAGTGTTACAATGTACAGAGTCTTAATACCAGCAAACATAGGGTTCATAAAAATCTTGAAAGTCAGGGGACACCATGTAGGAAAGGCTGATTTCCTACAAGTATGATTGCACACCTTACTAATTTTCATGCTGTCTCCCAAAATCCGCTTAGTGCATTATTCTGTGTTCTTTAGTTAAGCATGATACAAACTGCTCTGGTAATGGCTCTATTAGAGGCACACAGTTTTTTTGTGTTAAGTGTATTTTTAAAGTGCACTATCACCCATGAAGGTGTTCAGGTGGCATGTTCCTATCCCTGCCTATGGTAGTTTGAATAATCGAAAGGCAAGGTATTCAGCGGTCTTACAGAATTCAAGAAAAAAGGAGGAGGCTCTGATGTGTAGTGGGAAGTCATTCCATGCTTTAGGGCAATGAAAGAGAATGCCCATCCCCCTGATCAGGTTCTGTGTATGGGCAAGATTTAGTCACACAGGAGTTCTGCGGAGTGGAGGTGTTTGGGTGGTTGGTAGTAATAGATGTGTCTTCTCTTGTAGGGGGAGACTAAGTTGTGTGGTGCTTTGATTGTGTGTGTGAATAGTTTTAAATGAGCACATTTGCATATCAGAAACCAGTGGAGGTCTGGTGGAGCTTCAGTTAGGAGAATGTAGTCTGAGAGGTTTGTGTGGTAACATTTTGGTTAAGTCACTGTAACATGAAAAATGATCCACTTTTAGTGGCATCTACATGTATATTACATTTGAATAGTATACTTGCAAAACAATAGAAAAATTGTTACTTAGCCTGAATCGCTCAAAGCAAAATTTCCCATTTAGTTTTTTACAATGTACTATGCTTCCCTTGAACTTTAGAATTTTCTGATTTCACGCTTCATGAATTTTGCAACATTTTGCAAAACTGTGAGGACGTACAAATGTCTGTAACATTTGCACAAAGCAAACTGGATTCAGCAGAATATGTCTGCCGGAGACTTTTGTTCATTGAACCAGAATTCTCCTGTTAACTCATTTGAAATTTGAATCTCAGGTATATCCTCATGTTTGGTTTTCATCTTAGGTATGAGTAGTGAATTTCACAAAAAGTTGCATCATTTTCTCACCCATACTCTAGTTGCATGCATGCGTCATTGAGTGTCAAAACTGAAAACAAAGCAAGATTGCATTTTCAGGTATGAAGATGGTAAACTACACTAACAACTCAGCCTCAGCACAGCTACTAAATTAACTAGTCAGTGCTCAATTTCTGAAGGGAAAAGGAATATTGCACTGATAAACATTAAATAAACTCTACATTTAAGATCATGTCTCTGCATTGTTGCCGGCAGGTTGTGTGTAAGGAAGTTTGTTAGAATGTTCTATTGCAACTTGAATTAATTTTAAGAATATAGAGAGAGGCTTTAAAAATATTATTTGTGAAAAGACTATAGGCATGTAGAATTTGCTATGAAAAGTATGAAAAACTGTAGCAGATATATTGCAACTGTCCGTGTTATATGAATTTATGTATGGATGACCATAACTGAGATTAAATATATGCTGGAAGATATTATTATTTGATTGAAGGGGGAGTATATATTGTATGAAGGAGTTAACCAGTTGCAAGTCGTGGTACTGTATGTATTGTATGTGCCATATGCCTTATTTTGAGTGCTATATGGTATACATTGTGAGGTAATACTGTGTTCAGCCGAATACTGAAATGATTTCACCATGTTGAAAATAATGAGTCATATGGCATTTATGGGCTTTTAAAGGTTGAATGTATTGCAAACTAGTGATTATGTGTATGTTTCTGTCAAGGACAAGATGCACTGAAGATCTCTCTTGTTTCCTTTTTGATTGAAAAGGCAACTGCTCTGAGTAGACACAGTGCAACCCTGCATTTAACATACATATAGCGAGGGACACATGTCTGCTAAAGAGGGACTCAGTTACCTGGAAAAATCCTAAAGGGCAGCCCTTTTTGGCAATAAAGATATGCCTTGATTGAAGACGAAGAGTTTTACTGGAGTTGGAAAGCTAGACAACAAAACTATCCTTAAACAGAGACGGAGATTAGCATAATCTTTCTGGCTGATGACTCCGACAGGGAAAACAGCTACAGAAAAAGGAAGCATACATTTGGACAAAAAGTATCTAAGGTGGGTGATGAGAATGATGAATAATAGGAAAATTAAATATGTTGTGATGCATTCTTCTTAAATCCATTTTCCTGTATATAATAGTATTACAGGAGATAATTTCACAGGAAAAAGGTGAAAATGCATGTTTGACAGGGAAGCTCTGAAGAATGAAAATAGCCGTAGCCACACCTGCCATCTCAGGAAAATGTTATGGTCCTTATATGTCGGACGTAAAAACATAGATCCAATGCCAGGCATCCTGCTATTGATCCATCATGTATCAATGATCTTCCTTACCCCCATACTCCTATCTTCATACTCTCAGTCTGCCATCCTGAACTGGAAGCAGAACAGCCCACTGCCAATGGGAACACTTCTGGGCTGTGGTCCTAGGAAAGCAGACAGGGAAGCCTTCCTGCATACCAAGCATACCACTTATGTGAAACTTACATGAAACCAACGCCACTGTCCAGTTAATTATGTGTGCAGATGTAACAGTTTCTTTCAGGAGATGGGCATCGTGTGGAAGGCAGTAGCTTATGGAGAGTAGAGTAGAGTTCTGAGTTAAGGCACATTTGAAAAAGGCTAAAATAATTGAGGCACACCCAAATCAATCACATCAATAAAGTTTTCCAAAAAGTAAAAAGGGTTCCACATTCGCTTTTTCCAGCTGCCTGACATTGACAAGATACATTGGGCCATATGTATCATGCATTTTACTGGTCACAAACGGCAGGATTCATAGAATAAGGCCGTTTGCGACTGGTAAAATGCATCCCTTCCTGATGAATACCGAAGTGCAGCTGTATGTAGGAATGTTTTGCAAGCAAAATGTGGTTGCAAAACATTCCAATTTTACCACCTTCATAAAGGAAGTGGTAACCATTCCTATTCGCAAATGGGAAGGGGCCCCCAAGAGAGCCCTTCTCCTTTGTAAATTTTCATTAAAATGTTTTTTAAGAGCAGACGGGGGTTCCACTGACCACTGCCTGCTCTTGAAAAATGATAAGAAAACTTTTCATTTTTCTATTTTAAACGCAACCCATTTTCCTTTGAGGAAAACAGGCTACATTAAAAATATATATATTTCTTTATTTAAAAGCAGACATAGACATGGTGGTCTGCTAACCTCAGCAGGCCCCCATCCCTGTGACTTTAGCGATTTCTAATGGCTCGCAGAGTGTGACCTGCTTCATTAATATTCAGGAGGTAGGTTGAATAGTGACACATTAGAAAACGATAAATAAAACTCATGGAGTTTCATACATTCAAATAGTGATTACCTAATTGGATCAGAATTTGCAGAGAATCGCAATTAGGTGATCACTATTTGAAATAATGATACATGTGGCCCCTATTTTGGTGAATGGGTATTTTAAGGTACACTATTTTATGTTCTGGGGGCCTAAATGTCACAATTTAGAGAACACAGATATTGTGGTGCAAAAATACAGTATCCTAAATATAATGCACCAAAATATCTGAATTAAAAAGTTACCAACATGTGAAAAAACAATATTGCACAAAACTACGAGTAAATAAATCTACAAAACTGTCAAATTGCAAAAAACATATTCAGTTTCAATTAGACCACATGAAATATAAAATCACTTTTGAAATCCCCTGATATATCTAAATATTTTAACACACACAACAAAGCACATACCTCAGTTTTGTAAATAAACATATACCTTCAATAATCATCATTTATAATTTAAATTACTCAATGTACAAAATGATGTATTATAGGTTATTCATTTTCTCCATTAAAATATCTATGCTGGTAGTACAGCAAGCATATTACAATATAAATGTTAAAGACATTTGCTTCCATTATTGATTACCTATGCTATGAAAAGGGATCTTAAGTAAAAGCACAATATAATAAAAAGTACAGTAGAGCAGAATAGAATAATATTTTATTTTTAATTGAAAGTAAATCCACTATAAAAGATACTATAAAACAAATGAAGGGTATACGAAACAATATTTTGTTTTTATTCTGTTAAAATATATTTTTTTTGTATTTGCTATTTTTGTATCATATTAAAAAATACAAAAAATGCCCAAAAATTCCACTACAAATATGCAAAAAACTGAACATTGTATATACAAATTTTAATACTTTAGTTAAGCAAAATAATCATTTAAAATTGTTACATTTAATTTATAATTAATTATCATTTTTTTAAGTGTATACATTCATTATGTTATATGTGTATTATGCAAACCTAACATTTAACTATATTTGCATCTTGTGCAATTTTATTTGGGAAGAAATAACTTGAATTTGAAAACTGTAGTGTGTTAATTCTTTCACCATGTTTTTTCTCATTTCTCTGTACATATTAAAATATTATATTATACTATATTATGAATATTATAAATAAATAAATAAATAAATATGCTTAGTGCACAGACACGCATATAGAAAATGTCAATCAAAACATAACATTTTAAACTAACAAAACCACAGAAATGCACCAGGTGTAGTTATCTCACTAAATATAACCTGTGCCCTAAAGTAACTATAATTCTCACTCCCACCATGCACAGTGTTGTCAACAATTATGCCATTTCAAATTGTCTCCTGTGAGATATTATATGTGAAGAAATTAGCATGGCACGGCACAGGCATGAGCTATAGTCACATATGAATTTACCCATGGTTTGAGGTATGTGAAAGATTCTCCTAACCTTTATGTAGTGGATGCCAAACAAGATCGAAACTGAAGTCTAAAATCAAAAGCAATTATTACATAAGCAACAGTAAATAACTAACAGCAAAAAACTGAAATTCTGTAATTTATTTGGAAAAGTATATTTCATGATTCCAGATCGGAGAGTTCATAATAAAACAGGTCCATGTCCATGGGCATGCACCCCCTCCCCAGAGCTATTGGAATGCCCTGAGGACCTAATTTCCTGGGCCGACTTAGTCATGTTGTGGATGTAGCTTCTGGCAGTTGTATGTCGGTACAATGCATGGAACTACCACGCATACCTTCACTTCGCTGTCAGTACAACGTATGCGTCATTACCAAGCATGCATTTACAGTGATAATTCTTACCACGCATAGGGTTTTAAAATGTATGCCATTACCACTAATATTTTCTTGTAATGCCATGTTTGGTAAACACATACTCATGTTAAGAATTAACACGAGCACACAATCACTCACAGTTAAACACATGTATTTCAGGGGTGTTATCCTGCTAGTGGTTCACCATCTTAGGGTCTGTACCATTAAGCTGGGCAGAGGTAAGGGGTGAGGCTACTCTCTCCCTGCCCCCCTCCTGGGGCTTTCACCCTTCCACCTGGAGCGGTACCACCAGAAGACACACTGGTAGGGGCACTGCTAACAGTTGCACCTTCCTCCAGGTCAGAGAGGACTGCCTGCCCCAGGTCCTCCAACCCAGGGTTGGTACCCTAAGCCTGGACTTGTGCCTGGCAACCTAGGACTTCTGGGGGAGTACACCAATCCCCCCAAGGGAAACACACTCCTCACGAGTTGTGTGAGAGTCTGCCTGGTGTAGGTCTCCAGCCTTCTGTCTGCCTGACAGAGCACGAAGACACTGCAGGCCAGATGTGGCCTCACCAGGGTCAGTCCTGAAGTGCTCTGACCTCAGTGCTGGCAACCCCTGACCCACTGGTCCTTCCACTGGGGACTCAAACTTTTTTCTGGACTCATGCACTCTGCTAACTGGTGCTGCCAGACACCAGAGCTGGTAGGATGCTGGTTACAGCATTCTTCCCTAGCCCAACTGACACCTTGGGATACCCCTCAGGGGATGGCCTTCTGGTACAGACCAGGCCCCTCTCCTGGTGTTAATTCATGGAACCAACCAGGTCCTGGGACTGATTTCCGGACACCTTGGGACACAGCCCACTCCCAATCCTTCTCTGAGACAGGATGTGGGACACTACACCCCCCCCCCACTACACTGGGACCTATCTGGGCTACCACATACCTCTCCTACCTCACTTGGCTGGAGACAATCTTTCAGGATTGCTCCCAAAAGCTTCTTCAAACCCTCTGGAATCCACCAAAAGGTCTGCCACCAGTGCAAGCTCTAGGGGGGTCAGAGAACTCACACTCCACCGGCTGGCGGCATTGCACTGGAGAAGAGTGACTTAAAATATGCTCTCCAACAACTGAATCACACAGCCTCACACAAGTGTTAACCAAGCTACTCTTTGCCTCAACATCCAGTGCCTCACACAAGTACCTCACATCACCCTCCTGAGACTGGCAAGACAGTGTCTGACTGGCTGTGTTACTCACCCCACACACTTCTGGGGGTCTCCATACTCACATACCATAGCTTCTACCATGGGGGAACCCCTCTCCCTGCACCTCTCATCTAGAATCAGTAGAGTGTCACTCCCCACACTAGGAATATGAACCCCCTTGCCAGTTATCCAATCTTCCTCAGGGACACTGCACACCACTGGAGCTACCTCATAACCCTGAAACACTTGTTGTATGTCAACTCTAGGTGTGTGTACTTCTCCCTCAGCACTAGACACTGCATTTTTGCTGCCACCATCTGAGCTTGTCTCCGCCCTTCTGGCTGTCACCACCAACTCAGAAGAGCTAACTTCCTGAGCTACCCACTTTCCTTTTTCTTGGCTATGACACTCATGACCTCAAGCCTTTTGAGCTCCTCATCAAGCTCTTTGATTCTCAGCTCATGTGCCAAGTTCAATTTTTCTCTTTCAAGGCATAATCATTCTTGCTCTCTTCTGCCTTTGCCTGGAGCCTCATGATCTCCAACTCATGATCTCTGGCCCTTTAACTTTACTCCAAATCCTCTGGAGAAAAATTCCCTGAATACATATTGCTGCCAAGCTGCTCTCCCAACAGGCAAATCCTGGGATCTGAAGTTGCACTCTGGCACACCCCAACCATATTTGCATAATCTGTCTCCCCAGCTTTTATGGCCTCCCACCAGGCACTCAAGGCCTTCTGCAGCTCTTAATGGGGCATCCAAAGTTTTTGCAAATCTGCTTGAATTGCTCTACTTTGCAGATATTCAACATATTAATGATAAACTCCAGTGTTGCTCCCTCTGCTGGTTTGCCATTTAGGGACATGGTATGTTGATACTTCAAGGGTCAGATCAAAAATAGAACGCAAAATAAAACCCAGTTAATGTTTGCGTAGTGGTCTGCACTAAACTGGTGATGTACACCGATCACTGTGGGTCAAGTACAAATTCAAGTTCAAATCCTCACCACTGACCACCAATGTTAGAAATGGGGGTCTCTAGTTGGAAGAAGTAGGCGCCTTTGTCCAAATAGGGACCCTTGCTTCTAGTCAGGGTAAGGGAGTTACATACTTTAGACAACCACTGCTACCCCATGGGTAGCTTGGCATGAGCAGCCAGACTTATCCAAAAGGCAGTGTGTACAGTATTTGTACTCAAAACATACAGTAATACAGTGATAGCACCAGAAATAGACACCACACCAGTTTAGACAAATAATGTATCTTTATCTAACCTCAACAAGACCAAAACGACAAAAATCCAACATACATGTGATAAGAATATGATTTTTCAAAGGTTTCAAACAACTTGGTCTATCGAAAACTATGGATGCGTGATTTCTCATAAAGTACCTGTAGATGCGTCACAATTCACAATGCCAAACAGCCGCAAAAAGGGAAGCATTTAGAAACAAAGAGATACGTCAGATTCTAAGAACTTGGGGATGCGATGCGACAGTTCTGCTGCATGCAGGGGAAGTGATGCATCAAATCTGGTCTGTAGGGGTAAGTGATATGTCAACTCCAAGACAGTTCTGGTCCACAGGCGATGCATTGGGAAGACTTTTTGCACAGGTGCAATGCGTTCGATGCGGTGGTGGAAAGCGACGCTGTGGCGGTATTTTCAGCCGTGACCCCACAATGCGACAGATCTTGCTAACGTGACAGGCGCTGTGCAGATTCAGCAGTGCTGCAGCAATGCATGGAGATTCTTCTTCCATGGCTGTTCTGCGTCAGGATAAACAGCTGCAAGAAGAGCGAGGAAGAAACTCCAGTGGTCCAGAACTGGTATAGGCACCTCCTGGCAGGTCAAAATTCTCAGCGACAGAGTTCAGGGGAGCTGGGGGTGAAGTCTTTGTGTCCCTGAGACTTCAGAACAGGAGGTCAGCACACACAGGCCCTTGGAGATCTTCTTTAAGAAGGTCCACAGCAAAGTTCCAGTCTTTGTCCTTTCCTTCACAGAAACAGCCACTGGAGGCCAACTCCACACAGCACACAGCAAAGGGGCAGTACTCCTCCTCACAGCTCTTCAGCTCTTTTGGCTTTGTTCTCTTTGTGCAAGGGTCTCTGAGCCCAGTCCAAACCAGTTTTGTCCTACTGATGCAGTATAGCCACAAGGAGTGGAGACAGCATTGTGACAAGCCCTATTCAGGTGCAAGGAAATCTCCTCTGGCTACTCTAAATGCAGCCACGCCCCATTTAGCTCAGCTCTGAGTCATCCAGGATGGGCCAGGCACACCTCAACCCCCCAGTAGCTGTCTCTAGTGAATGCACATCCCTAGCCCCTGTCACTCCAGTACCAGATAGTCAATCCACAAACAGGGAAAGGGGCACAGAATGGTTAAACAAGAAAATACCTACTTTCTAAAAATGGCATTTTCAAACACACAATTTAAAAACCATCTTCACTTAAAGAAGTGTTATTAAATCCTGAGTTCAGAGGGCCTAAACTTCATTGCTCTATCTCTATATCTTGTCCCAATGCGAAGTAATACTTGTAAGATGTTACAAAGTATCTCCCAATCTATCCTATGGAACAGCTAGCCTTAGGTTAGGGCCTGGCAACTGGATGCCCTTGCCAGGTTGACATGGCAGTTTAAAACTGCACAGACACTGCAGTTGGAGGTTTGAGATATCTTTTCAGGGCTTCTCAATAGAGGTGCACAAACGGTCAATTCAGCACATCATGAGGTGGTTATTGCCACCCGGTACCAACTGATCCAACTAAAGATCCTACACAGGACTTACATCACATGTCTAAAAAGGGGAAAATCAGGACAGTTGTCTCTTCAGAATGTTTGAGATGTGGAAACCCCTTGGGTGACCCTATGTACATAGTGGTTTAATGTCCCAGGATACAACCTCTTTTGAACAAGGTGAGGACCACATTGGTGAAGATAACTATCTGGAAGGTTGTGAATTACCATGAATTGACAGTTCTCAAATGCCATCAAACTTATACAAAGACTGGTTAAACTATCCACTTTACATCTAGCTTTCGTAATTGCTAAGTGTAACATTAGGCAACTATCCTCATAATTCTGAAAGCTGGTCACAAACAATGGATCAATGCATAACACTCAAAATCCCTACTTAAAAGTCCAGAGGACCCCAGAAACATAAGAAAATTTTGAATGAGTGGATGGGCAACAGTGGCATTGGGAGATCAACTAATAATTTAGTAAAGTATAAGGTGAAAATGCGATGTGAGAGGATAATAGGGTGGAGGTTATGGACAGCTCACATTAAATTGTTGATAAAGATATGCACAAATGATGGAACTTGTATGATCAAATTCTTTAAAGATAGTAACACGCTGTACTTGTTGAAGGTGTTTAAAACTTGAATAAAGATGTTTTAGAAAACAATTCTACGCTAAGTCCAGTTCCCCATTAAATAGGAGAAATGCATAAATGAATGGGAACATTCTTTCTATTCTAACACCAGTCTAATAATACTTGGGGAAAGTGCATAAATAAAATTGTCACGTTTACTATTCTAACTCCATTACTGCAAACATTGGAAAAAGTGCAGGTATAAAGGGGGTTTGATTCACTATTCTAACTCAAGTTCAACAAACAATGGAAAAAAAACATACATGGGTGGGGCAGGTTCACTATTCTGACTCCAGCCCAGATAAACATTGAAGAAAGTGTATAAATAGAAGGGCTTAGATTTACCATTCTGACGCTATTTAAACAAACCATTGGGGTAAGTGTATGTATGGTCAAAAATGCTATACCGATTTCCTGAAATATTGAGATGAGTACACAAACAAAGCAAGGGAAAAGCAGGTCATTTCTGTAGCTTGTCCCAAACTCACGATAGAGAAATGAATACAGCATAGTAATCAGCACTCTAGTTTTCCTCATAGGGCAACCAGAGGCTTTCACAGTGAAAAATCTTTTGAGGGCGTGTCTCTGTAGGGACATGCCAACATTACATTTCTACATCCCACTTTTAAAAAATAGTTTCCTTATCCTATAAGCTACAAGGCCTACTTAGGGGTAATTTATTTATATTTAATTGGATGGTATTCCCCTTATCAAAAGTAAGTCTGGGTGGTGAACTCCGCTGCCCTCGCAGAGTTTGTGGAGATTTCCACACTATGCGTTAAGCTCGTGGAGTTCCCTCGCTCGTGTTCATCAGCGTCAAGTTGGTGAGCGTGAGCAAGGAAAATCCACCTCCTGGCAACATTATTCCTTGTTTGCGTTCGTCAACATCAAGGTGTGAGCGCGAGCATGGAAAATCAAGCTCCCGGCGAGATTTCTCAATGCAGGCGGTCAGATTTCTCATTGCAAGCGGTCACGTATGCTCGAGACCGCGTGCTTTGAGAAACTGTCCCCTGGCATTGAGAAACCTGATGCTCGAGTAAAAATCTATTCGAGCAGCAGAAAGGAAGCAGTGCCCACTTGCACTGTGCATGGTGCCGTCCATGATGATTGCACAGTGCAGACAAGCACAAGGCACTGAAAATCACCGTGAACAGCATTTATCCAATGCACTCCGCCGCTTGCGGAGCTCCGTGTAGCGCGGCAGAGTTTTTATTGCACTTCGCGGAGTTCCGCATAGCAGAAATCCGTGAACTCTGTCCAGGCTTAATTAAAAGGGTTATTTTGGCACATAGGACTTCAGGTTTAAACTGCAGTCAGGATTCATTGGTAGACCTGAAGCCATGTTTTCCTTGTCAGACTAGTGGGTAGCAAAATATGTGCTTAGTCCACAAGTGACATTTACCTTGCCAACCCATAGATGCAGTTTCTACACAATACAAACGTATTTAAATGGGAAGCTAGTCTAGTTCTTGAAATTAGCAGCATCTAAGCAAGGCCCGGTGGCATCCTGTGTGAGTACAAAAACAACAACTAAAACTTTAATCTTTCCGAACTGTAATCTGTGCACAGATTCCAGAGGCTTAGAGAAAAATGGACACACTGGGAACTCTGCTCCTTTCGAACATTCCTGCATTGTATAATATATAAGAATTTTAAAAGAGTACTGATTGGTAAGGCTAATTAACCAAAAATGTTTTATCAGAGTGTTTTTTGTAATAGTTTTAATTAATCAAAAACAATTAATTATTACTACAACTTACTACTTACACAATACACTAGGGTCTTAAAGGAGAGTTAAATATGCCAATCAGGGATTAGCCATTTTTTTTTACATATTATAGAAGTCAGAGCACATACACTGGGCACTAGAAGGAAGTGCCACAGTGTGCAGAGTCTAAAAAGTAGCATTGATATTCAGTAAAATATGGGGGTGACCATGCAGAATGGGCATTTTCTTACCGGGGGGTTTGATATACTATTCTGGCTCCAGTTCAACAAATCTTGTGGTAAGGTTAAGTATTCAGGGGGCAGAATTACTATGCTAAGTTCGAGAAATAAAAGTGCATAAATGAAGGTGGTGTAATGTTTTGACTGCAATCCTTCAAACAATGGTAAAAGTGCACACAAAAGGGGGGGGATTTACTAATCTAACTCCATTTAAGAAAACAATGGGAAAGAGCAATCTTTGGGTATGTGCAGGTATTGTAGGTAAGAATTTCTATACTAAGAACTAGACAAATTGGGGAAAGTGCATAAAGGAAGGGGGCCTAATTTAATACTATCACTCCAATCCCACAAACATAGATGGAATTGCATATATGGAGGGAGCATTTACAATTCTAACATTAATCTGGCAAATTATGGAGAAAATGCATATTTTAAGGGTGGCGAACTCCAATTCTGAATATAAGTGGTGTACCTATTAGAAATTACATAATTGTGGGAGGGGGATTATACATTATTCTAAATTCAATCCTACAAACATTAAGAAAAGTGCTAACATGTGGTGAAAAGTGGGAGTCGGATTTACTCCACTTTAAATTGAGGGGATCAAAATAACTATTCTAACTCCTTCAACCCAATATTTGTGTGCATTTAGAAACTTGAAAGGAACATGAATTCATATCCCCTGTTATTGGAAAACATTTTCTAACATATTATTTACTATAACCAACAGAATGATAAACAATAACTACCATTAACAATAATGAAACTAACAAGCAAAAATATAGCAGCATCATAGCATTGTTTTAGTTATTCAAAGTTACAAACTTTACACATAAAGCCATAAAGTAGATTTTATAACACTGAAGAAGAAAAACATTGTTTTTGAGTCCCAAATACTAGAATACCTTCTTTTTTTATATTGTTAATAGATAGACCTCAAAAGATACTAATTTAAAAAGTGAATATTAAATCATAAAACTTGAAACTAAAAACCCACTCCAAATTAACCCTTAGGCACACCAAAAATAATATAGCACATTATCCACAAAAAGATTATGCTCAAAAGTAACCAGAAACACGATATAAAAAAGCCCAAAACCCATTATACCTTGAAGCCCATTGTTAACACTTTAACCGCAAAAATCTTAAATATTATTAAATATTGCATACACCCCTTAATATATAAAACCCACAAAAATGTACTCCTCACTAAAATTGCCTACTCTAACAAAATATACAATCGAAAATATATAGAGCACCCCATTGTTTACAATTGTTTTCTCAAGGAAAGAACTATAAAAACATAGTCACAATAAAAAACTACTTAGGCATTCCCACTATCACCCCCACAATCTACTGAAGATAATAGGAAATATAATGAAGAATACAAACTATGTAAACCAGTAATATTTGAAAACATTGCACATCATTTTATTTATTTAATACCATGAATTACATAATTACAAACGGATCTTCCCAAAAAATTAAACTCCAATCAAATTAATAGATCAATTACATTTGAAAAATTCCCCCCACAATACAATACAACATACAAACTGATATTTGAAAAAATAATAAACAGAATTCTCAGCTAAAAAAAATGATAAACTCTGTATTTTACAGGATGTTTATGTTTTTTCCATATTTCGCAATTTCCTGTCAAACATTAGTTTTGCATTACTGTAATTTGGGCAATAAGAGCACTCCAAAGAGACTTCCTTAAAGACATGCATACCATTCAGGATGTGCTCATGAAAGGCACCAGTGAACTTTAATTAAGCCTTTATTTGAAAACCTGCCAGTGGTTGCAAACTTTTTATTTCACAGAAAAGAAATCTTCAAAATGAATTATTTTCCATAATTCACAGAGGCTAGCTATCTTTGCAGAAAAGTAGTTTCCCTAAACAAGTATTAATGTTAAGTAGATGGTTAACATGGCATTTCATCTTTCGTTTAGTGCTTTGAAAAAATAGTGTTTTATTGACAGTGCTGGTCTCAGAGTGCTAATTAGCACACTAGAAAACCTCAACCCTAATGGCCAAGTATTCATTCATGCAAAAACAACAATTGATGGACAGAATGCAGAACAATGTCATACATTCACCCCAGTACAGAGATCTGGGCCTAAATCCATAGTTTTTTTGCTCACCATGCCATTCCAGTTTGAACCCAGCCATATGCAAATCAGTCTTGACCCTGTGCCTCATGGGAACAGTCCAGCCCGAACTGCCAAGCCAGGTCCTCCCTTTGTTGTAACAAGTATTCATTCAAGCATCTTTTAATGAATACTCCTATCAGGTGTGAAAATGAACATTACTCATATAGAACTGGTCAAAAAGTGAAATATACTGGCCCACATGGCAGTTTATTTTCTTATTTTAAATGTTGGTAAACATACTCTATAGTGTCAATGTGCTACACATTTTCACATTTTTAATTTTTCTACAATGCTGCTTTACATGTAAAAATGTACTAATAATAATACACTCTGTTGCATGGAAACATATTTTAAATATTGGCATATTAGCTATTCTCTGATAAAAACATACATTTCTCAAATCATTTGACAGACATTTCTTCACTCCCAGGCAAACAGTGTATGCTAAAAATAATACTGAGGAAGATTCTCAGAAGCTCACAATCTTCATTAACAGTACTAAAATCAGGTAATAGATTAGTAACATATAAAATGAATAATGATCAACAAGTGTAATATTGTACTATTTTGTCATGTCAAAGTTCAACTGGCATTTACAAACCCTTGAGCCTAATGGTTTATGATGTCATTTGAACACACACACACACATAAACACTCATACACTGAGAAAAACAAAGGTTACAGGTAAGTTATAGTCATGAATGAGGATTTAAAAATCTTAAAGATCCATCCACTGAAATGTTTGAGTGTTAAGCATATATACCAATATACTACAAAAGTTAAAATAGTATACTTTCTGTACTACTAATGGGTGATACTATTTCTAACATATAATGTCAGTGGCTATGTGACTTTGTGTATCTGTGTGTGAGTGGTTGTGTGAGTGTCTCTATGGATGTGTTAGTAGGTGTGTGAGTGGCTGTATGGGTGTATAGGTGAGTGTGTGAGTAGCTGAATGGGTAGGGGAGTGGCTGTGTGAGTGTCTGTATTGGGAGTAGGTGTATTAGTGGCTGTGTGGCTGAGTGAGTGACTGTGTGAGTGGCTGTAGGGGTGGGTGAGTGAGTGAGTGGGTAAGTGACTGTAAAGGTAAGCGAGTGGGTGTGCAAATGACTGTATGAGTGAGTGACACTATGTGTGCAGTGACTTTATGGGTAAGGGAATGGGTTTTTGAGTGGGTGTTTGGTCAAGTGACTTGGTGTGTGAGTGGCTGCATTGGAGAGTGGGTGTCTGTGTGAATGGCTGTGTGGGTGGTGTAGCGGATGTGGGAGTGTTTGTATTGACGTGGGAATGGATATGTTAGTGGTTGTCTGGGTGCATGAGCGAGTGTGTCATTGGCTATATAGGTGAATACGTAGGTGTGTGATCTTCTAAGTTTTTTCAAATGTTACTTCCTAACTATAACATCCCTGTAACCTTTGGTTTTTTTCTGTGAATTTCTATGTTTTTTTAAAACTAGTAGTCACATTTGAGACTGGTGGGGAAAGAGGGCAAGTCATCCGACCAGCTCTCAGATATCCTGCTGTGTCACAATTACTGTAGGTAACAAGAGCCTTTCTTGGCCCTGAGGATCCTCAGCATCTAAGAGGATTCCATCCCCAACCGGTAGTGTGCCAGGAGTTCCATTTTCAGAGTGGTGGAGAAAGGATGGCGGGTCCTCGGGCCAGCTCACAGCAATCCTGCTGTGTGGGACTTACTGGAGGTAAGAGGAGGGTGTTTTTTTGCCCCAAGGACCCTCAGCATCCTAGGGGACTTCATTATCCAACCAGTAATGTACCAAGAGGTGCATTTGCAGAGTGTGTGAAGAAAAGGAGCGCGGCCTACGAATACCTCTTAGCAGTTCTGCTGTGTGGCACATATTGGAGGTAACAGGAGGGCTTATGGGCCCACAAGGACACTAAGCAGCCAAGGGGACACAATCCTCCAACCAATCGTGCACCAGGAGGCACGTTTGCAGAGTGGTAGAGAAACGGGGTGTGGCCTATGACCATCTCTCAGCAATCACATTATTTGGGACATACTAGAGGTAACAGGAGCGGTGGTTGGTCCCCAAGGACACCTAGGAGGCAAGAGGACTTTATCCCCAACCAGTAGTACACCAGTATGTGTGCTTGTGATGGTGAATGGTGTCGGGTCCTTGCGCGATTTGCTGGCTGTTTATATTTTTTAAATATTTATTGGTTTATTAGAGCGGGGGCATGTGGCACCCCTCCTCTGGGGATTGATATGCCCCTGGGAACCCCATCACCCGGGGCCCAACCTTTTATGATTTTTTTTTATTCAGGGGAGAAGGACGTGTGGCCCCTCTCCTTGAGCCGATTTTCGCCCTGGGGACCTCATTCCTTTGGGCCTGAACATTCCTTTATTACATTTTTAAAGGGGAGTGGAATTTTGCACCACCCCTCCCCAGTCTGATTTCATCCCCGGAGATCCCATCCCCCAGGGGCTGGGATCTCTGTTGGGTACCATGGGGAGCCTGAATGTCCCTGGGGTTCCTGCATTGCTTTGACACACAGAGAGCTGTTAAACATGCAGCTCCCTGTATGTCAGAGCAAATGCTCTACTTCCAGCAAGCAAGAAGATTTTTCTGCTCTCGCTTGCTGAAAGCAAAGTGTTTTCTGGGGCGAACAGCTATGGGAAATAGTAGGACCCAGTCCTGGAGGGTGGTGGTCCCCAGGGCCATTATTGACATTATTAACTCCAGTAGGGGGGCAGTGCCGCCCCCTCACATTGAGGTGGTGGTTCTCAGAGCTGAAAACGACCCGGGAGGGAGTTCACATGGCCCTCCTCCCTCTTTAATTTTAAAACCTTCAAATATGCACGGGCCAGGATATATGAGGAAAGGGAGAGACCAGGGCAGACAATGGCTAGGCTTCTATGCCCTCAATAGCAATCCTCTTATATAACACAGAATCACATGCCTGATGGAACGTTAAGTGATCACGGTGATACCATCACTACAGCCTTCTACTCTTATTATTCTCACCTGTAGACTACCCACTCCCCTCCTGTGGATAATGCACTTATTGACTATATGGATGAGATAGCCATGGTCTGGTTCAAAATCAGGCAACAGCGATGTCTAGCCTCCCTTATCACAGCGTACGAAATACCCCAGGCCATTGATGATCTCAGAAGAGCTCGCCCTCCAGGTACGGATGGACTATATGGCACATTCTATAAAACATTTAGACCCCTGCTTGTTCCCCATTTGCTGGAGGTATATTTAGAATCCCTCGAGAATAGTTTGCTTCCACACTAAAATGTGAGAGGCTGTTATATTCCTAATTTTAAAACTAAGTAGACCTCCTTCACGCTGGGACTCTTATAGACCCCTGTCCCTACTGATTCAAGAATATAAGATCCTAGCTAAGGTTCTCGCGACTCGTAACTCCCTATTGGTGGATCCAATTATATTGCATTATCAAACGGGATTTGTCCCAAATCACTCCACTTCAGTTAATTTACATACGCTCTTCGTGGTAATTAACCGGGTTAAGACCGAGCTTCCAGATGCGGTGATGTTATTTGATGCCGAAAAGCATTTGACTCCTTAGAGTTGTCCTTTCTTAATGCAATCTTGCGAAAACTTGACATCTCCCAAACCTTTCTGGAACTCGTTTGTCTATTATACACAAACCTTGTTGCCTGACTCAGCATAAATGGCATCTTCTCGGATGTATTTGCATTGTCTCAGGGGACCAAACAGGGCTGCCCATTGTCACCACTGCTGTTCATCATCGAAATGGAACCCCTGGTTCACCACCTGCAGGAGCAGCCCCTACAGCTTCCATCAAGGCCCTCTGTTAGCGTCACTATATGATGATGATGCCATACTATTTGTTTGCAACCCTAAGACTAACCTCCCTCCACTTCTGAGAGAAGTGGTGAGATTTGGGGAGTTTTTGGGGCTTGTTATTAATTGGGCCAAGTCTGAAACATTTCCATTGATCGAAGCCGCTGCCCTGTTTACTCTTTAGTTCTCCCTTTGATGGTGTAGTGAGCCCCTAAATATCTAGGAATATACCTACATCGCAAAACGGCAGAAGTGATCCGACTCAATTATAGACTATAGACCTGCAGTTGAACGTCTATCGATGCAAATTGAATTTCCATTATTAAGATGGTGGTCCTCCCATGGTTTCTGTAATATTTTTTAAATATTCCCATCCCTCTAACTTCTAAATTCTTTGATACATTGAGGAGCATGCTCACTAGACTGATATGGGCGGGTGGGCAGCCACGTGTCAGCTGGCAGACCTCAACAATGCCATATCAAAAGGGTGGCCTTGAAGTCCCAGACTTCTATCTGTACTTCCTTGTTGTGTGGGCACACTATGCCTACTACTGGTACCACCCCGATGCTCAACTGCAATACCTGAAGCCCGAATGGACCTAGGTTCGACCCCATTCACACTCTGCTCTTATACTGCACGTAGTGCCCAGAAAACCCTCTCAGATACATACTCTTCAATCAACATTCTGGGCCTGGACACAACTATGCCGCTACCTTAGGTTTGACCTTCTATACTCTCCCCACATACCACTGCAAGACAACCCATGGCTCACTCCAACTATGGAGACCCTGACTAAAAGAACATTGACTTGATGTGGGCTTCACGCTCTTGGACATCTTTTCCTAAATGCTCAGGTGCGATCTGTTCAGGATCTTGCAGCAGACCGTAATGTGTCCTACATGGACAGATTTTTGACACACAGAACACGCACTTCATTAACTGCTGTACTGCAAACATCCACTATAGAGCCAACAGACTTCACCCCCTATCTGATAAGGTATGGACCTACTGTTGTGAACACATCTGATATGTTTCATTTATTCACGTCATAATTTTACATTTAAAAAACAAACACACAGCGTACATTACCCCTAATCTTTTGGCAAAAATGGACCATACCAAATCTGCATCTAGATGCTCAGCAGAGGCTGCAAACTTCTCACATATGGCATGGAACTGCACACCAGTGCTAGCTTATTGGAATGAAGTCTTTGCTATCTGGCCGAGATGACTGAATCAGAACTAGAACTCTCCCCATTAATGGCACTGCTAGGTTATGGGAAGCCACTACAACTGGGAGTGCACCGCTTTTGAGCCATCACCTTACTTCTTGCCAAACGGCAGGTCTCTAGACACTGGTGCAGTTCAGAGGTCCCTACGATTAAGGCCTGGATGAAAGACCTAGTACACTGTGACACCACTAGTGATCTATAAGCCTCCGTGCAACCGCTTACCTCACGGCCCAACATTTGGCAACCACTCTGATCCTACCTGCTTTTATACCCTGAGATGGTGGAATGAATGTTGATCAATGTGTTACATAGCACGTGCTGAACTAGGCACGTGATGTTGACAATGACTCTTCATGTATGTGATACTTTTATGGTCCACTTGAAACGAATAAAGTTACTTTGACTTGAACGCAATGTATAGGGCTGGTATTAATAGTGATCTAACCTATATTGAATAGCTTATGCTCATCCAAATACAACCAGCTATTTATTGACAGTATGTACTTGTATGTTTTATGTTTGATTGGACATCTACATGTTCTGTATACTTCTTGAAAATGTAATAATTAAAAAACCTTTTTTAAAAACCTTGCCCGGGAGAGGCTGCGGTCCCCTGGTGACAGGGTGTATGTGCAGCCCCCCCGTTCCATTTGTAAGTGAGACCTGGGGAGGTGGTGGTCCTCAGGCCTCGGGTGTGGTCTGCACAGCCCTCATTCAGTTTTCACAAAGCTGGGGAGGTGGCAGGTCCTGGGGCACAGGGGTGCCGTTACAGCACACCCTGCATAATGTATAACAAATTTCCCGGGGAGGTGGTGGCCCCAGGGGTTTCATAAACCCTAGGAAGGCAACCCTATAATCCCCCTTCTTTATTTGTTTCCAATGTTACCATGGATCCACCAATGGATTTGCGGCAACATTGTAAAAAAGTCATTATTTAATGTCCCATGGGGTCACTGTGGGACCCTCCCACCATATCTGGGGGTTCAGGGCACCCCTACCCTGCCCCCGTTTCTGTATTTGTTATATTTTTTTAAGGGACTTAGCTTTAAGCTAAGGACCAAGATGGCTGCCAACACTTCCTGGTTAAAGTGTTGGCAGCCAATCAAATTTCAGCACAGGAACTGTGGATTTGCGAGTCCATTGCATGGATCGACATCCCTAGATATCTATATTTTTTTGCCTTGAATATCTCTAAAACTACTTAACTAAACTACATCAAATCACGCTTTCTGGAGCAACATTTAGCTTTCTGGCAAATTGATGTAATTCTATTTACCGGTTCAGGCTATAGTCATGTTCAAAATCCCTATCGGAAAAGGCATGGGGAAAACAATGGACCCCCCCTTGTATCTCAGTCCTTGCTTGACGATCACCTCGAAACTTTCAACGCAGTAGCTGAACTGACTAAAGTATATGTTTTAATAATGTGAAGATTCAGCAAGCGGGGCTAAAGTTATTGGCAAAACAAAAAATGCTCTTCCTATGGAAACTAGGTCCTAACTTTAACTACCTATTGGTAACTGCAAATTCTTCTGCAAAATGGCTTGAACACCTGCAATTTTGTAAGTTCGCAATTGGGTAAAATAACAGTGTTATTTAAAGGGTTAGGTCACGATTCTCTCCTCAATCATCATCATCACAGTAGACAAGTCAGCAACTGTGACCTAGACAGACCACAGCCTCAACAGCTTCAGCATACCCATGCCGCACCATCACAGACCTACCACCATAGGAACCATTCGCCCCAGCTGAAAAAGCATCAAAGAACCTCACCATCTGACTTGTTGCAGGGATTCTGCACATATACAGAACTATGTGCAGGAAACCAGGACCTCAGTGTGTAGTGGTGTACCAAAGTACCCACCTCGGTACCCAGAACCCCAATATGACTAGCTATAGTGTCTCATTTGTTCTCCGTGCTACAGCGAAGCTATCAATGATCAGACATCCTAGAACATGCTACTCCGACCCACTCAGGATACGTGGGAACAAGAACACTCTTTTGTTCAAACTCTCGTACTTGTCCAAAAGATGAGTAAATAGAGTCAAGGAATAGTTTAAAATGTTTATTTTAACTGACATGCTCTATAATGCAGTACACTAGCCAATGCTAGCAGCAATATGCATAAGATCAAACAAATCAGCATTGTTACAATTCCATATAGAACAAAAGGGGAAATCATATTATAATGATGGTGTAAACAGAACTATAGTGCCTTGTCACCCTCCCCGTGCTAGAAGCTAGTCTATTATAATTATAGAAGACCTCCAGGCTTTGTGAGGGGGACTCCATACCTCCGAGTTCAGATGCAGGAATTTACATCTCCAGACAAGCACAGCTCTTCTATCCTGGAAAGTGTTTTCCAAGTGTCTTTAACATGCATGCAAGGCAATATTAAAAGCACCAGATTTCCAGGTTTGCAGCTGTGTTCTATGTTATGGCTAGGGACGTGAGACTAACCAAAGCAAATCAACAGAGCTTATTGTTTTTCGTCCTTGAACACGATGTACAGAAGAGTGTTAAACTAAATATGTGAAATGCAGACAGTTCTCATGTGAAAACGAGCAAGCAAAGTGTTTACAAGAAGTGTGGCATGTAGTAATGTGAGCAATAGCGGCAAAATGGCGACCAAGCACATACTAACTGATGCTAACTTAGCAACGTCCGCAGGAGTGTCCATATCCTTAATACAGGTTCACCACAAGTGCTGACACCCTGGCTTCATTCAGCACAACTGAATGGCAAGATCCTGACCATAGGCCAACTGGTACACAGAGGATCTTAGGCTGACAAAAATCCACCAGCTCTTACAGATTACACCGCCGCTGCTGCCGCCTCCATCAACACAATAGGACAACCCAGTTTTCCCCAAGGAACTGGGTAGAATAATTATCTCATACAAGCTGTATCCCTTCAGGAATCATTCACATATAAATTAGGTGCACACTTTATCACAGTCACATATGTGATCCGATTGATTAATCTCAAAATTGAGAATTACTGTCATGGATGTATTTCAAAATACAAATGTTTTTACTTCTTTTATATTCTCTTCATTAAATTTATGTTCAACTTATTATTCAAATAATCCACCTTCTATGTACAGGAAGTATATACATATAATTAATAGCAACACTGGCACTAACAAACAGTTCCTTCAACTCTCTAGACGCAATGAATTGATGGAATTGTAGTCACTCCTTTTACTTAAAGCAGTGTAAAAAACATCTTACAGCCCAATGAATCAATCGTTCAAATGTTCACATAGATGGGATATATAACAGAGATCCATTTGTAACGCTCGAAATTAATAAGTGTGTGATGTCGACGTTTTGGTCTTCAATGGCCCAATGGGTCTGTGAGACATCCTCAGGACTCAGCATTGCAGAAAAATAGATCCTGTAAATACCAACACAAACAAACTAGTCAATTCATCTAGTGACCATTTGTATTGCCTGCTCACAATAAAAACACACAAGAGACTGGTATGCCATACCATACAACAGTATCACTTCCACCATGCTAAAAAATTCCAAAGCAAACACCCTTAGTGCCCTCTATTTCATGACACTTAGTGCAACCTCTAATATTAAAAACCTTACACCCAAATAATCAAAATCCATTTAAATCAAATCAATATGTTGCTTCCTTCTTACTCAACTTCAAGACAATTGCCAACAATCTTTGTATCACATACTGTAGAGGAAAACGTATAATCAATCCCAATAATGCTGATTTATTATAAAATAATGTAAATAAAAGTCATGCCAGAAAAAACTGTCTTACCCGACTCCAAATAAATTTGAGTTGTCTCCTCTAAAGAATTCAACAAGACAACCAAATGCTAAACCCAAGATCCTAAACACTCGCATGTGGATTCAAAAATCTCAAATATGAGTTTAGAAAAAGAGGAAGAATACTGCTGTTCCTCAACATATGTACTTACTCATAATCCATGTAAACCCATCTGACAGATTTCTGATTCAAGCAGGAGGTTGCACAGTCTACTCGTCAAAACTAAATATGTTCGGTGATATGCATGTATATCTGGTCACATTCAGAGGCACAACAAAGAGTCTACCATCTTAATATTGCCGAAAACATACTATGACTACATAGTGACAGCCATCAAGAGGACCCAAATCAGGCTTTTATTCGAAATCAGGATATTAATAGATTATATATTTCTTAATATATTTACTGTGCATTGTGAGGTCAGCAGACTCAACTCGTGGTTGGTATAAAAGTGGTGGCCATCTTGGAGTGGGGTCACAGATATTGTGTATACATAGGTCAGACACTATATCAATTGTCTAATAGGCAACTCTTGAAAACATGATAGCCATCCATAGGTGGACAATTTCAAAAACCTTATTCTTCAATGATCAATTGAACCACTCAAGCAACTAGATGTAAAAATTCTATATAAGGAACCATTGTGCCGTTGTTGGTATACTTATATAACATAATCAAAGTAGCCACATGGAATGCCTAAATAGGCAAAAGACTTTGCGGAGCTCCAACGAGAGCCCAAGGATACACTACATAGAAATAGATCTTAAACAAACTCAGCAGGAAAAGACACACTCAAAAGTTATTATGAAGTGGCAAGTGTCTGCCATTCAACACATTTAGTGAGCCATTTACCACAGTTTTGTCCAACCAGGTTCACTTGTTCTCTCTTATTGTAAGCAAGTGATCTACATCCAGTCTACACCATGAACATTTGACCACTGCTAGAACGAACCAATTCATTTCATTAGAGGAATGAGCCTAATTCATGTAATGATCAACCAAAGGTGCATTGGCCACTTTACAACGTATACGTGTCTGATGATAAACTATAGTTTTTGTACTGCTTGTGTAGTTTTACCTACATAGTGCAATGAACGAGGACATTCAATGCTTCAATGCAGTAGATTACATTTTTAGAACAACAATTTGAATGGTGCCTCAAAACCCACACTTTATCATTTAAACTAAATGTTTTACTATTGATGTTGTAGCACAAGCTGAGCAGTGGCCACATGGGTAATGACCCACGACCGGTTTCAGGCCCCAAAGATGTTGTATTGACTTAGGTTCACAGTCATTATATGCCCTAACCAGATTGTCTCTAGGATTTTTGCCTCATTTAAACATGAATAATGGCCTTTCCCATTGAGTCTCAACATTATAACAGATGCCAATTTTTTAATATGGTCTTTTTTATCCAATTGGATTCTGTTCCAAAACTCTTTACACAAGTCAATCTCTTATGATCAGATTCCTGATGATTTTTAACTTTCAACATGACATCACGGTTGTAATACCAGGCTCATTTTAGTGGTTGTTTCACATGGTGATATGAGTAGCCTCTCATAACCAATTTTGACATAAGAATTTTGCCCTCAGTGAAATATTCATCCTTTTTGGTAGAGTTGCATTTAATTTTCAGAAACTGTCCAAAAGGGAAATTATCCCTCAAATTACAAGGGTGATGGCTTGTATACTTCAAAAGTGTCTTTCTAGCTGTTGGTTTCGTGTATAGGCTTTTGCTAAAGGTTCCGAATCATTCAAAAATCTTAAATAAAAAAAAATATTGACTGGTTATGGTGTTCAACAGTGAATTGTAAATTACTATCTTGTGCATTAAGCCACATATGAAAATTCATAAATTGATTTATCGAGCCATGCCAAATCAACAAGACATCAAACCCCACAAAACATTTTCAACAAGCATTCAGAATACTTCTGTAGCAAAAACAATCTTATATGCAAATCTTTGACCCTCAACCGGATCCGTCACCATCTCAACTCAATTTCCCATCACAACCAAAGAATAAACCCTGACCTCATGACTCACTGTCACCACCATCACAATTGCTGCTACGATGAAGAAAATCCACATGGAGACCCCTTCTGACACTTTCCCCCACCACCCCTTCCCCAATTGACTCCTAACAATCAGCAAAGCATAAACAACCATTCTCAATGCTTAAATAGCCTCAGTCACATTCCCAGACACCTAGAAACCTGCCACCTTTATGGCCCCACTCAAGAAAACATCATCTGACCCAGACACGCTTTCCAACTACAGACCCATTTCCCTCTTACCATACCGCTTAATGGTCTTAGAGAAACTAATCAACCGATGCCTCCCCGAACACCTCAGTAACCATCAGCTTCTCGATGCCAAGCAGTTCGGATTCAGGCCCAACCACAATACATAAACAGCATTCAAGTTCAAGTTCAAATAACTTTATTCGATTGTAAAATTTAACAATCATAAAAGCACAATACATGAATAAACATTTCACGAATACATTACATAAAAGATTTAAAAAGACTGTCAAATACTTTTATATGATAGGCGGACTGTGTAAACAATATGAGTAAAGGCAACAAGCAGGATAAACAGGTTAAGAATGTAAATAATTTATACAAAGTTAAAAATCATTGGGGAATAAAACAATAATAACAGCATAATTATCCCTCCATACTTTTCCTGAAAGTAATAGCTAGTTTTAAAAAACTGCTTACATATAAAGTGCAGTCGCAGTTCAAAAGTTGAAGGAAGTATAGTGCTGGTTTAATCTGTGTAAATTGTAATTTCTTTAGACAAGGCTTTAGGCATAGCCTTCGAGGTACTGAGTAGTAAGAGCAAAAAAATAAAAAGTGCGCCAAATCTTGCGGAGACTTTCCGTCGCAGCCGCAAGCAGGCAGCACTTGTCCACGATGGGACCCTCTCGGTACTGCCAATAGGAGGTGGAACAAGTCAAAGCGGAACCTTGTCAACAAAAAACGATCATAGCCAGATATAGGCCATGAAAGATATGGTTCCAACTGTAAACATGTTTTAAGTAGGGCGTGTTTCCTGACACTGCCTTTCACAAACTCGCCCTCCTCCGGGGCAAAGTGCCTGGTTGTAAAGAATGCTTTTTTCACAAACGTGACATCAGCTTTGGTTATAGTGGATGGCCGTCCCAGTTCAGTAAGGCAATCTTTTATATATTTCAACCATGGGACCTTAAGTCTACCATCCCAAGTTAAGGCTTCTCTTAATATATCATGGGTAAGGGATATGTCATTATTCAACCAAGAGTTCAACCAGCAAAGTATGGGATTTGCGGCTAGTCTGTCACAAAGAAAGGGTACACCCAACTCCTCGTGAACCGAGAAGTTACCGGTGCCCCTTGGCAGCCTTAGGATCTTCTTTAGAAAATTATTTTCTGTAACCTCTAGGTCTCGCGTCTGGCTGTAGCCCCAGAGCTCGCTGCCATAACAGGCAGCGGCGATGCTCTTTGCTTGATATAATTTAAGCAAGGCCGCCACCGGGCTGTTGCCCATTTTTCTCGCAAATCCAAGTATGGCTGCGTTGACACGAGTCATTTCGTCCTTTTTTTTATGGACTGCTGGGCCCCAAGATAATTGGTCATCGAGAAGGACGCCGAGGTATGAGAAAGTTTTAGATGTTGGAATTTTTTCCCCATTTATAGTAAAAGAATTTGGTTTTCGTGAACCATGGCCAATTTTCATGACAAAGGACTTAGAGTTATTAATACTGAGGCCTCGAGACTCCATAAAAAGATAGAATGAATTTAGAAGTGTCTGGAGACCATTTGCTGTCCTTGAAATCAGTACAGCATCATCTGCATAAAGCAGAACCGGGACTCCTCTTAGGCCTACATAGGGATAATCTGTACCTGTTCTCAACAAATAGTCCTCTAACTCGTTAATATACAGGTTAAAGAGGAATGGGGCCAAGATACATCCTTGTCTGACACCCCGAATAATTCTTATGTCCCAGTCACTTTCAAATCTTGGGTGTAGCGAACGTTTGCTCTTGTATCAGAATGCAAATCAGCCAATAAATGGATTAGGTTTCGCTCAACACCCATCTTTAACATGATGTCCCATAATTTACCCCTATCCACGCAATCAAAAACGGACGATAGGTCCATGAAAGCCGTATGGATAGTTCCCTTCCGGGCCAAAGTATATTTACCTGTAATCAAATATAGATTCAGACATTGGGTTACTGTTGAGTGTCCAGGTCTGAATCCATATTGTATTGGGGATAAAATTTTGTTCTCGTGAGCCCATGTTGTTAGTCTAGTCAAGATTACACCCCCCAGTACCTTTGCTACCGAGTTTATCAATGAAATTGGTCTGTAGCATGTTGGATTGCTGCGGTCACCCTTTTTAAACACGGGAACTATAGTCGAGTGCCCCCATGTCTTCGGACAACCCGAGACCGTAGCAGCATTTATTACATTAGTAAGTATGGGGGCCCAAAGTGAAGTGCGAGATTTAAAAAGATCCGGAGGTAGGCCATCCGGGCCTGGTGCCTTATTTCCAGTTAGCCCTTGAATGGCCTTTTCTACCTCGTTGACCAAAAAACACAGAGGATTCACCCTATTAGTTAAAAAATCATATTCTGCTTGTTGCTTATTACTTTTAAAAATTGCACTAAAATGATTAGTCCAGCCCTCCTCTGAGATGTTTGTTCCTAGGGCAGTATCACTGGGTTGTCAAATAGAGGTTTATTGATAATTTCCCAGAATTTACTGCTGTTACCCAGGGTTGAGGGGTCAAGCAGAGATTCCCAGGTAAGGGCCTTGATTTCCTTTTTACGACTAGCAAGTGCTTTATTATAGGTCGCACAAAGATTTTTGATTAGGCCTGAGTCTCTAGGTATAATTTTCAATGCTTTTCTTAAGTCTTTTCTTGCCTTGGAACAGGTATGGTCAAACCATTTAGGATTATTTCTGGTTTGACCCATCGCTGGAACTAGCAGCATAGAACCTACAGTAGACACCACAACCTCAAACGAGGCTAAGGTTTGTTCAGGAGAAATAGGTGTTGATACACAAACCGCAAGTTCCTGGCCACATGACTTATTAATTTCATTATACAAGTTTTCATGATTAACTAGATTCCATTTCAAACGACGTTTTCCATTAATACATTTTAAGGTTCCCCTATCTTCACAGTGCCTACGCAGTTCAAAAATTCCTCCACCCAGTTTAATAGTTAAGGGATTATGATCACTGTAAAAATTCGAATGAATAGTGAAACTAGAAGCCTGGATGGTAAGGTCTGTGGATAAAAATATATGGTCTATAAAAGACCCGTTGGCGGAACCTTTAAATGTTGGTACATCAAAAACCTTGTCCTCCGGTACCAAAGACATAGCTACGGACAAATTGTTTTCATTTAACAAATCATTTAGAAGAAGACCACACCTGGTGTGGTTGAAATGAAAACCGTTCACATTGTTACAACCCAGAGACCCCATAGGGGTATCTCGAGGATTACCACAGGGGTGCACATTAAAGTCTCCTACTATTAATAAATTACATGACATCCCACCTGCACCTTCTGCCAACATTTCTTTCAAAGACAATATATTACAATCCCCTTGTCTGGATATAGCATTATAAAAGTTAATCAAAGTCAAATCACGTTTGCCTCTCTTTAAATCAAGTATTTGGACATTTCTATGTGCGTACTGTCGGTTACATGTAAGGCAGGAAAGAGCCAAATTTATAAAAATAGCCAGACCCCCCTTTGCCCTACCACTAGCTGAGGGAATTGCTGGGCTAATAAAGCTTTGATATCCTTCAATATAAGCGCTATTATCTTCCAACCATGTCTCTTGGAGACATATGATGGTATATTTTTTAACAAATGCCAACCAAGCAGGATCACTTATTTTATCGGCCAATCCTGCTACGTTCCAGGAGACTAAAGACACGTTATAGGTATCATGTGACTCAAGGCCAGGGAGAACGTCAATAGAGGAAGATTCTAGTGAACAATTTAATCGGTCAGCTTGTATAACTCCCAGGTTTTCCGTGATGGAAGAATTTAATTCTACAAGATGTAGATTAAAAGTATCAGTCATAAGAGGGGGATTATCAGTCGTGAATTCATAATTAGAAAGTCAATCCTGTTCGTCCAGGCCTGATAAAATAGCATATCTGTTTGAAGTTGGGATAGTAGAATGAGATATCTCAGTGATAGCCCTCGGTGGTGGATATGGAAGTGAATAATTTGACAAAAGAGAACGGGGGTAGAAGTAACTGAGATCGGCCGTTGGGATTCCAAGACCCCTTCCCGGGGTATACCAATCCGCTATGTATGGTAGCACCCTACGGTCACGAAAATTATGACATCGCCCTGTTTGTCCTTAGGTCTAGGGCCCAACCAATTCAGTCTCCTAACATGTAGTATTTCACCGTTAATTTCAGGGGGAAGTGGTCTATTTTGAGTCAACCAGTGCACTACTTTGTTTTTAAGTTGCTGGTAACTCTCGGTTTTACCCTGGGCAAGCGCAGGGACATCCATTAGGGTCACTACATATGGAGCCGCTTTGGGGGGCAAGTCAATATGGGAGCTTTTGTCCAGTTTATAATCTGTAAGAGGCTGCCTATTGCTGTTGTTGCCCGGGGGTGCTACGGGGTTAGAAATTTGGTCTTCTCTCGAATCCCTCTTGGCGGTAGGATGTTTCTCTGGTATAGGCTGGGAGACTTGTGTATTCTGTGTGTGATTCAATACGTTGGGCTGAGTAGTTATTTGAGTGGGGGGAGAATGTGTGATAGCCTCAGTAGAATTTTTACGTAAGTAAGAATTCAGATCAGTGTTTAATGCAATAAGAGAGGCATGAGATGCTTCCAAAGATGTTAATTGTATCGCAATGTTCTTAACTCTCTCTACTAGAGGTGAAAGTAAAGCTCTCACCAAGCGCTCTATGTCTGTCAATAGATTAGATAAAGGGAAAATGGGAGACTGTGTCAGTGGAGATGGTTGCCTGGTTCGTGAGGGAGTTAATATAGATTGGGGCATGGTTTTTGGGCACATCCAGATGGCGGTCTTTTCTCCTTTTTTTTGTTGGGACAGTAAGGGTTTTTTTTGCCACAGGCTTTGGACAAGGAAACCTATTTTTCACAAGTTTCCTTTTAGAAGTCGAGGCAATATAAGTAGGGGATGAGTCCACAGGGGAGGAGCCCATTAAGGATTGCAAATTAGAGCAAGATATGCCAGTTTCATTTGAAATAGGCATTATGTCCATTGAATCGCACAGTTGCCCAGGAAGACCAGGGTCGTCAGGTCGTTCAGGATCCGAAGTCCTGATTGGCGGTGAAGAAACCTGTTGGATTTGACCCAAAGAGGAGCGCTTCTGGAACACAGGATCCAGTGAAAGGCGGCGTTCCGTGATAGCGATCTCTTTTTCTAACACAGAAGCCGCCCTAGTAATAAAATGGTCTAGAGTCCCCCTCACTGAGCCCCCTAACAGGGAAGGCCTTGTTTTTATGGATTGTGTGGCCATAGTGATTTACTATTTGTTCTCTTTTACAAATTTAAAGCACGGATGCAAAGTGAGAACCAGAGCTAACATGCAAACAAGAGGGTGAAACATATAAATCAGATAACAGTCAATGGCTGCTAAGAACAGCCCTCTTATGCCCAAACGTGCAACAGAACAAATGACAGTCACCTGGTTCTTAAGCGAGATGTGACATTTAAGTAGCCAACGAAAGAGGGGTGGCCCAGCCCAGCCTCAATCGGCCTTGGACGGCCGTAGACGGCCCGCCCTTTGCCCGGGCTTAGCCCGGCACCGCCCGCGCGCGTCCGCGAGGCGGAGGGAGTTGCCTTCCTTTGTACGCCTCCAGGCGCGGGAACCGGGTGGTGGGCGGTGATGCTGAGCTTGCTGGGAGATGTAGTCCGGCCCTCGTCACGGCCGCGCAGCAGCAGCGGCACGGCGGCGAGGGCAGCCCAGACACTACACTCAGCACTCCCCGGTAAAACGGCAGGGCAGCAAAGCGACAGCAAGCACAAGGGAGTCCTCCCCAACAGTAGACCACGACAGGCAAGTGTTCCCGCTCCCCGAAGGGAGCTGCCTTCCTTTGTACGCCTCCAGGCGCGGGAACCTGGTGGTGGACGGTGATGCTGAGCTTGCTGGGAGATGTAGTCCGGCCCTCTTCACGGCCGCGCAGCAGCAGCGGCACGGCGGCGGGGGCAGCCCAGACACTACACTCAGCACTCCCCGGTAAAAAGGCAGGGCAGCAAAGCGACAGCAAGCACAAGGGAGTCCTCCCCAACAGTAGACCATGACAGGCAAGTGTTCCCGCTCCCCGAAGGGAGCTGCCTTCCTTTGTACGCCTCCAGGCGCGGGAACCGGGTGGTGGGCGGTGATGCTAAGCTTGCTGGGAGATGTAGTCCGGCCCTCTTCACGGCCGCGCAGCAGCAGCGGCACGGCGGCGGGGGCAGCCCAGACACTACACTCAGCACTCCCCGGTAAAACGGCAGGGCAGCAAAGCGACGGCAAGCACAAGGGAGTCCTCCCCAACAGTAGACCACGACAGGCATTGCTGCCCTAGATAACATCTGCATGACCCTTGACAGCGGAGACATGATAGCCCTCATTCTCCTAGACATCTGTGCAGCAATGGACACTTTCTCACACAGCATCGTCATCAGGCACCAGCATAAGATTGGCAAAATATGACCCGCTCTCTGCTGGATAAGCTCCTTGTTAATGGATAGAACACGAGCTCAGCCTGGCAGCTTCAGAAGCCTACAAACTAATCTGTGGCGTGCCTCAAGGTTCATCACATAGACCCACCCTCTACAACACATACATCTGGCTAACACCATCCCTACACATGACCTCAAACTCCTCTCCTGTACTGATAACAAGAAACGCATACTCTCCCTCTCAAACAAGACCACCAATACAAGAAACAAGTTCACTATCCGCATGACCAAATTTGCTAACTAGATGAAAGCCAATTGCCTCAAGCTCAACATTACTGTTAGACCTGGCATCATTGACGTGGTTTTCCCTGACTTCTTGCCTCTACCACCTATATTTTCGATGCTATGCTGGATTTCGTTTTGGCTGGTTCAGATGCTTTGGGCACTTTGCCACTGCTGATCAGTGTCAAAGTGCAAGTGCTCCCTGTTTAAATTATTATGATGATTGGTTATCCATGATTGGCAAATTTGTCTTACCACTAAGTCCCTAGTAAAGTGCACTAAGTGTGCCAGGGATGGTAAGTCAAATGCTACTAGTGGGCCTACAGCACTGATTGTACCATCCACCTAAGTAGCCCTAAAAGAGATATGTCAGGCCTGCCACTGCAGTGCCTGTGCGCAGTTGCTAACTGCCATCCTGACCTGACAAGTGCACCCACTTGCCAGGCCCTACCTCTCCCTTCCTGTGCACATAGAACACCCCTATAACAGTGCCCAAGGGCAGGGTGCAGTGTATGTGGAAGGTAGGACATGTACTGATGTGTGTACTATGCCCTGGCAGTGAGATACAGCCAAATTCGTTTTTCACTATTGAGAAGCCATCTTGCCCATAAGATAGAATGAGGAATGCTGTGTACCATATGTACCTGCATATCTTCCCATAGGAGTGAGATAGCCCATTGGAGTCTGGTATCCCTGAACTCAGAATTTAATAACACATCTTTTAGTAAAGGTGGTTTATAAATTCTGCGTTTGAAAATAGCACTTTTAGAAAGTGGCTATTTTCTTGTTCAATCGTCCTGTGTGCCTTTGCCTGGTTGTGGATTGACTGTCTGGTTTGAGAGTGACAGGGGCTGGGGTGGCTCCCGAAGTCTGGGTATGTCAGCACTAGGCTGAATAGACCTATCTTCATTTGGAGTGGTGGGAGGGGTAGCACCTTGTGCCTGAATAGGGCTGTGCCTGCCTTCCACAATGCTGGCTCCACCTCCTGCTGTGCATCAGAAGACCCTGGCCCACCTCGGCAAAGGAAGAAGTTGTGCACTGGTAGAGTGCACCCGGGACTGGTTTGTACTGGGTCCAGGACCCCTAACACATGGAGAACAAAGACGTTTGGGGTATAAAAGTAAGAGCTGAAACCCCAGTAAAATTGGACTACTTCTACAATCAAGAGGAACCGCTGCCCAAAAAGATCAACTGAAGAAACTGAGGAGAAGTACTGCCCTTGCTGTGTGCTCTGGGGCTGGCCTGCAGTTTGCTGATTCTACGGAGGGTGAGGACAAGGGACTTTGCTGTGTGCTGTGTCCCACCTGCTTGAAGAAGGGACTTTGTTGTGTGCTGTGTCCAAAAGTCTCCAAGGGCCTGAGGAGAGCTGGCCTCCTGTTGTGGGAACTCAGGCATATCAAAGTTCCCAAGATCATCCCTGCGAAGCTGTAAGCGTGTGCGTGCCTACAGCTGGAGACCTCTGTGAGGCCTGTTGTGTAATACTGGTAATATCCTGAGCCTAGAAGCAGTGTGCGTGTATCTGGGCACAGCTCACACCCTTTGTGAGTGTCGCATTGCTGAGGAATACTTTGTTTGCAAGAACCACCACGGCGCCGCTGTGTGCGTGTCTCTGGACACAGCTGGCACCCTTCGTGAGGCTGAGGAATCCTGCGTCTGAACCAATCATCTCCACCACGGCATGTATGTGTCCATGCACAAGGGAATGAGGCCGCGATCAACTGCAACAGAGTGGTATCCAGAGTGCTGTGTGTGCCTCCCCGCTGGCCCCAATCATCAATGAGAAGTTCAGCGAGTAAAAGAGGAAAAGCCATGTTCGAGTAATCCCTGGCTGCGTGGCGTTACCTGGCAACCAGGATTCCCACCACAATGTAAGGCCGCCAGAGAGGGAACTGCCCAGCAGGACGTCATCACCCAGTCAGCAAGGAGGGCCCCGTTCGAGTCTTGGAAGGTTCCCCCGCTATCCCTGTGAGGGGCCTTGAGAAAGAACGACCCCTGTCAGCAATTTACCCGGGCACGGCCCGCCGCACAAGATCAGCTCCCCAGGTAAGGCTCGGACTCAGGTCTAGACCCACCACATGTGTCACTGTCTGGGGCCTGGGTGTGAATGAGGGAATACTTCTGGGTCTCCGGCCGAGTTAAGCTTCACTGTGAGTACCCCTTAAGGCCCGTACTGGCACAGCAGATGAGCAGCGATAGCAGGGCCCGCGCCTCTGAGCCTATTTTTTGCAAAGCATTTGGGGGGCATATTTCTGGTAAATTACTTCTCACGGAGCCTGCAGCCCGTCGTGGAAAGTTCATTGTTGACAAAACAATTGCTCAGATAACAAAAGGACTGTGCCGGGGCTGAATCGAACAGTATTGGTAATATTTCATTTGATTACTAAAGGAAATACAGAATCTACACGATTATTTGTTTTTAAAAGAACATTCCAAAGAACCATTCAAACAAGAGCCTTAATTGTGTATGTTGAATATTTGTCGTTTTGGTCTTGCCTAATTTTAGATAAATATATAGATATATATTTTTATAATAACCTGTGTGGTGTCCATTTGTGGTGTTCTACTGTGTTACTGTGTTAATGAAAATACTTTAAACATTGCCTTGGGGATGAGCCTGTCTGCTCGTGCCAAGCTACCAAGGAGGTGAGCAGGGGTTATCTACAGTGTGTTTTCCCCTTACCTTGACTAGACACAAGGCTTCCTATTTGGTCAAAGGTACCTACCTCTGCCAACTTGAGACCCCCAGTTCTAACAATTACCAAGAAATAACGAAGTAGTGATCTTCAGCAAGAACCTCATTAAGGGGCTCTAACTGGTGTCTTCCTGAACTCAGACCCACACCCAGAACCTGTGCTAGAAATCTCAGAATAATCATTGATAGCAAACTAGACATGACAGCACAAATAAACGTTGTCACTGCATCCTCCATCCCCATCTTGAAGATGCTGAAGAAGATCTTCAAATGGCTCCAATACAACACTAGAAAATTGGTCACTCACACCCTAGTCATCAGCAAGTTGGACTACGGGAACACAATCTACACTGAGCTCACAATGCAACTCACTAGAAGCAATCCAGATCTCAGCTGCCAGACTTATCCGCATCCTTCCACCCAGAACTCACATCACACCTCATGGACCTCCACTGGCTCCTGAAACAAACACACACTCATTTTAAACTATTCACACACACACACATTCAAGACACTACACAATTTAGGCCCCGCCTACATGAACAATCTCATTGCTTTCCACCAACCACCCAGACACCTTGGCTCATTCACATATTTACAGGAACCAATTAGGATCAGCGTTCTCTTACATGGGTCGTAGAGCATGGACTGGCCTCCGACTCCACATCGCAGCCTCCTCCTCTCTTCTTGGATTCCTCAAGACGCCGAAGACCTGGTTTTTCAATTAATTAACCTACCATAGGCAGAGATAGGCACACACATCTGCTCAGCACCAGGTTACCCTCTCAGATGACGGTGCATTTTACAAATACACATAACATAACAAGTTTGGGATTGCATTGGAGTTTTTATAAAAGGATATGGGTGGGTATAAGAAAAAAACTTAGTTGTAAGGGAAGGGAAATTGTTAGGTTCAAATTCAGAGTTAGATTTAAACCTGTGGTTTGGGGTGCTCAAACAATTATAGTTAAGGTTAGGGTTACTTTTATGGACAGAACTATAGTTAGTGTGAGGATTATGGTTATCTTTGGGACTAGGGTTGTGATAGAATTCTGGTAAATGTTAGGGGCCCTGGTTACACTCAGGGTAGTAGTTGTTAGTGATGGTCTTCACTCAGGAATTCTTCATATTAGATGTTCGTGCAATGTATGTATTTTTATAATCGGTTAATCCTAGTCACTTGACAAATGTATGGTTTTTGTTTTTTTCTATTCCTTTCCACATAAAGAGGTCAGTTCTAAACCCGGGGTCCCTTTAAATCGAAAAGGTGTGCTTTTAAAATGGAGGTGGAATACTTAAATGATACTTGGTATGCACGATTTTTCTTTTAGCTCAAGATTGAGATTGAAGTCTAAAATCTGGTTGCAAAGAAGTAATGCGTATGGGAAATCCCTCAGTAATATGAGTATTGCATAATCAGTAAGCACTTTTCAGAAGTAAGGTTTCTCTGCCCCAGGGCGAATGTAATGCTGGCTTCGTAGAGTGATTTCTTTCGTGGGTTGTGGTAGTAAAACAGCCGCGGGATATAGATTTTTGGATTTCACGTTCCGTGAAACAGAAAAAACAAGCATTGGCATAGCCAATAGGTCTCGCGTTTGGGACCTTATAAGTGTTCAGTTATCCAGCACAATATCCGTGGTGCAACAACATCAAATGTTGCATGGCTAAATACTTATAAGGTCCCAAAGGCGAGACCTATTGGCTATGCCAATGCTTGTTAACCATGCCACTCAACTAACAAGTAAATATGACCATTACTTACAAGCCAGCTCATTAATTCCCCTTATTCAATCCACCTCTATTCCATTATATCCCTACCCCAAACGCCATTAGTCACACAAGAAATCAAGAGCACAAACCTAACACAAGAGAAATGACAAAATGAAAAAAAAAAAATGAAAAAAATGTACTAACCCACTAATTACTTATCTTGGGTTCCGGTGTAGCTTGCTACTCACCACAAAAAGTATTTCAATGCCTCGTCAGGGGTATTAAGCACTATATAAATACATTTTACAATGTCATTAATCTTGACTGGGTGACTTGTGTCCAGCTAGAGCTCACTTTTAGGTAACTACTATTTTGGGGGGTAAACCCTCCATCAGAGTGCATGTGTTTTCCAGCTCTCTCCCTCATGTGTTTCTCCAGTCCCTGATGCGCTATTTACTCTCTTCCTCGTGGTGCTAATTCTCTCTCCTGTGTCCTCCCCCAGCAACTCCACGTGTTGCTCTGTCCCTCATGTTTCTTGCCCACTACCCATTGATTCCCCCAAATCTGCTTCTCCGTTGCTCCAACTAAGCTGTTTTTTTAATATATATAATTTTGGAGGGACAGGTAGCAAATTGCTGCAGGCCCACCACATCAATGCTTCTGAGGTTGTTTTTCTATTCCCTGATCTCAGATTGATCACATTTATTTTTTATTTTTTAAATAGCGCCTGGGTGATTCTGAAGACACACCCATGCAAATGCTTATAGAATGACACGATAACCAATAGTGGGCGCATCACCGCACCCTCTTTTCCTTTTATTGATGCTGCTCAGCATCGACATTGAGTATTGGCTCCAAAGGCGAGACCTACGTAGGTATCTTTTACAGCATTGCACATTTATTTTAACTACACAAGACTAATGCCACATATTGCCATTATATTCACCATCTCTCTACCCACATTTGTGATTGCAGCTTTACATTAAGTATGAATGCATATTCCTAATTAAAGCATCAAGGCAATTACAATGAAGTGCATTTAGCAAGAAAATACAATATCATGTAAGTAATACTGGCATTTAAAGAGACATGCCATGCTCAACTGTACCTTCGTTCAATGTCCACTTGATAGAACCCGTCCTCTTGCTGACCGCGTGCAGGCTTCCATCAAGGGTAGAAACAAAAAGCAGAGTCTCTGGTACAGCTTCCATAGCTCTGAAAGTAGAATATTAGAAACTTTATTGTACTCATATCTTTAAGTTCAATTTAGTATACTGTAGGAGTTTAAAAAGGGTCCTAATCTACCAGAGATTTACAAAAGGAGGGGTATTTTCCAGCCTGAGGGCTTGAATTTAATTTTTGAGGACAAACCGTCCAAATTTAAACATAAAGAGAAAAGAAAACATTAACTTAAGCAACGAATTTGGCCCCTCGCAATGCATGGTTTAACCAAGTACTTTAAGAATGTCTGTCCCTCATTAAGACTCGCTTCTGACATGAAATACGTAGCCATAAGAGCAGTGGCATGCCTAAGGGGTACTAGTATAACGTGGAGGATTAATGGGAAACGGCCACGATTATTACATTTTGAGTGGCTAAATATCGGATTTGGGGTTATTAAAACTTGCTTCTTGGAGGTCACTGCATTATATGATAAAAATAAAACAGTTATTTGAAATTGACTTCTTTGTAAATATTTGAGTTTGTGTAGAGGCTTTTTTGTATTGAAACCATCCAAAGGGGCTGCAACCTGAAAGACTTCGAGGTAGGTCACTGCTATAATGTTGCCCCATAACTTGCATAATCCAAAAGGCAGCTTTGTGGCATACATGTCAAACAGCGCATGCACTAAAATAAAGATTTTAAGAACACTGGTCAGTGAACTATGAAGAAGCCTCTCTGCAGCCATTTCCTTTTTTTAGGTTGTATTAGATGAGAGAAGGCTATATATAACTGAAGCCCACAGTGCAATAGCGCCAACTGGCTCCACTGAAGTTCCACATTCTACATAGTACTGTCCCACGTAGTCTGACAATCAAAGCAAAAGTAACCACAAAATATAACCTCAGAGCACAACAAAATAACCTGTAGGTCTCGTGTTTAAGGCTTGCTCACTCTCTGAGCCTGGCATGCAATACATCTGCTCTGTTGTGAGTTTCAGGACAGTTTCAGGGCGATAATAAATAGCCACACCGACTATAGATTCTGGCTGCGTGCACCATCGCCAGGGCCACGACTTGCACAAGTGAAACAGTCAGCCTGCCACGAGCTTTGCAAAACGGAAGCCAAGCTGCAGTTATCGCACAGCAGAATCTTTGCCAGCTGCAGCCTCGAATCCTAGAGTTAATAGGAACAAAATAAATCAAACAACTGCCCTAATCTAGAGCTACTACTCTGTAGCCGCATTACAGAATGAACACCGACCTGTCCTTGAAGAGCATGGGGCCCATTACATGTTCTTTGAAGCAAGGTTTGTGCAAAAAAGTAGCTTCCATCACATTTTCACTGCCTCAAATAAAGCGATGTCCTTTTGGGGCAGAGTCCACGTCGCACTTAAGAGGACACACTGTTTTACTTCATTTAGAAGGCTGTCTGTCCTTGTGGCAATGTTGACAGCCAGGATAGTAGGTAGACAGCTTCACATTCCTACTGTAAAATTCAAAACTATGTTTTAAATCTTGGAAGTCATATCTGCGTATGGCATGGCTCGGATTTTTGCTTCCACCCTTCATGTCGTTTTTCGACTTAATGTCAGCTATGCTGTCTACTTAAAGCCATCCTTTTGCTGCTTTGTTGACTAATGGCGGCATGTGACTTATATGGCCATGGCTTGTTAACTAATAGCACAGTCATTAAGGAAATTCTCGTCACACTTCCCCATTAGGAGTAAAGGCCTACAAGTTGAGGCGTGCTGTTGTAGTAAAAAAAAAACAAGCATTGAAAGCGTGCGTCATCGCAATCGCTCTGAAACCGAAGGTGATCGCGATGATGCACGAGTTTTCAAAGTGCTGCTGAAGGCTAGCGGTTCGCGCTTGCACGGTTGCGTGAACGCAAGCGCTAGGCCAGCCAGCAGCACTTTCAAAAATCACATACAAAATGTCTCTCCGAGCCAGTGCATGCGCTGGGCTCAGCGAGACCTAAAAAGGTGACGTAGATAGGTAAGGAAGTGCAAATTTTGTTAACGTCTTATCATTAAATGAGGCTCTCAACCCACCACAAACTGGTAAAATAGTTCTTGAACATTACCGGAACAGCAAAATCAAACTGTTTCACAAATTCCACGGCAAATCCATTTCACGCAAAAAAAAAATCCCTTCATGGCTGTATTTTGAAAGTTTTGTTCAAATGTTTCGCCCATGTCTTCTGCTGTTCTCCAGGAAGAGCTCTACATCTGGGGTCTGTGCCCATGCAACACCTAAGAGGTCAGCCGATGGGGCAGAGGCTGATCTCATGGTAGAGGAGAACGAGAGCTGCTCCTCGCGTCCCAGGTGAGAACGAGGTGAATGAAGTTCAATTTCTCATTATGGAGTTCAGACCAGATATCGGCCTAAAGGGCCATGTAGGTAACACCCGGAAGGACTGCCCACATCTGGAGTAGACGCTGCATTGACCCAGGACAGTTGGCTAGATCTCCACAAACTGACTGACCGTGGCAAAGAAGGAGGAGAAAGAGGCAAACAGCCGCAGCGAGACACAGCAGGAGCCAGGCTTCCCTGCCTATGTGGCACATCTACCTTAGGCAAAGTGAATAGTAAATATAGGCAAAGTGAATAGTAAAACCCTCAAACTAAAAATCTTTTGCCATCCTCAGGGAATTTACTTGGCTTTCAAGTGGTCCTATAGCACAGAGAATGTGACCGAATGTGGGAGGGGCGGGGGGCGTTGTGGTTCAACTACTTCGGAGGAGGAATATTTTGACTTTAAATCTACTTTGATTTTTATTTGAAGACATTGAATTGGAGGTTTCAGCTTATTTCAATGGGGGATTGCGCGTGTTAGTTGTTGAGAGATGAATAACATACGCAGGGAGTTATATTCCGATGATGATGTTTTTATGGCCTCTTGCTTTTTCCTCATGGCATTATTCCTTGGAGAAGAGCGGAATGGCTTTAAGAAGCATTTGGAGTAGATTTAGGTGAAGGTCAAGTGAAACGGATGGTTATGATTACGGTGTCGTCTGTAGGTACTGCAATGTTCAGCAAAGAGTTTCTGTCCCTAGTTTAGAAACATTTATTAACATTAGGAAAAGGATTTTTATGAAAAAATACAAGGCTGTTTATTTGTTAGGTACAAGATAACGAAAAACCAGGGCGTTGAATGAACTGTATCGCCAGAAACAATGATTCACTTCCCCGTCTCTTGGACCAGTGCCCTCCACCGGCGCCCTCCTCGGTGTGTGGAATTCTGGGCATAACGGCAATTACTAACACACTTGGGGGCATATTTTCAAGCCAGGCGATAAAATTATCGCCGCTTTAGCGGCAGAAAACTGCCGCTAAAAACGGCGATAATGGGCTTGATAATATGCTCTATGGAATTCCATGTGAAGCCCATGTTAGATGTCCTTCACAATTAAATCTAAGGACATGGCACACATTTCTTTGGTTAGGAAAACCCATAAGGTGGCTACTATTAATGTCAAAAAGTGCTGGGCGGTGGAGGACTCTTAGTAGGGATGGGCACAGTTTGCAGAGTTGCAGTATGTGGAATTCCACGGAGTTGCATAAAAACTCAGTGGAATTCCACAGACTTCTGCTGCGCCCTAGTGCTAATGTGAGGCATCACTGACACTGGCCACTCTTTAGTATTGGAAACTCTGGCCTATATCCCAGTAGTCGTGAGTCATGGTGGGAGGGGCGGGCTATCCTGAAGGCCAGCGTTGACACAGCAATCCCTTCCGAAGAGCACTTCCCAATGAAGGATCGAAAGTGATCAACATGGCCCCAGTGCGTTTGTCGGAGAGGGTTCACCCTCTTTCCCCTGACTGCCCAGACTAACTCCAGCCCTCCCCTACCGCACACTGTTTAAATTCACTCAGCCTCACGCCCGGTCTAGGAGCTGCCCTGCATGCCAGGCTTGGGTGTTGCCACCCCTGCTGCCACTGTGGCGGTGATCCGCGGTGTTTCTCTCAGCCCTTAGCTGCAGGATTCGTGGGGACTGTGCATGTGCACGCAACTGCACAGTTCATCTGGTACTTCATTGTTGAACCATGTATGTGCACTTCTCTTGGCATTTTCTCCTGTAACGTCATTGCACTTTTGCATATATTGCCATTATGCCATCCTTTAAATCTGACCTCTTTTATATAGTTCTAAAAATCAGCCTCCAGGGAATATTATTTCTTTTATGAGCTATGATTTTTCTATCTGTTAAAATGTATTGTTTTATCTATTTGGAATGTACTTTTTATCTGTATGTGTCTTTATGGCCCTGGTGGCCGAAATATAGGTATTTGAACTGAACAGAACAATTGCTAACTACAAAGGTAGTGAATGATTGAAATAATTTCAATATGTGTTGTGCTTTAATGCTGATACTGTACCAAAAGGACTCTATACATAAAACTAATAGGGAAGCAAAGGTAGATGTGAGTTCTTTACGTTAGAGGGCACCTCAATAAGCCATATGTTAGTGATTTGTCACCACTTTCTATCTTTTGATTGATAGTGTTTTTAGTTTCATATAATCGTATGTTGCTGCTGCATCCATTACTAACCATCATGCAATATTTTCAAAATTGTGTTGACAAAATGTAAATGAGAGAAGTAATTCACTCTGGCTTCAGTTTTTCTTAGCGAGGAAATGTATTTTTCTGCTATCTAATTCAATTCCCAGAAAAACAAGATTACAATCCATTTTCAGCAGCCTTACAATTTGATTTTTCTTAAAATGTCCATGCTCTGGAATATTTTTAAATGCCTATATTTTTAAAGGCCTAGTCTTTGTATTGCTGCTTTTGATTTCTTGGAAATTGCTTTGCATTCATGCTTTTACCAGCTGTTCCTGAACACTGATCTTTTGTGCTCTTGGAATTGGTTCTATACCTGTTAAAAGCACTACAGAGTTGAGCCGAGCTGAGGTGAAGTGAGCAGCTATGGCTTGTCGGGGCCTAAGTGCAACAAGCAGTACGATTGTGATCTTGCTTAAAAACAATGACAAATGTGCTGCATTTGAAAATAAACTATGAAATCAGGGGGAAAATTTACAATCACTTTGTGCCGAGTTTGTGTCCCAATGGTTAGGCAAACCGGTGCATAGCGTTGCTTTCAGATTTATTTGCCAGCGCAGATCCTGATTTTCATTGGAAAGTAGCCCTAACCTTATGCAAAGTGGCACTTTGTGCTATCTGGTGCTGTTTTGCATAATGAGGACATTTCATGGGTAGTATATGGGCGTTCCCATGCCACCACCAATGGATTTTGAGCAAAGATCTATCTACTAAAAAAGGTAGACAAGGCATTTTTGACAAAAATGTATGCCTTCTTTATATTATTTTTTTACATTTAAAGAATGTTTATTGATTTTAAGAACAAAAGAATGCATTGCAATAACTTGTCCCTTTCCTCCCACCCCCTTAAACAAGGAGAGAGATTTGTGTCCCACTGTGTGCAAATAGAAATAAATCCATACATGACATTGCATCACTTTGACATGATAATTGGTACTACTGTATCAAGTTACTGCAGATCAGCATCAAAGACACATCTAAAATGTTCAGAGTCTCCCATTTCCTGTTGTAGACAGACTTCTATTAAGTCCCATTCCATCCTTCCTCCCTGTACCACTCCATTGTAAGCCAACCTGGTGCGTACCACACATTCAGCCAAACCCACCTTGCAAATTTCCATAAGGATTGCTTTCATGTGGGCAGTCGTTTTGACATCCATCGTTGTGCTACACACTTCTTTGCCACGGTGAGGCCTTGTTCCCTCTGTCATTCTACATTTGGGGCACTGTTGTGAACTAAAGGAATCTAATCTGTGCAGCCACTGTGGTGTGTTGTAATCCCTATGTACACATTATGTAATGTATAAGTTTCATGCGTACATTATGTGTAATTCTCCTACAGTTATATAGATGTCAAGTCCCCTTTCCTTAACTCAATGGCCATATAACCTTCCCATTGTGTCTTCTGTGTGGTTATACAGGTAGTTGTGCGTGGTATCAACAATGAGCAAATCCAAGTGATGAGTTTGCCCTAAACACCCATGTCTTGAAGGGAATATAACGCATGCGAATACATTGCATGCCATTACAACGAGGTCATTAAGACCGCGTTGTTAGAACGCATACCATTACATCGCAAGTTATTACTACGACTTGCTTTAGGAGGTGCGCTGGACTTAGGAATAGTATTATTTACTATTCCTGCTCCAGTTTGTGCAACCGCAGGGAAGGTGTTGGATTCTAAATCCAACACCTGTGCGCCCCATACAGCAAGTCGTAGTAATGACTTGCGATGTAATTGTATGCATGGTAACAACGCAGTTGTTGTAATGACTGCGTTGTAATGGTACTGCATTGTAAACGCTGTTTCCCATCTTTAACACATGTGTTTCAGGTACTCAAGGAAACCCAGACCTTATAGGCAGCTGCCCCCAAACCAGCATCTTCCAAAAAGCATCCACGAGCTATCTCCCGTTTGTAGCTCACAATTCAGCCATTCTCAAACAGGTCTACTATTTCATGTGGCATATCATTCTCACCTCTCAGAAATAATGGCATTATTGGGCTACTCCCAGAACACCAGGGAATCAGCTGCTGCATATAACTATACTCACCCACTTCTCTTTTAGTTGCCTGTCCCCATATATCTAGTAGAGTCTGTAACAGTATAACTGTCTGTATCTTGTAAAGGAATAAAGGCAATTCCATTAGTGTCCATTGTCAAACGAAGAGCGCCAACATCCCTGCCACTCTAACAGTGATCCCTTCTGGAACCACTGCACTATATACTGATTACAAGTTGCACAATAGTAGGTCTTGAAATTTGGTCCCTGTAACCATCCACTAATCGATTGTGGCATCAGTACCTACCAACTTATCAATTTCCTCACTGTCAACAATTGGAGCAATTAATCTAGTTTGCGGAAGATTCCGGTATACGCATTGGCATGTGATGCAATACATGTAGTACTCAAGGTAGTATGATAATTTTCCTAATTGCAATACGCACCATTAAGGACATAAGGAACCTCAGCCACTTGTGCACACTTCGCTCAAGGAATGCCAGTAAATTTCCCACATTAGATTCATATGTTTCATTGCGATCTGAGCTTAAATGCACTCCTAGGTACCTCACTGGTGTCATCTGGATCCTAATGTTTGGTAGGTGTGCCTCCCCTGCTACAGACACTTGCATGGTATTCAACACTGATTTGTCGGCATTTAGCCAGAACCCTTAGTGCTCCCCAACCACGCTAATGTACGGTATACAGCCGGCCAAGTGGTCAATGGGCTTTTCAATGTTAACAGTATGTCGTCAGCATATAATGAGATGATTTCCCACTTACTGCCCACCATTATCTGTGTGACATATACATGTAATTTTCACCAGTGGCTCTAGATCGCAAATATCAGTGGAGAGCGAGGTGACACCCCCGTCAAGTCCCTCTCTCTATCGACCAACTGTTCAATACTCTGTTACCTATTTCCACACGTGCCTTGCTTGCAGAAAAAAGAAGCTTTATCCATCATAAGTGTTCTGCCCCTAAGGTGTAGTGTTGGAGTGTGTGGTGCATACATTCTCAGTTAACAGTATCAAGAGCCTTGTAGGCATCTAGACTAGCAACTGCACTTGGTTCCTCTCTTTGCAAAGCCTGTTCCATAATCACCAGCATTTGACTTTAACTAATTTTGTATCCCCTTGACAATCCAGGATTTTGCCATTACTTCCATTTTGTTAGTGCTGGTATTGCTCCTGTCTCACAAACCATTCATGATGCAGTGTTTCTGTTTTGTTTGTGGATCAAACTTCTTTCTCTCATACTTAGGAACAATATTCCCTATTACCATCAAAACCCTGTACTACCCTTAAGCTCCCCACCTATGGTCCCACCCCAACATGGCCTCCACAATTGACAGATGTAGTGTCGATCCCTCCCCCCTAAACTACAATTAAACTTTGCCCACCTAGTGCGTACCTCCCATGCACTCCGGCATTGGGACATCCCAGTAGCTGCACCACCAGTTTTTGCATACATTTTGGAAATCATCATCATCATTGCTCCCACCTCAGTCTTACATATATAAATGTCGGCACCCACCCACCATGATAAACTGCAAAGCATCCTCAGCATGGTCAAAAAATGTCTCTTTCCCTGCAAATCTACTCTGAGTCTTGCAGGGAATTACAATGCGTAAGTCAGACCACCATCCCGTAGTTTCCTTTTTACCTCCTAAAACGATCTCCTTTTGTTTTGTGTCACTACGCCATAGTCTGTATAGAAAGAAATACAGTTCCCATTGAATTCCAAATCCCCTGATGCAGAGCCACCGCTAGGCTGTTCATCTTGTCTTCATATTTTAGTAGTCTTGCAATAAGCATCCATGGTGGGGCATCCGGCTTCAGTCCCCTCCCCAGAGTTCTGTGTGCTCTATCAACTTGCAAACTCTCTTTTCCTCCCACCCCGGGCAGAACTGTTGGCAACAAGGTCTCCACAAATTGTTTCACAAGCGTGGATTTTGTCCCCTCCAGAAGATCCAGCATGAGCACATTATTGCATTGTGACCTGTCCTCCAAGTCCGCCAACTTGGTATCCTGCAATTGTAGGTTTTTTTCCTGGCCCGCCGGCCAATTGGAACAGGTCCCCAATATTTTCTCTGCACAGACACCACTTGTGCCCAGATCCTCAACGCCCTTCTTCATTTTATCCATGTCTTTGCTCAGCAACGCGAATGAGATAGATACCCTATCAATCCATTATGTTATGGCTTTATTACCTTCCAGTATCAGGTTCGTGATTTCCATTATTGATGGAGGTGTACCTCACCCATGACCAACTCCTGATTCCTGTTTGCATTCTGAGCCATCCTAGTTAGGCCCTCCTCTATTGAGTAGCATGATTTGGGGGAAGTGCTCAGAACCCCTTGGGTTTGGGTGGCATTTGTGTCAATGATGCTTTTTGTACATTTTCGGGGCACAAACACTCTGTAATAGTTCTCTCATCAAGTCCCCTGACTACATCTTTTTTGATTGTGCTATGCTGTGTCCTGCTCCTGGGCACCCTCTGGAAGTAGGTTTTACGGTGTCTCCTTCGCTTTGCAGTCTAGTGCGTAAAGCATTATGGGATTCATAATTGTGACGGTATAGCTCCCTCACCACTTCCGAATTATGTTTTATACTCAATCCAATGTTATTCTCCCCATCAGTCTTACACATTTAAATGTCTGCACCCCCAACTATGAACCGAAAACCTGTGAGTTTTTATCAGAGTTTTGCTCCATTCTGCTGGCAAGTTGCTCTTGACAAACTACAAAGCATCCTCCGCATGGTCAAAAAATGTCTCTTTCCCTGCAAATCTACTCGGAGTCTTGCAGGGAGTAACATTGCATAAGTCAGACCACCATCCCTTAGTTTCTTCTTTTGTGTCACTACGCCATAGTCTGTACAGAAAGAAATCCAGTTCCCATTGACTTCCAAATCCCCTGTTTTCTAGCCACCACTATGATGCTCATCTTGTCTTTCTATCTTAGTAGTCTTGCAATGAGCATGCATGGTGGTGCACCCGGCTTGAGTCCCCCCCAAGAGTTCTGTGTGCTCTATCAACTTGCAAACTCTCTTTTCCTCCCACCCTGGGCAGAACTATTGGCAACCAGGTCTCCAGAAATTGTTTCACATGTGTGGATTCTGTCCCCTTCAAATGACGCAGCATGAGCACATTATTGCATTGTGACCCGTCCTCCAAGTCTGCCAGCTTGGCTTCCTGCAATTGTAGGAGTTTTTCCTGGTCCGCTATCCAGCTGGTACAGGTCCCCAATATTTTTTCTGCACAGTGACTACTTGTGCCCAGATCCTTAATGCGCTCCTTCATTTTATCCATGACTTTGCTCAGCAACGCGAATAAGATAGCTACCCCATCAATCTTTTATGTTATGGCTTTATTACCTTCCAGTATCAGGCTCTTGATGTGCATAATTGATGGAGTTCTACCTCAACCATGACCAGCTCCTCCTTCGGGTTTGCATTCTGAGCCATCCTGATTTGGGGGAAGTGCTCAGATCCCCTTGGGTTTGGGTGGCATTTGTGTCAATTATGCTCTCTGTAAAATTTCGGGGCGCAATCACTCTGCAATAGTTCACTCGTCAATTCACCTGACTACATCTTTTTGATTGTTCTAAGCTGCGTCCTGCACCTGGGCACCCGATGTAGGGAGTAAATACAGTATCTCCTTCGCTGTGCGGTCTGGTGCGCGAAGAAGCCCCTAAGAATCGTGCCTTTTGTTTGGTAAGGGTATCCTAGAATACAGGCGGAATTAAATGTTCACAGTTCTCTCGTCTGCTGTTTGCTTTAAAAGTGTGTTGTACCTATGGTATATTTGGATGCCTAGGCATTCAGGCTTCTTTATCTGTCCTCAATACCCATCTAAACTGCTCCAAAGGAGCCGGCACTATCATGTATGCTTGAGAGTTCGATAATTCTGTGGCCCAGTCACTGCCTATGATCATCCCAAATGCGACTTAGTATTGCTGTAAGGTGCCCTTAAATACTGCTCCTTGCAGGTCCTGTTGTTCATGAATCGAGCCTGCAGCGCCTTGTGATTAGGGACACAGCTGCTCTTTCTCACACACAATTCAACTGGGCTTCTACAGGATAGCATATTGCTGCTATTCTGACCCCAGATAGTATAGTCCCTTGTCTGTTATTATGCTCTCAATCTCCTCCCTGGTATTAGAGTTCTCCTCTTCACAGAAGTTGGACATTCATCAGTAAATACTGCTTGTGTTAATTGCTTGCTCGCAACAATTTTATTTACATTTCTTCACCTGCAACAAGGCTCTGTCACACTTCCCATTCTCCCTGCCTTCAGTCACACACTGGGTATACATCTGTTGAATCCAGCTGCCTTGACCAGATCGCTTAAATAATCAAAAATGTGTGCCTTCTTAAGGCAGGTGTAAAGTTCGAGAAAGGTTTTCTGGTCCAGAGTTCCAGTTGCTGTGGCAGTGCAGGCTGTTCCTCCAGGGCAGAAGTGACCCCACCAGTGCATGTCCTGAAGACATCTCCTGTCAGAAGAGGTAACCTCTGGCCCTCTGTTCCTGCCACTGAGGTGACATACATCTGCTACTCCTTGGTCTTCTCTGGGACCTCCGTACCGTGCGTTTTGGGAAAGTTCCCCCAGAAACCAGGATTTTTGGGGGCACTGGTTGGCCTTCCCACCAGGCTCATTTCTCAGCTGTGGGAGTTTACTGCCAAGGATACGGTCTATGGGCAAGCAGAGACACACAGCTAACTTTCCCCCTTCACACTACGGAGACGATAGCCATGAGGGAGTCACTCTCCCCTCATTGAAATTCCTCACCCTACAGAACTCTCCCTGCAGTTATTATTCTGTGGAGGCCAGCCTTTCCACTAGCAGGGTCTGGCTTGCACAGATATCCCATGGAGCAATGAAATGGATCTCATTTATTGTGACCCTCTGGAAATACTTGGGATCACCAGCTTACCTGAGGGTTCCACCGCTGAACAAAGGGAAACAAGAGCATGCCCTTGCTGGAAAACAACTCCCTCTAGTACTGCCATAGCCACCTCTATAGAGTGTCTACTTGTGAGTGCCTTACTGGGGCACAAGGCATCTCCCTTCCTATGCCAAGGTTGATGACAGTGAAAGTGCTTGCCCCATAGGGGTCATACTTTCCTGCTCCCTGACTGGAACACTCTCCCCTTGTCAGAAGGTTTGGGCTCCGATGTGCTCTCGCTTTTTCAACACACTTTTTTTGCCCTTCCAAATTTCTCACCACCTTTTACCTCTTTCATTTTATTTGTAAATTAAATCACCCTCTTCAATGCCTAACAAACACCTTCTTCAATGTTAGTATGAGTTTTGGTTTGTGAAATCTTTCTCAAATACTTACCCCACTCAATTTCTTTACCACTTTCACTATCAAATACATTTTCCAAAGTCACATTATAATTAGTCAGTTATGGGGGAAAGAAACTCCTCAAAATAAAAGATAGCTACAAAGACGTTACAAGAAAGTGAGTAAAAAATTATTCTTGGATATAGTTAGGTCCTTGACTAGCTGATGCAAAAGGTATATACATAGCAACCATTAGCCTTCATAATTTCAATGTATTCTTTTATAATTTTAGTAAGCGCATTATCTCTAAAACCACTAACTAAAACCACTAACTAAATGCTTTTCATGTAAAGGTACTACTTGCTAAGTTTCTTAAAGAATAAATCTAATTACAGTCTCACTAGTTATTTGATCTGAAACTTTTCCCATAGGCCAACTAAAACGAATAGTCACTGTTAATAGCACCATCCCTACAATGTAACAGTATCTGCTGTTTCCTGACTTCAGGTTAGAGACTAAAAAAAGAAAAGAAATCTAAATTCAAAATCAGCTTCATCAAAATGCAGCAATCTTAGTATATTTTCTTTTTCTTTTTCGGTTATTTCAGTATTTAAGGAGAATTCGCCTGTCTCAATAAAATGATTTTCATAAAAATTCAAGAGCATATTCACAAGCCCCTATCGCCACAGAAACATAACTTTTTACGACGTTCCTGTGGCGATAGGGGCTTTGCCTTATTTACAAGTCGGCGTTAAGCTACTTAACATGGCCTAAATCCACCTTGTAAATAAGGCACCCTTTCACACTATACTTACGGGCTGGTTACAATTTCATCCGGAAAGAGATTTGGATGTATTTGGATGCTTCCGGATACAATTCGGTTGGACTCCCATTGACTTTAATGGAAGCCTGTGTCCGAAGGACAACACAAGCTCCCATTGAAGTAAGGAGTGGCTGGGGAAGACCTTGCACCCTGTGGCAGGCACCCATGGTGCCTACCACACTATGCATCGTTGGAAAAGAGGGGTCCCTTGGTTACCCCCACGGGCCTGATTTGGAGGGCCCTGGGGGAAGGGAGGCCTGCTACGGGCCCCCAAATACAGATTTTGGCAGCCAATTTTTTCCAGAGAAACCGATACGGAATGGCTGTCTCAATCAGTCATCGTAATCGCTCACTTGGGAAACGAGTCCATAGGGCTGTACAATTAGACTATGAAAGACTCGACCTATGAGAATGCCTTTTGGAACCGATTTGGACAGCCCTACAGGTTTACGGGCATCGTAATCAGTCGTTGGGAACTGTGTACGATTCGGTCGGCGACAAGCCCTTCCGAACGGGGTCGTAATCGACCCCTTAGCGTGAAAGGGGTGGGCAATGGGTGCTGCGGTGGGTGTTCCGGAGCAACACCCATTGATTTTGATGCTGCCCCATATTTACACGGGTGGTGTAAATATGTGTCAGCTCCAAAATTAAGACCATGGGAAAACGAGGAGAAATGCTTCATTTCTCCTCGTATATGCTGTTTCTATGTGTGCTGCATCGTGAAGTTCTTTTTCTTGGTAATTCTTTCCATATTTTCCTTTCTCAAGACCTTGATTCAAACTTGAGCTTGCACTTACCTCAGAATCTCTTTCATTAGCCTTTCTTAAAGTGAATTTTTCATTTTCCAGAAGGTGTCTTTTAGATTCTGACGTTAAATTGCAACTTGCAACTGCTTTGATTAGAGACTCCCTGTTGTTACTGTCACTCATGTTTTTTGCTTTTTCATTGCAGCAGCCCTTCACTCTGACCACTTTGTAACTGGATTTCAGGAGTTTCTGGCTATCTGGACATTTGCTCTCCTGAAACTGCTCTCTTTCACTTTCTTCTTTATCTTTACGACTTTCTGTTTGATCTTCATCCTGTAAAGCAAAATCTTCACTTCATTTGAATATATGCTATGACCTTGGGCAGCAGACTGTGCACTGGTAACATATGTTCTTGTCTCATCCACTGTTTAAGCTACTGTCAGTCTCTTTCTATGAGCAGTGTGGTTTCATTGAGGCACTCCCGCACATTTGACTGCACTGTTCATTGAGGCAGCTTCTGTGGAGGAGATTTTGAATGAACACCCAGTCACTCCCAATCAAACCATAGCAGGGTTTAACTTGGTAGTCTTCTGTGGCTGCAATCACCTAATAATGATGATAACTGATGATGTCATCAGTTATAGATACTAATGCAAAAAGGTATATGTGCAAGTCTCCTTGCTCTGCCCATGATTACTTCATGGAGTAATCTTCCAGTATTTCGGTTCAGAGGATTCATTAGCACAAAGGGAAAGTGCCTCTGGTCACTTTAATCCTGTTAAAAGCACAAGCATTTACCAGTTTATTCTTGAGAGTGTTATTAGTTTGCTCCATTAAACCTGGGAATTGTGATCAATAGCTACAATGGAATCTTTGCTTGATCTTAAAAGCTGCACAGATTATTTGTAACACTTCCTTTCTGAAGTATTTGTCAGTTTAAATAGACGTTGGGAGGCCAAACTGTTATGCCTAGCAATGCTTGTTTCGGTGAGCTGAATATTCTCTGTGGTTGTCATGAGAATCTGATGTCAATGAATTCTACTCTGTGACAGTTGGGACCTCTGTTGCACTGGAAGTGAGGAGCGGTGGCTCGTTGAACCTACAATAAAGCTTGCTTCTTACTAACAAGTCTTTGGTCAACCCATTTATTCCAATAGGGTTATAACATAATTTTTGGCGACGAGTGGGCGAGCCATCGCAACAGTGAAGCAAAGGCGAAGTGCCTCACAGAATCGGTGCAGTGTCACGCGAAAAAGAGCATATTGAGAAAGAAAAGACGACTTGCTGCAGTGCTGCTGTGTCACACGTGGAAATGGGAAATCATCCTTAATGTGCAGCCGAAGGATGATGTGAAAAGACGTTTTGGCAAGGTCGCGAAATCGAAGAAACTACCGCCCCTGTCCTGAGGGTTTGGAAAGAGATTTCACGCTCAGGGGGATGTCTATGCGGCAAAAGAAGACAACCTAGGCATTAACACGAGTTCGTGCTGATGAAAGCCAAGAAGGAGTAAGGAGTACCTGCTCACGAAGAGTTGGTGCCGATCGGGCAGTCAAGGTGGTGTTACAGCATCAGGAGTTGTTTCCCCGGCGAGCGCAGTGGTGGAATGATGATGCATTAGAACAGTGCGTACCGTATTGGTGGAAGCTTGGTGGGGCAGCAGCCGATCACGTCTGCAGACGTCTCCACAGCAACGCAGCTTTTAGTGGCGTCAGCACGTCGGCTTCCGAGTGAGGAAGTGAAATCCTCTGTGTGGTTTCGATCCTGGAAGAGAATTCATTTACAACGCCGTCACGAACAGATCACGGTTGTGGAAGTTTTTCCTGTCATATGTGGTGCGTGTCGAGCTGTCTACTAGCAAAGACTCTGGTATTTTTGTTCTTTCCATTTTTATTGTCTTCCTGTTCGTGGGTACTCTAACTCTTACAGCGTGTTGATCCATCGAGGAAACTCTAATTTTTACAGCGAGTTGATCCATCGATAAGACTCCGGTGACGGCTTAACATTTGACCTGTATGAGGGGTCTTTGCCTCTGTTGTGGCCATAGTGACTTTGCGACATTCAATCTGGAAAATTGGTTGTGATGATGCCGTCATATATATATTTTTTTGGGGGGGTTCTGAATGGTGAAGTGACATGCTATGTTTAATACTTTGTTAGTGTTGGTCACTATATTTACAGGGAATTGTGTGGGGGTGGTGTTGGTGGTTCAGAAATAGCCATCTGGTCATAAATAGCATTGGGTAGCAAGGAAAATTTGAGGACCTCATTATGCAAGCTGTAAATCCGCCTCCTCCATTCCTAGAAAGTCCTGGCACACCACCAATACAGTGGAGGCAATGGTTTGACGCTTTTGAGACATATATTGGGGCGATTGGAGCTTCGCGTTATAGAGCGGAAAGGAAGAAGTTTCTGCTCTTAAATTCACTAGGTTTTGAGGGAAGAGAAGTTTATAAACATCTTCCTGTGTTAGTATTAGCTGAGGGCGAGGTTATTGATGAATATCAAGAAGCAGTGAAGAAATTAGTTATTAAGTTTGATGTTCAGCCCAGTTTGGTTGTGTTAAGACACAAATTCTTCAAAAGAGCACAGTTGCAAGGAGAAAACATTGACACGTATCTGAGTGCATTGAGAAAATTGTGTGCGGAGTGTGATTTTGGTGAATACAGAGACCAGTTGGTTAGAGATCAATTTATTGCACATTGTGTAGATAGACAAATACAACAAAAATTACTCCCTATGGGGAACCCTAGTCTGGAGGAAATAATAAAAGTGGCGAAGAGTGTGGAGTTGGCACAGAATTCTATCAAGGAGTTAAATATTGTTTCTGGTCCAAAAGATTCTGTAAATGTTGTAGCAACTACGAGTGCTGTGGGAAATTCGGTTAGAAAAGTTAAAACTCAAGAGAAGGGATTTTTCAAGAAACAAACATGTGCTACCGATGTGGGTATCCTCCGCATGGCAAGGACAACAGATTTTGTCCTGGGAGAAATCCAAAGTGTCATAAGTGTGGCAGATTGGGGCATTTGGCTAAGGTGTGTCAGTCAAATTTTCTAAAAAATGAGAAAGTGAATAGTGTAGTCAAAGATGAGTGTCTGAGTGAGAATGATATAGTGCAAGAGTTTCAAGATATGATTGTGACGGTTACTGATGAGAGTATTGTTTCTGGGGATCCGGCAGATTGTGTTGATCCATATGAGGACATAAAAGTTGGTGAAGTGACTTTGAAGTTATTGGTGGATTCAGGGGCACGTATCACTATGATTACATATGATCTGTTTAGAAAATCTTGGGGTGAGAGACCGCTGTTTCCACCAGATAGAGCACCTGTATCCTATGAAGGACGCAAGATAGATTTGGAGGGATTCATTGAGGATGTGCTGGAGTTTAATGGTCATAGAATCCAGGGTAAAATCTATGTGGCTGTGCGTGGTTTAAACATCCTTGGGTGGTTTCACCAAGGCCTGTTTGGTATGGTTTTGAAACCAGGAACGAGTGAACAGGTGTTGGTTGTGCAGGATTTTGTGGGATCTGACGGTTTGGAATGTGAATTTCCGGGTGTATTCTCTGATTCTCTTGGAAAAATTAAAGGCTTCAAGCATAAAATTAAGATTAAGAATGATGCTATTCCATTCAAGCACAAGGTGAGGTCAGTACCATTCAGTCTTAGAGCTGATCTTAAGGCAGAGTTGGACAGATTGGAAAAATCTGGTATTATAGAGCCAGTAGAATCTAGCTTATGGCTTAGTCCGTTGGTGGTCGCACGTAAACGCAATGGTGAGATTCGTTTATGTGTAGATTTGAGGAGTCTCAACAAGGAAATTTGGGTGGATGCACATCCCCTACCTAAAATTGGAGATTTATTAGAGGAACTGAGAGGGGCTGAATGGTTCTCGAAAATTGACCTAGCGTCGGCATACCATCAGGTGTTGTTGGATGTGGACTCTCGGCATTACACGGCGTTTAATTCACCCTTTGGGTCATTTCAATATTGTAGAATGCCTTTTGGGCTAGCTTCTGCAGCGTCTGTTTTCCAAAGGGTTATGCAGTCTGTGTTGCAGGATGTGAAAGGAGTGGTAATTTTCCAAGATGATGTGCTGATATTCAGCAAGCATTTGGATGAACACGACAAGGTCCTTAGATCTGTCCTAAGCGTTTTTGAAGAAAAAGGGATTGTTGTTAAAAAGAGCAAATGTGAATTCTGGAAGAAGGAGATAGAGTTTTTAGGACACTTGGTCTCTGGTGTGGGCGTGAGTCCGAGGCCTGGGTTGGTTAAAGCAGTTGTGGAGTGTCCTTGTCCCAAGAACAAGGACGAGTTGCGCTCGTTCTTGGGATTATGTGAATTTTATTCACGCTTTATTCTGGGGTATGCTAGTAAAATGAAAGCGTTATCCAATATGTTGAGATCGAATGTCTCGTTTGTGTGGGATGATCTATGTCAAGAAACTTTTGAGTTAGTCAAGGCTGAAATGACGAATGCGAAGTCTTTGAGGGCATATGATCCAATGGTACCTTGTATCATTACGGTGGATGCCAGCAACTATGGTTTGGGGGTGGTTCATACGCAAGTTATGGGTAAAGATGAGGTCACTATCAGTTATGCTTCCAGGCTACTAAGGGATGCTGAGGTCAATTATTCCGTGATAGAGAAGGAACTGTTAGCATGCTTTTGGGCATGTGAGAAGTTTAGGACGTATATAGGGGGCAGGAAATTCCAAATTCACACTGACCATAAACCGTTGGTTTATATTTTAGGGGGTGAGCGGGTTAAATATGCTACTCCTAGGATTGCGCGGCTGACCACAAAGTTGTTACAGTATAACTTTGTCACAAAACATATACCTGGAAAACAAAATGTCAGGGCCGACATGCTGTCTAGACTACCGTTGGGTGATGATGACCCTTTAGATTTGGATGAGGACAAAGAGGATTGTTTTATTGCAGTGGTTGATGCAGTGGATAACAAGGCTTGCAGTGAGATGGAATGGAGTGTGGCGGTGAAAGATGATCGGTGTCTGGACAGGGTGAAAGAGTTCATTGTAAAGGGATGGCCACGAGAAAAATGTGTGAGCCAGGAAATTCAACCCTTTTGGAAAATCTCTGAGGAGCTGTCTATTGAAGATGGTGTGATTATGAGGGATGGTAGGTGTGTACCTCCTTCTGGCATTCGTTCCAAGCTTATTGATTGTGCGCATGACAGCCATCTGGGGGCAACCATGACGAAAAGCGCCTTAGGTTACATTATTGGTGGCCTTCTATGGATAAGGACATTGAAGAAAGTGTTAAGCTGTGTGGTGTGTGTAGTGGTGCGGAGAAGAAGCTGAGGGTTGTTACTCCTCCACTTCAACCTATTGCTTATCCCATGAAACCGTGGTTGAAAGTGGGAATTGATCTTGTTGGTCCCTTCAATTTTCTTCCTTATAATCTTCGTTTTGCTTTTGTTTTAATGGATTTCCATAGTAAGTGGCCGGAGGTAAAGTTTTGTGCTTTACCCACGTCTAAAAATGCTATCTTGTTCCTCAAAGAAATATTCATGAGGTAAGGTTTTCCGGAAGCCATTGTGTCTGACAATGGTGTGCAATTTGTAAGTCAGGACATGGAAGATTTTTTGAAGGAGTCGGGGGTGAAACATTTGAAGAGTTCAGTCGGACATCCCCAAACCAATGGGTTGGTGGAAAGAATGAACAGGGTTGTGGGGGATTGTATCAAATGGGTAAAACAAAATTGTCTTGATATTGAAGGTGCGGTTAGAGCTATGTTGTGGTTCTATCGCACGACACCTCACTCTCTTACAAAAATTGCACCATTTGTGGCTCGTTGAACCTACAATAAAGCTTGCTTATTACTAACAAGTCTTTGGTCAACCCATTTAATCCAATAGGGTTATAACATTATTTGTAACACTTCCTTTCTGAAGTATTTGTCAGTATAAATAGACGTTGGGAGGCCAAACCTCGGTATAATTCCACCAGCAACAACTTGGCAACTATAGGCTATCTGCTCTCCTAGTGGAAAATTATTTGACTCATTTTGAGAACAGGCAAACTACTACAAAGGTATACTTCAGGCCATTGTGATGTGGCATCTCAATAAAGTCTGCCTGTAATCTCTTAAACTGGCCCTCTGATTTGCGAATGTGATTCATAATTAAGGGTGGGCAGGGAACTCTGCTCTGTCAGCAGAGTTTGCTGGGAGCTTAGAGTTCTGCAAAAAACTCTGATTCCCCTGGGTGGCGGAGTTTGCCCCTCTGCTCACCCCTAGTGCATGGAAGCAGGCCATTACACATTGTGAATGAAGGCTTTCCAGTAGCCAGCCAAAAGGTGGTAATGCAAGAGCAGTGTTGTCTGGTGCTACTGCTCAAATCACCCTAAGCTACTTTTTAGATAATTATTTGTATTGCTCCTAAATGTAGTTCCACAGGTTTTGCTGACTATGTCTGAGATGAATCTACAGTCCTCTTGATGCACTGGTACTGACCAGCCATCCATTCAGGTAAATCTGGGCAGGTGTTAAGCTCATATTTCTCTCATATCGAAAGTGAAAATTCTGGTACAAAGTTTGTTTCGACATCCACGAGTCACGTTACCGTCACCCACCATGTCGGCTGGTCTAGGTGTTGCTCTGCATGATGGACCCGGGTGCTGCCACCCCTCCTGATACCACTTCGGTTTAGGACTCCTGTGACAATGCTAAGCTTCATAATGGCCTGCAACTCCCACTGTATCTCACTATTGTTGGGACGTAGGCCAGAGTTTCCAATATGATAGAGTGTACAGTGTCAGTGATGCCTCACGTTAGCACTGGGGGGGAGCCAAACTCAGCTGGGTTCCACAGAGTTTTTATGCAAATCTGCAGAATTCCACATAGTGCAACTCCGCGAACTCAGCCCACTGCTATTCATAAGGGTACCAGTTTTCTTATCCTTATTCTTTAAATGGCAAACTAGATAGCTATTACATACATCTTCAGCTGCATGCCAAAATCTTGTATTTTCCCAAGTATGTTTTTGAACAAATTAACCAAACTATCTCTTCCTGCATGAGTTTGTTCGTGCAAATATTTCCACACGGTGGCAACATCAAGTTCAGCAAAATATATTTCTGCACCACATTCGCAGATAAACCTTGAAAAATGTTTGTGACCCTAAATTTTCCAATTTCATTTTCTCATTTTCAGGAGCATCTTCCTGCATATATCTTAACTCGTAAAGAGGACTCTGCAGCAAATTCAAAATAGAAAGAGTTTACAATATTTGAGCCTTTTAGACCTATACAAGTTTCATTTGTATTTGCTTGAATAACTCGCTCTTCCTGCAAGGCACAATATATAATCATTGTGTGAAGCTGGCCTAGTATATGATGTCCACTAATGTAAGTGGGCACCTTGCACCAGTCCAGACATCCCTTATGGTGATTTAAGAGGTCTCAGACAATCTTAGAAAGCTATCCAAGTGGTAGCAGTGGAGAGAAGCCTTCAGGCTTAGTCTTGAAGTAGTGTAAAGCACCTTGTTTTACCAGAAGGGAATCTTATAGTGTAGATTAAATGAACGTGAACCACACAAGGAATTTATAAAAATATGTGTTTATCATATGATACTCTCTAGTACGTTCCAGTATCTCCCACACGGAGATATACACAAAGCACACAATACTATAGCAAAGAAATCACAGTAAATAGCACTAATACACAGCAGGCCCAGGAGGAGACTAAACCATGTGCTAAAAAAGTGGTATAAGAACCACGACTTGAGTCAGGGCAATGTCAAGAGGACGTAGAATGGCTGGGACCCCAAGGAACCACCCAAGGTGAGTAGATAGGGACCTAACGGAGAGTGTGTGCAGTGTGAGTACACAAACGTGTGTTCCGCACAAGTCTATGTGCAAGTCGCAGTTGGATTTTCATAGATTAAGGACTCTTCCCAGTGGACCCTGAAGAAACCCTGTGGAAGACAGAAGGTTGGAGAGTCTCCCCACCCATGGATACTGGGGTTCCCAAGTTACCTATCCCAGGGAAGCCGGTGCAGAGGTGTGAAGTGGCATTGGAAACCAGATCGAACCCAATGGGGCACTTCAAGAAAGTGCCGTTGCTAAAAGTGGAGAAAGCGTCTGTGGGAATCCAAACATGGATTCTTGATGAAGAGTACCTGAAATTAGAAGAGACAGAGTCTGGGTCACTTGAGAGTGACTAGAGGCTCGGTAGACGAATGCCCACCGATGTCGGGTGCTACAGGATAGATGTCGATGATCTTGACTCTGCAGCTGTGGGGATCAGTCGATGCTGAGGATGACCAGGAGCTGGATAGGAGCAGTCCCACAAAGGATGTCGAGTGCTAGGGGTTGGTGTCTGGCGGGAGCACCAACGAGCCTTGGCAAAAGCAACCCATGCAGGAAGTCAAGAAGTTGCAGGAAAAGGACCAGCAAGGTCCAGGATATTTACTACATGCAGAGGAGTCAGGGAAAGCCTGGAGAAATCAGGGGAGCACATAGAAGTTATAGTTGACCCTCCACAGGACCCACAGGTGAAAGACACTGGAGTCGCAGAAGGACCTGGGGCAGATTTACAAAACAACAGGCCACAGAGCACACGGTGTGATGTGACTGAAGGTCTTTGCAGGAAAAGTTGCCAGAGGTTGGGGCTACTTGAATCCCAATGCACTTGCTGCAGAATTGCCAACAAGTATTTGCACTTGCTAAAGTGTGCGGTGCACAGGGGTTCAGGTATTGCGGCCCCCACGAGGGATTCTGACCTCAAACTGGGTGAAAGGGCAGCTCAGGCCTTGAGCGACGTAGAAACCTATCTCCTGTGTTGTTGAACCCTTTGGAGTCCGTAGGAGCTCGGGATCAGCAGACTGGTCAGCAGTGTTGCGGTGCCTCTGAATGCAGGGGAGTGACTCCTTCACTCCAAGGGAGATTATCTTCAGGTGTCTTGGATGCCCTATACGGATCCTGTATGGTGCATGGAAACACATGAGGCAGCAGACTGAGAGGGAGATGAAATCAGGCCCAAACGATTACCGGTGTGGGGGTATGATTCCAACATGTTTGACACCAAACACAATACGGTTTGTTGCAGCCATTTTATAGATGGTCATCGTGCAGTCACATAGTGCCCCTCTACATTAGTATATGGCTGTTTCACTGGCAGCCTGGGAGAATGGACTCCATAGGCTGCAGGGGTGTCCTGCTCATGAAGGGCACCCTCTCACTTAGAGATAAGCACCCTGCCCTCAGGATTGTAAAGGCCTGCTAGAGGGGTGACCTTTAGGGTTTAAGTGCAGTGACCCTTAGATATAGTAAACCTTTATCTTAAGTAAGTGGTGCATGCACTAACTTTCACAGGCTGCAATGGCAGGCCTGTAGGTCCATTTTGAATGGTCTCTCATGGGTTGCACAATACATGCTGCAGCCCATGGGAGACCTCTGGGGTACCTATGTCCTAGGTACATGGGTACCATACACTAGTGCCTGACAAGGGTACCCCAGTATCCAATCTTGGATGTACCTAAGTACATAGCCTAACAGTTTAGGGAGACAGCAGATAGACTGGGGTCCTGGTTAGCAGGATCCCAGTCATACTAGTGAAAAACAGCATTACATCCAGCAAAAAGTTGAGGTAACCAGAAGAAGCAGATTCTACCTACCTACAGTCACTTAGTCAGCATATTTGTTACCTAATGCAAATAACCTTTTCCAGCTTAATGGCTCTGACAGTTTACAACTGCCACTTCCTTTTGATTTTGAATTTCAGTTAATAATTCTAATGTGTACATTCCATTTTTTATTGGAACACCTGGAGACGTCATGAATTCTCTCTATGAATACAGTTGCCCCAAATCATGAACAGCATCAAAACCATACTGGCTATCACTATAGATTGTCACATCAAAGTTTTCTGGCAAGCAGTAATCTCTTGTTAAGGCAATCAATTCTGCTACTTATGCGGATATCAAATCTAGTTAGGAGGATGCTTGTAATACCTCTGAAATTGAGGACACTGCGCAGGCAGCTCTCAGTCCTCCATATTGGTCAAATATTGGTTTAAGGAACAATTAAAAACAATGTCAAATCTGACAATTCTAATGGAACTTCTTTTTATGTCTGGCTTTGTTTTGTGCATAATTTGGTTACTTTAATGCAATCGTGGTCCAATGTGTCATCAATTTCACTATCCCTATCCTCACATTTGTCTGAAATTGAAATAGCAGTGTTGCTGGATTGAAAACATTATATGTTCGAATAGAAATATTTTCTGCTTCTGAGGATCACCTGCTCATATGGTCTCAACCTCCTATTTGTCCTGTATTGTGTTTTTTCTCTTGTTTTTAAAAGAATTTCAACTAAATGTGAGACCTAGACAATTAAATTGGCCCATCACAATTCCTTCACTCTGTTCATTAGCCAGACAAACTGCTGCAACTGATTTTAGACCTCTGGGAGGACGTATATGAACCCAATCCATTACTCCTGAAAAATATGCTACTAGGCGCATGAGTCCTCCATGTTTCTGTGTAAGGACTGAATGTGTACATACATCTTTTTTAAGTAGAACATCATATTGTAATCAGGCATCCTGAGTGCAAGCATACAACACAAACTCTCTTTCAATTTCTTAAATGCTTCAAGCCACATCATCATCAAATGGTACCAGATCTTGTACATCATTACAAGTTAGCCTTACTAAACCGTTGGCAACCAGGGAAAAGTTTGAGATCCATTGTCAACACAATACTCAATGATTCCAAGAAACAACCAAACCTCCCTCTGGGTGGTCAGTTTCAAAATTGCAGAAACGCATTCTTTTGACACTTGTCGCATGCCTTTTTCTATATGGTGTCATAGATAAATAACTTCCTTTTCAATATACTGCGTTTTCCTGGGGAGACTATATGTGCATTTTCAGTCTAGCGATTCAAAAATGCAGTGGTATCACATTTGCAAACGTCATTTGTCTTGGATGCTTGGATCAGGAGATAATCTATATCTTGGACTACAGTTGAGTTACAGGCAAGTGTACATTTTTCAAATCCTTCTTTAGGATTTGCAAGAAAATTGATGGACTCTCTATACCCTTGTGGGATCCTACAACACATGAGAACTTTATTCAAAAATGTAAATGCAAGAAGGAACCAAGAATCCTCATGTCATGGTATTGAAAAGAACACTTGCCACAAGTCAATGAATGTGCATCATTATGCCTCTGTTGGAATCTGAAACCAGATTTCTGTTGGTTTCGATACCCCTGACAACAAGGAACCACAATTTCATGTATTTTGTTGGTGTTCCACAATCTTTCATTTGACATTCAGATTTTTAATTCCCATTACGGGAGAATTGCAAGGACCACCAATTACTTGTCAAAAAAGTCCTAGCTCATTCATGTTCTCAATTTCTGGTTTCATTCCCTCTTCAGTCTCCATAGTTAGTTATAGTGTAGAAATTCTATACAAATTTCATCTGGTTTTACCTTAATTCACAATGGCTCTACTTCTTTGATCAACCCAATTTCTTTCACAGTGAAATTCCATACCTCTTCTCTAACTGAATGTTATAAAACTGGAGGTAAGCCTTCTCTTGTGGGTCCATTTCTAAAAGGGCGTCTTCAGACATTAATTTTTAAAATGGAATGCTCATCTTGCATTTCTAATGCAAACCATCTGGTCTGCAATAAATAAAGCAATTCATCTTGCAAAGAATATCCACTTTAAGCACATTTAATTGGCTTGAATCACACAATATAAACAGGAACATTTTTTAGGACAAGCTTAACATTTTGCTTATTATTGATCACCCCAACTTGGACTCCCAAACCTCCCCCCAAAAGGTGTAGTTTTGAGATTTCCTCTTTGCTTAATCTTCTCCAATTTTGGAAATTTATGTGTAAAGGTTTGCAATTCTGCCTTGGTCCAAGAGACAATGTACCAAATTCCCTTCATGTACCCCCCTTAAAGGAAACTGAGACTTTTGAATCACTTTCTAAATTTCTTGCCCCTCTTCAACTCATTGTCCTTCATTTTCCTATTATTCACTGTACCTTTTTTCCATTGATCTCAACATTTTTCCAAATCTTTCCAATCTTGAGTTTTCTCAATTACATCTATAATATGAGCGCTAAAAGTAATTGGACCCATGTTTTTAATTTCATTATGTTTTGTTTTACATTTTTAATTTGACTAATATCAACCTTTAATTCATCAGCCTATTCTTCCAATTCATCATGAACTTCATTAGTAAATCCGACTGCATCTTTATATATTTAATTTCATCGGTATTCAAATCAACATTTCCCTGCAATATCACTCCAAATTAACATTTTTGAATTCCAATGCAAATTTGTTTAGGCAGTGGCTTAACCACCACTGTTGTTTCAGGTATAATCTCTGCCTGGTTCTCTTTTGCCTTCATACTAGGCATTGTCATGGTTACTGACACTTCTGATGGAGCACTTGTTATAGCTCTAGTAAGAGCTTACACCACTGCAGTTTCTTACCCACCATGCCCTAAAACCCCAACAGTATTCTAGATCGGTTCTACTTGTCTATTCATATATGGAGGAGGTCTTGAAATCAACAGTTCATTAATTAATTTTTCATCATCATCCGATTCCTCATTCTCTTTTCATTCTCTTCTTTATCTTTAGCTTCGTCCTGTTATGTCCCCTTAACTATAGCTGGAAAGTTTTTAATACAGTCCATCACATCTTCTCTCCTCTCCACATTTTCCCTTTGTGATCCAGTTTGCCTTCCAACCAACTCCTGAATGACTTCTTTATACTCTTATCTTTCTTGTCCCCCACTTTCTTTGTTGCTAGGGATCCCATTTATTGAGTGCCTCAAACTGTGTATTTCCCGGCATTGGTACATACATAATTTGTCTCAGGAACTCTGAGGGGCATATTAGCAAGAACCTCGTTAAAATTATCGATGTTAGATGTGCAAGACATCTAACCTGGGCTTCTGTTGGAATTCTATAACGCTTATTAGCAAGCCCATTATCGCCGTTTTAGCGGCAGTTTCCTACCGCTAAAACGGCGATAATTTTAACGAGGTTCTTGCTAATATGCCCCTCTATTTTTTAAAGCCTCATCATGCTCTGTGAATTTGTTGCAATCAGGAATCGTGACACACATGCAATACCCGACCTCTGCCATCATTTGATATTCTGGCATGTGTCCTCTCTTATGTCCCTCTTTAGGTATCCTGTTTATTAAGTTTAGGTTTCATAAATACTACACTCATGTTTTATGCTCAACAAACTCAAATGAAACAAAAAAGTCAAACAAAGTCAAAATACCATAAGCAAAAATTTTAAAGGACAACCACCAATAGCAGTGCAACTTTGGCAGCAGAAAACCAATTAGAACATAATATCATATCTCACCTTTGTTTCGCAGCAGCGATAGGAAGGGCGCAAAGAAAGTTCCCAACTTTCTACCACCGCTAAGCCTGCCCTACATAGGTCAAAGCTAATAAGGTGGAATAGAGGAAGAGGGGATGGGAAGAGAAAGAACCCTGTGTGGGGCTTACTGGAGGTACCTGGTAGCCTAGTTGGCCCCTAAGGACCCTTAGAATCGAAGGAGACTTAATCCTCCAACCCAGAGCATGCCAGGAGGCACATTTGCAGAGTAGTGCAGGGAGGGAGCGGGGCCTCCGTCGATTTGCCAGTTACTGTTTTTTTTATTTTCAGAAAAGGGCTGTTTGGCCCCCTTCCCTTGAGCCTTTTGGGCCATGAGGACCCCATCCCCCGGGGCCTGAGCCATTTATAGAAAAATAAAAAGGGAGGGGGCCATGCGGCTACCCTCCTGAGACCGATTAGGGCCCAGGACCCCATCCCCCGGGGCTTGGCCATTTATGTTTAAAAAATATATATTTTAAGAGAGGGGGGCCACGTGGCTCCCTTCCCAGGCTGTTTTTGGCCCTGGGGACCCCATCCACCAGGGCTTGGCTTCATCTTGGGGTCTGTGGGGAGACCCCCAATGCCCCTGTGGTCCTTGCTGGTTCACCACCTCCTGCGGGAGCCGGCATTGCTTTTGTGCAAAGGGAGCTGCTAACATGCAGCTCCCTTTGCCAAAAGCAATACTGCTTCACATCATGGAAGCAAGAGCAGTTTTTCTGCTCTCACTTCCATGAAGCAAAGCAGATGTTTGTTATGGCAGTGTGGGAGCAGTGCTCCCACCCTGCCATAAGCCTCCGGCCCCAGGGACCAACACCTCCCCAGGGCTAATTTCATGAATGGAGGGGGCGAGTGGCCCCCCTTCTGGAGCCCTTGATGGCCCTGTGGAACACCACCCCCCAGGGCCGCTCCTGGATTGTCCTGGGGTGCCCACCCCTGGGACATTGCTGTTTGCTATGGCAGGGTGGGAGCATGGTTCCCTCCCTGTCATAGCAAACACAGCTTTGCTTCTTAGAAGCGAGAGCATGAAACCTGCTCTCGTTCCAAAGAAGCAAAGCAGAATTGCTTTTGGGCAAGGGGAGCTGCATGTTAGCAGCGCCCCTTGCCTAAAATCAATGCTGGCTCTCTCAGAAGGCGGCACCCAGCAGCAAACAGGACTTCAATCCCCACCAAGAGCGTGCCATGGAGTGTGTTTGCAGAGTGGTGGGCGAAGGTGGCATGGCCTGTTATGTGAAGTTAGCAATCCTGCTGTGTGGGACTTACTGGAGGAAATAGGAGGGGTAGTTGTCCCCAAGGAAGTCCTTGGGGGCCAACTACCCCTCTTGTTACCTCCAGTAAGTCCCACACAGTAGGGTTGCTGAGATGTCTTCAGAGGTCTCGCACCCTTTCTCCACCACTCTGCAAACACATCTCCTGGCAGGCTATGGGATGGGGGTTGAAGTCCATTTTACTCCTGAGGGACTTTGGGGGCCAATAAGCCCTCCTGGTATCTCCTGTAAGTCCTGCGCAGCAGAATTCCTGAGTGCTGGTCGGAGGCCCAGCACCCTTTCTCCACCACTCTGCAAACGTGACTACTAGTTAAAGAAGTATTTGCAATGTAATAGGTTTAGCATTTGCAAGAGTTAGAGCTATTGGCGTTGTAAATGTAAAAGTTTTTTGTTAATTTTTTTGGTGTAGAGTGAATGTACTTTGTGTGTAGTGGAATTATATGGTATGTTGTGCAGTGAAATTATGTGAATACAAAGTATGTGGTATTTAGTGTATAGCAATTATGTGGAGAGGGATTATGTATTTTGGAGAGTAATTATGTGGTATTGTAGTCTGTGTTGTGGAGTGGTAACCTCAGGTTTAGTCTTCCTCGTTTCCATAGAAGCTGAACTATAAACTCAATGAGACAAAAAAAGAAGGAACCACAGAGGAGCACTTCTGGACCTAGTCGGAGGTATGAGCAGGGCACTGGAGTTATGTGACTGTTTGGCTGCACCAATTTTCACATAATTAAACATTTTCCGCATTTGCCAACTATTCCATAATCTGCTGCCTAATCTGCAGATTTGAACAAAAAAAAGCCTTGTTTCTAGCTCAAATGGCTCAAATGTTCCCAGCTTCACATGTCACAGCGTGGTGGAAGGCCCTTTGCAATGCTGGAATGGTCACTTGTTACTTATTGCTAAATGTGGGTGTGAAATTGGTACTAATGGTACACAAAACTCTCTTCCTTCTGTGCCTCTCTTGCCTCTTTCTGTATTTCTCTTGCATCTTTCTGCACCTTTCTTCCTCTTTCTGCACCTCACTGTCTTCTTTCTGGACTTCACTTGCTTCTTTCTGCACTTCTCTTGTCTCTTTCTGCAATTCACTTACCTCTTTCAGCACCTCTGTTGCTTTTTCTGCACTTCTCTTGCTTCTTTCTACACCTCTCTTGCCTCTATCTGCTCCTCCCTTGCATCTTTGTGCATTTCTCTTGCTTGTTTCTGCACTTCCCTTGCCTCTTTCTGTACCTCTCTTGCCTATTTCTGCACCTCACGCCAATCTTTCCGCACCTATCTTGCCTCTTTCTACACTTCTTTGGCCTCTTTCTGCACTTCTCGAGTCTCTTTCTGTACCTCACTTGCTTCTTTTTGCATCTCTCTTGCCTCTTTCTGCACTTCCAATTCCTATTTCTGCAACTCTTCTGCTTCTTTCTGTACTTCTATTGCTTCTTTCTTCACCTTACTTGCCTCTTTCTGAACTGTACTTGCTTCTTTGTGCACCCCTCTTGCCTATTTTTACACCCCTTGTTTCCCTTTCTGCACCTCTCTTGTATCTTTCTTCACCCCTGTTCCCTTTTGCTGCACCTTTCCTGCATGATTCTGTACCTCACTTTCCTCTTTCTTTACCTCAGTTGCTTCTTTCTGCACTTCTCTTGCTCTTTCTGCACCATTCGTGCCTCTTTCAGCACCTGTGTTGCTTCTTTCTGTACTTCTGTTGCTTCCTACTTTATCCCTCTTGCCTCTTTATGTACCCCTTTTGCATCTTTGTGCACCGCTCCTTCCTCTTTCTGCACCTCTCTTGCCTCTTTCTGCAGATCTCTTGCCTCTTTCTGCACCTCTTTTGCTTCTTTCTGCATATCGCTTGCCTCTTGCTGTACCTCTCTTGCGTCTTTCTACACCTCTCTTGCCTCTTTCTGCACCTCTCTTGCCTCTTTGTGCATTTCTCTTGCCTGTTTGTGCACTTCCCTTGCCTCTTTCTGCACCTCACTCTCTTCGTTCTGCACCTCTCTTGCCTCTTTCTGCACTTCCCTTGCCTCTTTCTGCACTTCTCTTGCCTCTTTCTCTACCTATCTTGCCTCTTTCAGCACCTCTGTTGCTTCTTTCTGCACTTCTCTTGTCTCTTTCTGTACCTCTGACTTAGTGGTAGTGTTAATCCCCTGCCCTATTATGTACTAGGGCCTTACAGGATAGGTCATGCCAATCACAGGGGTACCCCAACCCATAGTGTACCCCAGTGTATGTAGATTTCACTGTATTCTAAGTATCTTTCAGCATAGCACTGGCTCCAGGACTGGTTAGTCAGAGTCAGTTACCACCAGTAAGCAAAAAGTTGGGGGAACAGGATGATTTTGCAACAAGGCCTCTTTCTGCACCTCTGTTCGTTCTTTCTGCATATCTCTTACTTCTTTCTGTACCTTTCTTCATCTTTCTGGACTTCTGTTGCCTTGTTCTGCATTTCTCTTGCTTCTTTCTGCGCCTTTCTTCCTCTTTCTGCACATGTCCTATCTCTGTAGGCATAGTAAGAAATTTGCATTTAAAAAACCTTTGAAATTCACTGAAATAACCATAGGTTTCAGGGAAGTTATAGTTAGAAATTAGATTTAAAAATCCTTTGAAATTCACTGAAAAAAACCATAGGTTTCAGGGACGTTATAGTTAGAAATTAACATTTAAAAAACCTTAGAGATTCACTGAAAAAAACACAGGTTTCAGGTACATTATAGTCAGTTGGACATTTCACTTGTACAATACCAGAGAATTTTAGCTGTTATAGTTAGTTGAGCTAACTATAACTCGCGCCCCCGCAGTGCACTGCTGAAGACGTCACATATTACATCATTCATGACATGGTCAGTGACATCACTGATCACATCACTGATTACATCTCAAATGATATCACTGATGACATCATTCACTTGATAATCTGATGCACCTCCTCATACCCTAATATAACCTTTGATACACCCACTCTAAAATACAGACTACGATTTTCGAAACCATAGACACACCAACACCAGTTACTACATACCTACTCACTGATTCTTAGGTCTACACACACATCTACTCATTCACCCATACAATCACTCATACATGGAGTCACTCATCAATACAGCACTATCATATGCACTCATACACCTATACAGACACTCACATTCCACCAATCATCCATAGACTTACTCACACACCTAGTTAGTCACACTCTCATTTACTCACCTATACAGTTATACACACCACCTCACTTATTCATACAGATACAAACACATACTTACTCTCTTATAGAATCACTGATACAAGCACACACTCATTGATACATGCACTCTCACAATCACTTACTCTCACATATAGTCATTTATATACTCCAACACTCACATATACTGCCTTTTATTTATGTAGTTACTCACACATGTACCACTGAGACATCCATTCACTCACCAACATACCCATACACACACTCACCCACCCATACAGCCCTTCACAGATACACTCTTAAACTCACACACCCAGTGAATCACCCACTCACATATCTAGGCAGAGTCACACACCCCCCCACCTACCCACATAGACACTCAGGCACCCATACAGATACTCAGACAACCACTCAATAACCCATATAGACACTCATGTAGCTACTCACCAACCCATGCAGCCGCCCATGTACCAGCTTCTATGTGCTAGCATGTGTTTGTATTCAAGCACCCCATGCTGCCGATCAGCCACATCAGCGTGCCTGGCACTTTACACTTGCAAAAGCTACAGCAATTGTCTGCCTCTTGCAGTTCACTGCAGTGCCCCCTGCAAAGTTAGAAGCTGCAAGACGTTGATAGCAAACAGCCTATAGGGATCATCCTTCAGCTCCAGAATTTAGGAGTATGAGCCACAAAAGAGGGCTGTTGTCCATCAGAATGAGACAATTCATTGTTAGACTCAGAAGAGGTGTGTCTTCAGCCTCCTGCACGTGTGTCTCCCTGCCGTTGTGAGTGTTTGTCAGAGCCTGAATGTGGAATCCGCAGCTGTGACTGTTTACGTGGACCCTCTCCTGGCATGGATGGCTATGCACATAAGTAGCAGCGCTAGGAGATGTGACATCACCAGAGGTCACGGCATCTGACTGTTGAGAACGGTGACATCACATGAAGCCTTGTCATGGGAGATTTGATGCAGTGACAAGAAGTGATAGATCATGTGCCCTTTGCATGTGCATCCAGTCAGGGTTTCTTTACTGTAAGCATAGTTTGATCAGATTACTAAAGAGAAACACTGTAGGGATCGCTATGATCTTGTATGGAAGTACATTTCTTGAGCATGCGATCCTGGTACATTTTGCACTGTGCTTCTGGTAAACCAATCCTAGAGATGGGTATTCTTTGAGAATGGCAAGACAAAACTATGCATGCCATTGACCCAGAATATAGTGCAAATGTGCAGCAGGAAGGATCTTTGGTGGGTTTAAAGGCAGGCTCGTTATCATCTGCAATCGAAATGTAGCACATTTGTGGTGGTAGTACAGCAGTTTGTTTAGAAAAAAAGACAGAGTATTGTTATTCGAAATAAATAAAACCACCAAACGCAAATCCCATGGCTGGTCGCCATCTGAATTGTCATTATGTGCATTATCTCTATATCTACATGAGTAAAACGAGGACTTGTAACATGTGAAACTGCTGCCCATTCCTGCCCTGGTCACCCCTCTCACCTCTAGTGTGGGCCACACATTGAGAGACCTTGTGCCCCTGCTGAGCTCCAACCCACCTGGAGGTGTGGGATGGACTGCTCGGGCTGCTGTCCTGGTTGAAACCCTGGAAGTGGGGTAAGTCTCCTCACACTACACTGCCTCTTGGGTCAGTCCTTACAAACAATGGACGTGGGCACTGCAGCGATGATGTTCGTGAAGGGTAGGACTCTGCCTCCTCGTGTAAACCTAGAGAGAACAAAGGACTCTTGGATCTAAAAAACTGTACGGGCCTTGCATGGAGGGTTAGCAGGGTGCGGCTGGATCATTCTTTTACTGCCAGGGTAGAAACCTACTAAGCGCCTTGACTCCCACTCTTGCATGAGCAGGGTTCAGCCTAGCTACGTTCTGTACCACATTCCAACCACAGCTCGTCCACCTTTGGAAGTGGGGGCTGTGTTAGGTGCGTGAGTCTCTACTTAACAATGCCGGCCTGCTTGGCTTGCGGGAGTAGGTAAAATCTGGGTTGTGAAAGATTGAATAGTTTCTGCTCACATTTTCACTGCTTTCTTCTCCCATGGGGTGTATTCGTAAAGCAGCAGGCAGTGCCCCTATTTTTATTAAAGATACAGTTGTGCTGCTCGTATCATCAGGTCCCACGCTTGGCCATTTCACATCATGTACCTATTTCTCAGCATCTCTGCCTTGGATGTCTCCATCCTGCCCTACCCTAGTTACTCCCCTCTCACCACCACCACTGGTTTGGCGCAAACCGCTCCCCTCTTCCTCTGGGTACGGTGATGCTGTCTGTATTGCTGTCTACATAGTTTAGTTTTGGCTATAGTTATAACTTGCACTCCTATCGCTAACACCTCTGCCTCCATCACATGGCTAGGCACTGCCTCAAAGACAAGGTGAGAGCACCTCCCTGGTCACTCACATACGACACCAAACATTTCCAACATAGGATCATAGCAAACACAAAATCCTATCAACCACACACTCCTCCGTAACCAAGCATGCTCACTGTCCAATAATGTGCTTTGGGCCCCGCAAAGAGCTGTGGAATGCTCTATAAATGCCATAATACTAATAGGGGTGGGCGGAATTTGCTAAATTAATTTTCGCAAATTATCGCGAAAATGTTTAAAATTATCGCAAACAAGCGGAAATATCGCGAAGATGCGGAAGTTTTTTTCCAGCATGTTCGCGAGATTTTCTGCATGGTTGCGGGTCGCCAACTTACCCATGTGGTTGCTTGCGGGCGCGGCCATCTTGTTTTGAGTTGTCTCGCGGTGCATGATCGCGAGAAGAAAGACGTGATCGCGCGACGCATGACGTCACTGCGAGCGCGAACTGTCGCGAGACAGCGCAAATGGCTAAAAACAATACAACGTCTCATGGAGAACGCGACCGGATCAAGAAAACTTGTCGGCGAACGGAGGGATTCAGGTAAGGCGATCGCGCGCGCGCGAGAATGTATTATTTTACAGCGCGAGCAAGAAACAAATTATCGCCAAGCTGTGGAAACCGGAAATTTTGACATTTTCGCGCTCTCCGCGGAACGCGAAAATGTCAAATTATCACAATTTCCGCGAACGGAACGAAATTTCCGCCCAGGCCTAAATACTAGTCCTTTCTGCGCTTGAATGTATATGATAAAAAGAATTATTATTACTTCCTGTCAGGAGACTGATCCGCGCTCTTTTGTGCTGCTAATATCTTCACCAGGGCTCTTGGTTGTGTTTGGAGCATATTTAAGGTGCACAGGAAGAGGCGCGAGCCGGCCCCTGCCTCGGTGTGTCCCCGTAAAGCAAGGCACCGGCAGTGCATTCATGTTCTGCAGACCACGCTGTGCATCAGTGTGCATGTGCACTGTGGAATGGTCTAAAAATCAAGCAGCTGGGGAGGAGTATGGAAATTCCTCGCCCAGGTCCTTTCATACTTCATGCCTCTCTTTCTCTGAGGGTGCAAACTCCTTTCCTCATCTCAGACGTGTAGTTAACAGTAATAAAACAGGTGCTGTGGCACCCAGGCCAGGGGCAATTAACGTACTTATCCCCAATTAATTGCTGTTTTAAAAAAAAACAGGGCCTGGGATCAAACTCTTTTCATCTATTATGGCCTTTGCCACCTTTGCTCTGCTGCGGCCTCTTCTCTGTGTGCCTGCACCCGACTGCATCTTCAGCCACACCCTCTCCAGCCAGAAGCCGAGGTGCTTTCATTGAGTGTGACTTTTAAAGGGCCCCAGCTAGCATGGGTTGTGGCTGCTGTCTGTGCCCTCTCTTTGCAGCCAGAGAACTGGTGACGTTTGGCTAAACCCTCGGTACATGGGATCACACAGCACCTCTCAGGGTCAGCTTGGTGTCCGCACACTGCCCGAGCATCATTCTTCATCATTCCCACATGTTAAGATGGGAAGTGCACTGCATCCCCAGTGGGTGGGTCAGTAGTTCAGTGGTAAGTTCACTGCCTCATCCAGACTACACACACTGAATGCCACAGCGAGTCCAAGGCCAGTGCCCTGCACAGGCAGCTAATCCCCTCATTAATTAACACACAGCTCTGCTCTGATACGGTGGGGGATGCGGTACCCACCTGTGACAAACACTGAAGCACTGCTTTAATTTGTGGGAGCACACATAAGCTCCATTAAACTGGAAACAGCTACATGCTTTAGGGAAGTGGGAACGGGTTAAAGATTCCAGCAAATAAATGGCACTGTAGGGCCGCCTGGAAGGCTTTGGCGGTATATGGGTAAAGCGCCTTTCTTTAAGACAGCAGTGGCAGGGCTCGCTGCGCTTCACCGTGAAGGACAGATATATGAACCCTAGAGCTAGGAGAGGAGGGCAGCGTTTGTGAGAGGGGGCATGAACCATGGGCAGGGCATATGGAGACTCACTATTTGACACATTTGACAGGGTGAGGCGAAAAAACAGACAAAATGTGCATTTTATGTATAGCTCCTTGGTACCATGGAGTCCGAATCTCTAAACTTAAAGACAACTACAGTGCATCCCATGGGTTGCCCTGAAAGAGAAGCACTATTTTATTATTTATTTATTTTAAATAGACGTTTACACAAAAGTGACCCACATTCAAGATTTGCGACTAGGAATCATTCACTGGCGTTTCCACAAAATCACCTTCATCCGTAAGACAGCCGGAAAAAAAGTTGACAGATTTGAAGAAGTCAGGCAGAAACGTTTAGAAGCGTGCTTTGTGGTTGCCTTTGGGAGTGGAGGTTCCTGGTGCAGAGGGACTCTTGTGAGCAGGGTTAGTGTGAGAAATGTGGGCTGGATTTGAAAGGAGATAGGGTGAGAGAGGTTGGCCGCACACGAGTGAGCATAGTATGAGTGAGTGTGAAGGGCTACTTGTGAGTGAGGATAGGTTGCCTGTGAGTGAGGATAGGTAATGTACACATGTATGCAGCATTTCTATAGTACGAACCTTGTCAAAAGGCAATGGAGCGCTGTAAAAGGGTGAAAGAGCAGTATACAGTCAACCAGAGTCAGGAGAGGTCGCTGGTTTGTGAAGGTTTAATGCATTGCGGTGCTTCAGTGTAAGGGTGGCTTGAGGGTGAGTTTGAAGGGCCCCAGAAAGTAGTAATAGTGAGTTTGCCTGCAAGTGAGTGGGGTGAGCTGACAGTAAATGAATACAATGTGAGGGTGAGTGAACTGTTTGGCTCAGCTGTCCCCTCTCGGCAGGCACTTTCCGCCACTGAGATAAACATCTATGAGTAGGCTGCCTTCTCTGCTCTCCAGTGAAAAGTGCCTAGAGGGTGAATCTGCCTCTGTGCACTTCTACCAGGGTGTCTTCCTCTCCTGAGGTAACTGTTTCTGCGTGCCCCTGCAGCTGGTGTTTTTCCTGCTCCTGCGCACTCCTGCAGTAGGTCCCTCTCACTGAGGCGACTATCCCTCAGTGCAGTTGTGCGGGGGAACCTCCCCCCATCTGGAGTGGCTGCACTTCTGCAGAGGTTGCCTTCACCTGCACAAGTGACTGACTGCCTCTATGCACTACCCTGGAAGCTGTCTCCCATCCAGTGGTGACTCTCATTTTCCGTGTCTCCGTACCCCCGAGGTGGCTCTAGATCAGTGCACTCTGTTTGGGGTTCCTTTTTCTTGGTAAGGTGAGTCTGCCTATGTGCTTGGACGTCGGGCTTGCCTTCACGGGTGACTGCCTGTGTGCATTACTCCCTCTCCTTGTGCACTACTGTAGATGGCACTTTCCCTCCTGCGGTGACTTGTAGAATCCCGATCTTCCCCTTTAAGCTTTCCTGTGGAGGGCGCTTCTGCTTGGGTGAGTGTGTGCCTCTCAGCAATCCTGTGCAGTCGGTGCGATCCCCTGCTGGGGTGACTTTTTGCCTAGCGGCACTCCTGCAGCATAATCTTTTTCTGCTACCTTCTGGCTCTAGTGTTAAGGCAAACAAATGATGGACTGAATGCTGACAATGCAAACATTCTCCCCCAGTCAAAAGATCTGGGTTAAATCCATTGTTCTTTCGCCCACTATGCCACCCCAGTTTAGACCCAGCCATATGCAAATCAGTCTTGACCTTGTGCCCCATGGGAACAGTCCGGACCAAACTGCCAGGCCAGGTCCTCCCTGGGCCGGAAACAAGCATCGTGGGACTGGTTTCAGGGTATGTCATCCTTCTTCAGCCAGGCTAGCTTAAATCCAGTGGCACAGTGAGCAAGAGACCCACATCTAGGCATACCGATCCCACTTAGGACTTCTGGCTCTAGGCGCTACAGCAGAGGGCGCCTCTCATTCTTCGGTACGCCCCTGCATAGAGTTCTCTTTCTCCCTGATCACAGTTCAGTCACCCTTGCGGTCTCTTTCCACACCTGCAGAGAGCCCCTTCTACTCTACCTCTGAATTCACTGAGGTGGTCCCTCTGCGCTCCACGAGATGTCCATCCACCTACGGCCTATTGGCCCATGCCTCTTTAAAATGAAGCGCGGGAGCCCATGCTTCATTTTTTTTAAATTTTCGTCAGGATTCATGACCCTTATGTGAATTCAGCCGTGTTTTAAAATAAAATGTTTTTTTGGCCCTGCTTGGACTTGTGGGACCCCCTGAGCAGGCCTAGGGGGTCAGGGCGTTTCTACCCTGCCCCCCTTTTCTTCTTTTCTAAACTCTTTTTCATTGTTTTCTTGTGACTCGGTTACCGAGTCACAAGATGGCTGCCAACACTTCCTGGTTTTGAATGTTGGCAGCCAATCAGAATTGAGCCCGTGCTCGGAAGGTGTGGCAAATCCTCCTCGGTGCTCAGATATCTATATTTTTTTTTTTGGTATTTCTCAGGAACTACTGAACGGATATACACCATTTAACAAAAAGGGCTCTTTCTGAACCAAGACCTACCTTTTTGCTAAATTTGGTGTAATTCCGTTCAGCAGTTCGGGCTGTAGCTTTGTCTAAAGTTTCCTCCGGAAATTTACATGGGGAATACGTGGTTTGGGACCCCCCTTTTTTCACGGCAACTCTTGTGGAATCACCTTGAAACTTCCAAGACAGGAGCTGACTGGAACACCCCACTAGTTTTGAAAATTTCGCGAAGATTCGTCAAATGACGCCAAAGTTATTGGGAAAACAAAAACGCTTTTTGAATAGAAACCAAGTCCTAACTATAACTACCTACTGGCGACCGCCAGTAGGTAATATATATATATATATATATATATATTCACTGAATAAACCATAGGTTTTTTCAGTGAATTTCTAAGGTTTTTTAAATGCTAATTTCTAACTATAGCGTGCCTGAAACCTATGGTTTTTTCAGTGAATTTCTAAGGTTTTTTAAATGCTAATTCCTAAATATAACACGCCTGAAACCTGTGTTTTTTTCAGTGAATTTCTAAGGTTTTTTTAAATGCTAATTTCTAACTATAACGTGCCTGAAATCTATGTTTTTTCCTGTGAATTTCTAAGGTTTTATAAATGCTAATTTCTAACTATAATGTGCCTGAATCCTATGGTTTTTTCAGTGAATTTCAAAGGTTTTTTAAATGCTAATTTCTAATTATAATGTTAATTAAACCTATCTTTTTTCTGTGTTTTTTAATTATCAACCCATTCTCAACTTGGTGAAAACTGCAAATCGCACCACTCTTCAATTGATACCTTACGCCAACAAAATCGCCACAAACGAGAGCCACAACTAACGCTAATGAAATGCAAAGTAGGCGTTCCCGTGCAAAAAAAACACGAAAACAACCAGACAAATCTGCAATGCGATCCAAAAAGCAGGTGATAAGCCGAGTTAGCAGTAACAAATTAACATCAACCTTTAACTGGTGTTAGGAGGTCGAATATCTACTTCGGGAATTGGACCCAACTCACAGCCACATCTAAAGACCAACACGTGATAGAGTTACTGATCATGCAGGTCCGACACGCAACAAGACCACAACACCCAGCGCCTCCACCCCCAGAACCTCCCCCCCGCACCACCCCCCTACTACCACCAAGGCAGCGCAAAACAGGACAACAGACCTTCACAAAACACCATGCCCCTCAGCCACACAATAGCTGAATGTTGGGAGATGTGGCAACCAACTATATATGTAGGAGGCAAGTCACCCTTCAACAATAAAGCACACAATGCCAAGTGTAACGCTGATGTGCTGCACAGACCTCACTGTGCAAAGCACAAACCTCTCGATGTGGAAGTATACTGTTGATACTTGTAGTGTAGTGCACAGTGGATGCAACCTTGTTACCTCAGGCAGTGGGGAAGATCTCGGTCATGTAGCTGTGTTGGTGCCCCCTGAAAGTGGAAGCGGAGTGGACTGCTCCAACGTACGCCACTCCAGCATAGCAGTATGAATAAATAGGCCAGGCCCTAGGCGTGGTTCACTTGAGGGAAGACCAACGAGTCTGTCAAAGCAGCAGCCCTCACCCTGGCACCTGGCTGCCACCATAACCGCAGGCCTCCTCAACACAGGCCCCCTAGTAACCCAGTGGCACAACACCGCAGACTTATGTCTGTACCGACTACTGCCTTCGATCTACACTGCGGACAGCAGCGCTCACAATTCAGATGCAGTGGCGATTGCAGGTGTCGCAGTCCAGTTAGCAAGACACTTTGCTTCCAGTGCGGCCTGCCCAGACCACGCATCATCGCACCGTGCGCACACACTGTGTGCTTCAGGTGCTAATAACTCACTGCACCATAAATCATTGACACATAGCTGTGCGCCCATCCTGACCGCTGCCTCCGCACTACACTGGGGTTACACGATTTACAATTCAAGATTAGTAGCGATGCAAATTGTGTAAGACACTATAATGGGTTAAGAAGACCACATGCTCCCAATCTGTGCAGTTCAAGTCAACGTCACCTGCCTGTGGGCCTTTGCTGACCGCTGCCTCTGGCCTACACTGTGGAAGATCAATGACACGTGGTGCCAACTAACCCTGTTCAACACAAGCCGATCCCACATGTGTAAGTGTGTCCTGAGTCTTGAATTGCAGTGACCACAGCACCAGACTCCCTTCGATCAGTGAGGGGTATTTCCATATGGAAGGCCGGTGACACGTGGTGCCACTGAATCTGCACTACACAGGCCGGTGGGGCCACCAACGTATGCACGTGGCTGTGGGCCCTTGCTCACCGCTACCTCTGGCCTACACTGTGGAAGACTGGCAACAAATGGTGCCACTAGCCGTCTTCAACACAAGCTGATCCCACATGTGGAACTGTGTCCTAAGTCCTGAATGGTAGTGACCCTAACTCCGTGAGACAACCACAGCACCAGACTCCCTTTGATCAGTGAGGCATATTTCCATATGCATCTGCAGCGACACGTGGTGCCAATAACTCTGTTCAACACAAGACGAACAATCACACATGTGGAACTGTGTCCTGAGTCCTGAATGGAAGTGACCCCAAGTCCATGGCAGCGACTACTGCAGCATACTCCCTCTGATTAGTTAGGCATATTTCCATATGCACCGGCGGCGACACGTGGTGCCAATAACTTTGTTCAACACAAGCCGATCCCACATGTGTAACTGTGTCCTGAGTCCTGAATGGCAGTCACCCCAAGTCCGTGGCAGCGACCACAGCACCACACTCCCTTCGATCAGTGAGGCATATTTCGATATGCAAGGCCGGCAACACGTAGTCCCACTAACCCTCTGTAACACAAGCCGATCCCACATGTGTAACTATGTCCTGAGCCCTGAATAGCAGTCACCGCAAGTCTGTGGCAGCGACCACAGCACCACACTCCCTTTTATCAGTGAGGGGTATTTCCATATGCAACTAAAGACTCCAGTAGGCAACTAACTATCACAGTCCTACACCCTATATATTATCCTTTTCGTATCCTCGCTTCAAGAATTTTATTTTTATATCAGTTATAGCTTTACTTCAATGACCAAATAATCTTCAAATGCAAACTAACATGGAATAGCAGTCTACACTACAGGCAGTACAGCTCGCAATTCCAATTTTAAATGCTAATTTCTAACAAGATTGTACTCAGAAAATACAACACTTCGTCAATATATTCTATTCTTATTTCATCTTTTCATCATATGCCTACACTGCACTCAGTAGGGCTCACAATTAAAATTATTTCTTCATTCATTAACTACAGAGTCTTCCAGGCAAGTAACTATTACAGGCCTCAAATCTACATATTATCCTTTTAGAATCCTTTCTTCTTGAATATTTTTTATATCAGTTATAGCTTTAGTGTTACAGGTGCATTGTCCCATGCACTTCTTCTTCCCTGTCCACCTTGATTTGAACACATATCAGCAGAAACAGATGAAATGGTAATATAACACTGGTATCTTGTAGTAGGCATCCTGTTAATGTATGGATTTCTTCCATTTCAAATCATGGAATACCATCCTGTTCATTATAAATTATGTTCATGTATTATGTCATGTTCTTAAACTGTGGCTCTATCATGCCATAAGTGATGGAATAATGTGTAGTTATTCTGGGCACACCTTGGGCCTGAAAAACAGTTGGGCCACACCCAGGACCACACCCAGTAATCCCTGGGCCTGAAAGACAGTTGAAAGCCACACCCAGTTTGCCACAAACCCTGGGCCTGAAAGACAGTTGGGCCACACCCAGGACCACACCCAGCACCTGCTTAGGTGCCTATTTAAACCACTCCTCTTCACTATTCAGTGCTTGGCCTCGTTGCTTCAACACACTTACCTGGCTCCAGCTTTTCCGATCGGCATCTCCTGCTTGACAGCCTTGCATCAGCAATTTCCTGGCTTCCTGGTTCCGGGCTGAGTCTCCGGTCCGACGTCTTCTTCCATGTCGTGTTCCCTGAAAAGAAGTGCACAGAGAAAACATGCTTTAAGGTATTTTTTGGAAGACAACTATCCCACGGTGAGTCTGCTTACATTAGAACTTGGAACATTGTTTTTAGAACTTGGAACATTGCTCTTCAACTGCGCAAATTATCCGAACAATATTTCTTGGACAGAAGGAAAACACTTCATCTCAAGTGTTACGGTGAGTTTTCCCGTAGTACCCAGAAACTATTGACATTTATAAAACAAAGAAGATTGTGCCTTTTTAAAAGTGTGCAAATAGTTATCGCAAAGCAAAGTTAGCCTTAAGAATCTCAACAGCACAGATGGGGTTTTGACTACTATTATTTTGTATGCAGTATTTTATTCCTTTATGACAGAAGGTTGTTTTGGCAGCAATTGAAATTCTGTGCACTCAAGGCACCTGATCCTAAGCTGGGCATATAAGGATTCAGGTACCTATGCTGATGAACATAACTAAATGCTATCATGATTGTTAAACTTATTTGACAGTATGTTAATGATTGTATTGTTTATTGTAGATTGCATAAATCGACAAGTAGATTGTTAGATTAACCCAAAATTCTGTTGAAATCTACGTAGTCTGTAGGTAAGAATTATTGGAGATTTTCGGTTACAAGTTTATGATAACTGTAAGAAGATACTGCCTCACAGATACACACATTGTTTATCTTCTGTGTTTTGTACTTAGGAGTCTAGCAGAAAACTCAAGCCACTATCCAGTTACATTCCTGTTTATTGTATCCTGTGAATACTCAAGCCCCCTGAAGCCCTGGTCCCCCTAAAAGAAGACTGCTGGAATCTTCTTGTTTCTCTTCTCTTGTCATCCCAACCCCTTTTTCCCTCTGAAACTACCGGACTGATCCTAAGTTATATCTTGGTATCACGCTGCTAGTTTCTAGAGGGATTGGGGACCTGTCCTCACATCGTCATCAAGGTGAAACAATCTGGAGCACAGGTGAGTGCCTCGTAACATTTAGTACAATGACCAAATTAATTTTCAAGTACAAATGAACACTCAGCAGTCTACACTGCGGGCAGAAGACCTCACAATTTGAATGTTGGACATGTGGTGCCAACTAACACTGTCCAACACAAGCCGATCCCACATGTGTAACTGAATGGCAGTGACCCCAAGTCCATGGCAGCAACCACAGCACCAGACTCCCTTCGATCAGTGAGGCATATTTCGATATGCAAGGCCGGCGACATGTAGTCCCACTAACCCTCTTTAACACAATCCGATCCCACATGTATAACTGTGTCCTGAGTCCTGAATGGCAGTGACCCCAAGTCCGTGGCAGTGACCACAGCAGCATACTCTTTGATCAGTTAGACATATTTCCATATGCAAGGCCGGCAACACGTAGCCCCACTAACCCTCTATAACACAACCTGATCCCACATGTGTAACTGTGTCCTGAGTCCTGAATGGCAGTCACCCCAAGTCTGTGGCAGTGACCACAGCACCAGACTCCCTCTCATCAGTGAGGCATACTTCCATATGCAAAGTCAACAGCACGTGATGCCACTAACCCTGTTCAACACAAATCGATCCCACATTTGTAACTGTGTCCTGAGTCCTGAACGTCAGTGACCCGAACTTCGGACAGCGGCTACAGCACCACACTCCCCTTGATTAGTGAGGGGTATTTGCATATGGAAGGCCGGCGACACGTGGTGCCACTGAACCACCACTACGCAGGCCGGTGAGGCCACCAGCGTATGCAGTGGCTGTGGGCCCTTGCTCACCGCTACCTCAGGCCTACACTACGGTCAGCATGCCTCACAATTCAGATAGAGTCCTGATTCCACATGATGCAGTCCAGTAGCCAAGACACATTGCTCCCAAGCATCATCACAGGCTTATACAGTCTCAATACTTCTGGTGCCACTAACCCTCTTTAACTCAAGCCGATCCCACATGTGTAACTGTGTCCTGAGTCCTTAATGGCAGTGACTCCAACTTCGTGGCAGCGACCACAGCACCAGACTCCCTTCAGTCTTATTTGTTGTTCTTTTCTTTAAATAATTTTTTTTATATGTAAATCTATACATGACTAAGATTCTTCTTTGTCCAACCGCACAGGGACACTTCCAGGCCCAAGAAGGTTGTTGGGGGTATGATGGTAATGTGGGAAGAGGGTGCGTTACCTGCTGATGTGGGGAGAGACAGCATCAAAGAGGTATCTCTCACAGAAAGAACTCCGATATGTTTTCACAAATGCCTCGGACAAATGCCAGCTGACGGACTGAATCATAAAATGGTTTTTCAATGCTTATGTAGTGTGAGTTATAAACAGTTCGCACCCAGGCTCGCTGAGGGCCAGCTGCGGCCCGTCCACTCGACTCACAGACGCAGTACTACGAGCAGTTTGCGTTATTGTAGCTATCCCTGCCCTGTTCCATCGTACGCCATGCCATGCCAAGCCACTGCGATTACATTCCGACATTGGCCCCACATAGCTAACTGTCACAGGCGTACTCGCTGTTGGTGTGCAGGTCAGTGGCCTAGTTCTCAACATCTCACGGCCACTCCCTCAGGGCAGGTTTAAACACTCACCACACCCATCCGGCACATGCGTCACAGGCCATGTGACCACGCAAATGTAATAGATCGACAATGTCACATCCTTTATTGCCAGTGCTGACTAGATGGCGGACGCTCCACGTGTCTCAACCATAAAGAGTCTTTGAAAAGTTGTGCAGAAGGTTAGTCGCAGCCTGATCTGTATAGCCATCAGGGGCCTACCACCCCCTTGGTGCGGACTTCAGATGCACAGGGTTAGTACCACCCAAACCTCATATGGCCCTCAGGGGCCTACCTCCATGTGCACACTATAGTTCCACAGGCTTAGCGGCCCCAAAAGCTGATATGGTCTCCGCCATCGATGACTCAGGACTCAGCGACATGTGTGAGATCTGCTGGGCCGTGGAGAAGCTGATGTGGTCTCCGCCATCGATGACTCAGGACTCAGTGACATGTGTGAGATCTGCCGGGACGAGGAGAAGATGATGTGGTCTCCACCATTCAGGACTCAGCGACATCTGTAAGATCCGCGTAGAAGCTGATGTTGTCTCCGCCATTCATGACTCAGGATTCAAGACACTTTGCTTCCAGTGCGGCCCGCCCAGACCACGCATCATCGCACTGTGCGCACACACTGTGTGCTTCAGGTGCTAATAACTCACTGCACCATAAATCATTGCCACGTAGCTGTGCGCCCATCCTGACCGCTGCCTCCGCACTACACTGGGGTTACACGATTTACAATTCAAGATTAGTAGCGATGCAAATTGTGTAAGACACTATAATGGGTTAAGAAGACCACATGCTCCCAATCTGTGCAGTTCAAGTCAACGTCACCTGCCTGTGGGCCTTTGCTGACCGCTGCCTCTGGCCTACACTGTGGAAGATCAATGACACGTGGTGCCAACTAACCCTGTTCAACACAAGCCGATCCCACATGTGTAAGTGTGTCCTGAGTCTTGAATTGCAGTGACCACAGCACCAGACTCCCTTCGATCAGTGAGGGGTATTTCCATATGGAAGGCCGGTGACACGTGGTGCCACTGAACCTGCACTACACAGGCCGGTGGGGCCACCAACGTATGCACGTGGCTGTGGGCCCTTGCTCACCGCTACCTCTGGCCTACACTGTGGAAGACTGGCAACAAATGGTGCCACTAGCCGTCTTCAACACAAGCTGATCCCACATGTGGAACTGTGTCCTAAGTCCTGAATGGTAGTGACCCTAACTCCGTGAGACAACCACAGCACCAGACTCCCTTTGATCAGTGAGGCATATTTCCATATGCATCTGCAGCGACACGTGGTGCCAATAACTCTGTTCAACACAAGACGAACAATCACACATGTGGAACTGTGTCCTGAGTCCTGAATGGAAGTGACCCCAAGTCCATGGCAGCGACTACTGCAGCATACTCCCTCTGATTAGTTAGGCATATTTCCATATGCACCGGCGGCGACACGTGGTGCCAATAACTTTGTTCAACACAAGCCGATCCCACATGTGTAACTGTGTCCTGAGTCCTGAATGGCAGTCACCCCAAGTCCGTGGCAGCGACCACAGCACCACACTCCCTTCGATCAGTGAGGCATATTTCGATATGCAAGGCCGGCAACACGTAGTCCCACTAACCCTCTGTAACACAAGCCGATCCCACATGTGTAACTATGTCCTGAGCCCTGAATAGCAGTCACCGCAAGTCTGTGGCAGCGACCACAGCACCACACTCCCTTTTATCAGTGAGGGGTATTTCCATATGCAACTAAAGACTCCAGTAGGCAACTAACTATCACAGTCCTACACCCTATATATTATCCTTTTCGTATCCTCGCTTCAAGAATTTTATTTTTATATCAGTTATAGCTTTACTTCAATGACAAAATAATCTTCAAATGCAAACTAACATGGAATAGCAGTCTACACTACAGGCAGTACAGCTCGCAATTCCAATTTTAAATGCTAATTTCTAACAAGATTGTACTCAGAAAATACAACACTTCGTCAATATATTCTATTCTTATTTCATCTTTTCATCATATGCCTACACTGCACTCAGTAGGGCTCACAATTAAAATTATTTCTTCATTCATTAACTACAGAGTCTTCCAGGCAAGTAACTATTAAAGGCCTCAAATCTACATATTATCCTTTTAGAATCCTTTCTTCTTGAATATTTTTTAGATCAGTTATAGCTTTAGTGTTACAGGTGCATTGTCCCATGCACGTCTCCTTCCCTGTCCACCTTGATTTGAACACATATCAGCAGAAACAGATGAAATGGTAATATAACACTGGTATCTTGTAGTAGGCATCCTGTTAATGTATGGATTTCTTCCATTTCAAATCATGGAATACCATCCTGTTCATTATAAATTATGTTCATGTATTATGTCATGTTCTTAAACTGTGGCTCTATCATGCCATACGTGATGGAATAATGTGTAGTTATTCTGGGCACACCTTGGGCCTGAAAAACAGTTGGGCCACACCAAGGACCACACCCAGTAATCCCTGGGCCTGAAAGACAGTTGAAAGCCACACCCAGTTTGCCACAAACCCTGGGCCTGAAAGACAGTTGGGCCACACCCAGGACCACACCCAGCACCTGCTTAGGAGCCTATTTAAACCACTCCTCTTCACTATTCAGTGCTTGGCCTCGTTGCTTCAACACACTTACCTGGCTCCAGCTTTTCCGATCGGCATCACCTGCTTGACAGCCTTGCATCAGCAATTTCCTGGCTTCCTGGTTCCGGGCTGAGTCTCCGGTCTGACGTCTTCTTCTGTGTCGTGTTCCCTGAAAAGAAGTGCACAGAGAAAACATGCTTTAAGGTATTTTTTGGAAGACAACTATCCCACGGTGAGTCTGCTTACATTAGAACTTGGAACATTGTTTTTAGAACTTGGAACATTGCTCTTCAACTGCGCAAATTATCCGAACAATATTTCTTGGACAGAAGGAAAACACTTCATCTCAAGTGTTACGGTGAGTTTTCCCGTAGTACCCAGAAACTATTGACATTTATAAAACAAAGAAGATTGTGCCTTTTTAAAAGTGTGCAAATAGTTATCGCAAAGCAAAGTTAGCCTTAAGAATCTCAACAGCACAGATGGGTTTTTGACTACTATTATTTTGTATGCAGTATTTTATTCCTTTATGACAGAAGGTTGTTTTGGCAGCAATTGAACTTCTGTGCACTCAAGGCACCTGATCCTAAGCTGGGCATATAAGGATTCAGGTACCTATGCTGATGAACATAACTAAATGCTATCATGATTGTTAAACTTATTTGACAGTATGTTAATGATTGTATTGTTTATTGTAGATTGCATAAATCGACAAGTAGATTGTTAGATTAACCCAAAATTCTGTTGAAATCTACGTAGTCTGTAGGTAAGAATTATTGGAGATTTTTGGTTACAAGTTTATGATAACTGTAAGAAGATACTGCCTCACAGATACACACATTGTTTATCTTCTGTGTTTTGTACTTAGGAGTCTAGCAGAAAACTCAAGCCACTATCCAGTTACATTCCTGTTTATTGTATCCTGTGAATACTCAAGCCCCCTGAAGCCCTGGTCCCCCTAAAAGAAGACTGCTGGAATCTTCTTGTTTCTCTTCTCTTGTCATCCCAACCCCTTTTTCCCCCTGAAACTACCGGACTGATCCTAAGTTATATCTTGGTATCACGCTGCTAGTTTCTAGAGGGATTGGGGACCTGTCCTCACATCGTCATCAAGGTGAAACAATCTGGAGCACAGGTGAGTGCCTCGTAACATTTAGTACAATGACCAAATTAATTTTCAAGTACAAATGAACACTCAGCAGTCTACACTGTGGGCAGAAGACCTCACAATTTGAATGTTGGACATGTGGTGCCAACTAACACTGTCCAACCCAAGCCGATCCCACATGTGTAACTGAATGGCAGTGACCCCAAGTCCATGGCAGCAACCACAGCACCAGACTCCCTTCGATCAGTGAGGCATATTTCGATATGCAAGGCCGGCGACATGTAGTCCCACTAACCCTCTTTAACACAATCCGATCCCACATGTATAACTGTGTCCTGAGTCCTGAATGGCAGTGACCCCAAGTCCGTGGCAGTGACCACAGCAGCATACTCTTTGATCAGTTAGACATATTTCCATATGCAAGGCCGGCGACACGTAGCCCCACTAACCCTCTATAACACAACCTGATCACACATGTGTAACTGTGTCCTGAGTCCTGAATGGCAGTCACCCCTAGTCTGTGGCAGTGACCACAGCACCAGACTCCCTCTCATCAGTGAGGCATACTTCCATATGCAAAGTCAACAGCACGTGATGCCACTAACCCTGTTCAACACAAATCGATCCCACATTTGTAACTGTGTCCTGAGTCCTGAACGTCAGTGACCCGAACTTCGGACAGCGGCTACAGCACCACACTCCCCTTGATTAGTGAGGGGTATTTGCATATGGAAGGCCGGCGACACGTGGTGCCACTGAACCACCACTACGCAGGCCGGTGAGGCCCCCAACGTATGCAGTGGCTGTGGGCCCTTGATCAACGCTACCTCAGGCCTACACTACGGTCAGCATGCCTCACAATTCAGATAGAGTCCTGATTCCACATGATGCAGTCCAGTAGCCAAGATACATTGCTCCCAAGCATCATCACAGGCTCATACAGTCTCAATACTTCTGGTGCCACTAACCCTCTTTAACTCAAGCCGATCCCACATGTGTAACTGTGTCCTGAGTCCTGAATGGCAGTGACTCCAACTTCGTGGCAGCGACCACAGCACCAGACTCCCTTCAGTCTTATTTGTTGTTCTTTTCTTTAAATAATTTTTTTTATATGTAAATCTATACATGACTAAGATTCTTCTTTGTCCAACCGCACAGGGACACTTCCAGGCCCAAGAAGGTTGTTGGGGGTATGATGGTAATGTGGGAAGAGGGTGCGTTACCTGCTGATGTGGGGAGAGGCAGCATCAAAGGGGTATCTCTCACAGAAAGAACTCCGATATGTTTTCACAAATGCCTCGGACAAATGCCAGCTGACGGACTGAATCATAAAATGGTTTTTCAATGCTTATGTAGTGTGAGTTATAAACAGTTCGCACCCAGGCTCGCTGAGGGCCAGCTGCGGCCCGTCCACTCGACTCACAGACGCAGTACTACGAGCAGTTTGCGTTATTGTAGCTATCCCTGCCCTGTTCCATCGTACGCCATGCCATGCCAAGCCAAGCCACTGCGATTACATTCCGACATTGGCCCCACATAGCTAACTGTCACAGGCGTACTCGCTGTTGGTGTGCAGGTCAGTGGCCTAGTTCTCAACATCTCACGGCCACTCCCTCAGGGCAGGTTTAAACACTCACCACACCCCTCCGGCACATGCGTCACAGGCCATGTGACCACGCAAATGTAATAGATCGACAACGTCACATCCTTTATTGCCGGTGCTGACTAGATGGCGGACGCTCCACGTGTCTCAACCATAAAGAGTCTTTGAAAAGTTGTGCAGAAGGTTAGTCGCAGCCTGATCTGTATAGCCATCAGGGGCCTTGGTGCGGACTTCAGATGCACAGGGTTAGTACCACCCAAACCTCATATGGCCCTCAGGGGCCTACCTCCATGTGCACACTATAGTTCCACCGGCTTAGCGGCCCCAAAAGCTGATATGGTCTCCGCCATCGATGACTCAGGACTCAGCGACATGTGTGAGATCTGCTGGGCCGTGGAGAAGCTGATGTGGTCTCCGCCATCGATGACTCAGGACTCAGTGACATGTGTGAGATCTGCCGGGACGAGGAGAAGATGATGTGGTCTCCACCATTCAGGACTCAGCGACATCTGTGAGATCCGCGTAGAAGCTGATGTTGTCTCCGCCATTCATGACTCAGGACTCAGCGACATATCTGGGATGCGCGGAGTTTTGACGGGCACGTGGAGTGCCCACTGCTGCACACTCCGGTGGCACCAGGTAATTATTTGCTCATGGATGCGCAGAGGCAGCAGTGTCAGTCTCTCTCACTCTCTCTCTCTTTTCCTTCTATCTCTCTAACTCTCTCTCTTACTTCTCCCTTTCTCACTCCCTTTCTTTCTTTCCCTCTCTTTTTCTCTCCGGCTTTTTTTTCCCTCTCTGTTTCTCTGTGCCTCTCTCCTTTGATATGCCCATTACACACGTCCTTATTTTGTGCTTTATTTGCCAGGCTCTGTCGTCGACATCCATGGTACCCACAGGAGTGTTCCGCCTTCTTGTTTTGTATTATTTTTGTTACATTTTGTTTATTAGTTTATCATTTATATATATGTTAATAAAAAAATAAATTTTGCAAATAGTTTTTCGTTTATCGTTTACATATATACTTATAAAAAAATACAGTAAAAAAAAAATGTATAACGTTTTTGATTGTTCTCTTAACTGCTGTGTGACTCTTTCTTGTTCTTATTACTGTTATTTGTCCACCATGGAGTTACATTTTGGGGCACTTATCATGGGAATACTGGTGATGTCGGCAGTTTACACCAACTTCTGAATAGTGTGTTAGATATATCTCAACGTTACTTCCATTAAAGTGCTGATAATGAAATGCAGACTAGCCGTTCCCGTACAAAAAGACACGAGATGCACCTTTGCGATTTATTCAAAATACTAAAATCCTGTATTGAATTGCACTGAGGTAGTGGCTGTACTTACAGTGTACACACAAAATCGATTAAGAACTCTCATTGTATTTATATTGATTGGGAATAGTGTGTCAAGTGCGGGACCTTGACGAGATACACTGCTCAGTTTGTATATTGTTCTGCACACAAAAAAAATCACATCACACCTTTCACACCAACTGCAATGTGAAACAAATTCCGGCGATAAGCCACGTTAGCACCAGGTATTTTACACCTGCTTTCTGCTGGTGTTAAGCAGCACGACTACCTGCACCATGAAACAGAACACAGCCAAGAGCCACACCAGAACACCCACAGATGCCATAGAATCAATGAGCATGATGCAGGGATACCCATGAGGGCCACAAGACTCATTGCAACAACTCCAGGACCGCCAATGCCCCCCAAACCCGCATCTGAGCAAGTGTATCCCTGTAGTCATTGTCTTAGCATGATAGTCACAAGCCCCGCAACATCACAGTGTGCTGTCACCTCAGCGTTGGCAGTGAGCCTGGACATGTAGCTACGCACGCATCCTCCTGCATGCACAACCAGCATGTGCTGGTCCGGAGTACACAGGTCAATGCAGGTGTGTGCCTATCCGGCAAGGGGAACAGGGTGTCTCGGACATATCCGTGTACAGGAAGTGCGGTAAGTGTGTCTCTGTGTTCTGGCGTGGCCTGCCACCTATGTACAGAGTCACATATACCCCACCCACACAAACACTCAGGCACCCATACAGATACTCAGACAACCAATCAATAACCCATATAGACACTCATGTAGCTATTCGCAAACCCATGCAGCCGCTTACATACCAACAGACAGACGGATACAGACATTCACACAGTTTACTTACTAACTCATGCATTCAGTAAGATATGTTAATTCACTCACTTATAGAGTCAGTCACGCACCTACTAAATCATCCATTCAGACATTTATACACCCACTCATTCTTCAATATGCCTTTCCCTACATATATTAAACATATTTAAACTTTACAGAAACAGACAGTCATGGGACAATGTCATCAGTGATGTCATCAGTGATGTCATTTGAGATGTCATCAGTGATGTCACTGACCATGTCATGAGTGATGTAATATGTGAAGTCATCAGCTGTGCATTGCGGGGGCGCGAGTTACAGTTAGCTGAACTAACTATAACGGGGGAATTTCCAACTAACTATAACTTTCCCTAAAACCTATGTTTTTTACAGTGAATTTCTAAGGTTTTTTAAATGCTAATTCCTAACTATAACGTACCTGAAACCTATGGTTTTTTCAGTGAATTTCAAAGGTTTTTTAAATGCTAATTTGTAACTATAACGTGCCTGAAACCTATGTTTTTTTCAGTAAATTTCAAAGGTTTTTTAAATGCTAGTTTCTAACTATCCCTACAGAGGTAGGACATGTGAAGAAAGAATAAAAAGCACACAGAAAGAAGAAAAAGAAATGCAGAAAGGAGCACCAGAAGTCCTCAAAGACGAAGAAAAGTGCAGGAAGAAGGAAAATGTGCAGAAAGAACAAACAGAGGAGCAAAAAGAGGCCTTGTTGCAAAATCATCCTGTACCCTCAAAGTTTTCAGATGGGTACTGGTGGTAACTGACTCTAACTAACCAGTTCTAGAGCCAGTGCTATGCTAAAAGACACTTAGAATACAGTTAAAACACCTATATGCACTAGGGAACACTATGCGTTGGGGTACCCCTGTGATTACCATGGCCTCCTCTGTAAGACCCTAGTACATAAAAGGGCAAGGGGATTAAAACTACCTCTTAAAAGGCACCACAGGGCGCGTTTGCACACTGGTAAAGGGAGGGGGGCTGAGCTGATGTGTGCAAACACACCCTGTGGCTGTTTCTATTTGGAGAATAAAGTCCCCTTGAATCCTGAGGGGGCTGTCTGAAAACGCTGTGCCTACCTGCTCACTACCTTGGCCTTTGGGGGTTGCTGTGTGGATCGTCTCTCCCTCCCGCCGTCGCATCGGTGACATCGGCGACTGCAGCGCGGAGGGAGCAGGAAACTTCATTTCCCAGGCTCCTTTGCCCACCGGAAGCGGAAGCGGACCTACAGCATCTCGCGCCTGAAGGCGCTACAAAAACAGCTTCACCCCCCGCGTCGCGGGACGCGCGCGGGCATCGCCGGGCTAAGCCCGGGCAAAGGGCGGGCCGTCTGTGGCCGTCCGGGGCTGGATAGGGCTGAGCTGGGCCACCCCCCTTATCCTGCACGAACGTTACACGGTGATTTGGGGCTGTCATACACAGTCTACGGCAAGGATCTGTTTGTTTAGCACAAGTCATGGCTAAGAACTTCAACAAGGCTCAGATAGTGGGAGGTCCTGGAACTTTAGACGCCTTTTTGAAAAAAGCCGAACATGTTGTCTCTAAAGAAATTGAGATCGTGGAAAAAAGGTTGTCACTAGAGTCCCTCTCTCAACCCTTGTTGGCTGCTCCCCCTGGGACTTCTCACTCTATTTCCCCTGGGCCCGCACCTGAGTTCTATCATCCCAGCGTTCAATCATCGTTGAACGTGTCCAGTCCTTCTCCTTCTCTTTCCCCCTCAGTTTTACGTACTAGGCAGCCAAAAACTTCCTCTGTGGCCCATGTTAAAGCTTCTAAAGGTAAGAGGAAAGCCATTCACGCTCCTAACGGAGCTCGTCATTATGCTAAACAATCCAGAAATAATGATCCTATTAAGGGGGCGACTCACCCGGTAGAGAGTCCAGTGGTCGAGGCCACACCTCATTCAGGTAGCGGTGTTATGGAGTCTGTTGCCCAGGGGGTGCTGTTATCTTTAGAGACATGTTAGCTGATGTAATTAAGCAGCTGGATGAACGATTGAGTAGGTGTATATCCCCAGTCTTGGATAGACTCAGTGAGATCGATAACAGACTTACTCTTATTGAGCGCCACATTGCTGTTCAAAGCGCCCCTGTGCCAAGGTCTAATCCCTCTGATTTATTACCCCTCGGCGAAGTTACTACTAGAGTAGGGGATATGATTGACATCATGGCAACTACTGTTGCAAGTCCAGCAATCCCCTTACCACCTGCCCCGAGCATTAACGGTACCATTTCAGGCCCGAGGAATATTATTGAAAGCCGAAGAGTTCAGGGACATTTGGCATATGAGGGACGCTCATTAAATCTGCCCCCAGAAGCCTGCCCTTACACCGTTATCTTGGCCAACGTTCCTAAGACTAGTGATGGTAAAGAAGAGCACTGGTCTACTCTGAAAAACAAAACCCTTCATTTTTTGGCAGGAAAGACAGTCCTGGGGAGTCACCTCTATGATTGTTTTAAAATGGTGAGAAGGGTCCCGTGGGTGGGGAAATCTAATAAGTCTCTGAGGGGCGATTGCGTTGTGGTGAACTTCAGTACCCCTGATATAGTTGATCACATTTTTAGACAAGCAGGGTCTATTAGAATTCATCAGGACCACATTAACATTCTTCCATTGGGTTTCTTTTATCCACCATCTCCTGCAGGTCAGGGCAGACAGAGAGAGCGTCCCCTTCAGTACGCCCCTACTAGTAATCCTTTGTTGTTATTAAATAGATTTGAAGCCCTTAGCACTCTAGATACTAACGATTGACTTAGTGATAATGGAGCTTATTTAAATAATGATGTTTTTAGTATAGACGTTTCTAATTCTTCTGAGCCTTTATCTGCTGGGTTTCCCGTCACGGCGAATAATGCCCCTTCCACTGCACTAGTTAATAATTTGCCATTACAATCTGAGGACGCAGTCGAGAAAGGAAATGCGCCCATTTTTTATGGGGAAAACATGGGCGTGGACTTACCTTGGAATGGTGTAGAGGTTGCTCCATTACCTTGTTTATCTAACCTGGTTAACACTTTAACTAAGGATCAAGGGCACATAATGGACCTTCCAGCTGCAGATTTAATTTCTGCATTATCTTGGAACATAGCTGGTCTTCGGTCCAAACGAGGTAATCAAAATTGGTTGGCTTTTCTCTCCTCATATCATATAATTGCCTTACAAGAAACATGGGAGGCCAAAGATCCTTTTTTTATGGATGGCTACCAATCTTTTATTAAATATGCTACTCCCTCGGATATGGGGAGACCACGAGGGGGCCTCCTGTTATTATTCAGCCTAAAGCTTCGTTATAATATTGAGTTATTACCAACTAACTCTCCTCACATCCTAGCAGTGAAAATGGAATGTGTTAACCTGCCATCATTTTTGGTGGTGAATTTTTACAATTCATTTACTAGGACGGAAGAACTGGAACATCTCAAAGCACTACTCAGTTTCTTGGATGAGTTTGATGCATTGAATGAAAAACCTTATCTTCTTTTACTTTTTGGCGATTTTAATATACACTTATGTTATCTTAACTGTTGCTTAAATAATTATTTAGACTTTTGCCCAAATGAAGTGACCCACTTTGAGCACACTAAAGGCGGGATCTTTTTAGAGAATATAGTATCGTCTTATTATCTCTACATGCCGGTTCAAGACTTGTCGGACCCGGTTCACACATTTACTGGTCATGGCCACGGTAGCACAATCGATTATATTTTTGTACCACGTAACATGCTGAACCTATTGGGCACGTTTTGTGTTACAGAAAATGGCCTAAGTGACCATAACCCACTAATTTTGGAAATCAAAGTTAAGGCTTTGAGGAAAGATGTTCCTCAGCCTTTGATCTCTAATTCAAATCTTGAGCCTACAAGCCAGGGCAGACGACTTAGATGGGATGTCATTACCCCGGCTGATTTCCTCATCAATTTATATGAAAGCAAAACAGAGGACTTTAGCTTGTGTCTTTCTTCAGGGGAGGAACCGAAAGTGATTCTGGATGCTTTCGACAGAATCACTAAACACGTCCAGGGGAGTCTCACCTCCCAAGGGAAACCTAAACCTAGGAAGTTTAAAAACTGGTTTGACCATGCCTGTTCTAGTGCTCACTCTGCTCTCTTACTGGCACTTAAAGAACCTGGGAGCACCCCCAGTAAGATAACTGAGGCAAGAAAAGTTTATAAAAAAGCAATAAAGGATAGGAAACGCGAGCTAAAGTCCAAGGCATGGGACGATTTGACGGATGCAAGCATACAGAAAAATAGCAGCCAGTTTTGGAAGGTGATAAATAGTCCCCTCTTTAATGAGACGGAGAATACCATCAAAGAATGTCTTATCCCGCCAGACAAATGGGTGGCTCACTTCAGTGGTCTCTATTCGGAGATACAAGAAGCTAATCCCACAAATTACGTGGATTACACTTTAGCTTCAAGTATCCTTTTTAAGGAGGAGGAAGTCCGGGAGGCCATTGAGGCCACGGCGTCTGGTAAAGCCCCTGGTCCGGACGGTGTCCCAGCGGACCTCTATAGGGCAGACCCACAGCTTTGGGCGAAACTTTTAACCTGTGTTTTTAACGCAGCTTCTGTGGTCGGTGCCCCTAGATCATGGGCAAAAGCCGTTATTGTTCCACTTTTTAAAAAAGGTTCAAGAGAAGACCCGGCTTGCTACCGGCCTATTTCTCTCCTTGATTCTGCCATGAAAGTCATGGGTAAAGTTGTTCTTGCTCGTTTAACTGTGTGGTTGGAGGAGCAATCCATTATTTCCGATCTACAATATGGGTTTAGACAGGGAAGGGGCACAGTGGGCCAATGCCTCAATTTACACCTTATTATAGGAAAATATACAGTAGCTAAGCAGGGGGACCTCCATTTAGCTTTTATGGATTTGTCCACCGCTTTCGACCTTGTAAATCGGCAAAAATTATGGGCATTATTAGCCGGTTTGGGGCTTGACCCGGTTTTGATCTCTTTCCTGGCTGTAATCCATGACGACACAACCGCAGTCGTCCGTTACAGGGATGATGGAAGCCAGACTGATGCCTGGCAGGTAAAGCGGGGAGTAAGACAGGGGTGTATTCTTGCTCCCCTACTCTTCTCGCTTTACATCAATAATTTGGGACCGGTTCTGAATTCGATCTGTAAAGACACCCCGAAAGCCGGTTCCAAAATGATTCCCGCTCTACTATACGCGGACGATACAGTTTTGTTGGCCAGAACCGCGAGAGGATTGCAAGCGCTCTTAAATGGATTTTATGATTTTATGGTCTCTTTAGACTTATTAATTAATTTTTAAAAATCACATTCTATGTCGATTGGTTCAGGGAAAGCAAAAAGGGTGAAATTTTTCTGCAATGGGCAGGAATTAACGAAAGTCCAGATGTTCCCATATCTAGGGGTAGCATTTGACGACAGATCATCCTGGGTCACACAACGTGCTCAAAAAAAGAATATCTTAGCTAGTGCCACAGGCGCTTTGTTGGGCTTTGCAAAGCGCTTAGGCTGCAAACCACTCCCCGCTTTATTAAAAATATACAGTGCGAAGTGTTTGCCCATGGCACTTTATGGTAGCGAGGTCTGGGGTTACAAGGCTTCTCCTAATATCCAAGTGGTTGAAAATAATTTCTTTCGGAAACTGCTGTCTCTACCCCCCTCTGCCCCCACTTTTAATAATCATGAGGACTTAGGGATGGGTTATATCAGTGACCTAATAGCAGTGGCCCCGCTACTAGGCTGGTTGAGGGTTTGGGCACAACAGCCACCAAACCTAAACCAACAAATTATTCAGGACTGTCTGTCCTTGGAAAAAGCCCTGTCTATCCCTTGGTTAAGTTACATCAAAGATAAATTGACTTCAATAGGGTGTTCGGAATTGTTCTCTAGTCCTTGTGTGATTAGCAAAGAGCAAATTAAAGCTATCAAGACCCAATTTTTGACAAAAGTAATGTTGTCAAGAGAAAGTGATGAGCTGGGGAAACCGACAGTGAGGAGGTTTGTGATGTTGAGTTCAGGGAACAAGATTCAGCCCTACCTAACCTACATTAATAAACCTTTCCATATGTTTTTGCTAATAAGATTTAAGCATGGTTTGCTTCCCTGGCTCTTGGCATACCCGAAAGGATTTTTTAAAGAGGGAACTCTGGGGCCCTGTCCCTGTGATAATATTTCTGAACAAAATTTGTTGCACATGATATTTTTCTGTAAATTTTACTCTGTACAGCGGAAAAAATATATCTTGCCGACTTTAAAAAATTGCCAATTTAAGCAAGTTAGGCCTGCTTTGGCTTATTTACAAATGTTGGAATCTCCATTGATTTGCTTTGGGGTTGCCTGCTTTATAGTGGGTGCCCTGAGAGTCAGAAATAGGGCCCAGTTGACATAGTTACCTGATAATGATTATTGTGCCCACTACGTTGTCGTAGATGAAATGTTTTTTAAGGTTATCATGAAATTTTACCACGTTTTTAGCTATAGGAATGAATTCTCTAAGTGTTATTTTATTGTACATTGCGCCAATCTGTTTTGTATTTATTATTTGTGTTAATAATTTTTCTGTAATGCATTTTCCTCTATTTTGATTGCTGTTTTGTGCTTGGATGGTTTTAAATTTTAACCGAATAAAGCAAAACTTTGACTTTGACTTTGACTTTGGGTCCCTAGGCTCCAACTAGCCCACCAGGTACATTCAGTAAGCTCCACAGAGCTGCGTTGCAGAGAGGTGTAAAAAGGGAAACGGCCTGGACCACCTCTCTGCAACATAGCGCAATGGTGCTTACTGGAAGCACCTGGTGGGCTAGTTGGCCCCCAGGGGCTCTCAGGATTGAAGGGGAATTATTTCCCCAACTTAAAACATGCATCAGGGTGTGTTTGCACACATCACCTCAGGCCCCGTCCCCTCCCTTCACCACTATGTAAACGCACCCTGTGGCCGTTTTTAATTTGGGAGATTAAGTCCCCTTGAATCCTGAGGGTCCCAAGGGTCAAACTAGCGCACTAGGTACCTCCAGTAAGTGCCACAGTGCTGCGTTCCAGAGAGGTGTAAAAATGGGTGTGGATTCTGAACACCTCTCTGCAACGCAGCTCCCTGGTGCAAACTGGAGGTACCTGGAGGACTATTTGGGCCTCAGGAACCTGAGGTGACATGTCTGCAAACACGCCCTGTGGCGTATTTTAAGTTGGGGAATTAATTCCTCTTCAATCCTGAGGGTCCCTGGGGGCCATCTAGCCCACCATGTACCTCCAGTATGCGCCAGAGAGCTGCGTTGCAGAGAGGTGTTCAGAGGCCACGCCCCTTTTTAAAACACTCTGTTGGGGGATTAACACCCCTTGAATCCTGAGGATCCCTGAGGTGCAACTAGCCCACCAGGTACCTCCATTAAGCACCACAGAGCTGCGTTGCAGAGAGGTGTAAAAAGGGGAGTGGCCTCAGAACACCTCTCTGCAACGCAGCTCCCTGGCGCATACTGGAGGTTTCTGGTGGGCTAGTTGGCCCCAGCGGCTGTGGGTGGGCCATGAGCCCCTGCAAATATTTTCTTAAAGCCCTGGGGGCTGGTGGTCCCCAGGGCTTGGGGGGGCCTTTGAGCCCCAACCCATGTATCTTCTAAGCGCTGGGGAGTCCCTGCCAATATTTTCATAAATCCCCAGGGGTGGCAGTCCCCGGGGCTTGGGGGGAATTTGAGCCCCCTCACTCATTTATTTTCTATGCCCCAGGGGGTGGCGGTCCCCAGGACTGGGGGGCTGTGAGTACCCCGCACATATTTTTATAAAGCCCCAGCAGTCCCTGGGGCAGGGGGGCCCCTTTTGGCCCCCCCTCCCAATACAAATATTGTCCCCTGGATTTGGCCCACCCGGGGTAATTATTTACGAAGCGCGGAAGCCCGCACTTTTTCTTTTTTTTTTCGCACCAGGATCAGTGGATCCATTGCGCATTTTGCCGATTTAAAATTGGGGCCGTGGGTGTCCTTGTGGGACCCCCTAAGCCGGCCTAGGGGGTCAGGGTGTTTCTACCCTGCCCGCTTTTCATGTTTTGCGCCTTAGTTTTACTGACTTCTTGTGCCTCGGCTCTGCCGAGGCACAAGATGGCTGCCAACACTTCCTGGTTTGAAGTGTTGACAGCCAATTAGCATAAAGGTCGTGATCAGGAGAGTGCGCGGATCCTGCGCGGCCATAGATATTGAAACATTCCTAATTTAAATTTTCTCAGCAACTACTGAATGGATTTACACCATTAAACAAAAAGGGTTCTTTCTGACCCAAGGGCTACCTTTTTGCCAAATTTGGTGTAATTCTGTTCAGCAGTTCGGGCTGTAGCCGTGTCTAAAGTTTCCTATGGGAAATTGCATGGGGAAAACATGTTTTGGGACCCCCCTTTTTTCTCAGCCCCCGCTCGACGAGTCACCTCGAAACTTTAAAGATAGGAGCGGCCCGGAGCGGGCCACGAGTTTTGAAAATTTCGTGAAGATTCATCAACCGGCTCAAAGTTATTGGGAATAGAATGTTGCGAATTTCCTATGGAAAATAGGTCCTAACTATAACTACCTACTGGCGACCGCCAGTAGGTAATATATATATATACATATCTATATATATTCACTGAAAAAACCATAGGTTTCAGGGACGTTATAGTTAGTTGGACCTTTGACTCATATAAAACCAGAGAAATTCGCCCGTTATAGTTAGTTGAGCTAACTATAACTCGTGCGCCCGCAATGCACTGGTGATGACATCACATATTACATCACTCATGACATGGTCAGTGACATCACTGATGACATCACTGATGACATCTCAAATGACATCACTGATGACATCATCCAGGGAATGTGTGTTTCTGTAAAGTTTAAATATTTTTCATATATATCTATGCCAAGGTGTATTGAAGAAAGAGTGGATTTACAAGTGCCTGAATGGATTATTTAGTAGGTCCGTGACTGACTGTATAAGTGAGTGATTGAACATGTGTTAGTGAATGTATGGGTTAGTGACTAAACTGTGTGAAAGTCTGTATTAGTGTCTCAGTTGGTGTTTAAGTGGCTGCATGGGTTGGTGAGTAGCTACATGAGTGTCAATATGGGTTATTCTTTTGCTGTCTGAGTATCGATATGGGTGCCTGAGTGTCTGTATGGGTGGGCGGGGGGGTGTGACTCTGTGCATACATGTGTGAGTGGGTGATTCACTGGTTGTATGGATTAAAAAGTGCCTCTGGGAAGGGCTGTATGGGTGAGTTAGTATGTGTGTGGGTGTGTTGGTGAGTGAATGAATGTCTCACTGGTATATGTGTGAGTAACTACATATGCTTTAAGGCAGTATATGTGAGTGTTGGAGTATATAAATGACTATACATGAGAGTAAGTTATTTGAAGAGTGGGTGTAAAAAAGATTGTCTGCTTGTATCAGTGACTGTATAGGACAGTAGGTATGTGTTAGTATCTGCATAAATAAGTGATGTGGTGTGTGTATAAATAACACAGTTGGTGTGTATAACTGTATACATGAGTAAATGCCTATGTGATTGATCCTTTGCATGACTGACTAGGTGTGTGAGTAACTCTATGAATGAGTGGCAGACTGTGACTGTATGTATAGGTGTATGAGTGCATATTATCCCCTTCGATGCTCATGACGGAGCGGTTCCATCATGAGCATCGGTTGGGCTGTGCTTATGATGGAACCGTTCCGTCATGAGCACAGCCCCTGGGGGAAGCACTGGCGCTCCCCCCCGTGCATCAATCTTGGCACCTTAGAGGGGGATGGCAGCAGAAGAGTTTCCGCTGCCACCCCCGACCCCGCCACGCTTCCCCATGACGTCAGCGTGCGCCAACGTCATCAGGAAGCACAGGACGCGCTGGAAACCATTTGTTTCCAGCGTGTCCAAGAGGAGGGTGAGTTTTTGCTGCTCTGGTGCGGCAGGGTGGCCCAATGTAGAAATAGTGTTTCCTCTCCCCTGATGTCTCAATGCAGGGCATTCCTGGTGCACGATCGCGCACAGCGTCGCAATCGTGCACCAAAGAATGCCCCCACTAGACACCAGGGACGTGTTTTTGAGTACAAAGGAAGCGACCCCTTGGGCAAGGGTCGCTTCCTAGGGGGGATATTTTAATTCAGACTTTTCTGCCCCCCCTAGGGATTGATCGGCCGTTTTTTGGCTGATTCTGGACCCGGGGGGGGCGGAAAAGCCCACTAGAGCCAGGGAATTTGTATTTTCAAAAGGGTCGCTCCCAGGGGCCTCTACATTTTTCTAATAGAGGAGACCTGGGGGAACGCTGGGTGGTGGGAAATTTGTGTGAGCCCGGTGATGCCACAACTTTCCCACACGAAAATGTGTGAAAAAAGTGATTTTTTCAGCAAAAATTGAGGTTTGCAGGGGATTCTGGGTAAGGAAACGTTGGGGGATCCATGCAAGCCATACCTCCCTAGAAACCCCCGATTGTCTAGTTTTCAGAAATGTGTGGGTTTGGTAGGTTTGCCTAGATGGCCGCCGAGCACGGGGCCAAAAACCCTGGTCAACCCCCTTGCAAAACCAGGTGGTTTTGAGATAGGCAATGTTGATGTCGCCTGCCTACGTTTTGGGCCCTTGCCTGTCGCGGGTACTTGGACCTCCCACACAAGTGAGGCACCATTTTTATTGGGAGATGTGGGGGAATGCTAGGTGGGGGGAAAATTGTGGGAGCCCGGTGATGCCACAAAGTTCCCACACAAAAATGTGTGAAAAAAGTGATTTGTTCAGCTACAATTGAGGTTTGCAGGGGATTCTGGGTAAGGAAACGTTGGGGGATCCACGCAAGCCATACCTTCCTGGAAGCCCCCGGGTGTCTAGTTTTCAGAAATGTGTGGGATTGGTAGGTTTCCCTAGATGGCCGCCGAGCACGGGGCCAAAAACCCAGATGACCCCCTAGCAAACCCAGGTGGTTTTGAGATAGGCAATTTTGATGTTGCCTCACTACGTTTTGGGCCATTGCCTGTCGCGGGTACTTGGGCCTCCCACACAAGTGAGGCACCATTTTTATCGGGAGACCTGGGGGAGCGCTGGGTGGTGGGAAATTTGTGTGAGCCCAGTGATGCCACACTTTCCCACACAAAAATGTGTGAATACGTGTTTTTTTCATCTACAATTGAGGTTTGCAGGAAATTCTGTGTAAGGAAACGTTGGGGGATCCACGCAAGCCATTCCTCCCTGGAAGCCCCCGGGTGTCTAGTTTTCAGAAATGTGTGGGATTGGTAGGTTTCCCTAAGTGCTGGCAGAGCTAGGGTTAACAAACTAAAGCTAGGCACTTTGCCAAAAAAGTGTCATTTTTCACTGCGAAATTAAGGTGTGACCACGTTGTGTTTTGCGCCATTTCCTGTCGCGGGCACTAGGCCGACCCACACAAGTGAGGTACCATTTTTCTTGTAAGACTTTGGGGGACACGGGGTGGGTGGAAATTTGTGGATCTATGCAGATTCCAGAACTTTCCACCACAGAAATGTGGGGAAAATGTGTGTTTTTTTATAACTTTGCAAGGGATTCTGGGTAACAGAACCTGGTGGGAGGCAGTCAAGTCACCCCATCCTGGATTCCCCTAGGTATCTAGTTTTCAAAAATGTATAGGTTTGCTAGGTGCCCCTAGGTCCCGGGAGACCTATGGTTAAAAAACGACAGCTAGCCACTTTGCCAAAAAAGGGTAATTTTACACTGCGAAATTGAAGTGTGACCACGTTGCGTTTTGCTCCGTTTCCTGTTGCGGACCCTAGGCCGACCCTCACAAGTGAAGTACCATTTTTCTCGTAAGACTTTGGGGAACACGGGGTGGGTGGAAATTTGTGGGTCCACGCAGATTCCAGAACTTTTCACGACAGAAACGTGGGGAAAATGTGGTTTTTTGGACCATTTTTTAGGTTTGCAAGGGATTCTGGGTGACAGAACCTGGTGGGAGGCAGTAAAGTCATCAAATCCTGGATTCCCCTGGGTGTCTAGTTTCCAAAAATGCATAGGTTTGCTAGGTTTCCCTAGGTGCCGGCAGAGCTCGTGTTCAAAAACGACAGCTAGACACTTCGCTAAAAAAGGGTAAATTTTCATTGTGAAAATGTGGCGTGTTCACGTTGGGTTTTGAGCCATTTCCTGTCATGGGCACTATGCCTACCAACACAAGTGAGGTACCATTTTTATCGGGAGACTTAGGGTAATTCAGATTTGTAAAGCAACTGTTATTACCTATTGATTTTTGATGCATTTCTGCCTTCCAAATGAAAGACATTGTGTAAAAGAGGTCATTTTGAAAAATGATTGATAATTCTCATGCTAGAATGAGTATTCCCAATTTCGAAAATGTGCAAATATGTACTGTTTCTAAACTCTATAATTTGTTCCCATTTCAGAAATACATAGGTGTCTTTCATACCGATTTTTCCATGTATGCATTTTCCCACAATAATATATACCCGGAACATAATAAAAAATCATTGCAAATTGCTGCTCAGTTTTTGACTTTGGGTTCGTCGGGTTCTTGGTGAACCTACAAATCCTATATATCTCCACAACCAGGAAGGTCCAGCGGATGTAACGGTATATTGCTTTCAAAGAACTGTCATAATTAGAAGAAGTTACATGTGAAAATGTTGACACAAAAGGCTGTTTTCAATTTTTCCTATATTTAACTGTTAGTTTCTATCAAGAAACCTTCATGAAGCTACACAAATGACCCCTTGCTGAGTTCAGAATTTTGTCTACTTTTCTAAAATGTATAGCTTTACAGGAGCCATTATTATTTTCACACCCATTTCTACCATTAACTGGAAGAAGGTTGAAAGCACAAAAAATAGGAAAAATAGGTTATGTCCCAGAAAAATGCCAAAACTGTGTAAAAGAATGTTGGTTTTCTGACAAAAGTCTGTCATTCCATAAAAGCTGGGAAAATGGTTATTTCAGCCCCACAAACCCTTTTTTGATAACATTTGCAGGGAAAAACCCACACGCTTTGATTTGCAGCCCGTGTTTCCAATTCCCCCCCCCAAATTTTGTTTGCTGTGTTTTGGCTAATTTCTGGGACCCCTCCAGGGGAATTCACAAACTCTGGGTATCTTTAGAATCCCCATTATGTTGGAAGAAAAGAACGCAAATTTGGCATGGATACCTTGTGTGGTCAAAAAGTTACAGGGGCCTAAGCGCGCACTACCCCAAATAGCCAAAAAAAGGCTTAGCACAGGGGGGGAAAAGGCCTAGCAGCGAAGGGGTTATAGTACTGTATTGATGAGTAACTGCATGTATAAGTGAGTGGATGTGAGTGTAGACCTAGGAAATAGTGGGTGGTATGTAGTATCTGGCATTGTTGTGTGTATGGTTTCAAAAATAGTAGTGTGTATTTTAGAGTGCGTGTATCAAGTTTATATTAGGCCATCAGTATGTGCATCAGATTTTCACGTGGATGATGTAATCAGTGATGTCATCAGTGATGTCATTTGAGATGTCATCAGTGATGTCATCAGTTATGTCACTGGCCATGTCGTGAGTGATGTAATATGTGACGTCATCACCAGTGCATTGCGGTAGCGCGAGTTATAGTTAGCTCAACTAACTATAACAGGCGAATTTCTCTGGTTTTATATAAGTCAGATTTCCAACTAACTATAACGTCCCAGAAACCTATGGTTTTTTCAGTGAATTTCTAAGGTTTTTTAAATGCTAATTCCTAACTATAATGTCTGTAAAACCTATGGTTTTTTCAGTGAATTTCAAAGGTTTTTTAAATATTAGTTTCATATTTTAATATTTATGAAACCTATATTTTTTCTATTTTTTTGTAATAATTTGGAAATCTATTATCCTTTTTTTTTATTTGAAAAATTATGTAATTTTTTTATATCTTCAAAAAACAAGTATGTATATATATTTTTTGTTTTAGAAAACTAGACTCCTGTACCGGTAGGGTACAAAGCTCCATCACCACGCAAATTCTATCCGCGATATTGCGAAACTCGTTAAGGATGCGCATTTTGTATCCGATGGCTTCGCAGCACCGTGTCCCTCCTAACATCATATATGTATAAGGTCGCGCTAGCTCCTAGTTTGGTATGCGACGGCTGCGCGGTACCAATACGCACGTTACATCACTACGTATAGGGTCGTGCCGACTGCGCGTCCGTATGCGATGCGTACACGCTGCCAGGCCCTGTGTTACATCATAGATGTATGGTATCGCACCGGGTACGCAATTCCCTCATTTATTTTTTTATGTCTCAAAACTATATCTAAATAAGTTTAAAGTGTATATGAGAGCAAGCGATGTTCTAAAATATTTTCCACATTTATATATTTCTAACTGTAATAAACTTATATTATGGTAAATATATTTCTTAAAATCGTGTTTGGTGCGGCCCCCTAGCGTGCTCGGTGCGCGATTGCCATGTGACCTTAAATAAATGTTTCTGATTGGTTCATATCATTTCCCATTGTAACAGTTGGAGGAACCCACCCATTTTAGTCATTCTCTCTACACCGTTTGATGAGAGACACCTCTTCTGCTTACAGAGTTTTTTTGAAATATTTTTTGCTGTGTATACATATGTTGCAACGATCATCTTGATCAATAATCATGCTCTGTACAGTAGCCTTCCACGTGTGATAGCCATGCATCTGAAACGTTACATCAAAAAACAAATATGTGTTACACGATGCCCGTGGTGTGTGTGTGCGCACATTATTGTGCTGCTTTTCAGCCTGGGTATTGGTGGCTCGAAGGGGTATCATCAGCCACAGGCAGAGTGCACATCTTAGATCACATGTGACAAACAGTAAAGAGTAATGTGTAGATTTGGGTTACAGTATGCTCTGTTGTCAGGCTTTGCCAGTATAGTAGTGTGTCATATGTGAGACTTTCAGATTCACGTTTGACATGCATTGCTTGACTGTAATGAGCGTTATTACTGTGTATGACGTAGCCTCACTGCTGATCCTCCCTCCATCCGAGCACATTCATATGTGTGCGCTTCGCAATAGGAACACTTTCAACAATACCCCACACCATTGACATGCATGTCTGCGCATATCCACAAGCTTGACAACAACATGTGATGTTGTCCATTCAATGTTTTTGGACAGCAATTCATTAGCGATAGTTGCCGCCCTCCCGGTACATGCTACATTAATGTAAATTGCAGATTGTGCGACGTCAAAACTGCAACAGGGACACACACATAAGTATACTTCCTGGCCTGGCAGGTGCTGAACAACGCCCAGGTCCCTGGAATAATTCATCACACCCCCAAGATAGCCTGCCGTACGCAAGCCCAACCCACTTTGCGTACGTATAAATAGGATAATGACGATGCCACATGGCCCAGTTTTTCCACACGGCTTCAGGTGATATGGCCGCATCCACCTCGCATATCACAATGCGCAATAAAGAAAAGGGATCCATGAGGTGTACATCATCCTGGCAATCAAAATTGTGAACCCTGCTGGCCGTCATGTTTGGACACACACCAATGACAGCAGGTGAGCAGTGCGGCCTGGGTGCACAGGGCTGCAATTGAGCACGGTGCGGTGGGAGGGATGGGGTGCATCAGCCTGGGTGCACAGGTGCAAACAAGCGATGTTGCCGTGCATAAGGACTTTAAGGACCAGTTGGACCGTACTGTAGGCCTGAACCAGCGGGCAGCGCTGCCCTACAGACACGTGGCGTTGGCTTTTGGGGCACTGTAGTGAGCTGACTACTAAGTGTACATGCACAAAGGCTTGCGCCACTACATTGCACATGCACATTATGCTTCTAGCATGCGCTCTGTTCCTTTGTATGTGAACGTTGGCATAACATATTATTATTTACCCTTGTCTATTCTCGTGCACTCCAACTCCTCTTTAAACCACAATTTCCCCTAACAGTTGGTAGATCGTACTTCAAGAAGGAAGGATGCACTCAACTTGTGTTCTCTCAAGCTTGAAATAAACCTTCATTTACCTTAAGACATTTCCACCATTATATTATTTCTCCCTTTTCAGACACTGTGTTAGTTGCACGAAAAAGCACCCAGCAGGTGCTCAACTGGTGCTGATGCTCTGGCCTTTCTGACGCCTTCCATCGTGGTATCAAGACACCGTCCCAGACCGGAGACCTGCTGTGCCACCCTGAGAGGCACTCCGGAGTCGGAGCTCGCACCGACACGTCGTTGGACACACCGGTTGTGGCAGGTGAGCAGTGAAGGCTCGGTGCGCAGGAGCTGCATTTGAGCACAGTGCGAGGGAAGGGCCTGGGGTCCAGCAGCCTGAGTGCCAGGGGAAAAAAGCAATGTTGCCAAAGATAATAATATAATCTCTGGCCTCATTCATATCTCTGTTTCATTTTAAAGACTTGCTGGACCGCACTGTTTCTCGCGGACCCCAGCAACCCAGACACACGGGTGACGGGAGGTGAACAGTGAGGGCTGGGTGCAGTAGGCCGATGCTCTTTCTCCTCCTCCCTCTGTTCTTTTGACTCTCCCTCCCCTTCTCCCTTCCACCCACTCGCTCACTGTCCCATTCTCACTTTCTTCTTCCTTTCATTCTGACTACCTTTCTTTTTCTCTTGGACATGGCACACATACTTATGTTTCTTTTTTCTCTTGCAGGTTTTGTGCGCTGCTTCCGGAGGATTCCCACCCACTTCTTTCATGTTTTACTGTTGTTCGAATAAAGTTACGTTTCCATTTATTTGTGTTGTTTTAATAAAAGTAATTTTTTTTACCAATAAATAAGTGAGTGTATTGGTCTTCTTTTTCTGCCAACACTTGTCTATAGTTTATTGTGAAAATCGGCGGTTGATAGGAGGTCATGAGGGAAAACATTTGTAAATTTGCGGTGCACCTACCAAATATAAACCAACAGACTATTACATAAATGAAGCCTGGGTAATTCTACAACGGCAAGGGTTCTATGAGTGTATCATTTTATAACACCATGAGTACTGCCCGTGTGATTACAGCACCAATAAGGCACTGCCTAGGGCCACCGAGGTTTCAAGGACTGGCTAGGCCCACCCTGCATATTTAAGTAAAGCTCTGGAGGTTGCCGATCCCCGGTCTTGAGTTCACTTCGAAGCCCCCCGAACAATTCGTAAACAATACCCGGGGAGGTGTCGATCCCTTAGTCTGCGAAGCGTATCTGTGCCATCCTGCGCCTAATTTACATGTGAGATTAAGGTCCCCAGTGCTGCAGAGACCCCGCAATATAATAATAGGATTGGCCCCCGGAACATTACCCACCAGTGGGCTCATTTAAATGAACGGGTGAGACCCCGCTTAATTTTTTTTTCTCAATTTTTACCATCCTGATCCACTTTATTGAAGTAATACGAGATTTTCCTTCTCTCGCTTCAACGAGGCAAACAAGAATTTACTATCACAGGGTGGAAGCAGTGCTCACGCCCTGTAATAGCAAACATAAATGTCCCGCGGAAGCACACCCCGGGACATTGTATGACCTGCGCCTGGGAGGTGGCGCTCCATAGGGCCATGATGCATTGGTTAATGCATAACTACAGAATTAGTATAAACGCATACTAACACTACTTGCACACATGTAGTACAGCAACCAGAGTGTAGTGAAGAGGCAGAGGAAGCCCAAAATCAAAAAATATAAATCCTTCCAGAGGTAGGATCACACAGTTTGATCAGCTGACAACCCTGGGATGAGTAGAAACGGGCTTCACTAAGAAAACGGGTCTTCAGCAGAACGCAAGCAAGCTCAAAATCTTAGTGAGTGCTGCCTTCTTTTTACCTTCTCCCACTCGTTGCCAAAGTTATGTAGTGAAGAGGAAGACAGCAGAGGATCCGATAAGTAGATTTTTTGCAGGAAAAGAAGACAGCTTAAACAGCCACCAACAGGACCAGACAGCAAGGCAACCGTCTTCTCCAGCACCGTGTACAAACTCCCCAAGATTCCCCTCATGACAGCCCTACATTTTAACATTACATACTTACATTATAGTAGCAATACATACTAACATTCTACTATAACTTACATTGGAATACTACACAGAGCACATGACTTTACAGCAATGATCTCATGGTTTCATCCATGAGTCTTGAGACCGGTAGGAGTGAGTAGTTCGCTTCCCACTCTCTGTATTGTATAAACGCAAACTAACACTACTTCCACAGGTATGCTACAGCACCATAGCACATGAGGTTACAGCAATGAGCCCACGGTTTAATCCCCGAGTCTTCAGACCAGTAGAGGTGAGTAGTTCGCTTCCCGCTCCCTCTATAGTATAAACACATACTAACAATACTTACACAGTTATACTACAGCGGCCAGTATGCTACAGCACCCAGAGCCCATCACTTTACAACAATCAGCTCGGTTTGATACCCGGTAGGCGTGAGTACTTCGCTTCCCACTTCCGGTGTAGTATAAACATATGGTAGATGTCAGTAGTTCGCTTCCCACTCCCTGTATGGTATTAAAGCCTACTAACACTACTTCCACAGGTATGCTACAAAGACCAGAGCACATCACTTTACAGCAATGACCTCACGGTTTAGGCTCTCGGTTTCATACCCAAGTGTAGCAGCATCTCATCTCAGCACCATGTCACTCTGAGCAACACCGCACTTTCAGTCCGGTAGGAGTGACTACTTCGCTTCGCACTCCCCCTCAGAGGTTACAGTGCTCCTATCCTCCTGTTACCTACTCTTTTGCCCTCTTTCCCCCTCACTCATTTCAATGGAATGCCAAAATGGCTGCCAACACTTCCTAGTTGCAACCGCTCACACCGCTCGCAGCCAATAAGCATCAAGCTCGTGCTCGTAATGCCTCAGCCAATCAGATGGCAGAATTCCCAAATATCAATATCTGCAAATTTCAATATTTCTCCAAAACTACTGAACGGATTTACAGCAATTAAACAAAAGTGTGCTTTCTAGACCAAGACCCATCTCCCTGCCAAATTAGTGGTAATTCCGTTCACCCGTTCGACCTGGAGCCTTGTCTAAAGTTTTCCTATGAAAATTAACATGGAGAAAACACGTTTTGGGACCCCCCTTTTTTCTCGGGCCCCTTTTGATGAAGAGTCAACATAGGAGCTGATATGAACAAAGAATTAGTTTGGAAAATGTCATAAAGATTCATCAAACGACGCCAAAGTTATAAGCAAAACAAAAATGTTCTTCCTATTGAAACTTGGTCCTAGCGACCGCCAGTAGGTAACATATATATCTATATCTATATCTATATCTATATTCACTGAAAAAACCATAGGTTTCACACACGTTATAGTTAGGAATTAGCATTTAAAAAACCTTGCAAATTCACTGAAAAAACTATAGGTTTCACACATGTTACAGTTAGTTGGACATTTCACTCGTACAAAACCATTGAAATTCCCTCGTTAAAGTTAGTTCAGCTAACTATAACTCGCGCGACCGCAATCCACTGCTGATGACGTCACATATTACATCACTCATGACATGGTCAGTGACATCACTCATGACATCACTGATGAGATCTCAAATGTGACGTCAACAGCAATGGATTGCGGTCGCGCGAGTTATAGTTATAGTAATTTTTTGCTGTTTTCACAATATATTGAATTTCACTGAAAATAGTGATATCAATTGTATTCATCACTTAACAGCGGGCAAAAAAATAAACAATCTGAAACATTGTTTAAAAAAGCCCTGAATCTATCCTCAGTAAAACATACCTTGATAGAAATATAACATATATATTAAAAATATCTTCTAAGAACAATAACTATTTGCAATAAATAACGTCTGTAAATCTTGTTGCTTAAGCACATACACCAAAATAATATCTGTCAAAGAAGTTCACAATAGAAACATTCACCTTTCCATGAGGCCAAATGGTAATTTTTAAATCCTTTTTAGGTGAAATATCCAATGGTAATCCTATAAAATCGAAATAATGGTTTCTTCAGATGCTGCAATTTGTATCTAAAATTTTGGTTTTAGAAAAATGAAGTAGGAATTTGGTTATTCTGCAGGCAAACGTTGCTTGAAAATCAATTGAGAATCATTACACAGTGTCCAGCCTTTTTCACATTTTAGATAAACTGTGTAATGACCAGAAGTTATAGAAGGTCCATCATGGAAAATTATTGCAACAAAAGTCTTTCCTGATATTGATAATTGATTTCCTACAAACTTCTTTATTAAAGTGTCCAATTTTGTTCCATCGGCTCTACAACGTTGCATCATTAAAATTATATACTGTCCATATTTCTTTAACAATAACGTTGATAACATTTCTGATTTACATTGAGAACATTCCCTGTTGTGATTTGCATCTTTAACTAATTTACTAAAAGTCACTGATTTACTCTCTGGTAATGTTAAATGTATGAACCTTTCAGAATCAACATTAGTGCTGCATGTGTTCATACAGTTTTCACAACAATGTTCCCATTTATAAGAGAGACCACACATATTTTCTATTTCTACCCCTTCATCTTCCAGTACCATAAGCATATACATTAAGAATTACTGTCCATCTTGCTGGACATTTTGAGTAAACTGTGTACATCCAGAACATACATCTAAAAGATTTCTAACATCAGAAGCACTTTCTATTTTGGTTTTATCATTACTCAACTTCTCATAAAGGAAACTCAGCAGAGAACAAAATCTTTTTTCATGATTTAGTATTATCTGCTCTTGCAAACTTTCAAGATAAAATACAACATTCAGCACTACATTGGCGTAGCAGTGGACACCAAGCTATTTTCAAAATGACAACCAACAACCTCTTCAACATTGTCCTTTTTCTTTTTGCTTGCAATGACATCACACTCCTTTTGTTTTCTTTTCTGTACATCCTCATTACAGATATTCTCAATTCTCCTTTTCCGACAAACAACACGTTTTTCAAACACAGGATACTGACCTAAATGAGGAGCATAGCTTCTTCTTAATCTATTATACTCCTTTACACAATTTGCATCAGCACTAACTTTTGAGTCATCAAAGTCTATCATGAATAAAGCAGATAATTTTTTCACTCGTGACAAAGCAACATATGCCATACCTTCTTTAAACACACTTGATCCAATGTTTACAAAAGCACTATCTACAGTTAATCCTTGAGATCTGTGAATAGTTACAGCATATGCTAGAGAAAACGGAAACTGCTTCCTACATACATATAAGTCTTTCACAAGCAAAAAACGAACTGAACAACGACTAATGTCTTTAACCTCTTCAATCTGATCAAATTTTATTTTTTAAAATTCAATTCCATCTTTTTTCTGGTAATTAACAAAACCCACAACTTTACCCATAGCTCCATTCACTAAACCTTTTTCTACATTCAAATTACGTCTTAAAATTACTCGACAGTTCATACATACACAAAGATTCTTTTCTAAACCAGCTGTTTTCGATATGTTTTTCTCTAGAGAATCCAATTTAGTTTTCAATTTGCCTGTCAATATAATAGTTATTCCTTCATGCTGTATTTTATCCACGGCTTCCATTTTCATAATCTCTTCATTTTCCAATTTCAAAAGTTCTTGATTGAATATAGAGCATTCATGTAGTGTTGGCATTAAGCAGATTACAGTATTTTTTTCTGCAATTTTCTTGTATATTTTCTCTGGAACTATTTGTTCTGTTGGAAACAAATTACATAGCAATCGACTCTGTAAAGCTTTTCTGCCATGTTCTGTGAGTACTCCAATTCTGATATCTTTGAGAATACTTGCATAATCATCATCATTTGCTTGCCGCATATTTGTAATGAGTTCTTTGTACTCAAAGTATGACCAAATATTCACATTACCTATACTTCCTAATGACTTTTTCGTGTCTTCATGTGCAAGAGTAATAAATACTGGTTGTCGTTTAACTGGAGTGAGCTGCAGTAGATCCCCAAAAACTATAACATGTTTTCCTCCAAATAACACGTCATAGTCTGTCTTTAGAATTTGCTGCATTCTTAAATGCACAAAGGCAAGCATTAAGTTTGATACCATGCTTACCTCATCAATAATGAGAACTTTCATTTTCTTCAACACTCTTGAAACTTCAAAACATGCTTCTCCTGTTAGCTTGTGGTATTCTATTTTGTTCTCATGCTCTACTGGTAACATTAGCAAACGATGTAAGGTAATTCCTGTTATGTTATATGCTGCAAACCCAGTTGAAGCAGTAACAACACAAGACAAATTTGAATCCGTTTTTTTCTGTAGGTAGCTTCTAATTACTTTAATTAGGAAACTTTTTCCAGTTCCAGCTTGTCCACTCACATACATTCCGATTGGTTCAAATTATGTGCATGAGCACTCTTTATTTTCATGTAGTAATCCATGATCAATTTGTTTTGTGAATTCTTCATAAATTTGTTGTTGTTCATCATTCAGTTGTTGTTCCAAATTTGGTAAGTCTATTAAATCTTCCTGAGCCCATTAAAGGAATCTTCATAGCTCTGAAAATCTCCAAGTAATTCATCCAATGAACGCCATTGTTTAAACAGCTGTAAAAGTGCTAAGTAGTAAAATTCCTTTTTGTCAGTAGTGTCGCAACTCAGCTTCCTGTGATTAATCAAACTTCCTTTTGTTTGTTTCACCAAACATCCTTCCTCACCAATAACTTTATATTTTCCATTGTTGATGTCTTCTGTGGCATTCCGTGTAAAAATGTAGTTCTGCAGCACTTCATAGAGACACATGTTCTCAAGATGATGACTTCTGTTTGGGTAATATGTGTCCAACATATTTGTTTTCAAAATGTCTGTACTTTCTGGTTCGTTCTCTGCTAAATATTCAATTGCTCGAATAGATTTCAGTACCCGATTTCGCATTCCTGCAAGGCCTAAACTTACCCAAATTATTCTTCTGGATTTGGAGTACAGACTTGCAGATGATAACCTATCTGAGCATTCGTATGACCCAATTTCTCAATGCGATAACATCTTTAAACTGAAACTGTATAGCTTTTTACTGACAGTCTTCTCGTGAGAAATCTCTTCCCACATTTCTTTCAATTCCGTTTTCTCAGATTTAGTGATGTAAGATGTGACATACCGAGCAACAGCAATAGAATTGTCAGCTACATACTGAATATCCATGTTAGCATTCCACATGGATAAAATGACTGGGTTGTAGTCATTTATATATTTTGACTTTTCTTTTTTTCTTAGGTTGTAGGTATTTTTCGGAGATTTTCTTGTAATGGTATGTCGCACAGCTGACATAAAACTGGTTACTCTTCCTTTTGAAAGAACAGGTCGTGGAAATCCAAATCGACATTTTGTGTAGAATTTATCTTTACTCTTGTACTTTCGTCGACAGTATTTTCCACACCGATGACTTTGGAAACGTAAAACTTGTTCTTTTAAGTTTTTTTCTTCTGTGCTTTTAGGTATAGCACATGTTGCATATTCTTCAATGAAAGATAAAACTGCATCATCAGAATCTGTTCCAAATTTTGGGGCATCCTTGATCCACAACAGCATATGAATATGAGGAGCACCTCTTGTTTGGTACTCTTTTCTCCAAAAGAAATCCACAACTTCTCCAAGAGGTGGATTTTTTTTTATTGCAGATGAAGGACAGCATAGCCTCAAATCTATGATTGAAATATCTGCAAACATTAACCGGATCCAATGAGCACAATTCTCCTGCTGTCTTGTAGTGGATGTTTTCAATATTTGAATTTGCCTCTCGAAGAAAATCCAGTAAATCATCCCAAGCATACTCAGCACAGCTTAGGGTAAGGAACCATGTAGGAGTTCCTAAATTCCGTAACATACATTTCAATTTTCCATGGAGTCGGTACCAATATTCATTAGTTCCACGCTGACAAACCATCAGATTAATCAATTGAGATTCCAAATGATCATCTCGCTGTTGCACTTTGTTCATAAAATCCTTTGCAGACACATTATGTAGATGTACTCAAGTTTTTAAAATGTGATTTACTGCATAAGATAGTGCAGACAAGTCACTTTCAAATAAAAGATGTAACAAATAAGGAATACTTTGACGAAATCTTGGATCTTCTGCATATAATCTTGTAGTCCGATACTCAGAAGCAGGAATCTGTACTGGACGTTCATCATATCATCCACCTTTTCCTGTAGGAAACAGCTGGGGAAAACAACGAGCTTCCAAGCTCTCCTCCCATACACTAATAGGAGTTCCTTTTGCTTTTTTCATCTGAAACAGATCAATAGTGTTTCCCATAACTACTTTAGAATGAAGAGGATGTATGCTGAAATGTTCATAAATTTCTTCTTCTTTTGACTTATTCACTTTTTCAATTTGCCCAGTTGGTATTCCTGTGTCTGCTAGTAAAACTTCTTCATCTTCATCCATATAAATTGATTCATAGTACTTATTATTTCTTTTCAAATATAAATTTGCTCTTTGTACTTTTTGTACATCTACTAGCTCCTGCAGAATAACTAATGGTTCAGTTTCCAAACTATCTGCATCAATTGTTTCAATATTTTTTTTCAAATCTAATGGCAAATAGACAACTCTTCCTTTTAAACCTCTTTGTAAATCTGAAGGAGGTAATTTACCTGTTTTGGGCTCCATACGAACTATAGTCTGAAATGGATGGACAAATTGAATGAGTATAGACTCATACGTATTTAAATCACTAAGTTCTGCAGGAATATCAACCAATTCTAAATTATTATGTACAGCTCTAGCTGGCATTTTATTTTCTTCTAACTTGTTATAACAGTATTTACAAATACGCTGATCTTCATCCAAATCAAAACAATTTTCCAGAAACAAATATGTAGCAAAATCCTTCCACTCATAATTATTTTCTTTTTCACTTTTTTTATAGAGATCAACATTCCTTGTTTGAGTTTTATAATGGCTTCTCCGGCAACAAATACAAGTAATATTTGGTCTTTCGTTAGAGATGATAGTAAATTTTGTCATTTGATCTTCAAAATTTTTACTAACAATGGGTTCTACATTCTCTTCCACATTTTCTTCAATAACTGTGTCATTTCCTGCACTTTCTTGTTCTGGACCAAAGTAACAAAACTGAATATCATCAGTAACCTTCTCTACATTTGATACAGATCCACGCAACAGAGTACTATTCAACTCATTTAACTTTAGTGCTGGACTTTTAGCAAAATACAATCTTCTCACAAACTTTCTCATTTCAGTATGATGTACTGCCAGCATCCTAAAATGGTGAAAAACACTTTGACAAACTTTCCTAGAAAGACAAGCCAGAGAATGTCCTTGCAAACCAGTATTCTTTCTCACTCTGCATGGATCTAGTCTTTGAAGCACCTTAATCTTCTGTTTAACACTTTTTTTTACTATATTCTCTTAGAAAGTCACATAATTTATCAATAGATTCTTGTCGTACAGTACAAATACTACTACAATTCCAAGTGTACACTGGGGCTTTAGGATGTTTCCCCATAACCTAATCAGCTAATACTTCTTCCTCATTTCTTGGAACCATTTTCTCCTTTTCTATTACACAACCATCATTAACTTCAGAAGTTCGACCACTGGTGTCAACTGCAGGTAGCAAACTATTACTTTGAAGATAACTCTCTTCATTAAAAAATGGTTCAGTACTTGAACTATGCTTCCATTCTCCTAAGAACACATTACAAAAGTTATTTTTTTCACTACACTTTTCCTTTTGCTTTTTGACTTCATTACATTGACTATTTTATCTAATGTACAGATCCTGTTCAAAATTAAAATGAATAGTTTTCTTTTTAATTCCAAAGCCTTTGCAACAATTGATTCAATATGTTTCTTTTTCTTATAAAATATTGCTTTCTTCCTATATTTTTTCACATCCTTTAGCAAATTGAACACCACTCTTCTCTGAAACATTTTTTTACGAATGTTCTGAAATTCAGTTTTTCTTTTTAAGTCATTCTTTTTGCTTCTGATTGTACATTAGCATTTAGTATTTTCTTTCTATTGTCTTGTTGTTTTCTTCTTGAAACACTATTTGCAGTGGATATACTGTGTACATTTTTTCTATGTTTGAGGATATTTAAAAAAAAAAATCCTTAGTCTGCTTACCAGAAGACTTTTTCTTTTTTCCAACATGAGGTTCTTCAACTAATTTTTGTTGTCCAGTTGTCTTCAAATATAGATGTTTTTGCTGTTCTTTTCTCTTTCTTGATTTTATAGGCATGTTTAATTTATTTCAGTGTTGTTCAGCAATACCTAAAGGAAACAGAATAAATATATTACTATATTTTTTTTGAGCTTTTCAAATCCTATCATATGAGCTGCCCCTTTCCTACGAGTGCAAGTCTTACAGAACAAGAGCAACACAAATTAAATCTCTGACAACAATTCCTGTGTGCAGACAGGCTCATGGTGTGATTCTAGGCAGAAAACTATATTTTATTGGCAATTTCAAAGCACATTTACTACTGTGGTAGAGCAAGTGATAATTACTGTAACAGACTGACACATTTTCCTTATAGTTTAGAGAGGCAGAAAAGAGCACATGTCCTAACAGCTACTTGAGACCATGAGCATGAGGAACCTGGGTGAGTGATTAGACTAGAGAAAAAGAAATGAGCGTTGGTGATGTTGAATGTGTTAGCGTTACACACTGCTATCTGAAATACCACACAGTGCTGAATAGTAAGCATGGGAGTGCAGGAGAAGCAGCTGCCTGTGTGCTAAGAGTGTGTTTCTGGAGACTGTGTATTGTCAGGTGCAAGAGAGATCTGCATGGACGCTTGCACAACTGCATGAAGACTGCAGAGATGTATGAAAGATCACCTGTGGTATGGGTTAATTTGACTTATGAACATGTAGGAACTACCTCACTCATTACAGTACTGCAAGGAAAATCTGCCCTGTTTTCAAATGTGTTAGCATTTGCCTCTCATCTGTGAGATGGTGATGTGTGCTGCATGCTAACCATCAAAGTTCAAGAAAACAAGCTGCCCCTTTCCTACGAGTGCAAGTCTTACAGAACAAGAGCAACACGAACTAAATCTCTGACAACAATTCCTGTGTGCACTCAGACTCATGGTGTGATTCTAGGCAGAAAACGATATTTGATTGGCAATTTCAAAGCACATTTACTACTGTGGTATAGCAAGTGATAATTACTGTAACAGCCTGACACATTTTCCTTATACTTTAGAGAGGCAGAAAAGAGCACATGTCCTAACAGCTACTTGAGATCATGAGCATGTGGAACCTGGGTGAGTGATTAGACTAGAGCAAAGGAAATGAGCCTTGGTGATGTTGAATGTGTTAGCGTTACACACTGCTATCTGAAATACCACACAGTGCTGAATAGTAAGCATGGGAGTGCAGGAGAAGCAGCTGCCTGTGTGCTAAGAGTGTGTTTCTGGAGACTGTGTATTGTCAGGTGCAGGAGAGATCTGCATGGACGCTTGCACAACTGCATGAAGACTGCAGAGATGTATGTAAGAGCACATGTGGTAAGGGTTAATTGGGCTTATGAACATGTAGGAACTACCTCACTCATTGCAGTACTGCAAGGAAAATCTACCCTTTTGTTTTCAAATGTGTTAGCATTTGCCTCTCATCTGTGAGATGGTGATGTGTGCTGTATGCTAACCATCACAGTTCAAGAAAACAAGCTGCCCCTTTCCTACGAGTGCAAGTCTTCCAGAACAAGAGCAACACAAATTAAATCTCTGACAACAATTCCTGTGTGCACACAGACTCATGGTATGATTCTAGGCAGAAAACGATATTTGATTGGCAATTTCAAAGCACATTTACTACTGTGGTAGAGCAAGTGATAATTACTGTAACAGCCTGACACATTTTCCTTATAGTTTAGAGAGGCAGAAAAGAGCACATGTCCTAACAGCTACTTGAGACCATGAGCATGTGGAACCTGGGTGAGTGATTAGACTAGAGCAAAGGAAATGAGCCTTGGTGGTGTTGAATGTGTTAGCGTTACACACTGCTATCTGAAATATCACACAGTGCTGAATAGTAAGCATGGGAGTGCAGGAGAAGCAGCTGGCTGTGCGCTAAGAGTGTGTTTCTGGAGACTGTGTATTGTCAGGTGCAAGAGAGATCTGCATGGACGCTTGCACAACTGCATGAAGACTGCAGAGATGTATGTAAGATCACCTGTGGTTAGGGTTATTTGGAGTTTTGAACATGTAGGAACTACCTCACCCATTGCAGGAGTGGAAGGAAAATCGACCCTGTTGTTTTCAAATGTGTTAGCATTTGCCTCTCATCTGTGAGATAGTGATTTCTGCTGAAAGCTAACCATCACAGTTCAAGAAAACAAGCTGCCCCTTTCCTACGAGTGCAAGTCTTACAGAACAAGAGCAACACAAATACATCTCTGACAACAATTCCTGTGTGCACACAGACTCATGATGTGATTCTAGGCACAAAACAGTATTCCTGGGTGATACCAGAACACCTTAACTTATGGTGAAGACATGCTCCATAATATCTTACAAGTTCAAGGCAGTTAAATATCCTCCAAAACATAAAATGTGAAACTCAACTTTAAAAGAAGAAACACATTTCTATTATTTATATCAAAATACACCACATACATCCCCTCTCAAATTCATAACTCACCTTTAAACGTAGTTATTTGAGAAAGAAATGTGCCACTCACACAGCAGATTATCAGAGCCAGAATCTCTGAGCTGTACTCCTCTCACCAGAACCACTTAATGGCAAAATGTCCCTCTCTTTTTTCACACATATACATGTTAACTTCAAATCACATTGCTTCCCACATTTTTCTAAATGGAAACACACATTTCTATTGGTTGCAAATGTCAACCCTTTCCAAATGATTCCGACCCCCAACATGACTTCTGCCTGCTACCATAACAACAGATCATGGAACACTGGTGTGAGCAGAGTCTTCCTCTTAAACTTTAGACTCTGCATCGGTACTTACTTGTAGGTACAAAAAAACACTCAATGAACACAACGGCTCTTTTTAGAGCCAACCAACATCTAAACACTTAAACTTGATTTTTGATTCTATTTTTTTAATGAATTTTTTGCCACCGTGCGCGCACCGTGCGCGCACCGCGCAATATTTATATATTTTTTTATTTTTTGGGGACCTTAGGGGTCTTTCATGGTCCCCCTGAGAAGGCCGAGGGGGTCAGGGACTCTCTACCCTGCCCCCTTTTCACGTTCGCCATTTGTGTTTTTAGCTCTCTTCTGCCTCTAAAATTCAAAATGGCGGCTGGGGGGTGCACGCACCATGCGCACACCCCGCGATTTTGGGAAAAAAAATAAAATGTTTTTTTCACCTTTCGGGGTCTTTCAGGGACCCCCTGACAAAGGCTAGGGGGTCTGGAACTCTCTACCCTGCCCCCTTTTCACGTTCCCCCCCCTTTCGTTTTCACTGTCACACACAAAATGGCATCTGACACTTTCTGATTTCGACCAATTGGAATGCTGACTGACATCTAACCACCAATCAGAATTATGCTCACGGACATTTGGTGAGCGCCCCGTGCGCGCACGGTGTGCACATATAGATATTTATGTACTTTTAACTGCAATTTTCTCAGGAACTACTGAACAGATTGACACCTTATATGCAAAAGGCACATGCCTGACCTGAGGACTACCTCTTTGCCAAATTTCAAGTAATTCTGTTCAGCCGTTCGGGCTGTACCTTCGACTAAAGGTCCTATGGGAAAATGCATGGGGAAAACGCATTTTGGGACCCCCTTTTTCCTCAGCCCCTGCTTGATGAATCACCCCAAGACTGTCAGGGTAGGAGCTGAGCGGAGTGCCCCATTCGTTTTGAAAATTTCACGAAGATAAGTCAACCGGCGCCAAAGTTATTCAAAATAGAATTTTCAGATTTCCTATGGGAACTCGGTCCTAACTATAACTATCTACTGGCGACCGCCAGTAGATAATATATATATATATATTTATTGCCTTTGATAAAGTGCACGTCAGATGGTATCAGTAGTGGACAGGAAGCCGTTTGGGGAGTGTTACGTGGCAGTTCAGAAAGCAGGAAGCTTTCGCCAACCCACTGGTGTGTTACTGTGTTCATCGGCAGTGTTGGAGCACCTCACTGAAGGATTACACTTACGGACACTACAAGTACCATCAGACGTTGCCAGCAGCCACTGGGCAGGTACTTTGTGTTTAAATAAATAAGTGCCCGACATGCTTTACACTGCGTTGATGAACTTGCCTTTGATAACGTGCACGCCGCACAAAACACGCCAGGCATCGTGTGCGAGGATTTCTGTGGACTGAATTGCAGCTTCCTTCTAATAAACGGTGAAGTTTACCTACCTGTGTGGCGGCTCGTCCTTTGGGGGCAACTCTTTTGTGTGGTATTCTTACGGCTGGCCCAGCCGTGGACGGAGCCCCGCTGCTTCGAGGCAGCCCAATGGTGGTGCCAGATGGTATCAGCAGTGAACAGGAAGGCGTTTGGGGAGTGTTAAGTGGCAGTTCAGAAAGCAGGAAGCTTACGCCAACCCACTGGGGTGTTACTGTGTTCATCAGCAGTGTTGGAGCACCTCACTGAAGGATTACACTTACGGACACTACAAGTACCAGCAGGCGTTGCCAGCAGCCACTGGGCAGGTACTTTGTGTTTAAATAAATAAGTGCCCGACATGCTTTGAACTGCATTGATGAACTTGCCTTTGATAAAATGCACGCCGCACGAAACATGTCAGGCATCGTGTGCGAGTATTTCTGTGGACTAAAATGCAGCTTCCCTCTAATAAATGGTGCAGTTTACCTACCTGTGTGGCGGCGCGTCCTTTGGGGGCAACTCTTTTGTGTGGTACATATATATATATATATATTCACTGAAAAAACCATAGGTTTCACACATGTTATAGTTAGCTGGACATTTCACTCATGAAAAACCAATGAAATTCCCCCGTTATAGTTAGTTCAGCTAACTATAACTCGCGCCCCCGCAATGCACTGCTGATGACGTCACATATTACATCACTCATGACATGGTCAGTGACATCACTCATGACATCACTGATGACATCTCAAATGACATCACTGATGACATCATCCAGTGAATGTGTATTTTTCTGAAAATTAAATATGTTTTATATATGTATATCTCAAGGACGATGGAAGAATAAATGGGTATATAAGTGTCTAAATGGATGATTTGTTTTTGAAAAATTGATTGTATAACTGACTGATTAAGTGTATCTTAGTGAATACATGGCTTAGTGAGTAATGTTTAAATATGTAAATATCTTTATCAGTCTCTCACTTTGTGTATAAGTGGCTGCATGGGTTGGTGAGTAGCTACATGGGTGTTTATATAGGTTATTAGTTGGTTTTTTTAGTATCAGTGTGAGTGTGTGTATGGTTCGGTGGGGGGTATTACGTACTGCATAGGTACATGAATGAGTGACTCACTGTTTGTATGTGTTGAAGACAGCATGTGTGCAGGACTGTATGGGTGGATGAGTGTGTGAATGGGTGTGTTAGTGAGTGAATGACTGTCTCAAAAGTGTCTCTATGAGTAACTACATATGTTTTAAACTAGTATATGTGACTATTGGTGTATATAAGTGAGTATATGTGAGAGTGAGAGATTGAAAGAGTTCCTGTATGAATAAGTATGTGTTTCTATAAGTGATTGTTTAAAAGACTAAGTATGTGTAAGTTCCCGTAGAAGTAAGTGTGGTGGTGTGTGTATAAATGTATATGCAAGTAAATGTATGTTTCTTTCTTTATTTTCATGAGTGACTATGTGTGTCAGTAACTCTGTGGATGTGAGGCATTGTGTAACAGGATGTATAGGTGTATGAGTACATATGATGAGTGAGTACATGTATGAGTGACTGTACAGGACTGTTGGTGAATGAGTGGATGTGTATGTGGATCTTAGAATTACTGAAGAGGTTGTTGTAACTGGTATTGGTATGTCCATTTTTTTGAAAAGTTTAGTCTCTATTTTTGAATGTTTGTATCAAAGGTTATATTAGGGTGAGAGGAGGTCTGACACTCTGTTACAAGGATGATGTCATCAGTGATGTCATTTGAGATGTCGTCAGTGATGTCATGAGTGATGTCACTGACCATGTCATGAGTGATGTAATATGTGACGTCATCAGCAGTGCATTGCGGGGGCGCGAGTTATAGTTAGCTGAACTAACTATAACGGGGGAATTTCATTGGTTTTTCACGAGTGAAATGTCCAGCTAACTATAACATGTGTGAAACCTATGGTTTTTTCAGTGAATTTGCAAGGTTTTTTAAATGCTAATTCCTAACTATAACGTGTGTGAAACCTTTGGTTTTTTCAGTGAATTTGTACGGTTTTTTAAATGCTAATTTTTGAATTATTTAATTAAATATATTTTTTTATATTAAAAATAAAATTCCTATGTATTCATTTATATATTATCTGTATCTTTTTATTTGTTTTTGCTTTTTGCAAAAAATTTCAATTAGGATAAAGTTGAACAGTTTTTTTAATTTTTGCAATTAATTTTTCTCCACTTTTTTTTTTTTTAATATAAATTCTTGGGGTGTGCGCTCTGAACGCGCTCCTAGTACAATTTCGTAAGTTTTTATGAATACCGTCGTACGTTATTTACGTACGCATATATACGTCATAGTGCGCGCTGGGAGCGCGCACCCAGTACGTATGCGTACGTACGTACGCATGCGTGCGTGCGTCCTACGCGCTCCACGTGGTTTACTTCTGCATACGCTAAAATTACGCGCAATAACGGTCGCGTATACGCGTGTTCAACGTATGCGCGCTACGTACGCGCATATGACGTATGCACATGCGCTCCTACGCGTTTGCGCATACGTAATCACGAGGTGCGCGCTCGGAGCTTGCGCAGTGCGCGCACCTCGGGTATATGCATAATAAAACAGCACTTCTCATTGGTTATCATTACTTTCAGTTTCTGATTGTTTCAACACCACACCCAATCCCCTCATGGCAAGTCATGTGATCAAGAATCATCACTTTTGATTGGTTTGAAGTACTTTCAGTTCCAGATTCTTCCCAAACCACACCTACTCCCCTCATTATTAGTTCTGATTCCTTTGGAGAAGGAGCTATTCTGTTGTTGAGAGACAATGGCTGAACAGCAACCATCTTCAGACAGTGACCAGGACACTCTTGAGAGGCAGAGGAACAGGAAGCAGAAAGACAGCTTTATATGGCAGTTTTTCACTTTTCCAGAGGGACAAAAAAAGGTAAATGCACCTAAAGTTACGTGTACTTTGTCAAAAAGTCTTGTCACATGGGAATCCTAACAAGAAATATTCTTTTAGCATTCACACTATATTGAGACATGTTGACAAAATGCATCCAGTGACTTTTCGTCGAGCTTCTGGAGCAAACCCTCCACCTGCTCTACCGATGACATCTGCAGCAGCTCAGCCGAACACATCTTCGGCAGCTCAGCTGAGCACTTCTTCTGCAATGGTGCCTTTGCCTTCTTCCAAACCTCGTTTTGGACCAGCTTGTTTTGCGAGGTTGTCCACACGCTGCACTGATTGCGGTTAACTTATTTCTGTGTGTGAGACCAGTCTTGATCTCATTCAGAGAAAATTTGATGCCCATGAGTGCAGTAGGCCATAGATGTTTTTTCTTTTTTTTCGTTTTTCTCTTCCTGTTTCCATCCATTAACTCAAGGGCTCCTTTAAGAGCCACTTATAAACTAAACCCCAAAAATATTTTGGGGGGGGGTTTTTTAAAAAAAAATTTTGGGGTGCGCGCACCCAAGGTTTTTTAAAAAAATATTTTTTTAAAAAAAATTTTATGTACAAAAAGAGGTGAAGAAATTGAAGCATGAAAAGGGAGGATTGAGTAATACTAATATTTTTCACTTATTTTTTTAAAAAAATAAATTTTTTAGAATTTTTTTTTTTTTAAAGTATTTTGCAACGGAACAGAATTTTTTTTTTTTTTTTTTTTTCTTTCCAGTTCTGCAAAAAAAGAAAAAAAGTATTAATATTTAATCATACATTACAAAAAGCATTACATGTTTTTACATATTTTACAAAGCAATTTTTTTCCCTTTTTTTTGCTGTTTTCAGAATTTTTTATTTTTCACTTAAAATAGTGAAAACAATTGTATTCATCATTTAACAGCGGGCAAAAAAAAAACAATCTGAAAGATTGCTTAAAAAAGGCCCTAAAACTTTCCTCACTAAAATATACCTTGTTAGAAATATTACATATATATTACAAGTACTTCTCTAGATGAATAAAAAATTTCTAGACAAACCGTCTTTAAACCTTGTCGCAAAAGCACACATGCCAAAATAATTTCTGTCAAAGGAGTCCACAATTGTTTTTATTACTTTTCCTTTAGGCCAAATAGTTATTTTAAAATCCTTTTTAAGTGATATCTTCAATTATAATCCTTTAAAAATACAAAAAATGCTTTGTTCAGATGCAGTTTTTAGTTTTCAAAATTTAGGTTTCAGAAAAATTAAATAAGAATTGGGTAAATCATAAGGCAAACGTTGCTTGAAAATCAATTGGGAATCATTACACAGTGTCCAGCCTTTTTCACATTTAAGATAAACTGTGTAATGCCCAGAAGTTACAGTAGATCCTTCATGAAAAATTATTGCAACTGTAACAAAAGTTTTTCCAGAAATTGATAATTGCTGTCCTGTAAACTTCTTTATTAAAGTTTCCAATTTTGAACCATCAGCTCTACAACGTTGCATCATTAAAATTACATACTGACCATATTTCTGTAAAAATAATGTGGAAAACATGTCTGATTTACATTCTGAACATTCCATGTTATGATTGGCATCTTTAACTAATTTACTAAAAGTCACTGATTTACTTTGTGGTAATGGTAAAAATATGAACCTTTCTGAATCAACATTACTACTACATGTGTTCATACAGTTGTCACAGCAATGTTCCCATTTGTAAGAGACACCAAATAAGTTTTCTACTTCTACTCCTTCATCTTCTAGTACACTCAAAATATATATTAAGAATTCCTGTGCATCTTGCTGGACATTTTCTTTAAACTGTGTAGAACCACAACATACATCTAAAAGATTTCTAACATCAGAAGCACTTTCTATTTCAGTTTTATCAGTACTCAGCTTCTCAAAAAGGAGACTCAGCAGAGAACACAATCTTTTTCCATGATTTACTATTATCTGTTCTAGCAACTTTTCAAGATAAAATACAACATTCAGCACTACATTTGCATATCAGTTGACACCAGAGCTATTTTCAAAATGGCAACCAACAACCTCTTCAACACTGTCCTTTTTCTTTTTCCTTGCTATCACATCACTGTCCTTTTTTTTTTTGTTCTGTTCATCCACATTACAGATATTCGCAAATCTCCTTTTCCGACAAACAACATGTTTTTCAATCACAGGATACTGACCTAAATGAGGAGCATAGGTTCTTCTTAATCTTTTATACTCCTTTACACAGTTTGTATCAGCACTAACTTTTGAGTCATCAAAGTCTATCATAAATAAACCAGATAATGTTTTCACTCGTGACAAAGCAACATATGCCATACCTTCTTTGAACACAGTAGAACCAATGTTTACAAAAGCACTATCTACAGTCAATCCTTGAGACTTGTGAATAGTTACAGCATATGCTAGAAAAAACGGAAATTGCTTCCTACGCACATATAAGTCTTTCACAAGCATGAAACGAACTGAACAACGACAAATGTCTTTAACTTCTTCTATCTGATCAAATTTTATTTTTAAACATTCAATTCCTTCTTTTTTCTGATAATTAATAAAACCCACAACTCTTCCCATAGCTTCATTCACTAAACCTTTTTCTACATCCAAATTTCTCCTTAAAATCACTCGACAATTCATGCAAACATATAGATTTTTTTCTAATCCAGCTGTTTTGGAAATGTTCTTCTCTAGTGAATCCAATTTATTTTTTCAGTTTGCCTGTTAATGTAAAAGTAATTCTTTCATGCTGAATTTTGTCCTCTGCTTCCATTTTCTTAATCTCTTCCTTTTCCAATTTCAAAAGTTCCTCATTGAATATTGAGCACTCACGTAGTGTTGGCATTAAGCAGATTACAGTATTTTTTTCGGCAATGTTCTGGTATATTTTCTCTGCAACTATTTCTTCATTTGGAAATAAATTATGTAGCAACCAACTCAGTAATGCTTTTTTGCCAACTTCTGTGAGTAGTCCAATTCTGATATCTTTCAGAATATTTGCATAATCTTCGTCGTTTGCTTGTCTCATATTGGTAGTGAGTTCTTTGTACTCAAAGAATGACCAAATATTCGCATTACCAATGCTTCCTAATGACTTCTTCGTGTCTTCATGTGTCACAGTTTTAAACACTGGTTGTCCTTTAACTGGAGTGAGCTGTAAAAGATCTCCAAAAACTATGACGTGTTTACCTCCAAATAACACGTCATAGTCTCTCTTAAGAATTTGTTGCATTCTTAAATGCACAAAGGCAAGCATTAAATTTGAAACCATGCTCACCTCATCAATAATGAGAACTTGCATCTTCTTCAACACTCTTGAAACTTCGAGGCATGCTTCTCCAGTTAGCTTGTGGTATTCTATTTTGTTCTCATGCTCCACTGGTAACATTAGCAAGCGATGTAAGGTAATTCCTTTTATGTTATAGGCTGCTAACCCAGTTGGAGCAATTACCACACAAGACAAATTTGAAGCTGTTTTTTGTTGTAGGTAGCTTCTGATGACTTTTATTAAGAAACTTTTACCAGTTCCAGCTTGTCCACTCACATACATCCTGATTGGTTCAAATGATGTGCATGAGCACTCTTTCTTTTCATGTAGTAATCCATGATCAATTTTTTTGGTGACTTCTTCATAAATTTCTTTTTGTTCTTCATTCAGTTGTTGTTCCAGATTTAGTAAGTCGATTGAATCTTCCTGTGCTTGATTCATAGCCGTTTCTACTTCAGTCATGGCTACTGCAGCTTCATTTTCTATGATTGGTTGTCCTAGGGGATCTTGACTAAGTGTTCCTGAACTTTGGCTGTCTTGAGAACTGTCTCTAGCAACTTCAGCTGCAATTTTTGCTTCCTGTTCATTTTCGTCATTTAACATTTGGACATAAGTTGTGAAAGTACTGCATTCTATGCTGTCTTTGCTAGCATTAAAAGAATCTTCATAGCTTTGAAATTCTCCAAGTAGTTCGTCCTCTGAACGCCATGGTTTAAACAGCTGTAAAAGAGCCAAGTAGTAAAATTCCTTTTTGTCAGTAGTTTCGCAACTGAGCTTCCTGTGATTTATCAAACTTCCTTTTGTTTGCTTCACCAAACATCCTTCCTCACCAATGACTTTATAGTTTCCATTGTTGATGTCTTCTGTGGCTTTCCGTGAAAAAATGTAGTTCTGCAGCACTTCATAGAGACACATGTTCTCAAGATGATGACTTCTCTTTGGGTAATATGTGTCCAACATGTTTGATTTCAAAATATCTGTACTTTCTGGGTCATTCTCGGCCAAATATTCAATTTCTCCAACAGATTTCAGTACCCGATTTCTCATTCCTGCAAGGCCTAAGCTTACCCAAATTATTCTTCTGGATTTCGAGTAAAGACTTGCAGATGATAACCTATCTGAGCATTCGTAGGATCCAATTTCTCGATGCGATAACATCTTTAAACTGAAACTGTACAGCTTCTTACTGACAGTCTTCTCGTGAGAAATCTCTTCCCACATTTCCTTCAATTCTGTTTTCTCAGATTTAGTGATGTAAGATGTCACATACCGAGCAACAGCAATAGAATTGTCTGCCACATACTGAATATCCATGTTAGCATTCCACATGGATAAAATGACTGGGTTGAAGTCATTTATAAATTTTGACTCTTCTTTTCTTTTTAGGTTGTAGGTATTTTTGGGAGATTTTCTGGTTATAGTATGTCGCACAGCTGACATAAAACTGTTGACTCTTCCTTTTGAAAGAACAGGTCTAGGAAATCCAAATCGACACTTTGTGTAGAATTTATCTTTGGTCTTGTACTTCCGTCAACAGTATTTTCCACACCGATGACTGTGGAAACGTAAAACTTGTTCTTTTAACTTTTTCTCTTCTGTGCTTTTAGGTATAGCACATGTTGCATATTCTTCAATGAAAGATAACACTGCTTCATCAGTATCTGTTCCAAACTTTGGGGCATCCTTGATCCACAACAGCATATGAATATGAGGAGCACCTCTTGCCTGGTACTCTTTTCTCCAAAAGAAATCCACTACTTCTCCAAGAGGTGGATTTTTTTTATTGCAGATGAAGGACATCATAGCCCCAAATCTATGATTGAAATATCTGCAAACATTAACTGGATCCAATGAGCACAGTTCTCCTGCTGTCTTGTATTCAATGTTTTTAATGTTTGAATTTGCCTCTCGTAGAAAATCCAGTAAATCATCCCAAGCGTACTCGGCACAGCTTAGGGTTAGAAACCATGGAGGAGTTCCTAAATTCCGTAACATGCATTTTAATTCACCATGGCGTCGGTACCAATATTCATTTGTCCCACGCTGACAAGCCATCAGATTGATCAGTTGTGTTTCCAAATGATCATCTCGGTGCTGCACTTTCTCCATAAAATCCTTAGCAGACACATTTTGTAAATGTACTCCACTTTATAAAATGTGATTTACTGCATAAGATAATGCAGACAAGTCGCTTTCAAATAAAAGATGGAACAAATAAGGAATACTTTGACGAAATCTTGGATCTTCTGCATATAATCTTGTAGTCCAATACTCAGAAGCAGGAATCTGTTCTGGGCGTTCATCGTATCGTCCACCTTTGCCTGTAGGAAACAGCTGAGGAAAACATCGAGCTTCCAAGCTCTTCTCCCATACACTCACGGGAGTTCCTTTTGCTTTCTTCATCTGAAACAGATCAATAGTATCTCCCATAACTTCTTTTGAATGAAGAGGATGTATGCTAAAATGTTCATAAATTTCTTCTTCCTTTGACTTGTCCACTTTTTCAATTTGACCAGTTGGTGTTTCTGTGTCTTCTTGTAAATCTTCTTCTTCTTCATCTATATAAATTGATTCATACCATTTATTATTTTTTTTCAAATACAAATTTGCTCTTTGTACTTTTCGTACATCCACCAGCTCCTGCCAAATCTTCTTATTCTTTGTAGGTACACCATTAACCAGAATTACTAATGGTTCAGTTTCCAAAGTATCTGCATCAATTGTTTCCATATTTTTTTTCAAATCCAACGGCAAATACACCACTCTTCCTTTTAAACCTCTAAGTAAATCAGAAGGAGGTAATTTACCAGTTTTGGGCTCCATACGTACTATGGTCTGGAACGGATGAACACATTGAATGAGTATAGACTCATATGTATTTAATTCAGAAAGTTCGGCAGGAATAGCATCAAATTCTAAATTATTATGTACAGCTCTGGTCGGCATTCTATTTTCTTCTAACTTGTTATAACAGTATTTACAAATACGCTGATCTTCACCCAATTCAAAACAATTTTCAAGAAATATATAAGTTGCAAAATCCTTCCACTTATAATTATCTTCATTTTCACTTTTTTTATACAGATCAACATTCCTTGTTTGAATTTTATAATGACTTCTGCGGCAACAAATACAAGTAATATTTGGTCTTTCATTAGAGGTGATAGTAAATTTTGTCATTTCATCCTCAACATTTTTAGTAATAATGAGTTCTACATTCTGTTCCTCATTTTCCTCATTTACTGTGTCCTTTTCTGCACTTTCTTGTTCTGGACCAAAGTAACAAAACTGAATCTCATCAGTAACCTTCACTACATCTGATACAGATCCACGGAACAGAGCATTATTCAACTCATTCAACTTTACTGCTGGACTTTTAGCAAAATACAATGTTCTCACAAACTTTCTCATTTCAGTATGATGAACAGCCAACATCCTAAAATGATGAAAAACACTTTTACACACTTTTCTAGATAGACAAGCCAGAGAATGTCCCTGCAAACCAGTATTTTCTCTCACTCTGCATGGATCTAGTGTTTGAAGCACCTTCATCTTCTGTTTTACACTCTTTTTACTATATTCTCTTACAAAATCACGTAATTTATCAATAGATTCCTGACGCACAGTACAAATACTACTACAGTTCCAAGTGTACACTGGGGCTTTTGGACGTCTCCCCATAGCCTCAGCAGCCATTACTACTTCACACAACCATCCTTAACTTCATATGCTCTACCATTGGTGTCAACTGCATGCAACAAACTATTACTTTGAAGATAACTCTCTTCATTAAAAAATGGTTCAGTACTTGAACTGTGTTTCCATTCTCCCAAGAACACTTTACAAAAGTTACTTTTTTCACTTCTCTTTTCCTTTTGCTTTGTGACTTCATTGCATTCACTAATTTATCTAATCTACGCATCCTATTCAAAATTGGACTAAAAATTTTTCTTTTTATTTCCAAAGCCTTACTTACAATTTTTTCTATAATTTTTTTTTTCTTAATAAAATGTGTTTTTTTCTTATATTTTTTCACATCCTTTAGCAAATTTAACATCACTCTTCTATGAAACATTTTTCGACGAATGTTTTTAAAATCTAATTTTCGTGTTAAATCAGTTTGACATACTTCTGATTATACATTAGCTTTTTTTTGCTGTTGACTGTGTTGTTGCTTTGTACATAAAACACTGTTTGTTTTACAGTTATTTTTGCCATTTTTTTGTTTTTTGAAAATCTTTTTAAAGAAATCTCTGCTCTGCTTACCAGTAGACTTTTTCTTTTTGCCATCACCAGCTTCTCCTCCTATTTTTTTTTCCCAGTTTTGTCCAGATATACTTGTTGTTGCTTTTCTTTCCTCTTTCTTGTCCTTAAAGGCATTTTTTTTTCACTGTTGCTCAGCAATACCTGCAAGGAACTTAAAAAAAAATCCTTTTTGTAATTATAATTCATTAAAATATCTTTTTTACTTTTCATTAATTTCAAATGTTTTTCCATTTGTCTCTCATTTGTGATTTACTAATTTGTGCACAGTGCTAACCACCACAGTTGAAAAAAAACAAGCTGCCCCTTTCCTGCAAGTGCATGTTTTACAGAACAACTGCAACACAAATTATATCTGTGGCCACAATTCCTGTGCGCACACAGCCTCATGGTGTGTTTCTAAGCAGAAAACAGAATTTGATTTGCAAATTCAAAGCACATTTACTACTCTGGTAGATCAAGTGATAATTGCTGTTACAGCCTTACACATTTTCCTTGTAGATCACAGAGGCAGAAAAGAGCACATTTCCTAACAGCTACTTCATACCATAAATATCTGCAACCTGGGTGAGTGTTTAGAGTAGAGCAAAGAAAATGAGGCCTTGGTGACGTTGAATGTGTTTGCATTACACACAGTCCTGAGTAGTAGGCATGGGAGTGTTGGAGAAGCTGCTGCGTGTGTCCCAAGAGTGTGTTTCTGCAGACTATGTATTGTCAGCTGCAAGAGACATGAGCAAGGAGATTTCCAGAACTGCATGAAGACTGCAGGGATGTACGTAACAGTGCATGTGTGCTAAGGGATAATTTGTGTAAACACAACAGGCTGCCCCTTTCCTGGGACTGCAATTCTTACTGAACAACAACTTCACAAACTAAATCTCTGCCCACAATTCCTGTGCGCACACAGACTCATGCTATGTTTTTTGGAACAAAACAGTGTCTCTGAATAGTACCAAATTACTGTTACTGCCTGACACATTTCCCTTATCATTTACAGAAGCAGAAAACAGCACATGTCCTAACAGCTCCTTAAGACCATGACCATGTGTTACAGGGTGAGTGATTAGACTAGATCAATTTAAATGAGGCCTTGGTGACGTTGAATGTGTTTGCATTACACAGTGCTATCTGAAACAGCACACAGAGCTGAGTACTACACATGAGAGTGTTGGAGAAGCTGCTGCGTGTGTGCCAAGAGTGTGTTTCTGAAGACTGTGTATTGTCTGGTGCAAGACAGATGAGCAAAGAGACTTCCAGAACTGCATGAAGACTGCAGGGATATATGTAACAGTGCATGTGTGCTAAGGGATAATTTGTGTAAACACAACAGGCTGCCCCTTTCCTGGGACTGCATTTCTTACTGAACAACATCTTCACAAATTAAATCTCTGCCCACAATTCCTGTGCGCACACAGACTCATTCCATCATTTTACGCACATAAGACAGGCTGCCCCTTTCCTGGGACTGCATTTCTTACTGAACAACAAATTCATAAAGTAAATCTCTGCCCACAATTCCTGTGTGCACACAGAGTCATGCCATCATTTCAGGCACATAACACAGGCTGCCACTTTCCTGGGACTGCATTTCTTACTGAACAACATCTTCACAAATTAAATCTCTGCCCACAATTCCTGTGTGCACACAGAGTCATGCATCATTTTAGGCACATAACACAGGCTGCCCCTTTCCTGGGACTGCATTTCTTACTGAACAACATCTTCACAAATTAAATCTCTGCCCACAATTCCTGTATGCACACAGAGTCATACCATCATTTTAAGCACATAACACAGGCTGCCCCTTTCCTGGGACTGCAATTCTTACTGAACAACAACTTCACAAATTAAATCTCAGACAACAATTCCTATATGCACACAGACTCATGCTGTGTTGGTAGGCACACAACACATGCTGCCCCTTTCCTTGGTCATCAATTCTTACAGAACTAATGCTTTTTTCAAATGTGCTGCCATTTTCCTCTCTTTTCTTTCAAAGTGATTTCTGCTAAATCCTAACCATCACAATTTAAAAGAAGCTGTCCTTTTCTTTCAACTGCAAGTCTTACTTTTCAACAGCAACACAAATGAAATCTCTGTCAACAATTCTTCTCTGCACACAGACTCATGGTTTGATGGTAGGCACAAAACAGTATTCCTCATTGTTACCAGTACACATTAACTTATGGTGAAAACATACTCCATAATATTTTACATATTCAAGACAGTTAAATATCTCCCAAAACAGAAAATGTAAATCACAACTTTAAACAAATAATCACAATTCTTTTTTTTATATCTAAATTAACCACAAACACCCCCTCTCAAACTCATAACTCACCTTTAAAATTAGTTATTTGGGAAAGAAATGTGGCAGTCACACAGCAGTTTATCAGACCAGAATCTCTGAGCTGAACACCTCTCTCCTCTCAGCAGAACCAGTTAATGGCACAGTTTCCCTCTCTTTTTTCACACATATACATGTTAATTACAAATCTCAGCGTTTCCCACTTTTTTTCAAATGAAATCACACATTTCTATTGGTTGAAAACTTCAACCCCTTTCCAAATGTACCCTTCCCCCAACTTGACTTCTGCCTGCTACCATAGCAACAGGTCATGGAACACAGGTGTGAGCAGAGAGGTCAGAAGTTCAGCAGACAATGTTTCATTTCCAAAGAGCAAGAGTGCTTGACTTTTCAAACCTAACAGCAAATCCAAACTAATGTTCTTTGTTCACACATTTTTCTGAACCAATACAAAACATGTTTTTTAAAATTTAAACATACAGCCTAGTTTTTAGTGTAGAATGGTTTGAAACAGCCAATGAGTTATTTTTATTAAAAAAGTATGTGTGCCCCCATTTTTCAACTGTCTTTCATTTCTTTTTGCCTTTCTACTGAAAGACACCTCCTGAGTGCATCCAGATCTCCTTTGAAGATGTTCACAGTGTGGATTGTAGGTCACAGCTATGTCTTCTGGAGTGAAAAATTTGCAGAAAAAAGAGGTATGGTGAGAGACCTTGCTTTGCCAAATGTAGACATTAAATGGATTGGTCAGAGAGGGTTAAAGTGGCACCAATTAATGCCTTTGGTGAAAACCTTTCTACATCTCCCACAGCCTAACCTTATTATTGTGCACTGTGGTGGAAATGACCTAGGCACTTTAACTGGGGTAGGTCTGGAAATGCTTATTAAGGACACCTTTGTGCAATTGATGTCGCTTTTTCCACAAACTGCCTTCGTATATTCTAACATATGCCAAAGGCAAAAGTGGAACTGGTCCAACCAATTTTGTCCGCAGATTGACAAAGCAAGGAAGCACGTCAACAAATCTATTTCTGCTTTCCTCAGAGACTATGGTATGGGTTCTATATACCACAACAACTTGTGTTACAACATGCAAGACATTTATAGAGGAGATGGTGTACACTTCACTGATGAAGGCAACAGAGTATTCCTCTTGAACTTTAGACTCTGCATCGGTACTTACTTGTAGGTACCAAAAAACACACAATAAACACAAGGGCTCTTTTTAGAGCCACCTTATATCTTTTCACTTAATTGCAAATTTTTATTATTTATTTTTTTTTTTTTAAATTTCGGGTGCGCGCTGGGTGCGCGCACTCGGCGATATTTTTTTTCAAAATATAAATCTTTTTTTTTGCCCTACAAGGTCCTACTGTGACCCCCTTACAATGCCTAGTGGGTCAATATCTCCCCACTCTGCCCCCTTTTCAAGTTCTCCCCCTTTGTTTATCACCCCCTCTTTATGCGAGAGACAAAATGGCGGCCGCCGCTTCCTGATTTCCACCGATTCGAATGTTTACTGACAAGGTGCGCGCACAGGACTTGCTCAGTGCGCACACGGTACGCGCGTACAGATATATATATTGATTTAAATGCTAATTTCTCAGGAAATACTGAACAGATTTACACCACAGCTGCAAAAAGCCGTTCGGGCTGTAGCTGCGACTAAATTCCCTATGGAAAAATGCATGGGGAAAACGTGTTTTGGGACCCCCCCTTTTTCTCGGCCCCCGCTTGACGAATCCCCCCGAAACTTTCAGGGTAGGAGCTGAGCGGAGCGCCCCATTAGTTTTGAAAATTTCGCGAGGATTCGTCAACCGGCGCCAAAGTTATTCAAAATAGAATTTTGAGATTTCCTATGGAAACACGGTCCTAACTATAACTACCTACTGGCGACCGCCAGTAGGTAATATGTATATATATATATATATACATATATATATATATATATATCTTCACTGAAAAAACCATAGGTTTCAGGGGCGTTATAGTTAGCTGGACTTTTCACTCGTACAAAACCATTGAAATTCCCCCGTTATAGTTAGTTCAGCTAACTATAACTCGCGCGCCGGCAATGCACTGCTGATGACGTCACATATTACATCACTCATGACATGGTCAGTGACATCACTCATGACATCACTCATGACATCTCAAATGACATCACTGATGACATCATCCAGTGAATGTGTGTTTTTCTGAAAATTACATATGTTTTATATATGTATATCTCAAGGTCGATGGAAGAATAAATGGGTATATAAGTGTCTAAATGGATGATTTGTTTATGAAAAATTGATTGTATAACTGACTGATTAAGTGTATCTTAGTGAATACATGGCTTAGTGAGTAATGTTTAAATGTGTAAATATCTGTATCAGTCTCTCACTTTGTGTATAAGTGGCTGCATGGGTTGGTGAGTAGCTACATGAGTGTCTATATAGGTTATTAGTTGGTTTTTTGAGTATCAGTATGAGTGTCTGAGTGTCTGTATGGTTTGGTGGGGCGTATTACGTAGTGCATAGGTGCATGAATGAGTGACTCACTGTTTGTATGTGTTGAAGACAGCATGTGTGCAGGACTGTATGGGTGGATGAGTGTGTGCATGGGTGTGTTAGTGAGTGATAGACTGTCTCAATAGTGTCTTTATGAGTAACTATATATGTTTTAAACTAGTATATGTGACTATTGGTGTATATAAGTGAGTATATGTGAGAGTGAGAGATTGAAAGAGTTCCTGTATGAACAAGTATGTGTTTCTATAAGTGATTGTTTAAAAGACTAAGTATGTGTAAGTTTCTGTAGAAGTAAGTGTGGTGGTGTGTGTATAACTGTATATGCAAGTAAATGGATGTTTGATTCTTTATTAGCATGAGTGACTATGTGTGTGAGTAACTCTATGGATGAGTGGTGTTGTGTAACAGGATGTATAGGTGTGTGAGTACATATGATGAGTAAGTACATGTATGAGTGACTGTATAGGACTGTTGGCGAATGAGTAAATGTGTATGTGGATCTTAGAATTACTGAATAGGTTGTTGTAACTGGTATTGGTATGTCCATTGTTTTGAACATTGTAGTTTCTATTTTTGAATGTGTGTATCAAAGGTTATATTAGGGGAAGAGGAGGTCTGCCACTCTATCACAAGGATGATGTCATCAGTGATGTCATTAGTGATGTCATTTGAGATGTCATCAGTGATGTCATGAGTGATGTCACTGACCATGTCATGAGTGATGTAATATGTGACGTCATCAGCAGTGCATTGCGGGCGCGCGAGTTATAGTTAGCTGAACTAACTATAACGGGGGAATTTCAATGGTTTTGTACGAGTGAAAAGTCCAGCTAACTATAACGCCCCTGAAACCTATGGTTTTTTCAGTGAATTTCTAAGGTTTTTTAAATGCTAATTCCTAACTATAACGTGCCTGAAACCTATGTTTTTTTCAGTGAATTTCAAAGGTTTTTTAAATGCTAATTTCTATCTATGCCTACAGAGACAGGACATGTGAAGAAAGAAGAAAAAACGCACAGAAAGAAAAAAAGAAATGCAGAAAGAAGCAACAGAAGTCCTCAAAGACGAAGAAAAGTGCAGGAAGAAGGATAACGTGCAGAAAGAACAAACAGAAGAGCAGAAAGAAGCCTTGTTGCAAAATCATCCTGTACCCTCAACTTTTTCAGACGGATACTGGTGGTAACTGAGTCTGACTAACCAGTCCTAGAGCCAGTGCTATGTTAAAAGACACTCAGAATACAGTGAAAATACCTACATACACTAGGGAACACTATGCGTTGGGGGTCCCCCTGTAATCAGCATGACCTCCTCTGTAAGCCCGTAGTATATACTAGGGTAGGGGATTAAAACTACCTCTTAAAACGCGCCACAGGGCGTGTTTGCACACGTCACCTCAGGCCCCGTCCCCTCACTTCCCCATTGTGTAAACACGCCCTGTGGCCGTTTTAAGTTGGGAGATTAAGTCCCCTTGAATCCTGAGGGTCCCTAGGGTCCAACTAGACCACTAGGTACCTCCAGTAAGCGCCACAGATCTGCGTTGCAGAGAGATGTAAAAAGGGGCACGGCCTAGACCACCTCTCTGCAACGCAGCGGAGTGGTGCTTACTGGAAGCACCTGGTTGGCTAGTTGGCCCCCAGGGTCCCTCAGGATTGAAGGGGAATTATTTCCCCAACCTAAAACGCGCGACAGGGCTTGTTTGCACATGTCAACTCAGGCCCCGTCCCCTCCCTTCACCACTGTGTAAACACGCCCTGTTGCTGTTTTTAGTTGGGAGATTAAGTTCATTTGAATCCTGAGGGTCCCTAGGGTCCAACTAGCCCACTAGGTACCTCCAGTATGCACCACAGAGCTGCCTTGCAGAGAGGTGTAAAAAGTGGCACGGCCTGGACCACCTCTCTGCAACACAGCTCAGTGGCGCTTACTGGAAGCACCTGGTGGGCTAGTTAGCCCCCAGGGGCCCTCAGGATTGAAGGGGAATTATTTCCCCAACTTAAAACGCGCCATAGTGCGTGTTTGCACACGTCACCTCAGGCCCCGTCCCCTTCCTTCCCCACTGTGTAAACATGCCCTGTGGCCGTTTTTTAAGTTGGGAGATTAAGTCCCCTTGAATCCTGAGGATCCCTAGGGGCAAAATAGCCCACTAGGTACGTCCAGTAAGCGCCATTGCAGAAAGGTGTAAAAAGGGGCACGGCCTGCACCACCTCTCTGCAACGCAGAGCAGTGGCACTTACTGGAAGCACCTGGTGGGCTAGTTGGCCCCCAGGGTCCCTCAGGATTGAAAGGGAATTATTTCCCCAACTTTAAACGCGCCACAGGGCGTGTTTGCACACGTCACCACAGGCCTCGTCCCCTCCCTTCACCACTGTGTAAACGCGCCCTGTGGCTGTTCTAAGTTGAGAGATTAAGTCCCCTTGAATCCTAAGGGTCCCTAGGGTCAACCTAGCCGACTAGGTACCTCCAGTAAGCGCCACAGAGCTGCGTTGCATAGAGGTGTAAAAAGGGGCGTGGCCTCAGAACACCTGTCTGCAACGCAGCTCCCTGGTGCACACTGGAGATACCTGTTGGGCTAGTTGGCCCTCAGGGACCCTCAGTATTGAAGGGGAATTAATTCCCTAACTTACAACTGGCCAGGGGGCACGTTTGCAGAGTGCTGCAAGGAGGGGGCGTGGCCTCCAGCACGATGCTGGTCTTTTATTTATTTTATTTTTTTAAGAAGGAGGGCTGTGTGGCCCCCCTTCTTTTTCTAATTTACTGGCCCTGGGGACCCCATCCCCCAGGCACTGCACCCTAATTTTTTTTGTTGAAAAAAATTAATTTGGCCTCCCAAGGCCTTAATCGGCCCCGGGGACCCCAACCCCCGGGTCATGGCCTTTTTTTAATTTAAATTCTTTAGGAGGGGCTGCGTTGCCCCCCTCCTCAGGCCACTTATGGCTCCGGGGACCCCATCCTCCGGGGGCCGGCCTTTGTTTTTTATTATTTTAAAAATATATATATTTATAGAAACACCTAGGACATGCTGGACAAACCGTATGTACCTATCACCATGACGATTTGCGTGATATTCATTAAAAGGCAACTATGCATAGAATGAATCCACATGGAATTAATTTACACTGCTAGTGAAGCTCTGACGTGTCTGACGCCCTACCGTGCCTAATCCCGGCGCCCCTGGCGGTGGGTACTCTCCAAGTAGACACCCTTGTCATTTATTTATACAAACATGGTTAGCTATTGACGGGCACATTTAATATACACACACCAAGCCATTCAAAGGGGATTCGACAAAAATTCGACCAAACTATGCAAGAAACCCCCCTCACGGTTAATAAAAAACACATCCACCGCCGGATGTGTAATACTTTTTATTTTACTCTCTGGAAAGGAATCGAACCTCACTTGAGAGTCACAGCGTGCTCCTGGCTGAGCCCAATGCTGTGTTACACCAACCAGTGCCCGCCGATTGCCTCACACCTCTGTGTTGTATTCCACCACCTAGTGCGTATGCTAGGACACTCTCTAGCCCATGTGCACTGTAACACCATCCCGTGAATATGTCATGCCACACTTGCCTTCGCACGGGTTATATTGCCCCATCTAACGTTCCTTCCTCGATGTGTATGTTATAACGCACAGCGCTATGCCATACATATTACAATCTGGGATCCATATCTTTGTCACAGTGCATATGCAACGTTACACTCCCCAGCACATATTTTATATTACAACTTTAGAGACTACTTACGTTGCAAAACACTGCCCTGTGCATATTACACTCCAAGGCGCATATCACATAGCAAGCACTAGTGCCTGTGCTATCTCGCGCTCTTCAATGAATCTGTCATTGCGCACAATGTATTGCATATTATATTTCACACCCCGGTTGATCTTATATCACACTTTTTGGTGCATAGTTTATACCATATACTATATCTAGTTTTCATTTTCAATCGTGCTCTCAGGACTATGTTCTATATAACACTGCGTCCACCTACCCTTTTCACGGGCATTACATTTTGCGATGGGGGGTGGAGGGTCAGGGGATGTTTCTGCCAAGTGAGCCCGGAGTCACAGTCCCAAATGTCCTCTTCTTCCTGAATAAAAGTGAGATTATGCTGCATACTTGTTCATATTTTAAGTAGTTCACACAGACACACATTTTAAAAGCAATAAAGTTCCTAATACCCACCTTCTATGAACAGTTAGCTTGCTGCCCCATCCACCTCCTCCCTATGCTCTGTTGTCTGAATCCATGGACTAGCCTCCTCCCTCCTGCCATGCATGGTCTGATGTGCTGCCACTGCCCTGCATTTAGCATGATGTACCAGTCCACTCATCCTGCCCTCCATTGCCCAATTCTATGGCCCATCATTGACCTCCTGCTTAGCCTCTGTGCTTTGCTTGCTGCCCCTATTCTCCTTCCCCCTGCCCTTAGATGTCTTTGTGTATGCCCCTGCTCCATCCTTTTTGCCCACCATGTTCCATGGACCTGCCACTCCTATCTACTCTGAGTGTTCTGTTGAGCTGCCACTCCCCTCCCACCTGCCTAGCATTGTCAGATGACTGTAACCTGTCCCTGCCACCTCCACCCTGCCTGTCCACATGCCATGCCCCTATCCTCTTCCTCCTGTCCTACATGGTCCATTGTACTGCCACACCCTTCTGCCCTCCCTGGTCTGTTGTGCTGCAACTGCTCCTCCTGCCTGCCCCGTGCGGTCTGTTGTGAGGCCCCTTCCCCTGAACTTTCTTGTCTGTGCACAGGTCCTGACCCTCCCTTCTTTCCTCCATGGTCATTTGTGCATGCCCCTGCAACCTCCTTCTTGCCCATCATAGCCATTGTGCTGCCACTAACCCTCCCGCTTGCCATGCATGGTCTTCTGTGCTGCCATGGCCCCTCCCACCTTCCCTGTGTGGTCAGATAGCTGCCCCTGACCACCTCCCACCTTCCCTCCATGGTCTATGTGTATGCCACCATAGTCTCATTGTTGCTCTCCATGGTGTGTCTTGTTTCTAGTGCCCATCCTGCCTGACCTCCATGGTCATCTTGCTGCTCCTGCCCTGCCACCTTGCCCCCAGCCCTCTGTTTCCATGTGCAGACCCCCTATTCCCTCCCTCCTGGCTTGTCTGTTCCATTGTAATGCCCTTAAACCGTCCCTCCTGCCCTTTATGGTCTGTTATGCTGCAGCTTTCTCTCCTGTCTGTTCATTATGGTCAGCTAGCTACCATTGCCTCTTTCCCATCTGTTCTCTGTTGTCCATGTGCATGGTCCTGTCCCCTCCCTATTGCTTTCTATGGATTGTTGTGCTGCAATCCCGTCCCGCATGCGCTGTGTGGTGTATTGTGCTGCTGCAAAGCCTGATGCCTGCCCTGTAGGGTCAGTTTGGTGCACCTCTCCATGTCCCTCCTGTCGTCTGTTATCCGAGTCCATGTCCCTACCCCAATTCCTCCTGCCTACCATGATTCAATGTACCATACTAGCGAACATTTTGAATTTGGTAAGAGGGAGATTTTGAAAAAAAACTGGGGTATTCATTTTCCCCTTTGAGTTACATTGAAAAAGAGGAGATTTTAGACAGGAGACAGATCAAATAAAGCCCATTTGAGCTTAAAAACATTGGACATTTCCTGGCTGAAACGGGTCTGTTGGCATGTATGGTTGTACTACCACTGCCTCTTCTTTCTGCCCACAATGGTCTATTAAATTGCCACAGCCTCTTTTGCCAGTCCTGTATTGTTGGTGTGTTGCCCCTGCCCCCCGTTCCACTGCCCTCCATAGTCTGTTGTGCTGCCACTACCCTTCCTGCCTGCCCAGTGTGGTCAAATTGTTGCCTCTGCACTCTCCTACCTGCCTTCAATTTTCAGAGTCCGTGCCCCTGGCCTCTGCCTCTCAACAGTATCCCAATGAACAACTAGATTGCTAACATTCTATATTTATTACAAAAGTGTGGAACGCCTGACGTCATCTTGATGTAATCAAAACTGTAATACCTAGAGTATTTCCTTTAGAAATTACATATATGACAGGGTCTTATTTGCATCAAAATTATGGTTAGTGCTCTAAAAAACTAAAATGAGGACATATTTTCAGAGTTTTCAAATAGCGACAAAGAACTTTTAAATTATTTGTAATCTTTATGTTTTTTTATCCAGTTGACCACTTGATTAAATGTTGCACCTTGGCGAGAGGATGTGGTGTTACTTCGAGAGCTGCAGACTTTGCAACTGGGGAACCAGGTTGGAGTTTCTGCTTCAGCTCAACATTCTGTGATTGTGGTCAAATCACTTAATCTCCCCATGTCTACAACAAAAATGAATTTGATCTTGTGTGATGTAACCAATGCTCATGTAAAGCATTCCAATACCTGACAAGTCTGCACTATATAAAACTGCAAATACACAAAAAAAAGTGTTTTGCACACTTCTGTCATTGGGCTACATGTGGGCTACATCTGGGTGATATTTGTGCTGCATTTAGGCTCTTTTGTGTCTGGTGGCCATCTTGGGAGATTTATTTGTTATGAAGTTTCCTAATTTCCTCATTTACTGCAGTCTCCTCAGTAGGAAATGCTTTCAGTTTTTTACTTTGATTCCATCAAGAAGGTATTCAGATATGTCACACATTTGCCATAAATTCTGAATGTTAGCACTCTAGTTGCTCATTAGATCACTGTAGTAAAGCTACTGCTCACCACAGAAGTCTGCTGCTGGTCTTAAAAGTGCATGTTTCAGTCTGCATATCAGAATTTTTTAATGAAATAGAAGAGGATTTGAGAAGTCACTCAAAATGTGCCCTCATTTTTCTTTCTTCAGCACTAATCATAATTTCTATGGCAAAATGAACCCCCTCATTGTGTTCCTTTTTAAATTAAATGTTTTAAGTGTTACCAGTTTATTCCAATCAAGATGGCTTCAGGTGTGCCATACTTTTGTCATAAGTAAGCCAGTAAGCGCTCTAGTTGTTCTTAAGAACACTCTGGGGCATTCTGTCATTAGGCTACACTTGGGCTACATCTGGGTGATATTTGGGCTACATTTGGGCTCTTTTGTCTCTGGTGGCCGTCTTGGGAGATTTATTTGTTATGAAGTTTCCTAATCTCCTCATTTACTGCAGTCTCCTCAGTGGGAATACTTTCAGTTTTTTATTTTGGTTCCATCAAGAAGGCATTCAGATGTGTCACTTATTTGCCATAAATTTTGAATATTAGCACTCTAGTTGCTCATTAGATCACTGTAGTAAAACTACTGCTCACCAGGGAAGTCTACTGCTGGTATTCAAAGTGCATGTTTCAGTCTGCATGTCAGAATTTGTTTATGAAATAGAAGAGGATTTGAGAAGTCAAAATGTGCCCTAATTTTTCTTTCTGCAGAACTAATCATAATTTCTATGGCAAAATGAACCCCCTCATTTTGTTCCTTTGTAAATTAAATGTGTTAAGTGTTACCACTTTATTCCAATCAAGATGGATTCAGGTGTGCCATACTTTTGTCATAAGTAAGACTGTTAGCGCTCTAGTTGTTCGTTAGAACACTCTGGGACATTCTGTCATTGGGCTATACTTGGGCTACATCTGGGTGATATTTGGGCTACATTTGGGCTCTTTTGTCTCTGGTGGCCATCTTGGGAGATTTATTTGTTATGAAGTTTCCTAATTTCCTCATTTACTGCAGTCTCCTCAGTAGGAAATACTTTCAGTGTTTTACTTGTTTCCATCAAGAAAGCATTCAGATGTGTCACACATTTGCCATAAATTCTGAATGTTAACACTCTAGTTGCTCATTAGATCACTGTAGTACAGCTACTGCTCACCAGGGAAGTCTGCTGCTGGTATTCAAAGTGCATGTTTCAGTCTGCATGTCAGAATTTTTTTATGACATAGAAGAAGATTTGAGAAGTCAAAATGTGCCCTAATTTTTCTTTCTGCAGCACTAATCATAATTTCTATGGCAAAATGAATCCCCTCATTGTGTTCCTTTGTAAATTAAATGTTTTAAGTGTTACCACTTTATTTCATTCAAGATGGCTTCAGGTGTGCCATACTTTTGTCATAAGTAAGACTGTTAGCGCTCTAGTTGTTCGTTAGAACACTCTGGGACATTCTGTCATTGGGCTATACTTGGGCTACATCTGGGTGATATTTGGGCTACATTTGGGCTCTTTTGTCTCTGGTGGCCCTTTTGGGAGACTTATTTGTTATGATGTTTCCTAATTTCCTCATTTACTACAGTCTCCTCAGTAGGAAATACTTTCAGTTTTTTACTTTGATTCCATCAAGAAGGCATTCAGATGTGTCACAAATTTGCCATAAATTCAGAATGTTAGCACTCTAGTTGCTTATTAGATCACTGTAGTAAAGCTACTGCTCACCAGGGAAGTCTGCTGCTGGTATTGAAAGTGCATGTTTCAGTCTGCATGTCAGTATTTTTTAATGAAATAGAAGAGGATTTGAGAAGTCACTCAAAATGTGCCCTATTTTTTCTTTCTGCAACACTAATCATACTTTCTATGGCAAAATGAACCCCCTCATTTTGTTCCTTTTTAAATTAAATGTTTTAAGAATTACCACTTTATTCCAACCAAGATGGCTACAGGTGTGCCATACGTTTGTCATAAGTAGGACTGTTAGCGCTCTAGTTGTTCTTTAGAACACTCTGGGAAGCTGCAGTAGTACACAAAGGAATCAACTGACAGTCTCTGCCCTTGTTGGATGTACATGTTTTACTGAGAATGTCAGACTTCATTCTCACATGACTGAGAAAGATATTTACAGAAAATATGCTCTCAGTTAGCTTATAGATCACCTTCCATCTGTGGGAAAAGCATGAGAAAATAGTTTTCTCTCAAACATGACTCATGATATCATAGCAGAAGGCTTTTTCACATGGTAAAATCACCTTAGAACACACCACAATTCCTAAAATGAGTATAGTACCATATACAAATGATTTATAATGTAACTAAAGTCTTAAACCTTCTATTAACTGCAATGCTTTTTAATGAGGTGCTATCATGTATATTGGTCCGAAGATGGCTGCCAACACTTCTTGGATGAAGTGCTGACAGCCAATCAGATCTCACGATGAGATGTGCGGTTAGGCTCCGGCCAGATATATATGTGATTTTGTTTTGATTTTCTCAGGAACTACTGAACGGATTTACACCATTTAAGCAAAAGGCACATGCATGAACTGAGGACTACCTCTTTGCCAAATTTCAAGTAATTCTGTTCAGCCGTTCGGGCTGTACCTTCGACTAAAGGTCCTATGGGAAAATGCATGGAGAAAAAGTGTTTTGGGACCCGCTTTTTTCTCAGCCCCTGCTTGACGAAACACCCCAAGACTTTCAGGGTGGGAGCTGAGCGGAGCGCCCCATTAGTTTTGAAAATTTCACAAAGATAAGTCAACTGGTGCCAAAGTTATTCAAAATAGAATTTTCAGATTTCCTATGGGAACTCGGTCCTAACTATAACTATCTACTGGCGACCGCCAGTAGATAATATATATACTGGCGGTCGCCAGTAGATAGTTATATATATATATATATATATCACACGCTGCAGACTTCTTCAAAGAAGGACTCGCATTCAGGGAAAACCAAGATTTATTCACCACGGTAACGCGTTTCGACAGACAAGCTGTCTTGCTCACACAAAGTCGTGTACATTTCAAAGGAAACTTTATAGGTACAAACATGAAAAAAGGACTACTGTTTGTCAAATGGTCTCAACCTACAAATGTTTCGGCCATGTCTGAATGTCTAAAAAACGAATGATACGTTATGTTTTATACTCAATAGATCAATTGGAATAGACAAAACAGGTATACATTAAATGTCAAATATATACACTGGAATTTCGTTATTGTAGACCCATAATCCTCTAACTGTGATCATATTCTGTCAAAAAGTAAGTCTGGTCGAATCAGTATAATTACTTAAGACGGCCAATAGTGCTTGACAAAATTTAAGATAAACACACAGATCACATATAGTCAGGTGATCAAACTTATATCTAGAGCGGGGAAAAATCAGACTTGATACCTTTGTTTTTGCATCAATATACTGGCGGCTTAGTGCCCCTGATGTATTAGGCTGATTACCCACTAAATAGAATAGATTGTGCCTGACTAGATAATATATTACAGAGGACAGATCAAAATTGGCAACTTGACTAAGGTTGTCAGCAGACATAAGTAGTACACAGTTCTAACCGTTTTAAAGATTCAAGAAATGCAAGGAAGAAACAATGGATATAGTGCACAACACAACGATTCAGAATAAGGAAAAAATAATATATATAGTAGTCTTATCTGGGAAAGACCCATGGATTGCGGAAGAAAAGGGTAGGGTAACAGGAACGGAAGAAACAATCCACAACTGGAATAACCCTTCCTTTCTTCCTGTGTAAAAATAGCAAACATAAAAGAAAATATGTAAAATCACATATTAAAATATATCGGCACACACTATTACATCATAGTAAGTACTTCAATATAAAAGCAACAACAGAATGAATGCTAGCAGCTTTATACACAGACAGCTAAAGTGTAATATAGGTCTAATTATCCCGTAAGTGGGTGTTTAATTCTTCATCAAGATTATGCCCCTTAGCGTACTTGGTTTCCAGTTCAATGATCCATCTAGATTCTCTTTTCCGTAACAATAATGTTCTGTTACCTCCCCTGGGACCAGTATGTACTTGGTCGATCACAAAATAGCTAAGTAATGAGCTATTAGATAGGTGGAACAATTCAAAGTGTCTGGCAATGGGATAGTGAGTATCTTTTTTGTTTATAGCCCGCATGTGTTCTAGCACACGTTTTTTAGCCATCAATGTAGTGCTTCCCACATACCACTTTTGACATGGACAGACCAAGACATAAACACAGTATGTAGAGCTACACGTTAGAAATTGTTTGATACTCTTGGGAGACCTGTGACCTGGAATTTGTATAGTTTTCTTCATGCTACTGTTACGACAGGCTTTGCAGTGCCCGCAAGGGAAAAAACCTTTAAGATTATGTTCACTTGAGGGTTTCCTAGATGTAATGTCGTTGTGTATTAAGATATCTCTGATGTTACGGCCTTTTCTGTAGGTAATTCTAGGTCTACGCTCCATTGTTTTCCCTATGATTGAGTCGCTGGTCAAAATATCCCATTTGTCAACTAGTATTTTGTGTATTTGGTTGGAGTTAGTATTGTAGGTAAGAATTACTCTACCTGTTTCTTGGATGTTGTCATTTTTGTCAGAGCTAGTTTGTGTCTGGGGATTTAATGTCTGGGTGCGATCAATTTCGTCTACTCTTTTGATGGCTCTTTGGATTACCCAGGCAGGGTAGCCTCTGTCTTTGAATCTTTGAATCATGATTTCTTTTTCTTTTTCAAAAGTGGCAACGGTACTACAATTTCTTCGTGCCCTGAGCAGCTCACCAAACGGGATACTCCACTTGAGGGTTTCAGGGTGGCTGCTAAGGGCATGAAGAAGAGTGTTACCGGCTGTAGTTTTGCGAAATAAACTGGTTTGCAGTGTGTTAGCCTGAGGTGTTATTACAAGGTCCAAAAACTCAACTGATTGTCTACTCATATTGCTTGTCAGGACAATATTCTTATTGTTGATATTCAGTTTGTCAATAAATTCGACAGCTTGTTGTTCGGTATCTGACCAGATGACAAAAAGGTCATCAATATATCGAAGCCATAATTTGACCTTTGAGAGATATTGATGAAGTGTGGTATCTGATTTAATGTCCTCCTCCCATTTGCCCAGAAAGAGGTTGGCAAAACTAGGGGCAAAACATGTCCCCATCGCCGTACCTTTGATTTGTTTGTACATAATACCATTGAACATAAAAATATTACTGGTAAGACAGAGTGACATCATCTCCAGCAACATATTCGTATGTTCAAGGTATTGGATGGGTCTGGTCTTCAGAAAATGATGGCATGACTTAACCCCTTCAGTTTGATCTATGATAGTATAGAGTGAGTTAACGTCAAGCGTTATCATAAGATCATTGGGTTCCCAGACGACATGTCGAAGTTTGGTCAAAAAATCGGTGGTATCCTTAACATGGGAAGGGAGTTCAGTGACGTACTCACGTAAGAAGTGATCCACATACTTGGATACATTCTCAAAGGCACTTCCTATTGAAGAGACAATAGGTCTCCCTGGTGATACTGTGGGGTTTTTGTGGATCTTAGGCAAAAGATATAGGATGGATAGTTTGGGATAGTCCCGTTTGAGAAAACAGTATTCCTCCCACGTTAGATAACCTTTTTCCTCCCATTCCTTTAGTTTTTCCCAAATATTGCAAATGCTGACATTGTACATTTCCATATTGGCCTTCATATAGAAGTTGGGATCATTCAGTTGCCTTTCCGCCTCCAATATATATTGGTCTTTCTGCCAGAGGACGATGTTGCCACCTTTGTCCGCTGGGCGGATAACAATATTAGTGTCGTTGGCTAGTTCAATCAAAAATTCTCTTTGTTTATTGGAAAGATTAGATTGGATACGGTTGTTTGTTTTGTGTTTCAGTTTCAATAAGGCTTGGGTAACAACCTCCTGAAAAGTGTCGATGTTATCGTGAGGGAGGTTGGGGTAAAAGATCGATCAAGTTCCCATTCCTGGTTGTCCATGGGACATGGGGGGTCAAGTTCATGTCCCATGGACAACCAGGAATGGGAACTTGATATTCCCACTGACTCTATCGCCTCTACCAAATTTAAACCTCGATCGATCTTTTACCCCAACCTCCCTCACGATAACATCGACACTTTTCAGGAGGTTGTTACCCAAGCCTTATTGAAACTGAAACACAAAACAAACAACCGTATCCAATCTAATCTTTCCAATAAACAAAGAGAATTTTTGATTGAACTAGCCAACGACACTAATATTGTTATCCGCCCAGCGGACAAAGGTGGCAACATCGTCCTCTGGCAGAAAGACCAATATATATTGGAGGCGGAAAGGCAACTGAATGATCCCAACTTCTATATGAAGGCCAATATGGAAATGTACAATGCCAGCATTTGCAATATTTGGGAAAAACTAAAGGAATGGGAGGAAAAAGGTTATCTAACGTGGGAGGAATACTGTTTTCTCAAACGGGACTATCCCAAACTATCCATCCTATATCTTTTGCCTAAGATCCACAAAAACCCCACAGTACCACCAGGGAGACCTATTGTCTCTTCAATAGGAAGTGCCTTTGAGAATGTATCCAAGTATGTGGATCACTTCTTACGTGAGTACGTCACTGAACTCCCTTCCCATGTTAAGGATACCACCGATTTTTTGACCAAACTTCGACATGTCGTCTGGGAACCCAATGATCTTATGATAACGCTTGACTTTAACTCACTCTATACTATCATAGATCAAACTGAAGGGGTTAAGTCATGCCATCATTTTCTGAAGACCAGACCCATCCAATACCTTGAACATACGAATATGTTGCTGGAGATGATGTCACTCTGTCTTACCAGTAATATTTTTATGTTCAATGGTATTATGTACAAACAAATCAAAGGTACGGCGATGGGGACATGTTTTGCCCCTAGTTTTGCCAACCTCTTTCTGGGCAAATGGGAGGAGGACATTAAATCAGATACCACACTTCATCAATATCTCTCAAAGGTCAAATTATGGCTTCGATATATTGATGACCTTTTTGTCATCTGGTCAGATACCGAACAACAAGCTGTCGAATTTATTGACAAACTGAATATCAACAATAAGAATATTGTCCTGACAAGCAATATGAGTAGACAATCAGTTGAGTTTTTGGACCTTGTAATAACACCTCAGGCTAACACACTGCAAACCAGTTTATTTCGCAAAACTACAGCCGGTAACACTCTTCTTCATGCCCTTAGCAGCCACCCTGAAACCCTCAAGTGGAGTATCCCGTTGGTGAGCTGCTCAGGGCACGAAGAAATTGTAGTACCGTTGCCACTTTTGAAAAAGAAAAAGAAATCATGATTCAAAGATTCAAAGACAGAGGCTACCCTGCCTGGGTAATCCAAAGAGCCATCAAAAGAGTAGACAAAATTGATCGCACCCAGACATTAAATCCCCAGACACAAACTAGCTCTGACAAAAATGACAACATCCAAGAAACAGGTAGAGTAATTCTTACCTACAATACTAACTCCAACCAAATACACAAAATACTAGTTGACAAATGGGATATTTTGACCAGCGACTCAATCATAGGGAAAACAATGGAGCGTAGACCTAGAATTACCTACAGAAAAGGCCGTAACATCAGAGATATCTTAATACACAACGACATTACATCTAGGAAACCCTCAAGTGAACATAATCTTAAAGGTTTTTTCCCTTGCGGGCACTGCAAAGCCTGTCGTAACAGTAGCATGAAGAAAACTATACAAATTCCAGGTCACAGGTCTCCCAAGAGTATCAAACAATTTCTAACGTGTAGCTCTACATACTGTGTTTATGTCTTGGTCTGTCCATGTCAAAAGTGGTATGTGGGAAGCACTACATTGGTGGCTAAAAAACGTGTGCTAGAACACATGCGGGCTATAAACAAAAAAGATACTCACTATCCCATTGCCAGACACTTTGAATTGTTCCACCTATCTAATAGCTCATTACTTAGCTATTTTGTGATCGACCAAGTACATACTGGTCCCAGGGGAGGTAACAGAACATTATTGTTACGGAAAAGAGAATCTAGATGGATCATTGAACTGGAAACCAAGTACCCTAAGGGGCATAATCTTGATGAAGAATTAAACACCCACTTACGGGATAATTAGACCTATATTACACTTTAGCTGTCTGTGTATAAAGCTGCTAGCATTCATTCTGTTGTTGCTTTTATATTGAAGTACTTACTATGATGTAATAGTGTGTGCCGATATATTTTAATATGTGATTTTACATATTTTCTTTTATGTTTGCTATTTTTACACAGGAAGAAAGGAAGGGTTATTCCAGTTGTGGATTGTTTCTTCCGTTCCTGTTACCCTACCCTTTTCTTCCGCAATCCATGGGTCTTTCCCAGATAAGACTACTATATATATTATTTTTTCCTTATTCTGAATCGTTGTGTTGTGCACTATATCCATTGTTTCTTCCTTGCATTTCTTGAATCTTTAAAACGGTTAGAACTGTGTACTACTTATGTCTGCTGACAACCTTAGTCAAGTTGCCAATTTTGATCTGTCCTCTGTAATATATTATCTAGTCAGGCACAATATATTCTATTTAGTGGGTAATCAGCCTAATACATCAGGGGCACTAAGCCGCCAGTATATTAATGCAAAAACAAAGGTATCAAGTCTGATTTTTCCCCGCTCTAGATATAAGTTTGATCACCTGACTATATGTGATCTGTTTGTTTATCTTAAATTTTGTCAAGCACTATTGGCCATCTTAAGTAATTATACTGATTCGACCAGACTTACTTTTTGACAGAATATGATCACAGTTAGAGGATTATGGGTCTACAATAACGAAATTCCAGTGTATATATTTGACATTTAATGTATACCTGTTTTGTCTATTCTAATTGATCTATTGAGTATAAAACATAACGTATCATTCGTTTTTTAGACATTCAGACATGGCCGCCACATTTGTAGGTTGAGACCATTTGACAAACAGTAGTCCTTTTTTCATGTTTGTACCTATAAAGTTTCCTTTGAAATGTACACGACTTTGTGTGAGCAAGACAGCTTGTCTGTCGAAACGCGTTACCGTGGTGAATAAATCTTGGTTTTCCCTGAGTGCGAGTCCTTCTTTGAAGAAGTCTGCAGCGTGTGATAATTATACCGGGAGACCTGCCCGGTTTGACTCGCCACCTGTCTACGGGCCACAGACTTTGGAAACTTGGTCGTTTGGAAAGCTATATATATATATATATATAGATATATGAAATAATGCATAGTATTAAGCAGTGAATACATAATAAAAACACTTTTCGTTTTCATAGGTAAAAGCACTGACTAGACAACGATTTTATGGGTGTTGTTTGATGCATGCCCAAGGATTGGAGTACTAGCCCACACCACTGCCCCTGAGTAGATCTAGGACTGCTCTGCATTGCTATCTTGGGGTAGTCAAACGCTACACAGTAGAAGGAAGATTGGAGACTTACTACTTGAGAAGGACCAAAAATATTTCAATAGTATTGAGTTTCTTCCATGTATTTAGTCCAAATGCATTCTCTATTTCACATTAAAAAAATAAACTGAAAAAACATTCTTGCAGGACCAACATTAATTTTATACATTTGAATGAGGTTCAATGAGAGAGCAGGGAGTGATAAAATATATATTTTGAACAAAATGTAAAGTCTTAGATGTCCTAGCTGATCTGGTTGCAGACAGATCTTTCCTTCAAATATCGATCTATATTTATGAAGATCATACAGCATTCAGGTCCAATTCACAATCAACATGATGTTTGGTTTTATTAACAGGAACAATATCCTTAATAAAGAATAGAATATATTTATGAGGCCTCAAACATTGCAATGTTATAACTACCTCCCCTCTCCTCCAATGTATGTTCAGCACTAGAGTGAGAAGTATGTGTACTAAATCTGGATATATCTCGCACTGCAATTTTACATCTTACATACTGTGTAACGTAGAGTGAGGCAGAGGGATTTTACTCTGTAAGTAAGAAAAAGGGTGAAATGTAGTTTGACTAAAATGTTGGTAATACCAATTAATGCCCTCTTCTTTCCAAAGTTTCCAATAAAAAACTTTGTTATTCATTTTATTTTGATATTCATATTTTGCCAGACAGAGGAAGAAAGAATGGACTCTTTTTCACAACCAACTATGAAACAAAATGGGGTGCAATGTTTTGCAAGTGTTTTAAGTAAAGGAAGAGACTTAGATGAGGGCCTCTAACTCAAAGATATAAATTCTCTAATAGAGAAAGGTGGAATTAGGGCTTTTTTTATAGAAACCCACATAGATAACTGAACATATTCCAAATCTAGCAAACAATAATCTGCTTTTTTCAAAGAAAAAGACAAATAACATATAGAGGAATCTGGCGACCTTATACCGCTGTGTTGCTTAGGTAATTTCAACATGGCTAAAGAAATACATTTATTAAATAATAAATATGTCATCCCTAAGTATACCTTTCTGCCCAAAGGAAGAGTTCATACAATTTAAGAGTGGAACAAGTGTGATCTTAGAATTGGCATCTTCCCCAGAAACTAGACCTAAAACCATATCATCACATGTTAGCTTGTACCTGACACATAGGGAAAGTCAAATTATAGACTTAATTGTATATCTAATAAAAATCCCATCTAATAGTAAAGTGAGATTCTTAAAATATATATATATATATTGGAAATGTAATTTTTAGAATGCTACCTTTACCTTGCCTGAAGCTGCTGGATGCAAGTTTGTATTGGCTCTCCAGCAACTGCTCTCCCTTTACGTGGCCTGAAATAGGCATGAAAGATGTGTGAAAACTGCTCCCAGAGTAGAAACAATGGCCTTTAGTGAGGAGGTTTTTTTCTTCCCACTGGCTACACCTCTGGTTGGGCACACAGGTTCTTTACATGGGTCTCCCCATCTTGTATTGTGAGGGTGAGGGGCACTGTTGGATTGTTTCTAGTAGGGCAAACAGGGAAATAGTGGGTAGGGTTATCCTATTGATAGGTAGTGCCCAGGAGTCACCCCCAGCCAAAAGATGGTGCCAGACACAAAAATGGCACCACAAGGTAACCTCCTAAGAACACTTTCTTGATCTGTGGAAAATCAAAACAGAACTTGACCTGCTGTTTTTGACCTGACAAGAGTCCTGAAGAATGGGACCTGCTCCCTCTTGTACCCAGGACAAAGAAGTCGAACCCAAGGGTCAGGTGGCTCCCCTCCTGTGTGGGACACAACAAGCTGCAAGAGGCCTTTTCCATGAAGTACCCAGCTGAGCAGTGGCAACTGGGTCTGGACTAGAATATGCTGTTGATCTCTGGCTAAAACCCCAGGGGTCTCTAAGTGCCTTCCCCTGAGATCCTGGGGCCTTAGAAGGGTATTCCTATGGTTGTACAGACCCCAAAAGAAAGTTTAGAAAATGTTGAAACCTTTTCCTCCAGAGCTCCAGCAGGACCCACTGGAAAAAAGTATCTGACTGGTAGTTAAAAGGCTTCAGATTGAATTTCAGCTTCATCTTACTCAAGGCTTCCAGCACCTCTGAAAAAATTACTCGATGGGTCTTGGAACATTTTCAGCAAGAGATGTCCAAAGCTCCAACGCCCAATGGGAGCAACCTGCTTCAAGCATTCAGTCTTCAGTGCCATGGTGACTGCTGCAATTTCAGCGCTGGCCTGCTCAGCAAGGATGTTTGTGAGTTGGGACTTTGAAGAAATTTCAAAGATGTTTTTCAAAACACTGAGGAGATCCCTTTCTGAAGTGAAAGATAGCAACGTTTTGACTTCCAGAACTTTCAACTTGACCAATCCACTTGTGTACGACCAGGGCTTCATTGTAGTCGGATTAAAATCATTTCAAGGTCCCAGTCCACTGCTTGCATGGACTATTATTCGTGATTTGTGCTTTTTTGACACTATTTCTACTCAAAACTTTCAAAACTCATGGTTCAGTTCCCCCAAAAGGATTTTTGTCTTTTTTGAGTAATTCTGTTTATTACGTTTGCCTCTAGTTTTCTAATTCCGTTTGAGATTTTTATTGCTTGGCGTTTTGACTTTATTACTGTTTTGGTACTGCATATATGCTTTTTGCATTGCCCTTAGTTAGGCCTATCTGCTTTATACCATAGCTACCAGGGGGTTGAACTCTGACTAATTTAGTGGCTTTGAGGGTTCGCCCTGCCAAGGAGTGCTATTAGTCACTGAGGTGGGCAGCATCCCACCACAAATAATAATCACATTTTTACACTAGCAATATTGATTTCATCTAGAATCTCCAATGCCTAAACTCTATGAGAAATTGTCAGATATTTCAGTTTTTAAATCCTTTTGGTTTTTACTTGGTGTATATTTACAAGAGAATTTACTGTCAGTAAAGGGGCAAGTGTCTGGTTAAAATCTCCTCCTGGAAGAAAATGCTGTGTGCTATCAGTCATTTGTTTGTTATATTTCCATAAAGATGTCCGTGGAATTAGCACCTTAAACATTTATGATAGTTAACTTTACTCCAGCTAACAAAATATCTCAAATTAACCATCTTAACTCAGTATCTAATTTCTGTGTCTCTACCTGACGTTTCAGGGATTTATGGACGATGATAATCTCATTATTTTTGCCAATAGCAGGCGAACAAACGCCATTAACTTCCAAATGTATGTTTAATTTATCAGCTTCACTGTCCGAAATAGAAGTTTCTTTTAGAAGAGTAACTTGGGCAGCCAACCTAGATGAGTGTGTTAGAACATTTTGCCCTTTCATAGGATTGTAGAGATGCTTAATGTTCCAAAAAACAAATCTAGCTATTCACAGTATGGCAGCTGAATGACCCATGTCTTTGCATAGTGATACAAATGAAGTAATAACATACAAAGAAACCATTATAATTTGATGAACATAAAGGAATAACGTAAGAGAAAAAGCTGATAGAAGACAATACCGTCAAACAACACAAGAAAGAGACTGAATGACAGAACTAATGAAGAAATACTAGGGTCTAGTATGGTGAAAAATGAGGAGTTATGATCATCAGCCATCTACCGGTTCAGGTGATGATAATTACCACATATGCAATTTAAGGTTACCCTTAAAAACAATCTATCATGGGTAATAACCCTAGTAAATTGAAAGAATACAAATGTGATCTAAAGGATGGCGAGAGAAAGAAGTGGTTCTAAATGGTTGCGTTCACTTCCATTATATGTTTCTTTTTTTTCAACAGTTTCCTTTTTACATTACCATTTTCTTGGAGTTCTGAATTTGCATACATTTGACTTTTTAATGCTATATGTAATCATACTTGTTATGTCTTCTATCATGCCATATATATGTGTTTTATATGTTAATTTCTTGTGGTAATTTGCATATGTGGTAATTATCATCACCTGAACTGGTGGATGGCTGATGATCGTAACTCCTCGTTACCCTTGATAGATTGTTCTTAAGCGTAACCTTAAAAAGACGTTGGTGTAAAAGGCAAAATCTATCACTTAAGTGTAGAAGGAGGGGACAAAAGAGGATTATTTTTGCACATGAAGCAATCTTTTTATTTAACGCTGCAGGCCTTATATTTCAGTGAAAGTGATCTTTGATGGACAAGTATCAACAAGGACACATCCATTGAGGCTATGGGTTTATGATCAAAGCCTCTCAAGAATTTAAGTGTTTTAAACGTTGAAGGAGGTTTATAGGAGGTTTATCAAGCTTACAAAACCCTTTTATTCTTCTAATGAACTATGAGCAACAGATAGTATGCAATATTTGAATGCAAATTTCGAAAAGATTGAAAAACTCTTTGCAGACGCTGAACGAAACCCTTAATCTGGCATATGAAGGTTAGCATGCATTGCGGGATGTGTACAATAGAAAGGGGCGGAGGGTGTCGTTGGCCTCCTGGGCTTAATGACATGCTCCGCCATTTTGGAAACGCAAGCCTGCAACATATGTACAAGAATGTGGTGCAGCCTTGCGTTTCCCCCTGCGATCGTGCTAAATTTAACAACTTAGCGCCAATGCAGGCACCCTTGCACCAGAGTGCAAGGGTGTCTGTATGCAGGGGAGGATTGGTTATGTGTAGGAAGGTGTCCCTTCTTGCAAATAAACAATCCTAGAAGTGCCATTTTGTATCTTTAATTTGTGCTGCGTCGTGCAGCACACATTAAAGTTACAAAATGGCATTCTTTTTAAAGGTTTGTTTATGTACATAAACAAACCATGGCATTTTGTTTTTTCCATGTGTGCTGCACAAGGCAGCACACATTGAAAAAGCGAAAACGAGGAGAAATAATGCATTTCTCCTTGTTTCGCCAACTTCAGACCAGGGTTTTCCTGGTCTTAATTTTGGAGCAGCCTCCTATGTACGCCACCCCTGTACATAGCGGGCAGCATCAAATACAGTGGGTGTTGCGTTGGAACTCCCACCTCAACACCCACTGCACGCCCCTTTCACACTAAACATAGCGCGGAAGGGTACCTTATGTACAAGGCAGCGTTGAGCCACATTAAGTGGCTTAACGCTGCCTTTTACATAAGGCAAGGGCCCTATCTCCACGGAAACGTCACAAAAAGTGACATTCCCGTGGAGAAAGGGGCTTGTACATATACCCTATTGTTTTTAGGTGCTGCTTCTGAGAAGGCAAGATGAGCAAGACGAATTTTATAACAAATTACCCGAACCAGGTCATTATATGCATGCCTGTTTATAGGTCTTGGTGTTAGCCAAGACATTTTGATTTTATTAAGATTATATCCATAATTACATTCCTGATGGAGGCTTTTTTCAGTTAGCCCTTTCAGGCTTTGTTACGTTATTCAATAATTATCATTTTGCTTCTGCTTCTACAGCATACTTCATGGGGCGGCCAACTTCCGCCACTGACTAACTTAACTGTGAGTGACATCATTCCATATCCATTGATAAAGAAGAAGATCCGGTACGTGCCAAGGACCACTATGGCATTGCCTGATTTTTGAGACGAAACATATTTTTGTTTTTAGTCAATGTTTGTTTTTAAGATTACCGAGGGCCTGGCTGCTTTGCCAACAATAACATTCTGTAATAACTGTGGCAAAATGAAACGAGCATTAACATAGCCTAAAGGCTGGAGACTAACACCCGACCCCATTGGCTTTTCCGCTGCTTGTTTAATTTGTGGTAAAAAAAATGGCTGCAATATAATGAGAAATTATAATCCAGTAGAATAGAAAATAAATGAACTGGAAAGCGCCATTCAGTATTTTTAGAAAAATACCCTGAAAAAATAGGGAAATTACATTGCAGGCTTTTTACAGGTCATTAAATCCGTAGCACAGATGTTCTGAGGCATAATAATAAGATGACAAAATGGAAATGGCAGCGTGACCTAACATGAAGAGATGTGTAAAGTAAATTTAACTCCGACGGAATCAAAAATCTCAACACAGCTGCTCACTCTTTCTCAATGTAGACGTACCGATGTGTGCATCTGTACTTGTCGTCCCCTACGGCTTCAAGTGATGGGTCTCGGACTCGAAAAACATCCCCTGCCCCTAGATCAATCTGTCTAGCCCCTGTCTCGTTGGGCATCGAGCCAAGAGAAGGTTTGCTGTGTTATGTAAATGGAGGAGTCTCATGTTACAAACATCAATGTGAAATGTACCCGACTCTTAAGGAATTGAATGAATGAATGAATGTGGGTTTTATAGAGCGCGTAGTAACCCGGAAGAATCCCAGCGCTAAAAAAACCAAGACAGCTGATTCAGAGGTAGTAACCATGGAGAAAGGGGATCAGGGGAAGAGGTGGGTTTTCAAGAGTTTTCTGAAGCGGAGATGACAGGATTCGCTCCTGAGTTTGGGAGGAAGGGCGTTCCACAGTCTAGCCGTGTTCACCGAGAATCGCCGACCTCCTGTGCGTGCCTTTTTTACTCTGTGCACTGTGATAAAATGCTCATGATCTGAGCAGAGAGGCCTATTGGCTTTGTAGGGCGTGACTAGGTTTTTGAGGATGGGGGGGCCCTTGTCCTGCAGAAGTTTGTGTGCCAGACAGAGGGATTTGAATGCTATCCTTTCTCTTATTGGGAGCCAGTGCAGGAGTTTCAAAGCTGGTTTGGCAGATGTTCTAGCCGGGGTGTTTGTGAGAAGCCGGGCTGCGGCGTTCTGAATTTGTTGTAATTTGTTAAGGGTGGATTCGGGTGCTCCCAGGAAGATGGCGTTGTTATGATCCAGTCTGGAGAGGATCAGTCCTTGGATGAGCAACTTCCGGGAGGCTTGCGGGAGAAGGGGCAGAATTTTACGGACTGATCTGAGAAGGCCGAAGCAAATACCCGCAGTTTTTTTAGCTTGAGTTTTAAAGGACAGGTCCTTTTCCATCCAGATCCCTAGACTCTTGATCTCCTCTTTGGGAGAGGGGGGCTCTCCCAGGCATGTGGGCCAGATGTTCAGGGGAAGGGTGGGCTCTTTATGCCCAAGGAGCATGACCTCCGTCTTGGACCCATTGAGTTTTAGGGCTGATTCACTCATCCAGATGAAGATTTCAGAAAGGCAGGTGTGAAGATTGGACGGTCCTTGGTCAGGTTGGGATAGTGAGACGACCAGATGGGTGTCGTCGGCGTAAATAATGATTTTTACTCCAAACGGGGCGACCACCTCCTCCAGTGGGGACATGTAGACATTAAATAAAGTTGGGCTAAGGGAGGAGCCCTGTGGTACTCCGCACTGGAGGGGAATCGCCGTGGAGCGGATGTTACTCTCCCAAACCTGGAAGGTACGGTTGTTTAGGAATGACGTGAGCCATGACAAAGCAGTTCCTACCACCCCAATGTCATTAAGTCGCTGGATGAGGACCTGGTGGTTAACAGTGTCGAAGGCCGCACTGAGGTCCAGGAGGATCACTGCCACTGATCCTCCTGCATCCAGAATGCATCTGGTCTCCTCCACCACAGCTAGGAGGGCGGTGTCCATGCCCTGTCCAGGGCGAAATCCTATATTGCATATTGTGTTGCAGTATCCTGTAATGCCATAGTCTCTTTCCACTTCGCTATTGGTTCCCAGATTTTTAACCCTAGCCTTCTTCCCCTTTTCCCCTTACGTGCATATATTGCTTTCTCAAGGTTATAGCTAGCTAATAAATTTGCCAACCATCTTTGCATTCCCGGGGGGACCTTTTCTAACCATGCTCTTGCTATCGTCAACCTCAAAACTGCAGTAGCCATAAACATAAATTCCTTATATTCAGGTCCATCCTGGTTATCTCTCCCAAGCAGAATCCTCAAAGGTGTCAATTTTATTCGTATGTCAAGTGTATTAGCAAGAAAATCTTCTACATTTTTAATCAAACTATACAGCTGGGGGCAGGTAGCAAACATATGAATTATATCTGCGTCCCCTGCATTACAACGGGGACAGGTGATGCCAGTGGAGCCTCCCCATTTAGCTATTCTGGCGGGGGTGTGGTACAGTGAGAATAAAGTCTTGTAGTGCTGCGATTGTAGGGGACCCGAACACAAAATATTACAACCCATGTTCAAGGATTCTAGAAAACTTCCAGGCTCCCCCCCCCCAGTTTTTCAACCCACTTATTACTAACTTTCTCCATATCATCCATCTTCCCTTTTACTAAGAATACATAAAATGATCTAATTGTACAGTCCCTTCCTATTTTTATTTTCTCCAGTACTTCACTACTGTTAAACCCCGCACTGCCACCCTGCTTACGATAAAGAAAACTCCTTAACTGTAAATATTTAAAAAAGTCCTTTCTCTCAATACCATACTTAAAGGTGAGATCTACAAACTGTACGATCCCTTCCTCGTCCATTAAGTCTCCAATCTGTACTATCCCTTTTTGAGACCATCTTGCCATTATCGGATCAGCAAATACTTCTGTAGGAAAGGATTTATTCTTATAGAGCCTGGAATATCTATTGTATGTTCCGAGACCCATTTTTAAAAAAAAGACATTCCATATCCTATATGCTGCCACTACAGTCTTAAATCTGGTCCTTTTATAGTATCCAAACTCAACCCTGTTTAAGAAGTTATTTTCTGCCTCTGCCCCCAGTACTATAGAGTAGACTTCCGTAGACATGATCGTAACCCCTGTATCGAGCCCCCCACCCCCAATTAACCCCTGCATATACTGTAGTGCTGCAGCCATTTGATATAACCTAAAATCAGGGGCCCCCCATCCCCCTCTTTCTCTTGGGAGAGTCATATACCTATAGGCCCGCCTGGTTTTCCCATGCGCCCAGATAAACCTATTTAGTACTCTCTCTAACATATTAAACCATTTGGCTTCAAAGATCAGAGGGATAGAGCGAAAGAAATATAAAAATTTGGGCAAAATCAGCATTTTAATCACATTAATACATCCCAGTAAAGAAAGATGTAAGTTATTCATCCTCTCCAGATCTCTCTTCACCTTATCAATCAAGGGGGACAAATTCATTTCTACAATTTTATCCAAATCCGCCACTAATAATACCCCTAAGTACACTGCCGAGTTAACCACCCTATCATCATTACATATAGCATAGGTGTTTTTTATAATCTGCGTTTTTAATCTATTTAAACTATAGCCCGATATCCGTCCAAACACATGGGCCTCTGTCTCGACCTCCTTTATAGCTAGAGTGGGGTTCGGCGTTAAAATAGCTATATCATCTGCATAGGCTAAGGTCTTTACCGTGCAGCTGTTTACCCTCATTGGTGGTATCTCCTGATTAGCTTCCAGTCGTCGCAGTAGCGGTTCGAGATATAACGCAAAAAGGAGGGGAGAGGAGGGACAACCCTGCCTAGTCCCCCTAGCGATTTTAACTGTGTCTGACAGCCCTCCATTTACTCTAATTCTCGCTATTGGGTTACTGTAAAGTATCCGTATGGCTTTAATAAAAGATTCCCCCATCCCGCACCACCTCATGACCTGCCAAAGGTAATCCCAGGAGACCCTGTCAAATGCCTTCTCAGCATCTAGAAAAAGTGCTGCGACAGGATCCCCTAGGATTCCTGCGGAGTCGAGCATTGTAACAACAGTCCTAACGTGCTGCGTTGTCCCTTTTCCAGGAATAAATCCATGCTGTATGGGGGTTACCAACTGCTCAATGATCCCAGCCAGCCTCTTTGCCAGGATTTTGGAATATATTTTAATATCCGAATTCATTAGTGTGATTGGTCTATATGATCCTGGTGCTTCTGGTGGCTTCCCTTTTTTCAAAATTACAATTATGTCAGCCCCTCCCCAAGATTCCGGACTAGATTCCCCTAGTTGAGCTTGTTGCATTATTAAAAACATATCTGCCACAAGCACTTTTTTAAATATTTGATAAAATTCAAACGGAATTTGGTCTGGACCTGCTGCTTTCCCAGCTGGTAAGCTACAAAGGGCCTCGTTGAATTCTTCCAACTGTAGGGGCCCATCTAATATCTCCCTATCTTCATCGGACATTATTGGCGGAGAAATATCTCTCAGGTATTCTTCAACCTCTCGTAGTCTTGTTGGACCCTCTGGGGTATACAGATCTGCGTAAAACTTTCTAAACACTTCCCTTACTAGATCAGAATCCATAACCATATTTCCATATGCATCCCTGATTTCTTTTATTCCCGCTGCAGCAACTCTCTGCCTGGTTCTGCTAGCGAGGACTCGACCCACCTTCTCACTAAGTTCGTACGTCTTTTCCTTCTTTGTCAAAAAATTATCTGCAGCTTGTCTAGCCAACCCTTCCACTGCTTCAGCTTTTAAAACTATAATTTTAAGCAGGTACTCTTCTAAAGGTACATTTTGTACTATGGCCCTACTTAAATTCCCTTCCTCTCTTAATAGTCTCTGCCCAACCTGCTCTCTCTTGTCTCTTTCTCTCTTTTGTCTTCCTAGAACAAAACTAGTTGTTTCTCCCCGTACTCCTGCCTTGAAAGTATCCCAGACCACTCCTGGAGCTGCTGTCCCCCTGTTAATATCCCAAAAGAATTTAATCCAAGCTGTCATGTGCTCCCTATATACAGTATCCTTTAGCAGGCCTCTCTCAAAAGTCCACTGTGAGGGTATTTTAGGTGTTTGATTGATTTTGATAGTGAGAATAACCGGACTATGATCTGAAATCACCCTAGGTAGCTTCTCCACTTGTGATCCAGAGAGCAGACAATTAGATATCAGAAAGTAGTCCAGCCTAACCATGATCTTATGTGGGGGGGAGAAGAAAGTACTGCCATCTAGGTGGGGATGTAGCTTCACCCAAGGATCAACCAGAGCATTATGTGTGACCATATCAGCTAATGCCCTAAATACTTTCCTCTTCCTTCCCCGATATATCGCATCTGGACACGTAAATGAGCTCTCTAGATCATGGATGTTGAAATCTCCACATCATACTATGGGCTCAGGCCACTGAGCTAACTCAATTTCAAGGAACTGAAATACATCTGGATCGTCTTCCGTAGAACCATAAATTGAAACAAGAGTTAATTTCTGGCCCCTAAAACATACTTCTAAAATAACCCATCTACCCCATTGATCTTCCTTTTTCTTCCCTACAATCACATCCCTTTGCCTACCCAGAATTACTACCCCTCTAGTCCTAGACCCCTGCTTAGTGCAAGCCAATACCTTAAACCATAATTGCTCCAGAAGATATGTCCTCCCCGCTTCTATATGAGTCTCTTGTAGGCATATCAAGTCTAATCGCATAGGTTTCAGATACGCTGCTACTCTCATCCTCTTACTCGGCTCATTAAGACCACATATATTAATTGATGCTATCCTGCACGCCATATCGTTGATATTCGTATATCCAGCCAGAAATACCCTTTATTCGCCATCTTCAAATCAGCTTGTGTACATCCAGTATTTCCTACGTAAATAGCAATGTGCCAAACCTTATCATTTAACAGAAAACACAATTGTTGCTGTTTCCCCCCCCTGCCTCCACCCCCTCCTTCTCCCCCCCTGTGCTGCTCCCCCCGCCCCCCTCCCTCTGACAGGCAAATAGGTCATCAGACCTATGTGCGCCCGCCTTCAGTTGCACTAGTCGCATCCCTCTCCCGCCAAGTACCTTACTTGTGCTGTGTTACCCTTTTTATCCCTTTTTTATCTCTAACACTTTCATCTATACTCAGGTGGTACTTTTGTGTATGCAGATACCCATATCTCCTATCCTCCCTTCTGCTTCCTCATTTCCTCCAGGAAGAACTCGGCTTTGATCTCAGAGTTGAACATCCAAATTTTCCCCCTCACAACCACTTTAAGCCTAGCCGGGTACAGTAGATATGCTTCCAACCCCAGGGCTTGAAAGGGAGCAATCATCTGCCTTAACTTCCATCTCCTCTCTACGGTGAAATGGCAGAAGTCAGGCCTGGCAAAAAAAGTGTTGCCTTCAAAAGTCTTCCTACTGTCTGATCTTGCCTTACTCAGAATCTCCTCCCTAAGCAAAAAGTTCCCAACATAGACTAGTATTGCCCTCGGGTGATTTTGCTGACCGCCCCTCCCTGCTCCTCCTGTGGCCTGAGCTTTCTTCATTGTGAAAGGGAACCTGTGCGCCCTCCGTATTTCTATTTCCCACTGCCACTGGGATTCTGGAAATGCTCCCTTCAATAGATTTATCACGAATTGTCTAACATCCTGTCTCTCTGACCCCTCTGCCACACCCAGCAGTCTAACATTGTTCCTCCTCTGTCTATTTTCAAAATCCTCCATCTTCCAGCGCATATCCTCCGCCATTTTTTCTTGCTCTGTCTTGAATGAATGCCATCTCCCAACATCATCCTCAAGTTTGCTGGTACGCTCCTCAACCTCTGTTACGCGATCCACAAGTTCATCGTATAGCTTATTAACCTTCTTTAAGCTACACTGGATTTTCTTTGATGCCTGTCTCGCTCTGCGGCTTTCAACTCTTGCTTCGCTTTGCATCTGTTTAAGAGTAGTAAACAGAGTATGAAAGGGACCCCCCTGAGGAGGGGTACCGCCTGCTGCCGCAATCTCAGTAATATTGCCGGAGTTGTCCTCCTCCTGGTATACTTGCGAGGTCGCAGAATAATCCCACAATAGCCGTTTCTCTGAGTGCCTGGATGCGTTGGGTTCCTGCCTCCTTAATTTTGCATACCCTGTCTTAGTTGTGGATTCTTTCCCTGGTGTGCTAATGTCTGACTCAGTACCATCCTGGTCATCCAGGTCATCCTCCTCTGTGTTGGATTCCGATGAAGGTGCTGACCCCGAATCTTCATTTACAGAAAAAAACTCCCCTTCTAGAGAGGTACAATCCCCTCCCTCCAGGGGGTTCTTGCCCGCGTTTGATTCCCCCAAGAATTTCTGATTTGCAAGGCTGTCCCTGCTGCCCCAGGTGCCGATCACTTTCTTGGATGCATTCAACTCTTCTTCCACAAGCATTAAAGCCCCCAGCATATCTGCAGTCGTGCCTCCCGAGTTCCCTTTACTGATAGCCAGTCCCCCTCTGGACTCCCCTTTACCACTGCCTTCAGGCTCATTCTGCTGCTCACCTCCAGTATTCAGTCCACCTACTTCCACCGGTATCTGTGGTTCAACAGAGTTCTGTTTCTCTTTCGGCCTTTTCGGCGCTGACTCAGCTCGTTGCCTAGCAACCAGACTCACTGAGCCGTCAGCTACGTCCTCGAGGACGTCTCCCAAGGCCAAAGTGACAGCGTCAGTTTCATGGAGGGGATCTAGTGGCTCTGAAGTCTCGGGGACCTTCGCAGACAGCATCTCGGACATGGTAGGTTGCCGCATTCCGGTGTCCTGATTCCTGCTTTTAGTATCCGCGCTCGGCTTCCATATATCTCCTTTCCTTACTTTCTTCGATTTCTCCATCAGAGGTGGGGGGAATACTTTCCCGATCGCACCCGTGAGAGTGTCTGTTTTGGAGCTAGCAGCTATTCCTGTCTTCGCTGCTGCTGCTGGAGGGTCCGATGTCTTGCTCCCCCTCTCGCTCCCTTTTTCTTGATTCGCAGCTCGAGTGTGTACCTTAGGAGCCATGGGATGCCTGGCTAAGTACCTCGTAATCGCTTCCTTGACATAGATCCAAAGCTGCCCGATCCAAAGCGCTTGTCTCTTGATGTGCTGGGCTTTAGGTAAACCTTTCTGTCGCCATCGTGCACACTCCATCAGGGGTAGATTTTTACGGATAACAGAGCATTTTACTCAATAACATATTGTCCAGCGCGGGAGAGAAAGGATGCGTCCTCTCAGCACAGCGTTACAGTGGCCATCTTGCCTCGCCCAGCGCGGGAGAGAAAGGATGTTGTTCCTAATGAAAAAAAACAGCATTTTTTCCGTAATCTTGCTGATTCCGGGGAGAAGGGAGATTGGCCTGTAGTTGGCCAGGTCCGAAGGATCTAGGAGCGTTTTTTTGAGAAGGGCTTTAACGACGGCAGCCTTCCAGCCGGGAGGGACCGTTCCCTGACACATAGAGGAGTTAATGAGGTCAGTTAGGGGAGTGGCGATTGTGGATGCCACCGTTTTTAGGATGCGAATGGGAACCGGATCGCTGGGAGAGCCACTTTTTTCCGTGGGCAGCGTTTTGAGAACTTCTTCTACTGTTACCGGACCAAATGTGTCCAGGAGAGTGTCTAGTTTGGCCGGCTGAGAATTTGAGTCTGTCCCAGACTTGCGTAGACCGTTAGCGTCTGTTCTTGGGATGACTTGAGGCAGCGTAGCGAGGATGTTGTGAATTTTTTCGTCAAAATATTTTGCCAGTTTATGGCATTTGTCCACAGAGGTGTCAAGAACTGGGGGAGGGTCAGGCACTTTGAGCAGCTCTTTCATAATGATGAAGGTTTCTCTAGCGGAGCTGGAGGACTTTTTGATTCTCTCATCAAAGAATTGGCTTTTGGTGTTACGCAAGGCAGTTTTATAAGTTCTCATGGAGGAGCGAAATGCGTCTTTTCTGGATTTAGTTCCGTATTTCCTCCAGGAGCGCTCCAGTTTTTTGCATTCTTTCGGTAGTAGTTTTAGCTCTGGGGTGTACCAAGGGGCAGGGTTGGCTCTTTTGGCTAGTTTCAGGGTGCTTTTTTTAGGAAGAAGAGAATCGAGTGAGTGGGTGAGCCAGATTTTGAATTGCGTATCAGCGGTTGCTGGATCTAGTGCCGGGGGGGAAAAGACTGCATAAGCTTGGCGGACCAGTCTTCAGTCGAGAGTTTGGACCAGGGTCTATCCGTGACCCGAGTTTTGAGGGGTTGAGGTGGCGGGGCGCTGGATTGCCAAGAGATAGGGACCAGGAAGTGGTCTGTCCACGGGAGAGGGAGGGGGGTGTGCTTTTAAGGTCATTGATGTTGGTGAAAATGGGATCAAGAAGTTGACCTTTGTCATGCGTAGCCTCTGAGTTCACTAGTCGTATGGTCCTGTATAAGGAGGTTTATCTCTAGGGAATGTTTCAGGAGAGACCTGCAGTTCAGGAGGGCCAGTTGCAGGGCATGACGTCCCACCGTGGTGTGGGCTGGGTTACATAGATCGCAGTTGATAAAGGTTTTCTCCCCTTTATAGGTGTAGATACAGTTTGCGTTTTTCATGGGATTGAGTGAGAGGAGGTTTCCTTGGGTGTAGCTATAGCGATCGCTGGTGGGTTTGGGCATAGAGTCTGGGCCTAGGGCCGGCTGGGCCCGGAAGGGCACAGACGGGCTTACCTTTGGCGCGCCTTCGGCGCGCTGCCGGCGCGTCTGCTGCGCGTCTGGTTGAGGCACATTTTGTATAGGTGGGAGGGGGGCGTGGCCTCTGAAGGTGGGCGTGGCCTCTCTTCCCTCTAATGGCGGCTACCAGATTTCCCAAAGCGTTGCGGCAGTGTTCAAGTCGGCTGCGCGGTGCGACTTTGGTGATGAAGGAGGGGGGGGTAGTGCTCAAGATCAGGTGAGTTCACATAATTAAAACAGTTTAAAATTTCTGTGCTAAGGTTATTTTCGGCGAGTGTCTCCCAGCTTCCGCCTCAGGAGCTGTCAAGCCTAATGCGTGCAGAGGAGCGGCGCGACTTATATAGCGAGGGAGGGAGGGGGGCGTGGCCTCTGAAGGTGGTCGTGGCCTCACTTCCCTCTAATGGCGGCTACAAGATTTCCCAAAGCGCCGCAGCAGCGTACAAGTCGGCTGCGCGGTGCGACTTTGGTGATGAAGGAGGGGGGAGTGCTCAAGATCAGGTGAGTTCACACAATTAAAACAGTTTACAATTTCTGTGCTAAGGTTATTTTCGGCGAGTGTCTCCCGGCTTCCGCCTCAGGAGCTGTCAAGGCTTTGATAAGGGTTTAAGGAGTAAGGGACAAATACCTTCAGTCAGGAACTGTGGGGCATATTATCAAGGACGGCGTCAAAAATTATTGCCGCTTTAGCAGCAGAAAACTGCCGCTAATGCAGCGATAATGGGCTTGATAATATGCACTTGAGAATTCCCATAAAAGCCCACGTTCTGGTGTGAACATGGGCTTCTATTGGAATTCTCACGGGCATATTATCAAGCCCATCATCGCCGCGTTAGCGGCAGTTTTAATGCCGTCCTTGATAATATGCCCCTGTGGGTCTTACTGTAGAGGTTCCAATAGTGAGAAACATAAATGCAGCCTCCAGTCACAAACTACTGCAAGGACTGTACATTAAGTGGTTTCATCAGAGTATATGTCGCTGGTGCCCGTCCTGATAAGGGCACTTATGAATCAGTTGCACAGATCTCATACTTCTTGGAGTACTGTAAGAGTTTCACACAGCTTGTTTGGATATCACGCAACAATGTGTCAATATTGAAGACCTCAATGAAACAAACCATCGTGAGTCATGAGTAAGAGGGACAATTCTTCCATGTTCGGAGACCTTCTTTATGTGAGAATGACTACTGTTGTTGCCTGGTCACTTCATTCCACCCACGATGCAGAGCTCCGCTGCTTTGCTGCACTTGTTGAAATCGTTTTCAGGTGGCCTAGGTCTATCGGATCAACTAAAATGGACCAGGATCTCAACTCCCAGAATGCAATTGGTTGTTAAATGAAAACCCAATATATGAATAACACACTCCTTGAGCTGATGCCCTTACTATTGCAAAGGATGAGCCATTGAAGCACTGTGACGCTCCCATTGAAAAGCAGAATACTCCATGGGACTCTGAGGTGCAGTGGCAAAGGAGATTTACAACCTAATCTACGAAAATCCATGGATTTGGTGTGTTACCCTTGAAACAATGTAAGTAAAGTTTGAGAAACGTCATTCTTTTGAGAAAAGGGTTCCAAAATATATACATTCGGAACTGAAGGCGGTTTTATACAATTTGGAAAGGCTGATGGGCCTAAATTGTGCTATGACATACTTTCAGCGGGAAAAGAAATGGATGAAACAAGCATTGCAAAAACCAGTAGGTTTTACTTTCATGCAGTGCATGCATACTAGGATAGGCTGCACTCATACATACATTGCCATAGATCATACATATAAGTATATAGGCAAAAAGTGGAACTTATCTACTGGCATGTATGTGCACACAGAGTAACATACTGAAAGTCTTCTATCTACACTCTACACTGGCCCCTAGACAAACCGGTATCGGGCACAATAACACTATACCTAGAAGTCATGTGCTTGTGGTACCATGAATCTAAGAAATAACGCACACTTGCAGAACCCATTTCCAGAAATGCAGCACACATTCAATCAGACAACACAGAAGCAGGCGTACGTAAATTGACATATGGACAGAAAGAGGGATGCATGCACTCCTGGGCATTGAATGGACAGAACGATGATGGTTCCATGTCCACTTTAAACTGAGACCCACTAATGTGATTTAATGTTCAGTAAAATGCTGACTATCCCCTCAGTCTTTGCAAACTTCTAGGGGAAATATGTTTCACTGTTCAACAGCTTGAGATAATGTATGCAGCCTACAATGCTTGCTCAGTGGTTGAAGTACACATTGTTTTCACTTTTGTGTATTGATAACATACTCCCTAGCAAAAGTGATTCACTGTAAAGAATTGGCAAGGGAACCAATAAGGGATGTTTATTTCCCACACACTTTGACTCTTCACAATAGCTGTAGATGTGTTCCCGGTGTGCTACCAAAATATCAAGTATTTAAAATTGTCCTACTCAAATACCATCTTCAAAATATTGACTACATTATCTAGTGTAGTTAAGTATATACAGGAAAGCATAAATGTCTTCTCCTTTACTCCACATGTATATACCTTGATGATTTGTATGTTTTCAAGGTTTGTAGTTCTGTTGTTAAGAATAGAACATTTCATTTATGACATAGTGGTAGTCAATATTCTAGAGTCAATATTTTTGTAGGACAATATTTTTGATGTTGATATTATAGGATGGTTCTACATAGCAATCTTCAAAGTGGGCAGGTAGTAAGTAATTCAAAGCTCAAGGGCAAAAGCTTTCCAATTTAGGGAACAACCATGCAGAAAGCAGGAAAGAGGGACTGGATTCAGGGTTGCCGGTGTGGGTTGAGTATTTTAAGTACGTAAAGATGGGCAGAGCTCTGTTTGGAGTATGACAAGAGATCATTTTGGTGAAGCAAGGGGGTGAAACTATTGCTATCTTTGCAAATCCGAATGCAACAAAAAACTATGCTTGCTCACACTTGGCGTTTGTATTTTTGTTGATGTGGAAGCATAAGTGCTTCTAGTTATCTTGGGCAGTTTTATCCAACTGTGCAAATCAGAACTGTTAGTGGAGAAGACATTCTTGTATTTCGGGGTGCTAGAACACAACACTGGTCCCCTCGGGGAAAGTGCAAGCCTCAACTTCATCTGGAAACCTAAAAAGCCATCAATTGATTGATTTTATAAGGAGTCAAACAAAATGTATTTGCTATGAAAACATCTATAAATGTATAAACACATTGCATCACAAAAATGTGCTCCAACAAGACAATGCAGTGAATGTGAGTGACTGAACTAAAGTGCTCAGGTGCTATATACAAAGCATATAAACAGTACAAGGGAATGACGCAAAATCAGTCCTCTAGTACATTCATCAGTGTTTCGACCTCAGTAAACTTATTTAGGGGCATATCAACAAGGGCTTTATCTCTGCTTTTTTGGCTTTAAAAGCCAAAAAAGCAGAGATAAAACTAGCACCCTATCAACAACAGAGTGCTAACATGCAAATTTGCATGTTAGCACCCATTTACTCTACGCTTCCCCTTGCAACTCTAATGAGATGCAAAGGGGGCGTTCCAGAGTAAAATAATAGGAGAAATGTCGCTAAGCGACATTTCTCCTATTATCAAGAATATCGCTAACCCTGTTAGAGACAAAAAAAGCAGCGCTAACCGTGGTTAACGCTGCTTTTTTACGTCTGGTATTTTTCTGACTTAGCCATGATATCCTATGGAAGGAGGATATCATGGCTAAGTTTGTCTATCCCTATCAACAAGCTAACGTGAGATTATCGCTGGGTTTCCAGCGATAATCTCACGTTAGCCACTTAGCGTGAGGATTTTTATCGCTATTGAGATAAGCGTTGCTAATAGCACGCTATCTCAGCGATAAAAATCAATGCTAGCCGGCGATAATTATCCTAACGCTAAGTGCGCTTAGCGATAATTATCGCCGGTTGTTGTTGATATGCCCCTTGGAGAGGGTCATTATCTGGACCAAAAATCAAAGTAGCACCTAGAAAGAAACAATTATCAAAATTCAGTAGCACTTACCGTATTACAGTGCGTTTGATTACCTAATGTAGAAGATAATTGCAACATACCAATATGCAGGAATAAATCCAGAAGTATTGGTTTCTCAACCTCTTGACACTTTTAAAAAGATTCTATGGCAAAAGGGGGGAAAACCAGTAGTAAAAGTCTGTGATTTATAAAGGAGTTATATTGATTGCTTACTTCTAAAAAAGCAATGACCATATTGGCCTTTATTATGGAAAACACAATTTAACCCCTTCGATGCTCATGACGGAACGGTTCCGTCATGAGCATCGGTTGGGCTGTGCTCATGACGGAACCGTTCCGTCATGAGGACAGCCCCCGGGGGAAGCGCTGGCGCTCCCCCCCTTTTGCCTCGATCTTGCCCCCCTTTACGGGGGTGGCAGCGGAAGAGCTTCCGCTGCCACCCCCGACCCCCCCCGAGCCCCCCCACGCTTTCTGATGACGTCAGCGCGCACAGCGCGCGCCGGCGTCATCAGGAAGCGTTGGACGCGCTGGAATCCATTTCTTCCAGCGCGTCCGAGGGGAGCAGAGGTAGGTGTTTGGCGTCTGGTGGGGGCCGCGGCGGTGAAATCTCTAGTATTGAGGCATCGGGGGAGAGGAAAGAGTATTTCCTCTCCCCCGATCTCTCAATACAGGGCATTCCTGCTCCACGATCGCGCACAGCGTCGCGATCGTGGAGTAGGGATGCCCCACTAGACACCAGGGATTTTGTATTTGGAGTTTGGGAAGCGACCCCTTAGGCAAGGGTCGCTTCCTTGGGCACGATTCTTTGGCAAAGTCTTTTCTGCCCCCCCTGGGGGCAGATCGGCCCGCTTTATGCGCGTTTCTGCCCCCAGGGGGGGCAGAAAAGCCCACTAGTCACCAGGGATGCTGTTTTTACTATGTAGGAAGCGACCCCTTGGGCAAGGGTCGCTTCCTTGGGGGCAAATTTTGTGGAAGTCTTTTCTGCCCCCCCTGGGGGCAGATCGGTCCGCTTTCTGCGCGTTTCTGCCCTCAGGGGGGGGCAGAAAAGCCCACTAGACACCAGGGATATTGTTTATGCTATGTAGGAAGCGACCCCTTAGGCAAGGGTCGCTTCCTTGGGGGGCCAAATAATTTGAAGACTTTTCTGCCCCCCCTGGGGGCAGATCGGTCTTCTTTCTGCCCGTTTCTCCCCCTAGGGGGGGCAGAAAAGCCCACTAGACACCAGGGATGTCTATTTCGTTATGTAGGAAGCGACCCCTTGGGCAAGGGTCGCTTCCTAGGGTGGTAAAGTGATTAGGAGACTTTTCTGCCCCCCCTGGGGGCAGATCGGTCGTCTTTCTGCCCGTTTCTGCCCCCAGGGGGGGCAGAAAAGCCCACTAGACACCAGGGATGTCTTTTTCTTTATGTAGGAAGCGACCCCTTGGGCAAGGGTCGCTTCCTTTGCGGCCTAATTTTTTAGAATACTTTTCTGCCCCCCCTGGGGGCAGATTGGTCGTCTTTCTGTTCGTTTCTGCTCTTTGGGGGGGGGCAGAAAAGCCCACTAGACACCAGGGATATAAATATTATTGTAGGAAGCGACCCCTTGGGCAAGGGTCGCTTCCTTGGGCCCCTAAAAGTTTTGAAGAATTTTCTGCCCCCTCTGTGGGCAGATCGGTTTTATTTTTTTGCCGTTTCTGCTCCCATTGGAGGCAGAAAAGCCCACTAGACACCAGGGAATTAGTTCAATTAGAAATAGAAGTGACCCCTCGCTTCCAGGGTGCAATTTGTTATATGTATTTGGCTCACCTGCCCCGGGACTGAATAGCCTTTTTTTTCCTGCTGTTTTCTGCCTGACCTGGCACACAAACCGATTGACCATTTGGGTAGTGACATGGCATGTTATAATGTTTATTGTTATATGTTTTGTGATTTCCAATTGTAATGTTTTTTTTGTTTACTGTTTTGTTCTAGGTGAAGGCTTTTCTTCTGTTCACGGTGACATTTTGGTTCTGGTGGTTTTGCTGTTTGTGTAGTTTGGTAAGAGACTGTTTTTTTGTACAATGCAAATGTGTTTGATTTCTCTGCCTGTTTTTTTTTGCAAATGGTGTAATAATAGCAGTATGTTTGGTTTTTGAGTTTCAAAAACTTTTTGCATTGGTGCATGATGTGTATTTTGTTGTCTTGTGAGTAATTTTTTTTTTTTTCTTCTTTCTAGTTTGATATCGTTGGTCTTTGCTGTGTCACTGCAGAGTTTGTTTCTGGTGAGTGTAGCTGTCTCTTTTGATTTTGGATTGTATAGTTTTTGAGTACATTGATCTTATTGATATAAGGTACACATTTCTTTACTTACTTGGTTTGCACATTGTTGGTTGTTGTTGACTTGTTTGTGCAGTCTTCCATCTTAGTAGGTATAATGGCTAGCCGCAGGATGACTGCTCAGCAGGTTGTTGGTTTGCTGTTTGAGTCTTCCTCTGATATTGGGTCAGAGACTGACTCTGCTTCTGAGGGAGAGGGGGCAGGGGACGATTCTGGCAGTGAGTTTTCTCTCCGTATGGGGTCATCGGATGATGAAGATACTCTTAGCGCGGATGAAGTGCCTGTGTTAGAGGAGGAGACTGATGTGCCGATAGTGCGGCAAGAGGCATCTGGGCTGCAGCCTGCGGCTGCAAGGCTTCCCGTTGGTGTAGTGCGGCAAGAGACATCTGGGCTGCAGGCTGGGACTGCAAGGCTTCCCGTTGGTGTAGTGCGGCAAGAGGCATCTGGGCTGCAGGCTGGGGCTGCAAGCCTTTCCGTTGGTGTAGTGCGGCAAGAGACATCTGGGCTGCAGGCTGGGGCTGCAAGTCTTCCCGTTGAAAGTGATGACCTCTGGGTTGCCCCTGGCATGGTGCAGCCGGAATTTCCTGAGTTTACTGGTGTTCCAGGGTCTAGAGTGAATACCGAGAACTTTTTGCCTGTAAATTTTTTTCAGTTGTTTATGGACGATGTGTTTTTGGCAGAGATTGTTGTGCAGACTAATTTGTATGCCGAACAGTTTTTGAGGGACAACAGTGCCAGTCTTAAGCCACACTCTAGAGCTACCCGGTGGACTCCCACAAATGTTGAAGAGATGAAGAAGTTCTTGGGTTTAACTTTTTTGATGGGCTTGCTAAGGAAGCCATCATTGGCTTCATATTGGTCTAGCAGTCCCTTGATGGCAACGTCTATTTTTCCGGCAGTCATGAGTCGTGACAGGTATTTGCTTCTGCTTCGGATGATGCACTTTGTAGATAATGGTTTAGCGTTGCCACGAGATCACCCTGATTGTGACCGTCTTTTTAAGATTAGGCCTGTCCTTGATCACTTTGTTGATCGATTTTCTGAGATTTATGCCCCTGGTAGAGAAATTGCAGTGGATGAGTCTTTGGTGTTGTTCAAGGGCCGCTTGGTTTTTAGGCAATACATTCCTAGTAAGAGGGCACGCTATGGAATAAAGCTGTATATGCTGTGTGACAGTAGGACTGGATATGTCTCTAATTTCAGGGTGTACACCGGTAAGGAATCTAGGTTTAACCTCCCTGGTTGTCCGTCCACTTTTGGAGTGACTGAGAAAATTGTTTGGGAACTTGGAAGAGGATTTTTTAACAAAGGCCACCATTTATATGTAGATAACTTCTACACTGGTGTACGGTTGTTCAGGGAATTGGCCAAAGTTGACACTTTTGCTTGTGGCACAGTCCGCTGTAACCGTAAAGGTTTTCCGAAAGAACTTGTTTGTCAAAAGCTTGTGCGGGGACAGTGCAGTGCGTTGCGTTGCCAGGAGCTTCTTGCTGTGAAGTTTACAGACAGGAGAGATGTCTACATGCTGACTTCCATCCATGATGAAAGCACTGCACCTGTGACTGTTTGGGGTCAGGTCGCTGAAGCGCGCAAACCTGTATGTGTTTTAGACTATAATAGGTACATGGGTGGTGTTGACAGAGTAGATCAGAGGTTGGAACCTTACACTGCTCTTCGTAAGGCTTACATTTGGTACAAGAAGTTGGCTATCCATCTTTTCCACTTGGCAATGTTTAATGCTTTTGTTGTGTTCCAGGATTCTTGCCCTGAGTCAAAGATGACTTTTGTTAAGTTTCAGGAGTCTGTAATAGGCAGCCTTGTTGTAGTGGAACAGGCAAGTGTTCCTAGAGTTGGACTGGTGGAGGATGTTGCTAGATTGAAAGAACGCCACTTTCCAGATCACATTCCTCCCACACCCGCAAAAGATTTTCCCAGTAGGAGATGTAGAGTCTGTTGGCGAAGAGGTTTGCGGAAGGAGTGTCGTATGTACTGCCCCGATTGTCCCTCTCATCCTGCACTGTGTCTCTCTGCTTGTTTTAGAGCGTACCACACGCGAAAAATTTTTTGGGAGGATTCTTGAGTGGTAAAGTGAACTGGCTGGTCTGTATTCTTTGGATAATTTGATTCTGTTTCAATGTTGGTGTTAGTGCAATGTATTTAGTTGCTGATTTTCTGTTAGAAGATTTGTATCTATTTGCAATTTGTTTGTGTTTTTATTTTTTTCTAAAAAAATCCAAAATGTGATGGCGGTGTGTGTAGGCTTGCGCTTGGCTGTTGGTGTGTGTGGACTGGCACTTGGTTGGTGGTGTGCGTGGAATGGTGCTTGGCTGACGGTGTGCGTGGACTGGCGGTGTGCATGGACTGGCGGTGTGCGTGGACTGGTGCGTGGCTGGTGGTGTGCGTGGAATGGTGCTTGGCTGGCGGTGTGCGTGGCTGGTGGTGTGCGTGGAATGGTGCTTGGCTGGCGGTGTGCGTGGAATGGTGCTTGGCTGGTGGTGTGCGTGGAATGGTGCTTGGCTGGCGCTGTGCGTGGACTGGTACTTGGCTGGCAGTGTGTGTGGACTGGTGGTGTGTGCGGACTGGTGTTTGGCTGGTGGTGTCCGTGGACTGGAGCTTGGCTGGTGGTGTCCGTGGACTGGAGCTTGTCTGGTGGTGTGTGTGGACTGGAGCTTGGCTGGCGGTGTGCGTGGAATGGTGCTTGTCTGGTGGTGTCCGTGGACTGGAGCTTGGCTGGCGGTGTAGGTGGATTGGCGATTGGCTGCCGGTGTGCCTGGACTGGCGATTGGATGGCGGTGTGCCTGGACTGGCGCTTGGCTAGCGGTGTGCGTGGACTGGTGTTTGGCTAGCGGTGTGTGTCGACCGGTGCTTGGCTGGCTGTGTGTGAGTAGTGACTTTCTGCTGGTCACTACACACACTGCTAGCTGAGTGCCACTCCACGCAATCCTTCTGCCTGTGTAGTTGCTGTGTCTGGATTGTGGGCGTGTGAAAGTGATGGGCCCTTGAATGGCGCTGTGTGCCGGTGTGAGTTTTGTTATGTGATGGGCCCGCGGCTGGCGGTGTGAATGGTTTTGTATGTCTCACACGTATGAAAGGTGTATGAATGGCCTGTAAAGAGGTTGGTGCCTTGTCGTGGCTTTACAGCTCACGAGCTGTGAGTCAATGGTTCAGTTTCTTGCCCTTTCAATTATTACCAGTGCATTTCATTTTTTGTGAAATCACTTGGTAATACAATTTTATCTACTGAACCATCACTCACCCTCGTGCCAAATCCAACCAGTATGTGCGTGTGCTTGCGGGTTAGATGACTGTGCAGTAATATTTGTTTTTTTGAAGCAGGGTGTACCTTGTCCCTTTTTGGTGATTTTTGTACTGTGTTGCTTTTGTACCTGGTGGTGCGAATGGTCTTGTTTGTATCACGTATGAAAGGTGTGTGAATGGCCTGTAAAGCGGTTGGTGCCTTGACGTGGCTTTACAGCTCACGAGCTGCAAGTCATTGGTTTGGTTTTTTGTGAATTTAATTATTGACAGTGCATTTCATATTTGTGAAATCTCTTGTTAATAAAATTTAATACACTGAACCATGACTTGCCCTCGTGCCAAATCCAACCAGTATGTGTGTGTGTTTGAGGAATAGATGGTTGTGCAGGAATCTTTGTTTTTTGTTTCTCTGCCAAGGTACACTTTCCATGTAAGAATAACCCACCAACTGTAGATATTGTCGAAAACCTTTGGGAGTTCATGGTGATGTCTCTCTAGTGATTTGAAAAATATTTTTTATCCCCATTGTCCTGTAAACCTCAAATTGTCTGCCACATTTTCTTTGCAGTATTATTCCTAAATTCTCACGCTGTAGTAACAATAGGTAATCTGGTTATGCAAGGGGGGTTACTTTTGTTTTTTGCCCAGGGCTCGGCGGCCATCTAGGGAAACCTTTCCAACCCACGCATTTCTGAAAAGTAGACACCCGGCGGCTTCCAGGGAGGTATGGCTTGCGTGGATCCCCCAACGTTTCCTTACCCAGAATCCCCTGCAAACCTCAATTTTTTCCCAAAAAATCACTTTTTTCACACATTTTGGGGTGGGAAAGTAGTGGCATCACCGGGCTCACACAAATTTACCACCACCCAGCGTTCCCCCAGGTCTCCCGGTAAAAATGGTGCCTCACTTGTGTGGGAGGCCCAAGTACCCGCGGCAGGCAAGGGCCCCAAAGGTAGTGAGGCCACCTCAAGATGGCCTATCGCCAAACCACCTGGTTTTGCAAGGGGGGTCACTTTGGTTTTTGGCCCGGTGCGCGGCGGCCATCTAGGGAAACCTACCAAACCCAGGCATTTTTGAAAACTAGACACCCGGCGGCTTCCAGGGAGGTATGGCTTGCATGGATCCCCCAACGTTTCCTTACCCAGAATCCCCTGCAAACCTCAATTTTTGCCCAAAAAATCACTTTTTTCACACATTTTGGGGTGGGAAAGTAGTGGCATCACCGGGCTCACACAAATTTACCACCACCCAGCGTTCCCCCAGGCCTCCCGGTAAAAATGGTGCCTCACTTGTGTGGGAGGCCCAAGTACCCGCGGCAGGCAAGGGCCCCAAAGGTAGTGAGGCCACCTCAAGATGGCCTATCGCCAAACCACCTGGTTTTGCAAGGGGGGTCACTTTGGTTTTTGGCCCGGTGCGCGGCGGCCATCTAGGGAGACCTACCAAACCCAGGCATTTTTGAAAACTAGACACCCGGCGGCTTCCAGGGAGGTATGGCTTGCGTGGATCCCCCAACGTTTCCTTACCCAGAATCCCCTGCAAACCTCAATTTTTTCCCAAAAAATCACTTTTTTCACACATTTTGGGGTGGGAAAGTAGTGGCATCACCGGGCTCACACAAATTTACCACCACCCAGCGTTCCCCCAGGTCTCCCGGTTAAAATGGTGCCTCACTTGTGTGGGAGGCCCAAGTACCCGCGGCAGGCAAGGGCCCCAAAGGTAGTGAGGCCACCTCAAGATGGCCTATCGCCAAACCACCTGGTTTTGCAAGGGGGGTCACTTTGGTTTTTGGCCCGGTGCGCGGCGGCCATCTAGGGAAACCTACCAAACCCAGGCATTTTTGAAAACTAGACACCCGGCGGCTTCCAGGGAGGTATGGCTTGCGTGGATCCCCCAACGTTTCCTTACCCAGAATCCCCTGCAAACCTCAATTTTTGCCCAAAAAATCACTTTTTTCACACATTTTGGGGTGGGAAAGTAGTGGCATCACCGGGCTCACACAAATTTACCACCACCCAGCGTTCCCCCAGGTCTCCCGGTAAAAATGGTGCCTCACTTGTGTGGGAGGCCCAAGTACCCGCGGCAGGCAAGGGCCCCAAAGGTAGTGAGGCCACCTCAAGATGGCCTATCGCCAAACCACCTGGTTTTGCAAGGGGGGTCACTTTGGTTTTTGGCCCGGTGCGCGGCGGCCATCTAGGGAAACCTACCAAACCCAGGCATTTTTGAAAACTAGACACCCGGCGGCTTCCAGGGAGGTATGGCTTGCGTGGATCCCCCAACGTTTCCTTACCCAGAATCCCCTGCAAACCTCAATTTTTGCCCAAAAAATCACTTTTTTCACACATTTTGGGGTGGGAAAGTAGTGGCATCACCGGGCTCACACAAATTTACCACCACCCAGCGTTCCCCCAGGTCTCCCGGTAAAAATGGTGCCTCACTTGTGTGGGAGGCCCAAGTACCCGCGGCAGGCAAGGGCCCCAAAGGTAGTGAGGCCACCTCAAGATGGCCTATCGCCAAACCACCTGGTTTTGCAAGGGGGGTCACTTTGGTTTTTGGCCCGGTGCGCGGCGGCCATCTAGGGAAACCTACCAAACCCAGGCATTTTTGAAAACTAGACACCCGGCGGCTTCCAGGGAGGTATGGCTTGCGTGGATCCCCCAACGTTTCCTTACCCAGAATCCCCTGCAAACCTCAATTTTTGCCCAAAAAATCACTTTTTTCACACATTTTGGGGTGGGAAAGTAGTGGCATCACCGGGCTCACACAAATTTACCACCACCCAGCGTTCCCCCAGGTCTCCCGGTAAAAATGGTGCCTCACTTGTGTGGGAGGCCCAAGTACCCGCGGCAGGCAAGGGCCCCAAAGGTAGTGAGGCCACCTCAAGATGGCCTATCGCCAAACCACCTGGTTTTGCAAGGGGGGTCACTTTGGTTTTTGGCCCGGTGCGCGGCGGCCATCTAGGGAAACCTACCAAACCCAGGCATTTTTGAAAACTAGACACCCGGCGGCTTCCAGGGAGGTATGGCTTGCGTGGATCCCCCAACGTTTCCTTACCCAGAATCCCCTGCAAACCTCAATTTTTGCCCAAAAAATCACTTTTTTCACACATTTTGGGGTGGGAAAGTAGTGGCATCACCGGGCTCACACAAATTTACCACCACCCAGCGTTCCCCCAGGTCTCCCGGTAAAAATGGTGCCTCACTTGTGTGGGAGGCCCAAGTACCCGCGGCAGGCAAGGGCCCCAAAGGTAGTGAGGCCACCTCAAGATGGCCTATCGCCAAACCACCTGGTTTTGCAAGGGGGGTCACTTTGGTTTTTGGCCCGGTGCGCGGCGGCCATCTAGGGAAACCTACCAAACCCAGGCATTTTTGAAAACTAGACACCCGGCGGCTTCCAGGGAGGTATGGCTTGCGTGGATCCCCCAACGTTTCCTTACCCAGAATCCCCTGCAAACCTCAATTTTTGCCCAAAAAATCACTTTTTTCACACATTTTGGGGTGGGAAAGTAGTGGCATCACCGGGCTCACACAAATTTACCACCACCCAGCGTTCCCCCAGGTCTCCCGGTAAAAATGGTGCCTCACTTGTGTGGGAGGCCCAAGTACCCGCGGCAGGCAAGGGCCCCAAACGTAGTGAGGCAACATCAACATTGCCTATCCCAAATGTCGCCTCACTACCTTTGGGGCCCTTGCCTGCCGCGGGTACTTGGGCCTCCCACACAAGTGAGGCACCATTTTTACCAGGAGACCTGGGGGAACGCTGGGTGGTGGTAAATTTGTGTGAGCCCGGTGATGCCACTACTTTCCCACCCCAAAATGTGTGAAAAAAGTGATTTTTTGAGCAAAAATTGAGGTTTGCAGGGGATTCTGGGTAAGGAAACGTTGGGGGATCCACGCAAGCCATACCTCCCTGGAAGCCGCCGGGTGTCTAGTTTTCAAAAATGCCTGGGTTTGGTAGGTTTCCCTAGATGGCCGCCGCGCACCGGGCCAAAAACCAAAGTGACCCCCCTTGCAAAACCAGGTGGTTTGGCGATAGGCCATCTTGAGGTGGCCTCACTACCTTTGGGGCCCTTGCCTGCCGCGGGTACTTGGGCCTCCCACACAAGTGAGGCACCATTTTTACCGGGAGACCTGGGGGAACGCTGGGTGGTGGTAAATTTGTGTGAGCCCGGTGATGCCACTACTTTCCCACCCCAAAATGTGTGAAAAAAGTGATTTTTTGGGCAAAAATTGAGGTTTGCAGGGGATTCTGGGTAAGGAAACGTTGGGGGATCCACGCAAGCCATACCTCCCTGGAAGCCGCCGGGTGTCTAGTTTTCAAAAATGCCTGGGTTTGGTAGGTTTCCCTAGATGGCCGCCGCGCACCGGGCCAAAAACCAAAGTGACCCCCCTTGCAAAACCAGGTGGTTTGGCGATAGGCCATCTTGAGGTGGCCTCACTACCTTTGGGGCCCTTGCCTGCCGCGGGTACTTGGGCCTCCCACACAAGTGAGGCACCATTTTTACCGGGAGACCTGGGGGAACGCTGGGTGGTGGTAAATTTGTGTGAGCCCGGTGATGCCACTACTTTCCCACCCCAAAATGTGTGAAAAAAGTGATTTTTTGAGCAAAAATTGAGGTTTGCAGGGGATTCTGGGTAAGGAAACGTCGGGGGATCCACGCAAGCCATACCTCCCTGGAAGCCGCCGCGTGTCTAGTTTTCAAAAATGCCTGGGTTTGGTAGGTTTCCCTAGATGGCCGCCGCGCACCGGGCCAAAAACCAAAGTGACCCCCCTTGCAAAACCAGGTGGTTTGGCGATAGGCCATCTTGAGGTGGCCTCACTACCTTTGGGGCCCTTGCCTGCCGCGGGTACTTGGGCCTCCCACACAAGTGAGGCACCATTTTTACCGGGAGACCTGGGGGAACGCTGGGTGGTGGTAAATTTGTGTGAGCCCGGTGATGCCACTACTTTCCCACCCCAAAATGTGTGAAAAAAGTGATTTTTTGAGCAAAAATTGAGGTTTGCAGGGGATTCTGGGTAAGGAAACGTTGGGGGATCCACGCAAGCCATACCTCCCTGGAAGCCGCCGGGTGTCTAGTTTTCAAAAATGCCTGGGTTTGGTAGGTTTCCCTAGATGGCCGCCGCACACCGGGCCAAAAACCAAAGTGACCCCCCTTGCAAAACCAGGTGCTTTGGCGATAGGCCATCTTGAGGTGGCCTCACTACCTTTGGGGCCCTTGCCTGCCGCGGGTACTTGGGCCTCCCACACAAGTGAGGCACCATTTTTACCGGGAGACCTGGGGGAACGCTGGGTGGTGGTAAATTTGTGTGAGCCCGGTGATGCCACTACTTTCCCACCCCAAAATGTGTGAAAAAAGTGATTTTTTGAGCAAAAATTGAGGTTTGCAGGGGATTCTGGGTAAGGAAACGTTGGGGGATCCACGCAAGCCATACCTCCCTGGAAGCCGCCGGGTGTCTAGTTTAAAAAAATGCCTGGGTTTGGTAGGTTTCCCTAGATGGCCGCCGCGCACCGGGCCAAAAACCAAAGTGACCCCCCTTGCAAAACCAGGTGGTTTGGCGATAGGCCATCTTGAGGTGGCCTCACTACCTTTGGGGCCCTTGCCTGCCGCGGGTACTTGGGCCTCCCACACAAGTGAGGCACCATTTTTACCGGGAGACCTGGGGGAACGCTGGGTGGTGGTAAATTTGTGTGAGCCCGGTGATGCCACTACTTTCCCACCCCAAAATGTGTGAAAAAAGTGATTTTTTGGGCAAAAATTGAGGTTTGCAGGGGATTCTGGGTAAGGAAACGTTGGGGGATCCACGCAAGCCATACCTCCCTGGAAGCCGCCGGGTGTCTAGTTTTCAAAAATGCCTGGGTTTGGTAGGTTTCCCTAGATGGCCGCCGCGCACCGGGCCAAAAACCAAAGTGACCCCCCTTGCAAAACCAGGTGGTTTGGCGATAGGCCATCTTGAGGTGGCCTCACTACCTTTGGGGCCCTTGCCTGCCGCGGGTACTTGGGCCTCCCACACAAGTGAGGCACCATTTTTACCGGGAGACCTGGGGGAACGCTGGGTGGTGGTAAATTTGTGTGAGCCCGGTGATGCCACTACTTTCCCACCCCAAAATGTGTGAAAAAAGTGATTTTTTGGGCAAAAATTGAGGTTTGCAGGGGATTCTGGGTAAGGAAACGTTGGGGGATCCACGCAAGCCATACCTCCCTGGAAACCGCCGGGTGTCTAGTTTTCAGAAATGTATAGGTTTGCTAGGTTTCCCTAGGTGCCGGCAGGGCTAGGGTACAAAATCTACAGCTAGTCACTTTGCCAAAAAAAGGGTCATTTTTCACTCCAAAACGACGTTGCGTTTTGCGCCGTTTCCTGTCGCGGGCACTAGGCCGACCCACACAAGTGAGGTACCATTTTTCTCGTAGGACTTTGGGGAACGCGGGGTGGGTGGAAATTTGTGGATCCACGCAGATTACAGAACTTTCCATCACAGAAATGTGGGGAAAATGTGGTTTTTTTGTCAATTTTTTACGTTTGCAAGGGATTCTGGGTAACAGACCATGGTGGGAGGCAGTCAAGTCACCCCATCCTGGATTCCCCTGGGTGTCTAGTTTTCAGAAATGTATAGGTTTGCTAGGTTTCCCTAGGTGCCGGCAGGGCTAGGGTACAAAATCTACAGCTAGTCACTTTGCCAAAAAAAGGGTCATTTTTCACTCCAAAACCACGTTGCGTTTTGCGCCGTTTCCTGTCGCGGGCACTAGGCCGACCCGCACAAGTGAGGTACCATTTTTCTCGTAGGACTTTGGGGAACGCGGGGTGGGTGGAAATTTGTGGATCCACGCAGATTCCAGAACTTTCCATCACAGAAATGTGGGGAAAATGTGGTTTTTTTTTCAATTTTTTACGTTTGCAAGGGATTCTGGGTAACAGACCATGGTGGGAGGCAGTCAAGTCACCCCATCCTGGATTCCCCTGGGTGTCTAGTTTTCAAAAATGTATAGGTTTGCTAGGTTTCCCTAGGTGCCGGCAGGGCTAGGGTACAAAATCTACAGCTAGTCACTTTGCCAAAAAAAGGGTCATTTTTCACTCCAAAACCACGTTGCGTTTTACGCCGTTTCCTGTCGCGGGCACTAGGCCGACCCGCACAAGTGAGGTACCATTTTTCTCGTAGGACTTTGGGGAACGCGGGGTGGGTGGAAATTTGTGGATCCACGCAGATTCCAGAACTTTCCATCACAGAAATGTGGGGAAAATGTGTTTTTTTTGTCAATTTTTTACGTTTGCTAGGGATTCTGGGTAACAGACCATGGTGGGAGGCAGTCAAGTCACCCCATCATGGATTCCCCTGGGTGTCTAGTTTTCAAAAATGTATAGGTTTGCTAGGTTTCCCTAGGTGCCGGCAGGGCTAGGGTACAAAATCTACAGCTAGTCACTTTGCCAAAAAAAGGGTCATTTTTCACTCCAAAACCACGTTGCGTTTTGCGCCGTTTCCTGTCGCGGGCACTAGGCCGACCCGCACAAGTGAGGTACCATTTTTCTCGTAGGACTTTGGGGAACGCGGGGTGGGTGGAAATTTGTGGATCCACGCAGATTCCAGAACTTTCCATCACAGAAATGTGGGGAAAATGTGTTTTTTTTGTCAATTTTTTACGTTTGCAAGGGATTCTGGGTAACAGACCATGGTGGGAGGCAGTCAAGTCACCCCATCCTGGATTCCCCTGGGTGTCTAGTTTTCAGAAATGTATAGGTTTGCTAGGTTTCCCTAGGTGCCGGCAGGGCTAGGGTACAAAATCTACAGCTAGTCACTTTGCCAAAAAAAGGGTCATTTTTCACTCCAAAACCACGTTGCGTTTTGCGCCGTTTCCTGTCGCGGGCACTAGGCCGACCCGCACAAGTGAGGTACCATTTTTCTCGTAGGACTTTGGGGAATGCGGGGTGGGTGGAAATTTGTGGATCCACGCAGATTACAGAACTTTCCATCACAGAAATGTGGGGAAAATGTGTTTTTTTTGTCAATTTGTTACGTTTGCAAGGGATTCTGGGTAACAGACCATGGTGGGAGGCAGTCAAGTCACCCCATCCTGGATTCCCCTGGGTGTCTAGTTTTCAGAAATGTATAGGTTTGCTAGGTTTCCCTAGGTGCCGGCAGGGCTAGGGTACAAAATCTACAGCTAGTCACTTTGCCAAAAAAAGGGTCATTTTTCACTCCAAAACCACGTTGCGTTTTGCGCCGTTTCCTGTCGCGGGCACTAGGCCAACCCGCACAAGTGAGGTACCATTTTTCTCGTAGGACTTTGGGGAACGCGGGGTGGGTGGAAATTTGTGGATCCACGCAGATTCCAGAACTTTCCATCACAGAAATGTGGGGAAAATGTGTTTTTTTTGTCAATTTTTTACGTTTACAAGGGATTCTGGGTAACAGACCATGGTGGGAGGCAGTCAAGTCACCCCATCCTGGATTCCCCTGGGTGTCTAGTTTTCAGAAATGTATAGGTTTGCTAGGTTTCCCTAGGTGCCGGCAGGGCTAGGGTACAAAATCTACAGCTAGTCACTTTGCCAAAAAAAGGGTCATTTTTCACTCCAAAACCACGTTGCGTTTTGCGCCGTTTCCTGTCGCGGGCACTAGGCCGACCCGCACAAGTGAGGTACCATTTTTCTCGTAGGACTTTGGGGAACGCGGGGTGGGTGGAAATTTGTGGATCCACGCAGATTCCAGAACTTTCCATCACAGAAATGTGGGGAAAATGTGTTTTTTTTTTCAATTTTTTACGTTTGCAAGGGATTCTGGGTAACAGACCATGGTGGGAGGCAGTCAAGTCACCCCATCCTGGATTCCCCTGGGTGTCTAGTTTTCAAAAATGTATAGGTTTGCTAGGTTTCCCTAGGTGCCGGCAGGGCTAGGGTACAAAATCTACAGCTAGTCACTTTGCCAAAAAAAGGGTCATTTTTCACTCCAAAACCACGTTGCGTTTTGCGCCGTTTCCTGTCGCGGGCACTAGGCCGACCCGCACAAGTGAGGTACCATTTTTCTTGTAGGACTTTGGGGAACGCGGGGTGGGTGGAAATTTGTGGATCCACGCAGATTCCAGAACTTTCCATCACAGAAATGTGGGGAAAATGTGTTTTTTTTGTCAATTTTTTACGTTTGCAAGGGATTCTGGGTAACAGACCATGGTGGGAGGCAGTCAAGTCACCCCATCCTGGATTCCCCTGGGTGTCTAGTTTTCAGAAATGTATAGGTTTGCTAGGTTTCCCTAGGTGCCGGCAGGGCTAGGGTACAAAATCTACAGCTAGTCACTTTGCCAAAAAAAGGGTCATTTTTCACTCCAAAACCACGTTGCGTTTTGCGCCGTTTCCTGTTGCGGGCACTAGGCCGACCCGCACAAGTGAGGTACCATTTTTCTCGTAGGACTTTGGGGAACGCGGGGTGGGTGGAAATTTGTGGATCCACGCAGATTCCAGAACTTTCCATCACAGAAATGTGGGGAAAATGTGGGTTTTTTTTCAATTTTTTTTTTTTGCAAGGGATTCTGGGTAACAGACCATGGTGGGAGGCAGTCAAGTCACCCCATCCTGGATTCCCCTGGGTGTCTAGTTTTCAAAAATGTATAGGTTTGCTAGGTTTCCCTAGGTGCCGGCAGGGCTAGGGTACAAAATCTACAGCTAGTCACTTTGCCAAAAAAAGGGTCATTTTTCACTCCAAAACCACGCTGCGTTTTGCGCCGTTTCCTGTCGTGGGCACTAGGCCGACCCGCACAAGTGAGGTACCATTTTTCTCGTAGGACTTTGGGGAACGCGGGGTGGGTGGAAATTTGTGGATCCACGCAGATTCCAGAACTTTCCATCACAGAAATGTGGGGAAAATGTGGTTTTTTTTTCAATTTTTTACGTTTGCAAGGGATTCTGGGTAACAGACCATGGTGGGAGGCAGTCAAGTCACCCCATCCTGGATTCCCCTGGGTGTCTAGTTTTCAGAAATGTATAGGTTTGCTAGGTTTCCCTAGGTGCCGGCAGGGCTAGGGTACAAAATCTACAGCTAGTCACTTTGCCAAAAAAAGGGTCATTTTTCACTCCAAAACCACGTTGCGTTTTGCGCCGTTTCCTGTCGCGGGCACTAGGCCGACCCGCACAAGTGAGGTACCATTTTTCTCGTATGACTTTGGGGAACGCGGGGTGGGTGGAAATTTGTGGATCCACGCAGATTCCAGAACTTTCCATCACAGAAATGTGGGGAAAATGTGGGTTTTTTTTCAATTTTTTACGTTTGCAAGGGATTCTGGGTAACAGACCATGGTGGGAGGCAGTCAAGTCACCCCATCCTGGATTCCCCTGGGTGTCTAGTTTTCAGAAATGTATAGGTTTGCTAGGTTTCCCTAGGTGCCGGCAGGGCTAGGGTACAAAATCTACAGCTAGTCACTTTGCCAAAAAAAGGGTCATTTTTCACTCCAAAACCACGTTGCGTTTTGCGCCGTTTCCTGTCGCGGGCACTAGGCCAACCCGCACAAGTGAGGTACCATTTTTCTCGTAGGACTTTGGGGAACGCGGGGTGGGTGGAAATTTGTGGATCCACGCAGATTCCAGAACTTTCCATCACAGAAATGTGGGGAAAATGTGTTTTTTTTGTCAATTTTTTACGTTTGCAAGGGATTCTGGGTAACAGACCATGGTGGGAGGCAGTCAAGTCACCCCATCCTGGATTCCCCTGGGTGTCTAGTTTTCAGAAATGTATAGGTTTGCTAGGTTTCCCTAGGTGCCGGCAGGGCTAGGGTACAAAATCTACAGCTAGTCACTTTGCCAAAAAAAGGGTCATTTTTCACTCCAAAACCACGTTGCGTTTTGCGCCGTTTCCTGTCGCGGGCACTAGGCCGACCCGCACAAGTGAGGTACCATTTTTCTCGTAGGACTTTGGGGAACGCGGGGTGGGTGGAAATTTGTGGATCCACGCAGATTCCAGAACTTTCCATCACAGAAATGTGGGGAAAATGTGTTTTGTTTTTCAATTTTTTACGTTTGCAAGGGATTCTGGGTAACAGACCATGGTGGGAGGCAGTCAAGTCACCCCATCCTGGATTCCCCTGGGTGTCTAGTTTTCAAAAATGTATAGGTTTGCTAGGTTTCCCTAGGTGCCGGCAGGGCTAGGGTACAAAATCTACAGCTAGTCACTTTGCCAAAAAAAGGGTCATTTTTCACTCCAAAACCACGTTGCGTTTTGCGCCGTTTCCTGTCGCGGGCACTAGGCCGACCCGCACAAGTGAGGTACCATTTTTCTCGTAGGACTTTGGGGAACGCGGGGTGGGTGGAAATTTGTGGATCCACGCAGATTCCAGAACTTTCCATCACAGAAATGTGGGGAAAATGTGTTTTTTTTGTCAATTTTTTACGTTTGCTAGGGATTCTGGGTAACAGACCATGGTGGGAGGCAGTCAAGTCACCCCATCCTGGATTCCCCTGGGTGTCTAGTTTTCAGAAATGTATAGCTTTGCTAGGTTTCCCTAGGTGCCGGCAGGGCTAGGGTACAAAATCTACAGCTAGTCACTTTGCCAAAAAAAGGGTCATTTTTCACTCCAAAACCACGTTGCGTTTTGCGCCGTTTCCTGTCGCGGGCACTAGGCCGACCCGCACAAGTGAGGTACCATTTTTCTCGTAGGACTTTGGGGAACGCGGGGTGGGTGGAAATTTGTGGATCCACGCAGATTCCAGAACTTTCCATCACAGAAATGTGGGAAAATGTGGTTTTTTTTTCAATTTTTTACGTTTGCAAGGGATTCTGGGTAACAGACCATGGTGGGAGGCAGTCAAGTCACCCCATCCTGGATTCCCCTGGGTGTCTAGTTTTCAAAAATGTATAGGTTTGCTAGGTTTCCCTAGGTGCCGGCAGGGCTAGGGTTCAAAAACTACAGCTAGACTCTTTGCAAAAAAAGTGTAAATTTTCAGTGTGAAAATGTGGTGTGTTCACCTTAGGTTTTGAGCCACTTCCTGTCGTGGGCACTATGCCTACCCACACAAGTGAGGTACCATTTTTCTCGGGAGACTTAGGGTAGTTCAAATTTGTAAAGCAACTGTTATTACCTGTTGATTTTTGATGCATTTCTCCCTTCCAAATGAAAGACATTGTGTAAAAAAAAAGTCATTTTGAAAAATGACCAATAATTGTCATGCAAATATGAGTATTCCCAATTTCGAAAATGTGCAAATATGCACTGTTTCTGAACTCTGTAATTTGTTCCCATTTCAGAAATACATAGGTGACTTTCATACCGATTTTTCCAAGTATACATTTTCCCACAATAATTGCTATATACCCGGACCAAAAAATAAAAACATTACAAAATGCTGCTCATTTTTCTACTCTGGGTTCGTTGGGCTCTTGATGAACCTACAAGTCCTATATGTCCCCACAACCAGGAAGGTCTACCGGATGTAACGGTACATTGCTTTCAAAGAGATGTCATAATTCGAAGAAGTTACAGGTAAAAACGTTGACTCAAGAGGCTGCTTTTTTCAACAAATTTTTAATTTCTCCTATATTTGCCTGTAAATTTCTATAAAGAAACCTTGATGGATCTACGCAAATGACCCCTTGCTGAATTCAGAATTTTGTCTACTTTTCAAAAATGTATAGCTTTCCAGGATCCATTATTGTTTTGTTACCCTTTTCTACCGTTAACTGGAAGGAGGTTGAAAGCACAAAAAATAGCAAAAATAGGGTATGTCCCAGAAAAATGCCAAAACTGTGTAAAAAATGTTGGTTTTCTAACAAAAGTCTGTCATTCCCTAAAAGCTGGAGAAATTGTGATTTCAGCCCCACAAACCCTTTTTTGATACCATTTGCAGAGAAAAACCCAGAAGCTTTCATTTGCAGCCCGTTTTTCACATTTTTCACAAAAAAAAAAAAAAATTGCTGTATTTTGACTAATTTCTGTGACCCCTCTAGGAGAATCCACAAACCCTGGGTACCTTTAGAATCCCCAAGATGTTGGAAGAAAAGGACGCAAATTTGGCGTGGATACCTAATGTGGTCAAAAAGTTACAGGGGCCTAAGCGCGCACTACCTCAAATAGCCCAAAAAGGGCTTAGCACAGGAGGGGAAAAGGCCTAGCAGCGAAGGGGTTAAAAAGGATTAGAAAAAAGGATAATGAGGCTTTATTGAAAAATGACGTATCAACCAGAAGCAAACGTAATGAAAATGTTTGCAAACACCGACAAAGGAAAGGTAATAAGAGGCTATCAAAGAATCTGATCATGCGAAATATACTATCACAAACAAGTTGTATTTTAGGAAAACTGGGGAAAATAATTTGAAACAAATATGGAGTGTGAGGCTTTATTTATAAAAACTCACTACATCAAGTAGATCGAATAATGTACTCTGGCACCAGCAACAGATCGAGAGTGAGTAGCTCACAAGGATCTGCAAATGTGAAATATCATTTCATTAGTATTTTAGAAGAATGGAAAGAATCATATGCCTGTGAAAAATGACAGCTTTCTGCCATCAAGTGTATAAACAATTTACTTATGCGAAGCTTCAAGCTGAACGCCGTGTGATGCAAAAGCTGGCAGCTCGCGCGTGCACATGCATTTTATAAATAGAACAATGCCGGTATGCAGCACATAAGTTGCATGATCAATAAACACAAAAAGGGGGTCTCAAATATGGCAAATTGGATGGAAATAGGTTTCTGGAAGCCTCAAATAAAATAAAGAAAAAAAATCTAAAAGATAAGTGAAGCTGTAAAAAGTTGCTGCAGTTCCCATAATCCACTTGAACTACAAAGGGAATAAATAAAACACTGAAAAGTAAAAAACGTTAGCAAAATAAAAGACCAGATAAATCAAAGGCTAACATTGATAATGATTTAAACTATGTTTAAATCCCGACATCCTTAGTGCCTTAGGACACTAATACAATCTGAAATGAAAAAAATGGATGTCAAGGTGAGATATCAAAATATGTCAGATAAATGCATCCCGTCACCAGTCTTTTACTGTATTGAGTCCATGATCAATTGAGTCAAAATTTTCAATCCGTGACAGTAATTTTTTCTTATCCTCACCTCTCAGGCCCATTGTCACCTGCTCAATTACTTTTCCAGTGTATGTTCACCACTGTGTTGTGTGGGAATTTGAAATGTTTGACCAACAGTGTTTCTATAACCTCACAATTGATCCAGCTCTGATCCTGCAGAATCCGGCTCTTTGTGTTGTGTAACCCATTTATCATGGGACCACAGGTCCCGTGGGCGCCAAACAGCATATATAACAATTGAAGTGTTACAATTAGTAAAGATGTCCATAATTGATGTGAAAGCACTTTAGTATTTACACAGTACTTGAAATTCCCACATTGCCCACATTTAAAATGGCCTACAAAAGGGAGCTAAACTCCACTGTGAATTCAAGGTATATTTAGGTGGGGTGTAAGGCATCTCTCAACAATGAATCACTTGAAGTTAGTACTTCTCTCAAATAAGAACAGGGGTACTTCCTTACTAGAAACATGTTTTTCAACTAGATTTCAATGCCTTAGTACAGTCTTTTTGATCTCCATGCTTGCGGGTTAGAATGCACTCACAGAGATAATGGTATCAAGGTTGCTGTCTTGTTTTACAAGGTTAATGCCTCTCTCGGGTTATACCAAGCCCTCTTTCTTGCTTGCTTCACAGACTGCTTAGGACAGGCCCTTTCAATGTGTCTCTCAATGAGAGTATCTGATTCCATAGAATAATCTGCCCTTTTGGAAACATTTTGAAGGATACACAAAAACTGATTAAAGGGTAGATTATCCCCCAGGTTCCCTGGATGACTGCTGGTATATTGGAATAGGGAGCTTCTCTCAGGTGGGTTTCTGCAGAGTGACGTGTGTATTGTATTGTCCTCTACTTCCATCCATATATCTAAAAATAGAATACCTGTATGATCATAATTCATGGTAAACTGAATGTCACTTGATAGGACATTGACCCATGTATGGAACACATGCAGTCTGATGTATCTTGCCCAATGTCTGATGTTTCCCAGGAAGAGATTATTGGATACAAAGACACGTTTTGCTTCACAATCAGCCAAGAATAGGTTCACTAAATCTGGAGCAATTCTCTCTTCAATTGCCACGCCCTTAGTTTGAAAATAAAACTGAATATCAAACTGACAATATTTAGTTCTGTCTCATTGCTATCTCAGTAAGCGCAAATATGGACTAAATGGGCACCTTTACTAGTTGTTCACATAAATCCAACACACATAAAATTACTTTCATGGCTTACTCCTGAGGAATTTTAGTATAAAGGGACAGAATGTCCATCGTCACCAACAAATCAGTGTTGCCATCAAATTCAAGGCCTTCTATCATTTTTATAAAATCCATGCTGTCTCCTAAATATGACTTAGTCTTGGCTAACCAAGGTTTTAAGAAAAGAAATGAATGTACTGACAGGGTTCAAAAATCTATCCACGTCCTTACACTTTGGACCAGACTGGAGGGGTTTGTACTCTCTTATGTATTTTTAGGGTCTGGCATGGTCTTTACTTAAACATCCATGCTCATTTTTGCTAAAAAAAACAAGTTTTAAACCCTTTTGTGTGAGATCTACTATTAACGTTTTGATGTTATTGGTGGAGTCTGACCTAATTCAGCAAAACAGGTCTCATCAATATTTTTAATTCAAATGCCTCCCCCTTTATCAGCTGATCTAATTAAAATGTCAAGGTTCTTTTTTAAGATACGCATTGCTTGGCTTTCAACTTTGGTTATGTTATAGTACACGTAACCCATCTGTTTATTAATACTCTCCAATATCATTTTCTAAAAAGTCAAAATCTCGGTGGGCATCAAATGAGAGGGTGGTGTAAAGGATGAAGGTTGTCTGAGGCCCTTATATATCTTGATATGAATGAATAAGGTTGCCTGCAAATACGTGTTTTAACAAAATCTTTCTAAGAAAACGATCCATTTCAAGTTTAATTAAAAAAAAATGTTTTAACTGTTGGCACAAATGAAAGCCCACTGCTTGCCAACTTATCCAACTCACACTGCTATGTGATGTAATTACATTTGGTTATGGAATTAGGGGTGGGCATAACTGGTGTAATTCTCTCAAGTGTAATTACAGCAAAACTACTCGTAATATTGCATAATTACTTGAGAAGAATGATCAAGCATTTAAGTCTACTTTCCCAGTGCAAAATGCATCCTCCCGTTCAAAATGGTCCAGAGGATACATTTTGTGCTAAGAAAATTAAATACTACAGGAAATGAACAGCAGTAGCCAGAAGCCACTCACTCTCACTTAGATCATGTTTCCTGTGCTTCTACAGTGGAATCTCTGCCCCTTAATTGCTCTTAATTACTCAAGCTGGTGTAATCATGTAATTTTGGTAATTTCGCATCACAAGAGTAATACGTGATTACTGCTATTACTCTGATTACTTTGGCATCATAAAAAATGTGCTCACTACTTGTAATTCCACAGCGGTATTACAGTTCTGGATCTACTAGTCAGTACTGTGCTTCAGGAAATACAGGTTGACTGGAAAGAAATGCAGGAACAAAAGACCCATGTGTGCTGCTACTATTCACCGATAGATTAAATGAACAGCACAAAGGAAACGCAATCCCTGCAAAAATTAGTAGCATTAGAGGTGTTATAATAAATCATCTCCTGGCAACAGCTCTTGTAGGTAATTTATTTCTTGATGTCAGAGGAATACGGCAGGTGTGTTACTCCTGCTTCCAACTATGAAGAAAAAAAATGTTTCTAATGAATAAATTGAGCCAAACATAATGTCAATGAAGTAACTAAAGTGGAACAGCTGCACTCTCCGTGTCGTGGAGCTGATTTCCTTCAGAGTTGTTATGATTATATTCATTACAGTTCGAGTCTTGCTCGCCCGTACTCGCCCAGGAGCTAGAACACGAACCACACTGGGCCATTTCAGCTGATATCAGCAAACCTAATCAGAGATATTTCCGACTGCATGACATTTTCAAATGCCTTTTCTCTGTGATAAGTCTAGATTTAAAGAAAGATATTCATCAGAAGCTAAATTATGTACCTCGTTACCTCACTTTTGTGATGCGCCCCTCACTAATCGAGTGCGCAGTATATGGAGTGACTTCATTGCAGGTACATTTTCTCTACAATTAATTCAGATCTCACTACATTACAGGTTAGTATATGTAAGTATTAATATATAATATGAAAAAAAAATTATGCTTTTAAAATGTTCCACGCAATATATATTTATATATTTCCCTGTGGCAGTTGCCACTAGGTAGTAGTTAGCTCTGTGTTTACATAGGAAATGCCTTTTTTTTGTTTGCTAATAACTTCAACATTTGTGCCTTTTAACAAACCTTGATAAAACTTTCCCCAAAAAGTGCTGTATATTGCCTACTTTCTTCATTGATAGTTTTGGGGTGATCCATCAAGCAAATGCCGAGAAAAAGGGTGGAGTCCAGAATGCAAAATCTCCATGCATTTTCCATGTTTTAGGCAGCACTACCACAATAAACAGCGGAATGGAATTACACCACATTTTTCACATATTGGTCCAGAAAGTGTGATTTTTGTGATTTGGTGTACATCCATTCAATCTATCTATCTATCTATCTATCTATCTATCTATCTATCTATCTATCTATCTATCTATCTATCTATCTATCTATCTATCTATCTATCTATCTATCTATCTATCTATCTATCTATCTATCTATCTATCTATCTATCTATCTATCTATCTATCTATCTATCTATCTATCTAACTTCGGCGCTGCTTAACGAATCCTCACAAAAGTTTCTAAAAAAGTCCTTTTCAGCTGCTGTTTTGTAAGTTTCAGTGTGATCCATCCAGCAGTTGCTGGAAAAACAGGGGGTCCCAAAACATGTTTTCCCTATTTTGTGTCTAAGGGAATTTTTCATTGTTTTAACACATCTACTGCCTGAACCAAAGAACGAAAGTACACCAAATTTGGCAGAAAGCCAGACGTTGGTCCAGAAAGTGTGAGATTTGGTGTAACTCTGTTCAGTAGTTTCAAAGATATTTAAGTTTACAAAAAAATACATATCTGGGGACGTGAGTCCTTGCAGTGGACTCACGGATCCTACTAAAATTTGATCGGCTGCCAACACTTCAAACAGGAAGTTTTGGCAGCCATCTTGGGACTTGGCATGAAGCGGAGTCCCACAAGAAGTGAAAAAGAAAATAAAGGGGGCAGGGTGGGAATACCCCGACCCGCCCCAGATATGGTGGGAGGCTCTGCCAGAGAGACCCCGCCGGTGGTTTAAAGTTTTTTTTTAATTACATTTTACCCTGAATTCACAGGTGGACCCCATGCATCTTTTTTATTTAGCCCCCGTGTGGTCCAAATCATGGGGGCAGTGTTTATTAAATATGCGCTAGGTGCCCTCGCAGCAGCCCCTCCGCCCTGGGGAAATGCCACCTCCCTGGGGCAAACAATGTAATGATGGGAGGGACCACATGCCTCCCCTGCAGCCCCGGGGACCACCACCTCCCCGGGAGTATGTTTAAAATGAATGCTGTGGAGACCTGTTTGCCCTCCCATGCAGCCCCAGAGACCACCACCTCCCAGGGGCATTCTTAACACTTAATGCAGGGGTTGCCCTACTCAACCCTAGTCCCCCGGCGACTGCCACCGACCAAGGACTGATGTTGTATGAAAACAGGGCAGCCCTGGGGACCACCACCTCCCCGGGCCAATGAATAATAGAAATGTGCTAGGACCCCCGCAGGCCATAGCAAACTGTGCTCCCTTTCAACAAGCTAGAGCATAGAAAATGCTCTTGCTTTCTGAAAGCGAGTGCAAGTGTTGTGACACAGAGGGTGCTGCCTGTTAGCAGCTCCCTCTCTGTCAAAGCAATGCTGGCTCCCGCAGGAGGCGGGGGCCCGGGAGGGACCGTGGGGGACCTGAGGTTCCTCCTGCTGTCCCAAACTGTAAAAAGTGGGTGCCCTTAGTGGGATTTGGGCACCCACACTACAGGCTATGCCCCGTCCCATTAATACAAATATATAAAAAGGCTGGGCCCTTAGCGATGAGGTCCCTGAGGCTGAAATGGTCCTAATATGGGGACTGTGCAGCCACCTTCCCCAATTCAAATTAGGCATGGCCCCAGGGATGGGGTCCCTTCAGGCCAAAATTTGTCCTTGAAAAGAGAAAACATATTTTATTTAAATGGCAAGTCAATGGAGGCCATACCCCCTTTCTTCACCACTCTGCAAGCGCACTGCTGATTGGGGGTCCTCTTTGATTCAGAGGGTCCTTGGGTGCAAACAAACAACGTGGACAAGTCCTTAGTAGGTTTTTGGTCGTAGTTCATGACCTGTACCTTCTTCGGGGAGGGCAAAACAACAGATAGTTGTTTTAGGAAACCCCTCACCCACCTACCTAGTAGGTGGCATGCTTCATCATCAGGGCCCAGCAGGATTACCAAGTGCAATCCAGCTGTGCTTCAACGCCTGAACTACAGCGGAGCGGGTTGTTGCGTGAAGAGTGAAAAAGTGCTATTTGAAGTGAAATTATGTGATAAAAATGTCTCTAGGAGATGCCCTTGTAAAAGTTTTAATGGAAGGGTCCTAGGACATAGGTAAAAACATCGTCGGGATATATATGAGGTTTTAAAATGTACCTCCCTATCCCTTTGAAAGTTTAGGTCTACTAGTTTCAGCTTTCAGGTGTGCTCAAGAGGCTTTCTTCAGGACCAAATCTAAGTGTGTGGCCAAAAAAGGAGATATAAGGCCACTCTAGTGTAGATATCATAACACGCCCTAAAGTGTGCTGTGAGTGTGCTGGGATCTTGTTACTTATAGATCCTGTACGGGGAGTACTTTGACTCTGTTTGAAAAATGCCTCATGGATCCCATCATACAATGCTATACCCAATTCTGACCGTTTGTCTGGAGCTACATATCATTGTCACCTACGTTGCGGACCGGATCCCGCCATTATGGTCCTTGGGTGCACACAAGCCCTCCTGTTACTTCCAGTAAGTCCCACACTGTGGGGTTCCTGAGAGGTCTTTCAGAGGCCACACCCCCTTTCTCCACCACTCTGAAAACGAGCCTCCTAGTGCACTGCTAGTTGACGGATTAACTCCCCTTGGATGCTGAGGGTCCTTGGAGGCCAACAAGTCCTCCTGTTACCTCCAGTAGGTCCCACAAAGTGCAATTGCTGTGAAGACTTTGGAGGCCACGTCCCGCTTTCTCCATCGCTCTGAAAACATGCCTCTGGCACACTCCTGGTTTCGGGATGAAGTCCCCTTGGCTCCAGAAAGTCCTTGGGGTCAACAAGCTCTCCTGTTCCTCTTAAGTACCACAGAGTGCGATTTCTGAGAGGACTTCGGAGGCCACACCCCCTATTTCCACCACCCTGCAACCATGCCTCCTGGTGGGAGATAACGTTCTCTTAGCTGCAGAGTGTCCTTGGGGGCCAAGATGCCCTCCTGTTACCTTCAGTTAGTCCCACAGAGCAAAATTGCTGGGAGGTGTTTGGAGGCCACGCCCCCTTTCCCCACCACTCTGCAAAAGCTGACTAATGTATATCTATATAAATATCCTAGACAAGCATGTTATTGTATGGTTGAGGTATATTGATGATTTATTTGTGATATAGCGTGGCACCAAAGAAAGTGCACTCAAATTTATTTAGGAAATCAATGTCAATAATCTTAACTTACATTTTACAGCAATTTTGAGTAAGGAATCAGTCTGCTTTCTCGATGTAGAGGTGCTCATTGTAAACAATAGAATCAAAACAACATACAGCTGGGAATTCTGTACTCAAAGCCAGTTTTCATCCTAAACATTTAATACACAGCCTTCCATATGATCAGAATCAGGAGAATCTTCAGCAATGATACTGATCTTATGTTAGTCCAGAGGGACAGTAAAATCAGGTTGTTGGCAAGAGGTTATTCAGAGAGTACAATTGACAAAGCAATCAGAAAAACCCAAGCTCTAAGCAGATCAGAGTTACTGATTGCAATGACCGGAAATTAGTCTAGTTCTACACCTGCAAGCTCAATCATACAGATGGAATTGGGTACAAGGTTGATTCTTGCATATAACAAACAGGAAAGCAGATTACGCAGAATAATCAAAAAGAATTGGCCTATTGTTTTCAGTGATCCCGTTATAGAGGGACTATACCTAAAAGTCCAACCATCACCTTTAGAAAAGGTATTTCTATGAGTGATGTTTTAGTCAGTAGCAGCCCAGAAGTTAAAACTATGTCCAACTGGCTAACACAAAGGAAGAGGTTTTGTGAGATGCACCACATGTTGTGCGTGTTAGTTTGGTATAAATAAATCACCCTATACAATACCTTTTAAATATGAACCCATTATCATTAAGAAATTCTTAACATGCAAAACTGACCATGCAATATATGTATTGGAGTGATCCTGTGGACTGTGATATGTGGGCAGCACAAAGCTGCAAGTCCACAAGCGAATACTCCAACACATCAGAGCAATTGCCAATTCTGACACATTTTACCCGGTTGCACGTCACTTTAAAGAAATACATAACAACAATTTAGAAAATCGCAAATACTATGTGTTACACTCAGTAGCAAATCCAAGATGAGGGGGCAATCATGAGGCTGCACTAAGAAAACTTGATACACGTTATATTATAGAGCTCGACACCAAAACCCCACAGGGGCTGAATTCCAGTAAGGATTTCTATACTTAGCTTTAGTATTAATCAGTGACACATATTTAGATACGTTCCTTATCTCAGTTCTGGTGAACTAATAAGATGTCATTTAACATGCCCCTGTCTGTAGTTAGACTTAGTCCCACATTTTAACTCAACACAATATTGAATTTAACACAAAGGAACAAATTTGTTGTAGGGTGCCACTTATGGTTTTATTGCACTATAGCACTTTAATAATAGCAGATGGAGACAGGAGTAATACTTTAGGCCCACTTGAGCTATACTATTTAGCTAAGGTTAAATAAAATAGAATAACTTTGCTAAGTAGGTCAGTAGTTATGGCTAGGGGCAAAACATAAAGCCGTCCAGGTACTACTACATTTGACATTGGTTATCATGAAATTTCATCATATCATGATTTTAATCATGTTTATTTTAATTGATTTATTTATATTTATGATATATTTAAATAAATATTTAAATTGTGGAGGAATCCAATACACTATGATATCACCGAGTGAAATTGGAAACTGAAATTAATACCAATGTTGTATTGATTGTTCTATGTGAGAACATACATCACAGTCTGTCTTTGTTGTCTATATTTTACCACGTGTTTAAGCACTTGTCACTTTAAATATGTGAAGCACCTCTGCAGCCGCGTCATGTGATCAAGGTCTGTTCAGGTCAAAAAGCATCATGGCAGTGTAAGATTTGAATAAATCGAAAATGCACCAGTCAACTGGAGTCAGTATTCGTTCTTCCTGGATAACAGGGATTTAAAGGAGCGCGTATCCATACATATACATCCATATATAGTTATATATATCTATATATTACCCACTGGCGGTCGCCAGTAGGTAGTTAGTTAGGACCTTGTTTCTATTCAAAAAGCATATTTTTCTTTTCCCAATAACTTTGGCGCCGGTTGACAAATCTTTTCAATTTTTAAAACTTATGGTCCGCTCTGGTCAGCTCCTATCCTGAAAGTTTCGGGGTGATTCAACAAGCGGGGGCGTACTTCGGTGCTCATGACGGAACGGTTCCGTCATGAGCCACGGTTGAGCTGTGCTCATGACGGAACCGTTCCGTCATGACCACGCCCGCGCAAGATTCCGTCAGCACAGCGGCGGAATTTGCGCAGCATGGAAGGGGTTAAACAATAGTATGTGCACTAATATATTATTAAGTGTCTTGAAAGGTATAGTTGAATAATGCTTCTTATTTATTAATAATTGGTTTATATGGATAAAGAATGTGTATTTTCAAAAAAGTTTATATAAGGTGCAGTTTATTAGGCATGCATATTTCTTCTCAGTAAAAAAGGTACAGTTTAATAAAATGGCAGAAGTATAGATAGTTTGGTAAAATGAGGCACAACTGTGCTGTTTGCAAGATGATCATATAAGGTGTTAATGATTGCAATTCTGTTATTAGTTTGTACATTTTGAGTGGTTTTAGAAATCCTCATAAAAAAGGTGTTGTTGATTACTCTTCTTAATTAAGTCTGTTGAGAGGTACAGTTTGATGATGTTGCATATTTCTATATTTAATTGGCAATATCTATTTCAAAAGAAAACCACTACATTTTACTCTTTCTGGTATGTAGCAGTTGTCTCCTTAACCCCTTCGATGCTCATGACGGAGCGGTTCCGTCATGAGCATCGGTTGGGCTGTGCTTATGACGGAACTGCTCCGTCATGATCACAGCCCCTGGGGGAAGCGCTGGCGCTCCCCCCCCTGGGGCATCGATCGTGCCCCCACCGAGGGGGATGGCAGCGGAAGAGTTTCCGCTGCCACCCCCAAACCCCCCCACGCTTCCCCATGACATCAGCGCGCGCCAACGTCATCAGGAAGCGCTGGGACGCCTGGAAGCCATTTGCTTCCAGGCGTCCCAGCAGCAGCAGCAGGTATGTGGAGCTCTCCGGTGGGGACGCGGGGGCCGCGGCAGTGATTTTCCAAGTATTGAGGCATCGGGGGAGAGGAAAGAGTATTTCCTCTCCCCTGATGTCTCAATACAGGGCATTCCTGCAGCACGATCGCGCACAGCGTCGCGATCGTGCTGCAGGAATGCCACCACTAGGCACCAGGGATGCGTTTTCGTGATAAAGGAAGCGACCCCTTGTGCAAGGGTCGCTTCCTAGGCCCCCATTATCTGTGCAAGACTTTTCTGCCCCCTCTGGGGGCAGATCGGTTTAGTTTTTTTGCCGTTTCCGCTCCCAGGGGGGGGGGGGGGGCAGAAGAGCCCACTAGACACCAGGGATCTGTTTGATATTGTAGGAAGCGACCCCTTGGGCAAGGGTCGCTTTCCTGGGCCCCCAATTTTTATTGAAGACTTTTCTGCCCCCTCTGGGGGCAGATCGGTTTAATTTTGTTGCCATTTCCGCTCCCGGGGGGGGGGGTAGAAAAGCCCACTAGACACCAGGGATGTGATTGTTATTGTAGGAAGCGACCCCTTGGGCAAGGGTCGCTTCCTGGGGGCTCAAATATTTTACAAGACTTTTCTGCCCCCCCGGGGGCAGATCGGTCTTTTGTGTAGCCGTTTCTGGTCCCAGGGGGGGCAGAAGAGCCAACTAGACACCAGGGATGTTATTATTTTGCGTAAAGGAAGCGACCCCTTGGGCAAGGGTCGCTTCCTGGGGGGCCAAATTTTTTTCAAAACTTTTTGGCCCCCCCTGGGGGCAGATCAGTCTTTTGTGTTGCCGTTTATGGTCCCAGGGGGGGCAGAAAAGCCCACTAGACAAAAATAGAAGTGACCCCTTGCTTCCAGGGTGCAATTTTTTATAATATGTATTTGGCCCACCAGCCCTGGGACAGAGTAGCCTTTTTTTTTCCTGCTGTTTTCTGCCCCACCTGGCACACAACCCGATTGACCATTTGGGTAGTGACATAGCATGTTTTGTGAATTGCAATTGTAATGTTTTTTTTTACTTTTTTGTTCTAGGTGAAGGCGTTTGCTTTTTTCAGTTTGCCGTTTTGTTACTGGTGGTTCTGCTGTTTGTGTAGTTTGGTAAGAGACTTTTTTTTGTACAATGTAAATGTGTTTGATTTCTCTGCATGAATTTTTTTTGCAAATGGTGTAATAATAGCAGTATGTTTGTTTTTTGTGTGTCAAAAACCTTTTGCATTGGTGCTCGATGTGTATTTTGTTGTCTTGTGAGTAATTTGTTTTTTTTTCTTCTTTCTAGTTGGATATCGTTGTTTTTTTCTGTGTCACTGCAGAGTTGGTTTCTGGTGAGTGCAGCTGTCTCTTGTAATTGAATTGTATAGTTTTTGAGTACATTGATCTTTGTGATAAAGGTACACATTTCTTTACTTACTTGGTTTGCACATTGTTGGTTGTTGTTGACTTGTTTGTGCAGTCTTCTATCTTAGTAAGTAAAATGGCTAGCCGCAGGATTACTGCTCAGCAGGTTGTTGGTTTGCTGTTTGAGTCTTCCTCTGACCATGGTTCAGAGACTGACTCTGCATCTGAGGGAGAGGAGGCAGGGGACGATTCTGGCAGTGAGTTTTCTCTCCGTATGGAGTCATCGGATGATGAAGATACTCTTAGTGAGGATGAAGTGCCTGTGTTAGAGGAGGAGACTGATGTGCCGATAGTGCGGCAAGAGGCATCTGGGCTGCTGCCTGGGGCTGCAAGGCTTCCCGTTGGTGTAGTGCGGCAAGAGGCTTCTCGTTGGTGTAGTGCGGCAAGAGGCATCTGGGCTGCAGGCTGGGGCTGCAAGGCTTCCCTTTGAAAGTGATGACCTCTGGGTTGCCCCTGGCATGGTGCAGCCGGCATTGCCAGAGTTTACTGGTGTTCCAGGGTCTAGAGTGAATACTGAAAACATTTTGCCGGTAAATTTTTTTCAGTTGTTTATGGACGATGTGTTTTTGGCAGAGATTGTTGAGCAGACTAATTTGTATGCCGAACAGTTTTTGAGGGACAACAGTGCCAGTCTTAAGCCACACTCTAGAGCTACCCGGTGGACTCCCACAAATCTTGAAGAGATGAAGAATTTCTTGGGTTTAACTTTGTTGATGGGCTTGCTAAGGAAGCCATCAATGTCTTCATATTGGTCTAGCAGTCCCTTGATGGCAACGTCTATTTTTCCGGCAGTCATGAGTCATGACAGGTATTTGCTTCTGCTTCGGATGATGCATTTTGTTGATAATGGTTTAGCGTTGCCACGAGATCACCCTGAGTGTGACCGTCTTTTTAAGATTAGACCTGTCCTTGATCACTTTGTTGATCGATTTTCTGAGATTTATGCCCCTGGGAAAGAAATTGCAGTGGATGAGTCTTTGGTGTTGTTCAAGAGCCGCTTGGTTTTTAGGCAATACATTCCTAGTAAGAGGGCACGCTATGGAATAAAGCTGTATATGCTGTGTGACAGTAGGACTGGATATGTCTCTAATTTCAGGGTGTACACCGGAAAGGAATCTAGGATTAACCTCCCTGGTTGTCCGTCCACTTTTGGAGTGACTGAGAAAATTGTTTGGGAACTTGGTAGAGGATTTTTTAACAAAGGCCACCATTTATATGTAGATAACTTCTACACTGGTGTGCGGTTGTTCAGGGAATTGGCCAAAGTGGACACTGTTGCTTGTGGCACAATCCGCTCTAACCGTAAAGGTTTCCCAAAAGAACTTGTTTGTCAAAAGCTTGTGCGGGGACAGTGCAGTGCGTTGCGTTGCCAGGAGCTTCTTGCTGTGAAGTTTTCAGACAGGAGAGATGTCTACATGCTGACTACCATCCATGATGAAAGCACTGCACCTGTGACTGTTTGGGGTCAGGTCGCTGAAGCGCGCAAACCTGTGTGCATTTTAGACTATAATAGGCACATGGGTGGTGTTGACAAAGTAGATCAGAGGTTGGAACCTTACACTGCTCTTCATAAGGCTTACATTTGGTACAAGAAGTTGGCTATCCATCTTTTCCACTTGGCAATGTTTAATGCTTTTGTTGTGTTCCAGGATTCTTGCCCTGAGTCAAAGATGAATTTTGCTGAAGTTCAGGAGTTTGTAATAGGCAGCCTTGTTGTATTGGAACAGGCAAGTGTTCCTAGAGTTGGAGTGGTGGAGGATGTTGCTAGATTGAAAGATCACCACTTTCCAGATCACATTCCTCCCACACCCTCAAAAGATTTTTCCAGTAGGAGATGTAGAGTCTGTTGGCGAAGAGGTACGCGGAAGGAGAGTCGTATGTACTGCCCCGACTGTCCTTCTCATCCTGCACTGTGTGTCCCTGCTTGTTTTAGAGCGTACCACATGCGAAAGAATTTTTGGGAGCATTCATGAGTGGTAAAGTGAACTGCCTGGTCTGTATTCTTTGGATAATTTGATTCTGTTTCAAGGTTGGTGTTAGTGCAATGTATTTAGTTGCTGATTTTCTGTTAGAAGATTTGTATCTATTTGCGATTTGTTTGTGCTTTTATTTTTTTCTAAAAAAATCCTAAATGTGATGGTGGTGTGTGTAGGCTTGCGCTTGGCTGTTGGTGTGTGTGGACTGGCACTTGGTTGGTGATGTTCATGGAATGGTGCTTGGCTGGCGGTGTGCGTGGACTGGCGGTGTGCATGGACTGGCGGTGTGCGTGGACTGGTGCGTGGCTGGTGGTGTGCGTGGACTAAAGCTTGGCTGGCAGTGTGCATGGAATGGTGCTTGGCTGGCAGTGTGCGTGGACTGGTACTTGGCTGGCAGTGTGCGTGGACTGGTGGTGTGTGCGGACTGGTGCTTGGATGGTGGTGTCCGTGGACTGGAGCTTGGCTGGCGGTGTGCGTGGATTGGCGATTGGCTGCCGGTGTGCCTGGACTGGCGATTGGCTGGCGGTGTGCCTGGACTGGCGCTTGGCTAGCGGTGTGCGTGGACTGGTGTTTGGCTAGCGGTGTGCGTGGACTGGCGCTCTGTTAGCGGTGTGTGTGGACTGGTGCTTGGCTGGCTGTGTGTGAGTAGTGACTTTCTGCTGGTCACTACACACACTGCTAGCTGAGTGCCACTCCACGCAATCCATCAGCCTGTGTAGTTGCTGTGTCTGGATTGTGGGCGTGTGAAAGTGATGGGCCCTTGAATGGCGCTATGTGCTGGTGTGAGTTTTGTTATGTGATGGGCCCGCGGCTGGCGGTGTGAATGGTTTTGTATGTCTCACACGTATGAAAGGTGTATGAATGGCCTGTAAAGAGGTTGGTGCCTTGTCGTGGCTTTACAGCTCACGAGCTGTGAGTCAATGGTTCAGTTTCTCGCCCTTTCAATTATTACCAGTGCATTTCATTTTTGTGAAATCACTTGCTAATACAATTGTATCTACTGAACCATCACTCACCCTCGTTCCAAATCCAACCAGTATGTGTGTGTGCTTGCGGATTAGATGGCTGTGCAGTAATATTTGTCTTTCTGAAGCAGGGTGTACCTTGTCCCTTTTTGGTGAATTTTGTAATGTGTTGCTTTTGTGCCTGGTGGTGCGAATGGTCTTGTTTGTATCACGTATGAAAGGTGTGTGAATGGCCTGTAAAGTAGTTGGTGCCTTGACGTGGCTTTACAGCTCACGAGCTGCGAGTCATTGGTTTTGTTTTTTGTGAATTTAATTATTGACAGTGCATTTCATTTTTGTGAAATCTCTTGTTAATAAAATTTAATACACTGAACCATGACTCGCCCTCGTGCCAAATCCAACCAGTATGTGGGTGTGTTTGAGGAATAGATGGTTGTGCAGGAATCTTTGTCTTTAGTTTCTCTGCCAAGGTACACTTTCCATGTAAGAATAACCCACCAACTGTAGATATTGTCGAAAACCCATGGGAGTTCATGGTGATGTCTCTCTTGTGAATTCAAAAAGTTTTTTTTATCCCCAATGTCCTGCAAACCTCAAAATGTCTGCCACATTTTCTTTGCAATATTATTCCAAAATTCTCACGCTGTAGGAACAATAGTTAATCTGGTTTTGCAAGGGGGGTCACTTTGGTTTTTGGCCCGGTGCTCAGCGGCCATCTAGGGAAACCTACCAAACCCACACTTTTCTGAAAACTAGACAGCCGGCGGCTTCCAGGGAGGTATGGCTTGCGTGGATCCCCCAACGTTTCCTTACACAGAATCCCCTGCAAACCTCAATTTTGGCTGAAAAAATCACTTTTTTCACACATTTTGGGGTGGGAAAGTTGTGGCATCACCGGGCTCACATAAATTTACCACCACCCAGCGTTCCCCCAGGTCTCCCGGAAAAAATGGTGCCTCACTTGTGTGGGAGGCCCAAGTACCCGCGGCAGGCAAGGGCCCAAAACGTAGTGAGGCGAAATCAAAATGGCCTATCGCAAAACCACCTGGTTTTGCAAGGGGGGTCACTTTGGTTTTTGACCCGGTGCTCGGCGGCCATCTAGGGAAACCTACCAAACCCACACATTTCTGAAAACTAGACACCCGGCGGCTTCCAGGGAGGTATGGCTTGCGTGGATCCCCCAACGTTTCCTTACCCAGAATCCCCTGCAAACCTCAATTTTAGCTGAAAAAATCACTTTTTTCACACATTTTGGGGTGGGAAAGTTGTGGCATCACTGGGCTCACACAAATTTACCACCACCCAGCGTTCCCCCAGGTCTCCCGGTAAAAATGGTGCCTAACTTGTGTGGGAGGCCCAAGTACCCGCGGCAGGCAAGGGCCCAAAACGTAGTGAGGCGACATCAAAATGGCCTATCGCAAAACCACCTGGTTTTGCAAGGGAGGTCACTTTGGTTTTTGACCCGGTGCTCAGCGGCCATCAAGGGAAACCTACCAAACCCACACATTTCTGAAAACTAGACACCAGGCGGCTTCCAGGGAGGTATGGCTTGCGTGTATCCCCCAACGTTTCCTTACCCAGAATCCCCTGCAAACCTCAATTTTAGCTGAAAAAATCACTTTTTTCACACATTTTGGGGTGGGAAAGTTGTGGCATCACCGGGGTCACACAAATTTACCACCACCCAGCGTTCCCCCAGGTCTCCCAGTAAAAATGGTGCCTCACTTGTGTGGGAGGCCCAAGTACCCGCGGCAGGCAAGGGCCCAAAACGTAGTGAGGCGACATCAAAATGGCCTATCGCAAAACAACCTGGTTTTGCAAGGGGGTTCACTTTGGTTTTTGACCCGGTGCTCAGCGGCCATCTAGGGAAACCTACCAAACCCACACATTTCTGAAAACTAGACACCTGGCGGCTTCCAGGGAGGTATGGCTTGCGTGGATCCCCCAACGTTTCCTTACCCAGAATCCCCTGCAAACCTCAATTTTAGCTGAAAAAATCACTTTTTTCACACATTTTGGGGTGGGAAAGTTGTGGCATCACCGGGCTCACACAAATTTACCACCACCCAGCGTTCCCCCAGGTCTCCCAGTAAAAATGGTGCCTCACTTGTGTGGGAGGCCCAAGTACCCGCGGCAGGCAAGGGCCCAAAACGTAGTGAGGCGACATCAAAATGGCCTATCGCAAAACCACCTGGTTTTGCAAGGGAGGTCACTTTGGTTTTTGACCCGGTGCTCGGCGGCCATCTAGGGAAACCTAGCAAACCCACACATTTCTGAAAACTAGACACCCGGCATCTTACAGGGAGGTATGGCTTGCGTGGATCCCCCAATGTTTCCTTACCCAGAATCCCCTACAAACCTCAATTTTAGCTGAAAAAATCACTTTTTTCACACATTTTGGGGTGGGAAAGTTGTGGCATCACCGGGCTCACACAAATTTACCACCACCCAGCGTTCCCCCAGGTCTCCCGGTAAAAATGGTGCCTCACTTGTGTGGGAGGCCCAAGTACCCGCGGCAGGCAAGGGCCCAAAACGTAGTGAGGCGACATCAAAATGGCCTATCGCAAAACCACCTGGTTTTGCAAGGGAGGTCACTTTGGTTTTTGACCCGGTGCTCAGCGGCCATCAAGGGAAACCTACCAAACCCACACATTTCTGAAAACTAGACACCAGGCGGCTTCCAGGGAGGTATGGCTTGCGTGGATCCCCCAACGTTTCCTTACCCAGAATCCCCTGCAAACCTCAATTTTAGCTGAAAAAAATCACTTTTTTCACACATTTTGAGGTGGGAAAGTTGTGGCATCACCGGGCTCACAAAAATTTACCACCACCCAGCATTCCCCCAGGTCTCCCGGTAAAAATGGTGCCTCACTTGTGTGGGAGGCCCAAGTACCCGCGGCAGGCAAGGGCCCAAAACGTAGTGAGGCGACATCAAAATGGCCTATCGCAAAACCACCTGGTTTTGCAAGGGGGTCACTTGGGTTTTTGGCCCGCAGCTCGGCGGCCATCTAGGGAAACTTACCAAACCCATGCATTTCTGAAAACTAGACACCCGGCGGCTTCCAGGGAGGTATGGCTTGCGTGGATCCTCCAACGTTTCCTTACCCAGAATCCCCTGCAAACCTCAATTTTAGCTCAAAAAATCACTTTTTTCACACATTTTGGGGTGGGAAAGTTGTGGCATCACCGGGCTCACACAAATTTACCACCACCCAGCGTTCCCCCAGGTCTCCCGGTAAAAATGGTGCCTCACTTGTGTGGGAGGCCCAAGTACCCGCGGCAGGCAAGGGCCCAAAATGTAGTGAGGCGACATCAAAATGGCCTATCGCAAAACCACCTAGTTTTGCAAGGGGGGTCACTTTGGTTTTTGACCCGGTGCTCGGCGGCCATCTAGGGAAACCTACCAAACCCACACATTTCTGAAAACTAGACACCCGGCGGCTTCCAGGGAGGTATGGCTTGCGTGGATCCCCCAACGTTTCCTTACCCAGAATCCCCTGCAAACCTCAATTTTAGCTGAAAAAATCACTTTTTTCACACATTTTGGGGTGGGAAAGTTGTGGCATCACCGGGCTCACACAAATTTACCACCACCCAGCGTTCCCCCAGGTCTCCCGGTAAAAATGGTGCCTCACTTGTGTGGGAGGCCCAAGTACCCGCGGCAGGCAAGGGCCCAAAACGTGGTGAGGCGACATCAAAATGGCCTATCGCAAAACCACCTGGTTTTGCAAGGGGGGTCACTTTGGTTTTTGACCCGGTGCTCGGCGGCCATCTAGGGAAACCTACCAAACCCACACATTTCTGAAAACTAGACACCCGGCATCTTCCAGGGAGGTATGGCTTGCGTGGATCCCCCAATGTTTCCTTACCCAGAATCCCCTACAAACCTCAATTTTAGCTGAAAAAATCACTTTTTTCACACATTTCGGGGTGGGAAAGTTGTGGCATCACCGGGCTCACACAAATTTACCACCACCCAGCGTTCCCCTAGGTCTCCCGGTAAAAATGGTGCCTCACTTGTGTGGGAGGCCCAAGTACCCGCGGCAGGCAAGGGCCCAAAACGTAGTGAGGCGTTTGCAATGAATTCTGGGTAACAGACCATGGTGGGAGGCAGTCAAGTCACCCCATCCTGGGTTCCCCTGGGTGTCTAGTTTGCAAAAATGTATAGATTTGCTAGGTTTCCCTAGGTGCCGGCAGGGCTAGGGTTCAAAAACTACAGCTAGTCACCTTGCCAAAAAGGGGTCATTTTTCACTGCAAAATTGAGGTGTGACCACGTTGCGTTTTGCCCCGTTTCCTGTCGCGGGCACTAGGCCAACCCACACAAGTGAGGTACTATTTTTCTCGTAGGTCTTTGGAGAACGCGGGGTGGGTGGAAATTTGTGGATCCACGCAGATTCCAGAACTTTCCAACACAGAAATGTGGGCAAAATGTGTTTTTTGTCATTTTTTTACGTTTGCAAGGGATTCTGGGTAACAGACCATGGTGGGAGGCAGTCAAGTCACCCCATCCTGGATTCCCCTGGGTGTCTAGTTTTCAAAAATGTATAGGTTTGCTAGGTTTCTCCAGGTGCCGGCAGGGCTAGGGTTCAAAAACTACAGCTCGTCACTTTGCCAAAAAAGGGTCATTTTTCACTGCAAAATTGAGGTGTGACCACGTTGCGTTTTGTGCCGTTTCCTGTCGCGGGCACTAGGCTGACCCGCACAAGTGAGGTACCATTTTTCTCGTAGGACTTTGGGGAACGCGGGGTGGGTGGAGATTTGTTGATCCACGCAGATTCCAGAACTTTCCAACACAGAAATGTGGGCAAAATGTGTTTTTTTTGTCAATTTTTTATGTTTGCAAGGGATTCTGGGTAACAGACCATGGTGGGACGCAGTCAAGTCACCCCATCCTGGATTCCCCTGGGTGTCTAGTTTTAAAAAATGTATAGGTTTTCTAGGTTTCCCTAGGTGCCGGCAGGGCTAGGGTTCAAAAACTACAGCTAGTCACTTTGCCAAAAAAGGGTCATTTTTCACTGCAAAATTGAGGTGTGACCACGTTGCGTTTTGTGCCGTTTCCTGTCGCGGGCACTAGGCCGACCCACACAAGTGAGGTACCATTTTTCTCGTAGGACTTTGGGAAACGCGGGGTGGGTGGAAATTTGTGGATCCACGCAGATTCCAGAACTTTCCATCACAGAAATGTGGGGAAAATGTGTTTTTTTTGTCAATTTTTTACGTTTGCAAGGGATTCTGGGTAACAGACCATGGTGGGAGGCAGTCAAGTCACCCCATCCTGGATTCCCCTGCGTGTCTAGTTTTAAAAAATGTATAGGTTTGCTAGGTTTCCCTAGGTGCCGGCAGGGCTAGGGTTAAAAAACTACAGCTAGACTCTTCGCAAAAAAAGTGTACATTTTCAGTGTGAAAATGTGGTGTGTTCACCTTAGGTTTTGAGCCACTTCCTGTTGTGGGCACTATGCCTACCCACACAATTTTTATCGGGAGACTTAGGGTAGTTCAGATTTGTAAAGCAACTGTTATTACCTATTGATTTTTGATGCATTTCTCCCTTTGTAAAAAAAAAGTCTTTTTGAAAAATTGTCATGCGTATTCCCAATTTCGAAAATGTGCAAATATGCACTGTTTCTAAACTCTGTAATTTGTTCCCATTTCAGAAATACATAGGTGTCTTTCATACCGATTTTTCCATGTATACATTTTCCCACAATAATTGCTATATACCCGGAACAAAAAAAAAAACATTACAAAATGCTGCTCAGTTTTTTACTCTGGGTTCGTTGGGCTCTTGGTGAACCTACAAGTCCTATATATCCCCACAACCAGGAAGGTCCATCGGATGTAACGGTACATTGCTTTCAAAGAGATGTCATAATTAGAAGAAGTTACAGGTGAAAACGTTGACACAAAATGCTGCTTTTTTCAACAAATTTTTATTTTTTCCTATTTTTAACTGTTAGTTTCTATAAAGAAACCTTGATGGATCTACACAAATGACCCCTTGCAGAATTCAGAATTGTATAGCTTTCCAGGATCCATTACTGCTTTTCTACCCATTTCTACCATTATCTGGAAGGAGGTTGGAAGCACAAAAAATAGCAAAAATAGGGTATGTCCCAGAAAAATGTCAAAACTGTGTAAAAAATGTTGGCTTTCTGACAAAAATCTGTCATTCCCTAAAAGCTGGAGAAATTGTGATTTCATCCCCACAAACCCTTTTTTGATATCATTTGCAGAGAAAAACCCAGACGCTTTCATTTGCAGCCACTTTTCCCCATTTTTCACAAAAAAAACCAAAATTTTGCTGTATTTTGTCTAATTTCTGGGAACCCTCTAAGAGAATCCACAAACCCTGGGTACCTTTAGAATCCCCATGATGTTGGAAGAAAAGGACGCAAATTTGGCGTGGATACCTAATGTGGTCAAAAAGTTACAGGGGTGCAAAGGTAGTGAATATGTGATTTTATAAGTGCATGAGAAGTGTTGTTGTGGTTTTATATTTTGTAGTTAGTATGCAGGTAAATGTGCACAATCTATACGGTCAGCCTACTGATTTACTCCTGTAAAAATCCAAGTAGTAGCCATGCAGTTTAGTAATCACAGTGTCAGTCTCTGTCCACTCCTCATCCTGACAGAAGCATATCCTTATCTAATCTCTGTGTCAAAACACAAGCACTTAAAAACTCACCCTGCTGTCAACTACCAGCACTCTACCTACTCACTCACTGTCTACGCACTTGTACAATGACTCAGGCATTAACACATGCAGTGCTACAGTCAAATGTGCACAATCTATGCAGGCCCTTAACCCCCTAAAGACTACTGATTAACTCCTGCAATAATCCAGATAGTACTCATGCAGTGCCCCAATCACACTGTCACTTTCTGTTCACTGTTGCAATCATCCCTACAGAACCTTGTTCTTATCTAATCTCTGTGCCACAGCACAAGCACTTATAAACTCACCCTACTGTAAAGTACCAGCACGCTATCTACCCAGTCACTGTCTATGCACTTGTAGAATGGCTCAGGCATTAACACACGCAGTGCTACAGTCAAATGTGCATAATCTATGCAGGCCCTTAACCCCCTATAGACTACTGATTAACTCCTGCAATAATCCAGATAGTACTCATGCATTGCCCCAATCACACTGTCACTTTCTGTTCACTGTTGCAATCAAGCTTACATTACCTTGTTCTTATCTAATCTCTGTGCCAAAGCACAAGCACTTATAAACTCACCCTACTGTCAACTACCAGCACTCTAGTTACCCAGTCACAGTCTATGTACTTGTAGAATGATTCAGGCATTAACACACGCAGTGCTACAGTCAAATGTGCACAATCTATGCAGGCCCCAACCCCCAGTAGACTACTGATTCAGTCCTGCAATAATTCAGATACTACTCATGCAGTGCCCCAATCACACTGTCACTCTCTGTCCACTCTTGCAATCAACCTGACAGAACCATGTCCTTATCTAATCTCTCTGCCAAAACATAAGCACTTATAAACTCACGCTGCTCTCAACTACTAGCACTCTATCTACCCAGTCACTGTGTATGCACTTGTAGAATGACTCTGGCATTAAGAGATACCGCGCTACAGTCAAATGTGCACAATCTATGCAGGCCCCAACCCCCTGTAGACTACTGATTCAGTCCTGCAATACTCCAGATAGTACTCATGCAGTGCCTCAATCACACTGTCACTCTCTGTCCACCCTTGCAATCATCCTCACAGAACCATGTCCATATCTAATCTCTGTGTCGAAACACAAGCATTTATAAAATCACCCCGCTCTCAAGTACCAGCACTCTATCTACCCAGTCACTGTCTATGCACTTGTAGAATGACTCGGGCTTTAACACACACAGTGCTACAGTCAAATGTGCACAATCTATGCAGGCCCCTAACCCACTGTAGACTACTGATTCAGTCCTTCAATAATCCAGATAGTACTAATGTAGTGCCCCAATCACACTATCACTCTCTTTCCACTCTTGCAATCATCCTGACAGAACCATGTCCTTATGAAGTCTGTCTGCCAAAACACAAGGGGCCCGATTCACAGAACAAACTTAAGACTAAATCCTAAACTTACTACCATTTTGGTATTCACAGAATGCACCTAGTACTTCTGGTATTCACAGAATGAACTTACTACTTTTGCTATTCACAGAATGAACTTAGTACTTTTGCTATTCACAGAATGGATTTACGACTACTAAACTTACGTCCGCACTCGGGCCGGAAATTCCGGCCCGGAGGCGGAGCTTCCGGGCCGGAGGTGGAGATTTCGGCCATAGCTAAATCGGCCGGAATCCCCACCTCCGGGCCGGAAGCTCCGCCTCCGGGCCGGAAGCTCCGCCTCCGGGCTGGAATTTCCGGCCCGAGTGCGGACGTAAGTTTAGTAGTCGTAAATCCATTCTGTGAATAGCAAAAGTACTAAGTTCATTCTGTGAATAGCAAAAGTAGTAAGTTCATTCTGTGAATACCAGAAGTACTAGGTGCATTCTGTGAATACCAGAATGGTACTAAGTTTAGGATTTAGTCTTAAGTTTGTTCTGTGAATCGGGCCCAAGCACTTATAAACTCACCCTGCTCTCAACTACCAGCACTCTAACTACCCAGTCACTGTCCATGCACTTGTACAATGACTCAGCCATTAAGAGACACTGTTCTACAGTCAAATGTGTACAATATATGGAGGCCGCTAACCCCCTATAGACTACTGATTCAGTCCTGCTATGATCCTGATAGTACTCATGCAGTGCCCCAATCACACTGTCACTCTCTGTCCACTCTTGCAATTATCCTCACAGAGCCATGTCCTTATGTAATCTCTATGCCAAAATACAAGCACTTATAAACTCACCCTGCTCTCAACTACCACCAGTCTATCTACCGAGTCACTGTCTGTGCACTTGTAGAATGACTCAGGCATTAAGAGATACAGTGCTACAGTCAAATGTGCACCATCTATGCAGGTCCCCAACCCCCTGTAGACTACTGATTCAGTCCTGCAATAATCCAGATAGTACTCATGTAGTGCCCCAATCACACCATCACTCTCTGCTCACTCTTGCAATCATCCTCACAGGACAATTTCCTTATCTAATCTCTGTGTCGAAACACAAGCACTTATAAAATTACCCTGATCTCAAGTACCAGCACTCTATCTAGCCAGTCACTGTCCATGCACTTGTAGTATCATTGACTCAAGCATTAAGAGATACAGTGCTACAGTCAAATGTGCACAATCTATGCAGGCCCCTAACCCCCTGTAGACTACTAATTCAGTTCTGCAATAATCCAGATAGTACTCATGCAGTGCCCCAATCACACAGTCACTCCCTGTCCACTCTTGCAATCATACTGACAGAACCATGTCCTTATCTAATCTCTGTGCCGAAACACAAGCACTTATAAACTCACCCTGCTGTCAACTACCAGCACTCTACCTACCCAGTCACTGTCTATGCACTTGTAGAATGACTCAGGCATTAACACACGCAGTGCTACAGTCAAATTTTCACAATCTATCCAGTCCCCCTAACCCTATGCTGAGTACTTATTCACTTCTGCAATTACCCAAGTAGTAGCCATGTACAACGTTATACACAACATGTTTCTTTAGTAAAACAATAAAAGATTTTATAAATTTCTTTTAATAATGTCATATATACATTTTTTTCATTACAAAAAACTTACCATGACTAGAATTACATAAAAGAAGAAACAACAAAAAAAGGAGTATTATTTGAAGAAAACAGAACGGCAAAAATTAGATGAACTACAACATGTGGGAAAAAAGAAAAAGTCTTCTGGTTAGAGAACAAAATAATTTGTTAAAAAACTTTCAAAGGCTAAAAACAGTGTGCAAAATGTGGAACGTATAAAGAATGCCCCAACAACAAAGAAGAATAAAAAGAATAAAGGAGAATTTAATGGAAAAATGCATTCTGAAGAATCAATGTATGGTAAAAGGAGAAAGAATCAGTTTGAAGAAATTAGAAAGAGAATGTTTTACAATAGAGTTGTTTTTAATTTGTTGAAAGATGTGAAGAAATATAAAAGAAGATCATCATTTTATAAAAAGAAGAAACAGATTGAATCTATTGTTGAGAAGGCTTTTGAATTAAAAAGAAAATTATTAATTTTAGTTTGAAACAGAATTCGATCACTTGATAAGCCAATACATGTTATGAAGGCCAAAAGTAAGAAGAAGAGAGTAATTAACAGAAGTAACTTTTGTGATATTTTTTTGGGTGACTGGAAACACAGTTCAAGTCCAGAGCCTTTCTTTAATGAAGAGAGTTATTTTCAAACCAATACATTGTTGCTTGCAGTTGATACCAGTGGTCGAGGTTATGAGGTTAAAAATGTTTGTCTAATTGAGAAAGAGAAGATGGTTCCCAGAAATGTAGAAGAAGTGGTAGCTGGTGAAGATCTAGGTAGACGTCCTAAAGCTCCTGTGTATACTTGGGATTGTAGTAGTATTTGTAGTATACGACAGGAATTGAAATTTTACGCAATTTCTTACGAGTCTATAGTAAAAAAAGTGTTAAACAAAAGATTAAGATGTTGCAAGGACTAGATCCTTGCAGAGTAAGAAAAAATACTGGTTTGCAAGGTCATTCTCTGGCTTGTCTTTCAAAAAAAGTATGGCCAAGAGTTTTTCATCATTTTAGAATGTTAGCAGTACATCATTCTCAAATGCGTAGGTTTGTGAGAAGATTGTATTATGCTAAAAGTCCAGCACTAATTTAAATGACTTAAACAGTGCTCTTATGCACGGAACAGTATCAGATGTTACAAAAGCTTGTGATGAAATAGAGTTTCATTACTTTGGTCCTGAAGAAGAGAGCGGACAAAGTGAGACATTGATAGAAGTAGATGTTGAAGAAAATGTGGAAAATGGTAGTACAAAGTTTAATGTAATTTCGTGTGGAAGGCCAAATTATACTTGTAATTGATGCTGACGAACTCACTATAGAAATCAGACTAGGACTGTTGATCTATATTTAAAATGTGAAAGAGGAAATAATGATAAATGGACGGAATTTGTAACTTATTTGTTGGTAGAGGATTGCTTTGATTTGGGTACTGATCAGCGTATTTGTAAATATTGTTAGAACAAATTAGACGATAATAAAATGCCTGCTAGAGCTGTCCATAATAATCTAGAGTTGGTAACTATTCCTCCAGAACTGATAGATTTAAACACATATGAGTCTATTCTGATTCAATGTGTGCACCCATTTCAGGCTATTGTTCGTATGGAGCCTAAAACAGGTAAATTGCCTCCTATAGATTTACAGAGCGGATTAAAAGGTAGAGTTGTATATTTACCTCCAGATTAAAAGAAAAATATTGAAACTATTGGTGTAGAAAATGTAGAAAGTGAACCACTAGTTATTCTAGTTAATGGTGTTCCTACTAAGAGTAAGAAAATTTGGCAGGAATTAGTTGATGTTAGGAAAGTGCAAAAGGCATCATTATATCTTTTAAAAAACAATGATTACTACAAAAATGTTTATGTAGAAGAAGAAGAAATAGTTTTAGGAGGTGATAGTGAAATGTCAAGTGGTCAAATTGAAAAAGTTGACATGTCCAAAAGTGAAGAAATTTATGAACATTATAGTGTACATCCCCTTCATTCAAAAGAAGTGATGGGGAATACTATTGAATTATGACAAATGAAAAAGCTAAGGGGACTCCCATGAGTGTATGGGAAAAATGTTTGAAAGCTCGTTGTTTTCCCCAGCTGTTCCCAACTGGAAAAGGTGGACGATATGACGAACGATCAGTACAGATTCCTGCATCAGCATAAGATTGTATGCAGAAGAGCCAAGATTTCGACAATGTATCCTATGCATATTTCATCTTATGTTTGAGAGTGACTTGTCTGGACTTTCATATGCAGTCAATCACATCTTAAAAACAGGAGTACATCTTCAAAATGTTTCTGCAAAGGAATTCATGGATAAAGTACATCAGAGAGACGATCATTTAGAATCTCAACTAATTAATTTGATGGCATGTCAGCGCGGTACTAATGAGTATTGGTAACGTCGTCATGGAGAACTTAAATGCATGCTAAGGAACTTAGGAACTCCTACATGGTCTGTTACCCTAAGCTGTGCTGAATACGCTTGGGATGATTTACTTGAATTTCTTCAAGAGACAAATTCAAATATTAAAAATATTGAACACAAGACACCTGGAGAATTGTGCTCTTTGGATCCTGTAAATGTATGCAGATATTTCAACCATAGGTTGGAAGCTATGATGTCTTTTATCTCCAATAAAAAGAATCCTCCGCTTGGAGAAGTTATTGATTTCTTTTGGAGAAAGGAGTATCAAGCTAGAGGTGCTCCTCATATACATGTGCTTTTATGGATCAAGGATTCACCCAAATTTGGAACTGATTCAGATGACCCTGTTTTATCTTTTATTGAAGATTATGTCACATGTGCTATACCAAAAAGAACAGAAGAAAACACCTTAAGGCAACAAGTGTTACGATTCCAAAGTCATCGTTGTGGCAAATACTGTAGACGGAAATACAAGTCGAAGGAAAAGTTTTATACCAAATGTCGTTTTGGATTTCCACGTACAGTAATATCCAAAGGAAGAGTAAACAGTTTCATGTCAGTAGTGAGACATACCATCACTAGAAAATCTCCCAAAAATACGTAAAATTTGAGAAGAAGTGAAGAATCAAAGTATATCAATGATTATAATCCAGTTATTCTCTCAATGTGGAATGCTAATATGGATATCCAGTATGTTGCGGACAATTCCATTGCTGTTGTTCGGTATGTAACATCATACATAACAAAATGAGAAAAGACGGAGTTGAAAGAAATGTGGGAAGAAATTTCCCACGAGAAGGGTCTTACTAAGAAATTGTACAGTTTTAGTTTGAAGGTGTTATTCCATCGAGAGATTGGAGCATACGAATGATCGGATCTTTTGTCGTCTTCAAGTTTATATTCAAAGTCAAGAGGGATCACTTGGGTGAGTCTAGGTCTTGCTGCAACGCGAAATCGAGTACTTAAACCTATACAAGAAATTGAATATTTAGTAGTAAATGAACCGGAAAGTACAGATATTGTCAAAACAAACATGTTGGATACATACTATCCAAATAGAAGTCGTCATCTTGAGAACATATGTCTCTGTGAAGAACTGCAATATTACAGTTTTAAGGGAAATACTATAGAAAACATAAATGAAGGAAAATATGCAGTGATTGGTTAAGAAGGATGTTTGGTGAAACATTGTAAAGGAAATCTGATTAATTACAGGAAACTGAGTTGTGATACTGCTGATAAAAGAGAATTTTACTATTTAGCACTTTTACAACTGTTCAAGCCTTGGCGTACAGAATTGGAATTACTTGGAGATTTTCAGTGCTATGAAATTTTTTTCAATGCATGTAAAGAAAGCATTGAATTCCCAGTTTTTGCAAATTATCTGAAAATGTTGAATGAAGAAATTGATCAAGAAGCTACTATTGCAGCTGAGATTGCTAGAGACAGTTCTCAAGACAGTCAAAGTTCCGGACCTCTGAGTCAAGATCCACTAGGACAACCAATTCTTGAAAATGAAGCAGCAATCGCCATGAATGAAGTGGAAACAGCAATGCATCAAGCTCAAGAAGATATTATGGACTTAGAAAACTTGGAAGAACAACTAAATATTGAACAGAAAGAAATATATCAGCAAGTTAGACAACAGATCGACCAAGAATGCACATGCACATCATTTCAACCTATCCAAATGTATATCAGTGGTCAAGCTGGTATAGAAAAAAGTTTCTTGATTCAAGTTTTGACCACTTATCAACGGAAAATAACTGACTCACATTTGTCTAGTGTTGTAACTGCTCCAACTGGATTGGCAGAACACAACATTAAAGGAATTACATTACATCGTTTACTAATGCTACCTGTGGAACATGAAAATAAATTGGAATATCACAAGCTATCTGGAGAAGCTTGTTATGAAGTTTCAAGAGTGATAAAGAAAATGAAACTTCTGATTATTGATGAGGTGAGCATGGTCTCAAACTTAATGCTTGCCTTTGTGCATTTAAGAATGCAGCAAATTTTAAAAACAGAATACGATGTCTTATTTGGAGGAAAACGTAATGGTTTTTGGTGATCTACTGCAACTTACTCCTGTAAAAGGGCAACCAGTATTAAAAACGTTTGTGCACAAAGACACCAGAAAGTCTTTGGGAAGTGTTGGAAATGTTAACATTTGGTCATATTTTTAGTACAAAGAACTCATTAAAAATATGCGACACGCAAATTATGAAGTTTATGGAACCATTCTTCAAGATATAAGAATTGGAGTATTGACAGAACATGGCAAACAAGCTTTGCAAAGTCGGCTACTTACCAACTTATTTCCAAAGGAAAATATAGATCCTGCAAAAATATACAAAAAAATTGCAGAAAATAAATCTATAATCTGCCTAATGCCAACACTGCGAGAGTGTTGTACATTCAATGAAGAACTTTTAAAGCTGGAAAATGAACAACAAATAATAAAAATGGAAGCCATTGATAAAATAGAGCATGGAGGAATTACTAATATTTTGACAGAAAAAACTGAAAACAAAATTGGATTCTTTAGAAAAATCTATATCTAAAACTGCTGGTTTAGAAAAGAATGTATATGTATGTGTAAACTGTCAGGTTATTTTACGGCGTAATTTGGATGTGGAAAAAGGTTAAGTAAATGGAGCAATGGGAAAAGTTGTTGATTATGGTAATTATAAAAAAAAGATGGAATTGAATATTTGAAAATCAAATTTGATCAGATTGAGAAGTAAAACAAATTGCCTGTTGTTCTGCTCGTTTTTTGCTTGTTAAAGATTTGTATGTTCGTAGAAAACAGTTTCCTCTTTCTTTGGCATAGGCGGTGACTATTTATAAATCTCAAGGTTTAAGTGTAGACAGTGCTTTAGTAAATTTTGGAAGTAACGTATTTAAAGAGGGAATGGCATATGTTGCTTTGTCCCGAGTCAGAACTTTATCAGGATTGTATTTGATTGATATTGATGAGAGAAAGATTAGTGAAGATGTTAATTGTGTGAGAGAGTACAAACGGTTAAGGAGACTGTATGCTCCCAATTTAGGTGAATATCCAGTATATGAAAAGCGTGTAGTAGGTCGAAAAAGAAGGTATGAGAATATCTGTAGTGAAGTTAAAGAGAAGAAGTAATGTTGAAAATCCAAGCAAAAAGAAAAAGGAGACTATTGAAGAGATTGTCGGATATCAGTTAGAAAATAGTTTAGGTATCAACTGCTATGCTAATGTAGTGGTAAATGTTGGTTTTTTTCTAGAAAATCTGCTACAGCAAATTTGGAGAATCGAGAAAAAAGGTTTTGTTCCTTGTTGTATTCTATTTTTGAAAATTGAGAACTGATAAAAGTAAAATCCAAAGTGTTTCTGATATTAGGAATCTTTTGGATAAATGTTCTGGTTGTACGCAATTTACACAGAATGTGCAACAAGATGCTCAGGAATTTCTAATGTATATGCTTGCAGTATTAGAAGAGGAAGAATACAAATTGAAAATCTATTTGGACTTCGTTATAAATGGCAACATGAATGTGAAAATTGTACGTTTACTTCTACCACTAACATAGACACTGAGAGATTTATATATTAAACAATACCAGATTGTAAAGCAGCAAATCAAGACATGGAGTATAGCCAATGCAAATCAGAAATGTTATCAACACTATTTAAACAAAAATTTGGACAATATATCATTTTAATGACACAATGTTGTACAGCTGATGGAAGAAAATTGAAAACTTTAATTAAAACTTTTGTAGCAAGTCAACTATCAATATCAGGAAGAACTTTTGTAGCAGTAGCAATTATTTTCCACGATGGACCTTCTACAACATCTGGACATAACACTGTCTATTGAAAATGCAATAAAGGATGGATATATTGTAATGATGCTCATTTAGTTTTTAGATATCGTTTGCCGAACGAATTACCAAATTCATACCTAGTATTTTTAAAGCCAAAGTTCTAAGAACATAATTCGGCCTATTGGGAATATGTTAAAGTGTATTAATATGATTACATTGGACAATTTTAGTAGAAAGGATTTCAGGAATATCATTTGGCTTAGAGGAAAGATATTAATATGAACTAAGAACTATTTCTGGGATATTCTATCAACATATATTATAAAGAACATCATTTAGGAAATAATAAAGATTTGTTGATTGAATTATTATTTCAGTTCTTTCTTATTGTAGTAACAATATTCTCTTGCAAAGAAGCATTTTATATATGTGTGATTTGTATTATATGCTGTGTTATTGAGGATGGTATTTTCACGCATTGTGCATAGATCGTTCAGTATGTTGAAAATATTTTTGACACAGATTTGTTTTTTTTTAAACAATCTTCTTGATTGTTTTTTTTTTGCCCGCTGTTATGTGATGAGTAACATTGAAATCACTATTTATAGTGAAATTCAATATATTCTGAGAACAGCAAAAAAGGCAAACAAAATAATTTATATTATGCTTAAATTATGCTGTATTTATAAAATGATAATATTATATATTATATATTATAACTGTATTTTTTCTTCTCTTTTACAGATCCTAATTCTAAAGTTAAAAAGTTGTAAAACTTTAAAATATAACAAACAACTGCAAAACATGTTTACAATATTTTGATATCTACTACTGTAAAGGTAAGGTTAAGTAATCCAAAAACTATCCATCCACTACTACATTCATCCAGGCACTATTCATTCACATCTTTAAACACCTACTCACTGCTTATTAATGTCTAAAATACCTCAGGTACTAACCATTCAGTCCACCAATCACAATGTTACTGGTAATGCAGTTTTTAAGTCATTTACTACTAGCATGTACTAATTCAATACCTCTGTCAGTATCCAAGCAGTTATGCATTTTCTCAGATGATCTCCTTGCAATACTCTAATCATTCAGTAACACTATGTCCTTATCTAATCTCTGTGCCGAAACACAAGCGCCTATAAACTCACCCTGCTGTCCACTACCAAGCACTCAATCTACCCAGTCACTGTCCAGGCACTTCTACAATGACTCAGGCATTAAGACACGGAGTGCTACAGTCAAATGTGCACAATCTATGCCGGCCCATAACCCCCTGCAAACTTCTGATTGACTCCTGCAATAATCCAGATAGTACTCATGCAGTGCCCCAATCACACTGTCAATCTCTGTCCACTCTTGCAATCATCCTGACAGAACCATGTCCTTAACTAATCTCTGTGCCAAAACACAAGCACTTATAAACTCACCCTGCTGTCAACTACCAGCACTTTACCTACTCAGTCACTGTCTATGCACTTGAACAATGATTCAGGCATGAAGAGACACTGTGCTACAGTCAAATGTGCACAATCTATGCAGGCCCCTAACCCCCTGTAGCCTACTGATTCACTCCTGCAATATTCTAAGTAGTACTCATGCAGGGCCCCAATCACACTGTCACTCTCTCACCACTCTTGCAATTATCCTGACAGAACCATGTCCTTATCTAATCTCTGTGCCGAAACACAAGCACTTATAAATTCACCCTGCTGCCAACTACCAGCACTCTACCTACTCAGCCACTATCTATGCACTTGTACAATGACTCAGGCATGAAGAGACACTGTGCGACAGTCAAATGTGCACAATCTATGCAGGCTCCTAACCCCATGTAGACTACTTATTCACTCCTGTAATAATCTACGTAGTACTTATGCAGTGCCCCAATCCCACTGTCACTCTCTGTCCACTCTTGCAATCATCCTGACAGAACCATGTCCTTATCTAATCTCTGTGCTGAAACACAAGCACTTATAAACTCACCCTGCTGTCAACTACCAGCACTCTACCTACCCAGTCACTGCGCATGCACTTGTACAATGAGTCAGGCATTACCACACGCAGTGCTACAGTCAAATGTACACAATCTATGCAGGCCCATAACCCCTTGCAGTCTCTTGATTTACTCCTGCAAAAATCCAGGGAGTAGCCATGCAGATCACCAATCAGAGTGTCACTCTCTTTCCAATCCTCCTATCATTGTGACAGAACCATGTCCTTATCTAATCTCTGTGCTGAAACGCAAGCACTTATAAACTCAACCTGCTGTCAACTACCAGCAGTCTACCTACCCAGTCACTGTCCATGCACTTGCAGAATGACTCAGGCATGAAGAGACACCGTGCTACAGTCAAATGTGCACAATCTATACAGGCCCCTAACCCCCTGTAGACTACTGATTCAGTCCTGTAAAAATCTAGGTAGTACTCATGCAGTGCCCCAATCACACCGTCACACTCTGTCCACTTTTGCAATCATCCTGATAGAACCATGTCCTTATCTAATCTCTGTGCTGAAACGCAAGCACTTATAAACTCAACCTGCTGTCAACTACCAGCAGTCTACCTACCCAGTCACTGTCCCTGCACTTGCAGAATGACTCAGGCATGAAGAGACACCGTGCTACAGTCAAATGTGCACAATCTATACAGGCCCCTAACCCCCTGTAGACTACTGATTCAGTCCTGTAAAAATCTAGGTAGTACTCATGCAGTGCCCCAATCACACCGTCACTCTCTGTCCACTTTTGCAATCATCCTGACAGAACCATGTCCTTATCTAATCTCTGTGCTGAAACACAAGCACTTATAAACTCACCCTACTGTCAACTACCACCACTCTAACTATGCAGTCTAGGTATCCTCCTGTTTATCCCATGCACTTCTCCAATCACTTATCAACCACTATCTACTTATCCTATTAGTTTGCGAATACCAGCACTATCTTCTTATCCTATTACTCCGCCAAAACGTAAGCACTCATAAATTGACCATGCACTGTAATTGCAGCACTGTTATCATTCCAATTACTAGTAATGTACTTATGGAGTGGTCCAGCCACTTACACAAGTATACCTCCAATATTCTGTACAGTATGCATGCAGACCTCAAACCACGTATATCGTATTCATATACTCATGCAAATTCCCACTTACCACCCATGCAGCCTAGCAATCCTCCTGTTACTCCGATGCCCTTTCTCAGTCACCCATCCAGCACTATCTTCTTATCCTATCAATCCGCCAATAGGTAAGCATTTACAAATTGACCAGGCTCTCTCTTTACAGCACTGTGATCATTCCAATTACTACTCATGTACTTATGGAGTGGCCTAGCCACTAACACAGGTACACCTACAATATTCTCTGCACAATGCATGCAGACCTTTAACCAGATACATACTATTGGTACACATCTCTAAATACTAAGGAACTAGCCATGCACTCTGGGATCCCTCCTGTCACTCCCATGCACTTCCTCAATCACCCATCCAGCAGTATCGTCTTATCCTATCATTCCACAAATACCTTAGCCCTCATAAATTCACCTTGCACTCTGTTTGCAGCACTGTAATCATTCCAATTACTAGTGATGTACTTTTGGAGTGGCCTAGCCAGTAACACAGGTACACATACAATATTCTCTGCACAATGTATGCAGACCTCTAACCAGATACATACTATTGGTACACTCCACTAAATATCCAAGTAGTACCCATGCAGCCTAGGAATCCTTCTGTCAGTCCTATGCAGTTCTCCAATCACCCATCCGGTATTATCTACTTATACTATCAGTCCGCCAATACCTAGCCTATTATAAATTCACCAGGCACTCTGTTTACAGAACTGTCATCATAGTAGTTACTAGTCATGTACTTATGGAGTGGCCAAGTCACTAACACAAGTACACTTACAATATTCTCTGCACAATGCATGCAGACCTGTAACCAGATACATACTATTGGTACACTCTTCTAAATACTAAGGTACTACCCATGCAGCGTAGGATTCCTCCTGTCACTCCCATGCACTTTCTCAACCACCCACCAAGCACTATCTACTTATCCTATCACTCTGCCAATACCTAAGCACTTATAATTTGACCATGCGCTCTATTTGCAGCACTGTGATATTTGCAATTACTAGTGATGTTGTTATGGAATGGCCTAGGCACTAACACAACTACACCTACAATATTCTGTACACAATCCCTATAAACATCTAAGCACATACATACTATTGGAAGACTCCAGTAAATACTAAAGTAGTACTCATACAGCCTATGATTCTTCCTGTCGGTCTCATGCACTTCCTTAATCACCCATCCAGCCCTCTGTTCTTATTGTATCACTCCGTTAATACCTAAGTCCTTACGGGGCAGATTTACAAGCCCCCTTCGCCACCAGTACATCACTTTTTGTGATGTAGTGGTGCCACTGGGGGCACCTCCATATTTACAAGGATAGGAAAAGCCACCGTGCATGGCTTTTCCTCTCCTTGAAAATACGGCCCCTTCACACATAGCACTTTGTGTTGAAGGTGCGTTCCATGGGTGTTGCTGTGTATGTTCCCATACAACACCCATGGAACTAGATACATCTCAAGATTTACGAGAAATCGTAAATCTGGAGATGCGTGTGAATGCTGCACCACTTTAGAGGTGGCGTAGCAAGGCACAACGAGTAGAAATGTTTTAATTTCTCCTCCTTTTTTCCTCTTTCAATGCATGCTGCATTCCACAGCATGCATTGAAGGAGGAAAATGCCTTTAGTGTTTGTTTTTGTACAGGAAGGTGTCCCTTCCTGCACAAAAACAATCTCACCACAACGCAGGCATCCTTGCACCATGGTGCAAGGGTGCCTGCGCCAGCGCATGGCTACAGTTTGTGCGCCACTGCAGAGGGAAGCACAGAGATGCAACATACTCATGAAAATATGTCGCATCCCTGTGCTTCGGAAGTGACGTAGAGGTGCAACGCTGCAGCACTTCCTCGTAGATCTGCCCCTATGAATATCACCATACATTACTAATGCATTCTTTCAGTCAATCATGCTCTACACATATATTCAACCAAACTTTCAGACATTTCAATGCAATTCTAGTTTTTTTTTTAAAACCAGATAAGATAGTTCTGACAAGAACTTTTTTTTCTTCTTTTTTTGTTTTGTATTTTTTTGTAGTTTTTGAAGATTTTTGTATGTTTTTTTGTGTTTTTCTAAAAAGTAAACAAAAAATGGAACAAAGTATACAGGTAGGTCTTGGAATTAAACATCATTCCAAAAACAACAAAAAAACTAAAAAATGAGCATTTATGGTTGCGCTGTGCAGCGCAGACAGCATCTATGATTGTTCACAGTAGCAGATGATGGATTTGCACATAGTGCAGTGTTGCTGGAGAAATGCAAATTCTGGACGAATGTCTATCAGAGCTGTTGATGTGGACGCTCCGGAGGTGCTAGCAATGCCTGGTGGTGGATTTTTTGCTGCACGTCTCATCTCTTCTCGTGCCAGATTCCGGGGGTGAATGGTACATGAATGCTTGTACATTCTCGCAGTTCCACACAAGTATTTTTATTACTGCCTCGCGACAGGACCCTGTCACACAGCGAGCATGTGACTTTTGTAGCATTTATCTTTTTTTGTCCAGCCGGGAAGGTAAAAGATTTCCAGATCACTGACTCAGGCCTCTGCTTGGGTGGATCTTCTTCCAAGATATCTTCATCTGAAGAATGATGAGGAGGTTCTGAACCAGATGCCTTTGTTCAAATGGAATATTTGAAAAAACACCCAAAAAATTGTAAAACCAGCTCTTGATGGAGAAGAGATGTCTCTCATCAATTGCTCCAAACAGAATGACTAAAATGGGTGGGGTCCTTCAACTGTTGCAATGGGAAATGTTATAAACCAATCAAATCCCTTTTTTTTTAGGTCACATGGGATACGTGCACCCTGCGCTCACGATGAGAGCACCCGACGCGACTTCGCGAAAATATATTAAACAATAATATACGTTTATTACAGGTACAAATATATTATTTTTATGCATCCCTTAGATAATCTCTTGCCCTAACATGTATATTAAACACAAATACATATTATTTTAGAATATAAAAACTTTTACGGGAGTTGCGCACCCAGCACGCCCCAGCACGTATATGACGTCACGCGGGGCCAGCCACCACGCAAGCGTCGCGTACCTTAATGCGCATGTGTCACGAATACGTGGGAAAAGGAGTCGTGCATCAGTCGCATACCTATCGCTCATATCACGTGATATTATACGCAAATGACGTAACTGGAAGCCACGCAACCGTCGCTGAACCTTCGCGGATCCTTCACGACTTTTCCAAAATGGCGGCTAGAATACGTGCACCCACAGTGTTAGGAGCGCTTTGGGTGCGCAACTCCCCCAAAAAATTTGAAAAAAAAATATAATTTTAAAAAAAGGAGATTATATAATTATATTAAAATACATTTAAAAAAAATATAATTATACATTATAACACTTGTATGAACTTTTTAAAAAAAGAATTGCAATTTTCAGAAAAGTATATAATATTGTTTAATAAATATTAATATTAGAGGTAGTTTTAACTTCCTCTTTCAGGACATGTCCTAACTCTGTAGGCATAGTTAGACATTAGCATTTAAAACACCTTTGAAATTCATTGAAAAAACCATAGGTTTCAGCCACGTTATAGTTAGAAATTAGCATTTAAAAAAACCTTTGAAATTCATTGAAAAAACCATAGGTTTCAGCCATGTTATAGTTAGAAATTAGCATTTAAAAAACCTTTGAAATTCCCTTAAAAAAACGTAGGTTTCAGGCACATTATAGTTAGAAATTAGCATTTAAAAAACCTTAGAAATTCACTGAAAAAAACGTAGGTTTCAGGGGCGTTATAGTTATTTGGACATTTCACTCATACAAAACCAGTGAAATTCCCCTGTTATAGTTAGTTCAGCTAACTATAACTCACCGCCGCAATGCACTGCTGATGACGTCACATATTACATCACTCATGACATGGTGAGTGACATCACTCATGACATCACTGATGACATCTCAAATGACATCACTGATGTATTCTCTTTGGCTGAGGACTAAAAGCAGTGATATACTCAGAAACATTTTTCACCGAACTTGCAGGCGCGGCACGAACTGCACTTGAAAAAACTTGATCTAACTGATAACGAAGTGTTAGATGTAATTACTTCAGGACTGGTTCTCACAAGTGCGTCTCTCATCGACAGTGCTCTCCTAAAAGTAAGTACTGGGAGCTTGGACAAAATTTGTCATAATGTTAAATCTGACCTTACAATCGGCCAGTTTTTATATAAGACTTTGCGCCCTTGTCTTTCCTGTCTGCTGTAGGTTGTTATCAGTCTGATGTTGTTAACAGGTTAAACTTCTTTAAGGATCATTTCATCATTGTTCTGAATGGATGTGGTACCTCAAATAGGTGCTGCTAGTCGACTGTCATCCCTAGTATAACTGTTAGCTTTGTCAAGAGCTACTCTGATTTCCTTTGTCTTGTAGCCTCTGGCTAGGAATCTTTCATAGGCTTCAGCCTGGCACTTCTTAAGATCTTCATCATGACTACAGATATGCCAAATTCTTAGAAATACACTATATGGAATGCTCTGAATAAGGTGGTTGGGGTGGGAACTGCTCGCTTGAAGTACAGAATTGCCAGCTGTTATCTTCCTATGTAACTTGGTCTGAATTGTATTATCTCTAATGTAAATCTTGACATCAAGAAATTGTACTTTTTCGTTACTGATGTTCTGTTGTAAATTTGAGATTGAGTTTGTTAACATTGAGTTTGTCTGCAAACTGTCTAGCCAAATCAGCAGGTCCTTTCCAGACTAGACAAACATCGTCGATAAATCTCCACCAATGGAGTACATGTTTGTCATAAACATATTTGTGGGTGGCTTTAAGGACATGCTCCTCCCACCAGCCCATGTGTAAACATGCGTAGCTGGGGGAGAAGCATGTTCCCATCGCCACGCCACGTAGCTGTTGAAAAACATCCTTGTTAAACACGAAAAAATTGCGGGTTAAACAGATTTCAACATTCTTAAAATCATTTTGTTGTGTTCATGCATATGAGTACTTTTTTTCCCCAAAAATAACAAACTGCATTAATACCGTCAGAATGGGGAATGCTGGTATACAGTGAACAGATATCCATAACAATTAAAAAACAGTCTTCTTCCCACTTAACTGTTTTAAGATTGCTTAAAAAGTGACCAGTGTCTCTAATAAACAAAGGCAGATTCTCTACAAATTCATGTAGGAAGTGATCAGCATATTTGGACTTTGCTTCCAATAGACTTTTCTGTGCTGAAATAATTGGTTTGCCTGGGACTGGTACCACATTTTTATGAACTTTTGGGATGAAGTACAATATTGGAGTGATGGGATATTCCTTTTTCAAAAACAGTATTCATTTTTAGTCAACAAACTCACACGCTTCCATTGGGCCAATTCAGTGAAAACAATGTCTTTAACTTGTATTAATTTTTTAAAGCTGGCTTTTCTGTAACATTAATTATCGCTGAGATGGCACATGGCTTCTTCCATATATAATGTCCTTCGCCACAGCACAATGCTGTCTCCTTTGTCTGCTTTGTTGATGATGAGTTCTGTGTTTTCATGCAATTTGTGAATGAGTTTGGAGTATTGAATTTCAGAATTTTTTCATTATCTATTTTGTTGTATGACAGTACGATTTAAATTTTTCAAATCCTCGACAACGCATTCACTAAAAACATCAATGGCATACCTTGGCATCATTGGGATAAAAGTAAAGGGAGGTTTAAAGGGGCTGATCGTGGGACTATTGCAAGTAATACCCAGTTCACGTAGGTTGTCTTGAGTAGAGTTAGATGGTGTTTCATTATCTCCGGCCAATGATTGTACTGACATCAAAGTACCAATGTCTGATGCTTGTAAAGTAGAGCATATTCCTTAAGGTGGCCTGATATTTGAAGCAACCTCCACTGCATTTTTTAGTTGAAAATGTTTCCTGAGTTTAAGTTTACGAATGAATTTGAAAACGTCAACCCTTGTTTGGGTATACTTGAAACAATTGGTGGGACAATAAGATAAGCCTCAGTCTCTGTAGCCTGAGTTTCCGCCTCTGTTTCCTGTGCTGGTTCCTTCATCTCCTTGTTTCTGCACAAGATTGCACAGTCTCAGTGTTTGTCGGCGGTCCTCCACTAAAAAAGTCAAATGTTTATTGAGCTATGATGAATACCTGTTTTTGAAGAATGATAATCCCCGCATACCCTGTCTGTTCCTACTCCCCAAAATACAAAAATATCCAACTAGACCACAAGGGAGACCCATCGTGTCATAAAATGGGGGTCTCCTTGAGAATACCTCAGTCTTTCTTGATTCCTTTTTGACACTATTTGTGACCAATTTGAGGTCATATTGCCGTGATAGTACGGCCTTCCTAAAAAGGATACACAATGTTAAGTGGGAGGGCACCTTTCTTATGATATCACTGGATGTGTGCTTCCTATATACATGTATTGAACAAAGAAAGGGAGTAGAAGCATGCATGTATTTTTTGAAGGGTAGGTCATTATCACTGTTGGACCATACTATTATGCTAGGAGCTATGATGCTTTTCTGCTTAGAACAGAACATTTTTATGTTCTAGGGGCAGTGTACAGACAGAAGTCAGGCACAGCCCTGGGAACATTCTTCGCCCCCAGCCTAGCGAGTCTTTTTCAGATCTGGTGGGAGGAGCAGGTGGTGTGGACTGAACAACATGATAGATACACCGAGCACATCCCAATTTGGATCAGATACATAGACAATCTATTCCTTATTTGGGATGGCGATGAGAAGAGTGCCAGGGAATTTATCAATGTTTTAGAAACTAATGATCTTAATCTCACTTTCACTTATACTATCTGCAGTACATAATGTGAATTATTAGATGTGGCAATCGAGAGTGAAGGAAATAAACTGCAAACATCACTCTTTAGAAAAAGACAGCAGGCAACAGTATGTTACATGCTGAGAGTCATAATTCAGCACCACTTGTACATAGCATACCTTATGGCGAACTTTTGAGAGCACGTCGTAATTACAGCAAAGATGAGACTTAAAAAAAAGAACAAGCGAATATCAAATTCAGATTTTTGCAACAAGGTTACTCAGAAAAGACTCTTAGTCAGGCCAGTAAGAAACTGGAATGGGTCAAGCAAATTGATGTTCTTTTCAAAAGTAAGACCAGAAATAGAAGTGAGGACAATAGACCTAGGCTCATCACTACATATAACAAGAGATCTCAGCTCCTAAGGCGTCTACTTAGAAAACATTGGAAGCTTCTAATTACCGATCCCGCCATTTGCAGCAACATAGGGGCTTCCCCACAGGTGGCATACAAACGACCTAAGTCATTGAGGGATTCCTGGTACATAGTGACCAGGAACATAAATCACCTTCCAATTGGCTTAACAAGAAAATGGAAGGTTTCTATCCATGCAGATCATGTAAAGCCTGCAGAAATAGTAAAATCTGCTAAAGTTGTACTACGGAAAATGGTAAAATTAGATATACCCATAAGTTTATTACTCGCAATACAGAGTTCACAGTATATCTGTTGGAATGTCCCTGTGGGCTGCGTTACAATGGAAGCACTAAATTACCGCTTAAATTATATTGCAGCACCCTCGTGCCATTACCAACAATGACCTGAGCTACCCCGTAGCCCGTCACTTCAGGGTGGAACACAACAGTGATAACAGTCACCTAAAAGCTTTTGGGATTGACTGTATCATGAGACACAACAGATGAGGGGATAGAGAGAAACAGTTGCGAATCTTGAAATCAAGATATATTATCGATTTAAGTACCAGAATTCCATTCGGAATGAATAGTAGTGAAGAATTAACTACTCACATTGGTTGAACATCTGATTAAGTGTCATACCACTTGGAAATCCAGAACTGATATATTTTCATATTTCTAACTTTATAGTTATAGGCCCTTTTTCTTTACTATAATTTGTGTGTTTGTTTGTATCTCACTTATGTTACATTTTAGGCATTTTTTAATATGCAGCCACACAGAGTCTCCATTAATGGGCACTTGCCCTTGATTGATCAATTTAGCCCCCCTGTTTTTTAGAGAGCGCTACATGGCTTACCATTTTTACATCCTCAGGTCATCATTGTGACCATGAGGGTAAAACCGGCAATTTATTTTATTGCCACTATGGTTATCCTAGGGGCATTTGCCTTCTATTTGGAGTTCCCCCTCCTTTCTTTAGCTCTGGGCTATTTTCCAGGCTAATCTGTGGTATGCCTTAGGTAGCCTGCATAATCACTTTATGGATCTATAACTGACTTGCAGTCCTCTTGTCTTTTAATTGGAGACACGTGAGCCTGCTACATCTTATAAGTGCCTTTTTATATTAGCACTCACTGTTAGGTGATTTTGCACTTATCGTGTTGAAACTGGATACATGTATATGAAATATATTGCATTGGTAATTGTTTAAATTGATGAAAGAATTCTCTGATATATTTTTTAACATGGTATTATTATTGGGGAGGAACGGGAGCAGTCGCCTAGGATCCACGCAGGAAACTTTCCTTGAGGCAGTTCTGAAAAACCGGGGTTTCCCCTCCCCTCCTCCCATGGGGCCAGTAGCTTTGGTTGTTAGGGCTTGAATCTAGGAGCCATCCAATTGTGGAGTGTGACAGTGATCACGCCCATACAGTGGTACACTCTTGCAACTTTTGGTAAGAACGGAGCCCCCATTTACATATTTAGGTCGTGATGAATGCCCTGGACCCTCCTTGGCCAAAACGGCAGAAACACGTCGACCTCTACGGTTATGGAACACTAATTCCCCCACATACCGTCACCTGCTTTTAAACATCATATAGTTACCTTTCACATTAAAAAACACAATGAGGATAACTATAATGATTTTTAATCTCACTCACTCATACACGGGCCCCCACTTAGTTTAGAAGTGCATCCCTGTCGTCAGGTGTATGCCCACCCTCTATCAAACCAAGGTTTTAGAGGGCGAGGACTGGTCAATGATGAAGCATGACACCAGGTGGTGTGTGAGACCAGTCCGTTAATTTTTGTGAGATGTCCCCACTCACAATATAACTCAAACCTTATAGTGGTTATCACTTTAGGAGCAGCTCGTTTGTGGTTAAACATTCATAGTTGGAGGCTGCTAGCTCCTAAAACCCTGTGCCTCTTGTTTCCTCCTCCACACAGTGTGGAGCTCATGTGTTTTTGATGGTATTATTATTGCTATGAAGATTAGTTGGGAAATGTTTTGCAATTGCAATGACTCAATCATAGGACTTGAAGGATATACGGAAGTCTTTCCTTTATGTTTTTTCGGTTCTGCACGTATTTCTGTGGTGGGATTTCTGTGGTGGGTTGAGCACATACCATTAACTTGACAAAGGCTTACTGCTGAAACGCGTAGATCCTTTTGCACATAAAGTTCTGTGCAAAACCACTTGGTGTGCCGTCCTTTTTTATTTTTAATATTGAATGAACACTGACTTCTGAGTTTTGATGGTGGTTGCTTCCATCGACCGCACCGGCACTGCAAGCGGCGGCATCTAAGTAACACTGTTTCGAGGAAGAATATATGTGTGGCCAAGGGATCCTGTTTTTCGCCCAGCTATTCATGTTTACATGTTGGCTGCTGGAAAGAGCAGGTTCTCATGGTCAAGCACTCAGGGGCATACATTAACAACATAGGTGCCGATTCCGATCCGGTAAAAAAAAATACCGTACGACTCGCATACGTATTTTTTTACTTACGAGTCGCACAAGTACCGTACAAACTGGCAAGTACGTATGGGACGTGAAAAATAACTACGAATAGTGTTGGGAAAAGTCTACGAGCGTGCCTCGGAAAGTGGCCACGTCCGAATATCGTCTGGAAAAGTGTACAAAAGTGATCCGGACAGTTCCACGTACAAATCGTAGAACACAAGTCCTAGGGCGCAAGTACGATCCCGACCGCCCGTCCGAAAACCCAATCGCACGGAAAAAGGCCCGTACGGAGCCAACGCTGAAGCACACAAGTACACGGGTAAATTCATGCCCGTGTACGAGCCGCACAGCCCCCCCCAATACGTCTGCACCGTACACCACCCTGTCCGCACTGTACCCCCAGCCCCCCCACCGCATAAACTTGCCGTACACCAACACCGAACCCCAGCACCCTCACACACCATCGCGAATGTACGGCGCCTACCTATGCGAAAATCACACATACAGAACCAGGACAGTGGAAAACAGCACAAGGAGGTCCAAAGCGACTCACACAAACACACAAAACACGTTCACACTTAAAAACACAACTCAATGACTGACCTGCCACATCCAAACTGGCCAACAGAGGCCCCAAACACAACCACCTCTTATAACACACCCACCAAAATTCAAACACAGCCACACCCAACAATGGACCAATAAAAAGGGCCCACAGACACAAACCATGAGCCCTTGCAACAGACCCACTGCGGACAGAGCTCACACACAAACCACCCCACAGAACTCATACCTTTGCTACCCCGCCACTCACACACCTTCACACAACCTCCCCTACAAACATCCCCCTCTTCACAGTCACACACACACACATTCACACCCACACAGCCACAACCGCCCACACCCCACACCATGCCCACAGACAAGAATCCAAAGTTCACTACGGCGGAGCTGGAACTCCTCGTCGACGAAGTCATCAGAGTCGAGCCACAGCTGTTTGGAACAATGGTCAGACAGACCAGCATATCTGAAAAATCTGCCATGTGGCAGAGGATCGTCGACAGGGTGAATGCTGTTGCGCCCGTTTGAAGGACCAGGCATGAATGCCAAGCCAGGTGGTACGATCTGCGCAGGGCGGTCAAGAGGAAGATGAATGAAGAACATGCCCAGGCCAACATCACTGGAGGTGGGCCGCCCCGCAGACGCGTACAGTACCATCCCTGGGAGGAGAAGGTGATGGCCATGCTACCGACAGTGGGAGTACACGGAGTGGACGGAGTCGCAGAGCCTGGTGAGTACACAAACAACTCATGTAACTTGGGGGAATGGCATCCACACCCCAACCACCAGAGGCGCAACTATAGCAAAATTTCGGGGGAGGCTACGAAAAATTGCCGTGGGGGGATGAATCTTGTAAGCCATAGGCAGAGTGGAGCTGCAGGGGCTGTCAAAGGGGTGAAACAACCGCGAGGCCTCATTAACACGCAAATGGCCTCTGAAAGACCTGTGAAGTGTTCGGGTGCAGCTGCGAGTGCACCGGGAAGCTGTCTCATCCTGAGCTGCCACACACGACGGGGGTGGGGCTGAAGCCCTGTGAGTCCAATGGGTGTTGCGCGCCTGCCAACCACAACAAATGCATGCACCCACCCCCAAGCACTCACCGCACACAACCACACTCAATAACCATGGCCATGCCACGAACGTCACCATTCACCCTTCACAAATCAAGGCAAGGCCATGTCCAAGGCCACAACAACCACAAACACAAGACAGGATGTCCGGGAGTCTGGGAGGGTGGGCCCCACACAACACATCGTGAAAATGAGACGCAGACACCAATGTCCCAGCCCATATGGCATAGGGACATACCCATGCACAATGCACAGGGATTGGCAAACTACTAACAAGGTCGCTGACACTGGGCCCTGCTGTATGCAGCACAAGGCCCTCCTGGGACCACTGTACACTCAAACACCAAATCCACAAGCACAGGCATCCAGCACAGGAACCCACACACACTGTCATGCCAGCACACACCATGAGGGGGACACACACATCACCTGGGAGATCCAATGATGACTCACACAACACACCACAGCATGCCACGTCACTCCCCCCCCACAAGCACACACCCCCGGGGCAGGCAACGGATACACCCACTCCCACAATGGACATGTTACACAACAAGACCAATCCGGAGCCAAGTAAGCATCAGAGCCAGGCGGGCAACTACAGCCAACGTCCGGGGGGGGCAGTAAAAGATTGGGGGGGGCAAATCAACCAGCCCTAGGCAGAGTGGCTGTAAGAATGGGTGAAAACACAACAAAAGCCGAATGTTCGAGTAAATGGTCTACCATACACCTGTGAAGTTCTCGGGTCCGGATGCAAGTAGACGGACGCCAGCCCGCGAGGCTGTCTCAGCCGGGCTGACACACATGACGGGGGGGGGCACAAGCCCGGTTAGCCCAATGGGTGTTGCGCGCCTGATCAGAGCCAACTATCTACAGGCCACACACTCCGGAGAACATCCCAATCTGTCCCCCGCAACATACCCATCCCCAAGTGGACACTGAGAGGAATGCCAGGGACATCCAAATACCTGGGGGAACTGTGTCAACTTGAATATGTATGAAACATGGATGTGGCATGAAACAGCATTAACATTGTCCCTCTCTCACACACAGGGCGACGTTGACGATCTCCCCCCAAAACTGGGGGGGAAGATTCACAGTCCCAGGCACCGCATGATGACGATCCCACCGGCAGCGACGACTCTCACCACTCCGTGGATGACCCCGACCAACCTGGCCCCTCTGGTGTACAAGCTTCTGCAGCACCTGCGTCAGGTACATCTGTGCCAACCACCACCCCCATTCCCGCCACATCCCAGGACACACCCAGGGTCCCTGCTCGCACTGAACAACACAGCCAGTCTGACCAGGAGGGACAAGGTTCTGCGGGCACCCAGGAGGAGGCAGACAACCCTGCCGATGCCATCCCTCAGGGGTCCCGTAGACCCGATGTGCCCACAATGGCAGGCCAGGCACGTGTGGGCAGGGGTGGTGGGAGTGGAGGTAGGCGGAGGCGCGAAGCTGACCAGCCAGCTCAGGACCCCGGTATGGCCCACCTACGCAACATCCTGGACTCATACCGGCGTGACACCAGAGGCATCGACCAGGTCGTGGTCATACTTTCCGGGATGCAGGGGACCCTCAATGAGATCAAGGACCTGCAGGTCGAGCATCATGCCAGTCACCAACAACAGCAAGGACGGATGGAGGCAAGACTGGCTGAGCTCCTGGCGGTGCACAGGGACGTGAGCCAATCACTCTGTCAGATCGCCCAAAGTCTGGCAAACCCTCCCTGTGCCACCAGGTGTAGACCAGCACCAGAGACAGGGAGGGAGGAAGAGGAGGATTCATCTGACGGAGCGTCCCTAGCATCGTCAAAGCCTGCATCTGAGGGTCCCTGGAGGAAAGTGGGTCGTCCACGTAAGAGAACGTGAGAGTCAGCGGACCATCCCCATCTCCCAGGTCACCTGGCCTGGCACCTGGCCCTCAGGCGCAACAGCAGCACCTCACCCAATGACAACATCTGCCACATGGACTTGCTGGTCCCAGTCTGACCAATGATGACCAACACTGTGGTCTGGACTCTGATGACTTCCAATGCCAAGGATGCCATCTCCCCCAGTGAACTTTGGATTCTATTCCCCCGGTAGAGCACCTTAGCACATCCACCAAAAGACGCAACCCACCAAAAATAAAGTCACATTGTTCTGCACATGAGATGTTGCTGTCATTTTGCATTATTCTACGACATATGTGTGTGGAAATGTCTAACTATGCGTGAGTGTTGAACCAACTCCAGCCATCCATCCCCTGGGAACAGAGTCTGGTACAGGACACACATGGGTCACAAGTATCAGTCAATGTAGGCATGGAGCACAACACTCACCTGTGATGGCCTCTGGCTGCTGAGGGGGGCTTGCTAAACTGTGCGAACAGACCTATTTGGGAGATCATCATCAAGGCGTAGAGGTCATGGCCCCTGTGGAGGTACCCGGGGAGGGAGTCCCAGGGATTTGTGGCCAGGTGGGAGACCTATGTCCTGTATGCTGGAGTACGGTGGATGAGAAGAACGGGGGCCAGGGAAAGGTTGGATGCACGGAGATGGACCAACGGGATCTAGGATGACAGACGTACAAGGTTGGTGTGGGGTCAGGTTTGTGGACTGCCTCCTGAGTGTGGGTGTGGTGTGCAGCAGACAGTGATCCATTGCAGCCAGCTATGGTAGACGGTGAGGTGGCTGGGGCGCAGGGCATAGAAGCTGAGGTGTGCAGATGCCCCCTGGAAGTGGACCAGTGTCCTTGGAGTGTGGATGTACTTGCTCCGTAGAGGGCAGGGCAGTATATGAGATGGATGTCGTCATGGACCTGGGGGATGGCCTGTCGTAACTTGGAGTGGATCTATCTGTGGATCATGTGCATGATGCAGAGTGCGTAGCAGCATGGGGTACAGATGCTGTGGACTAGCATGGCAAATGTGAGCGAGGAAAACATGATGCACAACATCTTGCGAGTGTGGCCACTGTTTGCCTGTGCAGGGCCTGCAGCAGCAGGCGCCATCCCCCTGCCAAATGGCCCATCTTGCACACAAACACTAGGATGTCAGAAGGGCAACTGCAACAGGCGCGTGTGTAAAGTGAGTAGTGTCCAGTGTCACATGGCACACCCAGAGTCAATGCATGCTCAATCCCCAAAGAACCATTACACAGGATCAGGAAACTGAAGGTCGACCTGCGCACTGGAGACACACCCTCAGCAACTGGTGATGGCCCATTGTGTGGTTGACCTCGCTAAAAAACATACACGACCATGTACTACATGCCCAATAGGGAGCCAAATCCATGAGCAACTGCATGCATGTCGCTAAACTACACAGGGACTCCTATGCATTATCTACAGCAAGTATGCCAGAGATGCCGCATGCCAAGTGGCAAGAGACCAGCATTGACAGAGACGAGGCACCTTGGAGTATGACGAACACCTTTATTACTCAGCCTCACACTAATGGAGTTGCATCCATTGGAACAGAATCACAGGTCATTCGGCTGAACATGTGTGACCCACACTGGACACCCCCTGCAACACACAGATGTGGTAATTCCTACTGAGCTGGCACACAAGTGAAGGGGTTGACCTCACACCCCTTGCTGCACACAGCGAGTCTACAATTCCACATTGAGCCTCATATGGGGATGTCCCACACCATGTCCAGCATGCCCATCCCGTATGTTCCTGAGGGACGTTAGACACACATTGATGCCTTCATCAGAATCCACAATCCATGACAGATGACTGTCAGGAAGGTTGACTATCAATTAATGGGGGCCATGCAACACGTCACGTGGCCCATGGTGAGTCGACATGTATGCATGGTAACACAACATGCACAGGAGCAGTACCCACATATCACAAACTCGTACCACCCACAAAAGGCCTTGCTGCACTCCTTACCAAAAAAGATTTCTCACCATCTCTATGCATGTAACTCTGATCCAGCACACGTTGGAAAAATCATGAGGATCAGCAGGAGTGCAATGATGACATGAGCAGACGACAGCCGCAGGAACCTGGGGAGGACAGACACACAACAAGTCAGCGAGGAGCTAGTAATCCGCACACATGTACATGCACCCTACAGGATTGATGTTGTCACCATTGGAATAATGATTTTTGTGTACCTGCACAAATATGGGGAATGACATTTGCACTTGTATGACACATCAGAACACACCTCCAAGTAACTTGGCACACAGTCAGCTCGACACACACATTGCAACACATGCCACACGAGGCACTAGGTGTGCACACTCAGACACCGGAACTCACCATTATGAGAAGAAGTTGCGGATCAGCTGACTCCGGATGTCCTCATCCTCATCCTCATCCTCACTTGCCCCGTGCCCAAGCCCTTCATCCTCCACGGGTGGATGATCTTGCTCATCAGGATCCAGGATGAGTGGCACGGCCTTCTCCACTGCCATGTTGTGCAGCATGCAGCACACAAGGAAGATTTTGCAGACCTTCACCGGGGCATATGGGAGGGCGCCGCCGGTCTTGTGGAGGCACCTGAATCTGCTCTTCAGGAGTCCAAACGTCCTCTCAATCACGTGCCTCGTCTGCCCATGGGTGTCGTTGTACCGGTGTTCTGCAGCTGTTCTGGGGTGGCGGAGAGGCGTCATCAGCCATGGCATGTTGGGATAGCCAGCGTCCCCTACATGGAAACATCATGGACAGAAGTGGGTCAGGAGAAGCAGTAAGACATGAAGAAATGGCTAAATACAGGACTAACAGATCTTACCCACCAACAAGACATGCACGTTCGTTGCGCAGCTGCAGCATCATTTCGGGCACCCTGCTACGCCTCATGATGTAGGCATCGTGTGCTGATCCTGGAAAACGTGAACAGACATGGGATATCATCATGTTGGCAAGACATACCACAAGAGCATTGATGGAGTGGTAATGCTAGCAGGTTACGGAAGGCTACCTCCTGTGCGTGTGGTGGCACCAAAGCCACATGTGTCCCATCAATGGCCCCAATGACATGGGGCATCCCTCCCAGGGCATAGAACTCACCCTTGACACCTGTCAACTGCTCACGGATTGGAAAGGCAATGAATTCATCAACGTGTACCAACATGGCCTCTAACACATCATGCAGGACACGGCTGAACATGGTCTGGGACATGCCACCTACATCAGCTATGGTCAATTGAAACGTACCAGTGGCAAAGAAATGTAGGGCTGCCATCACCTTCATCTTGGGTGTCAGTGCAGTAGGATACCTGTGTCGCGGTTGGAGGTGTTGCTCGAGCCTTGTGGTCAAATCGTCAATCAACGGTTGGGTGAAGCGGTAGCGGCGTATACAGTCACGTTCCCTCATGGCAGCCAAGTCTGGCATTGGTCGGGGGAGAGGCGGTGCCTGGCAGAAATTTGGAAGGAATAACGAAGATTGAGTACAGCAATACACCACTGTCAGTGAACTGAGCACATGTTCAACAGCTAATACACATATGCTACATACAGAGTCTGTACTGTGCAATGCATCCAGCAATGTATGCCAGCCAGGTAACACCCCTAACAACAGTCAGCTACACACGTGGGTGCGCAAGGTCAACATGACATGACATGGAACTAGCTGTGGGCCAGTGTAAGTGAAGAGGCTGACGCATGACAGGAGTGACAGACATCCACATATGTGCATTAGAAGGATGTATTATCACACAGACCGGTTGCGGGACACTAGAGGCACAGGTCGCATGTCCTTGAAACAGGACAGTCCACACACCTTGGCAGGAAGGGGGAGGACAGTCCACACACCTTGGCAGGAAGGGGGACATGTCAGGTATGATGACACATACATTGAGACTACGCAGAATAGTCCTTGTCTCGCAAGTGCATGTGCGATGCACACATACACCCGTTACGTCTGATTCCACATGTGGCCTGGTGTGCGTAATAGTGTGCCATGCCCATCGACACGCACACACATGTTGGATGCAGCAAATGCAGATGCATGTCACGGAACTCATACAGCTAGCTCATGGGATCACATGACACTCACATGACATAGTCACAACGTGCAACGCCGGTAGTAACATTTGAGGTGTCATTAACCGTGACCCTGGCATCGGTGGACAGTTGCGGGTGCAGGTGACCGTGCCATGCCAGCAGCCGCGGTCGGTAGTAGGAGTTCCTGCAGGGCGGTGACGTGGGGAGGGGGAGGGGCAGGGTGGGGGGTAGTAAACTATGGATTATGGAGGTTTACAGGTAAGTAAACATATAAATTAATAAAACGAATTTCGTTGCGTGCACTGCATCGCATTTGGGGATGCAGTGCACGCAACGAAATTCGTTTTATTAATTTATATGTTTACTTACCTGTAAACCTCCGTAATCCATAGTTTACTACCCCCCACCCTGCCCCTCCCCATGTCACCGCCCTGCAGGAACTCCTACTACCGACCGCGGCTGCATGCCAGTGATGCAGTGCTCGACTGTCCCCAGTGAGTAGCTCCTCTGTATCGATTTAGGACAAGTAAATTTCTGCTGTGTCATGCTCCCCATTGTTTCCCAGTGGCATGGTGGGTTAACCAACTGTGTGGTGCAGGGCCTACTTATGTTTGTAGTGTTGTAGATGTCACCCATGTTGGCGTTTATGCTATGCGCTGTGTCCTATGTAGATTGGACTCATGTGTCATGTGTAAACAGGTGTCTGGTCATTTCCTGTCTCTTCCCCTTGGCCACAGCATCGTTGGGGGAAACAGAGGGAGACACTGGCACGGACGTGGGGGAGGTAGCCAGCACCGGGGCCACCAGTGCTGGGGAGTCTGGCGCAGCATGTGGCACGGAGGCCGAGGGGAGTCAGGCGGAAGACCCGTCCAGTCCCAACACCGACTATGATGCTGACCGGTCCGAGGCTGAGCCCCCAGAGGGGGCGGAGGCTGCCCCCAGGGCTGAAGGCAGCACTCCATCCCTCGGCGCACCCTCCATTCTCATCACCGCCCCCCCAGTTGCTCGGGTCCCTTGTGTCCGTGCTAGGCGACAACAGGTGCGTGAGAGACGGCAAGGAGGTGTATTCAAGGGGTGAAGGGTGCACTTCCACTCCGGATCATTCTGTGGTGTGTAGGCACATTCAAGTGCATGGTGCTTGTTACATGCACGCTCATGACGTGGCTCGTATACTGAAGTGGATGCGTGTGCCAGTCATGACCCCATCTTGTGCGCTGATTGCTAACGGCAATTATGTGCTATTCAATGCAGTAGCTTGCTGTGGGATGCTTCCGGCAATTCCTGAGATCGTGACTGTATCACTACGAGTGGTTTTCTGTCATTTTGGCTTTTCCATGGATGTATCCATCTGGCCTCCCATTGCAACCTTGAAAGCGGAGTTCAACAAGATGAGCAGTATAAGGGCTCCATTGTCTCAAACACAAGTCATGTTGACTTCTTCCCGAGAAACATTTGGCCTTCACAAAGATCACACGCCCACAGAGGTGCAAGAGGCTTATTAACACTGATCTCCCACTACATATTTGGAACTCGGATTCAGACTATCTTTCATGCCTCGTCAACAGGTGGCCTGGCTGTTTTTTTTACATTGTGGTCTCCGGCCTCGTGACCTCCTTTCGGACTCTGTTTGGTGTGCTCCCCGCATTTCATCATTCGCTTTTGTCTACCGTCTTCGGAGGTGTCCCTTTGCTTGTCGCCCTCGTAGCTGGGGTGCCATAATAGATCAGCGTACTACGCTGTGGCTTCACCTCTGGCGTTACAAGACAGCATGCACCGGCTGCTCCATCTTCGGAACATGATGCTTGAATTAGTCGTCACTCTGCCGCTGGCGACCTTAAGCAGTGCCTATGGATTGTCCTTCCGGTTTCCCTTCTTTCCCTGCGTGCAACCTGTCTTTCATTGCCTAGACTTTCCATTCAAATGGGCTCTGGATGTGTGCCTGTGCAACTCGGTGCCTCCTGACCCGGATTTGGATGGACTGATGTGCCCCTTAGTGGCTCATGAGTTGGACTGTTCTGGCGTCAGTGTCATGGCCTGTGCTGCTGCACATGGAGTCCTGGGGAATTGGGACATCCGAACAGCAGCAAATGAGTTCTTAACCAGGAGTTATCTTGATGTCCCCACCTGTTGTCCACAAGTTGTGCTGGATGGCCCGATTGTTGAGGAACACGTGTGTTCTTTCCCCCTGCTTAACTGGATGGCAGACAATTTTTCGGAACGTGCAGATGATTTCCTCTTGGAAGCTGTTGCAACTTATAGTGCCTATGCCTTGATGGATAAACTGTAGCCCTGCTCATTTCATGGTGCATCCATCGATGTGATATTTTCCTCCCCTTTTACATGGTCGATTTCCCTGCAACATCGTTCAGGTTTGCATTTCTTTCATGACTTTTTCGCTTCCCTTCTATGGACTTCCAGTTCATGCCCTTGGTTCCATTCTATCAAACTTGAACTCTGCGTTCTCGAATTAGCGCCCCTAATGGATGGAGGACTTTTGCAGGAGATGGGACTAGATGATCCTGTGACGTGATACCACTGAGCTGATCTGTGCGGTGGGGGGTCCCCCGTTCTAGCTTAGGGACCTGCTATTAGTCGAATGATACTACTATTAGTTTACTGCCGACAGGAAGATTGCTGTTTCCACTGTCAGTTTCTTAAGATTGCTCCTTTCAATGTCTATGATATTGCAACAATGCTGATGTTTCTGGCCTTGACCATTTGTCTGCTTATGTTGGCCACAGTCCTGCATCTTATTTATTTATTTATTTATTTTATAGTTTTATATAGCGCTGAATCACCCAGAAGGGTATCTCTGCGCTTGCGACAGCTGACTATCTTGGGCTAGAAGAGGTATGTTTTCATCAGCTTTCTAAAACAAAGAAGGGACATGTCCGTACGAAAATATTGGGGAAGTCTGTTCCAAAACAAAGGGGCAAGGTACGAAAAAGCTCTGCCACCAGAACGGGCATTATATATTCTAGGAACAGCAAGCAGAGCTTTTGATCCTGATCTAAGTGAAGATATACGATTGTAGGTTTTTAATTTCGTAGTTAGATAACGGGGACTCAGCTCATTTAGAGCCTTAAAAATCAAGCAACCTGTTTTAAATTGCACTCTTTTCCTAATAGGCAACCAGTGTAATTCATGCAACAGAGGCAGAGAAGGTGTTCTGGCCGGAGAATCCGTAACCAGTCGCGCAGCTGTGTTTTGAATGATCTGCAATTTATCCAGAGAGGCAGCATGAGCAGAGAGAAGAAGGGCATTGCAATAATCAATTTTGCTCATGAGCAAGGCCTGAATTAGAGTCTTCCTGGTGGATAATGGAAGCAACGGAAAAACTCTTCTAAGGAGACTTAGAGTGTGGTAGCAAGACCCAGCCACAGTGTTAACATGGGTCTGCGGACGTGAGGTTCATTGTTTGTACTCATTAAACCTTGTCTGTGTCTATTCTGTTGTGGACTGATCTGTGAATCATGACGCACAGCTATGTATGATTCACACCATTCATGGGGATGTTGTAAGTCGCAAGTTCGGGCTTGTCTATACATTGGGACTGCCGGGCCCAACCTCGGATATCGAATGGGACACTTAGCTAGTCGGATGTGGGGTTCTGGGTTCTGAGGGGAGTTTGTGGTACGCCAAACATGTCTCCTTCGTGCCAGGCACCGCACCCCCTGTGGTGGGGTCGTCCGTCCCTGCAGCCACGACACCTACCCGTGCCCCTCCTGTCCCTGCGGTGCTGGGTTCTTCCCCCACATGATGCCCCCACTTCTGTGGATAATATGGTAGAGTGTATTGTGCAGGCGAGCCTGGGGAGACGCGTTCCTACGTGTGTCCCCCCCGGTGCTTCACATCTGGTGTGGCCTATGGGCTTGTGGAATGGTGTACTGTGGCTACTTTCCTTCGAGATGCTGTATGTGGTTGTTATTTTCTCGTTTGCACACTATTTCTATTCTGCTGTTGCTGCTGGTGCTGCTGCTCCATGGGTTGGGGTGGTGATGATGTGTTGGGTGTCTGGTAAATGTTGTTGTGTCCTGCTCATGGGGTGGACCCTGGTATCTGCATGCCGTCACATGGTGTCTGCATATATTCGTGGGTCATGTTGGCTCTTACTGCATGGTGACATTGTCCCAAGGTGTGTTCCTTCCTCTGTGGCACCTGTCATCTTCCCTGCATGGTGTTTCCCAATTGTTGTGCTGAGCTGTGTCAACATTGCCTCAGTGTGTGACACATCCCTTCGACCTTGGCCATGCATGCTCTGCAATGTCTCCACCTGCATCGTTTGTGGCATCCTTGCTGGTCACTGTACTTGTGCATGGTGTATATTGACATGACTTCATGTGGACATTTTCCGTTTTCCGCACTTTGCATGTGTGTACTCCCTGCCTCACACACATGTGTTGCGTGTTCTGCAGAGTATTTGGGCACCTGCCTGACAATTGTGGGCACTGTATCTGTGTGTACTCCACCCTTTCACTTCCATGGGGGGCATCTGCTTGTTGGCTGCCCCGGCACCTGTGCATTCCTCTCATTCGTGGACTGTGCGTGACAGTGTGTGTTCCCTTTGGCTCGCATTGTTTAGTGGTGTTTGACATGAGGGTGCAGTCTTGTGGCAAAATCTCAGTGTGTGTATTGTGCTGCCTCAGCCAGGGGTGGGTATGCATGTGTAATTTGTCCTCACACCCACATGTGGTGTGTCATGCAGTGGGGGTAGGCCGACCATCCTCCTGGGAGTGGGACACTGCTGTCAGTGATGTGTTGTTATGGCACTATCGTCATTGTCCTGAGTTAGGGATACGTACATTCACCCATGGAGCTGTGGTCATCTGATAATGATGTTGGCACGCCCATGTCTCTGTCCACTGCTGGGTGTTCTCTGCACCCACCCCTCCTGTGTCTGGGCACTGCTGGGAGGACTCTGCACCCACCCCTCCTGTGTCTGGGCACTGCTGGGAGTGATAGGCACCCACCCCTCCTATGTCTGGGCACTGCTGGGAGGACTCTGCACCCACCCCTCCTGTGTCTGGGCACTGCTGGGAGTGATAGGCATCCACCCCTCCTATGTCTGGGCACTGCTGGGAGGACTCTGCACCCACCCCTCCTGTGTCTGGGCACTGCTGGGAGGACTCTGCACCCACCCCTCCTGTGTCTGGGCACTGCTGAGGGGACTCTGCACCCACCCCTCCTATGTCTGGGCACTGCTGGGAGTGATAGGCACCCACCCCTCCTATGTCTGGGCACTGCTGGGAGGACTCTGTACCCACCCCTCCTATGTCTGGGCACTGGTGGGAGGACTCTGCACCCACCCCTCCTATGTCTGGGCACTGCTGGGAGGACTCTGCACCCACCCCTCCTGTGTCTGGGCACTGCTGGGAGTGATAGGCACACACCACTATGTATCTGTCCACTGTTGTGGTATGTGCTGTAACCACGCGCTGATGGCCTGGGTGGGGCCCGTGCCCCAGGGGTGCCCCAACTTTGGGGGTGCGGCCCGTTCACATGCCTTTGGGACGTGGGTGCGGCCGTACCGGCGTAGTTCGTGTGACGTATGGGTGGGCGTGGTATGTGCCGTAACCACGCGCTGATGGCCTGGGTGGGGCCCGTGCCCCTGGGGCGCCCCAACTTTGGGGGTGCGGCCCGTTCACATGCCTTTGGGACGTGGGTGCGGCCATCCCGGCGTGGTTCATGTGACGTAGGGGTGGGCATGGTGTGTGCCGTAACCACGCACTGATGGCCTTGGTGGGGCCCGTGCCCCTGGGGCACCCCAACTTTAGGGATGCAGCTCGTTCACATGCCTTTGAGACGTAGGTGCGGCCGTACCGGCGTAGTTCGTGTGACGTAGGGGTGGGCGTGGTATGTGCCGTAACCACGCGCTGATGGCCTGGGTGGGGCCCATGCCCCTAGGGCGCCCCAACTTAGGGGGTGCGGCCCGTTCACATGCCTTTGGGACGTGGGTGCGGCCGTACCGGCATATTTCGTGTGACGTAGGGGTGGGCGTGGTATGTGGCGTGCCACCATTGTGGTGGTGACGAGTACGCGTCCACGTCCACTTCCGTTGTGGCGGTACGTGGGATTGGTGGACACGCCCCCTGAAGTGACAAGTCCATGGTGGCAATTGCTGTGCATGCTGTTGTAGTTATTTGTGGGGTGTGGGTTGTGATTCCTGGCCCTTGCACACACACACACCCCCCCTTTGCCCCTGGGGGTTGTTCTGACCTTCTGCGGCGTCTGCGTCGGTTTCTGTATATGAGGTGGTAGGCTATGAGGGCCGGGACGACGCGTAGGTTGGGGTCCATCGCTGTCCCTGGCGTGCCGGGGCTCCTTGTTCGCGGCGTCCTCACTTTCCCAGCAGTTTTTGGCTCCCGTAAAAACTGCAGCGTGCGGAGTGACGTCGGCACGAATCGTACTTGCTGGTCCGTGAAACGCTGCCTGACTCCGTCTGGACATCGCATGTGCGCCGTCCCGACAGTGATTCGTATGTACAAATTTTGCCGGTCGGTGTTTTTTCCGACTCGGGCGGTAATGGTGTTTCTGTGCAAATCGTACTTGCGAGTTTGTAAGGTGTTTTTCCCGGGTGCCATTCGGACGGCAAAAACGCTCCGTCCGACCATTCATACACGGGTTTTAAAGGATTGGAATCAACACCATAGTGTCTTGGCTACGATACATAAACGACGTCTTTTTAATCTGGCGAGGTGATGCAAATAGTGCAAGTGTTTTCATGGATGAGATAAATACCAACGATCTCAACTTGGAATTTAACGCCAACATTAGTGCCACCTCCATTGAATTCTTAGACGTCAATCTGTACAGCGCCAATGGCACCTTGCACTCCAAACTCCATCGCAAGCTCACTGCTGGCAATTCCAGGCTGCACGCCTCTAGTTTTCACCCTAGACACCTCATGGTCAGCATTCCCTATGGGGAAATGTTACGGCTGGCTAGAATATGTAGCACCCAAGATGACCTCTTTACATGCCGGGGTGAGGCAGCGACAAGATTCAGAGCGCGTGGTTACTTGGCTGTGGCCATACGCAAAGCAACAGAAAGGGCAAATGCCGTCCCCTGAAGCCATTAGTGCAGCGAACATACTGGCAAAGCCAAACAGCACAGTCAATACTAGACTGATCATAACCCATAATACAGAGGAAACGGCCATCAGATCAGCTATTAACAAACACTGGGGTATCATAAGATGTGACCCTACGCTGGGACCGATAGTGGCAAATCAACCTGATTTCACATACAGGAGGGCATTTTCAATGCGTGATGCACTAGTCAGGAACAGTCCTGAAATCACTACCACCGAGAATTGGCTGGCAGATAGAAAGGATTTTGTCAAATGCAACAGTTGCAGGGCGTGCAAGTTCGGCAAAAGCATCACGCAGTTGGACTCTGCTTTCAGGCACACACCCCTCCTCATTAAATACAGGCTAACTTGTAGAACAGAGTTTGCTGCGTACATCCTTGAATGTAGTTGTGGGTTACGTTACATCGGTAGCACCAAGTTACAAGTACACTTGCGTATCCTCCAGCACCTTAGGGCTATCGTCAACAGTGACCCAGCATACCCCGTAGCCAGACATTTCAAGGAGGTGCACAACAACAACTTGGATCACCTCCAATATTCATTCATTTATTGCGTCCCACCGCTGAGACGTGGAGGCAACAGGGAGAGGTTATTGCGGCAGCTAGAGAGCAAATACATCTTACAGTTTAACACCAAAATGCCCACCGGCCTCAATACCAGTGAGGACCTGCACCAGTTCTTGTGAACAGTACCCGCAGTTACATACAGACACAACACGCCACAGAGTTTTTTCTTGGATTATTGGCATCTCCCATCACTGTACATATTTTGAGCACACCGCAGCCCTATAGTTGCATTACACACATGATGAGCATTCTGATTAACCATGTCGTGCCATTCACATTTTTAGTGCATTTAACTAAAGTGAATCAGTGTATTTGTACCTGCAATCTGCTGACAACAGTATTTATCTAAATCATTTGTATGTATTACATTTGCATCTTATCATGTTTTCTGTTAATTAATTGTATATACTCCTTGCACATGCATGATTTTGACACAGGATTGATCCTATGTATATAGCGTGTATTTGCATATTCATTTTGAATAGACATGGAGCATCGAATACACGAAATTGGTAGTCGATTTGTATTTCTTCCGCATACATTTATATTGCATATTATATCACTTTTTCCATGCCCTTGATAAGGTATCTATCACTGCACATGATATTCACTGTACATTTGTGCACTTTGCACACACGCCTGCCTCAAGTTATATATGCCTCAAGTTATATATACACACCATTCTTCAAGCCTCACCCTCACTCACTCTCTTAACACTACTCAATCCAGTGGTGGTTGGCTTTGCATTTATGCATTTTAGTCTCTTATGTTGCCTAGGCTCCTTCATGGTATGACGTTCACGGATCGGCTTGACATGATTTTTATAATTACCTCCTGCCAACTTGGTTTATCGTGTTTATGTCCTCTGGTCAACGCATTTTTCCTTAACTCATATCACACTTGTGATTAAATATTTGGTGTACTCTACGCACCGTTCGTGTTATGCATTAAGCCACGGTTATGTACATTAATCGGAGGGCAGCTGACTCGCTCATCCGTGCGGGTATCTTAATCATGTGACCCTTATGACACACGCGATCTGTCTTTGATAACTACATATAACTTTAAGTCTTTACACTTACTGACAATTTGCACGCGCGGAACTTCACAAACAGCCACTTTCTTTGCATTTCAATCGGTACGAACGTAGTCTGTTTACCATGGAAATGCATATTGTAGCAACTGTGATGTCATTTTGCCTGTCAGCAGTAAATCAACGTCTTACCAATAGTCACTACATGTTGTAAAATGCCTAGTCACTGAGAGTAACATAGAAAAAATACTAACACTGCCACATGTATTTAAATGCACCATTTACTATCAGTGTGCTATGTGAACATGGCCGCATGTCTGGTGGCCGAAACACGTCATTTGGACCTCTGATATGTGAATAAACAACACTCATCTTTGAACATTGCCCATGGAGTCTGTATCCTGGTGTTGCGCCATTCTGTTGGATGTTCAAAGCTTTGCGGTTTCGTTGTGAATATATATATATATATATATATGTAGATAGATAGATAGATAGATAGATAGATAGATAGATAGATAGATAGATAGATAGATAGATAGATAGATAGATAGATAGATAGATAGATAGATAGATAGATAGATAGATAGATAGATAGATAGATAGATAGATAGATAGATAGATAGATAGATAGATAGATATTACTTTTGAAGCTAGGACTAAGTTTCCATAGGAAAAGCATTTTTTGACTTGTCTATATCTTTGGCGTCGTTTGATGAATCTTTACGAAATTTTTTAAAAAATGTGAGCAGGTGATTCTTGTTGCGCATGGAAAGTTTTGGGTCATCCGCCTAGCGGGCTGAGAAAAAGGATGGGGGGGCACTGAACAGAAGTACACCAAATTTGCCAGAGAGCTGGAACTTGCACCACAGATTGTGTTTTTGGATGTAAATTGATTCAGTAGAAATTTAAGAGAATAAAGTTAGTGATATCTGAGGCCACACAACTTTGCGAAAAATAAACCAGCTCATGCAGGGAAATGCAGAGTTCTGATTGGCTGCCTGCACTTCAACCAGGAAGTGTTGGCAACCATCTTGGGATGTAGCTTCAGCTGAGCCACAAACAAATGTAAAACAAAGAAAAGGGGCAGGTTAGGGATACTCTGAACCCCAACACTTGGTCTTGGTGTCCCCCTAAGACCACACCACAGCTTAAAAGCTTTTAAGGACAACATATTGGGAAATGTGTGGGGGACAAAAAGGGTCCTGTGCTTGCTTTTAAATAACCCCCTGGGTGAGTCAGGTTCCACGGCAAACCAGAAAAACGGCTACTGGGAAAAAATGGAAACAAAGTGGCAATTTTCTAAAGTTGGCCTTTGTAAAATAGTTGCATTAAATTTAACTTGAGTAACATGTCAGATTTAATGGAAAGATTATATTTCAAATACCAGATGTCGTAGTTCAATTTGAAGCAAATACTGCTGATCTATCAGTGTATAACTCCATACTTGCCAAAAGGGCCAGCAGCCAAACTATAGTACCAATGACAATGCAGGGATTTCACTTTCAGGGCATGCAAAATCATCAAACGCATATGCTTATTTTTAATATAATGCACCCTACATTAGTGCTCTTTAGACTTAAATTAAGGGTGACTTATGAATGTTAAAAAGAAACAGTGGACTTCCCCTAGGGTTAAACCCTGCAATGGCAGATTGGGTGTCATGCTTTGTTTTGTCACACTTGTGGTAGCACAATAAGCACTTCAGTCCACGAGGGATACTTAACTTATAGGAACTGGATCCCCCTGACACCATATACTAGGCACTTATTAGTAAGTTAACTTATGCCAATTGTGTGTAGACCAATAAAACACACACTTCTTTAGGGTCAGAACACTGATACTGGAGCATAGTTGAAAGGTCCCCGTACACTTTCAGAGTCGAACAAACCGCAGCATCAGTCCAAAAGTTTAGGAATGATAATGCAAAAAAGGTTATTCCATAAAAGTAGAAAATTTATACGAAGTGCAATATGAGATTCAGGCCTTCAGTTTGTTAAGATTACTCTTGGTATTTTGAAACCCATCCAGATCCATTAAGGGGACAACTTAAAAAAGGGGTGGGGGCTTATAGTGTTAATTTGCTAATAAAGTTGTACTGTACAGTCAAATGTGCACAATCTATGCAGGCCCATAACCCCCTGCAGTCTGTAGATTTACTCCTGCAAAAATCCAGAGAGTAGCCATGCAGATCACCAATCAGAGTGTCACTCTCTTTCCACTCCTCCTATCATTGTGACAGAACCATGTTCTTATCTAATCTCTGTGCTGAAACACAAGCACTTATAAACTCACCCTGCTGTCAACTACCAGCACTCTACCTACCCAGTCACTATCCATGCACTTGCAGAATGACTCAGGCATGAAGAGACACCTTGCTACAGTCAAATGTGCACAATCTCTACAGGCCCCTAACCCCCTGTAGACTACTGATTCAATCCTGTAATAATCTAGGTAGTACTCATGCAGTGCCCCAATCACACTGTCACTCTCTGTCCACTTTTGCAATCATCCTGACAGAACCATGTCCTTATCTAATCTCTGTGCTGAAACACAAGCACTTATAAACTCACCCTACTGTCAACTACCACCACTCTAACTATGCAGTCTAGGTATCCTCCTGTCTATCCCATGCACTTCTCCAATCACTTATCAACCACTATCTACTTATCCTATTAGTTTGCGAATACCAGCACTATCTTCTTATCCTATCACTCCGCCAAAACATAAGCCTGATAAATTGACCATGCACTGTATTTGCAGCACTGTAATCATTCCAATTACTAGTAATGTACTTATGGAGTGGTCTAGCCACTTACACAAGTATACCTCCAATATTCTGTACAGTATGCATGCAGACCTCAAACCACGTATATCGTATTCATACACTCATGCAAATTCCCACTTACCACCCATGCAGCCTAGGATTCCTCCTGTCACTCCCATGCACTTCCTCAATCACCCATCCAGCAGTATTGTCTTATCCTATCATTGCACAAATACCTTAGCACTCATAAATTCACCATGCACTCTGTTTGCAGCACTGTAATCATTCCAATTACTAGTGATGTACTTTTGGAGTGGCCTAGCCAGTAACACAGGTACTCCTACAATATTCTCTGCACAATGTATGGAGACCTCTAACCAGATACATACTATTGGTACACTCCACTAAATATCCAAGCAGTACCCATGCAGCCTAGGAATCCTTCTGTCAGTCCTATGCAGTTCTCCAATCACCCATCCGGTATTATCTACTTATCCAATCAGTCCGCCAATACCTAGCCTATTATAAATTCTCCAGGCACTCTGATTACAGAACTGTCATCATAGTAGTTACTAGTCATGTACTTATGGAGTGGCCTAGTCACTAACACAAGTACACTTACAATATTCTCTGCAAAATGCATGCAGACCTGTAACCAGATACAGACTATTGGTACACTCTTCTAAATACTAAGGTACTACCCATGCAGCGTAGGATTCCTCCTGTCACTCCCATGCACTTTCTCAACCACTCATCCAGCGCTATCTACTTATCCTATCACTCTGCCAATACCTAAGCACTTATAATTTGGCCATGCGCTCTATTTGCAGCACTGTGATATTTGCAATTACTAGTGATGTTCTTATGGAATGGCCTAGGCACTAACAAAACTACACCTACAATATTCTGTACACAATCCCTATAAACATCTAAGCACATACATACTATTGGTACACTCCAGTAAATACTAAAGTAGTACTCATACAGCCTAGGATTCTTCCTGTCAGTCTCATGCACTTCCTCAATCACCCATCCAGCACTATGTTCTTATTGTATCACTCTGTTAATACCTAAGCACTTACAGGGCAGATTTACAAGCCCCCATTGCCACCAGTACATCACTTTCTGTGATGCAGTGGTGCCACTGGGGGCACCTCCATATTTACAAGGATAGGAAAAGCCACTGTGCATGGCTTTTCCTCTCCTTGAAAATACGGCCCCTTCACACATAGCACTTTGTGTTGAAGGTGCGTTCCATGGGTGTTGCTGTGTATGTTCCCATACAACACCCATGGAACTAGATACATCTCAAGATTTACGAGAAATCGTAAATCTGGAGATGCGTGTGAATGCTGCACCACTGTAGAGGTGGCATAGCAAGGCGCAAAGAGTAGAAATGTTTTAATTTCTCCTCATTTTTTCCTCTTACAATGCGTGCTGCATTCCACAGCATGCATTGAAGGAGGAAAATACCTTTCGTGTTTGTTTTTGTACAGGAAGGTGTCCCTTCCTGCACAAAAACAATCTCACCACAACGCAGGCATCCTTGCACCATGGTGTAAGGGTGCCTGCGCCAGCGCATGGCTACAGTTTGTGCGCCACTGCAGAGGGAAGCACAGAGATGCAACATATTCATGAAAATATGTCGCATCCCTGTGCTTCGGAAGTGTCGCAGCGGTGCCACGCTGCAGCACTTCCTCATAGATCTGCCTCTATAAATTCACCATACACTACTAATGCATTCTTTCAGTCAATCTTGCTCTACACATATATTTAACCAAATTTTCAGACATTTCCATGCAATTATAGTTTTTTTTAAAAACCAGATAAGATAGTTCTGACAAGAACTTTTTTTTTTCTTCTTTTTTTGTTTTATATTTTTTTTCTAGTTTTTGAAGAATTTTGTAGTTTTTTGGTGTTTTTCTAAAAAGTAAACAAAAAAATGAAACAAAGTAAACAGGTAGGTCTTGGAATTAAACATCATTCCAAAAACAACAAAAAAACAAAAAAATTAGCATTTATGGTTGCGCTGTGCAGCGCAGACAGCATCTATGATTGTTCACAGTAGCAGATGTTGGCTTTGCACTTAGTGCAGTGTTGCAGGAGAAATGCAAATAATTCTGGACGAATGTCTATCAGAGCTGTTGATGTGGACGCTCCGGAGGTGCTAGCAATGCCTGGTGGTGAATTTTTTGCTGCACGTCTCATCTCGTGCCAGATTCCGGGGGTGAATGGTACATAAATGCTTGTACATTCTCGCAGTTCCACACAAGTATTTTTTTTACTGCCTCGCGACAGGACCCTGTCACACAGCGAGCATGTGACTTTTGTAGCATTTGTCTCTCATCAATTGCTCCAAACAGAATGACTAAAATGGGTGGGGTCCTTCAACTGTTGCAATGGGAAATGTTATAAACCAATCACATCCCTTTTTTTTTAGGTCACATGGGATACGTGCACGCTGCGCTCACGATGAGAGCACCCGACGCGACATCGCAAAAATATATTAAACAATAATATACGTTTATTACAGGTACAAATATATCATTTTTATGAATACCTTAGATAATCTCTTGCCCTAATATGTATATTAAAGACAAATACATATTATTTTAGAATATAAAAACATTTACGGGAGTCGCGCACCCAGCACGCCCCAGCACGTATATGACGTCACGCGGGGCCAGCCACCACGCAAGCGTCGCGTACCTTAATGCGCACGTGGGAAAAGGAGTCGCGCATCAGTCGCATACCTATCGCTCATATCACGTGATATTATACATATATGACGTAACTGGAAGCCACGCACCCGTCGCTGACCCTTCGCGGATCCTTCATGACTTTTCCAATTCGGCGGCTAGAATACATGCACCCGCAGTGTTAGGTACGCTTTGGGTGCGCAACTCCCCCCAAAAAATTGAAAAAAATATATAATTTAAAAAAAAGGAGATTATATAATTATATTAAAATACATTTAAAAAAATATAATTATACATTATAACACTTTTATGAACTTTAAAAAAAAAGAATTGCAATTTTCAGGAAAGTATATAATATTGTTTAATAAATATTAATATAAATATTAGAGGTAGTTTTAACTTCCTCTTTCAGGACATGTCCTACCTCTGTAGGCATAGTTAGACAGTAGCATTTAAAAAACCTTTGAAATTCATTGAAAAAACCATAGGTTTCAGCCACGTTATTGTTAGAAATTAGCATTTAAAAAAACCTTTGAAATTCACTGAAAAAAACATAGGTTTCAGGCACATTATAGTTAGAAATTAGCATTTAAAAAACCTTAGAAATTCACTGAAAAAACCTTAGGTTTCAGGGGCAATATAGTTAGTTGGACATTTCACTCATACAAAACCAGTGAAATTCCCCTGTCATAGTTAGTTCAGCTAACTATAACTCACCCCCGCAATGCACTGCTGATGACGTCACATATTACATCACTCATGACATGGTGAGTGACATCACTCATGACATCACTCATAACATCTCAAATGACATCACTGATGTATTCTCTTTGGCTGAGGACTAAAAGCAGTGATATACTCAGAAACATTTTTACTGAACTTGCACTTGAAAAAACATGATCTAACTGATAACGAAGTCTGATGTTGTTAACAGGTTCAACTTCTTTAAGGATCATTTCATCATTGTTCTGAATGGATGTGGTACCTGAAATAGGTGCTGCTAGTCGACAGTTATCCCTAGTATGACTGTTAGCTTTGTCAAGAGCTACTCTGATTTCCTTTGTCTTGTAGCCTCTGGCTAGGAATCTTTCATAGGCTGCAGCCTGGCACTTCTTAAGATCTTCATCATGACTACAGATATGCCTAATTCTTAGAAATTCACTACATGGAATGCTCTGAAGAAGGTGGTTGGGGTGGGAACTGCTTGCTTGAAGTACAAAATGCCAGCTGTTATCTTCCTATGTAACTTGGTCTGAATTGTATTATCTCTAATGTATATCTTGACATCAAGAAATTGTACTTTTTCGTTACTGATGTTCTGTTGTAAATTTGAGATCGAGTTTGTTAACATTGAGTTTGTCTGCAAACTGTCTAGCCAAATCAGCAGATCCTTTCCAGACTAGACAAACATCGTCGATAAATCTCCACCAATGGAGTACATGTTTGTCATAAACATATTTGTGGGTGGATTTAAGGACATGCTCCTCCCACCAGTCCATGTGTAAACATGCTTAGCTGGGGGAGAAGCATGCCCCCATCGCCACGCCACGTAGCTGTTGAAAAACATCCTTGTTAAACATGAAAAAATTGCGGATTAAACAGATTTCAACATTCTTAAAATCATTTTGTTGTGTTCATGCATATGAGTACTTTTTTCCCCAAAAATAACAAACTGCATTAATACCGTCAGAATGGGGAATGCTGGTATACAGTGAACAGATATCCATAACAATTAAAAAACAGTCTTCTTCCCACTTAACTGTTTTAAGTTTGCTTAAAAAGTGACCAGTGTCTCTAATAAACAAAGGCAGATTCTCTACAAATTCATGTAGGAAGTGATCAGCATATTTGGACTTTGCTTCCAATAGACTTTTCTGTGCTGAAATAATTGGTTTGCCTGGGACTGGTACCACATTTTTATGAACTTTTGGGATGAAGTACAATATTGGAGTGATGGGATATTCATTTTTCAAAAACAGTATTCATTTTTAGTCAACAAACTCACACGCTTCCATTGGGCCAATTCAGTGAAAACAATGTCTTTAACTTGTCTTAATTTTTTTAAGCTGGCTTTTCTGTAACATTAATTATCGCTGAGATGGCACATGGCTTCTTCCATATATAGTGTCCTTGGCCACAGCACAATGTTGTCTCCTTTGTCTGCTTTGTTGATGATGAGTTCTGTGTTTTCTTGCAAATTGTGAATGATTTTGGAGTATTGAATTTCTGAATATTTTCATTTTCTATTTTGTTGTATGACAGTACGATTTAAATTTTCAAATCCTCAACAACGCATTCACTAAAAACATCAATGGCATCCCTTGGCATCATTGGGATAAAAGTAGAGGGAGGTTTAAAGGGGCTGATCGCGGGACTATTGCAAGTAATACCCAGTTCACGTAGGTTGTCTTGAGTAGAGTTAGATGGTGTTTCATTATCTCCGGCCAATGATTGTACTGACATCAAAGTACCAATGTCTGATGCTTGTAAAGTAGAGCATATTCCTTGAGGTGGCCTGATATTTGAAGCAACTTCCACTGCATTTTTTAGTTGAAAATGTTTCCTGAGTTTAAGTTTACGAATGAATTTGAAAACGTCAACCCTTCTTTGGTTATACTTGAAACAATTGGTGGGACAATAAGATAAGCCAAGTGATAGATTGATCACTGTGTTATCTGTCTCTATTGATCCTGGGCTTATTTTTTGTTGTTTTTCTTGCCTCAGTCTCTGTAGCCTGAGTTTCCGCCTCTGTTTCCGGTGCTGGTTCCTTCATCTCCTTGTTTCTGCACAAGATTGCGCAGTCTCAGTGTTTGTCGGCGGTCCTCCACTAAAAAAGTCAAATGTTTATTGAGCTATGATGAATACCTGTTTTTGAAGAATGATAATCCCCGCATACCCTGTCTGTACCTACTCCCCAAAATACACAAATATCCAACTAGACCACCAGGGAGACCCATTGTGTCATCAAATGGGGGTCTCCTTGAGAATACCTCAATCTTTCTTGATTCCTTTTTGACACCATTTGTGACCAATTTGAGGTCATATTGCCGTGATAGTACGGACTTCCTAAAAAGGATACACAATGTTAAGTGGGTGGGCACCTTTCTTATGATATCACTGGATGTGTGCTCCCTATATACATGTATTGAACAAAGAAAGGGAGTAGAAGCATGCATGTATTTTTTGAAGGGTAGGTCATTATCACCGTTGGACCATACTATTAGGCTAGGAGCTATGATGCTTTTCTGCTTAGAACAGAACATTTTGATGTTCTAGGGGGCAGTGTACAGACAGAAGTCAGGCACAGCCAGGGGCACATGCTTCACCCCCAGCCTAGCGAGTCTTTTTCGTATGTGTTGGGAGGAGCAGGTGGTGTGGACTGAACAACATGATAGATACACCGAGCACATCCCAATTTAGATCAGATACATAGACAATCTATTCCTTATTTGGAATGGCGATGAGAAGAGTGCCAGGGAATTTATCAATGTTTTAGAAACTAATGATCTTAATCTCGGTTTCACTTATACTATCTGCAGTACATAATGTGAATTTTTAGATGTGGCAATCGAGAGTGAAGGAAATAAACTGCAAATATCACTCTTTAGAAAAAGACAGCAGGTAACAGTATGTTACATGCTGAGAGTCATAATCCAGCACCACTTGTACATAGCATACCTTATGGCGAACTTTTGAGAGCACGTCGTAATTACAGCAAAGATGAGACCTAAAAAAAAGAACAAGCGAATATCAAATTCAGATTTTTGCAACAAGGTTACTCAGAAAAGACTCTTAGTCAGGCCAGTAAGAAACTGGAATGGGTCAAGCAAATTTATGTTCTTTTCAAAAGTAAGACTAGAAATAGAAATGAGGACAATAGACCTAGGCTCATCACTACATATAACAAGAGATCTCAGCTCCTAAGGCGTCTACTTAGAAAACATTGGAAGCTTCTAATTACCGATCCCGTCATTGGCAGCTCCATAGGGTCTTCCCCACAGGTGACATACAAACGACATAAGTCATTGAGGGATTCCTGGTACATAGTTACCAGGAAAATAAATCACCTTCCAATTGGCTTAACAAGAAAATGGTAGGTTTCTATCCATGCGGATCATATAAAGCCTGCAGAAATAGTAAAATCTGCTAAAGTTGTACTACGGAAAATGGTAAAATTAGATTTTCCCATACGTTTATTACTTGTAATACAGAGTTTACAGTATATCTGTTGGAATGTCCCTGTGGGCTGCGTTACAATGGAAGCACTAAATTACCGCTTAAATTATATTGCAGCACCCTCGTGCCATTACCAACAATGACCTGAGCTACCCCGTAGCCCGTCACTTCAGGGTGGAACATAACAGTGATAACAGTCACCTAAAGGCTTTTGGGACTGACTGTATCATGAGACACACTAGAGGTGGGGATAGAGAGAAACAGTTGCGAATCTTGAAATCAAAATATATTATCGATTTAAGTACCAGAATCCCATTGGGAGTGAATAGTAGTGAGGAATTAACTACTCAAATTGGTTGAACATCTTATTAAGTTTCATACCACTTGGAAATCCAGAACTGATATATTTTCATATTTCTAACTTTATAGTTATAGGCCCTTGTTCTTTATTACAATTTGTGTGTTTGTTTGTATCTCACTTATGTTATATTTTAGGCATTTTTTAATATGCAGCCACACAAAGTCTCCATTAATGGGCACTTGCCCTTGATTGATCAATTTAGCCCCCCTGTTTTTTAGAGGGCGCTACATGGCTTACCATTTTTACATCCTCAGGTCATCATTGTGACCATGAGGGTAAAACTGGCAATTTATTTTATTGCCACTATGGTTATCCTAGCACTCACTGTTAGGTGATTTTGCTCTTATCGTGTTGAAACCGGATACATGTATATGAAATATATTGCATTGGTAATTGTTTAAATTGATTAAAGAATTCTCTGATATATTTTTTGACATGGTTTTATTATTGGGGAGGAACGGGAGCAGTCGCCTAGGATCCACGCAGGAAACTTTCCTTGAGGCAGTTCTGACAAACAGGGGTTTCCCCTCCCCTGGGGCCCGTAGCTTTGGTTTTTAGGTCTCGCTGAGCCCCAGCGCTTGCGCTGGCTCGGAGAGACATTTTGTATCTGGGAATTTTCAAGTGCTGCCTGTGGCCTAAAGCTTGAGTGCACGCGAGCGTGCACGCGCGCAGCCGGCAATCACTGATGCGCGCGCATCACTCGCATGCTGTCCCGTCTTAGCGATCGCGATCGCGATCGCTTTGATCGCGATCGCTATTACTTTCGCTTTCACGGCCGCGCAGCCAATGCTTGTTTCCTCTCTTACACAGAAGTCCATTTAAGGTTGGTCATCTGGACCTTTTTGGCTCCAAGCGACCTCTCCCAGAGTCCAACGTTAACGGGTATTTCTCAAAGCTATCTTCAAAATAATCGAATTCCCCTAAGCACATAGTGAGATTACTTTATGGGTTCAGGTGCCTACGATTAGAGGCAGTGACATCAGGCAGGTTCTCCATTACGGGGCCTCTCAGAGGCCAAACTACAAAGAGGCTGACCGCTGGAAATGGCTCGCTACACACCCCTGTGTGCTAAGACTACGCCAAGGACCTTTCTTCATTCAGGTACGGTTCAATATTACCGGACTACTTTTTATACGAGTTAGGGCCGACTCCATGCTCACTAACAATGCTAACACTTTCTACCATTTATATCAACCCGAGCTCGGGGATTCGCGTTAAGTCGAGGGCCTGCAAGCACCGGATCAGAAGACAATGCAGCAGCGTATAGTGTTAGGTTAGGAATAAACAAATCATAGAATGGAACAGTTCTGATTTCCAATTTATATATATGTATAACTAACAGACAATTTCCAAATTACCAGCAAATCGTCTGCAATTAACTAGGACTCCAGCACAGCAATTACAAACAACCTAACTTCGAAAAATGCAGGAATACGATGGACGTGGCCCTGCAGATCACCTTGTGTTTAACATTTTTACGTTGCCTTTCTAGGTTTAGTGGAAAGGGCGTTCCCGCGAGATGCGGCATTTTTTTTCTTCAGAATGTCCCCAGGGCCAATTATTCACAATATCCCAGCTACACACAGCTCCTGACAGCAGACAGTTATAATGAAAGGGAGGAGGGGTGATGATCACACACATCCTTCTCTTGGAACTTGGAGTTATTTTCTTTTTCGAATGAAATTTCAATTTATTTTAAGTGATTCACACTCATTTTCTGAAAGCTTAACTGCAACACATTAACTAAATAGATCTATTAAAGATAATTCGATACCAAAATTAAAAGAAAATCATGTAGGCAAATGAGATAGTGTTGTGTTTCTAAGACGCACGGTGTTAAGGACTCCCAGGAGACAGCCATGTTCAAGAACAAGTACTTTATTAAGGAACAAGTTACAAGGGAACCCGGAACCCCATGAGGCGCTAGGATGGGACCAGCTCAGCCCCCAGCTGGAGACTCCAACCGGCACGGATAGGACACTCACACTAATGACATCACCCATACCACATGACTCGCGGCATTCTGCACCGGAAACCAGGCCAGGCTTTCAGACACTCTCGTCTCAGGATTAACCCATTAAACTCGAAGGACACTCTGATAAAGTGAAGGGACCTGAAATTGTGCCACGAGACCTAGCTATTTTATAGTGTGAACACACAGACACAGAAAGCCAGACAAGATGTATACGGACACACGTAGGCAGCACATACAGACACATGCATATCAGACAAACACTTTGCACTCATTCAAGATAAAGTATTTGCAGGCATGCAAAGACAACAGAAGCACAGGCATTCTAGCATATGCAGGCATGCACTGACAACAGAAGCACCGGAATTCTTGCTCACGCATAGAATAACACATACATTCCCACACGTATAAACAATTCCATGAATTACTATCATAAATCAATGGCATAAGATTAATTGTGATGGTGGTTGTCACCCCTCTATTGGGACCACTGAGTGGTAAAAAAACATTTTACCTACGATTACAATCCTATTAATGCACCACTTAACACAGAACCCACAACCTCAACAAGCATTTGCAATGCAATAGGTCTCGCATTTATACCAGTTTGAGTTATTGGCATTGTAAATGACAATGCTTTTTATTTAAGTTTGGTTTTTGTAAAACAAAAATAAAAGGCACTGTCATTTACAATGCTAATAGCTCAAACTCTCGCAAATGCGAGACCTATTGCATTGCAAATGCTTGTTAGGGCTTGAATCTAGGAGCCATCCAATTGTGGAGTGTGACAGTGATCACGCTCACACAGTGGTACACTCTTGCAACTTTTGGTAAGAACAGAGCCCCCATTTACATATTTAGGTCCTGATCAATGCCCTGGACCCTCCTTGGCCAAAACGGCAGAAACATGTCGACCTCTAAACACAACGGTTATGGGACACCAATTCCCCCACATACCGTCACCTGCTTTTAAACCTCATATAGTTACCTTTCACATTAAAAAACACAATGAGGATAACTATAATGATTTTTAATCTCACTCACTCATACACGGGCCCCCACTTAGTTTAGAAGTGCATCCCTGTCGTCAGGTGTATGCCCACCCTCTATCAAACCAAGGTTTTAGAGGGCGAGGACTGGTCAATGATGAAGCATGACACCAGGTGGTGTGTGAGACCAGTCCGTTACTTTTTGTGAGATGTCCCCACTCACAATATAACTCAAACCTTATAATGGTTATCACTTTAGGAGCAGCTCGTTTGTGGTTAAACATTCATAGTTGGAGGCTGCTAGCTCCTAAAACCCTGTGCCTCTTGTTCCCTCCTCCACACAGTGTGGAGCTCATGTGTTTTTGATGGTATTATTATTGCCATGAAGATTAGTTGGGAAATGTTTTGCAATTGCAACGACTCAATCATAGGACATGAAGGATATACGGAAGTCTTTCCTTTATGTTTTTTCGGTTCTGCACGTATTTCTGTGGTGGAATTTCTGTCGTGGGTTGAGCACATACCATTAACTTGACAAAGGCTCACTGCTGAAACGCCTGTGCAAAACCACTTGGTGTGCCGTCCTTTTTCATTTCTAATATTGAATGAACACTGACTTCTGAGTTTTGATGGTGGTTGCTTCCATCGACCGCACCGGCACTACAAGGCCAGCGGCGTCATCTAAGTAACACTGTTTCGGGGAAGAATATATGTGTGGCCATGGGAGCCTGTTTTTCGCTCAGCTATGCATGTTTACATGTTGGCTGGTGGGAAGAGCAGGTTCTCATGGTCAAGCACTCAGGGGCATACATTAACAACATAGTGTCTTGGCTACGATACATAGATGACGTCTTTTTAATCTGGCGAGGTGATGCAAATAGTGCAAGTGTTTTCATGGATGAGATAAATACCAACGATCTCAACTTGGAATTTAACGCCAACATTAGTGCCACCTTCATTGAATTCTTAGACGTCAATCTGTACAGCGCCAATGGCACCTTGCACTCCAAACTCCATCGCAAGCTCACTGCTGGCAATTCCAGGCTGCACGCCTCTAGTTTTCACCCTAGACACCTCATGGTCAGCATTCCCTATGGGGAAATGTGTCGGCTGGCTAGAATATGTAGCACCCAAGACGACCTCTTTACGTGCCGGGGTGAGGCAGCGACAAGATTCAGAGTGCGTGGTTACTCGGCTGGGGCCATACGCAAAGCAACAGAAAGGGCAAATGCTGTCCCCTGAAGCCATTAGTGCAGCGAACATACTGGCAAAGGCAAACAGCACAGTCAATACTAGACTGATCATAAGCCATAATACAGAGGAAAGGGCCATCAGATCAGCTATTAACAAACACTGGGGTATCATAAGATGTGAACCTACGCTGGGACCGATAGTGGCGAATCAACCTGATATCACATACAGGAGGGCATTTTCAATGCGTGATGCACTAGTCAGGAACAGTCCTGAAATCACTACCACCCAGAATTGGCTGACAGATAGAAAGGGTTTTTTCAAATGCAACAGTTGCAGGGCGTGCAAGTTCGGCAAAAACATCACGCAGTTGGACTCTGCTTTCAGGCAGACACCCCTCCTCATTAAATACAGGCTAACTTGTAGAACAGAGTTTGCTGTGTACATCCTTGAATGTAGCTGTGGGTTACGTTACATCGGTAGCACCAAGTTACAAGTGCACTTGCGTATCCTCCAGCACCTTGGGGCTATCGTCAACAGTGACCCAGCATACCCCGTAGCCAGACATTTCAAGGAGGTGCACAACAACAACTTGGATCACCTCCAATATTCAGTCATTGATTGCGTCCCACCGCTGAGACGTGGAGGCAACAGGGAGAGGTTATTGCGGCAGCTAGAGAGCAAATACATCTTACAGTTTAACACCAAAATGCCCACCGGCCTCAATACCAGTGAAGACCTGCACCATTTCTTGTGAACAGTACCCGCAGTTACATACAGACACAACACGCCACAGAGTTTTTTCGTGGATTATTGGCATCTCCCATCACTTTACATATTTTGAGCACACCGCAGCCCTATAGTTGCATTACACACATGATGAGCATTCTGATTAACCATGTCGTGCCATTCACATTTTTAGTGCATTTAACTAAAGTGAATCAGTGTATTTGTACCTGCAATCTGCTGACAATAGTATTTATCTAAATCATTTGTACGTATTACATTTGCATCTTATCGTGTTTTCTGTTAATTAATTGTATATACTCCTCGCACATGCATGATTTTGACACAGGATTGATCCTATGTATATAGCGTGTATTTGCATATTCATTTTGAATAGACATGGATCATCGAATACAATAAATTGGTAGTCGATTTGTATTTCTTCCGCATACATTTATATTGCATTTTATATCACTTTTTCCATGCCCTTGAGAAGGTATCTATGACTACACATGATATTCACTGTACATCTGTGCACTTTGCACACACGCCTGCCTCAAGTTATATATACACACCATTCTTCAAGCCTCACCCTCACTCACTCTCTTAAAACTACTCAATCCAGTGGTGGTTGGCTTTGCATTTATGCATTTTAGTCTCTCATGTTGCCTAGGCTCTTTCATGGTATGACGTTCACGGATCGGCTTGACATGATTTTTATAATTACCTCCTGCCAACTTGGTTTATCGTGTTTATGTCCTCTGGTCAACGCATTTTTCGTTTACTCACATCACACTTTTGATTAAATATTTGGTGTACTCTACGCACCGTTCGTGTTATGCATTAAGCCACGGTCATGTACATTAATCGGAGGGCAGCTGACTCGCTCATCCGTGCGGTATCTTAATCATGTGACCCTTATGACACACGCGACCTGTCTTTGATAACTACATATAACTTTAAGTCTTTACACTTACTGACAATTTGCACAGGCGGAACTTCACAAACAGCCACTTTCTTTGCATTTCAATCGGTACGAACGTAGTCTGTTTACCATGGAAATGCATATTGTAGCAACTGTGATGTCATTTTGCCTGTCAGCAGTAAATCAACGTCTTACCAATAGTCACTACATGTTCTAAAATGCCTAGTCACTGAGAGTAACATAGAAAAAATACTACCACTGCCACATGTATTTAAATGCACCATTTACTATCAGTGTGCTATGTGAACATGGCCGCATGTCTGGTGGCCGAAACTCGCCATTTGGACCTCTGATATGTGAATAAACAAAACTCTTCTTTGAACATTGCCCATGGAGTCTGTATCCTGGTGTTGCGCCATTCTGTTGGATGTTCAAAGCTTTACGGTTTCGTTGTGAATATATATATATATATATATATGTAGATAGATAGATAGATAGATAGATAGATAGATAGATAGATAGATAGATAGATAGATAGATAGATAGATAGATAGATAGATAGATAGATAGATAGATAGAAAGATAGATAGATAGATAGATAGATAGATAGATAGATAGATAGATAGATAGATAGATAGATAGATAGATAGATAGATAGATAGATAGATAGATAGATAGATAGATAGATAGATAGATAGATAGATAGATAGATAGATAGATAGATAGATAGATAGATAGATAGATAGATAGATAGATAGATAGATAGATAGATAGATAGATAGATAGATAGATAGATAGATATTACCTTTGAAGCTAGGACTAAGTTTCCATAGGAAAAGCGTTTTTTGACTTGTCTATATCTTTGGCGTCGTTTGATGAATCTTTACGAAATTTTCCAAAAAAAAAGTGAGCGGGTGATTCTTGTTGCGCATGGAAAGTTTTGGGGGCTGAGAAAAAGGATGGGGGGCACTGGACAGAAGTACACCAAATTTGCCAGAGAGCTAGAATTTGCACCACAGATTGTGTTTTTGGATGTAAATTGATTCAGTAGAAATTTAAGAGAATAAAGTTAGTGATATCTGAGGCCACACAACTTTGCGAAAAATAAACCAGCTAATGCAGGGAAATGCAGAGTTCTGATTGGCTGCCTGCATTTCAACCAGGAAGTGTTGGCAACCGTCTTGGGATGTAGCTTCAGCTGAGTCACAAACAAATGTAAAACAAAGAAAGGGGGCAGGTTAGGGATACTCTGAACCCCAACACTAGGTCTTGGGGTCCCCCTAAGACCACACCACAGCTTAAAAGCTTTTTAGGACAACAGATTGGGAAATGTGTGGGGAACAAATAGGGTCCTGTGCTTGCTTCTAAATAACCCCCTGGGTGGGTCAGGTCCCACGGCAAACCAGAAACACGGCTACTGGGAAAAATGGAAACAAAGTGGCAATTTTCTAAAGTTGGCCTTTGTAAAATAGTTGCATTAAATTCAACTTGAGTAACATGTCAGATTTAATGGAAAGATTATTTTTATACTTTGAAATACCAGATTTAGTAGTTCTATTTGAAGCAAATACTGCTGATATATCAGTGTATAACTCCATACTTGCCAAAAGGGCCAGCAGCCAAACTATAGTACCAATGACAATGTAGGAATTTCACTTTCAGGGCATGCAAAATCATCAAACGCATATCCTTCTTTTTAATATAATGCACCCTACATTAGTGCTCTTTAGACTTAAATTAAGGGTGACTTATGAATGTTAAAAAGAAACAGTGGACTTCCCCTAGGGTTAAACCCTGCAATGGCAGATTGGGTGTCATGCTTTGTTTTGTCACACTTGTGGTAGCACAATAAGCACTTCAGTCCACGAGGGATACTTAACTTATAGGAACTGGGTCCCCCTGACACCATATACTAGGCACTTATTAGTAAGTTAACTTATGCCAATTGTGTGTAGACCAATAAAACACACACTTCTTTAGGGTCAGATCACTGATACTGGAGCATAGTTGAAAGGTCCCCCGTACACTTTCAGAGTCGAACAAACCGCAGCATCAGTCCAAACGTTTAGGAATGATAATGCAAAAAAGGTTATTCCATATAAGTAGAAAATTTATACGAAGTGCAATATGAGATTCAGGCCTTCAGTTTGTTAAGATTACTCTTGGTATTTTGAAACCCATCCAGATCTATTAAGGGGACAACTTAAAAAAGGGGTGGGGGCTTATAGTGTTAATTTGCTAATAAAGTTGCACTGTATGACGAATGCGTTATAGTGTGCATTGCACACTATAACTTGCTAATTTCAGGTCTTATTCGATTCTGTAATCAGTAGTCTATAGCTGACCTTTAAATGTCTTTTCAGTCAATATACATATATGCATATATACATAGGTATTTCGTTAGGTGTAAAGATATGGTAGTTAAGAATAGCAGCAAATATAGAAGCATGGAATAATAATAAATCCATATTGCTTTTATACATATAATTACCTTGATGATATATCGGTAGAAATTTTTCTATCCATGAATGGTCTTATTTATAATTTATGATTAGTTCATTATGAGGGGCCACTTAAGGGTCAAGAAATATGTTAGGAGCTATTCTGGCCAGTAAGCTGCCACAACACCAGGAACGAAGGGGCGATTGTGAGAGGAAGGGAGATAATACAGATGAGAGATTAAAATTATTAATTAGATTTCCTTCTTCTCAAGCATTCCTATTACAGATAGTCAGAGAAGTCCCAGCAGACAGAAAGATATTCGGATAAAAAACAGCAATTAACTTCAACTCGGATTGGAATATTTTCCACTCTGACAAACTGGATATAAACAAAAAACAGAAAACGTGTCATATTGTGGGAATTCCTCGTACAGTTTCGACAGTCGTTTATTTGTGAAATGGCGAATACACTCAGGAACCTTGCGAGGGAGATCAGTGAGAGGCAAATGAATGAACTTTTTAATATATTCTTCTCACTCTATAGTAGAGTGTGGCGAGCTCATAATTTACTTTGAATGAGGTGTTGTGCACCGCACAAATAAACTTCGAAAATAAGCGATAAAGTACAATGCAAACACGAGCAGCTGGCTGAATCACTCTACTCCTGCCAACAGCAACAGTTCAGCCTCCGCTCATCATGCCTGCCATTTCGAGGCATCCTAAGCCACGTGCAGCTCATCTTCTTCAAGACCATGTGAGCCCTCTGCTGCTTTGCTGTCTCATGGGGTTGATTATTCAAGTGGTCCAGTGGGCGTAGCCTAGAACCCTGTAGGCTCTTTGGCCCGGTGTGGGGGGGGGGCACGTTCCTCAGGGTAAGGGCTCTTTGACTACAGGCATTATGTATAAGTGAGACAGTGAGATGTTCGAGTTGAAGAGATCCAATATCACATTCTGCAGGGAGGCATCATTTTATGTTACACATCGAGCGACTCGAAGCAGGGCTGTGCGGTGCCGATCTGGTGGTTGGAGGTCAAACAGATCGATATGGTTGGGCTATTGAGCTACTTAACTGGCGGAAAGCTTGTTTTACTGTAACCAGGCTGAGGCAGAGGAGTATATCTGCGTGCATGCTTGTTGGGTGACTGACGTCTTCTGTGTGGGAGTGGACATCACACTGGACATTGATGAACGATTGGATATCATTAGAGCCTCTTCCCAAATCAGCCGGTGGAGGGCAGAGTATGCATAGACGCCGGCGTGCTACAGGATGTGACTCGGAGGCCTCTCATACAGCCACACTGACAGGTACTGCAGCCCAAAGAAATTACCCGCGGTCCATCTACGTCATAGTAATACAGAACTGCGAACATATGTTGCCACAGAGGCATTTGCGGGCAAGGTTGAACTCTGCACACCCCTGAGTTGATGTGACAGTGTAGGCAGCCTCAAGGTCTTGAGGGACAAGTGAAATCAATAAGGATGGAAGACAAATGGAACTAATTAAAAAAAAAAGAGCTGCTAGATATGGTCCACATGGGATTGGGAAAGGATAACAGCAGTTGTGAGATTGTCAGAGACCAATAAACGTTTAGGAAGATACACAAATAATTCATTCCTGTTATAGGGAGCCGCATTAGGCAGCTTCCTGAATGGCAGAAGCCCCCACCTTCTGCATCACACTTGATTTGATCATTGTTACTGGTGGACTGGCAGCCACCTGCAGCCATGGATGGTATTTTCTTTAGGCATAGAGCAACCCCAAAACAGTTTGGACTGCAAGTAGGGCACACCTTAAGAAGAGCTCTTACCGTTCAGCTAGTATATAAAGTCTCTCTTGAATCTGCTTTGCTAATGAAATTAGAACAGAAAACGACACATCATTCACATCAATTGTTTCATTCGTTTAGTAGAGATCATGTTAACTCAGGATTTACTTGTCTCTGATCTATGGTGATGTCTCTAAGCAGTATTGAAGCATTTCTGGTCTTTTTCTATATTAGAATGGGGCATCCCATTTCCTTTAAATAGTTGTGATGGGTCTTTCTTCTATTGCCATATTTACCTGTTTATTGGGCTAAATGATAGATTACATAGGTGTCATGCTCCTCGAAGTACAAAACGACTGATTCGTTTTGACTAATAGTTTGAGTCTTGGCATCAGGACACTAAACATGAACCTGCTTAACGTGATGGAAATTACTTTACTAACTTCATGGTATGTGTTTGCTGAACAAGAGCTCTGATATATTTTTCTCGGTGTGCACATAGGTAGGACACATGATAGATTAGCTAAGCCCATGGCTGTACCAACTGGTGACATTGTGCTTGAATTGTTTTTGGATGACTCCCTTTCTGGTAGATATATAGGTGTGTGTTTTTAATGGAAGGGGATGGGTGTCTTTGTGTGTGTGTGTGTGTGTGTGTGTCAGTCAGTATGTTTGTATGCATGCACACCTTCTTCTGTATCTGTGTGCCAGGGTGAATGTGTATATATGCATTGATGTATCAATGTGAAGATCTGGGCATTACGGTGGCATTGTCAAATCCGACTAATACTCAAAACAAAACTAGGGTAACCAGTGGTAGAAGAAGTCAGAGTAATAATGATATACTGAACTACATATTGAAGTCAATGATGGAGCCCTTTGATAAGTTAAAGGCTTGTTATCTTGACCAACTGAGCACTGCTTTCCAAGTATGACCCAAGTCCTTGTGTTATGATACCATGACAGCCGTTATCAGATGTAAGGGTATCAAGAACAGTTCAATGGTAGATAGCATTGAAGGTTGTATAGAGGCTGAGCAGGGTAAAAAGGCAAGGCTCACTGTTGTCACAGATGTTCAGGATGTCATTAACATCTTGGATGAGTGCTATCTCCGCTCTACACTGCACTGGAGTCAAGTGGACACCATTCAAGCTGTAGCATCTGCTGTGGCTCCCATGATCTAGCAAGTTAGCAATAGCTCCTTTTCCTCAGGATTGGTTCCAGATGTCTGCATGCAGAGCACAATTAACCTTTATGTAGAAAGACTGATTTAAAACCATTGATTCTGAAAAATTAGCAACAAAATTACTTTTCTCCCAACTGTAGCCAAGCTCATAGAAAATCTTGTGGCCACTTGACTGAAGATAATCTTACAGGAATCTCACCTTTTAAGCAGCTCACAGGAAGATTTTTGGAATTTTGGCCTCACTGGACAAACTGCGTATGACTCAGGACAATAGTTGTCAGGCAGGACTGCTCTTATTAGATCTCTTTACAGCCTTTGAAATGGTTGACCGTGCTATTATGATCACCCATGTCTGATGGATACTTTTAACAACAGATCACTCCCCTTATGAATACCTCTAGGTGCCAGACTGGATTCAGAAAATTATTCACTCACAATTCCCTCACACACCAGTAGGAGATGCCATGTGCAACTGCGTCGAGTCCGTCCCACCCAAGAAGTGATGCTGGAGCCCCATATAATTGCTACCCCTGCTGCTGACGTCAGTTCCTTTCTTTCCTTGCCTTCCAGAGCATGTTCCCTCACTTTTACATCTTGTTGAAAAACATTATAATCTAAATTTCTACAGTGACCAAGGAACGGTCACCCCCTAAATCAACAGGGTTTAAAGCATGTAATGATTGTCTTGGGTCCTCACACGACTTCAAGTCATGTGAAGATTGTTCTAGGATGAATCCACAGTGAGTCAGGAAAGCAAAGTCACAGAACATCATCAGAAAGCTAGGGAAAAATGTTTCTGATCAAAGTTGACAACGCGGTCTTGTTCCCACTCTTGAGGCCATTCCTGCGACAGATTGTCTTCCCACTGCATGTCTTCAGGTGAGTCCAAGTTAAAAAAGAAGCATATGAAGTCAAAGCAGGACTCATGGATGTCATTTGGAGGTAGTCAGGGGCCGCAGCTGAGACCTCTAGCCTGCTCCCTGCCACTCCTGCCACTTAGTTTGCGAACCCCTGGCCTCAGAGGGGTCAAAATTATGTCCCCTCCGAAGCCAGGGGCCACAAAGGAAGTGCCAGGAGTAGCAGGGAGCATGCTAGAGGTCTCAGCTGCGACCCTTGACTACATCCAAATGACATCCATGACGGGACTCATATTAGAAGAATTTGCAGGGACACAAATATATGACTCAGTGACAGTCACATTGCCCCACTGGTGTACCAATTCTCCAACTTATCCTGATACAACTCATGTTTCTGGGGGTCATCAAAGACACCACAACAGGAGGAAGCCTTTAAAGAGGCTATGTTGCCATTTCTTCGACCCCCACTGGTTTCCTATAGTGCACCCTCCAGTTGGGTTACCACCAGCAGATCTATCCTTGATGTCATCAGTGCCCCTCGACCCCTCAGCAGAATCAGGCCTGTTTGCACAGCCACCGCCTGTCCCGGATGTGACTCTGGTGCTGCAATGTACGCCAACCCCTCTCTCATTGATGCAGGCCACAATGCTGCCGATGACAGAGGAAGAACTCATTGTACTATCAGTTTCACAACAGAACCCAACTCAAACTCGGCCAAAGTTCCACCCTCCTCCAGTTATTCCTAAAATGACACAGCCTCTTTCAGACTTGGCGAGAACTCTGCCTTTACCTCAGAACATACATTCACTTCACAAACTGTTTTGCTTGTATTCTGACCATAGTCATCATGGCCTTCATGATACTCAAGATAATGGCCAAATCTGTGAAGGTTTATTTTAGAAATGGGGAGAACACTAGCTTGATCATTTCCCACCACTGAAAATGCACAGTGTCCATGCTTTGGAGTATCCAAGGAGCCTCTCCCTCTGAGATGATTTTTGGCTGAAGTGGAGCTCAGGACTCCTGTATGCCGTCCTGCCTCAAGTTCTGAAGAAGATCAGGAATGACTGGGCCCAAATCATTTTTGTGGATCCAGTCTGAGCCAGGAAAGTTTGGTAACCCGAACATCTGTTGATGAGCATCTAAAATGATCCAGGTTCAAAACGTATGAGCTTCGCGTTTTTTACAACTGCCCATCCTCAGAAAAATTGTTCTCCCTGCTTCAGTAACAGTGCAGGTTGCAAGAGCCTGCATCTCATCACAGCTTTACATTGGAAATGCTATTGATCTCAGTCTGTCGTCTTTGGATTTGGTAAGACTGCAGCAGATTAAAAAAATGGTAATACAACTGGTAGTGGGACTGAGATAATTCAACCATGTGGCCAAGGGTAGGAGATTTGTCAACAGGCTACTAACCGAACAACTAATCAATTTTATGAGCTTAGATTTTAAGCATTGCACCTGCAATAAGAACAGCGCCAACCTTCTGTTTGCTTTGGTACTGCTTTATGATCCCACCAGGCTTCTGTGATCAGGTGCCAGGCCCTACATTGTTTGCCCATTTTAAGAGCATCAGAAGTGGAGGGAGGGCCATTTGGGAGCTGGGCCCTTATCACCGCAATTGGCTTCCTTCGGCCCTCTTTTTTACTTCCTTCTGCAGCCAGTTCTGGGTAGTCCTGAAATCATACTTATTCCAATGGCAATGAGTCTGCTGCTTACATCTGTTGTTGGTATGATCTTTTCCTGGGTCGTTTTCTCTCCCACTTTACTCTTTCCTTTTTGTTTTGTTTGGTTACGTTTTTACTTTTGTTCCATAAATGTTAATTAAATATAACTGATATATAAATAAATGTTTCTCATTTTAGCACTTCCTAGACACCCCTCATCCTGCAGATTTGGTGTTCCTAATCATTTGTGCAAGTTCTGGTTGAAGGCAGCATAAAAGGATTTTCAGGGATGAAGAGACTGCTCCCATCTGTGACAACCACTGGCCTCCTCTTATAAATTAAGACTAGTAAACTTAAGCAAACGATCCTTTACTATTATTAAAAAAATATCGGTCTTTGTGAACATTATGTGAATGGGTTTTGCAATGATGTCTATGCACATCAATCAGAGCATGAGAATATGGAATATAGGGGCATATGTACAAGCCCCTATCGCCACCACAACGTCACTTTTAACGACGTTGTGGTGGTTATTGTGGCTTAGCCTTATTAACAAAGCAGCGTAAAGCGACCTAAGAAGGCTTAACGCTGCCTTGTAAATAAGGCCCCCTTTCACGTTATGGTTAGCGTGAAAAGGATGGGCAGTGGGCGTTGCAGTGGGTTTTCCACTGCAACACCCATTGATTTTGACGCTGCCCCCGAAATACAAGGGTGGCGTACATAGGAGGCAGCGCCCAAATTAATATCAGAGAAAACCTGGTCTTAAGTTGGCGAAATGAGGAGAAATGCATTATTTCTCTGTGTTTTTACTATTTCCATGTGTGCTGCCTTGTGCAGCAAACATGGAAAAACAAAACACCATGGATTATTTATGTAGAGGAAGGTGCCTCTTCCTGTACATAAACAATCTGTTGGAGATGGAACTTTTTGCAGGTTTATCCCTAAACCTTTTGCTTCTTCCTCTTATTTTTCCCTGACCTGTTTGTGTTGGTTTTAAGACGCTGTACACTTTACCACTGCCGATCAGTGCTAAAGTGCATATGCTCTCCATGTAAAATGTGTTTTGGATTGGTGTTTCCATGATTGGCCTATTTGATGTATGTGTCAGTTCCTAGTAAAGTGCACTAGTGTGCCAGGGCCCATAAATCAAATGCTGTTGGTGGGCTGCAGCACTGGATTGGGCCACCCACGCAAACAGCCTGTAAAATGTAACTCTGGCCTGCCATTGCAGAGCTTGTGTGCAGTGTGGGGCTGCCATGGCGACTTGGCAAGTGCACCCACTTGCCAGTCCCTAACCTTCTCTTTTCTACAGGTTAGTCACCCCTAAGTTAGGCCCAAGGTACCCCTGTGGGCAGGGTGCATTGTATGTGAAAGGTAGGACATGCCATGGTGTTTGTGGCATGTCCTGATAGTGAATTACAGCCAATTTTGTTTTTCACTACTGCAAGGCTACCTGTCCACATAGGCCTGAATGGGCAGTTTGATTATAACATCTTATAATCCTAACTGACCCAGGGAACATGGTGGAAATTCGAGTTTAGTATGCCTGAACTCAGAATGATAAAATACACCTTGTAGTGAAGTTGGTTTTAACATTCTGTGTTTGAAAATACCACTTTTAGAAAGTAGGTATTTTCTTAACTAACCATCCAGCCTGCCTCTGCTAGCTTGTGTATTGTCTGTCTGATTTGCGAGTGACATGGTTTGGGGAGACTCCAGGAGACAGGGTGAGTCAGCACAGGGCTGAATAGACCTATCTGCATGTAGAGTGGTGGGAGGAGTAGCACCTGGGCCTGAATAGGGCTGTGCCTGCCTTCCACAATGCTGGCTCCACCTCCTGTGGTGTGTCTGATGACCCTGGCCCACACTGACAAAGGAACAAGGTGTACACTGGCAGAATGCACCCAGAACTGGTTTGGACTAGGTACAGGAGTCTCTGCCTTATGAGGACAAAGGATTTGCTAGTATAAATATTTGGGCCCAGACCCTAAGATTTTAGAACTCTTTTGGATCAAGAAGACTGCCAAGAAGAAGGGCTGGAGAAGCTGTGAGGAGGAACTACCACTTTGCTGTGTGCTTTGCTGTTTTGGCCTGCAGTGGCTGCTTCCGTCATGGGCAGTGAAAGGACTGGACAGAACTTTATGCAATCTACTTTTGTGAGTTTCTCCAAGGGCCTGAGGTAGAGCTTTCCCTCTGTTCAAGAAGTCTCAGGAACAGCAAAGACTTTAAGCTCTTCTGCCCTCAGAACTAGGGAATGTGTGCTTTGTGCTGCAACTGAAGAAATGCAAACCTGACGACGTCGACGACACCGCTGCCGACTCCGTGTCCTGACGGCACCGCAGAGGGCGCTGCCTCAACTCCGCAACGTGACCCTGGTCTCACCGATGCCGCCTGCAGATGCTGCCACCGAGTCGCTGCTCGCACGCGACCTGTGGGCACCGCACTCGGCACCGCCTCGCTTCACGACAACCTCTTGGTAACCCCAACGATGCTCCACGCCTGAATCAACGCCGCTGCTTGCACCGTGGTTCGAGGGCACCGCTCGTAAAGTTATACAACGCACCGTCCTCATCCCGCACCGCAGCCTTGGCCTACCAACGCCGGTGCCATCAACTCCAGTTCATCAGCCGACGACAGCGCTCCAGCAATGACACTGCTGCTTGCACCGTGACCTGCCAGCACCGTGAGGAGCACCGCCTTCATCTCACACCACGACCCTAGTCTCTCCGACTATGCCATCTGACGCAGCCACCGAGCCGCTGCTCGCACCATGCCCTGAGGGCACCACACCACTTCACTTCGCACTGTAGCACCCGACGCCTGCCGAAGCCAGCACTCCTGACTTCAACAAAGAGGAGTTCGATCTGCAACGCGTGTGACTTCAAGGGCCCGACGACTCCTGCACTGACTTTCGGAACAGACGCCTGCGGACGTTGTGTGTTCAGAAGCTCAACGAGAGGTCATCGATGCCCTACATTTCTGAAAGGTACTGTTTGCGGGTCTTCCCGAAACCACAGCTAGCCCACGACGCAGCGGTCAGCCAGAACTATTTGGATTTGTTTGCTCACGACGCCGTGAGAGCCCCGGACAGAGCTAATGACATCAAGGAACTGTTTTTCAAGGGCATTTTAATAACTGAAGACCTTTAAGTACTATATCGTGGATTTTCATCGTTTTGGTCTTGTCTTAAGAATATGCAAATATTGGATATTTTTCTAAACTGGTATGGTGTCCTTTTGTAGTGCTTACACTGTATTACTGTTGGTTATGCTTTACACGCTGCCTCTAAGATAAGCCTGACTGCTCATGCCAAGCTACCAAGGGGGTGATCAGGGGTTATTTTAGGAGTGTATCTCCCTTATCCTGACTAGGGAGAAGAGTCCCTATTTGGACAAAGGTGCAAGTCCTTGCCAACTAGAGATCCCCATTTCTAACACAATCCTTTAAACAAAATGCCATTTTGTGACTTTCATGTGTGCTGCACGAAGCAGCACACATGAGAGTGACAAAATGGAATTTTAGAATTGCTTATGTGCAGGAAGGGTGCCTGCATTGGCTCTAAGTTGCTAAACATAGCACCAGTGCATGTGGAAACGCAAGGCTGCACCACATTCTTGTAAATATTGTGCATCCTTGCATTTCAGAAGTGGTGGAGAGAGGCGTTAAGCCTGGAAAGCAACGCCTCTCTCCGCCTCTTCCTTGTACATATCCCCCATAGTTCTTTGATCATCTTAGGTTGTACCTTAGCTGCACCTATCATTAGAGTTACTCTCAGATCATTGCTATACTTGAATGCAAGATAAAGGGTGGCTGCTATCAACAAAGTAACAAGAAAAATACCATAATTTCCATTTCTTCCTCGCGGTCTCTCTGCATTAAATTCTCCATATGAAGAAAATACCACTAAATTACGTTCCTTGACATTGTACCTACCTGGTGTTTCATAGAGGGCAGGCACCCAGGACATTCGTTCAGACGAGCAATGGATACCCTTCCCATGTTCATTGGTATTTCAGACTACAGAGATGCACTGGCAATGATTGGCAACTTCCAAAGATTGGATATATAAACTAGAGCGCCCATCGAGCTTTTGGAACACCTGATAAATACCAAGCAGTGTGGATCCAGCTGTGGTCCTCAACCAAATGTGAAGTTGACTGCTGTTGATTTTATCAAGGCTAGAAACAACCCTAAAATCGTCCCTCAAGGCTAAACTGGAATTAGTCTTGAGCTGGGGTCTCATACTGCTGCTGCTGACATGCCCATGTGGAACCCCTGGACAGCCTAGATGCAGAGACCCATATAAAGTGCTTACAAATGATCTTTTTCCTTCACCAAATGTCAAACGGGGGCCTCAACAAGAACCAACAGCAACAAATGCTAGTAAGTTCTTGCTGGTGGTTCAACACCTGCTTAACCTGCATGCATGCTAGCAAGATTGAGAGCCTCCCCACCCACCCCCAAGGACTACAATGAACTCGGATGCATAACATTTAACCATTACATTTTACCCTATTTTTATATCCACATCCCAATAACTAATAACTCAACTATGAGACTAAAGCGCCTGCGTATATTTGTGTTTCCTACCATGCATCATAAGTGATTTTCTGTGGGAACTACAGGTACCAGACTCCAACTCCACTAGTTCTCAGGTGTCAGCTTACTCATCTAACACAGTTAGAAACCTCTCTATAGATAAAGAGCTATACAGTTGAGTCATATGACTGTTTTATGAAAGGTGCTCTTAAGGACATTTGGTATGTATAATAACATGATTTATTTTAATAGTTTGAGTCCATATCATATCATTACCTGAATGCTTCATGTTGAATTTTTATAAAATGCTTTCATTAACTTAGCAACTTTCCTTGGTTTATATATTTAGATCTATGTTGAATGTTAAACTGTCACATGATAAAGCGAAAAAACCTCAAACATTGTAAAGGCGCAAATGTTAACAATATTGATGCTATGGCAAAGCCCCCAATGAACTGAAGGAATACAGATCATTTCTTTAATTGCCTTTACATTGCCACCGTTTCATCAACTGCTAGAGTTACCCGTTTTAAATGTTCACTGTCAATAAGTCCATGAACAGTAATAGTCTAATAAACCCTGATACACGGCAATTAAGAGGTAATTAGTTTTTGTTGGAAGATTGTAAGCCTCCTTTATAAGGCTTAGGGCAAGATGTACTAAGAATCAATTCCCAAAAGTGGCTCTCACTTCGACCTACCTCAGAGTCATTACTATTCGTGTGGTCAGTCTCAAATCACGATTCACTACTGAGAGAGCTGATTGACTACCTAAAAATGTGAGCCTATATTATGAAGATTTTTGTATTTTAAAGGAAAACACTGCGCTTTCCAAAACGGTATTTCCTGTGCTAAACCAGACTAGGTAGGAGTCAGGCCAAAACTAAATCTTGGATTCTGAGGCAGAAATGATGTGTGTTTTCAGTCCAGTGGCAAAGTGAGCAAGGGATTCACGTCTGAGCATACCCTGCCAACTTATGGTGAACAAAGCGGTACAAAAGGGGGTGGACCGGAAACAAGCTTCCTAGGACTGGTTTCTGGCATTTCAGCCGTCTTCAGCCAGGCTTGCTTGAGTCCAGTGGCAAAGTGAGCAAGGGATTCACGTCTGAGCATACCCTGCCAACTTATGGTGAACAAAGCGGTACAAAAGGGGGTGGTGATGGACGGAACATCAGAACCAATCAAACACTCACACCCAGTCAACAGATCTGGGTTTGATCCATCACCGTTCTTTAGCCCACTCTGCCAGCCCAGTTCAGACATGGCCATATGCAAATCAGTCTGAACCTGTGCCTCATGGGAACAGTCCAGCCCGAACCGCTAGAGTTACCCGTTTTAAATGTTCACTGTCAATAAGACCATGAACAGTAATAGTCTAATAAACCCTGATACACAGCAATTAAGAGGTAATTAGTTTTTGTTGGAAGATTGTAAGCCTCCTTTATAAGGCTTAGGGCAAGATGTACTAAGAATCAATTCCCAAAAGTGGCTCTCACTTCGACCTACCTCAGAGTCATTACTATTCGTGTGGTCGGTCTCAAATTATGATTCACTACTGAGAGAGCTGATTGACTACCTAAAAATGTGAGCCTATATTATGAAGATTTTTGTATTTTAAAGGAAAACACTGCGTTTTCCAAAACTGTATTTTCCTGTGCTAAACCAGACTAGGTAGGAGTCAGGCCAAAACTAAATCTTGGATTCTGAGGCAGAAATGATGTGTGTTTTCATTTCTCCTCTCATTGCACATAACAAAATGTGCAGTTATGAAATGCATTGTCCTGCAAAGCTGTTCTCAAAGAACTCCAAAGGAAGCCTTTTGCAACATTCAAGGTTATTCCTTCTTGTGCTACAGTAGGCCTATTCTTTATGTGATACAAAAGGGGGTGGTGATGGCAAAGTGAGCAAGGGACTCACGTCTGAGCATATCCTGCCAACTTATGGCGAACAAAGCGGTACAAAAGGGGGTGGTGATGGACGGAACATCAGAACCAATCAAACACTCACACCGAGTCAACAGATCTGGGTTTGATCCATCACCGTTCATTAGCCCACTCTGCCACCCCAGTTCAGACATAGCCATATGCAAATCAGTCTGACCCTGTGCCTCATGGGAACAGTCCAGCCCGAACTGCCAAGCCATGCCTTCCCTGGACCGGAAGCAAGCTTCCTAGGACCGGTTTCTGGCATTTCAGCCGTCTTCAGCCAGGCTTGCTTGAGTCCAGTGGCAAAGTGAGCAAGGGACTCACGTCTGAGCATACCCTGCCAACTTATGGCGAACAAAGTGGTACAAAAGGGGGTGGTGATGGACGGAACATCAGAACCAATCAAACACTCACATCCAGTCAACAGATCTGGGTTTGATCCATCACCGTTCTTTAGCCCACTCTGCCACCCCAGTTCAGACATGGCCATATGCAAATCAGTCTGACCCTGTGCCTCATGGGAACAGTCCAGCCCGAACTGCCAAGCCATGCCTTCCCTGGACCGGAAACAAGCTTCCTAGGACTGGTTTCTGGCATTTCAGCCGTCTTCAGCCAGGCTTGCTTGAGTCCAGTGGCAAAGTGAGCAAGGGATTCACCTCTGCGCATACCCTGCCAACTTATGGTGAACAAAGCGGTACAAAAGGGGGTGGTGATGGACGGAACATCAGAACCAATGAAACACTCACATCCAGTCAACAGATCTGGGTTTGATCCATCACCGTTCTTTAGCCCACTCTGCCACCCCAGTTCAGACATGGCCATATGCAAATCAGTCTGACCCTGTGCCTCATGGGAACAGTCCAGCCCGAACTGCCAAGCCATGCCTTCCCTGGACCGGAAACAAGCTTCCTAGGACCGGTTTCTGGCATTTCAGCCGTCTTCAGCCAGGCTTGCTTGAGTCCAGTGGCAAAGTGAGCAAGGGACTCACGTCTGAGCATACCCTGCCAACTTATGGCGAACAAAGCGGTACAAAAGGGGGTGGTGATGGACGGAACATCAGAACCAATCAAACACTCACACCCAGTCAACAGATCTGGGTTTGATCCATCACCGTTCTTTAGCCCACTCTGCCACCCCAGTTCAGACATGGCCATATGCAAATCAGTCTGACCCTGTGCCTCATGGGAACAGTCCAGCTCGAACTGCCAAGCCATGCCTTCCCTGGACCGGAAACAAGCTTCCTAGGACCGGTTTCTGGCATTTCAGCCGTCTTCAGCCAGGCTTGCTTGAGTCCAGTGGCAAAGTGAGCAAGGGACTCACGTCTGAGCATACCCTGCCAACTTATGGAAAACAAAGCGGTACAAAAGGGGGTGGTGATGGACGGAACATCAGAACCAATCAAACACTCACATCCAGTCAACAGATCTGGGTTTGATCCATCACCGTTCTTTAGCCCACTCTGCCACCCCAGTTCAGACATGGCCATATGCAAATCAGTCTGACCCTGTGCCTCATGGGAACAGTTCAGCCCGAATTGCCAAGCCATGCCTTCCCTGGACTGTAAACAAGCTTCCTAGGACCGGTTTCTAGCATTTCAGCCGTCTTCCGCCAGGCTTGCTTGAGTCCAGTGGCAAAGTGAGCAAGGGACTCACGTCTGAGCATACCCTACAAACTTATGGCGAACAAAGCGGTACAAAAGGGGGTGGTGATGGACGGAACATCAGAACCAATCAAACACTCACACCCAGTCAACAGATCTGGGTTTGATCCATCACCGTTCTTTAGCCCACTCTGCCACCCCAGTTCAGACATGGCCATATGCAAATCAGTCTGACCCTGTGCCTCATGGGAACAGTCCAGCCCGAACTGCCAAGCCATGCCTTCCCTGGACCGGAAACAAGCTTCCTAGGACCGGTTTCTGGCATTTCAGCCGTCTTCAGCCAGGCTTGCTTGAGTCCAGTGGCAAAGTGAGCAAGGGACTCACGTCTGAGCATACCCTGCCAACTTATGGCGAACAAAGCGGTACAAAAGGGGGTGGTGATGGACGGAACATCAGAACCAATAAAACACTCACACCCAGTCAACAGATCTGGGTTTGATCCATCACCGTTCTTTAGCCCACTCTGCCACCCCAGTTCAGACATGGCCATATGCAAATCAGTCTGACCCTGTGCCTCGTGGGAACAGTCCAGCCCGAACTGCCAAGCCATGCCTTCCCTGGACCGGAAACAAGCTTCCTACGACCGGTTTCTGGCATTTCAGCCGTCTTCAGCCAGGCTTGCTTGAGTCCAGTGGCAAAGTGAGCAAGGGACTCACGTCTGAGCATACCCTGCCAACTTATGGCGAACAAAGCGGTACAAAAGGGGGGTGGTGATGGACGGAACATCAAAACCAATCAAACACTCACACCCAGTCAACAGATCTGGGTTTGATCCATCACCGTTCTTTAGCCCACCTGGTTTTGCAAGGGGGGTCACTTGTGTTTTTGTCCTGGTGCTCGGTGTCCATCTAGGGAAACCCACCAAACCCATGCATTTCTGAAAACTATACACCCGGCAGCTTCCAGGGAGGTATGGCTTTCCTGATTCCCCCAACGTTTCCTTACCCAGAATCCCCTGCAAACCTCAATTTTAGCTGAAAAAATCACTTTTTTCACACATTTTGGTGTGGGAAAGTTGTGGCATCACCGGGCTCACACAAATTTACCACCACCCAGCGTTCCCCCAGGTCTCCCGGTAAAATTGGTGCCTCACTTGTGTGGGAGGCCCAAGTACCCGTGGCAGGCAAGGGCCCAAAACGTAGTGAGGCGACATCAAAGTGGCCTATCGCAAAACCACCTGGTTTTGCAAGGGGGGTCACTTGGGTTTTTGTCCTGGTGCTCGGCGGCCATCTAGGGAAACCTACCAAACCCATGCACTTCTAAAAACTAGACACCCGGCGACTTCCAGGGAGGTATGGCTTGCGTGGATCCCCCAATGTTTCCTTACCCAAAATCCCCTGCAAACCTCAATTTTAGCTCAAAAAATCACTTTTTTCACACATTTTGGTGTGGGAAAGTTGTGGCATCACCGGGCTCACACAAATTTACCACCACCCAGCATTCCCCCAGGTAAAAAAGCATACATCAGGATAAGGTTTAAAAAGCAACTTCATAGCATCTTTCCTGTTCCTTACTCCGTATTTTAAAAAGATGGGTTTAAGATAGGCTCGACGGTAATTATCATAAAGATTACATGCCAAAAGAAAGTGCATAGTGCTTTGATCTGATACGTTATCGCATGGGCATGGGCCTACCGGATGTTTTTTTATATATGGGTAGGCCACCAAATGATGCACTATCCCAAACCTTAATCTGGTGATAACGTACCTATGGGAGGGCCGGGTGACTAAACTCAGATATAACTGAAAACCCTCATTTTCGCAAAAACTACTATAAAAAACACATGTACTTAAATTTCTGCTAGTTCTTTCCCTTTGTTTTTGTACAGAATTCATAAAGACTGATTTCATCACATTTTTAGACAGACTGGAGGAGGCGTTACAGTCATTTTTAAGACTAATACCATAAATCTCGAAGTAACAATTAATGACATATTTAATCCAAGGAATTTTCATATGGCCATCAATGGAGAGACAATCTCCAATAATTGCTCTGCTTAGGGAGGTTTCTTCTTTTAACCATACAGAACGCCACAACAAGAGATGATTCTCATTTGAGAAGCTAGTCCTATCTATATAATATTTTCTTGGAGTACTGTTGCAATCTTGCGAAAGTCTGTCAAGAGAAGAACTCAATCTACAGGAAGGGAAGCTTGCTGCATGAGCCTCTTTCTATCCCACAAGACTCTTGCAAGATCCTCATGAAAATTACTGAGCCACAAGTTGTTTAACACTCACTCAAGAGCCTCGCAAGATTGTATAGGGAGAAGTAGAAAAAAAGGGCCTTGGTAAACCAATAGTTAACATTCTTATTACATAGTTAAAGAAATAATGTGATGTGATTATCTGCAGAGCTGGAGATAGCACAGATTGTCCTTGGTGCTTTGGAGGAGAAGGATGTCTGTTCACGTTGTGCTCAGCAGATGTGACTTAATTTAGAACTGAGAGAGACTGCTATTTTCAACTGCATTTCAGAAATATCTTCAAGTTCAAGTATTTAATTATATATTTTATTAACTTTGTTGAGGAGTGTCAGTAAGTGCATTACAGTTGGTAAACTTATTCTACACAAGGTTTACTGAGCGAAAAGCTGTTTGCTGAGGTGTAGATTTTTAAATATAGCTTTTGAGAAGTAGACATTAAAATGTAGAGAGATATCAGCAAATATAGCATGCTGTGTTAAAAAATGAACTCTTTAGTATCTAGTTGTAAGTAAAAGAAGCAGTGTTTCTTAATTTTAAATTTAAAACAAAGAATCTGCAATCTGTTATAACAAGTCCTAGTGTTTTAATGAATCTAACTGTACACATTTTTTACCCCTATGAGATGTTTGCGTGGAGATATTGCTATTTCTAGAGTAAAATACTGTGCTTGCTGTTAGGAAAGGTATATTCAGGGGAATGGGTTACTTTATTAACGTTTATGGAACCAGGCTTGATAATTTAGTTGTGAAAAAAATGCACATGTTGAGGGTAGGCCTGGGCAGAGTTTGTGGAGTTCTGCAAGTGGTGGACTGAGGTAAGTCGCTCTGCTTGTGCTGATCTTTAGCACCAGGAGTTTGTGCAAGTGGGCACAACTTTTTTCTGACACTCGAGTAGATGTTCTACTTGAGCAGCAACTTCCTCAACACTACATAACTGAGATACATGTCTTCTTTTTCTCTCTTCCCCATAGAACCAGGATGCTCCTTTCAGAGAGATAGTTGTGCTTTACAAATAGCCTAATCAAATCATCTCAAATCAAATGAGGTCATGTTGAATCAAATGCGAGAGGTCTGCTACGAGTGTTGAATGTTTAAAAGCAGTACGCTTACCTCATATTAAGGTCAAACAGCATTTAAAATTTTGTTTGCACACACATTGGTAACCAAGGCAAAAAAGCAACAACGGATGATCTGCACTTGTGTATGGGGAAAAGTGAAGCCAACACATAGTCTTTGAATGGTGCTCTATGGAAAAAGCCTTTAAAAACAACCCTAATATCTCCCTTGACAAAGGGGCACATCGCAACGATCATGCGGAGTATTCTCCTGGCCTCGCTACTTTGTCACTATAATCTAGCTTAAACCACTACCGTTTTATGGCCGCGGCCCCATTAGGCCTGTACTGCATTCACTTGCCTATCGACAAAACACTTGTTGACTGAATTGTCTTGTGCTGGCTGTGTAATCCTGCTTTAGTTGGAATTTTTCATTATTTGTGATATCTTCAACTGATTTCATGTGAAGATTTATGAATAACACCTCCTTTGGCTTGAACAGATGGATTGGGCATAAAGTGGACTTCACAGTATCAACTGTGAGATTGAATAATTGACTTTTTTTATTTACAATTACTTGTCACTCAGATTGTACTTTTTGTGAGAATAATTATGTTGTAGAGTATGAGTAGAAGAGAGACCTATAAACAAGAGAAAAGGAGGTGGCTCAAGTTTGTCCAAAGAACCTCAGCATCTTTAAACCAAAAGAGCCCACACAGACCAAGAGAATCAGTATTCTTACTTCCATCCCTAATGCCTTTTCTCTGCGTGAACATCTGTCAGTGACCAAATGTAATATTGTGCATTCAGAGCTCTTTAGAAAGGAGTGGGTGGACACACATCACTCCTGTGGAAGAGCTGTGTTTGCAGGTGAGTTGCAAGCATAACAGCAATGATCTCTAAATTGTCAGTCAGGGTAGTGGATTAGACGTCCTCTGCCTCACAGAAAAACTGTACTTCTTCCTCTAAGTCAGACCCTTAGCTCCCCATTCCCAGTGGGTGGTAATTGAACATGGAGATACAGAGCCTGGTGCTACTGATTTTAAGCAGTATATCCACTCAATATATTAGTCATGCTCAGTCACTTGTTTTAAAATGGGGAATACAATTATGGGCCTAAAATTACCAAGTTACTGCAAGTAGTTCCTTATTTTGGGCCTCATTTTATGTTTACGTTCCACCTGCTTCTAGCAAGAGACTGAGGAGGAAATGCGAGCGGAAAGACATTTGGATTTACTGGGTGCGATCCCACACACCCGAATAAAACTTGGAATGAGTTACTGTGGTATCCCCTCTTCCAGGGGAACTGCTCTATCTAGCCCCAAATAAGGGACTGTGTAACACCGATGAAAACCCATTAAATATGGGCTTATTAATAGTTTGGACATAATTATAGTCTTGAAAGAGACAACAGGGAACTATGCTACGCTGAAAGCACAACATTCCTTCTCTTTGTCCTTAAGTGTGGGGACATCCAATTTTGAGGATCTTTGGCACAACCTTCGTTGTTTGGCTGAGCAGTGACTTGACTGTTCAGTGGCATCCCTCAGATTGTATTGATATATGACATATATGACAAAATAACTTTCAGAACTAATTATGCTTGGCGTGGGTGAGAACTAATTCATACAGAATAAAACAAAAGACCTGGCCATTCTGAAATTAATGCTTCTCCTTCATTTCTGCTATGTTCCGCACAATAGAAAAAACTAAGCCTAGTAATAGACGAGAGTAAGACAGATTAGAAGAGACAAACAATGGACAACATTATTAGAGGTACAAGGTTGCTCACAAAGCTGACGGATTCTGTCAGATGGATCCCTGTACTGTCTATCCATTTGCTGAAACTATAGTCCATTCTACTAAAATATACAGCAGTCTCTGATTTGGTTTAAAATATTCACTATATTTCCAGACAATTGTATCTGTGAAGTAAAATAGACACCAGAAGAATTAATATGGTTGTTGTTATATCCATATATGTTATGCAGCCACTTGAAGGAGCTGTGATTTCCTTGTCTGAGCATCTGTTTTCTGGAGTGCTGTGGGGAGTACTCAGAGTACAAACAGATTTGATGCATGACACCAATCCAGTATTCCTTCGTCACTCATCTGAATAGTCTGTTCAATTCTATTCCATTCTTTTCTACTCAGTGAGCAGTCACACAAAATGTTATGCATTTTGCTGTTTCATTGTGTCTGAAAGTAGTGTAATAGTATAAATTATAACAATTTTAAAATGTTTATTTGTTATTTACATATAAAATGATGCAATTACTTTTAATATTTTTTTTATTTACATGTATGTCCTCCTTTTTACACATTTTGGCAGCTTTTCTGCTGGGGGTGTTGTAATGTGGAGCAGCTGCTTCTTTTCTGTTGTAAGAAACAAAGAGTATCAGTTTCAGGTTAAATATCGATCTGTTATTATTTTGTATAAGCTGAGGTTGTCACGTTTTATTCTAATTGCAGTTTTCAAGTGAGTTTCTATTTTATGATAATTTACATTTACCTATTATTTATGTATTTTTTCTCGTTTGGTTGGTGCTGTTTTATGGGCAGGCTAGCACATTTTGAAGAGATAAAAGTTGGAGAGTGTTTTGCTGCTAGGCCTTTTCCCCTCCTGTGCTAAGCCTTTTTTGGGCTATTTGGGGTAGTGCGTGCTTAGGGCCCTGTAACTTTTTGACCACAGTAGGTATCCACGCCATATTTGCGTCCTTTTCTTCCAACATCATGCGGATTCTAAAGGTACCCAGGGTTTGTGGATTCTCCTAGAGGGTTCCCAGAAATTAGTCAATATACAGCAAAATTTAGTTTTTTTGTAAAAAATGGGGAAAAGTGGCTGCAAATGAAAGTGTCTGGGTTTTTCTCTGCAAATCATATCAAAAAAGGGTGTTTGGGGCTGAAATCATAATTTCTCCAGCTTTTAGGGAATGACAGATTATTGTCAGAAATCCAACTTTTTTTACACAGTTTTGACATTTTTCTGGGACATACCCTATTTTTGCAACTTTTTGTGCTTTCAACCTCCTTCCAGATAATGGTAGAAATGGGTAGAAAAGCAATAACGGACCTCGGAAAGCTATACATTTCTGAAAAGTAGACAAAATTCTGAATTCAGCAAAGGGTCATTTGTGTAGATCCATCAAGGTTTCTTTATAGAAACTAACAGTTAAATATAGGAAAAATTAAAAATTAGTTGAAAAAAGCAGCCTTTTGTGTCAACGTTTTCACCTGTAACTTCTTCTAATTATGACATCTCTTAGAAAGCAATGTACCGTTAAATCCGCTGGACCTTCCTGGTTGTGGGGATATATAGGACTTGTAGGTTCACCAAGAGCCCAACGAACCCAGAGTAAAAAACGGAGCAGCATTTTGTAATAGTTTTTTTTTTTGTTCCGGGTACATAGCAATTATAGTGTGAAAATGTATACATGGAAAAATTGGTATGAAAGACACCTATGTATTTCTGAAATGGGAACAAATTACAGAGTTTAGAAACAGTGCATATTTGCACATTTTCGAAATTGGGAATACTCATACTTGCATGAAAATTTTTGGTCATTTTTCAAAATGACTTTTTTTTTACACAATGTCTTTCATTTGGAAGGGAGAAATGCATCAAAAATCAATAGGTAATAACAGTTGCTTTACAAATCTGAACTACCCTAAGTCTCCCGATAAAAATGGTACCTCACTTGTGTTGGTAGGCATAGTGCCCATGACAGGAAGTGGCTCAAAACCTAAGGTGAACACACCACATTTTCTCACTGAAAATTTACACATTTTTTGCGAAGAGTCTAGCTGTAGTTTTTGAACCCTAGCTCTGCCGGCACCTAGGGAAACCTAGCAAACCTATACATTTTTGAAAACTAGACTCCCAGGGGAATCCAGGATGGGGTGACTTGACTGCCTCCCACCATGATCTGTTACCCAGAATCCCTTGCAAACCTAAAAATTGACAAAAAAAAACACATTTTCCCCACATTTCTGTGGTGGAAAGTTCTGGAATATGCGTGGATCCCCAAATTTCCACCCACCCCGCGTTCCCCAAAGTCCTACGAGAAAAATGGTACCTCACTTGTGCGGGTCGGCCTAGTGCCCGCAACAGGAAATGACGCAAAACGCAACGTGGTCACACCTCAATTTTGCAGTGAAAAATGACCCTTTTTTGCCAAAGTGACTAGCTGTAGTTTTTTAACCCTAGCCCTGCCGGCACCTAGGGAAACCTAGCAAACCTATATATTTTTGAAAACTAGACACCCAGGGGAATCCAGGATGGGGTGACTTGAGTGCCTCCCACCATGGTCTGTTACCCAGAATCCCTTGCAAACTTAAACAATTGAAAAAAAACATATTTTCCCCATATTTCTGTGATGGAAAGTTCTGGAATCTGCGTGGATCCACAAATTTTCACCCACCCCGCGTTCCCCAAAGTCCTACGAGAAAAATGGTACCTCACTTGTGCGGGTCGGCCTAGTGCCCACGACAGGAAACGGCGCAAAACGCAACGTGGTCAGACCTCAATTTTGCAGTGAAAAATGACCCTTTTTTGCCAAAGTGACTAGCTGTAGTTTTTGTAACCTAGCCCTGCCGGCACCTAGGGAAACCTAGCAAACCTATATATTTTTGAAAACTAGACACCCAGGAGAATCCAGGATGGGGTGACTTGAGTGCCTCCCACCATGGTCTATTACCCAGAATCCCTTTCAAACCTAAAAAATTGACAAAAAAAACACATTTTCTCCACATTTCTATGATGGAAAGTTTTGGAATCTGCGTGGTTCCCCAAATTTCCACCCACCCCGCGTTCCCCAAAGTCCTACGAGAAAAATGGTACCTCACTTGTGTGGGTCGGCCAAGTGCCCGCGACAGGAAACGGCGCAAAATGCAACGTGGTCACACCTCAATTTTGCAGTAAAAAATGACAATTTTTTGCCAAAGTGACTAGCTGTAGTGTTTGAACCCTAGCCCTGCCGGCACCTAGGGAAACCTACCAAACCCACACATTTCTGAAAACTAGACACCCGGCAGCTTCCAGGGAGGTATGGCTTGCGTGGATCCCCCAACGTTTCCTTACCCAGGATCCCCTGCAAACCTCAATTTTAGCTGAAAAAATCACTTTTTTCACACATGTTGGTGTGGGAAAGTTGTGGCATCACCGGGCTCACACAAATTTACCACCACCCAGTGTTCCCCCAAGTCTCCCAGTAAAAATGGTGCCTCACTTGTGTGGGAGGCCCAAGTACCCGCGGCAGGCAAGGGCCCAAAACGTAGTGAGGCGACATCAAAGTGGCCTATCGCAAAACCACCTGGTTTTGCAAGGGGGGTCACTTGGGTTTTCGTCCCGGTGCTTGGCGGCCATCAAGGGAAACCTACCAAACCCACACATTTCTGAAAACTAGACACCCGGCGGCTTCCAGGGAGGTATGGCTTGCGTGGATCCCCCAACGTTTCCTTACCCAGAATCCCCTGCAAACCTCAATTTTAGCTGAAAAAATCACTTTTTTCACACATTTTGGTGTGGGAAAGTTGTGGCATCACCGGGCTCACACAAATTTACCACCACCCAGCGTTCCCCCAGGTCTACCGATGAAAATGGTGCCTCACTTGTGTGGGAGGCCCAAGTACCCGCGGCAGGCAAGGGCCCAAAACGTAGTGAGGTGACATCAAAGGGGCCTATTGCAAAACCACCTGGTTTTGCAAGGGGGGTCACTTGTGTTTTTGTCCTGGTGCTCGGTGTCCATCTAGGGAAACCCACCAAACCCATGCATTTCTGAAAACTATACACCCGGCAGCTTCCAGGGAGGTATGGCTTTCCTGATTCCCCCAACGTTTCCTTACCCAGAATCCCCTGCAAACCTCAATTTTAGCTGAAAAAATCTCTTTTTTCACACATTTTGGTGTGGGAAAGTTGTGGCATCACCGGGCTCACACAAATTTACCACCACCCAGCGTTCCCCCAGGTCTCCCGGTAAAAATGGTGCCTCACTTGTGTGGGAGGCCCAAGTACCCGTGGCAGGCAAGGGCCCAAAACGTAGTGAGGCGACATCAAAGTGGCCTATCGCAAAACCACCTGGTTTTGCAAGGGGGGTCACTTGGGTTTTTGTCCCGGTGCTCGGCGGCAATCTAGGGAAACCTACCAAACCCATGCACTTCTGAAAACTAGACACGCGGCGACTTCCAGGGAGGTATGGGTTGCGTGGATCCCCCAACGTTTCCTTACCCAAAATCCCCTGCAAACCTCAATTTTAGCTGAAAAAATCACTTTTTTCACACATTTTGGTGTGGGAAAGTTGTGGCATCACCGGGCTCACACAAATTTACCACCACCCAGCATTCCCCCAGGTCTCCCGGTAAAAATGGTGCCTCACTTGTGTGGGAGGCCCAAGTACCCGCGGCAGGCAAGGGCCCAAAACGTAGTGAGGCGACATCAAAGTGGCCTATCGCAAAACCACCTGGTTTTGCAAGGGGGGTCACTTGGGTTTTCGTCCCGGTGCTTGGCGGCCATCAAGGGAAACCTACCAAACCCACACATTTCTGAAAACTAGACACCCGGCGGCTTCCAAGGAGGTATGGCTTGCGTGGATCCCCCAACGTTTCCTTACCCAGAATCCTCTGCAAACCTCAATTTTAGCTGGAAAAATCACTTTTTTCACACATTTTGGTGTGGGAAAGTTGTGGCATCACCGGGCTCACACAAATTTACCACCACCCAGCGTTCCCCCAGGTCTACCGGTAAAAATGGTGCCTCACTTGTGTGGGAGGCCCAAGTACCCGCGGCAGGCAAGGGCCCAAAACGTAGTGAGGTGACATCAAAGTGGCCTATTGCAAAACCACCTGGTTTTGCAAGGGGGGTCACTTGTGTTTTTGTCCTGGTGCTCGGTGTCCATCTAGGGAAACCCACCAAACCCATGCATTTCTGAAAACTATACACCCGGCAGCTTCCAGAGAGGTATGGCTTTCCTGATTCCCCCAACGTTTCCTTACCCAGAATCCCCTGCAAACCTCAATTTTAGCTGAAAAAATCACTTTTTTCACACATTTTGGTGTGGGAAAGTTGTGGCATCACCGGGCTCACACAAATTTACCACCACCCAGCGTTCCCCCAGGTCTCCCGGTAAAATTGGTGCCTCACTTGTGTGGGAGGCCCAAGTACCCGTGGCAGGCAAGGGCCCAAAACGTAGTGAGGCGACATCAAAGTGGCCTATCGCAAAACCACCTGGTTTTGCAAGGGGGGTCACTTGGGTTTTTGTCCTGGTGCTCGGCGGCCATCTAGGGAAACCTACCAAACCCATGCACTTCTAAAAACTAGACACCCGGCGACTTCCAGGGAGGTATGGCTTGCGTGGATCCCCCAATGTTTCCTTACCCAAAATCCCCTGCAAACCTCAATTTTAGCTCAAAAAATCACTTTTTTCACACATTTTGGTGTGGGAAAGTTGTGGCATCACCGGGCTCACACAAATTTACCACCACCCAGCATTCCCCCAGGTCTCCCGGTAAAAATGGCGCCTCACTTGTGTGGGAGGCCCAAGTACCCGTGGCAGGCAAGGGCCCAAAACGTAGTGAGGCGACATCAAAGTGGCCTATTGCAAAACCACCTGGTTTTGCAAGGGGGGTCACTTGTGTTTTTGGCCCATGCTCGGCGGCCAGCTAGGGAAACCTACCAAACCCACGCATTTCTGAAAACTAGACACCCGGCGGCTTCCAAGGAGGTATGGCTTGCGTGGATCCCCCAACGTTTCCTTACCCAGAATCCTCTGCAAACCTCAATTTTAGCTGGAAAAATCACTTTTTTCACACATTTTGGTGTGGGAAAGTTGTTGCATCACTGAGCTCACACAAATTTACCAAATGTCTTGAAAGAGACAACAGGGAACTATGCTACGCTGAAAGCACAACATTCCTTCTCTTTGTCCTTAAGTGTGGGGACATCCAATTTTGAGGATCTTTGGCACAACCTTCGTTGTTTGGCTGAGCAGTGACTTGACTGTTCAGTGGCATCCCTCAGATTGTATTGATATGTGACATATATGACAAAATAACTTTCAGAACTAATTATGCTTGGCGTGGGTGAGAACTAATTCATACAGAATAAAACAAAAGACCTGGCCATTCTCAAATTAAAGCTTCTCCTTCACTTCTGCTATGTTCCGCACAATAGAAAAAATAAGCCTAGTAACAGACGAGAGTAAGACAGATTAGAAGAGACAAACAATGGACAACATTATTAGAGGTACAAGGTTGCTCACAAAGCTGACGGATTCTGTCAGATGGATCCCTGTACTGTCTATCCATTTGCTGAAACTATAGTCCATTCTACTAAAATATACAGCAGTCTCTGATTTGGTTTAAAATATTCACTATATTTCCAGACAATTGTATCTGTGAAGTAAAATAGACACCAGAAGAATTAATATGGTTGTTGGTATATCCATATATGTTATGCAGCCATTTGAAGGAGCTGTGATTTCCTTGTCTGAGCATCTGTTTTCAGGAGTGCTGTGGGGAGTACTCAGAGTACAAACAGATTTGATGCATGGCACCAATCCAGTATTCCTTCGTCACTCATCTGAATAGTCTGTTCAATTCTATTCCATTCTTTTCTACTCAGTGAGCAGTCACACAAAATGTTATGCATTTTGCTGTTTCAGTGTGTCTGAACGTAGTGTAATAGTATAAATTATAACAATTTTAAAATGTTTATTTGTTATTTACATATAAAATGATGCAATTACTTGTAATATTTTTATTTACCTGTATGTCCTCCTTAGATTTTTTTTACACATTTTGGCAGCTTTTCTGCTGGGGGTGTTGTAATGTGGAGCAGCTGCTTCTTTTCTGTTGGAAGAAACAAGGAGTATCAGTTTTAGGTTAAATATTGATCTGTTATTATTTTGTATAAGCTGAGGTTGTCACGTTTTATTCTAATTGCAGTTTTCAAGTGAGTTTCTATTTTATGATAATTTACATTTACCTATTATTTATGTATTTTTTCTCGTTTGGTTGGTGCTGTTTTATGGGCAGGCTAGCACATTTTGAAGAGATAAAAGTTGGAGAGTGTTTTGCTGCTAGGCCTTTTCCCCTCCTGTGCTAAGCCTTTTTTGGGCTATTTGGGGTAGTGCGCGCTTAGGGCCCTGTAACTTTTTGACCACAGTAGGTATCCACGCCATATTTGCGTCCTTTTCTTCCAACATCATGCGGATTCTAAAGGTACCCAGGGTTTGTGGATTCTCCTAGAGGGTTCCCAGAAATTAGTCAAAATACAGCAAAATTTTGTTTTTTTGTGAAAAATGGGGAAAAGTGGCTGCAAATGAAAGCGTCTGGATTTTTCTCTGCAAATCATATCAAAAAAGGGTTTGTGGGGCTGAAATCATCATTTCTCCAGCTTTTAGGGAATGACAGATTTTTGTCAGAAATCCAACTTTTTTTACACAGTTTTGACATTTTTCTGGGACATACCCTATTTTTGCTATTTTTTGTGCTTTCAACCTCCTTCCAGTTAACGGTAGAAAAGGGTAACAAAACAATAATGGATCCTGGAAAGCTATACATTTTTGAAAAGTAGACAAAATTCTGAATTCAGCAAGGGGTCATTTGCGTAGATCCATCAAGGTTTCTTTATAGAAATTTACAGGCAAATATAGGAGAAATTAAAAATTTGTTGAAAAAAGCAGCCTCTTGAGTCAACGTTTTTACCTGTAACTTCTTCGAATTATGACATCTCTTTGAAAGCAATGTACCGTTACATCCGGTAGACCTTCCTGGTTGTGGGGACATATAGGACTTGTAGGTTCATCAAGAGCCCAACGAACCCAGAGTAGAAAAATGAGCAGCATTTTGTAATGTTTTTATTTTTTGGTCCGGGTATATAGCAATTATTGTGGGAAAATGTATACTTGGAAAAATCGGTATGAAAGTCACCTATGTATTTCTGAAATGGGAACAAATTACAGAGTTCAGAAACAGTGCATATTTGCACATTTTCGAAATTGGGAATACTCATATTTGCATGACAATTATTGGTCATTTTTCAAAATGACTTTTTTTTTACACAATGTCTTTCATTTGGAAGGGAGAAATGCATCAAAAATCAACAGGTAATAACAGTTGCTTTACAAATTTGAACTACCCTAAGTCTCCCGAGAAAAATGGTACCTCACTTGTGTGGGTAGGCATAGTGCCCACGACAGGAAGTGGCTCAAAACCTAAGGTGAACACACCACATTTTCACACTGAAAATTTACACTTTTTTTGCAAAGAGTCTAGCTGTAGTTTTTGAACCCTAGCCCTGCCGGCACCTAGGGAAACCTAGCAAACCTATACATTTTTGAAAACTAGACACCCAGGGGAATCCAGGATGGGGTGACTTGACTGCCTCCCACCATGGTCTATTACCCAGAATCCCTTTCAAACCTAAAAAATTGACAAAAAAAACACATTTTCTCCACATTTCTATGATGGAAAGTTTTGGAATCTGCGTGGTTCCCCAAATTTCCACCCACCCCGCGTTCCCCAAAGTCCTACGAGAAAAATGGTACCTCACTTGTGTGGGTCGGCCAAGTGCCCGCGACAGGAAACGGCGCAAAATGCAACGTGGTCACACCTCAATTTTGCAGTAAAAAATGACAATTTTTTGCCAAAGTGACTAGCTGTAGTGTTTGAACCCTAGCCCTGCCGGCACCTAGGGAAACCTACCAAACCCACACATTTCTGAAAACTAGACACCCGGCAGCTTCCAGGGAGGTATGGCTTGCGTGGATCCCCCAACGTTTCCTTACCCAGGATCCCCTGCAAACCTCAATTTTAGCTGAAAAAATCACTTTTTTCACACATGTTGGTGTGGGAAAGTTGTGGCATCACCGGGCTCACACAAATTTACCACCACCCAGTGTTCCCCCAAGTCTCCCAGTAAAAATGGTGCCTCACTTGTGTGGGAGGCCCAAGTACCCGCGGCAGGCAAGGGCCCAAAACGTAGTGAGGCGACATCAAAGTGGCCTATCGCAAAACCACCTGGTTTTGCAAGGGGGGTCACTTGGGTTTTCGTCCCGGTGCTTGGCGGCCATCAAGGGAAACCTACCAAACCCACACATTTCTGAAAACTAGACACCCGGCGGCTTCCAGGGAGGTATGGCTTGCGTGGATCCCCCAACGTTTCCTTACCCAGAATCCCCTGCAAACCTCAATTTTAGCTGAAAAAATCACTTTTTTCACACATTTTGGTGTGGGAAAGTTGTGGCATCACCGGGCTCACACAAATTTACCACCACCCAGCGTTCCCCCAGGTCTACCGATGAAAATGGTGCCTCACTTGTGTGGGAGGCCCAAGTACCCGCGGCAGGCAAGGGCCCAAAACGTAGTGAGGTGACATCAAAGGGGCCTATTGCAAAACCACCTGGTTTTGCAAGGGGGGTCACTTGTGTTTTTGTCCTGGTGCTCGGTGTCCATCTAGGGAAACCCACCAAACCCATGCATTTCTGAAAACTATACACCCGGCAGCTTCCAGGGAGGTATGGCTTTCCTGATTCCCCCAACGTTTCCTTACCCAGAATCCCCTGCAAACCTCAATTTTAGCTGAAAAAATCTCTTTTTTCACACATTTTGGTGTGGGAAAGTTGTGGCATCACCGGGCTCACACAAATTTACCACCACCCAGCGTTCCCCCAGGTCTCCCGGTAAAAATGGTGCCTCACTTGTGTGGGAGGCCCAAGTACCCGTGGCAGGCAAGGGCCCAAAACGTAGTGAGGCGACATCAAAGTGGCCTATCGCAAAACCACCTGGTTTTGCAAGGGGGGTCACTTGGGTTTTTGTCCCGGTGCTCGGCGGCAATCTAGGGAAACCTACCAAACCCATGCACTTCTGAAAACTAGACACGCGGCGACTTCCAGGGAGGTATGGGTTGCGTGGATCCCCCAACGTTTCCTTACCCAAAATCCCCTGCAAACCTCAATTTTAGCTGAAAAAATCACTTTTTTCACACATTTTGGTGTGGGAAAGTTGTGGCATCACCGGGCTCACACAAATTTACCACCACCCAGCATTCCCCCAGGTCTCCCGGTAAAAATGGTGCCTCACTTGTGTGGGAGGCCCAAGTACCCGCGGCAGGCAAGGGCCCAAAACGTAGTGAGGCGACATCAAAGTGGCCTATCGCAAAACCACCTGGTTTTGCAAGGGGGGTCACTTGGGTTTTCGTCCCGGTGCTTGGCGGCCATCAAGGGAAACCTACCAAACCCACACATTTCTGAAAACTAGACACCCGGCGGCTTCCAAGGAGGTATGGCTTGCGTGGATCCCCCAACGTTTCCTTACCCAGAATCCTCTGCAAACCTCAATTTTAGCTGGAAAAATCACTTTTTTCACACATTTTGGTGTGGGAAAGTTGTGGCATCACCGGGCTCACACAAATTTACCACCACCCAGCGTTCCCCCAGGTCTACCGGTAAAAATGGTGCCTCACTTGTGTGGGAGGCCCAAGTACCCGCGGCAGGCAAGGGCCCAAAACGTAGTGAGGTGACATCAAAGTGGCCTATTGCAAAACCACCTGGTTTTGCAAGGGGGGTCACTTGTGTTTTTGTCCTGGTGCTCGGTGTCCATCTAGGGAAACCCACCAAACCCATGCATTTCTGAAAACTATACACCCGGCAGCTTCCAGAGAGGTATGGCTTTCCTGATTCCCCCAACGTTTCCTTACCCAGAATCCCCTGCAAACCTCAATTTTAGCTGAAAAAATCACTTTTTTCACACATTTTGGTGTGGGAAAGTTGTGGCATCACCGGGCTCACACAAATTTACCACCACCCAGCGTTCCCCCAGGTCTCCCGGTAAAATTGGTGCCTCACTTGTGTGGGAGGCCCAAGTACCCGTGGCAGGCAAGGGCCCAAAACGTAGTGAGGCGACATCAAAGTGGCCTATCGCAAAACCACCTGGTTTTGCAAGGGGGGTCACTTGGGTTTTTGTCCTGGTGCTCGGCGGCCATCTAGGGAAACCTACCAAACCCATGCACTTCTAAAAACTAGACACCCGGCGACTTCCAGGGAGGTATGGCTTGCGTGGATCCCCCAATGTTTCCTTACCCAAAATCCCCTGCAAACCTCAATTTTAGCTCAAAAAATCACTTTTTTCACACATTTTGGTGTGGGAAAGTTGTGGCATCACCGGGCTCACACAAATTTACCACCACCCAGCATTCCCCCAGGTCTCCCGGTAAAAATGGCGCCTCACTTGTGTGGGAGGCCCAAGTACCCGTGGCAGGCAAGGGCCCAAAACGTAGTGAGGCGACATCAAAGTGGCCTATTGCAAAACCACCTGGTTTTGCAAGGGGGGTCACTTGTGTTTTTGGCCCATGCTCGGCGGCCAGCTAGGGAAACCTACCAAACCCACGCATTTCTGAAAACTAGACACCCGGCGGCTTCCAAGGAGGTATGGCTTGCGTGGATCCCCCAACGTTTCCTTACCCAGAATCCTCTGCAAACCTCAATTTTAGCTGGAAAAATCACTTTTTTCACACATTTTGGTGTGGGAAAGTTGTTGCATCACTGAGCTCACACAAATTTACCAAATGTCTTGAAAGAGACAACAGGGAACTATGCTACGCTGAAAGCACAACATTCCTTCTCTTTGTCCTTAAGTGTGGGGACATCCAATTTTGAGGATCTTTGGCACAACCTTCGTTGTTTGGCTGAGCAGTGACTTGACTGTTCAGTGGCATCCCTCAGATTGTATTGATATGTGACATATATGACAAAATAACTTTCAGAACTAATTATGCTTGGCGTGGGTGAGAACTAATTCATACAGAATAAAACAAAAGACCTGGCCATTCTCAAATTAAAGCTTCTCCTTCACTTCTGCTATGTTCCGCACAATAGAAAAAATAAGCCTAGTAACAGACGAGAGTAAGACAGATTAGAAGAGACAAACAATGGACAACATTATTAGAGGTACAAGGTTGCTCACAAAGCTGACGGATTCTGTCAGATGGATCCCTGTACTGTCTATCCATTTGCTGAAACTATAGTCCATTCTACTAAAATATACAGCAGTCTCTGATTTGGTTTAAAATATTCACTATATTTCCAGACAATTGTATCTGTGAAGTAAAATAGACACCAGAAGAATTAATATGGTTGTTGGTATATCCATATATGTTATGCAGCCATTTGAAGGAGCTGTGATTTCCTTGTCTGAGCATCTGTTTTCAGGAGTGCTGTGGGGAGTACTCAGAGTACAAACAGATTTGATGCATGGCACCAATCCAGTATTCCTTCGTCACTCATCTGAATAGTCTGTTCAATTCTATTCCATTCTTTTCTACTCAGTGAGCAGTCACACAAAATGTTATGCATTTTGCTGTTTCAGTGTGTCTGAACGTAGTGTAATAGTATAAATTATAACAATTTTAAAATGTTTATTTGTTATTTACATATAAAATGATGCAATTACTTGTAATATTTTTATTTACCTGTATGTCCTCCTTAGATTTTTTTTACACATTTTGGCAGCTTTTCTGCTGGGGGTGTTGTAATGTGGAGCAGCTGCTTCTTTTCTGTTGGAAGAAACAAGGAGTATCAGTTTTAGGTTAAATATTGATCTGTTATTATTTTGTATAAGCTGAGGTTGTCACGTTTTATTCTAATTGCAGTTTTCAAGTGAGTTTCTATTTTATGATAATTTACATTTACCTATTATTTATGTATTTTTTCTCGTTTGGTTGGTGCTGTTTTATGGGCAGGCTAGCACATTTTGAAGAGATAAAAGTTGGAGAGTGTTTTGCTGCTAGGCCTTTTCCCCTCCTGTGCTAAGCCTTTTTTGGGCTATTTGGGGTAGTGCGCGCTTAGGGCCCTGTAACTTTTTGACCACAGTAGGTATCCACGCCATATTTGCGTCCTTTTCTTCCAACATCATGCGGATTCTAAAGGTACCCAGGGTTTGTGGATTCTCCTAGAGGGTTCCCAGAAATTAGTCAAAATACAGCAAAATTTTGTTTTTTTGTGAAAAATGGGGAAAAGTGGCTGCAAATGAAAGCGTCTGGATTTTTCTCTGCAAATCATATCAAAAAAGGGTTTGTGGGGCTGAAATCATCATTTCTCCAGCTTTTAGGGAATGACAGATTTTTGTCAGAAATCCAACTTTTTTTACACAGTTTTGACATTTTTCTGGGACATACCCTATTTTTGCAATTTTTTGTGCTTTCAACCTCCTTCCAGATAATGGTAGAAATGGGTAGAAAAGCAATAATGTATCTCGGAAAGCTATACATTTTTGAAAAGTAGACAAAATTCTGAATTCAGCAAGGGGTCATTTGTTTAGATCCATCAAGGTTTCTTTATAGAAACTAACAGTTAAATATAGGAAAAATTAAAAATGAGTTGAAAAAAGCAGCCTTTTGTGTCAACGTTTTCACCTGTAACTTCTTCTAATTATGACATCTCTTAGAAAGCAATGTACCGTTACATCCGCTGGACCTTCCTGGTTGTGGGGATATATAGGACTTGTAGGTTCACTAAGAGCCCAACGAACCCAGAGTAAAAAATGGAGGAGCATTTTATAATGCGTTTTTTTTTTGTTCCGGGTATATAGCAATTATAGTGTGAAAATGTATACATGGAAAAATTGGTATGAAAGACACCTATGTATTTCTGAAATGGGAACAAATTACAGAGTTTAGAAACAGTGCACATTTTCGAAATTGGGAATACTCATACTTGCATGACAATTATTGGTCATTTTTCAAAATGACTTTTTTTTTACACAATGTCTTTCATTTGGAAGGGAGAAATGCATCAAAAATCAATAGGTATTAACAGTTGCTTTACAAATCTGAACTACCCTAAGTCTCCCGATAAAAATGGTACCTCACTTGTGTGGGTAGGCATAGTGCCCACGACAGGAAGTGGCTCAAAACCTAAGGTGAACACACCACATTTTCTCACTGAAAATTTACACATTTTTTGCGAAGAGTCTAGCTGTAGTTTTCGAACCCTAGCCCTGCCGGCACCTAGGGAAACCTAGCAAACCTATATATTTTTGAAAAATAGACACCCAGGGAAATCCAGGATGGGGTGACTTGAGTGCCTCCCACCATGGTCTGTTACCCAGAATCCCTTACAAACTTAAAAAATTGAAAAAAAACACATTTTCCCCACATTTCTATGATGGAAAGTTCTGGAATCTGCGTGGATCCACAAATTTCCACCCACCCCGCGTTCCCCAAAGTCCTACGAGAAACATGGTACCTCACTTGTGCGGGTCGGCCTAGTGCCCACGACAGGAAACGGCGCAAAACGCAACGTGGTCAGACCTCAATTTTGCAGTGAAAAATGACCCTTTTTTGCCAAAGTGACTAGCTGTAGTTTTTGTACCCTAGCCCTGCCGGCACCTAGGGAAACCTAGCAAACCTATATATTTTTGAAAACTAGACACCCACGGGAATCCAGGAAGGGTGACTTGAGTGCCTCCCACCATGGTCTGTTACCCAGAATCCCTTGCAAACCTAAAAAGTTCACACAAAAAACACATTTTCCCCACATTTCTGTGATGGAAAGTTCTGGAATCTGCGTGGTTCCCCAAATTTCCACCCACCCCGCGTTCCCCAAAGTCCTAGAAGAAAAATGGTACCTCACTGTGTGGGTCGGCCAAGTGCCCGCGACAGGAAACGGCGCAAAATGTAACGTGGTCACACCTCAATTTTGCAGTGAAAAATGACCATTTTTTGCCAAAGTGACTAGCTGTAGTGTTTGAACCCTAGCCCTGCCGGCACCTAGGGAAACCTACCAAACCCACACATTTCTGAAAACTAGACACCCGGCAGCTTCCAGGGAGGTATGACTTGCGTGGATCCCCCAACGTTTCCTTACCCAGAATCCCCTGCAAACCTCAATTTTAGCTGAAAAAATCACTTTTTTCACACATGTTGGTGTGGGAAAGTTGTGGCATCACCGGGCTCACACAAATTTACCACCACCCAGTGTTCCCCCAAGTCTCCCGGTAAAAATGGTGCCTCACTTGTGTGGGAGGCCCAAGTACCCGCGGCAGGCAAGGGCCCAAAACGTAGTGAGGCGACATCAAAGTGGCCTATCGCAAAACCACCTGGTTTTGCAAGGGGGTCACTTGGGTTTTCGTCCCGGTGCTCGGCGGCCATCTACGGAAACCTACCAAACCCATGCATTTATGAAAACTAGACACCCGGCGGCTTCCAGGGAGGTATGACTTGCGTGGATCCCCCAACGTTTCCTTACCCAGAATCCCCTGCAAACCTCAATTTTAGCTGAAAAAAACACTTTTTTCACACATTTTGGTGTGGGAAAGTTGTGGCATCACCGGGCTCACACAAATTTACCACCACCCAGCGTTCCCCCAGGTCTACCGATAAAAATGGTGCCTCACTTGTGTGAGAGGCCCAAGTACCCGCGGCAGGCAAGGGCCCAAAACATAGTGAGGTGACATCAAAGTGGCCTATTGCAAAACCACCTGGTTTTGCAAGGGGGGTCACTTGGGTTTTTGTCCCGGTGCTCGGCGGCCATCTAGGGAAACCCACCAAACCCATGCATTTCTGAAAACTATACACCTGGCAGCTTCCAGGGAGGTATGGCTTGCGTGGATCCCCCAAGGTTTCCTTACCCAGAATCCCCTGCAAACCTCAATTTTAGCTGAAAAAATCACTTTTTTCACACATTTTGGTGTGGGAAAGTTGTGGCATCACCGGGCTCACACAAATTTACCACCACCCAGCATTCCCCCAGGTCTCCCGGTAAAAATGGTGCCTCACTTGTGTGGGAGGCCCAAGTACCCGTGGCAGGCAAGGGCCCAAAACGTAGTGAGGCGACATCAAAGTGGCCTATCGCAAAACCACCTGCCTGGCAAGGGCCCAAACATTTTTTTGATAGGCAATGTGGATTTCGCCTCACTACGTTTTGGGCCCTTGCCTGCCGCGGGTACTTGGGCCTCCCACACAAGTGAGGCACCATTTTTACCGGGAGTCCTGGGGGAACGCTGGGTGGTGGTAAATTTGTGTGAGCCCAGTGATGCAACAACTTTCCCACACCAAAATATGTGAAAAAGTGATTTTTCCAGCTAAAATTGAGGTTTGCAGAGGATTCTGGGTAAGGAAACGTTGGGGGATCCACGCAAGCCATACCTCCTTGGAAGCCGCCGGGTGTCTAGTTTTCAGAAATGTATGGGTTAGGTAGGTTTCCCTAGATGGCCGCCAAGCACCGGGCCAAAAACCCAAATGACCCCCTTTCCAAAACCAGATAATTTAGACATAATTATTGGTTTGTTTCTACAGCGTGAGAATTTTGGAACAATATTGCAATGAAAATGTGGCAGACATTTTGAGGTTTGCAGGACATTGGGGATTAAAAAACTTTTTGAATTCACAAGAGACATCACCATGAACTCCCAAGGGTTTTCAACAATATCTACAGTTGGTGGGTTATTCTTACATGGAAAGTACACCTTGGCAGAGAAACTAAAGACAAAGATTCCTGCACAACCATCTATTCCTCAAACACACACATACTGGTTGGATTTGGCATGAGGGCGAGTCATGGTTCAGTGTATTAAATTTTATTAACAAGAGATTTCACAAAAATGAAATGCACTGTCAATAATTAAATTCACAAAAAACCAAACCAATGACTCGCAGCTCGTGAGCTGTAAAGCCACGTCAAGGCACCAACCACTTTACAGGCCATTCACACACCTTTCATACATGATACAAACAAGACCATTCACACCACCACGTACAAAAGCAAAACACATTACAAAATTCACAAAAAGGGACAAGGATCACCCTGCTTCAGAAAGACAAATATTACTGCACAGCCATCTAATCCTCAAGCACACACACATACTGGTTGGATTTGGCACGAGGGTGAGTGATGGTTCAGTAGATACAATTGTATTAGCAAGTGATTTCACAAAAATGAAAAGCACTGTTAATAATTGAAAGTGCGAGAAACTGAACCATTGACTCACAGCTCGTGAGCTGTAAAGCCACGACAAGGCACCAACCTCTTTACAGGCCATTCATACACCTTTCATACGTGTGAGACATACAAAACCATTCACACTGCCAGCCGCGGGCCCATCACATATCAAAACTCACACCAGTACTCAGCGCCATTCAAGGGCCCATCACTTTCACACGCCCACATTCCTGACACAGCAACTACACAAGCTGATGGATTGTGTGGAGTGGCACTCAGCTAGCAGTGTGTATAGTGACCAGCAGCAAGTCACTACTCACACACAGCCAGCCGAGCACCAGTCCACACACACCGCTAGCAGAGCGCCAGTCCATGCACACCGCTAGCCAAACACCAGTCCACGCACACCGCTAGCCAAGCGCCAGTACAGGCACACCGCCAGCCAATCGCCAGTCCAGGCACACCGGCAGCCAATCGCCAATCCACGCACACCGCCAGCCAAGCTCCAGTCCACGCACACCACCAGCCAAGCACCAGTCCACGCACACCACCAGTCCACGCACACTGCCTGCCAAGTACCAGTCCACGCACACCGCCAGCAAAGCACCATTCCACGCACACCGCCAGCCAAGCACCAGTCCACGCACACCACCAGCCAAGCACCAGTCCACGCACACCGCCAGTCCACGCACACCGCCAGCCAAGTACCAGTCCACGCACACCGCCAGCCAAACACCATTCCACGCACACCGCCAGCCAAGCTCCAGTCCATGCACAACACCAGCCAAGCACCAGTCCACGCACACCGCCAGTCCACGCACACCGCCATCCAAGTACCAGTCCACACACACCGCCAGCCAAGCACCATTCCACGCACACCGCCAAGCAAGTGCCAGTCCACACACACCAACAGCCAAGCGCCAGCCTACACACACCGCCATCACATTTAGGATTTTTAAAGACAAAAATAAAAACACAAACAAATCACAAATAGATATAAATCTACAAACACAAAATCACCAACTAAATACATTGCACTAACGCCAACCTTGAAACAGAATCAAATTTTCAAAAGAATACAGACCAGACAGTTCACTTTACCACTCATGAATGCTCCCAAAAATTATTTTGCGTGTGGTACGCTCTAAAACAAGCTGGGACACACAGCCCAGGTTTAGAAGGACAGTCGGGGCAGTACATACGAATCTCCTTCCGCATACCTCTTCGCCAACAGACTCTACATCTCCTACTGGGAAAATCTTTTGAGGGTGTGGGAGGAATGTGATCAGGAAAGTGGTGATCTCTCAATCTAGCAACATCCTCCACCACTCCAACTCTAGGAACACTTGCCTGTTCCACTACAACAAGGCTGCCTATTACAGACTCCTGAAACTTAGCAAAAGTCATCTTTGACTCAGGGCAAGAATCCTGGAACACAACAAAAGCATTAAACATTGCCAAGTGGAAAAGATGGATAGCCAACTTGTTGTACCAAATGTAAGCCTTATGAAGAGCAGCGTAAGGTTCCAACCTCTGATCTACTCTGTCAACACCACCCATGTGCCTATTATAGTCTAAAATGCACACACGTTTACGCACTTCAGCGACCTGACCCCAAACAGTCACAGGTGCAGTGCTTTCATCATGGATGGTAGTCAGCATGTAGACATCTCTCCTGTCTGAAAACTTCACAGCAAGAAGCTCCTCGCAACGCAATGCACTGCACTGTCCCCGCACAAGCTTTTGACAAACCAGTTCTTTTGGGAAACCTTTACAGTTAGAGCGGATTGTGCCACAAGCAACAGTGTCCACTTTGGCCAATTCCCTGAACAACCGCACAACAGTGTAGAAGTTATCTACATATAAATGGTGGCCTTTGTTAAAAATTCCTCTACCAAGTTCCCACACAATTTTCTCAGTCACTCCAAAAGTGGACGGACAACCAGGGGGGTTAATCTTGGATTCCTTACCGGTGTACACCCTGAAATTAGAGACATATCCAGTCCTACTGTCACACAGCATATACAGCTTAATTCCATATCGTGCCCTCTTACTAGGAATATATTGCCTAAAAACCAAGCGGCCCTTGAACAACACCAAAGACTCATCCACTGCAATTTCTTTCCCAGGAGCATAGATCTCAGAAAATCGATCAACAAAGTGATCAAGGACAGGCCTAATCTTAAAATGACGGTCACACTCAGGGGGATCTCGTGGCAACGCTAAACCATTATCAACAAAATGCATCATCCGAAGCAGAAGCAAATACCTGTCACGACTCATGACTGCCGGAAAAATAGCAGTTGCCATCAAGGGACTAGTAGACCAATATGAAGACATTGATGGCTTCCTTAGTAAGCCCATCAAAAAAGTTAAACCCAAGAACTTCTTCATCTCTTCAAGATTTGTGGTAGTCCACCGGGTAGCTCTAGAGTGCGGCTTAAGACTGGCATTGTTGTCCCTCAAAAACTGTTTGGCATACAAATTAGTCTGCTCAACAATCTCTGCCAAAAGCACATCGTCCATAAACATCTGAAAAAAATGTATCGGCAAAAAATGTTCAGTATTCACTCTACACCCTGGAACACCAGTAAAGTCTGGCAATGCCGGATGCACCATGCCAGGGGCAACCCAGAGGTCATCACGTTCAAAAGGAAACCTTGCAGCCCCAGCCTGCAGCCCAGATGCCTCTTGCCGCACTACACCAACGGGAAGCCTTGCAGCCGCAGGCTGCAGCCCAGAAGCCTCTTGCCGCACTACTCCAATGGGAAGCCTTGTAGCCCCAGGCTGCAGCCCAGATGCCTCTTGCCGCACTATCGGCACATCAGTCTCCTCCTCTAACACAGGCACTTCATCTGCACTAAGAGTATCTTCATCATCCGAAGACTCCATATGGAGAGAAAACTCACTGCCAGAATCGTCCCCTGCCTCCTCTCCCTCAGATGCAGAGTCAGTCTCTGAACCATGGTCAGAGGAAGACTCAAACAGCAAACCAACAACCTGCTGAGCAGTAATCCTGTGGCTAGCCATTACACTTACTAAGATAGAAGATTGCACAAACAACTCAACAACAACCAGAAATGTGCAAACCAAGTAAGTAAAGAAATGTGTATCTTTATCACAAAGATCAATGTACTCAAAAGCTATAGAATTCAATTACAAGAGACAGCTACACTCACCAGAACCTACTCTGCAGTGACACAGCAAAAACCAACGATATCCGACTAGAAAGAAGAAAAAAAAGAATTACTCACAAGACAACAAAATACACATCGAGCACAAATGCAAACAGTTTTGGACACTCAAAAACCAAACATACTGCTATTATTACACCATTTGCAAAAAACATCATGCAGAGAAATGAAACACATTTACATTGCACAAAAAAAAGTCTCTTACCAAACTACACAAACAGCAGAACCACCAGTAACGAAATGGCAAACTGGAAAGAGCAAAAGCCTTCACCTAGAACAAAAAAGTAAAAAAAAAACATTGCAATTGCAATTCACAAAAAATATAACAATAAACATTATAACATGCTATGTTACTACCCAAATGGTCAATCGGGTTGTGTGCCAGTTGGGGCAGAAAACAGCAGGAAAAAAAAAGGCTACTCTGTCCCGGGGCGGGTGGGCCAAATACATATTATAAAAATTGCCCCCTGGAAGCGACCCTTGCCCAAGGGGTCACGTCCATTTTTATTTACACTAATTCCCTGGTGTCTAGTGGGCTTTTCTGCCCCCCCTGGGACCAGAAACGGCTACACAAAAGACCGATCTGCCCCCAGGGGGGGCAGAAAAGTCTTGAAAAATATTTGGGCCCCCAGGAAGCGACCCTTGCCCAAGGGGCCGCTTCCTTTACTCAAGAAAACACATCCCTGGTGTCTAGTGGGCTTTTCTGCCCCCCCTGGGAGCGGAAACGGCTACATAAATGACCGATCTGCCCCCAGAGGGGGCAGAAAAGTCTTACAAAAAAAATGGGGGCCCAGGAAGCGACCCTTGCCCAAGGGGTCGCTTCCTATAACAACAAACAACACATCCCTGGTGTCTAGTGGGCTTTTCGGCCCCCCCTGGGAGCGGATACGGCAACAAAATGAAACCGATCTGCCCCCAGAGGGGGCAGAAAAGTCTTACAAACAAAATGGGGGCCCAGGAAGCGACCCTTGCCCAAGGGGTTGCTTCCTACAACAACAAACACATCCCTGGTGTCTAGTGGGCTTTTCTGCCCCCCCTGGGAGCGGATACGGCAACAAAATGAAACTGATCTGCCCCCAGAGGGGGCAGAAAAGTCTTACCAAAAAAATGGGGGCCCAGGAAGCGACCCTTGCCCAAGGGGTCGCTTCCTACAACAACAAACACATCCCTGGTGTCTAGTGGGCTTTTCTGCCCCCCCTGGGAGCGGATACGGCATCAAAATGAAACCGATCTGCCACCAGAGATGGCAGAAAAGTCTCACCAAAAAAATGGGGGCCCAGGAAGCGACCCTTGCCCAAGGGGTCGCTTCCTTTTCAAAAACAAAGCATCCCTGGTGTCTAGTGGTGGCATTCCTGCAGCACGATCGCGACGCTTTGCGCGATCGTGCTGCAGGAATGCACTGTATTGAGACATCAGGGGAGAGGAAATACTCTTTCCTCTCCCCGATGCCTCAATCACAATGAAAATAACCCCCGCGGCCCCACCAGCCAGCGAAACTCACCTTCTCCTCCCTGGGACGCCTGGAAGCAAATGGCTTCCATGCGTCCCAGCGCTTCCTGATGACGTTGGCGCGCTGTGCGCGCTGACGTCATGGGGAAGAGTGGGGGGGCTCGGGGGTGGCAGTGGAAACTCTTTCGCTGCCATCCCCCTCTGTGGGGGCAGGATTGATGCCCCAGGGGGGGAGCGCCAGCGCTTCCCCCAGGGGCTGTGCTCATGACGGAGCGGTTCCGTCATAAGCACAGCCCAACCGATGCTCATGATGGAACCGCTCCGTCATGAGCATCGAAGGGGTTAATTATTTGATATTTTAAATTTTAATTTCAATTACAAGTAAGTTTCAGTTTAATTATAGGTTTATGATACTTTAAAAGCCAGAAATCTACATGCATATATATGTTTTTTCAAGGTCCGGTCAGAGATCAGGCACAGTTTCCTCATCTTGCAGCTTTTGTCATTTTTTGCAGTATTAAGTCGATAAAACTTTTATATTGTGGATTTCATTTTTTGTGTGATTTTATTGGTTAAGTTTGCTTTTATACTTTGGATTTATTGATTAATATTGTTTGAAGTTATAGTATACACTAATTTAGGTTTTATTATCATATGTAGTTTGATAGTTTTGAATATTCTTTTATTTAAATATGCATTTATTAATATTTAAATTGTTGTATACATGTTTGTAGTTTATGTCAATAATTTGTTTTGTTTATATAGTTATGTATTTAGTTATATATTTTGTTGATGTGAATTATAATAATTTTGGTGATGTAATATACCTCTTTTTATTCAAACAGGTGAATATATTGTATAAGGGTGATTGTAATTATTTGTTTAATGTAAAAGTTATTTTTTAATGTTTATTGATCATAATGTAACTTTTTGGTGAAATAATTTTAGGTGGAATTGTGAGAGGTAATATTTTTGACGAATCATACGTTTATTTAAAGGTAACAGCATTTTTGTTTAGACTATTTGTGTTTTCAAAATTAGTAACAATTTATATTTTGAACAACAATATGTGTGTTCTCGATATATGTGTTTTTTTTAGTTAAGTATAGGAAGGAGATATTTTTGTTAATGATAGTCATTTTCAGATTTTTGTGGATTTCGAAATTCTATTCATCGATTTATAAAAAGCATATCCAGCCCACAACTGATTTATCCTCAAATGTATTAGTCCCACAACTTTTTCATGGCTGAAAGAGATGTGAAATCGAAATCGGTCAGATTATACAGTGTATATTGTCTATCCAATAATATCCCAGCAAACCATAAAACATGAGCAAAAGTGAATATGAAAAAAATTGATAGATATGTTTTCAGGTGAGTACATCATTATGGTCTACCACTACACATATATCGATCTAATATTGGAGGTAATCCTTTTACTATCAGTATCGAAATATATTTCAATGTCATTCAATCTACAAAAATGCATGCGTATTTTATACTGATTGGTTATCTACATTAGAGAAAGATTCAACAATATGATAACTATGAGTGTACAGACTCTAAGTCATATAAAGACCATAATGCAGTGAAGTAAAAAAGGATAGTGGGATTGTATCAAATCAGGTGCATATGATTGTAACCGGAACAGAATGGTATAATACAGGAAGATTGAAAAACTTTAGTCAATTCCAGAAACATATAAATTGCCACTGTTATCAATTAATAGATATGTAGCATTAGAAAAGCGTATGTCAATGTGATTGCGTCAAATCGGAGAGCAACGGGGTGTAGAAAAGCTCCAGCGTTTGGGTTCATGTACAACAAACTGTGCAAATTTACAAAAAAAGCCCAATGTTAAGGTCTGTTTTTATGCACCCAGAGTAGATATAAAGTGGTACATATATCTGCCGTGACCAATATAAATATACAGCAGGTGCATTGTGAATGGTCACAGAAAAGCCCTGAAAGTGTAAAACGTATAGTATTATGTTCTGGCCTGTAGCTAATCAGTGCTTGAAAATTACACTCTTGTAAGGGAAATAGTGAGAGTACAGTGGTGTGTAATTCACCAGAGTTTTGCAGATTAGTGCCTTGTGTTAACATAATTCCACTCATGCACAGTATCAGACCATCATTTATATGTACTAAAAAAAAGTAGGGCTAGAAAAGTCTAATTTCCACTTGCACAACCGTGCCACATGATCGCCATATTGATGGGGTGTCTTTTGCAACTATCTATATTTAGATCTTCGGTTTATCTAATTAAATGGCTTAATTGAAAAGCATGTCCATCCTTTCTATCTTGTGAATCATTCACAGCCATCCTACACTCATGGTATATAGCCCAAAAGTGCCTGCAAATAGCTGGCTCTGCAAGAGCGCCCCAGTCACCAGTGGAGTCACGATGCGGGAGATCGCACAGGACTTCAAGACCGATCTGTGTTTCCAGAACTGTGCAGTCATGGTATTGCAAGAGGCCGACACAGCCTACCTGTTTAGGCTCTTTGGAGACACAAACCTATGCACCATCCATGCCAAATGGGTCACCATTATGCCGGAGGATATTCAGCTGGCCCATCGCATCAGAGACGAGAGGTACTTAGGCAGAGGTCTTCAAACTTTTTGATGCCGAGACACACCTGCCAAAATAGTTTAGGCGTATGATCCTCTTCCTGACAAAAAATTCTAGAACTTAGTACTCCTCATCATTGACAACTATCGACAACCATAAACACACCCAATTCTCACAGGAAATTATTTTTACAGTTGGGTAATAATATTAAACAGTGTTTAGCAAACCAAAGGTCAGTGAGCTTGGGGCATGTGCAAAGGTGTGGCTAAAAAACAAAGGGCCTCATTTATGAGGAATTGGCATAGGGCAGTGCCGCAAGTCTTCTTGTTGCGTTGCTCTACCCCAATGTGAAAGGGCAGGACTGCACCCTATTTATGAAATGTGGTGCATTCCTGTGTTTTCCCCCTGCTTTGGCGCACAAATTGCTGCGTAGCACCAATGTTGGTAGGATTGTTTTTGTGCAAGAAGGGCCACCTTCCTACATAAAAACAATCAATCGTGTGGGGAGGCACACGGTTTTGGCTCTTCCCCAGGTCTACATGGTTTTGTAAATCTGAGACAGCATCAAAATCCATGGGTGTTGTGTGGTAGCATCCACCGTAATGCCCATAGGATACCTACTTGACGTAGGATAAGGCAACACAGCGACTTGCACTGCTTTGCCTTACTCCATATCTATGAGGCCATGAAAAGCCACACAGGGTACTTTGCGTCACCTCATAAATATGATTGAGACAGTTGTGCCACCGAAGTTTCAAATAAAAGTGACGCTCCAATGGCGCAAGCCTCTCATAAATCAGCCCTAAAATATTTTGCCCGTTTTTAGGGCTTTCACCATCACATATCTATATATAAAATATTGGTTAGCTTAAATGAAAAATATATTTGAAAAAGTTGTCACTGAAATGCACTGTAGTACATCATAAAACCTCTATTAGTAATGCACTGCAGAGAAATTAACTTCAGCTGAAGAATTTTAACAATCAGAATGAAGCATCCCAGACAGTTGTCAATTTCCAAAACAAGGTGCACTTGTTTTGGATTCCAGGCAGAAGTGAGGCCTGGGAATGCATAACCCCCTTTCACAGACTGCACAACCCCCCTGGGGGTCGCATCCCACAGATTGAAGACCTCTGGCCTAAGAAGACAAAAGATCAAAGCTTGCACACTATATAGTAATGGTTTAACTCCAAATTTAGACATAAGCTTAAAGTTAAAGAGGGAAATGATATTCATGTAAAAACTATCTCCTTTGGACTTGGTCCTTTCTGCAGGGTTACCCCAAACTGTGTGCCTTCACCCTCCTAGTTTCTAAAACTGCTTTTGTTGGCTTTAGGACTTTACCACTGCTAACCAGTGCTTGTTCCTTAAAACATGATATAATTGGCTTTTACTCAATTGGCAAATGTAAATTGAGTTTAAAATTCTGTAAAAAACAAATAAGATGTTTGTAAAGCATGAGCAGTTTTTTTAATTAAACAATACTGTCGGGAGATCAGTTACAGGCACAAGGTCTGAGGAATGTCTCAATTTACAATCTGTATGTATCTTTCTTATATACAGGAGTGAGTATGTTGTAAATGTTTCTGGCATACCATATATGGTGAGGAATGTTGGTTGCTGCCTCTGGAGTCATAAATTAGTTATCTGATGGTAACCACAGGTGGGTCTCTAACTCACGCTGACACAAATGTGACAGGTGAATAATATGTCTAGATGTATGGCATGGGAGCACGTGATCACTATATGTGCTAGGTCCTAATTGGCTATGTGTTCCTTGTTCCTTGAGAAGAGCACATACCCCCTCCAGCCATGGATGCTTTATTGGGGCAATCTCCATTGACCTTTTGTAATGTCACTGCGCCGATCTGTAGGATTGAGCAAGAGCTTCCTGCCTGAGCATTAGCCTGCCAGCTAAGCGCCCTCCCACATTTGACCTATCAATCAGCAATCCAAGGCCTAGGTCTTAGGGCAAGCCTGACTACATATTTGCTAGTCGAGGTTTATGTAGAGTTCGCAATGGGTGATTCTGTCAATAAGGATGATATTTAATTTTCTTTGAAAAATGAATCAATTTCCAAATTAACACATATTTGATTTACTTATAAGTCTCCAATCAAGTGGTACTACATATAACCAAGAACTGTAAATTAAATACTACTAGTGGATCTACAGCATTGACTGTGCCTCCCACTTAAGTAGCAAATTCAAGCATGTCTAGGGCCTGCCATTGCAGCCTGTGTGTGCAGTTTTGAATTGCCATTTTTTCCTTGAAAAATAAACTCTTTGCACGGCCCATAACTTTCCCTTTTAATACAAACACGTCACAACTAGAGTATGCCCAGGACAGACCAGAGCGTGGGGTGCAGTGTATTTAAAAATTGGACATGCACTTTTAAGTTATACATGTCCTGGTAGTTGAAAGCGCTGAAATTCCTTTTTCACTAATGCAAGGCCTGCCTCTCCCATAGGATAGTAGTTGAGTTGCCATACTACATTTAACAAGATATAACTTCTAAATGGGAACAGGTTGCCAGTTTATGTTTGGTGTCTTTGGAATTCTAATGAAAAATCCTCTATTATCCTCTCTTATGGTAAAGTTGTATTTTAAATTACAATTTTAAAAATTACACTTTTAGAAAGTTGGCATTTTTCTGTCTTAGCCATTTAGTAACTGCAGCCTCTCTGGAGAATGGATTCAAGATGGGTGGAGTTGGGGTTGGAGATGATTAGATCCAGTGTCGAGCCTAAGTTGTGTGTGGGACTGTCACAGAATTGGGTCAGAGAGAGGTCAGTTAGGAAGTTTTTGAGGGTTGTAACCACCTGATCATTAGGGTCACTCCAGTGGAGATTGAAGTCCCCAAGGAAGATCTAAGGGCAGTGTCGGGCCAGGTTGGAGGAGACGGTTTCCATAGTTTATTCAATTAGAGGTAGGTTATCAGCTGGGGGGTGATAGAAGATGTGAAGGCTGCATAAGAGTCTGTGTGTGCTAGTGAAATTGATGCATAGGTATTCACAGGATAAGAGATTGGCTGAGGGGTACTGTTTTGCTGTGAGAGAGTTGCAGAAGATACAGGCTAAGCCCCCTCCCATTTTCTTAACTCGGTCGAGTCTGATAATGCTGTGACTAGGAGGGACTATTAAGTCAAGGATGGGGCCAGAGGAGTTGTTGAGCCATGTTTCAGTGAGGATAAGGAGGTCTAGATCATGAGCAAGGATGAGATCAGCAAGGTCTGTGGCTTGCTTCACCGCTGATCTACAGTTAAGTAACATGCCTTTCAGATGGGATTTATCCAGGGTGTCTGTGAGTGCGGGCAGTGTAGTGGGGATCTGCATGAGATTATTAGTGTTTATGGAATTGGCTTTGAGTCTTGGAGCTCTATGAGGGTTGGGTGTGATGATTTGGATTGGTTTTGAATTCCCATGTTTGGGGAATGTCGAGCTAGGGGCAATTAGTGGGGCTGTTTGTGAGGATCCAGTAGAGGCTGAGATGGCCGAATGAGAAGAGGTGTACTCAAGGAGGAGGGAGAGAATATCAGGTTCTGAGAATGGGTATTTGGATCTGACCGGTCTAGTGGGGGCGTTGGGGTAGGGAGCGGTATTCCAATTCTGGTCAGGGGGTTTCAGCTGGATCAGAAGAGGGATATCCTGTGAGGTCCTGTTGGTGGAAGGATGAGGGATCTAATGTGTGGACATGTTGGAAGAGAGGTCAAGGGCTAGCTCTTTGGCGGACTTAATGAGTTTGTGGATGATATTTTTGATGGTTAGAAATGTATAGGTAATTTTCTTGAGCTTGTAAGCAGTATCTGAGAGTGGCTTATGGCTCACGTGGAGGGGAGGTGGAGGGTTGGTTAGTGGGGAGGGTGGAGGGGAGACCAGGGCAGGTGGAAGAGGGATGGGATAAATACGCTAATGGAGAGTTCCCTCTCTGATGAATGGGCACGCAAGTAAAGTGGGCGGTGGAATGGAGGGTAGGGGAAGGGAGGTTGGATGTGTTCCTGTTGGAGAGTGGGCAGGCCTGCTGTCGAGTGTGGGAGTTATGTAGACAAGGGCTAGTGGGAGAGGGGGTGGGCGAATCTTGATTGGAATAAACTGGTAACACTTAAAACATTTAATTTAAAAGGAACAAAATGATGGGGTTCATTTTGTCATAGAAAATATGGTTAGTGCTGTAGAAAGAAAATTTAAGAAAATCACTTTCAATACCAGCAGTAGACTTTCAGTTAACTCCCTGGTGAGTAGTAGCTTTACTACAGTGATCTAATGAGCAACTAGAGTGCTAACATTCAAAATTTATGGCAAATGTGTGATACATCTGAATGCCTTCTTGATGGAATCAAAGTAAAAAACTGAAAGCATTCCCTACTGAGGAGACTGCAGTAAATGAAGAAATTAGGAAACTTGATAACAAATAAGTCCCTCAAGATGGCCACCAGAGAAACAAGATCCCAAATGTAGAACAAATATCAACACAATATAGCCAACATATAGCCCAATGACAGAAGTGTGCAAAACACTTTTTATTTTTCATTTTTTTGCAGTTTTAGATAGCACAGACTGGCCAGGTATTGGAGCTTCGTTCTTACTTGGACCCCTTATTGCGTATTTTGCACGAAGTACATGAGATTGATCTTGCGAAACATTGAACTTTACTATTCTGTTAACCTGAAGTTGCTCTGAACCGGGCTTTGTAACACCTATTTTTACCTACTGGTTTTAAATTAATTCTCACTGTATTGTATTAAGAAAGAGGATTTACTGTTTTAATGTACTCTTTTATGATCTATATTTCTAAATCAGTTCGAATAAAGTTTAATGAATTTAATTGAAGACTCCCAAGATGGCCACCAGAGAAAAAAGAGCCCAAATGCAGCACAAATATCACCCAGATGTAGCCCATGTATAGCCCAATGACAGAAGTGTGGAAAACACTTTTTATCCTTTGTTTTTTGGCAGATTTATATAGTGCAGGCTGGTCAGATATTGAAGTGCTTTACATGTGCATTGGTTACATCATACAAGGACAAACTCATTTTGGCTGTAGGTATGGGGAGATTACGTGATTTGCCCAGAATCACAGAATGTTGAGCTGAAGCAGAAACTCCAACTTGGTTCCCCAGTTGCAAAGTCTGCAGCTCTAGAATTAACACCATATAATCGTAACATTTAATCAGGTGGTCAACTGGATAAAAAAACATAAAAGAACAAATCATTTATAAGTACTGTGTCACTATTTGAGAACTCAGAAAAAATGTCCTCATTTTTGTTTTTTAGAGCACTAACCATAATTTCTATGCAAATAAGAACCTCTCATTTCTATAATTTTTAAAGGAAATGCTTTAGCTATTACAGTTTTGATCACATCAAGATGATGTCAGGCATGCCACACTTGTGTATTAAATATAGAATGTTAGCAATCTAGTTGTCTCTTGTCTCTTTCTGTACTTCTCTTGCGTCTTTCTGCACTTCTCCTGCCTCTTTCTGCAGCTCACTCTCTTCTTTCTGCACCTCTATTGCCTCTTTCAGCACCTCGCTCCCCTCATTCTGCAGCTCACTCTCTTCTATCTGTACCTCTCTTGCCTCTTTCTGCACATCTTTTGCCTCTTTCTGCACCACTCTTGCCTCTTTCTATACCTCTCTTGCATCTTTCTGTAGCTCACTCTCTTCTTTCTCCACCTCCCTTGCCTCATTCTGCAGCCCTCTTCCCTCTTTCTGCAGGTCACTCTCTTTCTGCACCTCTCTTGCATCTTTCTGCACCTTTCATGCCATGTTCTGCACTTCTCTTGGTTCTTGCTGCAGCTCACTCTCTGTTTTCTGCACCACCCCTGCCTCTTGCTGCACCTCTCTTGCCTCTTTATGAACATTTCTTCCTGTTTTGCACCTCTCTTGCCTCTTTCTGCACCTCTCTTGCCTCTTTCTGCACATCTCTTATCTCTTTCTGCACCACCCTTGCCTCTTTCTACACCTCTCTTGCATCTTTCTGTACCTCTCTTGCCTGTTTCTGCACCTCTCTTGCCTCTTTCTGCACCTCTCTTCTTTCTGCACCTTGCTTGCCTCTTTCTGCACCTCTCTTGCCTCTTTATGCACCTCTCCTGCCTCTGTCTTCACTTTTCTTGCTTATTTCTGCAGCTCACTCTCTGCTTTTTGCACCTCTCTTGCCTGTTTCTGCACCTCTCTTGCCTCATTCTGTAGCTCACTCTCTTCTTTGTGCACCTCTCTTGCCTCTATCTGCAGCCCTCTTCCCTCTTTCTGCAGCTCACTCTCATCTTTCTGTACCTCTTTTGCCTCTTTCTGTACCTCTCTTGCCTCCTTCTGCACCTTTCAATCCTCTTTCTCCACTTCTATTGGTTCTTTCTGCAGCTCACTCTCTTCTTTCTGTATCTCTCTTGCTTCTTTCTGTACCTCTCTTGCCTTTTTCTGCACCTCTCTTGCCTCTTTCTGCACCTTTCATGCCTCTTTCTGCACGTCTCTTGGTTCTTTCTGCAGCTCACTCTCTTCTTTCTGTACATCTCTTGCTTCTTTCTGTACCTCTCTTGCCTATTTCTGCACCTCTCTTGTCTCTTTCTTCAACTCACTCTCTTCTTTCTGCATCTTCCCTCCATCTTTCTGCACCTCTCTTGCCTCTTTCTGAATATTTCTTCCTCTTTCTGTACCTCTCTTGCCTCTTGAAGCACCTCTCTTGACTCTTGTTGCTCCTCTCATGCATCTTTCTGCACCTTTCTTCCTCTTCATGTACCTCTCTTGACTCTTTTTACACCTCTTACCTCTTTCTGCACCTCTCTTGCCTCTTTCTACACCTCTCTTCCCACTTTCTGCAGCACACTCTCTTCCTTCTACACCCCTCTTGCCTCTTTATGCACCTCTCTTGCCTCTTTCTGCACCTCACTAGCCTCTTTCTGCACTTCTCTTGCATCTTTCTGCACCTGTCTTGTCTCATTCTATACTTCTCTTGCCTCGTTCTATAACTCTCTTGCCTCTTTCTGTACATCTCTTGCCTCTTTCTGTACCTCTCTTGCCTCTATCTGCACCTCTTTTGGCTTTCTACTCCACTCATGCCTCTTTCTGATCCTCTCTTGCCTCTTTCTGCACCAGTCTTGCCTCTTTCTGTACCACACTCTCTTCTTTCTGCACCTCTCTTGCTTCTTTCTTTGATTCTCTTGCTTCTTTCTGCACCTTTCTTCCTTTTTCTGCATTTTTATTGCCTCTTTCTGCACCTTTCTTCCTCTTTCTGGACCTCTCTTGTTTCTTTTTGCACCTCTCCTCCCTCTTTCTGTATGTCACTTGCCACTTTCTGCACCTTTCTTCCTCTTGCTGCACCTCACTCTCTTCTTTTGGCAACTATCTTGCTTCTTTCTGTGCCTCTCTTGCTTCTTTTCTGCACTTCTCTTGCTTCTTTTTCCCTTTTTACACCTCTCTTGCTTTTTCTGCACTTTCCTTGCCTTTTTCTGTACTTCTCTTGATTCTTTCTGCACTTCTGTCGCTTCTTCCTGCGCCTTACTTTATCTTTCTGCACATCTTACCTATCTAGGTGTAGTTAGAAACTAGCATTTAAAACACTTTAGAAATTTGATAAAAAAATCACAGGTTCCAGGGACGTTATAGTTAGAAATTAGCATTTAAAAAAACTTTGAAATTCACTGAAAAAAACATGGGTTTCAGGGACTGTAGGAGAGTAGGATCTGCTTCACATGTTTATCCCCACTTTTTGCTGGTGTTTCACTGTTTTTCGAATTTATTCTGGCTGGGACCCAGCTATTCAGGGCCCCAGCCTAGCCGCTTTCTCTCTAAATTGATTGCAAGTACTTTAGGTACACTCCAGATTAGATTCTGGGGCACCCTTGTGAGTCCCTAGTATACGGTATACTATGTACCCAGGGCATAGGTACGCCAGAGGCCTACCAGGGGTTGAAGCATGTATTGTGCCACCCCTGGAAAGCCATGCAAAATGACACCACAGGTCTGCTACTGCAGCCTGGGTAAGGTGGTGCATGCACCCCTTATGGAGGTATAGGTTCTCTATACCTCACCTATCACTGCACATACAAAACTATCAGTCACGCCTATGGCAGGCCTTGTCAATCCTGAAGGCAGGGTGCTTGGCTATATGTGAGAGGGTGCCCAGGCATGAGCTGAGCCCCTCTGCAGCCTTCGGAATCTCTTCGCCATGGTTGTCAGTGGTGCAGCCTGACAATATACTCTTAAGTGCATTATATCTTAAACGGTTAATGCTAACTTTGCACTGACTGCACAGAAACATGTTGTGTTTGGTGTCAAACACCTTGTAATCATACCCCCACATCAGTTATTGATGTGAGGATATGATCCCACCCTTCTAGAGGGAGAGACATGACAGTACTGGTATACCCGGTAGAACTCTAATAGAGCTCTGGCATCACAAAATGGATGCTGCAGCCACAGACACGGGTCTGGCGTCCTGCTGCTGACCGAAACTCCGGCAGGAAGGCCTGGACAATAGGTCTCCTGTCACAGGGAGGTGTAACCACCTCCCAGACAGGCTTATGTGTATTAGGGCTGGGTGGGAGCACTCTCTGAGAGCTTTGAAGTCCTGCACTGGGGGCACATTTGGTGTGCCTGTGCATAGTCCAGCTCAAACCAGTTCATGGGCTTCAAGCCCCTGCACTGGCATGAAACTAGACAAAGGAAATGGGTGTAGCCACCCCTCTTTCCAAACTCTCCCATAGGTGGGTCCTCAGAGCTATTCCTAACCCTTCCGTAGGTATAAGTAAGGAACCTCTGTAACCAGAACTTTAGAAATCCCTGGATGAAACTCTGAAGCTGAATACTGGAATGTTGACGCTCTACTCAAGGCTAGAGGACTGAAGAAATCTCTCTTGGCGTCAAGCAGTGACTCCCCTGCTTGGCAGGCACCAATGAAGCAATTTGCCAGTCTGCATTTCTGAAGCTCTTGCTGGACTCTGAAGTATTTGCAGCCCAGGAAGAGGATTTCCAGACATCTCAGAGGTTGACTCGAGTCCCCAGCAAAGCTGAGACCTGCAGCCCTCGTGAGTAGTGTGGAACTGGAACTCCTGGTCACCAGGCACTTTTGCAAGTGCATTAACTTCTCGACATCTCCTGAAGTTGTGCTTGGACTGACTTGTAGCCCCCATCTCAAGGACAGAATCCACAGAAGATTGTTGACCTAGACACCCCGAGTGACCCGTGGGCAACCATTTTGTGTTTCATCTTGAGGTCCCTTTGCGATCCCTGGTCCGTCGACTGGTGGGTCCCTGAGGGGGTAACTTTGAATTTCCTTGGGCTGCCTGGTTGCCCCAGACATGCCTCGACTCCCTACCAAGTGGTGAGTCCCACAGACCTTGCTGGTCTGCACCGAAGCATCATTCTCATTTCTGTGTAGCTTGCTGTTGCCAAGGCTTGTTGTGGCCAATCCAGGCAATGATGCTGCAGCACTCAACATCCTTTGTGGGACAGCTTGTATCCAGCTCCTGGTTGTCCTCGACGCCTCCTGGTCCTCGTGGCTGAAGAGTCAAGCTTCACCTGAAATCACCCGACATCGGTGTTCATCTGTCTATCGCCTTCCTGGTCACTGGCTAGTGACCCAGACTCTGTCCGCTCTGCTTCAGATTCTTCTGATCTTTGATCCAGGCTTGGATCTCTTCGGACACTTCGCATCTTCCCGGCAGCAGCACTTCTTCGCCAGCTCCCATTGAAATCCAGGATGCGACCAGACACCATTTGACACCTATGCACCCGGCTTCCCTGGGTGAGGTAACACAAGTACTCCATTGCTCCCGTGGGTGTTGATCCTAGAACTTCCTAAGTCCAAAAGGGTTTGGTCTTGACTGAATTCTAAGTGTCCCTAATCTTTAAAAATCTAACCGTGACTTTCCCCATAGAAGCTAACGGGAGCTCTCGGCTGTGTTCTCACACTGCACATGGGGCCGCATGGGTCCCCTGTGTCACTACCTTGGGTGGTTCCTTGGATTCCCAGTGATTCTACAGGCTCTAGGCCTTGTGTCTAATTAAGTCGTGGTTCTTATACCACTATTTTAGTATATGGATTGGCTCGCCCCTACGGCCTGATGTGTGTTTGTGCTTATTACTGTCCTATTTGAAGTGTCATTTATGTGTATTGACCTCTAGCCTCGTAAAGACGTAAAGAGCCTGGGAGGGTATGTTTAGAAATAAATACATATATTATATATATATATAGCTGGTGTGGTTGTCTTTCATTTAGGCACTCAAGAGATTATAGACTGGTAAAACAAGCTGCTTTACATTCCTTCAAGACTTAGCCTGAAGGCTGCTCTCCATAGCTACCACAAGGATAGCTTTCAATAAAGGTTGTCTTTAACCTATAACCAATAAGGGGTTGTTTGGACTGGTACAGGGTGCCCACTATAACTAGTGGACAGCATGTACCAGGCCAACTTGTCACAGTCAATCAATCAATCAATCATGACATTGGTATAGCGCGCTACTCACCCGGGAGGGTCTCAAGCCGCTGGGGGAGGGGTAGGTCACTGCTCGAACATCCAGATCTTGAGCTGCTTCCTGAAGGAGAGATGGTCTTGGGTTCGCCGAAGGTGGGTGGGGAGGGAGTTCCAAGTCTTGGCTGCCAGGTAGGAGAAGGATCTTCCTCTGGCGGTGGCTTTGCGGATGCGTGGTACGGTGGCGAGTGCGTGGCTGGTCGATCGTAGCTGGCGTAGCTGGCGGGTGGGCGTGTAGAAGGTAGAGGTACTTGGGGCCCAGGTTGTGGAGGGCCTTGTGTTCGTGGGTGAGGAGTCTGAACGTGATTCTCTTGTTGATGGGGAGCCAGTGCAGGTCTCTCAGGTGTCCGGTGATGTGGCTGTGTCGGGGGATGTCGAGGATGAGTCGTGCTGAGGCGTTCTGGATGCGTTGGAGTCTTTTTTGGAGTTTGGCGGTGGTTCCGGCGTAGAGGGTGTTCCCGTAGTCTAGTCGGCTGGTGACGAGTGCTTGGGTGACGGTCTTCCTGGTTTCCGTGGGGATCCATCTGAAGATCTTGCGAAGCATGCGCAGGGTGTTGAAGCACGAGGATGAGATGGCGTTGACTTGTCTGGTCATTGACAGGGAGGAGTCCAGGATGAAGCCCAGGTTTTGTGCGTGGTCCGTTGGTTTGGGAGCGGTGCCCAGGGCCGGGGGCCACTAGGAGTCATCCCAGGCGGAGGGTGATGATCCCAGGATGAGGACTTCCGTCTTGTCTGAGTTCAGTTTAAGGCGGCTGTTTCTCATCCAGTCGGCGACGTCTTTTATCCCTTCGTGTAGGTTGGCTCTGGCGGTGGTGGGGTCGTTGGTGAGGGCAGGGATGTTATAGTTAGAAATTAGCATTTAAAGACCTTTGAAATTCACTGAAAAAAACATAGGTTTCAGGGACGTTATAGTTAGAAATTATCATTTAAAAAACATTTGAAATTCACTGAAAAACCATAGGTTTCAGGGACGTTAAAGTTAGAAATTAGCCTTTAAAAAACCGTAGAAATTCACTGAAAAAAACCATAGGTTTCAGGGACGTTATAGTTAGTTGGACATTTCACTAGTGCAAAACCAGACAAATTCACATGTTATAGTTAGTTGACCTAACCATAACTTGCACCCTCGCAATCCACTGCTGATGACATCACATATTACATAATTCATGACATGATCAGTGACATCACTGATGACATGAATGATGACATCTCAAATGACATCACTGATGACTTCATCCAGTGACTATGTGTTTCTGTAAAGTTTAAATATGTTATTATATTTATTTTTTTCACTAAAAAGCATAGGTTTCAGGGATGTTATAGTTAGAAATTAGCATTTAAAAAACCTTAGAAATTCACTGAAAATCCATAGGTTTGAGGGACGTTATAGTTAGTTGGACATTTCACTTGTACAAAACCAAAGAAATTCACCGTTATAGTTAGTTCAGCTAACTATAACTCGTGCCCCTGCAATGCACTGCTGATGATGTCACATATTTCTTGATTCATGACATGGTCAGTGACATAACTGATGACATCACTGATGACATGTCAAATGACATCACTGATGACGTCATCCAGTGACTGTGGTTTCTATAAAGTTTAAATATGTTTTATATATATGCCAAGGTGTATTAAAGAATTGGTGTATAAGTGTCTAGATGGAGGGTTTAGTAGGTGCGTGACTGACTGTAAAAGTGAGTGATTTAATGTGTCTTACTGAATACATGGGTTAGTGACTAAACTGTGTGCATGTCTGTATCAGTCTCTCTGTTGTTGTGTAAGCTGCTGCATGGGTTGCTGAGTAGCTACATGAGTGTCTATATGGGTTATTGATTGGTTGCCTGAGTTTTTGTATGGGTGTCTGAGTGTCTGTGTGGGTGGGTGGGGGGTGTGTGACTTTGTGCATAGATGTGTGAGTGGGTGATTCACTGGGTGTATGAGTTCAAGAGTGTGTCTGTGAAGGGCTGTATAGGTGAGTGAGTGTTCGTATGGCTGTGTTGGTGAGTGAATGGATGTCTCAGTGGTATATATGTGAGTAACTACATATGTGAAAGGCAGTATATGTGAGCGTTAGAGTATATAAATGAATATATGTGAGAGTGAGTGATTGTGAGAGTGGCTGTATGAATGAGTGTGTGCTTATGTCAGTGATTGTATAAGAGAGTAAGTATGTGTTTGTATCTGTATGAATAGGTGAGGTGGTGTGTATATAACTGTATAGGTGAGTAAATGGGAGTGTGATTGATTATTTACATGACTGACTGGGTGTGTGAGTAACTCTATGGGTGAGTGGCAGTGTGTGAGTGTCTGTATAGGTTTATGAGTGTATATGATAGTGTTATATTGATGAGTGACTGCATGTATGAGTGACTGTATGGGTGAATAAGTGGATGTGTGTGTAGACCCAGGAATGTGTGTCTATGGTTTCTAAAATGGTAGTCTGTATTTTAGAGTGGGTGTATCAAAGGTTATATTAGGGTGTGAGCAGGTGCATCAGATTTTCAAGTGGATGATGTCATCAGTGATGTCAACAGTGATGTCATCAGTGATGTCACTGGCCATGTCATAAATGATGTATGACATCATCAGCATTGCATTGCGTGGGCACGAGTTATAGTTAGCTGAACTAACTATAGCGGCCGAATTTCTCTGGTTTTGAACGAGTGAAAGGACCAACTAACTATAACGTCCCTGAAACCTGTGTTTTTTTCAGTGAATTTCTAAGGTTTTTTAAGTGCTAATTTCTAACTATACCGTCCCTGAAACCTATGGTTTTTTCAGTGAATTTCAAAGGTTTATTAAATGCTAATTTCTAACTATAACGTCCCTGAAACCTATGGTTTTTTCAGTGAATTTCAAAGGTTTTTTAAATGCAAATTTCTAAATATGCCTACAGAAGTAGGACATGTGCAGAAGGAGGAAGAAAGGCGCAGAAAGAAACAAGAGAATTGCAGAAAGAGGCAACAGAAGCGCAGAAAGACGAAGAAAGGTACAGAAAGAATCAAGAAATGTGCACAAAGAACCAACAGAGGAGCAGAAAGAGGCCTTGTTGCAAAGTCATTCTGTGCCCCCAACTTTTTGCTGACGTGTACTGGTGGTAACTGACTCTGACCAACCAGGCCTGGAGCCAGTGCTATGCTGAAAGACACTTAGAATACAGTGAAAACACCTACATACACTAGGGTAGACTATGTGTTGGGGTACTCCTGTGATTGACATGACTTCCCCTGTATGGCCCTAGTACATAATAGGGCAGGGGGATTAAAACTACCTCTAACTAAGAGGTGCAGAAGGAGGCAAGAGAAGTGCAGAAAGAAGCAACAGATGTGTCAAAAAAAGCAAGTGAAGTGCAGAAAGAGGCAAGTGATGTGCAGAAAGAACCAACAGAGGTGTAAAAAGAGGCAAAATGGGTGCAGAAAGGGGTAGGAGAGGTGCAGAAAGAGGCAAGAGAGGTACAGAAAGAGGCAGGAGGGGTGCAGAAAGAAGGAATAGAAGTGAAGAAAGAAGTGACAGATGTGCTGAAAGAGGAGCAAAGGGTGCTGAAAGAGGAAGAGAAGTGCAGAAAGAGGCAACAGAGGTGTAGAAAGAAGCAAGTGAAATGCAGAATGAGGCAAGTAAGGTGCAGAAATAAGCATGACCAGTGCAGGAAGAACCAATAGAGGTGCAGAAAGAGGAAAGGGGGTAGAGAGAGAAGCAAGAGGGGTGCAAAAAAGGTAGAAGGGGTACAGAAAGAGGCAATAGGGATACAGAAAGAGGCAGCAGGGGTGCAGAAAGAAGGAAGAAAAGTACAGAAAGAGGCAACAGAGATACAGAAAGAGGCAAGAGAGGTACACAAACAGGCAGGAAAGGTACACAAAGAGAGAACAGACGTGCTGAAAGAGGCAATTGAGGTGCAGAAAGAAGCAAGAGAAGTGCAGAAAGAGGCAATGGAAGTGCAGAAAGAAGCAGCAGAGGAGCAGAAAGAGGCAAAAGGGGTGAAGAAAGAGGCAAGAAAAGTTCAGAAAGAGGCAACAGAGGTACAGAATGAGGCAAGAGATGCAGAAACAGGCATGAAAGGTACAGAAAGAGGGAACAGGGGTGCACAAAGAAGCAAAGGAGGTGCAGAAAGAGAAAAGAGGGGTTCAGAAAGCGATCTGCAGAAAAAAGCAACAGAGGTGCTGAAAGAGGCAAGAGAGGTGCAGAAAGGGGCAAGAGATCTGTAGAAAGAAGCAACATAGGTGCAGAAGGAGGCATGATGAGTGCAGAAAGAAGGAAGAGGAGTGCAGAAAGAAGCAACAGAGGTGCTAAAAGAGGCACGGAGGGTGCAGAAAGAGTCAAGAGAAGTGCAGAAAGAAGCAGCAGAGGTACAAAAAGAGGCAAGAGTGGTACAGAAAGAGGGAAGAGAGGTATAGAAAGTGGCTAAAGAGTTGCACAAAGAGGGAAGACAGGTGCAGAAACAAGCAACAGAGGTGTAGAAAGAAGCAAGAAAACTACAGAAAGAGGCAAGTGAGATGCAGAAAAAGGCAAGAAAGCTACAGTAAGAGGGAAGACGAGTGCAGAAAGAGACAACAGGGTTGCAAAAAGAAGCAAGACAGATGCATAAAGAATCATACAAAGTGCAGAATGAAACAACAGGGGTGCAGAAAGAGGTAAGAGAAGTGCAGAAAGAAGCAACAGAGGTGCAGAAAGAGGCAAGAGAACTGCAGAAAGAGGCAAGTGAGATGCAAAAACAGGCAGGAAAGGTACAGAAAGAGAGAAGACGAGTGCAGAAAGAGACAACAGGGGTGCATAAAGAAGCAAATGAAGTGCAGAAAGAGACAACAGATGTGCAGAAAGAGGGAAGAGAGGGGTAGAAAAAGGCAAGAAAAGTGGAGGTGCATAAAGAGACAACAGGAGTGCAGAAAGACATAATCATGCTACAGACCTGAACCATGAAAACTCTCTTTATCTCACCAGCCAGGGCAATATCCTTACCCACTCCATCTGTTTCTCAGGTATTAAGGGAGGAGGATAGAGCAAGTTAAGATTTCTGTTATCTTAAGATGCAGATGCATCTGAAGAAATCACCAGGAGATGACACATTAGGATTATATTGACTTGGAATTAACTGGTTGATGGGACCAGTAGCTCAAGGATGAAGATTGTAAGCTTTCTCCTCTCCTGGCAACAAAGCAACATTTTAACAACTTAAGCGCCATACTTGTCTTCATCGAGTCTTAAAGAACAACAGCAGGAGAATTGTGGTTGCATGCATGTGGTTCTCAGTGATTGCATGTCCAGAGCTTCTGCGTGGCCCGAAGGGACCTACAGCTTTTTCAAGTGTCAATGCTTTTTGACCAACAACACTCTGCCTCTCCCACTGTGACACTCATTCCACAATCCACCTCTCCTCCCTCGGCTGCGCTTGTAATAACATGTGCACCTCTGCACCTCACAATACAGGTCCCTGGTCCTTGCAGAGGAATAGTGTACGCTGCGCTGCTCCCTCTCTCACCAGTTCCCTGGCATATCTGGATTACCGCCACCTCTGCGCCTAGTCCCAGTGTCCGCATTTCACATAGGGACACAACGAGATTCTTTTATCTTGGGCCGGTAAAAAGATGTCTACCTGGGGGATGGCTATGGAGAAACACGCCTCCGAGTAGTCGCAGGTGCCCGCTGCCCCACCCACAGTAATGGCGACTCGTACCGGGCTGGCGTTTTCAGCGTGTTAGTGATGCGGGTGATTTTTGGGAGAATTTCGCCAGACTTTTGCCGAGTGAAGCTCTTTGTGGCCTGCGGCAGGACACAAGACGATGCAGGGATTCTCCCTTTTCTTGCGCAGGCTGTGAGGGGTGCTCAGGATTCGGGAATTGGAGGTTGTTGAGAGCTGACGCCATCGCTGGAAGAAGTCAGCTGGAGATGCCCGTTTGATTCTGAGCGGTAAAGAGGTCTTCGTGCTCCCAGTTTGGTGCGGCTCTGTGTCACGACTTTGCCGGGCTTTTTGACAGCAGCTTGTCTTTCCCGCTGTTCCTGGTGCTTCGGCGGCCGCTTCTCAGGAGGCAGCCAGAGTGTTGCCCGGGGCCTCGAGAGAGACGGCGGCTGCGCAGATCACTGGGACAGAAACAGGACGAGGAGCCTCTTGGAAGAAAAAATAATTCAGGTACGGAGAATCCAGGGGAGATATCCGGGACTAAGTGGAGTAATACAGCAATACAGTTTGAGGGGGTGGAAATAAGACACGAAAAGAGGCACAAACAAAAAGGGAAAAAAAAGAAGTAAAAAAGGAAAGGAAAGGAGGGGTAAGGAGAAAAAAGAAGGTGATAAGAAACGAGGAGCTGAACAGCAGAAATTAGTGAGCAACGTACTGAGACTGATCGCACTCGTAGAGCCCAACAAAAAGCTGAGAAAGTAAGGAAAGTGCTTGGCCAGTTCTGGCGAAGAGTCTGCTGTGGTTTGAAAATTTCCTAGGTGAACTAACACTCCATCCTACTCTGCTTAATAAAGTGATCTGGGGACTGAATTAAGAGCTATGCGCCAGATGGTTCTGACAGGCGCAACAGCACACGCAGGAGCCCCAGTCACAATTCCCCCTACCTCCCCTTTGTCAGCTCAGAAAGCCAGATGGCAGACAGCCCAGGCTCGTATCCTGGCTGTGAGAAGAGGTAAAACTGCTCAGAATGTTAAGAGGGATAGAAACGTTACAACCTCTCAAGTGGCCCTTCTGTCCCAGATTTTCTCCTCAACACTATCAGATTCTCCTGGAACTCCTTCTATCCCTACCTCCACCTCTACTTCATTGGAATTTTCCCCAGATCTGGGAACTGGTGTGGAAGGCAAGGTCGTGGAAGGAGCAGTATCAGAGTTGTTAACTTTGGGAGCTGAGACCAATCCCTCTAAGGAATACCCGGTTTTCTCTATGAATCGTAAGATCAATCAGATGACTACACTGGTCAGTTCAGTGGACAAGACTTTTCCTTTAGAAAGGCCTCTGAAAATCAGTAAAAGGGCACAGCCATTGCTATATATATACTAGGCTCCCGCCGGGGAAAGAAGCAGAGACTCTCCCTGAAAAAGCCTGGTAGATCAGATTCAACCAATGCAGCTGCTAGCGGCCGCTCAGGCGACTCAGGAGGTAATGATGGAAATGTTACAAAACAACTCTAGGGGTGGTGAAGCCCTAGGGTCTCCACTCCCCCCAGTACAGCACAAGCTATCAATGGGACCAGAACCCGAACTTGAACCTGGATTAGACGCAGGGCCAGAAGTAAGGAATCTGCAGTTCCAGCAGGGAAAGGACAATACTAATAATGAGCAGGATACTACTGATATTGTTTTAGACCCTGTAGACCCAGTAAACTTGGCCCACTCTATGGTTGTCCCATAAACACAGATGCAGCTGCTCTTTGAAACTTTTCTGGGAGAAATCCGAGAGTGTAAAACCACGCAAGCACAGGAACTCTCATTATTGCGTCAAAGTTTAGATAAGATTGAAACTATGGTTCAGCAAATACCTGAAAGACTTAAAGAATTGGAACATCGAGTATCTGATATCGAGGACCACTCTGCATTATGTGATTCGGAAATTGCGTCTCTCCAGAAGAAAGTCCAGGTCTCTCAGAATAAGATAGATGAGATAGAGAACTATGCACGGCGTTCAAATTTGCGTTTCACCGGGATTCCGGAGGACAGTGAATGCATAGATTGTCAACCTAACCCGGTGGCTTATATCGAACCATTAATTAGAAACCATCTGCTGGATAAGGCCCCGGAAGATCTTACAATAATGAGGGCCCATAGAATTCCTTTTCACAAATCTCCTGGAGCAAAGTACCTCAGGACAATGATTGTGAACTTTTGGGATTACCGCATTAGAGAGACAGTATTAACCAAAGCAATCCAGAACAGAGAAATTGCCCTACCCGGTGGTGGCAGAGTGCGAGCATTTCCTGATATGTCGGCGGTAGCAGCACGGAGAAGAAAGGACTTTGTACGATTGCCACTTTGTACGAGTCAATTCAAGAATGCAGGAGCCCAGGCTTCGATTGCCCAGCAGTCCAAATGAAAGTTCCTATGGAAAGGAAGGTTCCATCTATGTTCTTCTCTTGAAGAAGGTCAAGAATTACTTTTGAAGTTGGCCCTAGACAATGAAAAATGAGTGATGAACAGACTTATTTTAGTTTTTTGTAGTCTGCGATAGTCTCTCATTAAGTGAATGGTTAAACTCTGGGTCTTTCTCTTTTTTTTTTCTTCTCTCTCTGTTATTCTGCATTGTATTTTCTCCACTTTTTTTTTTTTTTTGCTGGCCCTTGGAGTTGTTCTTTAACGGATTGTATAACGCATTGTGTAGGGTATTTTTTCCGGGGGGATACAGAAATTGTAGTCCGTATTGCCAAACTTTTTATATCGGTATATGCTATAGTAAGCCCATAGATTTGCTGTATAACTTGCACATTTCCGCACATTTCGCACATTACATATCACACTTTATCGTTTTTCTTCTATATGGCTATTATAGGGAGTATCTATTGATATCTCTATATTTTTCTGGAATTTTATAGGCCCACGCCTTTTTTCCACGATGTGCGTGGAAGAGGTGATATGCAGGCTTATGGATGCATTACAGATTAATATTTAGGATATTTTGCACAATGCACAATGCACAATGCACTTTAGTATGCTCTTTATCATGCCTTTCTTTGCCTGATATGGAGTTGATATATAGTCTCCCTCAATTTCTTATAAATGGAGGGGGTTGATAGCTCTTTCCTTGCATGAAAGGCTGTTTTTTTTGGGGCCATCTAGTATATTGCACATTGCACTTTTATGTATTTATTTATTTATCAGTGGCTGTATTAGATCTATTAGGGATATAGTTGACTTATTTCTACTGGCTCTGTTTAACCTAGGGTGTAAGGTCATGACACCCAACAAATGTCTAGGGAGGGTCGGAAGGTGGCCAGCGTGATCAGGAGAAGTTGTCATACTTCCTTGGGGGCTGGGGGGGTTATAAGAGAGGGTTCACAGGGGTGAAGAGGGAGCATATTGAGAAAAATGAAAACATTTATATGAGCTTAATCCATATGTCCAGCATTAATTAGTTAGATAAGTTGAAGGGGGGACTGTTACTTTTCTCACTTCTAGGTGCCCTGGAAATACGGGAGCTGGGTACTGTTATACAAGTATTTAAAAACAAGTGGGAATTTTGCTTGAGATGTTTTGATAGATCTAATGGAAAGGAGCTTGGAGGGGGGTAGGGAACTGTTGAAAGTAGTTTCCTTCAACGTTAATGGCCTCAATAATGAGAGAAAGATGAGGGCTATAGAAGCCTGGATTAAGACAGAAAATCCAGGGGCAATCCTGATGCAAGAAACGCATATACCAGTGGGTAAAGTAGCAGAGTTCCTAATGTTTAAATCATGGGCTGTGCATAAAGTTTTCTCCTCCACTTCTGCTGCCCATAGAGGAACAGCTATTTTTTTAAGCAAGAAAATCCAGGGATAGGTAGTGAACTCAGCGAGTGATCAGGCGGGAAAATGGTGCTGGATCACTTGCAAGGTAAGAAATAGACCCCTGACATCTGCAAGTTTTTATGCTCCAATGGAGGATAAACCCACTGTTTATGAGGAATTTTTTCAATCCTTATTATTAGTGTCAGGGGAGATAATTGTGGGAGGGGACTTTAATTTGTTGATGAATCCAAAGATTGACTCTTCAACAAAAGGGAAAAAACAGCTAAAGCATCAATCCCTCAAAGTGGTTCAAAGTTACAGCCCAATACTTGAAATTGTCGACCCTTGGCGTGCTGCATTTCCTAATGATATGGCCTACACTTGTTTTTCAGGGAGACTCCAGTCGTTCTCACGGATTGATTTTTTTCTTATCTCCCGGAGTTTGTGTTTTAAATCACAAAAAAGTCTTCAGAGCAGGTTCTCGGACCATGCACTGGTTAGTTTAGAGTTAGAACTAGGGGAAGGTAAGAAAGCCTTAAGAAGATGGCAATTAAATTATCAGTACCTATCAGAGGATACCTGGATTTCCTTAATTAAGATCGAAATTAGAGAGTTTTTCAACCAAAATTATAGCTCAGCCCCTATACATATAATTTGGGACTCTTTTAAGGCCTTTTTTCGTGGGCTTGTAGTGGCTAAAGATGCAGAGATCTCAAAGGGAAGGAAAGAGGAAAAACAAATGCTTGAACAAAATTTGCAAAGATTTCTAAATAATTTTCTTGCCAACCCTACCCCGGCAAACCATCGACAATGGGAGGAAGCCAAACGGAATCTTGCAGAGAATTATTATGTAAAAAGCGAGCTCTCCTATCAGCAGCATAGGCAAAAAATCTATGAGGAGAGTAATTACACCGGCAGATTCCTAGCCTGGCAAGCAAGGGAACAGGCTGTAAGTAACCAAATATTGGCATTAAACTGCCCTATTTCAGGTCATCGCATTTAGGATAGGGAAGTAATAGGAGACATTATGCTCAAACATTTTGAGAAGATATATGGTTATGAACAACCCATTAATAAGCCATTGTTGGAAGCGTTTCTTCAGGAAAATGAATTACCCATGTTAACAGATTTAGGAAATAGCAAGATTGTGAGGCCGTTCACAAGAGAAGAGCTAGGGGAAGCTATTAAGAACCTTCCGAATGGTAATGCCTGTGGTCCAGATGGCCTCCCTTCAGAGATTTTTAAAACATTTGTTAGCGAGATTTTGGATTTTTTCCTTACTCTGGCTAATTCAATTTTGGACGGAGGACCCATACCACAAACTTTTAGAGAAGGGAATGTAGTTAGTTTTTTTTAAAAAGGGAAAAGTGTTGAGGACCCTAATTCGTACCGCCCGATAACACTTTTAAATACAGACTATAAACTAATTATGAAACTTTTAGCTAATCGTTTTAATCGGTGTGCATCGCATTTAATCCATTCTGATCAAAATGGTTTCATTGCAGGAAGGCAATTGGGAACTAATACGCATTTTTTAGTGGAAGCACTGGATTAGTTTGAAACTCGAAAGATTCCAGCATTAGTTTTGCTTTTGGACGCTGAAAAGGCCTTTGACTTGGTTATATGGGAGACTTTATTTTGTATTCTGACAAAATTTGGAATCCCTTCCAAAATTATAGATTTGGTGGTGACTTTATATAAGAATGCCGTGGCTAACATCATTATTAATTCTACGCAGGTTGGTCAGGTAAAAGTAAAAAGGGGAACTAGACAAGGCTGCCGGCTATCTCCGATGTTATTCGCTTTTTTTATTGAGCCTTTTGCGATTGCGATCAGAAAGAATGGGCATATTAGCCCTCTGCTTCCGTCAATGGCTAAGATTAAATTATATGCCGACGACATTATGCTTTTAATAAAACCTGAAGAGGAATGGCAGGCCAAAGTTTTTCAGATGTTTGACTTATATGAGTCATTTGGTGGCTATAAAATCAATAAAAGAAAAACTGAGATAATTTTGAGTGGATGTACACCGGAGATCTTACACCCCGATATTCTTTCCTGTTTTAATCCAAATCCTAAGCAGTATTTGGGAGTCTTCTTCTCCCCATTTGTTTCAGATCTCTATGATCTGAATTTCGTTCCGCTATTACAAAAAGTTCAGGACTAATTTTTCCGCTGGAATTTTCTTCCGCTTTCCATCTTAGGAAGGGTTGCCCTGATCAAAATGTCAGTGCTTCCACTGTTTAGTTTCCTATTTTCTACAATTCCCTGCATATTATTAAATTACTTTTTTACAAAAATAGAGTCAATGTTTACAGCGTTTCTATGGCATAAGAAAATTCCCAGAATTGCACTCAGCACCTTATATGAAAACGTGGAAGATGGCGGATTAGCCCTCCCCAATCTCAAAGAATACTATTTTGCGTATTTTGCACAATACATGTATAGATTTAAGCAGGGTTTACAGTCTAGTTTTTTTATTAACTTTTTTATGAACTTAATGTTTAAAGACAACCAGATCCATTACCAATTAGCAATATTTCGTTCTCCAAAATTAGTCAGTTATAAGTGTCTACACTGGCTTTTTTATAAATATCAGGCCATTTTTAGACGTTATTCTATCACACTTATTAATGATATAACTCCCACTGCTGAACTTTTTATTTCATCAGGTATCAAAGACTCAGCTACTCTCTCTCAAATCTGGTTGAAAGCTGGGTTTTTGAAGCTCACCGATTTTGTTCAGAACAATAAATGGATTAGCGTCAGAGAAATGTCTCAATTAATCCCTGGAGATTTTCTCCTCTTAGGGTCATATATTACCCTTAGTAAATTTCTCAAAAATCTCGATTTGTTTCATATTCTGACTCAGAAACAGATAGTTTATGATCTGCTGGGAGATAAATTAATAACCTGGGAAGTGGAAAAAATACGAGCTAGAATCAAAGGGTCAGATTTGGAGACTAAGGCAATTACAAAGTGGGGTAAATATGAAAATCAAGAACTTACAGTTAATACCTGGACTACATTCAATAGCTTAAACTTCAGTTCAATTAGAGGCGCTAACTGGAGAAGGATGCTTTATTTCAGTAAATGGCTATTGTATAGAACTCCTGCCGTTATTGCTAAGGTCTATCCTAGTCAATCGGGTCATTGTTTCCGTTGCCATATCCACCCAGCCGCAAATTGGACTCACATAATATTACAGTGTCCACTGATTCAGAAGTTTTGGAGTGATATTTTTGAGTTTTTCACAATAGAATGCGGAATTTCAATTAACTGGATTGACCGATTGATATTGTGGGGCTATGATCCAGATCTGCAGGCGGCGCAGAAGTGGAGTAAAATACTTCATATTGGTATGGCCGTCGCCAGATCTCTCTTACTTCAAAAATGGCGATCGGATTTAATTCCTTCTAAAATCGAATGGATTCGGAAAATGGCTCATGTAAAGAATAGTGAACAAAAATAAGCTTTGCGAATAGGGGAACTTAGGAAATTTCAGCTGATTTGGGCAAAGTTTTTTGATTACGCTCCCTAAAGTCACTACCTGAATCCATTTTCTCTTTTTTAAGTCTGCCCTATTGGGTATGAGAGAACATACTCTATAGAAATAGTATTTTTCTGGCTATTAGATTAATTTTGATATAAATGATGGAGATACTTTTAAAAGTTGCTAGGTGAGTTGTTTTCCTTCTTCTTTTTTAAAGGACCGTTTAGGATCTACCAAGTATTGATCAATATACGCTATTTAATAAGCATTAATATGTGTGCAATTATTTTTGATGAAATTTATATGATGTACAGCTGGATTTATTGTATTGTATTTTATTACATATGGTTTTCAATAAAAAGAAAAAAAAAAAAGATGTCTACCTGGGAGAGGATTTTTCTCGGCAGGGGCTGAGTTGGAGCCCACCCCTCCGTAGACCCCCGCAGACAGATCACACAGCCGGCACTGCAGGGGTTCGAGGGAGAGGAGGACACAAGGCAATGAAATCTGCTGCCGAGGGGGGAAGGATGCTCAGAATCGGCGGCTTGACACAGGTAAGGAGTCTGACTCTGGACAAACTTTTATGCGGGAGAGTTGGACAGGCACAGCGCCCCTCGCATTCAACAGGCCATAGGTGAGCACAGTGGTGTTGTATGGCACACGTGGGTCTGTTGTCTACTTACACTGTCACATCAAAGTTGGCCACTGGCTGGAAAGGGGTTAAACGTCCACCCTATCAAAATATTATGTTTTACAGCACAACTTTATGCTCCTCGGTCTAGAACTGCAAGTTTAAGGTCTGAAGATGTCAAGTATATGCGTCAAGGCCCCTATTAATACCGAAACATAGCGCACTGTGGCTTCGAATAAGTCTGACATCAGTTGTTCTTTCCTATGACTTTATTCAATTCTAGGGTGTTGCCATCTAATGTTTAAAATGTATTTTGGCAGTGCAGATAAATGTGAATGAATTTGAAGCTGCCATGTGGCATCCTGGCGTGCGGCGCAGGGTTTCTTGATGTCTTTGTACCTGAGCTGTCCTCTTGTATTTAGTACCTGCTGAATTTCCCACTGTGGCAATGAACGCATGAAAGGCATGTTGCACTTTTCAGATCGTGTGGAAGGGCATGGGATCACAGGAGCGCTGAGAGCTGGTGCTTATGCGTGGCGATGCTCGTCGCCTTGCAATTCTGTTCGGGCTTCCGTTGAGCTGATCAGAAGCCCCTGTCTTCCACGAGCCGGTCTCGCGCTCTCCAGCCATACCTAACCAGCATGCGAGGCTGACCAGAGTACCGTGTATGTAAAATCTGCCTTCTGACGGCCAGGAACGCACACTCACGACTATGCCATGCCCCTTTCCAATACCTTGATCCTGACCTCCTGCTTGTGATGGTTAAAAGGAAAACACAAATAGCGTATTGTATTGTATTGTAGTTACATTTTTTTAGCACTTACTACCCCTGACGAAGCGTCAAATCGCTTTTTTGGCAAGTAGCACGCTACTCCAGGACCCATAAAGGATTAATATTGAATTAGTATAGGGAAACATTCAAGTAAATTTTAAGTGGTGGATATGTCAGTCATTTATTTGGATTTGGAAGGATAGAAGAGGAAAAAAGGTTTGTATTTATATAGCGCTTGTTACCCCTGATGGGGTGTTGAAGCACACTACTCTGGAAACGCAGAAAGGATTAGTGGTGAATTAGTATGGTGAAATATGAAAGTAATTTGAATGGTGGGTAATAGTCAGTTATTTGGAGTGAGAAGGATAGCGGAGGGATAGAAGGGGAAGAACGGTTTGCATTCATATATCACCTGTTACCCCTGATGGGTGTTGAAGCGTTGTTCTGGCGAGTAGCACGCTACTCCGGAACACGTCATGAATTAGTGCTGAAAAATTAGTATAGTGAAATATGAAGTAATTTGAGTGATGGATATGTTATTCAGTTATTTGGACTGAGAAAGGTAGGTGGCGGGATATAAAAGGGAAAGAGGTTTGTATTTATATATTGCATGCTACCCCTGATGAGGTTTTGAAGCACTTTTTTGGCGAGTAGCACGCCACTCTGGAACCCATAAGGATTAGTGTTGAATTAGTATGGTGAAACATGAAATTAATTTGAGTGGTGGATATGTTAGTGAGTTATTTGGATTGAGAAGGGTTGGGGAGGGGTAGAAAAGGGAAAAAGGTTTGCATTTATATAGTGCTTGTAACCCCAATGGGGTGTTTACATGCTTTATTGGCGAGTAGCACGCTACTCTGGAACCCATAAAGGATTAGTGGAATATAAAATTTGAGAAGAGAACATGTTAGTCTGTTATTTAGATTGAAAAGGATAGTGGAGGGATAGAAGAGTCAAGGATTTCTTTTTTTAGTTCATAGCAGTAGGAGGAGGCTTTTGAATGAGTAAAAAGGGGTTTTGGAGGGGAAGAGTCAGAGGGAAGAGTTTAGAAAGGTTTGTTTTGGGGGATTGGTATAGTAAAAGAGGTGTCAGATGATGCAAGGAGGGATAGAGTAGGAGAGAGTCTAGAAAGGGTTATTTTGGGGATCATAGTAGTGGTATGGGGTTTGGGATAAATGAGAGAGTGGATGTAGAGGATATAATGATAGATGTATAGGGTGAGAGATAGGGTAGTGCATTGGAAAGAGTAGTATTAATAAGTTTGAGATGAGTCAGAAAGTTGGGCTAGAAGATATATTGAGAGAAGTATAGGCTGAGAACTAGGGTAGTGCATTGGAAATGCTAAATGAGAAGAAAGTGATAAATATATAGCTCCATAAGTACATTGAAAGTAGATAGATGCAACAAGGAGGTAAGTATATGCAGATTAAAGATAGTGATAGAGGTACAGGATGAGAAATAAGGTAGTGATTGGATATACTTTTTTCTGGATAAAAATAACAGACACACAGATCCAAGTACATGGAGGTACATAGATGCACAATGGAAGCAAGTACATGTAGACCAAAGATGATTTTTATTTATAACATAATTATTATACATGTTTATACAAAGCAATACCCAAAGATAAGTACATATCTGTAGTTAGAATAAATGCTCATATACAGAGGGACACATAAATAGGGTGGGTATTACTGATTGGGAACATGGGCAGCATATGTCATTTGTTTTATGTGAAATGTATGTATGACAACATTGTTTTGTATATTTTGTATTACTGTCAATATATTACTTTTAGGAGTTTAATCTGAACTGTTTAGTGGTTGGACTATGGGTTTCTATATTGTTTGTATGTTGACTGTATAAGCGCCTTGAGGTGCACGTAGGGCCTAAACGGATTGCAGTGCTGGACCCAAGCTCTTGAATGTCCGATACATTAAATGGAACTGTCCAGGGAAGTGATGCATTCTATGGCAATACAGAATGCTGTTAAGTCGTCACCTGGGAACAGGCTCTAAGAAAACAATCGGAATGTAACGGTACGCAGCTTTTGTAAAATAGTGACCATATAGAAGTCAGTAGAAGAATGCTGCAGTTTAGAGAGGTAAACAGAAGTTAATAATAAATTAGTTTGTTTCTCCATTCACTCTAAATGGGACTACACACTTAATTTTCTGACCTCACCCTCTTTGGAGAGAGACCAATCACTCCCCACCCTCGGAGCCACTGTTTACACTCCACCCTCACAATATCCCACTGTTTACCCTCCACCCTCACACTATCCCAATGTTTTCCCTCCACCCTCACACTATACAAGTTCTTTTGATACTGAGAGAGCAGGAGGTGCACGCGGGGCTGCCCGCACCTGAAGAATACCGCATGAGCAACACCGGCGCGTCATAAAACGATCCCGCAAAAGCCAGTCAACTGCCGGCTGACCTCACTGGCTGCAGTGTGGTGCACTGTGCAGGCCGCTAGGAGGCAGTGCGGGCGTCCCATCACATCTACAGCAACAAGTGGCAAGCACAAAGCGAGAGGGGAAAGTACCACAGGCAATGAAAAATGTAGACTATTAAGGTATGGCAATCAGCGCCGTGCTCCATCGGATGTGTGATCACACAGATTCCACCCAATGACAGATGTAAGAAGGCATCAGATCCTGGAACGGCAGGGTGGTGCCAGCTGTACAGAGGTTTGCTGAAGTGGGCTCCTGCCTCTTAGTGGCATTCCTTTCATGTCAGGCAGCAAGTTCTTCAAAGTCTGCTTATGTCTAAGTTTACACATACTAAGTAATGATGGCCGGTGGCACTAATAATACTAAATATAAAACAATTCTGATTCACAGATTATGTAAACAATGTCCCTCTAGATTAACCCTCTAGATGTGGGCTTCTTAGGCCTACAATGGACACCTCTCATTATAATGCGCAGCTTGTAATCTCGGCAAACCAAACCCGTGTGCGCGGCCTTCCTTGCAATGTAAAGCTCCTAGGAGACAAAACCCCCAGATTTGTGTTCTGTGTGCCTCTTGCCATGTTCTTACTTGCTCTTAGTTTACTTGCTCTTGCCATTGTTTTGCATTTGTTTGTGTTCTATTTCTGCCACACCAGCAGCGATTGGCCGAATAAATAAATAAATAGAACATTTTTATCACCTAACTTTTAAATTGAACAGTGTAATCAGTCTGCTCTAATCTGAAATAAACCATTTTCTGGTAGAAGAGGCGCCCTTTTCCCTCCCGTGCAGCATTCCTGAATCTGTCAAGAACTGCAGGCTCTGGGAGATGACCCCCTATGCCCCCACCCCAGACGTGATGTCTTGAGTTAAACCCGAGAGCAGGATATTTAGACCCGACCATCATCCTCCAGCCGAGGCAAGAGTGGGCAGATGAGAGCGCTATTATCAGCATTTGCAGTGTCAAGTCAAAAACAAAGATTTATGACCTCCGCTCACTTTTCGGGGGTGGGTCTGAGAGCAGCCATTCACTCCCCACAAACAATGCTCCCCACACAATACACCCAGGCCGACAAATGACCATCTTCAAATAACTTTAAGAAGAAGCAGTTTGGGATGTGTGCCCCCCGTGGCTGCCCCCTGCCATCCCCAGCTGGGACCTTTTCAAATTCACTTCCAAAGCTGCAGGGCCGCCTTCCTGCCAAGTAGAAGAACACAGCACGGCACACAGGGCACAGGTGAGCTGGCCTGACAATGGGCAGATCTGTGGGGCCATCCAAGGGGCTTTCCAGCTGTCAGGAGAGGGGGAGCTCTGACGAGATCGCAATAACACCCTGCCCGCGGTGCATCACTTTGAAATTACCTCTTCAGTGTATTTGGGGTAAGGCAGAGGCTCGCACACACGCAAGTGTCCTGCCCCACACAACTTCATAGCATGTCCATTATAAGAATCGTGTGTGAGGGGAGAGTTTGTGGCTACACACCAACTCTCTCACTTAGAAGCATGCCCCCTAATTAAACTTGTTGATAACTTTGCTGTTTTTACCCTCCTTCCACCAAAGCAAGTTAACCTCTCAGTCTGTCTCGCAATCTCCAAGCCCGACAAACAGACGCACTTTCACAATGTGCTGTAAAAGTATGTAGTAATTCTGCACAGTGCCAACACGCACCAATCAAAATCCATACCTGTTCTTGCTTTAATATAAAATGAAAAACGAAAAAGGTGGGAGAAACATTAAAAAAGAAGAAAAGGGGACATGGTAAAAACACCCTGTCCCCCTAGGCCTGGTCACGGGGTCCCACAGAGACCCCTAGGGCCCAAATAAATCAATTTAAAATCAACGTGGGCAAAGCGTGGGCTCCCGCGCTTAGTTTTTCAGCAGTTATAGTTAGCTGAGCTAACTATAACTTGTGCCCCCGCAATGCACTGCTTATGGTCTCACATATTACATCACTCGTGACATGGTCAGTGACATCCCTGATAACATCACGGATAACATAATCCACAAAATCATTAACGGATCCACTCACATCCCCATAGAACCTTTCTTACACTGACTCCAACACAGCCATTCACACACCCATCCACAGATCCATACCAGTACTTACTCACTGATTCATAGATCTACACACACACTTACTCGCCCATCTAGACACTCATACATCCACTCACTCACTAATACAGCCACTAACATATCACTTATAGAGTCAGTCACGCACCCACTGATTCACCAATACGCCTTGGTATATATATTTAACACTCATACACCTTTTGAAAACAGTCACTGGATGATGTAATCACTGATGGCATTTGAGATGTCATCAGTGATGTCATTGACCATGTAATGACTGATGTAATATGTGAGGTCATAAGCAGTGCATTGCAGGGGCACAAGTTAACTATACCTGCTGAATTTCACTGGTTTGTACGAGTGGAACCTAAGCCTAACTATCACGTCCCTATAACCATTGGCTTTTTTAGTGAATATATATATAGATAGATAGATAGATAGATAGATAGATAGATAGATAGATAGATAGATAGATAGATAGATAGATAGATAGATAGATAGATAGATAGATAGATAGATAGATAGATAGATAGATAGATAGATAGATAGATATAGATATATATGTATAGATATATATAGATATCTATATCTATATCTATATATTACCTACTGGCGGTTGCCAGTAGGTAGTTATAGTTAGGGGTAAGTTTCAATAGGAAGAGCATTTCTTGTTTTGCTTATAACTTTTGCCTCCTTTGATGAATCTTCTTGAAATTTTCCAAACTAATTATATGTTCATATCAGCTCCTATGTTGAACGTTTGGGGGTGATTCATCAAGGGGGGCTGAGAAAAAAGGGGGGTCCCAAAACGTGTTTTCTCTATGTTAATTTCCATAGGAAACTTTAGACAAGGCTACAGGTCGAACGGGTGAACGGAATTACCCCAAATTTGGCAGGGACAAGGGTCTTGGTCTAGAAAGCATGCTTTTCTTTATTTGGTGTAAATCCGTGGAGTAGTTTTTGAAAAATATTGAAATTTACAGATATTGATATTTGGGAATTCTGCCATCTGATTGGCTGAGGCGTTAAGAGCACAAGCTTGCAGCTTATTGGTTGGGAGCGCTGCGAGCGGTTACAACTAGGAAGTATTGGCCACCATTTTTTGATTCTGTCGAAGCAAGTAAGGGGAAAAAAGGGTGAAAAAAGTAGGAAAGAACAGGGTAGGAGCATTGTAACCTCTGTGGGGTGTTTAGGGTGTGCTATAGAGGGGGTGCAAAGCAAACTACTCATACCTACCATCCTGAAAGTGCTGGGTATGGAAATTAAGTGAGGTATTGCATAGAGTCTGATGCTGCTAAGGTGAGCTGCTGCGGGAGCCGGGGATGAAAGCATGAGCCTAAACTGTGTGTCTTATGGTGTGAAGTCATGTGCCCTGGCCGCTGCAGCACACCTGTGGAAGTAGTGTCAGCATGTGTTTATACCTACTAGGATGAACTACTGACTCCTACTGGTTTGAAAGTCCTGGGGTATGGAAAATATGTGAGGTATTGTCTAGAGTCTCATGGTGCTAAGCTGAGGTGCTGCCGGAGTCGGGTATGAAAGCATGAGTCCAAACTGTGTGTCATATGCTGTGAAGTCATGTGCTCTGGCCGATGTGCCACATCTGTCAAGTAGTGTCAGCATGTAGTTATACCTACTCGGAGGAACTTTTGTTTCGAACATTGTAACTTGTCTATGGTGCTTAGAGGGTGTGCAAAGGTAAATTTGCACATATCAAATCAATACAGTATTTGTAAAGCGCCAACTACTCACCCCTATGGGTCTGAAGGCCCTCAAGGCTAGCATGGAAATTATGTGAGCTATTAAGAGAGCTATTGCCCAGAGTCATATGGTGCTGAGCTGAGGTGTCCAAAGGTGTCCTTCATAAGCATTTCCAAACCTACCCCAGTCAATGTGCCTAAGTCATTTCCAGCACAATGCACAATCATGAGGTCAGGGTGTGGAAGATGCAAAGAGGTTTTAACCAAAGGTAGCAATTGGTGCCACTTCAATCTTCTCTGTGCAAACCATTTAATGTCCACACGTCAATACGTCTGTGTTCTGCATACCTCTTGCACCAGAAAATATAGCTATGTCCTACAATCCATACTAGCATTTTGAAGGTATGATTGGAAGGTATGGAAAGATGTCTGTAGGTCATGCAGTTCCTTGGTAGAATAAGAGATATGTTTAAAGAAGGGGAACTACTTTTTTTTGCTATACAAACCGATGGGAGATGAAAAGCATTATTTTTTAAAAGTAGGGTGCACATTAGTTTTGTGGAAAAGCATCTTTGTGATTGGTTAAGAAAAAGCAGTTTCAACGTGGAGTACATATCATAGGATAACATTTTGCTCAACTCAACCACACCTGCTACTTGTATTTAGAAGGCACTGTTCGAACTTAAAACAATTGTGAACTTTTACCCTGCACGTGCCGTAAAATGTTCGAGAAAATGTTGCAAAAAAAAATCATTACGTTTAAAAAAATAATGAACATTTAACCTGCACGTGTTGTAGAATGTTCTAGAAAGTGTGTAGAATATGTTGCACTTCTGACTTCTATGTGTTGTTGAATATTTAAAAAACGGTTTATATGGAAAATTAAAAAGGAACCAATAGAGAGAAGTTTTGAAACCTAAAAGAAACAAGGAACTATTCTAATTTGTTCTTTACATGTATTTATGTGTGGAGCAACAAAATTATAGACACAACAGCACCAGGACGAGGAAGAAGCAGGGAGTGGGGGGATGGGAGGAGATGGACAGAATGACACACATGCACAATTAAGTACAGCACAAGTATAGACAAACAATGGCCAAAATGAAACACACCAACAAGGAGCACAAGTCACACAACCCACCAACATCACACCACTGAACGAGCATAGAAGTGAAAACCACGCTGCATTCATACAGGGTGTGTACAAAGGCCGGTCGTTGGTGTTGTGGGATGTCTGCGACCGTGGTCATCATGGATGAGATGCCCAGGACGTGGCACATGGGTGACTTCACTGTGTGTTACATTGCCAAACAGCTACTCCTCCCTCCCACGAGCCCCCACACTTTAGTACGGTGCGCTGTTGTATCTCGTGCACTCGTACAGCACACCATTGTAATGCCTATTCGCGCATGTCCTGCTACATTCCAACTACACCATCACAGTGCCATTTGAAGGTGGTACATGCCACTTTACAACATCGACTGCTGCAGCCCTTATGGCAGGCCACACCAGAACACAGAAACACACTTACCGCACTTTCTGTACATGGACATGTCTGAGACAGCCCGTTCCCCTTGCCGAATAGGCACACCCCTGCGCTGACCTGTGTACCCCAGACCAGCACACGCCGGTTTTGCATGCAGGAGGATGCATGTGTAACTACATGTCCAGGCTCACTGCCAATGCTGAGGTGACAGCACACTGTGATGTTGCAGGGCTCGTGCCTATCATGCTAAGACAATGACCACAGGGACACACTTGCTCAGATGCGGGTTTGGGGGGCGTTGGAGGTCCTGGAGTTGTTTTGATGAGTCTTGTGGCTCTCATGGGTATTCCTGTATCGTGCTCATTGGCTCTATGGCACCTGTGGGTGTTCTGGTGTGGCTCTTGGCTGTATTCCCTTTCATGGTGCAGGTAGTCGTCCTGCCTAACACCAGCAGAAAGCAGGTGTAAAATCCCTGGTGCTAACGTGGCTTATCGCCGGAATTTGTTTTGCATTGCAGTTGGTGTGAAAGTTGTGATGTGATTTTTTTCGTGTGCAGAACAATATACGAACTGAGCAGTGTATCTCATCAAGATCCAGCACCTGACACACTATTCCCAATCAATATAAATACAATTAGATTTCTTAATTGATTTTGTGTGTACACTGTAAGTGCAGCCACTACCTCAGTGCAATTCAATACAGGATTTTAGGGTCATATGTAGGTAATTTCTAATTACCGATTCCTAAATACTGAATTTTACCGATTCGGTATTTAAGAATCGGTAAATAGAATGTAGGTAAACAATCGGTAAATTTTACCGATTAAATAATATTCGTTATTACCGATTCGGTATTTACCGAATCGGTAATAAGGAATACCTTCCCATTCATTCCTATGGGCCTGAAGGCCCATAGGAATGAACATAAAAGTAAATACCGAATCGGTAATAGGGGGAGTATATTCAAGGGTGGCAGGGTGTCACATTGACACCCTGTTGCACCCCTGAATCGGGCATATGTGCACATGTGGCACACACACATGCCCTAAGGGCATGTATGTCTGCCACATGGCACTTTTAAAAAAGCACAAAATTGCTTCCGAAAAGGTATTCGGTATTCACCACCAACTTGTAGTTGGTGGTAAATAACGAATCCTTAAACCAAAAATGCATTCACTTGAATGCTCCCTACATAGGATTTAAGGAATCAGTATTTTACAGATTCCTTAAAATAACAAATCAGTAAATTACCGAATCCTTAAATACAGCCTCCTACATCGCAAAGGGCTCAATACCGGTCAGTAACGGGAAATTTACCGATTTTCGTCCGTTACCGACCGGTATTTGCCCACCTACATATGGCTCTTAGTATTTAGAATAAATCAGAAAGGTGCACCTCGTGTCTTTTTGCACGGGAACTGCTAGTCAGCATTTCATTATCAGCACTTTAATGGAGGTAAAGTTGAGATAAATCTAACACACTATTCAGAAGTTGGTGCAAACTGCAGACATCACCAGTATTCCCGCGATAAGTGCCCCAAGATTTAACACCATGGTGGACTCCATCAAATAACAGTTATAAGAACAAGAAAGAGTCACACAGCAGTTAAGAGAACAACCAAAAACGTGATGAATATTTTTTTCAAATTTTATTTTTTTGTAAACATAAATATGTAAACGATAAACTATTTTCAAACTTAATTTTTTTATTAACATATATATGAACGATAAAAAAATAATGTGAGGACCATGGATGTCGACGACAGAACCTGGAAAATAAAGCACAAAATAAGGACGTTTGTAATGGGCATATCAAAGGAGAGAGACGCAGAGAAACAGAGAAGGAAAAAAAAGCCAGAGAGAAAAAGACAGGGAAGGGAAGAAAGGGAGTGAGAAAGGGAGAAAAAAGAGGGAGAGTTAGAGAGATAGAAGGAAAATAAAGAAGAGAGAGAGAGACAGACACTGCCGCCCATGCGCATCCATGAGCAAATAATTACCTGGTGCCACCAGAGTGTGCAGCAGTGGGCACTCCACTTGCCCGTCAAAATTCAGTGCATCCCAGATATGTCGCCGAGTCCTGAGTCATGAATCGCGGAGACCACATTGGCTTCTTCGCAGATCTCACAGATGCATCTGAGTCCTGAGTCATGAATGGCAGAGACCACATGATCTTCTCCACTGCCCGGCAGATCTCACACATGTCGCTGAGTCCTGAATCATCAATGGCGGAGACCACATCCGCTTCTCCGTGGCCCGGCAGATCTCACAGATGTCGCTGAGTCCTGAGTCATCAATGGCAGAGACCACATAAGCTTTTGGGGCCGCTAAGCCTGTGGATCTCAAGTCCGTGCCACATGGTGGTAGGCCCCTGATGGCCATATGAGCTTTGGGTGACACTAACCCTGTGCATCTGAAGTCCACGCCAAGGGGGTGGTAGGCCCCTGACAGCTATATAGAACAGGGTGCGACTAACGTTTTGCACAACTTTTCAAAGACTCTTTATGGTTAAGACATGTGGAGTGTCCGCAATCTAGTCAGCCCCGGCAATAAAGCATGTGACATTGTCGATCTATTATATTTGCATGGTCACATGGCCTGTGACGCATGTGCCGGTCTAGTGTGATGTTTGTGCAAACCTGCCCTCAGGGAGTGGCTGTGAGATGTTGAGAACTAGACCACTGACCTGCACATCAACAGAGAGTACGCCTGCTTCAGGTAGCAATGTGAGGCCAACATCGGAACGTAATCGGAGTGGTGTGGCGTGCAACGGAACGGGGCAGGGATAGATACAGTGACACGTATGGCTCATAGTACTGCATCTGTGAGTCGAGCAAACAGGCTGCAGCTGTCCCTCTGCGAGCCTGGGTGCGAACTGTTCATACTCACAGTACATAAGCATTGAAAAACCATTTTGTGATTCAGTCCATCATGCTGTCCGAGGCATTTGTGAAAACATATTAGAGTTCTTTCTGTGATAGAGACTCCTTTAACGCTGCCTCTCATCAAATCAGCAGGTAACGCACCCTCTTCCCACATTACCATCATACTCCCAACAACCTTCATGGGCCTGGAAGTGTCCCTGTGTGGCTGGACAAAGAAGAATCTTAGTCATGTATATATTTACATATAAAAATAATTATTTAAAGAAAAGAACAACAAATAAGACTGAAGGGAGTCTGGTGCTGTGGTCGCTGCCATGAAGTTGGGGTCACTGCCATTCAGGACTCAGGACACAGCTACACATGTGGGATCGGCTTGTGTTAAAGAGGGTTAGTGAGACTATGTGTCGCTGGCCTTACATATCGAAATATGCATTACTGATCGAAGGGAGTCTGGTGCTGTGGTCGCTGCCACAGACTTGGGGTGACTGCTATTCAGGACTCATGACACAGTTACACATGTGGGATTGGCTTTTGTTAAAGAGGGTTAGTGGGACTAGGTGTCGCCGGCCTTGCATATGGAAATATGTCTAACTGATCAAAGAGAGTATGCTGCTGTGGTCGCTGCCACGGACTTGGGGTCACTGCCATTCAGGACTCAGGACACAGTTACACATGTGAGATCGGCTTGGGTTAAAGAGGGTTAGTGGGACTACGTGTCGCCGGACTTGCATATCAAAATATGCCTCACTGATCGAAGGGAGTCTGGTGCTGTGGTCGCTGCCATGGACTTGGGGTCACTGCCATTCAGGACTCAGGATACAGTTACACATGTGGGATCGGCTTGTGTTGCACAATGTTAGTTGGCACCACGTGTCCAAAATTAAAACTGCGAGGTCTGCTGCCCGCAGTGTAGACTGCTGAGTGTTCGTTTGTACTTGAAAATGAATTTGGTGATTGTACTAAAACTATCACTGATATAAAAAATGTTCAAGAAGATATTATGTAGATTTGATGCCTGTAATAGTTACTTGCCTAGTGGACTCTGTAGTTAATGTATAAAGAAATAATTTTCATTGTGAGCCCTACAGAGTGCAGTGTAGGCGTATGATGAAAAGATGAAATAAGTATAGAATACACTGACCAAGTGTTGGATTTTCTGAGTACAATCTTGTTGTTAGAAATTAGCATTTAAAACTGGATTTGTGAGCTGTACTGCCCGCAGTGTAGACTGCTATTCCATTTTAGTTTGCATTTGAAGATTAATTTGATAATTGTAGTAAAGCTATAACTGATATAAAAAAAGTTCTTGAAGCGAGGATACTAAATGGATAATATGTAGGGTGTAGGACTGTGATAGTTACTTGCCTACTGGAGTCTGTAGTTGCATATGGAAATACCCCTCACTGATCGAAGGGAGTGTTGTGCTGTGGTCGGTGCCACGGACTTGGGGTCACTGCCATTCCGGACTCAGGACACAGTTACACATGTGGGATTGGCTTGTGTTGAACAGGGTTAGTGGCACCACGTGCCGCCGGCCTTGCATATGGAAATATGCCTAACTAATCAGAGGGAGTATGCTGCTGTGTTCACTGCCATGGACTTGGGGTCACTGCCATTCAGGACTCAGGACACAGTTCCACATGTGGGATTGTTCGGCTTGTGTTGAAAGAGTTATTAGCACCACGTTTCGCCGCCGTTGCATATGGAAATATGCCTCACTGATCGAAGGGAGTCTGGTGCTGTGGTTGTCTCACGGAGTTGGGGTCACTGCCATTCAGGACTCAGGACACAGTTCCACATGTGGGATCGGCTTGTGTTGAAGACAGTTAGTGGCACCATTTGTCGCCGGTCTTCCACAGTGTAGGCCAGAGGTAGTGGTGAGCAACTGCTCACAGCCACGTGCATACGTTGGTGGACCCACCGGCCTGCGTAGTGCAGGTTTAGTGGTACCACGTGTCACCGGCCTTCCATATGGAAATACCCCTCACTGATCGAAGGGAGTCTGGTGCTGTGATCGCTACCATTCAGGACTCAGGACAAAGTTACACACGCCTGTGTTGAACAGGGTTGGTTGGCACCATGTGTCGCCGGTCTTCCACAGTGTAGGCCAGAGGCAGCAGTCAGCAAATGCCCACAGGCAGTTAACGTTGACTTGAGCTGCACAGATTGGGAGCATTTGGTCTTCTTAACCCATTATAGTCTCTTACACAATTTGCGTCGCTACTAATCTTGAATTGTGAAATGTGTAACCCGAGTGTAGGGCGGAGGCAGCAGTCAGGATGGGCGCACAGCCACATGGCGTTGAGTTGAGCTGCACAGTTAGTGGCACCTGGAGAACTCATCGTGTGCGCACCCTGCAATGATACGTGCTTCCGGCGGGCCGCACTGGGAGCAATGTGTTTTGTCCAATGAATTCTGCCTTGATGAGGCCACGTGGCGATGACTTATGGTGCAGTGAGTTAGTAGCACCTGAAGCACAGAGCGTGTGCGCACCCTGCGATGATGCGTGGTCTGGGCAGGCCACACTAGGAGCAATGCGTCTTGCGAACTAGACTGCAACATCTGCAATCGCCACTGCATCTGAATTGTGAGCCCTACTGTCCACAGTGTAGGTCAAAGGCAGTAGTCGGTACAGACATAAGTCTGCGGTGCTGTGCTGCTGGGTTCGCAGGGGGCCTGTGTCGAGGAGGCCCGCAGTCATGGCGGCAGCCACGTGCCAGGGTGAGGGCTGCCACTGTGTAAAACTCGTTGGTCTTCCCACAAGTGAACAATTCCTAGGGCCTGGCCTATTTATTCATACTCCTATGCAGAGTGGGGTACGTTGGAGCAGGCCACTCCGCTTCCACTTCCAGGGGGGGGACAACTCAGCTACATGACCAAGATCTTCCCCACTGCTTGAGGTAACATGGTTGCATCCACTGTGCACTACACTACACGTATCAACAGTATATCTCCACATGCAGAGGTTTGTGCTTTGCATAGTGAGGTCTGTGCAGCACATCAGTGCTACACTTGGCATTGTGTGCTTTATTGTTAATGGGTGACTTGCCTCCTTCATATATAGTTCGTTGCTACATCTCCCAACATTCAGCTATTGTGTGGCTGAGGGACATGGCGTTTTGGGAAGGTCCATTGTCCTGTTTTGCGCTGCCGCGGTGGTAGTAGGGGGGTGGTGCGGGGGGAGGTTCTGGTGGTGGTTTGGCTGGGTGTTGTGGCCTTGTTGGGTGTCAGAGCTGCATGATCAGTAGGTCTATCACGTGTTTGTCTTTAGATGTGGATGTGAGTTGGTTCTAATTCACGGAGTAAATACTCGACCTCCTTACACCAGCTAAATGTTGATGTTAATTTGTCACTGCTAACTCGGCTTATCGCCTGCATTTTGGATCGCATTGCAGATCTGGCAGGTTGTTGAAAATATAGAGAAGTGGTGTTTTCGTGTTTGTTTTGCATGGGAACGCCTACTTTGCATTTCATTAGCGTTAGTTGTGGCTCTCGTTTGTGGCGATTTTGTTGGCGTATGGTATCGATGGAAGAGTGGTGAGATTTGCAATTTTCACCAAGTTGAGAATGGGATGATAATTAAAAAACACAGGAAAAAAAATAGGTTTAATGAACATTATAATTAGATATTGGCATTTAAAAAACCTTTGAAATTCACTTAAAAAAACATAGATTTCAGGCACCTTATAGTTAGTAATTAGAATTTAAAAAACCTTTGAAATTCACTGAAAAAAACATAGGTTTCAGGGATGTTATAGTTAGTTGAATATTGCACTTATAGAAAACCATAGAAATTCCCCTGTTATTGTTAGTTGAGCTAACTCGCGCCCCCGCAATGCACTGCTGATGACGTCACATATTACATCATTCATGACATGGTCGTGACATTACTGATGACATCACTGATGACATCTCAAATGACATCACTGATGACATCACTGATGACATCATCCACGTCAAAATCTGATGCACCTCTTCAGACCCTAATATCACGCTTGATACACCCACTCTAAAATACAGACTATAATGTTTGAAACCACGAACACACCAATACAAGTTAGTACATACCCACTCACTAATTTGTAAGTCTACACATACATCCATTCATTCTCCCATACACTCACTCATACATACAGTCATCCATCAATACAGCATTATCATATCCAGTCACATATCTATACAGACAGTCACACACCGCCTCTCTTTCATAGAATTATTCACACACCTAGTCAGTAATGGAAATAATCAATCACAATTTCATTTACTCAACTCTACAGTTATACACATACCACGTCACATATTTAAACATATACTAACACATGCTTACACTGTAATACAATAACTAATACGAGCACACATCGATCCATACAGGCACTCTCACAATCACTCACTCTCACATATAGTCATTTATACAGTCCAACACTCGTATATACTGCCTTTCACATATGGAGTTGCTCACACTTGTACCACTGAGGCATCCTTTCACTCACCAAGACACTCATACACACACTCACCCAGCCATACAGACCTTCACAGATACAGACTTGAACACATATACCCAGTGAATTATCCACTCACACATCTATGCACAGAGTCACACCCCCACCCACCCACACAGATACTCAGGCACCCATACAGGTACTCAGACAAGCAATCAATAGCTCATATAGATCCTCATTTAGTTGCTAACTAAACCATGGAGCTGCTTACACACTAACTAACATCCTCAACTGTGTGAATGTCTATATCAGTCGCTAACACATGCATTAAGCAAGACACAATTAATCACTCACTTATACAGTCAGTCACACACCTACTTAATCATCCATCCTGACTTATACACCCATTTATTCTTCAATACTCCTTGGCATATATATATATAAATATATATATATATATATATATATATATATATATATATATATATATATATATATATATATATATATATATATATATATATAAAATATTTACATTTTATAGAAACACACATCCTCTGGATGATGTCATCAGTGATGTCATCAGTGATGTCATTTGAGATGTCATCAGAGATGTCACTGACCATGTCATGAATGATGTAATATGTGACGTCATCAGCAGTGCATTGCGGGGGCGCAAGTTATAGTTAGCTCAACTAACTATAACAGGGGAATTTCTATGCTTTTCTATGAGTGAAATGTCCAACTAACTATAACATCCCTGAAACCTATGTTTTTTTCAGTGAATTGCAGAGTTTTTTTAAAATGCTAATCTCTAACTATAATGTGCCTGAAACCTATGGTTTTTTCAGTGAATATATATATACATGTATATATATGTATATGGGGCGTGGCCAAGGAGCTGCAGATGGCAGACGCGTGAGCCTGGAGCTCCGTGCCAGCCTGATCTTGGTAAATTGCTGATGACCGGGACCTGGGAACGGGCTGAAACTGGTCCAGGGAGCCCGCTGAGGACCGCAGCTTCAGTTGTTGGCTCCAAATACCCACAGACGTGACGGGAGAGAGCCCTGCCCCGGGAGCCGGCGGAGGATGAGCACCCTCAAGATGGTGTTTTGCTAGAAGAAAAGAGGGTCTGGAAGAGAACCGCGAGGTTCCGGGACCCGATAGGGGGTTGGGCTGTGACCAAGCACCAGAGAGGCGGCGGCGGATGTGGAGAAGATGGAGGTGTGGACGCTGAGACCCCGAGACTACTGCAAGTGTCCCCTGACCAGTAAGGAGCGGGAAGTCAGAGATGGGACCCGGAACCAGGTATCTGCGGTCTTTGGGACAATCTGGTCTCCGGCACAACTGCACAGTGGGGACCCATGTCGGGAACACCTGATCTGCCCTGGTTGAGCTATCTCTGAAGTCTGTGGGATTGGAGAGGGCCAGCGTGAATCGGCGGAGGTCTGCCTGTCCCTGGTGCTTGACCTTGGCATGGTGGTGGTGGAGAGCAACCACAGGGAGCGTGGCATAGTTAGCAGGGTTGCTCTCTGTGCACCTTGTGAGCCCACCTGGATGACACAGAGCCCAGGTGGGGGCAACTCGGGCTGGGGCCTACTGCTGCAGAAAGGGTTCTGAGGTGATGAGCTCGGCTCTGGGTGTCGACTGAAGATGGGCATAAACAAGATGGTGGCCCAGTAGTGCGTAGCTGCCTGGAAGTGAGCTAAAGGTCCCATCATCTGCAATCAGCCAGACAGGACAACCAGTGCAGAGGGGCCACGGCATGCACTGGTGGTGCTGGCTTTGAGTCTCTGGGTGTGCTGCAGCCGCACTTCAAAAAGTAAGGAGAGGGGGTCCTACAGTCACAGACAAGAGGAATACAAGGGCCCGCTCCAGGAACACTTGTCCTTGCACTACCGGGTCGGTCCTTCCTAGCCCTGGGACAGAGGAGTGATAGCCTGGCCCCTGTACCTGTCTTTGACATATCGGCTGTACTTTGCCTAACTGCCACCTCAGTACGTAGCGTGGGGCATGAGCTTCAGAAGCACGGTGTGGGTGCACTGCCTGGTAGCCTAGTGCTGAACTGGCCAAGAGAGGGAAGGGCAGGGCCTTGGAGGGTGCGTCCTGGGCAGCGGTCCGCTGCCCCAAACAGGAACTTTGTTGGTCGGGCATTGCTGGCCAGAACTGAAGCTAGCTGGTCCTGCAGAATACTGTAAAGGAAAGTATTGACCAAGGGTAGCGATGGGGGCTATTGTACCCACTAACCAAAGGGCACACCAGAAGTGGCCCCACACCAGTAAGGAATGGAGTGGGGAATCGGTGTATGTGGTGGTATCCCTAGGACCCAGTATTTTGAGGAAGCAGACTGCGGTGCGGTTGTGGAGCAAAGCTTGGAGCGGGGGCCGTATAGATCAGCAAAACTGCCCCGTGTATTAGATGGACCCCGGCAGAGAGGGGTGGATTAAAGTGAGCTTCTTTCCCCCCACCTGGGTACTTCCAATGGCACCGCCCGACTCAGCGGTGGACATGAGCAAACCCAGAGGCCATTTGACTGTGGCCGTCCAAGACCAGGAAGATGCTGCACAAGATCAACCTCAGTTGGGGGCGGAAGATGCGGTGCAACAACAGTTAAGCAGGATCCTGGAGGCCATAGCAGATACTAAAGCCACTCTCCACCAAGACATCAGCACAGTGGTGGCTGGCTTAGGCTTACTGCAGGAAGAGCATAAAAAAACTGTCTGATAGAGTGAAGGAAACAGGATGTAATGTTGCAGCCCTGATGCCTGGGCAAAAGTCATTGGAAGCACAGGTGGGGGTTTTGGCAGTCAGATTGGGTGTGCTTGAACGGAGGGCTGAAGATGCAGAAGGGCGTAAAAGAAGGAACAGTATCAGGGTTCTGGGACTTGAGGGTGCAGAAGGCGGCGACATGGTGTCCTTCCTAGAACAATGGCACAAAACCAACGTGGCCCCGTAGGGCCTATCACCGTTCTACTCACAGAGTGCCGGCTAGCCCACTGGCTCCGGGCAGGCCCCCGAGGCCGGTCGTGGCCAGGCTTTTGCACTTCCGAGATAGAGACTTACTTCTGCAAAAGGTGTGTGCTGACAGCCCATACATTTTAGACAACAGTAACATTTCCATCTTTCCTGACTACATGCTGGAGGTTCAGAGAAAGCGAGCCTCATTCATAGAGGTCAAGAGGGCCCTGAGAGGGTTTGCATTACTCCTTGATGTTTCCGGCCTGGCTGCGAATTATCCTCAATGGGAACACGCGCTACTGTGACAATCTGAAAGATGCATGGTACTGGATAGAATCATACAAAGAAGGGGCCCCCCAGGAGCGGTCCTCCAATTTAATGAGCAAGAAACCAGCAGAACCTGGAAAGCTTGCCAGACGAAAAACCCGGAGGGGTCTTGCTAAGAGACCGACGACATCGCAAACAGAAAAGGAAAGAGCAGAGGCGCTGCAGGCTGTTGTGGCACGTATGACGGGCAGAAGCCCATCTCCGGAAGCTGGAGCTCGCTCCTCAAAGGAGACTGGAGAGCAGAACTCATACTCCCCCCATAGTGACAGCCACAATTTACTAGTGGTAACCACACATACAGCAGATGAGATCATTTAAATCTGAAGGAATTCGGGAGGGTTCCCCGGGGCTTCTTTCCAGGTGTTAGACCTGGCACCTTGTTGTGAGTCTCCCTTCCACTTTTTGTCGCTGTGCCTCATGTGTTTTGCTGGTGTTAGCTGCTCAGAGCACTGTGCCACTGCCAACCAGTGCCACAGTGCAAGTGCTCCCTAATTAAAATGCATATGTTGGTTGGATTCCATGATTGGCTTATTTGGTTTACTGTCAGACCCCACTAAAGTGCACCAGGAGTGCCCAGGGCTTGTAAATACAAATGCTGCTGGTGGGCTTGCAGCACTGGTTGTGCCACCCACAGAAGCGGCCTAGTAAAATGTGTCTAAGGTCTGCCATTGCAGAACCTGCGTGCAGTCTGGTACTGTCATGCTGACTGGGCAAGTGCACCCACTTGCCAGTCCCTAAACCTTCCCTTAACTTCATATTAGTCACCCCTATGGTAGGCCCAAGGGCAGGGTGCATTGTCAGCATAAGGTAGGACAAGCCCTGATGTGTGTGGCATGTCCTAATAGTGAACTACAGCCAATTTCGTTTTTCACTATTGTAAGGCTACCTGTTCTCCATAGGCCAGAATGGGCTGTCAGAATTGTTACATTCTATGATCCTAACAGACCCAGGGAACATGGTAGAAATTCGAGTTTAGTATGCCTGAACTCAAAATAATAAAATACATCTTTTAGTAAAGTTTATTTTAATATTCTGTGTTTGCAAATGCCACTTTTAGAAAGTTGGTATTTGCTTGCGTAACCATTTCAGCCCGCCTCTGCTATGATGTGTATCTGCCTGTCTGGTTTTTGTGAGTGACAGGGCTGGGGAATTCCAGAGGGGCAGGGCTAGGTAGCCTGGTGGTGAATAGAGAGATTGACATCCAGATGGGTGGGAGGAGTACACCTGGACTCTGAATAGGGCTGTGCTCTGCCTCCACAATGCTGGCTGATGTCTCTGCCCTGCACCCTGAATAGAAAGTCAGAGTCTTGTCAACAAAGTGCTCAGGAACTGGTTTGGACTGGGCAAAGGCCCCTCTACCCCAGAGGAACAAAGGATTTAGGGGTGTAAGTATTGAGACCCTGCTCCCAAGAAATTAGATCCTGCTTGGCAAGAAGAACCACTGCCCGAGGAGAAGGAACTGGGAAAGCTGTAAGGAGGAGTACTGTCCCTGACCTGGGGGATTGGCCTGCAGTGGTTGCCTTGCTGCTGAAGGAGAGGAGAAAGACTACAAATACGTTATTTCAACTTGTGCTTTAAAAGATCTCCAAGGGCCTGAGAAGAGCTGGCCTCCTGTTAAGAAGTCCCAGGAACAAAATGACTTCTCCCCCCGCTTCCCCCTGAACTCTGCTGTGTGAGTTCTGCCCCTCCTAGAGTGCTGGAACCAGTTTTGGGGCCTCTGGGAGCTGTGCCTGCTGTGGGAAGCTGGCCAAGAAGAAAGAAACCAAAGATCTCCACTTTTTCACGCACAGCCGGCTTAGCGAGAATATTTCCGTCGCACCGCTCGTTAGCGTGCAGAATTATATCGCTGAGGACTTCGTCGCAGAGCCTGCTGTCGCTGAGCCCGATCAGCGCTGGGAAAATCATCGCACCGCTCGTTAGCAGACCGAATTTGATCGCTACCAGCCCAAGATCCGCGCTCCGCCTGTTAGCCGGCAGAATTCTATTGCTGCGAACATCGTCGCAGAGCCTGCTGCCGCTGAGTCCGATCAGCGGTGGAAAAATCATCGCCCCGCTCGTTAGCGGACTGAATTTGATCGCTACCAGCCCAAGATCCGCGCTTCGCCTGTTAGCGGGAAGAATTCTATCGCTGCGAACTTCGTCACAGAGCCTGCCGCTGCTGTGTGAAATCGTTGCAGAACAAGCCAAGATCATCGCACCGCTCGTTAGCGTGAGTAATTTTATCGCTGCGAAAATCGTCGCAGACTCAACCAAGATAACCGCTGGTGAAAATGTCGCCCCGATCGATAGCGGGCCGAATTTTGTCGCATTGTGCCTTAGCGAGTACATTTCTACTGGATAAGCTACACCTTGATTTTCAACGCTGCAGTGCCGCTCGGAGTTTTTTATCGCATCATAAGGTACTGTGGGTTAAAAAGGACGGTAAGGTGAATGATTTTGTCGCTAACCTAAGAACTCTTTCTACAATCATATTCTTGAACTGTGTATGTCATTTTTGTCGTTATTTGGTCTTGTGCTAAGCCTTTATATAAAAGATCACTATTTTTTATATAAATCTAGTGTGGTGTCCATTTGTGGTGTTGTCACTGGGTTACTGTATGTGGTCACAAATGCTTAACCTATAACGCTTTGAGATAAGCCTTGTCTGCTCGCGCCCAGCTACCTAGAGGGTGAGCAGGGGTTATTTTAGGAGTGTAACCCCTTACCCTGACTAGAGGAGAGGGTCCCTGCTTGTCTCAAGTACCCACCTGCGCCAACCAGAGATCCCCAATTCTAACACCAGGTCCCTGAAATGTTGAAAGCTTATCATCTGCAGTCCCATGTCCTGGTCAGCGCTCTCAATAGAAGGGCCGGTGCGCTCTAGGCGGTATACGAGTTATGTATAAGGTCTTATCGTTGCCACCCCCTTAAGAGCCCCACTAGATTGGAGCCTCATCTTACAGCATAATGTTTCAAGCTTTGTTTGGGCAGCCGACCGTTGTCAGACTGCTCTGGGGATGGGAAGTTGACCATTGTGGGGGTCGTTATGTTGGACTTGTCAGCTCTTTACTGTACAGAGGAGGGTGGTGGTGCAAGAATGATTGAGCAGGACGGGGGAGAGGTCCCACTGAGAGGCCACCTGTGGTTGTCTTTTCCCAATGGCACAACTGCATAATGTGATACATTTCCTAACGTAGAATATAAGGGGGATGGGGTCCATGGCTAAGCATATATTCGTACTTAAGGCGCAGAGACGTTCATATAGCTTACCTCCAAGAAACACATTTGAACGCATAAGGAGCAGGGAAGCTGAAGCAATGGTGGAGTGGGCAAATATCCGCAACCTCCACCTCTGTCTTTGCCCAGGGGGTGTTGATATGGATTAGGCCTGGGACCCCATTTACACTAGACTGAGTATCCCTTGATAAAGATGGAAGATACAAACTAATCACCGGGCGGCTGGCTGGTCAAAGAGTGACCCTGTGGAACATATATGCTCTCAATCAGGACCAAGTGGGATTCCGTGAGAATTTTTCCCCTATACTAGCTAAGCACATATCGGTTTTCACAGTCCTGGGTGGGGATTTTAACTGTGTAGCAGATATCTCAGCGTACCGCTAGCATCCTCCTTTGCGGGGAGCGCAGCCACACCACACAGCGGCTGGTTTTCGTAACTGGATTTCCAATTGGGGCTTGGAAGACTCCTGGGGGACGCAACACACAACACATAGGGAATATTCTTTCTTCTCACCAGCTCACCAGGTACACCCCAGGCTAGATACTTTCCTTTGCTCCTCCAGCTTTACCTGTACTATACTCCACACCAAGTAATTGGGCCGTACTCTGTTCGATCATAGCCCGCTGCTAATGACACATCAAATGCCGGGGGTCGACCTCTGATTCCAATTTGGCAACTTAACCCCCCTGCACTAGAAGATGTACCTTTACATGAATCGCTGCAGGCACTTATTGAGTCATATTTCCCCATTAATGCCCATACTGCCTCCTCCACTCTGATGGAGTGGGAGGCGTTTAAGGTTGTGGTACGGGGCCACTGCATATGACAATCGATTGTAGGGCACAGGGACCTTCAACGGGAAATACTGAGCTTAGAAGACGAACTACGTAAGCTAGACAATACTCAGGGAACGGGGGAGGCAGCCCGCTTATCCTTATTAGAAACATGAGGGAGATATGAAGAGGCTCTCAGTCGCTTGTGGTGCTATAATCATACCTGGCAGAGTCCAGAAAGACTAGAAATTCTTAGCTAGAATAATTAAGCCTGAACTGAGTGGGGTGCCAATTACGCAGCTGATGTTGGATACGGGGGAAGTTGTACATGACCTGCCGGGCATCAGCAAGGCATTTTGTTCTCATTATGAACTCCTATATGCTGCTTTAAGGGGGGCATATTTGCCTGATGTCAGGAGCTTTCTGGAACAGCTACCTCTCCGCATGGTGGACGATTCTGCTCAGGAGGATTTGGGGGACCCTAGAAATCCGCAAGAAGTCAGAGCGGCTATAATGGCTCTGGCAACCGGGTAAAACGCCAGTGGCTGATGGCCTACCGGCGAAATTCTATCAAAAATATGCAAACTCGCTAGTACCCCAACTAGTTAGGCTGTACACAGAGTCTTATGAATCAGTGGAGCTTCCCGGGTCTACTCAGACTGTGCTGGTGATCCAACTCCCAAAGAAGAAACTGCCCACGGCCGGTGTAAAAGATTACAGACCTCTCTCCATGCTTAATCTGGACTTTAGGATACTGAGTAAGGTGCTGGCAGGCAGGCCCCTACTGTATATGCAAACTCTAATACATCCTGACCAGAATGGTTTCATCCCGTCGCGCAGCACTTCATATAATCTGTGTAGACTCTACTCTATCCTGTATCACACGGATGCCCCGTCCAAAAGACAGGCTGCGGTGCTATCAGTCGACTTAGAAATGGCCTTCTATACAGTGAGCTGGGAGTATCTGGTCGAGGTGATGCTTCGCATGGGCTGGGGAAAGAGTGGGTGTGATGGGTACAGCTGTCTGAAGTTGAACTCAGGAAAAACTGAGGTGGTGTTATTTGGAAACCATTCCCCTCAGTGGTCACCAGTTTGGTGGCCAGACACACTGGGCCCTACTCCTACACCAGTAGCCAAGGCAAAGAATTTGGGGGCCATCATAGATGAAAAACTCAACATGAAGTCCCAAGTTTCTAAGGTGGTCTCCTCCTCCTTTCTCACTATCAGAATTGTACGTAAAATTCTGCCCTTTACCCCCATAAATACAAGAAAAACAATACTGACCGCCCTTGTCTTATCCAAATTGGATTACTGTAATGGATTGTATATTAACTTACAATCCAATTTACTTAGAAGGTTGCATGCAGTATAAAACGCTGCGGCTAGACTGGTCTAGGATGTTCCTAAATGCCAGTGTATCAGAGCAACAATGAGAAAATGCAGCTTAGATGCACTCAGTACTCACACTTAAACAATAATCAAATTATGCTATCTCTAACGAGTTTAAAGAAATTATGTGTGCACCAAGTGGGGGGCTCTGCAAGCCACCAATTTCAAACATGAAGACAACAACCCAGAAATGTATCTGGGAATCCCCAGTGCACTACAAATTGATACACTGAAAGTGTATACACCTTATTTTCAAAAAAGAATCAACAACAGTAGATGGTTCTTCTAATTATGAACAACAATAATCAGCACATTATCCATGAATCAAAATGAGGTCTGTGAATCAAAACATCCAACCGACGAGTGAATTATTTCTTCTTTTATTTCTGAAGATTACATGTAAGGAAGGATGAAGAGATGACAAATGAAACAGCTTTCAATCAGCCAAAACATCAGGGTTTTTCACCTTTCCCAATGCATTTTGGGCTTTTTAACTAAACCCTTCGTCAGGCGAATCTAGAAAGTAACAATATTCCAATTATAAATATTACTGACACAAGATATTGATTTATGAAACATTCTGGGTCAATAGGGGGCAGGAACACCAATCTATGATGGTCTCATCCTAACTTATAAGGAAAAAGACATAGATGAATGAAAGGAAGATTAACTGAAGTAAACAGTAATAAAGAGACCCACCACAACCATCAATAACATCCTAAATAATGTCCAAATAAAATGTGCACCTACAGAAGTTAATTACGAGCAGCCATCACCATCGCAAATTATTGTGCACCGTGAAAAAGTTCCAACACTAATAACCAGCCGGGCATGAATAACCAAAAGGTAATATCATGCGCTTTCCTACACTGTTCCGTAAAAAACCAAATTCCTAACTTGCGTGAAAATGAAATCAAACCCAAACGAAGTCTGCGAAATAACAAAACGCATGATTAATGCTTGAAAACATCAAAACCTAAATGTGAAAAACTCATCACAATACTCACAAAACGTTTACCAAATGCGTTAAAGCCGGTACATCAACTAGGTGACAAGTAAAAATTAACTGCCGTGTCTAAAGAGCAACGAAGAAAAATAATTATAATTACGAATTTTCCCAAGTACAACACTTACCGCATGACTAACTTGAGATAAATAAAATATCATGAGGCCTATGTGTCCCCGTGTGTTCCCCCACACTCATGTGCACATACATGTCACCTACGTATTTCCCCTCCATGGCCTGTCTATCATGATGCTCATGTTATAACATGGCCTGCCATAATCCAGTCTCCCATGAGAGAAACGAGAAATCTGCTCTGAGGCCTACACGTTTTGCATCATGTTTTCCTGCATTTCCATTATTGTGGCCCAGCCAGAGCCGAAAAGAGGCTTCAGGCCTCAGAACGCTCTGAAAGCTGTAGCTGTGTATCCTTGGCCTTGCACACTTGGGCCTCAGCCAAAGGGGCCCTGTCCGAGACAGTATTGGGCACGGTTATCTGCTTACTCCTACCGAAACCACATTCCTGCCTGGAGAAGGAGGGATAAACATGACATCTGCACAGGAGAAAGCCTAGCCTTTCTGTCTCTTTTTGTGTGATTACAAAGCTCACATCAGTGAAAATCCCATAGCCCCCGTGCAAGACTTCAGCAGTAAACGAAGAAATAAATGCCACATTGGCCCTTGGTGATGGGCAACCTATGTCACGAATCAGTCCCTGCTCCAAACTATAGATATCAGATAATATGAGATGTGCTGGTCACCCTGACACTGAAGGTCTCACTTCTAGACTCCAGACTCCCGGTTGCATAGCAACCCTTCCCCACGTCAGTTACACGTCATGCTCGAGTTGAGCACAAGTAAGGCAAAGTTCCAGTAAAGTTCCAGCTGATCACGCAACCCCCTCTAGGCATCCACCCACCTATGACACTTACCTATTATCATCAAGTGGACGCCCACCTTCACGCCTACTTACACGCCCACATGCTCTTATCTCATTCTCTCTTGCTCCGCCTGAAGCGCTCTTGCTTACGTATATTATTACAAACATATATATACTGTACTCTGTGAATAAAGTTTGAGAATACCTTTTTGAGAACCCAGGTCCTGATCCCTTGTGGTGATGGACCTATTCTCCCTATAACTCGAGTTATTTGAATAAAGCCCTTTTGAACCTGATACCACGGACTCAGCCTTTTGCTTCATGTATAATTGTATTGATATCTAGAAATTCCGAAACTCGTAATAATTTATTTACGACATAATGGCGCCCGAACAGGGACACATCTCCTTCCCCATGCGCCGGAGATGAAGGTCCAGTTTTGCCCCCTTCCACAGCCGTGACGGACTTCGAGTGTACACGACGCGGGTTTTCCCGCCAACTCCCTCAGGCCAACGAAGGAGACGGACTGCGACCAGGCATCCATACGAGGCAGTGAGGATTGCGGATCGTCCCGACCCAGAGCCCACCTGCGAGAGAGCTGTGTCCGAGGTTTCAGGAGATCCACCTAAGATACGCCATTCCCTGCGCAGCGTCAAGTTTCCGAGGCCTTCAAGTTCAAGTACAAGTTCTGCTTCCCGGTGAGTTTCTCATGGGGGTTGCAATCATGACGGGTTCATTTAATGAACACGGTAAAGACGTGTCTCACTTGTGAGACCGGTATGTTCAAGAGCATGCGTTCAAGAATTAATGTTTCCAGATTTAGAGGCCAAGTTTTCAGGTGCACCGATATAGCTGTATGAATGTTATCATCTTAAGTTAGGTTCAGTTAGGTTTGAATGTGTCAGGTTTGTGTGTAAGTTTGCTGCATTGTGATTTTTGGGGGTTTTTTTGTGTTCATTGTGATTTTTGTTTTCGGTTACATTCCAACATGCCGTTATTTTCGAAACTGCGTAAGATAGGTACCAGGAAAGGTGTACTAGAGGAACCAGTTAACATTCCGCCTAGAGACACACCTGGACATTTCATGTACTGTAAGCATGGTTTAGATGCCGTGTTGTTTTTAGAACTTTGGGTGGATTACAGGAAGGATTTAGAGACAAAGTATAAATGGCCCATTACAGGAACGTGGGATGCGGAATGCATCATGAAGGTAGAGGAAGAGATACTAGAGAGAAAATCTAGACCTGCTCAGAAGGATGCCATTGAGTTATGGCGCAAGGAATCTCATAGAAGAACAGAGAAACAGTTCCACAAAGCAGAGAGAAGTAGACAGGAGTCCGAAAAAGCAAAGGAAGAAAAGTTACAGGAAGAAGGGGAGCGGGTAAAAAGAGAACAGGCTGAAAGAGAAAGAAATACTGCCGTTGCTGGTATTTATCCCGTCCTTTCAGAGGAACTAGCAAAAGTGGCCCCAGTAGAAAAATTAGTTAGAGTGCCACCGCCAGTACCCCGAAAAATAAAACAAACAGCATCCGACACGTTCATTAACAACTACCTAGAGGAACCCCCACCATCATACGTGGACGGAATTTTCCCTGCACCCCCAACACAAGAACAACTCCAGGAGCTCGAGGACGGCGGGGAGGGAGGATCCGGGGCAACATCAGGAGGGGGACCAACAGTAAAAGTAGCAATCTCCGAATGTATATATGACCCAGATCCAGGAAAGGGCAGAATGCTCGTGTTTTCATTACGGCTTAGACGAGCAGTCGCAGATTTGGAAAAATTACCAGATATGGATAGACATCTAAAGAAAATGTACACGTTCATAAGAACAGGGGAAGGTCCTGAATGTATAGCAGAAGCCGTACAACATAGAAAGGTAATTATTAAGAACTATATCCTTCGCTTCCTAATTAATTGTCTGATCAGAGAAAAAGACGAAGGTGATGGTGATGTAGACCGTTGTTATACTGGTTGGAGTGATCGCATAGATGCCGGTCAGCATAATAAATCAGGCCAAACAGACAACATGTTGACCAAAATCCGGAAGGCAATAATAGCATCACATGAAGGAAGCCCGCACGAAACAGCTGAGTTATCTTCTGATGACGAAGCAGGGGACACAGACAGAATACATTATGTGGGCCGTGCCCGGCGATTCGAAAGGCCCAAGGGCCTCAATCACCGTAAACAGGGAACTGCCATAAAAGAAAGATATTCCCTTGAAAGTTTGTTCCAGATCACCGAAAAAGCGGTGAATAAATGGCTGGGTAACGATCAGCCCCTCACCCCGACCGAAAATGAATTAGCACGATCAGCTACCCTGTGGATATCCCAATATGATACATATAATAATGATATCGTAGCCCAAACGTTCCAGAGCCTCCCACCAAACGAACAGCGCATAGCTGGTGTTTACATGGTCCAACATTTGATCACGCTATATGAGAGTCAATATTCTGGTCCTGGTCTGTTGTATAAATTGCTGGACGATATAATACTAGACAGATGGATGAACATGGGTACTGAACTGATTAATGTCATTCTGGATCAGCGACACAAGTATATAGTATACGTGACTAGATCCCTGCTTCCCGCTCCACCTCAGGTTAAGGAACAGTCGTACGACAAGCTGAACCCCCTACGAGAGGTTCATCCTGTAAAGGATGCCAACAATGAACTACAACGGGTGTATGTCTACACCCCCTTGTCAAAATTAGAGATACTGGAAATGAAGAAAATGTTACCATCCCATGATAAAGACCCGGGGGGTTTTCACCGAGAACTAAAGGACATTCTTCGCCTAGGAGAATATACATATGCTGACATTCTAAAGTTATTAAAAGTACTATTGCCCGCTGGTATTTACGAGAAATTGAAAGGACAGGACTGGGAGGTAGGAGACAAAAGACTCAGTTGGGATATACTGGAAAGAGAAGAGGCCCGGGGGTTGGTCTGGGTCCTCGAGCTAAAGACCTACCTGAACTCCTTGTACAAGTTTTGCCCAGATTACTAATCACCAAGAAGGAAGACTGGGATGCTATTTCGGCCTGTAAACAGAAACCAGACGAAGACACTAGCGATTTTTACTCTAGGTTCGAGAAATGTTTCACTATCAATAGTGGTCTTAAGCCCGGTAGTGATTCATATCCCCATCTTTTCGTGAGCAAACTAGTAGAAAATTCCCTACCAGAAGTGAAGTATAGGGTACTAAAGGTTGAGAGTACTTGGCAAGCAAACAGCCCTTCACAAATGTTACAGATGTTACAATACCACCAGAACAGAATTAGAGAGGAACACGAACAGGATAAGAGACGCATGAGAGACACAAAGATGAAGATGCTGGTGGCCCAATCGACACCGGCAAACACAAACACGAACAAGAATAGCACGAAACAAAATACTGGGACCTGTAATTATTGCAAGAAGCCAGGTCACTTCGTAAATGAATGTACGGTCCTGAAACACAATATAGCGATAGGTAAAACTAAGCCACGATCTTACCCTCCCAAAGAAAATAACACACATCAGACATCAGACACCTTTCCACCACCGCCGCCGCCTGTCCATGCACCTGCACCAGCCCACGCCACAGCACAAATGTATGAGCACGCTCAGACTAACTATCCAGAATACCAAGCATATTCGTGAAAAAGCCCAGAGAGGGAATTCGACTTGCCCCTTATTCCAGTTCCTGTGGACCAAGCGGGTCCCTATGTGCATGCACGTTTACTAGGACAGAATAAAAAGTTTTTGATTGACACCGGGGCAAGTAGAACTACCATCAGTCATTCCGAGGTTCCAGGGGCACCCCTCTCGGGCTCAAAGAGTATATCCCTGGGCTTTTCAGGAAGGCCTATTATCAATGAGGTTTCAGAACCAGTCTCTTTAGGAGTCGGTCCACTAATACAGACAACAGACTTACTGCTTACTAAATCATGTCCAGAAAACCTACTTGGCATAAAAACATTAAAGGAACTGGGAGCAGTTATCTGTTGCTCGCCAGAAGGAGTGCGACTGTATTTACGTGATTTCAAGGGACATTTTGTCATGAAAGACGTTGACATCAGGCTTCAAAATGTACCGCAGCACCTATGGGCACAAGGCCCGACTGACGTAGGTTTCATGATCATTACACCATACCAGGTCACCCTCAAGGAAGGAGTGGTGCTGCCGCGGATTCGACAATATAAAATTCCTCCTGAAGCTGAAGTAGGGTTGCTGAAAATTATCGATGAACTCATTGCACAAGGGGTGGTGATAGAGACAGAGTCAAACATATGCAATTCACCTGTTCTTCCTATTCTTAAGAGAACTGATCCCAATGCACCACCTGTCTATAGATTAGTTGTGGACCTGCGAGAATTAAACAAATGTGTGGTGCCACAGTACCCTGTGGTCCCGGACATTTCTTCATTATTGACTGCCATTGATGCGAAGGCTACGTTCTTTACAGTTATTGATCTAAAGAACGCCTTTTTCAGTATCCCAATACATCCGGACAGCCAATATCTTTTCGGTTTCAGTTTAAAAGGCCGCAGCTTCAGATTCACAAGAGCACCACAGGGCTTCACGGAAAGCCCTAGCATCTACAGTCAGACGCTCAAAAGACAACTAGACAGTATTCATATGCCTACCACTACAGCACTGATACAGTATGTAGATGACATTCTCATTACCGCACGATCGGAAACTGACTGTGAAAGTGCATCACTCACTGTTTTACATTTCCTGGCTGACAAGGGGCACAAAGTGTCCCCTTCGAAGTTACAATTCTGTGAACAGCAAGTGGCGTACCTTGGGCACTTGCTATCCAAGGAGGGTAGGCGACTAACACCAGAACGTATTCAATTGATTTCTGGTCTTTCACAGCCCAAGACACAAAAGGAGGTACGTGCATTCATTGGCCTCACTTCATATTGCAGGCAGTGGATTCCCCAGTATGCTCACATAGCCAAGCCCCTAATACAATTGACGACACAGGAGGTAGCTTCTACTAAAGTCCTCCCTTGGACACAAGAACACACTGTGGCATTTGAAGAATTAAAAAGAGCTTTATGTCAAGCACCAGTTTTAGCAATCCCTGATTACAACAAATATTTTATGCTTTTTGTGACAGAGCGGGATGGAACAGCACTATCTGTCCTCACACAAGATCATGCAGGAAAACACAAGCCCTGCGCTTATTTTTCTAGTACATTGGACCCAGTAGCACAGGCTTTGCCTGCGTGCCTAAAATCTGTTGCAGCAACAGCCCTAGCCATAAGACAAAGTGACTCGATAGTGCTGGGCCACCCCCTGACAGTACAAGTACCACACGCAGTAGAGGTTCTCTTGAACCGAACACAAACACAACACCTGACTGTAGCGAGACTGACAGGTTATGAGTTGACGCTATTTCAACCACACATAGAGATCAGACGATGCAACATATTGAATCCTGCTACTCGTTTGCCCTCCAGTACAGAAAACGTTTCCCCACATGACTGTGTTGAAGTAATACATACCGTGACGAAACCAAGACAAGACTTGACAGATGTTGCACTCCCAGACCCTGACCTAACACTCTATGTTGATGGCTCATGCATGAGGATGGGGGCGGGAGAATTAGTGGCAGCATATGCAGTGACCACTGCTACTGAAATCATAGAGACTAAAAGAATAGACATACTGTCAGCACAAGCAGCAGAGCTCATCGCTCTGACTCAAGCGTGCATAAGAGCTAAGCACCTGAGAGTAAATATTTACACTGATTCACAATACGCATATGGGGTAGTTCATGACTTCGGCGTCCTATGGAGGGAAAGAGGGTTCTTGACTTCTCACGGGGCCAAGATACAGCATGGCCCCCTTATTCATGCCCTTCTGGAAGCAATACATTTACCAACAGCCATAGCTATCCTGAAATGCAAAGCACATACTAAAGCCACAGATACCATTTCTCAAGGCAAAGATCTGGCAGACCGAACAGCTAAACAGACAGCTCAGACCCCACTAGACATGACGAAATCACAGGTACCATTAAGGTCCAAAGCCATGACAGTTAGGGATCCTTCCAAGGATGTACAAGACATACAGACACATGCTACTCTAGACGAATTAAAGAAATGGTCGGAACAAGGAGGGGTACTGACTGGTCAGGGTTGGATGACTAAGGGCAAAGAAACATGGTTTCTTCCTGATTCAATGGTACAAGTGATTATAAATACCGCACATAGCCCTGCACACTTAGGAGAGAGAGCAATGCTAGACAGCTTACAGAACATATGGTTCAACAAGCACCTGCGTGAAGCAGCGAAACAAAAAGTCAGAAAATGTATGATCTGTTGCCAATTCAATCCAGGTAAAGGCATTCCGATGGAACAAGGTGGTTTCCATCCACCTGACCATCCTTTCGAAGTCCTTCAAATGGATTATATCCAAATGGACAGATGTAGAGGTTACAAATATGTCCTAGTAGTAGTATGTTCCCTATCAAGATGGACAGAGGCCTATCCAGTCCCTGATTATACTGCTGTGACTACCGCCAGACAACTGGTGCGAGAGTTTTTCCCACGTTATGGATTACCGCGTGTCGTATATTCCGACAACGGTCAGCCTTTCTCTTCTGAACTCATGAAACAAGTGTCCCTTCTGTTAGGGTATACCTGGAAGTTCCATTGTGTACGACATCCTGAGGCAGCAGGCCTTGTAGAAAGACATAATCAGACCTTAAAAATAAAACTAGCAAAGATTTGCGCAGACAAAGGTGTGGATTGGATGGTAGCCCTGCCGGTTGCCCTCTTTTACATGCGAATGGTAGCCCATTCTAGAACAGGCTTATCTCCCTATGAAGTGGTCTTTGGTAGACCACCGAATATGTGGGGCTCTCCAATGCCTAAAAAGATCACTGATGTTGATAGTAACATGCTGACAGATTACCTGGCTTCCTTGATGTCTGCACTACTCTCTTGTCGTTCGCAGGTTGCTGCCGCCTTCCCTGACAACACCCAGGTCAAGGAACATTCCCTCGCTCCTGGGGACTTTGTTCTCATAAGGAACTTTGACAGAACGAGCCCTCTTGAGCCAAGGTGGAAGACGCCTAAACTAATACTATTAACTACGAGGACCGCTGTTAAAGTCGAAGGACGAAAAGGATGGGTCCATCTACATCATTGCAAACGCTACTTTGGGAATAACGATTCGTTTAAAAAAGACATAAAGACTTCAGACTTTGAGCCCCCTTTATTAGTGGAGACTCCCCAATCAATCAATCAATCAATCAATCATGGAATTTATATCGCGCACTACTCACCCGGAAGGGTCTCAAGGCGCTTGGGGGAGGGGGTCTGCTACTGCTCGAACAGCCAGGTCTTGAGCTGTTTCCTGAAGGCGAAGTGGTCCTGGGTCAGCCGCAGGTGGACGGGCAGGGAGTTCCATGTCTTGGCCGCTAGGTAGGAGAAGGATCTTCCTCCGGCGGTGGCTCTCTGGATGCGAGGGACGACGGCGAGGGCGAGGTTTGCGGATCGTAGCTGTCGGGTGGGCGTGTAGAAGGTCAGGCGGTCGTTGAGGTACCTTGGGCCCAGGTCGTGGAGGGATTTGTGTGCGTGGGTGAGGAGTCTGAACGTGATCCTCTTGTTGACAGGGAGCCAGTGCAGGTCTCGCAGGTGGCTCGAGATGTGGCTGCGTCGGGGGGCGTCCAGGATGAGACGGGCGGAGGCGTTCTGGATACGCTGAAGTCTTTTCAGAAGCTTGGCTGTTGTACCGGCGGAGAGGGTGTTTCCGTAGTCTAGTCTGCTGGTGACGAGGGCCTGGGTGACAGTCTTCCTGGTCTCGGTCGGGATCCATCTGAAAATCTTGCGGAGCATGCGGAGGTTGTGGAAGCAAGATGAGGAAACAGCGTTGACTTGTCTGGTCATCGATAGGGAGGAGTCCAGGATGACGCCCAGGTTGCGTGCGTGGTCCGTTGGCTTGGGTGCGGTGCCCAGGGCCGGGGGCCACCAGGAGTCGTCCCATGCGGAGGGCGACGGTCCCAGGATGAGGACTTCTGTCTTGTCCGTGTTCAACTTTAGGTGGCTGATGTTCATCCATTCGGCGACATCTTTCATCCCTTCGTGTAGGTCGGCTTTGGCGGTGTCGGGGTCTCTGGTGAGGGAGAGAATCAGCTGGGTGTCATCGGCGTAGGAAATGATGTTGAGGTTGTGTTGGCGTGCGATGGCAGCGAGGAGTTTCATGTAGATGTTGAAGAGAGTGGGGCTGAGCGACGATCCTTGCGGGACGCCGCAGATGACTTCGGTGGCCTCAGAGCGGAACGGAGGGAGGCGTACTCTCTGTGTTCTGCCGGAGAGGAATGAGATGATCCATTCCAGAGCAATCCCCTGGATGCCGGTGTCGTTGAGGCGTTGGACTAGGGTGCGGTGGCAGACAGTGTCAAATGCTGCGGAGAGGTCAAGGAGGATGAGTGCCGCTGTTTCACCTTTGTCGAGCAGGGCTCGGATGTCGTCGGTGGCTGCGATGAGGGCGGTCTCGGTGCTGTGGTTGGCTCTGAATCCGGATTGCGATGGGTCGAGGGATCCGTTCGTCTCGAGGAAGGCGGCCAGCTGCTTGTTGACGACCTTCTCGATGACTTTGGCAGGGAATGGAAGGAGCGAGATTGGGCGGAAGTTCTTGAGGTCGGTCGGGTCTGCTGTTGGTTTTTTCAGTAGTGCGCTGAGCTCGGCATGCTTCCAGCTCTCCGGGAAGGTGGCTGTGTTGAAGGAGGCGTTGATGATGTCTCGGAGGTGAGGTGCGATGGTAGAGGCGGCCTTGTTGAAGACATGGTGGGGGCATGGGTCGGTCGGAGATCCGGAGTGGATGGTGTTCATCATGCGTGTCGTGTCTTCGGGGGTCACTTTGGTCCACGTCTGGAGGATAGCGGTGGGGTGTGTAGGTTCGGTCGATGGGTGCGGGGGTGGAGCGCCGAAACTGTCTTGGATGACGGCGATCTTGCGGTGGAAGTACGAGGCGAGGGAGTCGCAGAGGTCCTGCGAGGGAGTGATGTCGTTGTTGCCGGAGCTGGGGTTGGAGAACTCCTTAACGATGTTGAAGAGCTCCTTACTGTCATGGGCGTTCTTGTCCAGTCGTTCCTTCAAAGATTTCTTCTTGGTGGTGCGGATGAGCTGATGATGTCTGCGGGTGGCGAGTTTGAGGGCGGTCATGTTGTCGGTGGTCTTGTCGAGGCGCCAGGCCTTCTCGAGGGTGCGGCAGGCCTTCTTGGAGTCCTTGAGTTCGTCGGTGAACCAGGGGGCCTTCTTGCTTCTGGGCCTGGTCTCCCCAGCAGACTTACAAAACCAAACTTAGATCTAACAAGTCAGAACCCGTTTGATCAATTAAGTCCACTAGGTGGTGAAGCGGTTGAACATGTATTCTGGCTCGCATAAGATCTTGGATACCGGAGATGAGAAAAAGAGCAAGATGAAAACCAAATACTGTAAAATATTACGTGGTAGATGTATAGTGACTCTGATATTTTTATTTCTTCTGTGCATCACGATGATATGCATCAGCTTAATACTACATGCTATTTTTCCTCCTATTGCCTCACTCTTACACTTTACCAATGATACCATAAAGCACACATTCAGTGATCTGCCATCCCATGAGCTATCGTATCGACTTGCCTTACGCAACAATACTTTTATCCAGATGCTGCACCATTCACATCAGACTAGCAATGCTACAGACTGCTGGGTCTGTGGCGACTTCCCCCGTATCAGAAGGTGAAGGGAGTGTTGCCTCTTTTCCCTTTTCCATTCTCCCATAATGGTTCTTGCGGAGCATGGTTTGCCTTAATGACATCCATCAACGGTGATGCCAAAGAATGTCAAGATAAGGAATGTAGGGGCGACTGGGTATGGGGTAACTTGAACAAAGTCATGAATAAAGCATGTTTCCCAGATGAAGAAGGTCTTCCCCAAAGGAAAGGTACCGATCTAGAAAATGAAGAGTATCTGCAAGGAAATGCGACCCTTGACTTTATAGTGTTGAATGTCAAGCCCATACACAATTTAGGTCCATCCTCAATCACAGTCCTGCCAGTAAAAGGGAACTTGTGTGTCAGAAAAGAAGGCTCTGTACAATTGGGGCACAGCGAGTGTAACACTATACTAGTGTTCAAAGACAAAGGAAAGTCTTACTTCAGAGCATCACGACACATCTACTTTATTTGTGGCCAGACAGCCTATGTACAACTGCCCTTAGACTGGGGTGGGACGTGCTATATATCATTTCTCCTACCACCCGTTTTCTTGGCCCCATCGAACTATCATCAAAATCTTCAACTAGCACTTATCAGGCACAGACGAGGGCTCGATGCCTCTGGCATTGACCAGACTGAAACAGCTTGGGAACAATATACAGATTTCAACAAAGGATTCTTTTTCTTCATAGGTCCCGTCCAGAATAGTAAACTTATCCGCAGACTAACAAGGATTCTAGAAACAGTTGCTAATGAGACTGCATCAGCCCTGGGGAACTTGACCCAGGAACAGTCTGCCATGAGAATGGTCGTTCTTCAGAATCGTCTTGTTCTTGACGTCATCCTAGCGGATAGGGGCGGGGCCTGTAGGGTCATCGGTTCCAGCTGCTGCGTTTTCATACCTAATAACGCACTGTCTGTATACAAAGCAATAACAAGACTCCACAAGATTGCCCAAAGCATACACCAAGACCCAGGCACGTGGACTTGGTCCAGTTGGCTCTGGGAAATAATATCAGCATGGGGATGGAAAGTGTTGACGGTCTGTGGACTAATACTACTGATGATATTCAGTTGTTGCCTATGTCTGCAGTGTGGCCCGGCCATTTGCGGCCTGTGTGCTACTGCATGTGTCCCACATCCCCATTTACAAAGCATTGAAAATGGAAAAATAATGCTGCAAGAACAGATTGACTGTCTAATGAGAATAGATATGACGTAAGGGTCCACTAGGGGACAAGGAGGGAATGAGGAAAATAAAATATCATGAGGCCTATGTGTCCCCGTGTGTTCCCCCACACTCATGTGCACATACATGTCACCTACGTATTTCCCCTCCATGGCCTGTCTATCATGATGCTCATGTTATAACATGGCCTGCCATAATCCAGTCTCCCATGAGAGAAACGACAAATCTGCTCTGAGGCCTACACGTTTTGCATCATGTTTTCCTGCATTTCCATTATTGTGGCCCAGCCAGAGCCGAAAAGAGGCTTCAGGCCTCAGAACGCTCTGAAAGCTGTAGCTGCGTATCCTTGGCCTTGCACACTTGGGCCTCAGCCAAAGGGGCCCTGTCCGAGACAGTATTGGGCACGGTTATCTGCTTACTCCTACCGAAACCACATTCCTGCCTGGAGAAGGAGGGATAAACATGACATCTGCACAGGAGAAAGCCTAGCCTTTCTGTCTCTTTTTGTGTGATTACAAAGCTCACGTCAGTGAAAAGCCCATAGCCCCCGTGCAAGACTTCAGCAGTAAACGAAGAAATAAATGCCACATTGGCCCTTGGTGATGGACCAACCTATGTCACGAATCAGTCCCTGCTCCAAACTATAGATATCAGATAATACGAGATGTGCTGGTCACCCTGACACTGAAGGTCTCACTTCTAGACTCCAGACTCCCAGTTGCATAGCAACCCTTCCCCACGTCAGTTACACGTCATGCTCGAGTTGAGCACAAGTAAGGCAAAGTTCCAGTAAAGTTCCAGCTGATCACGCAACCCCCTCTAGGCATCCACCCACCTATGACACTTACCTATTATCATCAAGTGGACGCCCACCTTCACGCCTACTTACACGCCCACATGCTCTTATCTCATTCTCTCTTGCTCCGCCTGAAGCGCTCTTGCTTACGTATATTATTACAAACATATATATACTGTACTCTGTGAATAAAGTTTGAGAATACCTTTTTGAGAACCCAGGTCCTGATCCCTTGTGGTGATGGAACTATTCTCCCTATAACTCGAGTTATTTGAATAAAGCCCTTTTGAACCTGATACCACGGACTCAGCCTTTTGCTTCATGTATAATTTTATTGATATCTAGAAATTCCGAAACTCGTAATAATTTATTTACGACAAACTGACAAATACACCCTAAATGGTGCAAAAAAGTGTTGGCTGACGGTGACCTAAAACCAACACAGAATATAAGTTAAAATGTGGCCACTATTGAAAGTGGAGCTTAAACAAATAGCGTGAATCTACTAACGAAACCAGAAACTCACCAACAGTACACTCTCTCAACTTGTTGCAATCTGAAATCCCAGCGCACGTTCTGCCAGAGAAAACAACCTGTCTCGTGTGGTGCGTATTAACGTAATCACGCGAGCAAACTGAAATCATGGAAATAGGACTGACGTTTTCAGAAACAGCCGCCATGCCAGTGAACTCGTAAACATACAATTTAAATAATGACTCCACAGTGTCAGTGAACACGATAAAAGTGATCACAAATAATAAAAAATAAAAAATAGATGAAAAATAATAAAAAGGCACAAAGATAGTGACCAAGTGAACAAAAAGTGAAGGTGACACACCACCAAATCGAAAAATGCACAAAGAAGACAGAAAAAAGACTCCAGTTTGAGTTTAAGAAAACAGTAAACAACCTAGTCAAATGCAGACTTTGTGATTAAACACTAAACAAAACGTGCCATTCAAACAATGAGTGCAATGATAATGAAACCTAATGGCAATACAGCTGTAACATAAATATGATGATGCTGTTAATAATCTGAACAAAAGAACAGTTTAAATCATATGTGGTCTAACCTAAAACATCAATAAAATTACATGAAAACAAGTCTACGTACATTTTAAGACAGGCGTAGAAAGCATCAATCAGTGGAAAATGATGACATTATAAAAAATAAGACAATTCAAATTTATCATTCAACCCTTTCGGGTACAGTGTTTGCATGAACCAGATCCAATACGTTTCACGCTGAGAAAGAACTTTGGAAATGTCTCTATCAGAGGAATGCTTTAAAACCTCGAGAACCCCAAATCTAAGTTGATCTATAGTGTGCTTGGCCGATAACCAATGCTGTGCCAATGGGGAACTGATGGTTTTTGTGCGAATCCTACTTTTGTGTTCCGTGATCCGAGTTCTAAGAATCCTTTCAGTTTTACCAACATAGTGTAAATCACATGGACATTTAATCACATATATCACATATTGACTATTACAATTGGCGTTGAAATTTAAAAACATCTTTTTGCCTGTGCGAGGATGTGAAAAACTTCTACCTGTGATTACATTGTTGCAATGCGAACAATTCATGCACTTAGACATGCCTTTAAATGTGATTTGGATCTTTTGACCGGACCTGTTTAAATTCTCTGTGAGATTTGAAGATCTCTTGTATGCAAATAACGGAGGGTCAGAAAACATCCCTTTAAAATCAGACTCTGATTGAAGGAGATCCCATCTCTGTAAAATGCATTTTTTCAACAAATTAGAATGAGTAGAAAACTTGGAAACAAACACTTCTCTCGTTTTACTCGTGTCCTTAGATTTCTTTCTCAACAACTCATCGCGATGTAAAGCTGATGACCTAATGGCTGCTTGATGTAATATATGTTGAGGATAACCTCTGCTGAGAAACTTGTGTTTGGAATCTTGAATGGTCTGCAAGCCTAACACTGGATCTGAAGTGATCCGCCTAATCCTTAAAAATTGAGAAAAAGGAAGATGACGTTTCAAGGATTGAGGGTGAAAACTCTGGAATAATAAGGCATTATTACGATCAGTTGACTTTTTGAAAATGGTGGTCTGAATAGAAGTGCCGGACAAGGTGAGCAACACATCCAAAAAGAAATGCTTCGAGATTCAATTTGATATGTGAATTGAATTCTAGAATTGATGGCATTCAACTTAATGATTTGTTATTCAAGGTTACTACGTGAATCGTGCCATATAATAAGTATATCGTCAATAAATCGTCGATTTGCTATCAACCTAGAAGTCCACATCGGATCAGAAAGAATGTATTCAGTCTCAAACTTAAACATAAAAATATTCGCATAGCTGGGGGCTCCCGAAAAGCACATCGATGTTCCATTGGCTTGAAGAAAAAACTGGCCTTTCCATTGAAAATAACTATGGAACAAACAAAAATTGAGAAGTTCAAGAAAAAATACTTTATTAGCTCTAACATTTTCTTGTCTGAGCAATGCCCATTCAATTGCTTCAATTCCTTCGAGATGAGGAATGGATGTGTACAAAGACACAACATCTATCGTACATAACCAAATTTCACCTGTATCAGGAATGTTAATGCTTTGAAGAACGTTCAACAAATGCGTCGTGTCCTGCACATATGACGGGCTGTTTTGAACAATCGGTTGGAGAAAAATGTCTATATAATGCCCCAATGAGTCATGAATGGAACCACATCCGGAGACGATAGGTCTCAACGGAGGATCCTTCAGGTCTTTGTGTATTTTTGGGAGCATATATAACCCCGGTCTTCTAGGGAAACGAGTGTATAAGTACTCCCTCGTTTTGACACTAATCCATTTCATCTCAACCGCATGTGTGAGAATGGAGTCCAATGTGGATAGAAATTCATCAGTGGGATCATTGGGTAATGGTAAGTAAGTGGAAGAATCTTGTAACATCTGATTAATTTTGCTCTCATAATGTGTACAATCCATTACCACTAATGCTCCACCCTTGTCAGCTTTAGTAAAATGTAAAGTGTCATTCATTTGCAAAGATTTTAGTGCAAATCTCTCTTTTCTGGATAAATTGGGGGTGCCTACCATTGAAGAAGGTAATTTTGCAGTCTTGTTTAATCAAAGTCTCAAATAAATCGATGGTCTTATGTGAAATAGGGGATACAAAAGTACTCCGAGGCTTGAATTCAAGATATTCATCTTCAGTGGGGGATTCAGATTCAGTTACAATAGTTGAAAAAAAGTACCGTAATCGTAATTTTCTAGTAAACTTGTACAAGGCAATCAAAGAATCCAAACCACTAGCCTGAAAAGTGGGTACAAATGAACAACCCTTATTTAATACTGCGAGTTGACTGTCCGTAAGTATCTTGGAGGAAATATTGACAACTAGTGTTTCTTTGCCCGACGTGATGTCCCTGTTTTTGCTGTATCGGTGACCTCTACGTGTTTGGCTGCTTCCCCTATAACCTGCGTGGGTGGTTGATTGGCAGCAGGGCTTGTCTCCAAAAAAGTAACCTTGGAGGTAGAGCCAGTTGAAACTATATCCCTTATGGGTGGTTGAATAATAGAAGAGACAGATGGTCGAGATAACTGAGTATCACTAACAGAGGCTAAACTCTCTTCTGATGAAGTGGTACCTGGTTTATGCCAATTCCGCTTTTGGGCGTATACCTCAGCCCATGAGTAAACTTCATCCAATTTGTAATCTATCGTGTCACAACGAAATTTTCTAACCTTACGTTCATGAATCTCTTTAGCATATGTGTCTAATCTGATATTAAAGTCTTCTAAAGTGGTGGTCCACACATCTGTCTCCATACGTGACACTAGACTCGCTTGTAACTCATTAATTTCAGATTCTAAATCAACTAGTACCTGTGATAGCTCTTCTACAATCAATAATATTAGGTCCAAAGAACACTTGTTTAAGATGGAATACCATTTCTCCATGAACTTTTTGTTCATTTTAAATAGCATGGGCTTAATGGCAAGACGTAACCCCCTTGGTATGCGACTCACTTTGTGATATTGAATGAGCGTGGTGGCATGCAGCCGTTGATTGATCTCCCTATGCATAAGATACTCTAATTGACGGATTTGTTGCTGGACTGGACCTGATGTAGTGTCAAAAGTCCTGACCTCTCTAATGAGCCCATAAATGTCAGCCGCTTCTGAGGCTGAATAAACCTTAGTTTTTGCTCTATTCTCAGTGAGATGTGATATATCATCAAAAGACATGATTGATGCCAATTTAAAACTCTTAATACAATGGTGCAAAGTAGCTGCTATGCAGAAAAATTGAACAACAATGAGAAAATGCAGCTTAGATGCACTCAGTACTCACACTTAAACAATAATCAAATTATGCTATCTCTAACGAGTTTAAACTAATTCTGTGTGCACCAAGTGGGGGGCTCTGCAAGCCACCAATTTCAAACATGAAGACAACAAACCAGAAATGTATCTGGGAATCCCCAGTGCACTACAAATTGATACACTGAAAGTGTATACTCCTTATTTTCAAAAAAGAATCAACAACAGTAGATGGTTCTTCTAATTATGAACAACAATAATCAGCACCTTATCCATGAATCAAAATTAAGTCTGTGAATCAAAACATCCAACCGACAAGTGAATTCTTTCTTCTTTTATTTCTGAAGATTACATGCAAGGAATGATGAAGAGATGACAAATGAAACAGCTTTCAATCAGCCAAAACATCAGGGTTTTTCACATTTCCCAATGCATTTCGGGCTTATTAACTAAGCCCTTTGTCAGGGGAATCTAGAAAGTAACAATATTCCAATTACAAATATTACTGACACAAGATATTGATTTATGAGACATTCTGGGTCAATAGGGGGCAGGAACACCAATCTATGATGGTCTCATGCTAACTTATAAGGAAAAAGACATAGAAGAATGAAAGGAAGATTAACTGGAGTAAACAGTGATAAAGAGACCCACCACAACCATCAATAACATCCTAAATAATGTCCAAATAAAATGTGCACCAACAGGAGTTAATTACGAGCAGCCATCACCATCGCAAATTATTGTGCACCGTGAAAAAGTTCCAACACTAATAACCAGCCCGGCATGAATAACCAAAAGGTAATATCATGCGCTTACCTACACTGTTCCGTAAAAAACCAAATTCCTAACTTACGTGAAAACGAAATCAAACCCAAACGAAGTCTGCGAAATAACAAAAGGCATGTTTAATGCTTGAAAACATCAAAACCTAAACGTGAAAAACTCATCCCAATACTCACAAAACGCTTACCAAATGCGTTAAAGCCGGTACATCAACTAGGTGACACGTAAAAATTAACTGCTGTGTCTAAAGAGCAACGAAGAACAATAAATATAATAAGCAAATGATGGGAGGGGGGCCCTCTCCTGAAGCCCTTCTCCTGCCCCTCTCCTGGAGCCCTCAATGGCCCTGGGGACTGCCAACCCCAGGGCTGGCTCCTGCAATGCCCCGGAGTGCCCACCCCCTGGACATTGCTGTTTGCAATGGCAGGGTGGGAGCACAGCAGCCCCCCTGTCATTGTAAACTCTGCTTTGCTTCATGGAAGCGAGAGCTGAAAACCTGCTCTGGCTTCCATGAAGTGAAGCATATTGCTTTTAGACAAGGGGAGCTGCATGTCAGCAGCTCCTCTTGTCCAAAAGCAATGCCGGCTCCCATAGGATGCGGGGAGCTGGCTGGGACCTCGGGGGCATTGGGGTTATCCCCGCGGTCCCCAATGTGAGGGCTGGCTGATGGGATGGTGTTCCCGGGGCCAAAAGTGGCCCAGGAGGGGGGCAATAAAATGTACTTAAAAAAAGGATGGCCAGGCACAAGGGCATGGAGTCCCCCTGGCTTCAGGAGGGGTGCCACCCTAAAAAAAAAACACAAGGCTGGCCAGGTTCCAGGGAATGGGGTCCCCAGGGCCAGAATTGGCCTCTGGAGGGGGGTTCACATGGCCCCATCCAAAATAAACCAACAAGGCTGGCCATGCCCCGGGGGATGGGGTTCCCGGGGCCATAATTGGCCTCTGGAGGGGGGCCACGTGGCCCCCCTCCACAATAAAAAAAAACAAGGCTGGCCAGGCCCTGGGGGTGGGTTCCCCAGGGTCAGAAGTGGCCCAGGGAAAGGAGGCAGCGAGGACCCCCTCCCATAAAAAAAAAGAAACCGGCAACTTTCCGGAGGCCTGGCCCCCTCCCTGCATGACTATGCAAAAGTGCCTCCTGGCATGCTCTGCATAGCGGGATTAATTCCCCACTGCCAGTGAGGGTCACCAGGAACCTCTAGTAAGTGCCACAGAGTGGGATTGCTGAGAGGTGGAACAAGGCCATACCCCCTTTTTACACCACTCTGAAAAAGTGCCTCGTGGCGCACTGCTGGAGGGGTGATGAAGTCCCCTTGTGTCCTGAGGACCTTAGGACCGAAGTGGACTTCATCCCCCAAACAGCAGTGCGCCAGGAGGCGCATTTGCAGAGTGGTGTAAAAAGGGGGTGTGGCCTCGTACCACTCTCAGTAATCCAGCTCAGAATTCAAGGGGACCTAATCTCCCAACTCAGAACACGCCAAGAGGCGCGTTTGCATAGTGGTGGAGAAACCTTAGAAGTTCACTGAAAAAAACATAGGTTTCAGGGATGTTATAGTTAGAAATTAGTATTTAAAAAACATTGAAAATTCAGTGAAAAAACCATAGATTTCAGGGTCGTTATAGTTAGAAATTAGCATTGAAAAAACATTAGAAATTCACTGAGAAAACCACAGGTTTCACGGATGTTATAGTTAGTTGGACATTTCACTCGTACAAAACCAGAGAAATTTGGCCGTTATAGTTAGTTGAGGTAACTATAACTCGCGCCCCCTCAATGCACTGCTGATGATGTCACATATTGCATCATTCATGACATGGTCAGTGACATCACTGATGACATCTCAAATGAAATCACTGATGACATCACTGCTGACATCATCCAGTGACTGTGTGTTTCTGTAAAGTTTAAATATGATATATATATGTATATATATACATATATACATCTATATATTACCTACTGGCGGTCGCCAGTAGGTAGTTATAGTTAGGACCACGTTTCCATAGGAAATCCGCAACATTTTATTTTGAATAACTTTGGCGCCGGTCGACGAATCCTCGCGAATTTTTCAAAATAGGTGGGGCGCTACGCTCCGCTCCTACCCTGAAAGTCTCGGGGGGATTCGTCAAGCGGGGGCTGAGATAAAAGGGGGGTCCCAAAACGCGTTTTTCCCATGCATTTTTCCATAGGACCTTTAGACACAGCTACAGCCCGAACGGCTGAACAGAATTTAATGAAATTTGGCAGAGAGGTAGTCCTCAGGTCAAGGAAGTGCCTTTTGTAGGTTAGGTGTAAATCTGTTCAGTAGATTCTGAGAAAATAGCCTTTAAATCAATATATATATCTGAGCCAGCTTACGGTGCGCTTACCGTGCGCTTACCGTACGCGTACGGTGACGTGCGCGAGCGCGATTCTGATTGGCTCTTAGATCTTAGTAAACATTCGAATCGGTCGAAACCAGGAAGCAGCGGCCGCCATTTTATGTATTTCACTCCGGTAAAAAAGGGTGATATCTTGAAAAGGGGGCAAGGAAGAGAGTAACATTTGTAAGGGGGTCAAAGAAGGACAGAAAAGTACAAAGAAAACATTTATTGATTTTAAAAAAAATCGCGGGGTACGCGTACGGTAAGCTCACCGTACGCGTACGGTAAAAAAAAGAAAAAAAAAGAAATGAAATGCAGATTTAAGTGTTTAGATATTAGGGGGCTCTAAAAAGAGCCGTTGTGTTTATGAAGTGATTTTTTATTGGTACCTACAAGTAAGTACCGATGCAGAGTCTAAGGTTCAAGAGGAAGACTCTGTTCCCTTCATCAGTGAAGTGTACACCATCTCCTCTATAAATGTCTTGCATGTCGTAACGCAAGTTGTTGTGGTAAATGGAACCCATACCATAGTCACGGAGGAAAGCAGAAACAGATTTGTTGACGTGCTTTCTTGCTTTGTCAATCTGCGGACAAAAATGATTGGACCAGTTCCATTTTTGCCTTTGGCATATGTTAGAAAACACAAAGGCAGTTTTAGGGAAAAGTGAAAACAGTTGTGCAAAGGTGTCCTTCATAAGCATTTCCAGACCTACCCCAGTCAAAGTGCCTAGGTCATTGCCACCACAGTGCACTATTATGAGGTCAGGGTGTTGGATTTGCATGAAGGATTTCACCAATGGCATCAATTGGTGCCACTTTAACCCTCTCTGACCAATCCATTTAATGTCTACATTTGGCAAAGCAAGGTCTCTCACCATATCTGTTTTCTCTGCATACTTTTCACTCCAGAAGACATAGCTGTGCCCTACAATCCACACTGTGAACATCTTCAAAGGAGAACTGGATGCACTCAGGAGGTGTAATTCAGTAGAATGGTAAAAAGAAATGAAAGACAGTTTGGAAATGGAGGCATACATATTTTTTTTTTATAAAAAAAAGAACTGATTGGCTGTTTCATACCATTCTAGAATAAAAACTAGGCTGTATGTGTAAATTTATAGAAGCATGTTTTGTATTGGTACAGAAAAATGTGTTACTAAAGAACAGTACTATGGATTTGCTGTTAGGTTTGAAAAGTCAAGCACTCCTGCTCTTTGGAATTGAAACATTGTTTGGTGAACTTCTGACCTAACTCTGCACAGCAGTGTTTCAAGAGCTGTTGCTATGGTAGCAGGCAGAAGTCAAGTTGGGGGAAGGGTACTAGGCAGAAGTCAAGTTGGGGGAAGGGTACTTTTGGAAAAGGGTTGGTTTTCAACCAATAGAAATGTGTGATTACATTTGAAAAAAGGGGGAAGCACTGAGATTTGAAATTAACATGTATATGTGTGGAAAAAGAGAGGGAAAGTTTGCCATTATCTGGTTCTGCTTAGAGGAGAGAGGTGTACAGAAGAGAGATCCTGGCTCTGATAATCTGCTGTTTGAGTGCCACATTTATTTCACAAATAACTAATTTTAAAGGTGAGTTTAGAGTTTGAGAGGGGATGTATATGGTAAATTAAGAAATGAATAATAGAATTGGAATTCCTTTTGTTGAAGTTGTGTTTATTATTTTCTGTTTTGGGAGAAATTTAAATGTGAGGAACATGTAAAATAATATGGACTAAGTTTTCACGAAAATTTAAGGTGTACTGGTAAAAATAAGGAATACTTTAAGGGTTTGAGGTTGCTCTCAGTAATGCAAATACATTCAGCATCAGTGAGGCTGGTTGCCCTTGCTGGAGTGTAGTGAGTCACCCAGGTTACACATGTTGCTGGTCTCAGAAAGCTGTTTGGTATTGCTCTGGTGATTTTACATTTGCATTAGATGGAAAGGGGGAGGTTTTTTTTATGCAGAAGCAGACTCTTAGCACACAGCCAGCTGCTTATCCTGTGGAATCATGCATAGTATTCACAACCGAGCGGGGTTTGAGGTTTCAGTCAGTAATGCAAATACATTCAGCATCACTAAGGCTGGTTGCCCTTGGTGGAGTGTAGTCAGTCACCCAGGTTACACATGGTGCTGGTCTGAAAAAGCAGTTTGGACATGTGCTTTTATCAGAATCTGAAAAGTGGATTCATAATGTGTCAGTCTGTAAAAGTGTTTATCACTTGCCAAAAAAAAGAGTAGTAAGTGTGCTTTCAAATTGGCAAAGAAATTTCGTTTTGTGACTATTGTGAAAACATGACTCTGTGTGCAAAAAGGAATTACAGGCAGAGATTTATTGCGTATTGCTCTGGTGATTTTACATTTGTATTAGATGTAAAGGGGAGCCATTTTTTTGTATGCAGAAGCAGACTCTTAGCACACAGCCAGCTGCTTATCCTGTGGAATCATGCACAGTATTTACAACCGAGTGGGGTTTGAGGTTTCAGTCAGTAATGCAAATACATTCAGCATCACTAAGGCTGATTGCCCTTGCTGGAGTGTAGTCAGTCACCCAGGTTACACATGGTGCTGGTCTGAAAAAAGCAGTTTGGACATGTGCTTTTATCAGAATCTGAAAAGTGGATTCATAATGTGTCAGTCTGTAAAAGTGTTTATCACTTGCCAAAAAAAAGAGTAGTAAGTGTGCTTTCAAATTGGCAAAGAAATTTCGTTTTGTGACTAATGTGAAAACATGACTCTGTGTGCAAATAGGAATTACAGGCAGAGATTTATTGCGTATTGCTCTGGTGATTTTACATTTGCATTAGATGGAAAGGGGGAGCCATTTTTTTGTATGCAGAAGCAGACTCTTAGCACACAGCCAGCTGCTTATCTTGTGGAATCATGCACAGTATTCACAACCGAGTGGGGTTTGAGGTTTCAGTCAGTAATGCAAATACATTCAGCATCACTAAGGCTGGTTGCCCTTGCTGGAGTGTAGTCAGTCACCCAGGTTACACATGGTGCTGGTCTGAAAAAAGCAGTTTGGACATGTGCTTTTATCAGAATCTGAAAAGTGGATTCATAATGTGTCAGTCTGTAAAAGTGTTTATCACTTGCCAAAAAAAAGAGTAGTAAGTGTGCTTTCAAATTGGCAAAGAAATTTTGTTTTGTGACTATTGTGAAAACATGACTCTGTGTGCAAATAGGAATTACAGGCAGAGATTTATTGCGTATTGCTCTGGTGATTTTACATTTGCATTAGATGTAAAGGGGGAGGTTTTTTTGTATGCAGAAGCAGACTCTTAGCACACAGCCAGCTGCTTATCCTGTGGAATCATGCACAGTATTTACAACCGAGTGGGGTTTGAGGTTTCAGTCAGTAATGCAAATACATTCAGCATCACTAAGGCTGGTTGCCCTTGCTGGAGTGTAGTCAGTCACCCAGGTTACACATGGTGCTGGTCTGAAAAAAGCAGTTTGGACATGTGCTTTTATCAGAATCTGAAAAGTGGATTCATAATGTGTCAGTCTGTAAAAGTGTTTATCACTTGCCAAAAAAAAGGGTAGTAAGTGTGCTTTCAAATTGGCAAAGAAATTTCGTTTTGTGACTAATGTGAAAACATGACTCTGTGTGCAAATAGGAATTACAGGCAGAGATTTATTGCGTATTGCTCTGGTGATTTTACATTTGCATTAGATGTAAAGGGGGAGGTTTTTTTGTATGCCGAAGCAGACTCTTAGCACACAGCCAGCTGCTTATCCTGTGGAATCATGCACAGTATTTACAACCGAGTGGGGTTTGAGGTTTCAGTCAGTAATGCAAATACATTCAGCATCACTAAGGCTGGTTGCCCTTGCTGGAGTGTAGTCAGTCACCCAGGTTACACATGGTGCTGGTCTGAAAAAAGCAGTTTGGACATGTGCTTTTATCAGAATCTGAAAAGTGGATTCATAATGTGTCAGTCTGTAAAAGTGTTTATCACTTGCCAAAAAAAAGAGTAGTAAGTGTGCTTTCAAATTGGCAAAGAAATTTCGTTTTGTTACTAATGTGAAAACATGACTCTGTGTGCAAATAGGAATTACAGGCAGAGATTTATTGCGTATTGCTCTGGTGATTTTACATTTGCATTAGATGTAAAGGGGGAGGTTTTTTTGTATGCAGAAGCAGACTCTTAGCACACAGCCAGCTGCTTATCCTGTGGAATCATGCACAGTATTTACAACCGAGTGGGGTTTGAGGTTTCAGTGAGTAATGCAAATACATTCAGCATCACTAAGGCTGGTTGCCCTTGCTGGAGTGTAGTCAGTCACCCAGGTTACACATGGTGCTGGTCTGAAAAAAGCAGTTTGGACATGTGCTTTTATCAGAATCTGAAAAGTGGATTCATAATGTGTCAGTCTGTAAAAGTGTTTATCACTTGCCAAAAAAAAGAGTAGTAAGTGTGCTTTCAAATTGGCAAAGAAATTTCGTTTTGTGACTAATGTGAAAACATGACTCTGTGTGCAAATAGGAATTACAGGCAGAGATTTATTGCGTATTGCTCTGGTGATTTTACATTTGCATTAGATGGAAAGGGGGAGCCATTTTTTTGTATGCAGAAGCAGACTCTTAGCACACAGCCAGCTGCTTATCTTGTGGAATCATGCACAGTATTCACAACCGAGTGGGGTTTGAGGTTTCAGTCAGTAATGCAAATACATTCAGCATCACTAAGGCTGGTTGCCCTTGCTGGAGTGTAGTCAGTCACCCAGGTTACACATGGTGCTGGTCTGAAAAAAGCAGTTTGGACATGTGCTTTTATCAGAATCTGAAAAGTGGATTCATAATGTGTCAGTCTGTAAAAGTGTTTATCACTTGCCAAAAAAAAGAGTAGTAAGTGTGCTTTCAAATTGGCAAAGAAATTTCGTTTTGTGACTAATTTGAAAACATGACTCTGTGTGCAAATAGGAATTACAGGCAGAGATTTATTGCGTATTGCTCTGGTGATTTTACATTTGCATTAGATGCAAAGGGGGAGCCATTTTTTTGTATGCAGAAGCAGACTCTTAGCACACACCCAGCTGCTTATCCTGTGGAATCATGCACAGTATTCACAACCGAGTGGGGTTTGAGGTTTCAGTCAGTAATGCAAATACATTCAGCAACACTAAGGCTGGTTGCCCTTGCTGGAGTGTAGTCAGTCACCCAGGTTACACATGGTGCTGGTCTGAAAAAAGCAGTTTGGACATGTGCTTTTATCAGAATCTGAAAAGTGGATTCATAATGTGTCAGTCTGTAAAAGTGTTTATCACTTGCCAAAAAAAAGAGTAGTAAGTGTGCTTTCAAATTGGCAAAGAAATTTCGTTTTGTGACTAATGTGAAAACATGACTCTGTGTGCAAATAGGAATTACAGGCAGAGATTTATTGCGTATTGCTCTGGTGATTTTACATTTGCATTAGATGGAAAGGGGGAGCCATTTTTTTGTATGCAGAAGCAGACTCTTAGCACACAGCCAGCTGCTTATCTTGTGGAATCATGCACAGTATTCACAACCGAGTGGGGTTTGAGGTTTCAGTCAGTAATGCAAATACATTCAGCATCACTAAGGCTGGTTGCCCTTGCTGGAGTGTAGTCAGTCACCCAGGTTACACATGGTGCTGGTCTGAAAAAAGCAGTTTGGACATGTGCTTTTATCAGAATCTGAAAAGTGGATTCATAATGTGTCAGTCTGTAAAAGTGTTTATCACTTGCCAAAAAAAAGAGTAGTAAGTGTGCTTTCAAATTGGCAAAGAAATTTCGTTTTGTGACTAATTTGAAAACATGACTCTGTGTGCAAATAGGAATTACAGGCAGAGATTTATTGCGTATTGCTCTGGTGATTTTAAATTTGCATTAGATGGAAAGGGGGAGCCATTTTTTTGTATGCAGAAGCAGACTCTTAGCACACACCCAGCTGCTTATCCTGTGGAATCATGCACAGTATTCACAACCGAGTGGGGTTTGAGGTTTCAGTCAGTAATGCAAATACATTCAGCAACACTAAGGCTGGTTGCCCTTGCTGGAGTGTAGTCAGTCACCCAGGTTACACATGGTGCTGGTCTGAAAAAAGCAGTTTGGACATGTGCTTTTATCAGAATCTGAAAAGTGGATTCATAATGTGTCAGTCTGTAAAAGTGTTTATCACTTGCCAAAAAAAAGAGTAGTAAGTGTGCTTTCAAATTGGCAAAGAAATTTCGTTTTGTGACTAATGTGAAAACATGACTCTGTGTGCAAATAGGAATTACAGGCAGAGATTTATTGCGTATTGCTCTGGTGATTTTACATTTGCATTAGATGGAAAGGGGGAGCCATTTTTTTGTATGCAGAAGCAGACTCTTAGCACACAGCCAGCTGCTTATCTTGTGGAATCATGCACAGTATTCACAACCGAGTGGGGTTTGAGGTTTCAGTCAGTAATGCAAATACATTCAGCATCACTAAGGCTGGTTGCCCTTGCTGGAGTGTAGTCAGTCACCCAGGTTACACATGGTGCTGGTCTGAAAAAAGCAGTTTGGACATGTGCTTTTATCAGAATCTGAAAAGTGGATTCATAATGTGTCAGTCTGTAAAAGTGTTTATCACTTGCCAAAAAAAAGAGTAGTAAGTGTGCTTTCAAATTGGCAAAGAAATTTCGTTTTGTGACTATTGTGAAAACATGACTCTGTGTGCAAATAGGAATTACAGGCAGAGATTTATTGCGTATTGCTCTGGTGATTTTACATTTGCATTAGATGTAAAGGGGGAGGTTTTTTTGTATGCAGAAGCAGACTCTTAGCACACAGCCAGCTGCTTATCTTGTGGAATCATGCACAGTATTCACAACCGAGTGGGGTTTGAGGTTTCAGCCAGTAATGCAAATACATTCAGCATCACTAAGGCTGGTTGCCCTTGCCGGAGTGTAGTCAGTCACCCAGGTTACACATGGTGCTGGTCTGAAAAAAGCAGTTTGGACATGTGCTTTTATCAGAATCTGAAAAGTGGATTCATAATGTGTCAGTCTGTAAAAGTGTTTATCACTTGCCAAAAAAAAGAGTAGTAAGTGTGCTTTCAAATTGGCAAAGAAATTTCGTTTTGTGACTAATGTGAAAACATGACTCTGTGTGCAAATAGGAATTACAGGCAGAGATTTATTGCGTATTGCTCTGGTGATTTTACATTTGCATTAGATGTAAAGGGGGAGGTTTTTTTGTATGCCGAAGCAGACTCTTAGCACACAGCCAGCTGCTTATCCTGTGGAATCATGCACAGTATTTACAACCGAGTGGGGTTTGAGGTTTCAGTCAGTAATGCAAATACATTCAGCATCACTAAGGCTGGTTGCCCTTGCTGGAGTGTAGTCAGTCACCCAGGTTACACATGGTGGTGGTCTGAAAAACGCAGTTTGGACATGTGCTTTTATCAGAATCTGAAAAGTGGATTCATAATGTGTCAGTCTGTAAAAGTGTTTATCACTTGCCAAAAAAAAGAGTAGTAAGTGTGCTTTCAAATTGGCAAAGAAATTTCGTTTTGTTACTAATGTGAAAACATGACTCTGTGTGCAAATAGGAATTACAGGCAGAGATTTATTGCGTATTGCTCTGGTGATTTTACATTTGCATTAGATGTAAAGGGGGAGGTTTTTTTGTATGCAGAAGCAGACTCTTAGCACACAGCCAGCTGCTTATCCTGTGGAATCATGCACAGTATTTACAACCGAGTGGGGTTTGAGGTTTCAGTGAGTAATGCAAATACATTCAGCATCACTAAGGCTGGTTGCCCTTGCTGGAGTGTAGTCAGTCACCCAGGTTACACATGGTGCTGGTCTGAAAAAAGCAGTTTGGACATGTGCTTTTATCAGAATCTGAAAAGTGGATTCATAATGTGTCAGTCTGTAAAAGTGTTTATCACTTGCCAAAAAAAAGAGTAGTAAGTGTGCTTTCAAATTGGCAAAGAAATTTCGTTTTGTGACTAATGTGAAAACATGACTCTGTGTGCAAATAGGAATTACAGGCAGAGATTTATTGCGTATTGCTCTGGTGATTTTACATTTGCATTAGATGGAAAGGGGGAGCCATTTTTTTGTATGCAGAAGCAGACTCTTAGCACACAGCCAGCTGCTTATCTTGTGGAATCATGCACAGTATTCACAACCGAGTGGGGTTTGAGGTTTCAGTCAGTAATGCAAATACATTCAGCATCACTAAGGCTGGTTGCCCTTGCTGGAGTGTAGTCAGTCACCCAGGTTACACATGGTGCTGGTCTGAAAAAAGCAGTTTGGACATGTGCTTTTATCAGAATCTGAAAAGTGGATTCATAATGTGTCAGTCTGTAAAAGTGTTTATCACTTGCCAAAAAAAAGAGTAGTAAGTGTGCTTTCAAATTGGCAAAGAAATTTCGTTTTGTGACTAATTTGAAAACATGACTCTGTGTGCAAATAGGAATTACAGGCAGAGATTTATTGCGTATTGCTCTGGTGATTTTACATTTGCATTAGATGCAAAGGGGGAGCCATTTTTTTGTATGCAGAAGCAGACTCTTAGCACACACCCAGCTGCTTATCCTGTGGAATCATGCACAGTATTCACAACCGAGTGGGGTTTGAGGTTTCAGTCAGTAATGCAAATACATTCAGCAACACTAAAGCTGGTTGCCCTTGCTGGAGTGTAGTCAGTCACCCAGGTTACACATGGTGCTGGTCTGAAAAAAGCAGTTTGGACATGTGCTTTTATCAGAATCTGAAAAGTGGATTCATAATGTGTCAGTCTGTAAAAGTGTTTATCACTTGCCAAAAAAAAGAGTAGTAAGTGTGCTTTCAAATTGGCAAAGAAATTTCGTTTTGTGACTAATGTGAAAACATGACTCTGTGTGCAAATAGGAATTACAGGCAGAGATTTATTGCGTATTGCTCTGGTGATTTTACATTTGCATTAGATGGAAAGGGGGAGCCATTTTTTTGTATGCAGAAGCAGACTCTTAGCACACAGCCAGCTGCTTATCTTGTGGAATCATGCACAGTATTCACAACCGAGTGGGGTTTGAGGTTTCAGTCAGTAATGCAAATACATTCAGCATCACTAAGGCTGGTTGCCCTTGCTGGAGTGTAGTCAGTCACCCAGGTTACACATGGTGCTGGTCTGAAAAAAGCAGTTTGGACATGTGCTTTTATCAGAATCTGAAAAGTGGATTCATAATGTGTCAGTCTGTAAAAGTGTTTATCACTTGCCAAAAAAAAGAGTAGTAAGTGTGCTTTCAAATTGGCAAAGAAATTTCGTTTTGTGACTAATTTGAAAACATGACTCTGTGTGCAAATAGGAATTACAGGCAGAGATTTATTGCGTATTGCTCTGGTGATTTTAAATTTGCATTAGATGGAAAGGGGGAGCCATTTTTTTGTATGCAGAAGCAGACTCTTAGCACACACCCAGCTGCTTATCCTGTGGAATCATGCACAGTATTCACAACCGAGTGGGGTTTGAGGTTTCAGTCAGTAATGCAAATACATTCAGCAACACTAAGGCTGGTTGCCCTTGCTGGAGTGTAGTCAGTCACCCAGGTTACACATGGTGCTGGTCTGAAAAAAGCAGTTTGGACATGTGCTTTTATCAGAATCTGAAAAGTGGATTCATAATGTGTCAGTCTGTAAAAGTGTTTATCACTTGCCAAAAAAAAGAGTAGTAAGTGTGCTTTCAAATTGGCAAAGAAATTTCGTTTTGTGACTAATGTGAAAACATGACTCTGTGTGCAAATAGGAATTACAGGCAGAGATTTATTGCGTATTGCTCTGGTGATTTTACATTTGCATTAGATGGAAAGGGGGAGCCATTTTTTTGTATGCAGAAGCAGACTCTTAGCACACAGCCAGCTGCTTATCTTGTGGAATCATGCACAGTATTCACAACCGAGTGGGGTTTGAGGTTTCAGTCAGTAATGCAAATACATTCAGCATCACTAAGGCTGGTTGCCCTTGCTGGAGTGTAGTCAGTCACCCAGGTTACACATGGTGCTGGTCTGAAAAAAGCAGTTTGGACATGTGCTTTTATCAGAATCTGAAAAGTGGATTCATAATGTGTCAGTCTGTAAAAGTGTTTATCACTTGCCAAAAAAAAGAGTAGTAAGTGTGCTTTCAAATTGGCAAAGAAATTTCGTTTTGTGACTATTGTGAAAACATGACTCTGTGTGCAAATAGGAATTACAGGCAGAGATTTATTGCGTATTGCTCTGGTGATTTTACATTTGCATTAGATGTAAAGGGGGAGGTTTTTTTGTATGCAGAAGCAGACTCTTAGCACACAGCCAGCTGCTTATCCTGTGGAATCATGCACAGTATTTACAACCGAGTGGGGTTTGAGGTTTCAGTCAGTAATGCAAATACATTCAGCATCACTAAGGCTGGTTGCCCTTGCTGGAGTGTAGTCAGTCACCCAGGTTACACATGGTGCTGGTCTGAAAAAAGCAGTTTGGACATGTGCTTTTATCAGAATCTGAAAAGTGGATTCATAATGTGTCAGTCTGTAAAAGTGTTTATCACTTGCCAAAAAAAAGGGTAGTAAGTGTGCTTTCAAATTGGCAAAGAAATTTCGTTTTGTGACTAATGTGAAAACATGACTCTGTGTGCAAATAGGAATTACAGGCAGAGATTTATTGCGTATTGCTCTGGTGATTTTACATTTGCATTAGATGTAAAGGGGGAGGTTTTTTTGTATGCCGAAGCAGACTCTTAGCACACAGCCAGCTGCTTATCCTGTGGAATCATGCACAGTATTTACAACCGAGTGGGGTTTGAGGTTTCAGTCAGTAATGCAAATACATTCAGCATCACTAAGGCTGGTTGCCCTTGCTGGAGTGTAGTCAGTCACCCAGGTTACACATGGTGCTGGTCTGAAAAAAGCAGTTTGGACATGTGCTTTTATCAGAATCTGAAAAGTGGATTCATAATGTGTCAGTCTGTAAAAGTGTTTATCACTTGCCAAAAAAAAGAGTAGTAAGTGTGCTTTCAAATTGGCAAAGAAATTTCGTTTTGTGACTATTGTGAAAACATGACTCTGTGTGCAAATAGGAATTACAGGCAGAGATTTATTGCGTATTGCTCTGGTGATTTTACATTTGTATTAGATGTAAAGGGGAGCCATTTTTTTGTATGCAGAAGCAGACTCTTAGCACACAGCCAGCTGCTTATCCTGTGGAATCATGCACAGTATTTACAACCGAGTGGGGTTTGAGGTTTCAGTCAGTAATGCAAATACATTCAGCATCACTAAGGCTGGTTGCCCTTGCTGGAGTGTAGTCAGTCACCCAGGTTACACATGGTGCTGGTCTGAAAAAAGCAGTTTGGACATGTGCTTTTATCAGAATCTGAAAAGTGGATTCATAATGTGTCAGTCTGTAAAAGTGTTTATCACTTGCCAAAAAAAAGAGTATAAGTGTGCTTTCAAATTGGCAAAGAAATTTCGTTTTGTGACTAATGTGAAAACATGACTCTGTGTGCAAATAGGAATTACAGGCAGAGATTTATTGCGTATTGCTCTGGTGATTTTACATTTGCATTAGATGGAAAGGGGGAGCCTTTTTTTTGTATGCAGAAGCAGACTCTTAGCACACAGCCAGCTGCTTATCTTGTGGAATCATGCACAGTATTCACAACCGAGTGGGGTTTGAGGTTTCAGTCAGTAATGCAAATACATTCAGCATCACTAAGGCTGGTTGCCCTTGCTGGAGTGTAGTCAGTCACCCAGGTTACACATGGTGCTGGTCTGAAAAAAGCAGTTTGGACATGTGCTTTTATCAGAATCTGAAAAGTGGATTCATAATGTGTCAGTCTGTAAAAGTGTTTATCACTTGCCAAAAAAAAGAGTAGTAAGTGTGCTTTCAAATTGGCAAAGAAATTTCGTTTTGTGACTAATGTGAAAACATGACTCTGTGTGCAAATAGGAATTACAGGCAGAGATTTATTGCGTATTGCTCTGGTGATTTTACATTTGCATTAGATGGAAAGGGGGAGCCATTTTTTTGTATGCAGAAGCAGACTCTTAGCACACAGCCAGCTGCTTATCTTGTGGAATCATGCACAGTATTCACAACCGAGTGGGGTTTGAGGTTTCAGTCAGTAATGCAAATACATTCAGCATCACTAAGGCTGGTTGCCCTTGCTGGAGTGTAGTCAGTCACCCAGGTTACACATGGTGCTGGTCTGAAAAAAGCAGTTTGGACATGTGCTTTTATCAGAATCTGAAAAGTGGATTCATAATGTGTCAGTCTGTAAAAGTGTTTATCACTTGCCAAAAAAAAGAGTAGTAAGTGTGCTTTCAAATTGGCAAAGAAATTTCGTTTTGTGACTATTGTGAAAACATGACTCTGTGTGCAAATAGGAATTACAGGCAGAGATTTATTGCGTATTGCTCTGGTGATTTTACATTTGCATTAGATGTAAAGGGGGAGGTTTTTTTGTATGCAGAAGCAGACTCTTAGCACACAGCCAGCTGCTTATCTTGTGGAATCATGCACAGTATTCACAACCGAGTGGGGTTTGAGGTTTCAGCCAGTAATGCAAATACATTCAGCATCACTAAGGCTGGTTGCCCTTGCCGGAGTGTAGTCAGTCACCCAGGTTACACATGGTGCTGGTCTGAAAAAAGCAGTTTGGACATGTGCTTTTATCAGAATCTGAAAAGTGGATTCATAATGTGTCAGTCTGTAAAAGTGTTTATCACTTGCCAAAAAAAAGAGTAGTAAGTGTGCTTTCAAATTGGCAAAGAAATTTCGTTTTGTGACTAATGTGAAAACATGACTCTGTGTGCAAATAGGAATTACAGGCAGAGATTTATTGCGTATTGCTCTGGTGATTTTACATTTGCATTAGATGTAAAGGGGGAGGTTTTTTTGTATGCCGAAGCAGACTCTTAGCACACAGCCAGCTGCTTATCCTGTGGAATCATGCACAGTATTTACAACCGAGTGGGGTTTGAGGTTTCAGTCAGTAATGCAAATACATTCAGCATCACTAAGGCTGGTTGCCCTTGCTGGAGTGTAGTCAGTCACCCAGGTTACACATGGTGGTGGTCTGAAAAACGCAGTTTGGACATGTGCTTTTATCAGAATCTGAAAAGTGGATTCATAATGTGTCAGTCTGTAAAAGTGTTTATCACTTGCCAAAAAAAAGAGTAGTAAGTGTGCTTTCAAATTGGCAAAGAAATTTCGTTTTGTTACTAATGTGAAAACATGACTCTGTGTGCAAATAGGAATTACAGGCAGAGATTTATTGCGTATTGCTCTGGTGATTTTACATTTGCATTAGATGTAAAGGGGGAGGTTTTTTTGTATGCAGAAGCAGACTCTTAGCACACAGCCAGCTGCTTATCCTGTGGAATCATGCACAGTATTTACAACCGAGTGGGGTTTGAGGTTTCAGTGAGTAATGCAAATACATTCAGCATCACTAAGGCTGGTTGCCCTTGCTGGAGTGTAGTCAGTCACCCAGGTTACACATGGTGCTGGTCTGAAAAAAGCAGTTTGGACATGTGCTTTTATCAGAATCTGAAAAGTGGATTCATAATGTGTCAGTCTGTAAAAGTGTTTATCACTTGCCAAAAAAAAGAGTAGTAAGTGTGCTTTCAAATTGGCAAAGAAATTTCGTTTTGTGACTAATGTGAAAACATGACTCTGTGTGCAAATAGGAATTACAGGCAGAGATTTATTGCGTATTGCTCTGGTGATTTTACATTTGCATTAGATGGAAAGGGGGAGCCATTTTTTTGTATGCAGAAGCAGACTCTTAGCACACAGCCAGCTGCTTATCTTGTGGAATCATGCACAGTATTCACAACCGAGTGGGGTTTGAGGTTTCAGTCAGTAATGCAAATACATTCAGCATCACTAAGGCTGGTTGCCCTTGCTGGAGTGTAGTCAGTCACCCAGGTTACACATGGTGCTGGTCTGAAAAAAGCAGTTTGGACATGTGCTTTTATCAGAATCTGAAAAGTGGATTCATAATGTGTCAGTCTGTAAAAGTGTTTATCACTTGCCAAAAAAAAGAGTAGTAAGTGTGCTTTCAAATTGGCAAAGAAATTTCGTTTTGTGACTAATGTGAAAACATGACTCTGTGTGCAAATAGGAATTACAGGCAGAGATTTATTGCGTATTGCTCTGGTGATTTTACATTTGCATTAGATGGAAAGGGGGAGCCATTTTTTTGTATGCAGAAGCAGACTCTTAGCACACAGCCAGCTGCTTATCTTGTGGAATCATGCACAGTATTCACAACCGAGTGGGGTTTGAGGTTTCAGTCAGTAATGCAAATACATTCAGCATCACTAAGGCTGGTTGCCCTTGCTGGAGTGTAGTCAGTCACCCAGGTTACACATGGTGCTGGTCTGAAAAAAGCAGTTTGGACATGTGCTTTTATCAGAATCTGAAAAGTGGATTCATAATGTGTCAGTCTGTAAAAGTGTTTATCACTTGCCAAAAAAAAGAGTAGTAAGTGTGCTTTCAAATTGGCAAAGAAATTTCGTTTTGTGACTATTGTGAAAACATGACTCTGTGTGCAAATAGGAATTACAGGCAGAGATTTATTGCGTATTGCTCTGGTGATTTTACATTTGCATTAGATGTAAAGGGGGAGGTTTTTTTGTATGCAGAAGCAGACTCTTAGCACACAGCCAGCTGCTTATCCTGTGGAATCATGCACAGTATTTACAACCGAGTGGGGTTTGAGGTTTCAGTCAGTAATGCAAATACATTCAGCATCACTAAGGCTGGTTGCCCTTGCTGGAGTGTAGTCAGTCACCCAGGTTACACATGGTGCTGGTCTGAAAAAAGCAGTTTGGACATGTGCTTTTATCAGAATCTGAAAAGTGGATTCATAATGTGTCAGTCTGTAAAAGTGTTTATCACTTGCCAAAAAAAAGGGTAGTAAGTGTGCTTTCAAATTGGCAAAGAAATTTCGTTTTGTGACTAATGTGAAAACATGACTCTGTGTGCAAATAGGAATTACAGGCAGAGATTTATTGCGTATTGCTCTGGTGATTTTACATTTGCATTAGATGTAAAGGGGGAGGTTTTTTTGTATGCCGAAGCAGACTCTTAGCACACAGCCAGCTGCTTATCCTGTGGAATCATGCACAGTATTTACAACCGAGTGGGGTTTGAGGTTTCAGTCAGTAATGCAAATACATTCAGCATCACTAAGGCTGGTTGCCCTTGCTGGAGTGTAGTCAGTCACCCAGGTTACACATGGTGCTGGTCTGAAAAACGCAGTTTGGACATGTGCTTTTATCAGAATCTGAAAAGTGGATTCATAATGTGTCAGTCTGTAAAAGTGTTTATCACTTGCCAAAAAAAAGAGTAGTAAGTGTGCTTTCAAATTGGCAAAGAAATTTCGTTTTGTTACTAATGTGAAAACATGACTCTGTGTGCTAATAGGAATTACAGGCAGAGATTTATTGCGTATTGCTCTGGTGATTTTACATTTGCATTAGATGGAAAGGGGGAGCCATTTTTTTGTATGCAGAAGCAGACTCTTAGCACACAGCCAGCTGCTTATCTTGTGGAATCATGCACAGTATTCACAACCGAGTGGGGTTTGCGGTTTCAGTCAGTAATGCAAATACATTCAGCATCACTAAGGCTGGTTGCCCTTGCTGGAGTGTAGTCAGTCACCCAGGTTACACATGGTGCTGGTCTGAAAAAAGCAGTTTGGACATGTGCTTTTATCAGAATCTGAAAAGTGGATTCATAATGTGTCAGTCTGTAAAAGTGTTTATCACTTGCCAAAAAAAAGAGTAGTAAGTGTGCTTTCAAATTGGCAAAGAAATTTTGTTTTGTGACTATTGTGAAAACATGACTCTGTGTGCAAATAGGAATTACAGGCAGAGATTTATTGCGTATTGCTCTGGTGATTTTACATTTGCATTAGATGTAAAGGGGGAGGTTTTTTTGTATGCAGAAGCAGACTCTTAGCACACAGCCAGCTGCTTATCCTGTGGAATCATGCACAGTATTTACAACCGAGTGGGGTTTGAGGTTTCAGTGAGTAATGCAAATACATTCAGCATCACTAAGGCTGGTTGCCCTTGCTGGAGTGTAGTCAGTCACCCAGGTTACACATGGTGCTGGTCTGAAAAAAGCAGTTTGGACATGTGCTTTTATCAGAATCTGAAAAGTGGATTCATAATGTGTCAGTCTGTAAAAGTGTTTATCACTTGCCAAAAAAAAGAGTAGTAAGTGTGCTTTCAAATTGGCAAAGAAATTTCGTTTTGTGACTAATGTGAAAACATGACTCTGTGTGCAAATAGGAATTAAAGGCAGAGATTTATTGCGTATTGCTCTGGTGATTTTACATTTGCATTAGATGGAAAGGGGGAGCCATTTTTTTGTATGCAGAAGCAGACTCTTAGCACACAGCCAGCTGCTTATCTTGTGGAATCATGCACAGTATTCACAACCGAGTGGGGTTTGAGGTTTCAGTCAGTAATGCAAATACATTCAGCATCACTAAGGCTGGTTGCCCTTGCTGGAGTGTAGTCAGTCACCCAGGTTACACATGGTGCTGGTCTGAAAAAAGCAGTTTGGACATGTGCTTTTATCAGAATCTGAAAAGTGGATTCATAATGTGTCAGTCTGTAAAAGTGTTTATCACTTGCCAAAAAAAAGAGTAGTAAGTGTGCTTTCAAATTGGCAAAGAAATTTCGTTTTGTGACTAATTTGAAAACATGACTCTGTGTGCAAATAGGAATTACAGGCAGAGATTTATTGCGTATTGCTCTGGTGATTTTACATTTGCATTAGATGCAAAGGGGGAGCCATTTTTTTGTATGCAGAAGCAGACTCTTAGCACACACCCAGCTGCTTATCCTGTGGAATCATGCACAGTATTCACAACCGAGTGGGGTTTGAGGTTTCAGTCAGTAATGCAAATACATTCAGCAACACTAAGGCTGGTTGCCCTTGCTGGAGTGTAGTCAGTCACCCAGGTTACACATGGTGCTGGTCTGAAAAAAGCAGTTTGGACATGTGCTTTTATCAGAATCTGAAAAGTGGATTCATAATGTGTCAGTCTGTAAAAGTGTTTATCACTTGCCAAAAAAAAGAGTAGTAAGTGTGCTTTCAAATTGGCAAAGAAATTTCGTTTTGTGACTAATGTGAAAACATGACTCTGTGTGCAAATAGGAATTACAGGCAGAGATTTATTGCGTATTGCTCTGGTGATTTTACATTTGCATTAGATGGAAAGGGGGAGCCATTTTTTTGTATGCAGAAGCAGACTCTTAGCACACAGCCAGCTGCTTATCTTGTGGAATCATGCACAGTATTCACAACCGAGTGGGGTTTGAGGTTTCAGTCAGTAATGCAAATACATTCAGCATCACTAAGGCTGGTTGCCCTTGCTGGAGTGTAGTCAGTCACCCAGGTTACACATGGTGCTGGTCTGAAAAAAGCAGTTTGGACATGTGCTTTTATCAGAATCTGAAAAGTGGATTCATAATGTGTCAGTCTGTAAAAGTGTTTATCACTTGCCAAAAAAAAGAGTAGTAAGTGTGCTTTCAAATTGGCAAAGAAATTTCGTTTTGTGACTAATTTGAAAACATGACTCTGTGTGCAAATAGGAATTACAGGCAGAGATTTATTGCGTATTGCTCTGGTGATTTTACATTTGCATTAGATGGAAAGGGGGAGCCATTTTTTTGTATGCAGAAGCAGACTCTTAGCACACACCCAGCTGCTTATCCTGTGGAATCATGCACAGTATTCACAACCGAGTGGGGTTTGAGGTTTCAGTCAGTAATGCAAATACATTCAGCATCACTAAGGCTGGTTGCCCTTGCTGGAGTGTAGTCAGTCACCCAGGTTACACATGGTGCTGGTCTGAAAAAAGCAGTTTGGACATGTGCTTTTATCAGAATCTGAAAAGTGGATTCATAATGTGTCAGTCTGTAAAAGTGTTTATCACTTGCCAAAAAAAAGAGTAGTAAGTGTGCTTTCAAATTGGCAAAGAAATTTCGTTTTGTGACTAATTTGAAAACATGACTCTGTGTGCAAATAGGAATTACAGGCAGAGATTTATTGCGTATTGCTCTGGTGATTTTACATTTGCATTAGATGCAAAGGGGGAGCCATTTTTTTGTATGCAGAAGCAGACTCTTAGCACACACCCAGCTGCTTATCCTGTGGAATCATGCACAGTATTCACAACCGAGTGGGGTTTGAGGTTTCAGTCAGTAATGCAAATACATTCAGCAACACTAAGGCTGGTTGCCCTTGCTGGAGTGTAGTCAGTCACCCAGGTTACACATGGTGCTGGTCTGAAAAAAGCAGTTTGGACATGTGCTTTTATCAGAATCTGAAAAGTGGATTCATAATGTGTCAGTCTGTAAAAGTGTTTATCACTTGCCAAAAAAAAGAGTAGTAAGTGTGCTTTCAAATTGGCAAAGAAATTTCGTTTTGTGACTAATGTGAAAACATGACTCTGTGTGCAAATAGGAATTACAGGCAGAGATTTATTGCGTATTGCTCTGGTGATTTTACATTTGCATTAGATGGAAAGGGGGAGCCATTTTTTTGTATGCAGAAGCAGACTCTTAGCACACAGCCAGCTGCTTATCTTGTGGAATCATGCACAGTATTCACAACCGAGTGGGGTTTGAGGTTTCAGTCAGTAATGCAAATACATTCAGCATCACTAAGGCTGGTTGCCCTTGCTGGAGTGTAGTCAGTCACCCAGGTTACACATGGTGCTGGTCTGAAAAAAGCAGTTTGGACATGTGCTTTTATCAGAATCTGAAAAGTGGATTCATAATGTGTCAGTCTGTAAAAGTGTTTATCACTTGCCAAAAAAAAGAGTAGTAAGTGTGCTTTCAAATTGGCAAAGAAATTTCGTTTTGTGACTAATTTGAAAACATGACTCTGTGTGCAAATAGGAATTACAGGCAGAGATTTATTGCGTATTGCTCTGGTGATTTTACATTTGCATTAGATGGAAAGGGGGAGCCATTTTTTTGTATGCAGAAGCAGACTCTTAGCACACACCCAGCTGCTTATCCTGTGGAATCATGCACAGTATTCACAACCGAGTGGGGTTTGAGGTTTCAGTCAGTAATGCAAATACATTCAGCAACACTAAGGCTGGTTGCCCTTGCTGGAGTGTAGTCAGTCACCCAGGTTACACATGGTGCTGGTCTGAAAAAAGCAGTTTGGACATGTGCTTTTATCAGAATCTGAAAAGTGGATTCATAATGTGTCAGTCTGTAAAAGTGTTTATCACTTGCCAAAAAAAAGAGTAGTAAGTGTGCTTTTAAATTGGCAAAGAAATTTCGTTTTGTGACTAATGTGAAAACATGACTCTGTGTGCAAATAGGAATTACAGGCAGAGATTTATTGCGTATTGCTCTGGTGATTTTACATTTGCATTAGATGGAAAGGGGGAGCCATTTTTTTGTATGCAGAAGCAGACTCTTAGCACACAGCCAGCTGCTTATCCTGTGGAATCATGCACAGTATTCACAACCGAGTGGGGTTTGAGGTTTCAGTCAGTAATGCAAATACATTCAGCATCACTAAGGCTGGTTGCCCTTGCTGGAGTGTAGTCAGTCACCCAGGTTACACATGGTGCTGGTCTGAAAAAGCAGTTTGGACATGTGATGTTTTCAGAATCTGAAAAGTGGATTTAAAATGTGTCAGACTGTAAAAGTACTTATCACTTGCCAAAAAAGTAGTAGAAAGTATGCTTTGCAATTGGCAAAGAAATTTCGTTTTCTGCCTAATTTCAAACCATGACTCTGTGTGCACACAGGAATTGTTTTTAGGTATTTAATTTGTGATGGTGTTATTGTGATTTTCACTTGTAGGAAAGGGGTACATAGTATTTTAAGATTTGAAAAGATCATAAAAAATGTAGTAATATATTTAAATAAAATAAAGGAATTTTTTTTAAGTTTTTTTCAGGTATTGCTAAAGAGCAGTGAACAAAATTTAAGATGCCTACAAAATCCAGACTAAAGAAAGACCACAAAAAAAACCTATATTTGAAGACAACTGGAGGACCTAAGTTAGTTGGAGATGCTCATGTTGGGAAAAAGAACAAGTCTTCTGGTAAGCAGACAAAAGATTTTTTTAAAGAACATCTTCAAAAAAAGGAAAAATGTACAAAATGTCTGTACTGGAAAGAATGTTTTCAATAGAAAAAAACAGGAAAAAATTGAGAATTTAGTTAATGCAAATATACCTTCTGCAACAACAAAGATTAACTTAAACAGAAAAACAGCGTTTAAAGAGATACGTAGAAAAATGTTTCAGAGAAGAGTTATGTCCAATTTGATAAAGGATGTGAAGAAATATAAGCAAAAGGCAAAATATTACAAGAGAAAAAAAGAAATTGAAGCCATTGCAGCAAAGGCATTAGAATTAAAAAGGAAACTATTCATTTTAATTTTGAATAGGATGCGTACATTAGATAAAATGGTTAATGTACTGAAATCACAAAGCAAAAGGAAAAGAGTAGTGAACAGAACAAACTTTTGCAAAGTGTTTTTAGGAAAATGGATGCATAGTTCAAGTAGTGAACCTTTTTTTAATGAAGAGAGTTATTTTCAAAGTAATAGTTTGCTGCATGCAGTTGACACCAGAGGTCGTGCTTATTAAGTGAAAAATGGTTGCATAATGGAGAAGGAGATAATGGTTCCAAGAGATGAGGTACAAGTGATGGCGGATGAGGCTATGGGGAGACGTCCTAAAGCCCCAGTGTACACTTAGAATTGTAGTAGTATTTGCACTGTGCGTCAGGAATCTATTGATAAATTTCGTGAGTTTCTAAGAGAATATAGTAAAAAAAAGTGTAAAACAGAAGATTAAGGTGCTTCAAAGTCTAGATCCATGCAGAGTGAGAGAGAATACTGGTTTGCAGGGTCATTCTCTGGCTTGTCTATCTAGAAAAGTGTGTAATAGTGTTTTCCATCATTTTAAGATGCTGGCTGTTCATCATACTGAAATGAGAAAGTTTGTGAGACGGTTGTATTTTGCTAAAAGTCCAGCAATAAAGTTAGATGAATTGAATAGGGCTCTGTTCCGTGGATCGGTATCAGATGTAGAGAAGGTTGTTGATGAAATTCAGTTTTGTTACTTTGGTCCTGAACAAAACAGTGCAGAAAAGGACACAGTAAATGAGGAAGAAGTGGAAGAGAATGTAGAACCCTCTGTAAGTAAGACATTTAATGATCACATAACAAAATTTGAAAAAATCTCTAATGAAAGACCAAATATTACTTGTATTTGTTGCCGCAGAACTCATTATAGAAAACAAACTAGGAATGTTGATCTCTACAGAAAGAGTGAAAATGAAGATAATTATAAGTGGAAAGATTTTGTCACATATATATTTCTAGAAAATTGTTTTGAATTGGGTGAAGATCAGCGTATTTGTAAATACTGTTACAACAAGTTAGAGGAAACTAGAATGCCGACCAGAGCTGTACATAATAATTTAGAATTGGATGTTATTCCTGACGAACTTTCTGAATTAAATACATATGAGTCTATACTTATTCAATGTGTTCATCCGTTCCAGACCATAGTACGTATGGAGCCCAAAACTGGTAAATTACCTCCTTCAGATTTACTGAGAGGTTTAAAATTTGCCCTTGGATTTGAAAAAAAATATGGAAACTATTGATGCAGATACTTTGGAAACTGAACCATTAGTTATTCTGGTTAATGGTGTACCTACAAATAAGAAGATTTGGCAGGAGCTGGTAGATGTACGGAAAGTACAAAGAGCAAATTTGTATTTGAAAAGGAATAACAAATGGTATGAATCAATTTATATAGAAGAAGAAGAAGAAGATTTACAAGAAGACACAGAAACACCAACTGGACAAATTGAAAAAGTGGACAAGTCAAAGGAAGAAGAAATTTATGAACATTTTAGCATACATCCTCTACATGCAAAAGAAGCTATGGGAGACAATATTGATCTGTTTCAGATGAAGAAAGCAAAAGGAACTCCCGTGAGTGTATGGGAGGAGAGCTTGGAAGCTCAATGTTTTCCCCAGCTGTTTCCTAAAGGAAAAGGAGGACGATACGATGAACGTCCAGAACAGATTCCAGCTTCTGAGTATCGGACTACAAGACTATATGCAGAAGATCCCAGATTTCGACAAAGTATTCCTTATTTGTTCCATCTTTTATTTGAAAGCGACTTGTCTGCATTATCATATGCAGTAAATCACATTTTAAAAAGTGGAGTACATTTACAAAATGTGTCTGCTAAGGATTTTATGGAGAAAGTGCAGCACCGAGATGATCATTTGGAAACACAACTGATCAATCTGATGGCTTGTCAGCGTGGGACAAATGAATATTGGTACCGACGCCATGGTGAATTAAAATGCATGTTACGGAATTTAGGAACACCAACATGGTTCCTTACCCTAAGCTGTGCCGAGTACGCTTGGGATGATTTACTGGATTTTCTACGAGAGGCAAATTCAAACATTAAAAACATCGAATACAAGACAGCTGGAGAACTGTGCTCATTGGATCCGGTTAATGTTTGCAGATATTTCAATTATAGATTTGAGGCTATGATGTCCTTCATCTGCAATAAAAAAAATCCACCTCTTGGAGAAGTAGTGGATTTCTTTTGGAGAAAAGAGTACCAGGCAAGAGGTGCTCCTCATATTCATATGCTGTTGTGGATCAAGGATGCCCCAAAGTTTGGAACAGATACTGATGAAGCAGTGTTATGTTACATTGAAGAATATGCAACATGTGCTATACCAAAAAGCACAGAAGAGAAAAAGTTAAAGGAGCAAGTTTTACGTTTCCAAAGTCATCGGTGTGGAAAATACTGTCGACAGAAATACAAGAGCAAAGAAAAATACTACACTAAATGTCGATTTGGATTTCCTAGACCTGTTCTTTCAAATGGAAGAGTAAACAGTTTTATGTCATCTGTGAGACATACTATTACAAGAAAATCACCTAAGAATACCTACAACCTAAAAAGAAAAGAAGAATCAAAAAATATAAATGACTACAACCCAGTCATTTTATCCATGTGGAATGCTAACATGGATATACAGTATGTAGCTGACAATTCCATTGCTGTTGCTCGATATGTAACGTCTTACATTACTAAATCTGAGAAAACGGAATTGAAGGAAATGTGGGAAGAGATTTCTCACGAGAAGACTGTCAGTAAGAAGCTGTAAAGTTTCAGTTTAAAGATGTTATCGCATCGAGAAATTGGATCCTACGAATGTTCAGATAGGTTATCTTCTGCAAGTCTCTACTCGAAATCAAGAAGAATAATTTGGGCAAGTTTAGGCCTTGCAGCAATGAGAAATCGGGTACTGAAATCTGTTGGAGAAATTGAATATTTGGCCGAGAATGACCCAGAAAGTACAGATATTTTGAAATCAAACATGTTGGACACATATTATCCCAAGAGAAGTCAACATCTGGAGAACATGTGTCTCTATGAAGTGCTGCAGAACTACATTTATTCACGGAAAGCCGCAGAAGACATCAAAAATGGAAAATATAAAGTCATTGGTGAGGAAGGATGTTTGGTGAAGCAAACAAAAGGAAGTTTGATAAATCACCGGAAGCTGAGTTGCGACACTACTGACAAAAAGGAATTTTACTACTTGGCTCTTTTACAGCTGTTTAAACCATGGCGTACAGAGGATGAACTACTGGGAGAATTTCAAAGCTATGAAGATTCATTTAATGCTTGCAAAGACAGCATACAATGCAATACATTCACAACTTATCTGCAAATGTTAAATGAAGAAATTGAACAGGAAACTACAATTGCAGCAGAAGTAGCTAGAGACAGTTCTCAGGACAGCCAAAGTTCAGGAACACTCAGTCAAGATCCCCTAGGACAACCAATCGTTGAAAATGAAGCATCAATAGCCATGAATGAAGTGGAAACGGCTATGAATCAAGCTCAAGAAGAATTTATAGACTTACAAAATTTGGAAAGACAACTGAACGAAGAGCAGCAACAAATTTATGAAGAGATCAGAAACAAAATTGATCACGGATTTCTACATAAAAAAAGAGTGCTCATGCACATCATTTCATCCAATCAGGATGTATGTAAGCGGACAAGCTGGAACTGGAAAAAGTTTCCTAATAAAAGTCATCAGAAGCTACCTACAGCAAAAAACGGATTCTACTTTGTCTTGTGTGGTTACTGCTCCAACTGGGTTAGCAGCATATAACATAAAAGGAATCACCTTACATCGTTTGCTAATGTTACCAGTGGAGCATGAGAACAAAATACAATACAACAAGCTAACTGGAGAAGCATGCTTGGAAGTTTCAAGAGTATTGAAGAAGATGCAAGTTCTCATTATTGATGAGGTGAGCATGGTATCAAACTTAATGCTTGCCTTTGTGCATTTAAGAATGCAGCAAATTCTAAGGACAGACTATGACGTGTTATTTGGTGGAAAACATGTCATTGTATTTGGGGATCTTCTACAGCTTACTCCAGTTAAAGGACAACCAGTGTTTAATACTGTGACACATGAAGACACAAAGAAGTCATTGGGAAGCATTGGTAATGCAAATATTTGGTCCTTCTTTGAGTACAAGGAACTTACTACTACTATGAGACAAGCAAACGATGAAGAATATGGAAGTATTCTGAAAGATATCAGGATTGGACTACTCACAGAAGTTGGCAAAAAGCATTACAGAGTCGGCTGCTACATAATTTATTTCCAAAAGAAGAAATAGTTGCAGAGAAGATATACAAGAACATTGCAGAAAAGAAAAGTGTCATCTGCTTAATGCCAACTCTACGTGAATGCTCAATATTCAATGAGGAGCTTTTAAAATTGGAAAAGGAAGATATCAGGAAATTGGAAGCAGTGGACAAAATTGAAGATGGAAGAATTACTATCACATTAATAGGCACACTGAAAAATACATTGGATTCACTAGAGAAGAACATTTCCAAAACAGCTGGATTAGAAAAAAATCTATATGTTTGCATGAACTGTAGAGTATTTTTAAGGAGAAATTTGGATGTTGAAAAGGGTTTAGTTAATGGAGCTATGGGAAGAGTTGTGGGTTTTATTAATTATCAGAAAAAAGATGGAATTGAATGTTTAAAAATAAAATTTGATCAGATAGTAGAAGTTAAAGATATTTGTCGTTGTTCAGTTCGTTTCATGCTTGTGAAAGACTTATATGTACGTAGGAAGCAGTTTCCGTTTTCTCTAGCATATGCTGTAACTATTCACAAGTCTCAAGGATTGACTGTAGATTGTGCTTTTGTGAACATTGGTTCAACTGTGTTCAAAGAAGGTATGGCTTATGTAGCTTTGTCACGAGTGAAAACATTATCTGGTTTATTCATGATAGACTTTGATGACTCTAAAGTTAGTGCTGATTGTGTAAAGGAGTATAATAGATTAAGAAGAAGCTATGCTCCTCATTTAGGTCAGTATCCTGTGTTGGAGAAACGTGTAGTTTCTCGTAAAAGGAGAAATGAGAATATCTGTAATGAAGATGTAGAGAGGAGGAAACAAAAGAGGAGTGATGTAATTGCAAGCAAAAAGAAAAAGGAAAATGAAGAACAGGTTGTAGGATGTCATTTTGAAAAAAGCTCTGGTGTCAACTGCTACGCTAATGTAGTGCTGAATGTTGCTTTTTATCTGGAAAGTGTGCAAGAGCAGATAATAGTAAATCAGGGAAAAAGATTCTGTTCTGAGTTGAGTCTCCTTTTTCAAAAGCTGAGTAATGATAAAACTCAAATAGAAAGTGCTACTGAAATTAGAAAACTTTTAGATGTATGTTCAGGACGAACACAGTTTTCTCAAAATGTACAGCAAGACGCACAGGAATTCTTGATGTTTTTTCTTCAGGTACTGAAAGAAGAAGGGGTTCCCATTGATAATTTTTTTGGTCTCTCTTATAAATGGGAACATAGTTGTGAAAACTGTTACAATATATGTGGCTCTAATGTTGATTCTGAAAGGTTTATTTATTTAACATTGCCAGAAAGTAAAACAGTCACTTTTGCTAAATTAGTTAAAGATGCTAATCATAGCATGGAATGCAGTGAGTGTAAATCTGAAATGTTTTCAACGTTAATTTTAAAGGAATACGGACAATATGTAATTTTAATGATGCAACGATGTAAAGCTGATGGTTCAAAATTAGATACTTTAATAAAGAAGTTTACAGGACAGCAATTATCAATTTCAGGAAAAACTTTTGTAACAGTTGCAATAATTTTCCATGAAGGACCTACTGTTACTTCTGGACATTACACAGTTTATCTTAAATGTGAAAAAGGCTGGACACTGTGTAATGATTCCCAATTGATTTTCAAGCAACGTTTGCCTTTTGATTTAGCAAATTCCTATCTAATCTTCCTGAAACCAAAATTTTAGAGAGAATTGGCAAGATGTGTACAAAACAATTTTACCATTTTATTGGATTACCATTGGAATTTCCTTAAAAAATGATTTTACAAATTATCATTTGGCCTAATCGAAAGGTAACCAATTGTAATGTGGACTTTTTAAATTTTTTATGAAACTTTGGAAAACCAAAAATTTAGACAAAATCGGTAACATCTGTACAATTTAAAATTTTGGAATGTTATTGGATTGCCATTGGAAATTTATTCAAAAAAGATTTTTAAAATTACTATTTGGCCATGAGGAAAGGTAAACAATTGTATTGTGGACTTATTTAATTATAAATGTATCTTTCGGAAACCAAAATGTTACAAACAATCGGTGAGATCTGTACAATTTAAACTTTAGATTTTTATTGGATTACCATTGGAAATTTAATCAAAAAAGAATTTTAAAATTACTATTTGGCCTAAAGGAAATGGAACCAGATGTATTGTGGAGTTATTTGAGATATATTTTTGTGATAATACTTCTGAAACAAAAATGTCAGACGGTATTTTAAAGAAATAAGTATTGATATTAGATGATATTTTTAAAGAATATTATGGATTTCTATAATGTTATGTTTAAGTGAGAAGAGATTCTGGGCTTTTTTAAAACAATCTTTGAGATTGTTATTTTTTTTTTGCCCGCTGTTAAATGATGAATGCAATTGCTTTCACAATTTATAGTGAAATGCAATATATTCTGAAAACAGCAAAAAAAAGGCAAAAAATGTTTGGGGGAAAATATGTAAATATGTGTACTGTATTATAAAATGTTTTATTAAATATTAATACTTTTTTCTTTTTTTTCAGATTGAGATAGAACATTTTCGAAAACTTGAACCATTTTTAAAGCAATAAAAATTAAATTTTAATTAATAAATAATTTTTTGAGTGGGTATGGTAAGTCAACAATTTCATGTTCCCTTTTTTCCACTTCTCAACAATCACATTTTCAGTTTATCATTGTAGTCTCTCAAGGACCTTGTAATGTGATAATTGATTTTTAGTGTTTTTTTTTAAAAAAATTACGCGTACCGTACGCGTACGGTAAAAAAAAATTAAAAAAAGTTTTAAAAAATATATAAAAAAAAGTTAAAAGGTAAGGTTGGCTCTTAAAAGAGCCGTTGTGTTCATGTAGGGACAGAGGAAAGAAAGAGTGGGAATATTAGTCTCTACGACAAATGTGCTGATCTATTAAATTGTTCACCAGGGCAACACTGGTCTCCCTATGAGCAATTAGATCATGACAAGTGGCGCACCGAACTAAAACCCTTGAAAACCGATGGTTGATTTCCAGAGGACGAGAAAAAGGAGATGCTCCCCCCACAGATGAAGGGCTCAGCTGACCTGCCGAAGATGGACTCGGCACTGCAGATGATGGACCAGGCTGAGCTGCTGTGGATGTGCTTGGTTTACTTACTGAAGGGTTACCTTCAGTATGTCGAGCAAATGTTCTACCGTGTACATCTTGAAGGTGTCTCAATGTGGTGTGATTCCCGAAGGAATACTTCTTGTTGGGATTCCCTCTTGAAAGTACACGGCCACAAAGCTTACAAGTCACTAAGGGTGCATTTACCTTTTTCTTGTCCTCTGGAAAAGAAAAATACTCCCATATGAAAGAGCTCTTTTGTTTCCTCCTTCTCTGCCTCAAGGTAGTGCTGCTAGCCTCACTCTCAGAAGGGCTCTGCTGTTCTGCCATCGTATCACAAAGACAACCCAGCTTCTTCTCCTAAGGGATCACAAGCAGAAATGAGGGGAATGGGTGTGGTGTAGGAGAGTTCTAGAACTGAAAGTAGTAAAAACCAATCAAAAGTCTTGTTTCTTGATCGCATGACCCAACGTGCGCGTACGTTACGCATACGGTGCGCTTACGGAGCGCTTACGGCAAAAGTACGCATGCGCGTAAAAAAAAATGAAAAAAAAAAATTAGCATTTAAAAAACCTTGCAAATTCACTGAAAAAACCATGGGTTTCACACACGTTATAGTTAGGAATTAGCATTTAAAAAACCTTAGAAATTCAATGAAAAAACCAAAGGTTTCACACATGTTATAGTTAGCTGGACATTTCACTCGTAAAAAACCAATGAAATTTCCCCGTTATAGTTAGTTCAGCTAACTATAACTCGCGCGCCCGCAATGCACTGCTGATAACATCACATATTACATCACTCATGACATGGTCACTGACATCACTCATGACATCACTGATGACATCTCAAATGACATCACTGATGACATCACTGATGACATCATCCTTGTGATAGAGTGGCAGACCTCCTCTCACCCTAATATAACCTTTGATACACACATACAAAAATAGAAACTAAAATTTTCAAAAAAATGGACATACCAATATCAGTTACAACAACCTATTCAGTAATTCTTAGAACCACATACACATCCACTCATTCACCAACAGTCCTATACAGTCATTCATACATGCACTCACTCTTCATATGTACTCATACACCTATACATCCTGTGACACAATGCCACTCATCCATAGAGTTACTCACACATAGTCACTCATGCTAATAAAGAAACAAACATACATTTATTAGCTTATACAGTTATACACACACCACCACACTTACTTCTACGGAAACTTACACATAGTTAGTCTAAAAAACAAACACTTATAGAAACACATACTTATTCATACAAGAACTCTTTCAATCTCTCACTGTCACATATACTCACTTATATACACCAATATTCACATATACTAGTTTAATAGATATGTAGTTACTCATAAAGACACTATTGAGACAGTCATTCACTCACTAACACACCCATACACACACTCATCCACCCATACAGTCCTGCACACATGTTGTCTTCAACACATACAAAGAGTGAATCACTCATTCATGCACCAATGCACTACATAATACCCCCCACCGAACCATACAGACACTCAGACTGATACTTAAAAAAAGAACTATTTACCTATATAGATACCCATGAAGCTACTCACCAACCCATGCAGCCACTTATACACAAAGTGAGAGACTGATTTTCATATTTAAACATTACTCAGTAAGTCATGTATTCACTATAATACCCTTAATCAGTCAGTTACACAAAATTTTTTTCAAAAAAAAACATCCATTTAAACAATTATATACCCATTTATTCTTCCATTAACCTTGAGATATACACATTCACTGGATGATGGCATCAGTGATGTCATCAGTGATGTCATTTGAGATGTCATCAGTGATGTCATGAGTGATGTCAGTGACCATGTCATGAGTGATGTAATATGTGACGTCATCAGCAGTGCATTGCGGGCGCGCGAGTTATAGTTAGCTGAACTAACTATAACGGGGAAATTTCATTGGTTTTTTACGAGTGAAATGTCCAGCTAACTATAACATGTGTGAAACCTTTGGTTTTTTCATTGAATATATATATACACACACGCACATATATATTACCTACTTGTGGTCACCAGTAAGTAGTTATAGTTAGGACCAAGTTTCCATAGGAAGACATTTTTTCGTTTTGCGTATAACTTTGGCGTCGTTTCATGAATCTTCATGAAATTTCCCAAAGTAATTCTTTGTTCATATCAGCTCCTATGTTGGAAGTTTGGAGGTGATTCATCTAGGGGGAGCCGAGAAAAAAGGGGTTTCCCAAAATGAGTTTTCACCATGCAATTTCCATAGGAAACTTCAGACAAGGCTACAGGTCGAATGGGTAAACGGAATTACCCCAAATTGAAAGGGAGAAGGGTCTTGGTCTAGAAAGCACGCTTTTGTTTATTTGGTGTAAATCCGTTCAGTAGTTTTTGAGAAATATCGAAATTTACAGATATCGATATTTGGGAATTCTGCCATCTAATTGGCTGAGGCGATATGAGCATGAGCTTGCTGCTTATTGGCTGAAAGAGGTGCAAGCGGTTGCAACTAGGAAGTGTTGGCAGCCATTTGTGATTCCGTTGAAGTGAGTAAGAGGAAAAAAAGGCAAAAAGAGTAGGAAAGAGGAGGGTAGGAGCACTGTGAGCGCTGTGGGTGGTTAGGGTGTGCTACACAGGCAGTGTGAAGCGATGTATTCACCCCTACCGGTGTGAAAGTGTTGTTTTGGCCAGAGTGAGATGGTGCTGAGGTGAGGTGCCGGTACACTCGGGGATGAAACCGTCAGCTGATTGCTGTAAACTGATGTGCTCTGGGCACTGTAGCATACTGGCCGCTGTAACAGAGCTGTGCAAGTGGTGTTAGTATGGGTTTAGACTATAGCGCTGTAAGCTCTGTGGGCTGGTTAGGGTGTGCTATACAGGGAGTGTGAAGCAAAGTATTCACCCCTAGCGGTGTGAAAGTGCTGTTTTGCCCAGAGTGAGATGGTGCTGAGGTGAGGTGCCGGTACACTTGGGGATGAAACCGTGAGCTGATTGCTCTAAACTGATGTGCTCTGGGAGCTGTAGCATACTGGCCGCTGTAGCAGAGCTGTTCAAGTGGTGTTAGTATGGGTTTAGACTATAGCGGGAGTGGGAAGCCAATTACTCACCCATACCGGTCTGAAGATTCGAATGTGTTTTAGCAAGCAGAGATAAAGAAATAATTGTGAAGAATATAATGCAGAATGTTGCAATGCCACAGAAGACAAATGGTGAAATCAGGTGTATTTAAGAAAGTGGCTATGTGGGATAAAGCGATGGAGTCTGCAAATTATATAAAAAGTGTATTTATTTAAGTGCCATAAATGGACCCACTGGTGCAAGAGCTAAGGCATCCAACTAAGGCAGACTCCAACCACTTCTGCTGTATTCAAACCTAAGCTCCTACATCAGTCAATTCCACATTACATATTACAGTTCCATGTTACATAAGCAATACCTATTAGACATGAATGACTGTAAATTGTAGAATGAAAATAAAGGTAGGATACGATTACCACACTGTGCCAACCATTTCCTAAACAATGTTGCGTTTTTTGTTCTTGATCGCCAGCTCGAGAGCAGAGGCTGAGGATGAGCTAATTTGTGTGAAAGGGCTTCGTGGATAACAGGCAGGCAGAGAGACTTATGTACAAAGAATAGACATGGTTTCAAAACGGATGTCGGGTTTAGGCTAATTTAACAAGTAAATTGCGTATTTGCATAGGCCATACATCATCCATCCCTGGTTAGTCTGGAGATGTAAGGGCCAATACTGAAAACAGAGTTCAAATGCCTAAGCATACTTAGAAAGTTATTATATGAAAATAGTTCAAATGAAGTGTATTAAAAAAATGTATAGGAAAAAGTAAAAAAAGTTGGAAAAAATCAATCCAAGAATAAACTGAATTTCTTACAAGTCTTGGAGATTGCAGTCCGGAAGTTCTTCAGCGGCTTGAGATGCGTAATGTTCAAAGAGGTGATTGTTGCCATTGTGTGAGAAAAGTGAAGCGATCCAATTCATATCCTGGAAGGGACAGTAATGTTCCTCGAATGTTGGAGCGGCAATTTGAATTGGCAGGCAATCTGCGATGTTTTCAAAGGTTGCACATTGCAGGAGATCTTTTGAGGTTTCGCAGAAATCCCATTTCTCCAGGATACCTTTTTGCATTGCATCCGCCATTGCTCCACTGCCCGAACAATCAAGTTCATGGTTTTCAAGATACTCCATTACCTGCAGGATATCAGGAGCGTTTGCTGGGATGTTGGCAAGGCATAGATCCATTCGCCAGTCGATTGGGCACGTTTTGCAATAAAAAGATGGCTGCACACAGATTGTATATGTGTAAATAAATGCCATGTTGTAGCTGGCTCCGATAATAGATAGAGGCAGGCAGCAGAAAAGTTTTTCCATTTTTTCACGGTATTGATGTAGCTTCGTGTAGAGGCATATTCTGTTGGACATGCTTGTTATCACAGGGAGCGCAGCCATTTATAACAACCTAAAATATTAGTAAGATGGCCGCAAGCAGAGCGAGAATTCTGGGCACTGTTCCTGTTATTCCAGAGATGATCGAATGAATGAAGTCTGGTATTAGACTAAAAACAGTTTGAAAGCCTGTGACAAGGCCAGAGGAAACAGTGTTAAAAAAGTGTGCCAGACCTTAAATGTCAGATGTGTTAAAAATTGTGTAACAATTCACAAGGTGTAATGGGAGGTTCGTATTTAAAAGGGAGTGTATTTTACTTGAAGAGCGTGCTATCTGCAGTTGATAAATTACTTTTGGAGAAGTGAGGGACACTTCTGTTTGAAACAAAAGCGCTTTCAGTTTGCTCCATTTAATAAAATCTGTTTTGAAAGTAGGTATTGAAGGCCAAGTTGAACTTTGGGAGTTACTTTGTGTGGGTGGGAATAGAGATTGCCAGAGGAAGTTATCCGGTTTGAAACAGTAAGGACACAAGGTATGCCAGCTCACATTGAGTAGCATTCCATGTTATTAAGAAGCAGATAACTGCCGTTAGAAAGCTGTGTGAATGTTGGTCTGATCGTGGGAGTTGGCGTGCTTTTAAGAAAGCACGTAAGATTGGGGGCTGTAAGCTTAGAAGCGTTGTGCAGTTGGACATTCTTGCATAGTAATGAATGACTGCCACTGTGGTCCCACTTTTCACCTGTGAGAAAAACTTCTGTATCCTCTTTAACACAGCGATATGTAAATGGGAGAAACCACTGCTCGTAAATAAACATGCTACCTTATATAATCACATACAACATGACAAACAACATGTACACCTAGCAGACACAACAACACTACCTACTGTGGAAACCGTGGCTAGCCATGTACACAAACCAAACATAGCACCTCTGCCACACAATGCAGAATGCGGGGAGAGATGGGAGCAAAGTATGTTTGAAGGTGGCAAGTGATTCTCGATTATAAAAGTATACAATGCAAAGTGTTGAGGAGATGTGCCAGACAGACTTGAGTATGCAGAGCACAGACAGGTACATGTCAACATACACTGATGGTCTATTGAGTGAAGTGGACAGTGGACGCAACCATGATAGTACAGTCAGTAGGGAAGATTACGAAAACATAGCGCGTACGTGCCCCCTCCCCTCCATATCTTTAGCATAGTGGGCTGGCTCGGCGTACGCATGGCTAGCGTAGGGGTATAAATAAAAGGCACGTTTCTCTGAGTGTGGTTCTCTTCTGGAATGGCGAACATGTCTGTCAGGTCTGCGCAGTTTACACCACCACGAGGCTGACGCCGTGAGCAAAGGTGGCTGCTGGAATAATGCTCTCAGAATGCTGGTACCCAGAAACTGTCATGGCCGCTGCGATGCCCATATGCCCCACAGTTCACCTTTCTACACCGCTGTATGTGAAAGAGGGCCCACCACGTGCCGGCAGAAGTTTTTGGGCCGAGGTCTGCGAGCTGGGAAGGCTCCTGAGTTCAACGCTGGCTACCGCGACACAGGCAGACAGCACCCATCCTGAGGCCCAGCACCGTGGAGTGCTCTGTATACTACTAACACAGTAGTCCAACAGGTACCAACAGTGGAACGGTGTCTTGATCCCACAATGGACGATGTTAGAACTGCATTTGAGAGTGCAGATGAAGGTACTCCCTTCAACCAGGTGTAACCAACTCTAGGTCCCAACAGTGGAACGGTGTCTTGATCCCACAATGGATGATGTTAGAACTACATCTGAGAGTGGAGATGAAGGTACTCCCTTCGACCAGGTGCAAGCAACTCTAGGTCCCAATAGTGGAACGGTGTCTTGATCCCACAATGGACGATGTTAGAACTACATCTGAGAGTGGAGATGAAGGAACTCCCTTTGACCAGATGCAAGCAACTCTATGTCCCAACAGTGGAACGGTGTCTTGATCCCAGAATGGACGATGTCCAATATTACCTGCTGCTTGTTGTTTTTTACAAAACTCCCTCCGTTAAAGTGCATCAGACTCTGTGCTTCCGTAGCTAATTGCTTCACATGATCATTGGGCTTGGCTGACTGCAGTCGCTGGAGTACTCTGCGGTACAGCAGGCCCGAACAGTGAAACGGGGTCTTGATCCCACAATGTACGATGTTAGAACTGCATCTGAGAGTGGAGATTAAGGTACTCCCTTCGCACAGGTGCAACCAACTCTAGGTCCCAACAGTGGAACGGTGTCTTGATCCCAAAATGGACGATGTCTGATATTGAGCCCAAAATTGGAGTGGTGCACCACCTGTTAGGTGTGAAGGGAGTTGTTTCCAATAAGTATCACAGTCTTTTGGAATTTGTCTTTTAGATAGTCTTTTATTGTGAAGATCAAAATGTAGAAAATGTCAGCCAACGCGTTTCGTTCATAGCAATGAACTTCTTCAGGGCTGCAAATTTCAATATAGAATACATAAATGTGTGTAAACAGACAAGTATGTATAAAATGCAAAATACATGGCACAAGACTAAGGTGACATAGAAGTGAGTATGGAAAAGGTGGAACGGTGAGGGTGGGGTTGAGTGTGGATAGTGGTCAGAGAGGAGGGAGGAATGAGATAAAGGGGAGGGGCGAGGAAATGGAGTAAGTATTGTGGATACAAAATTGGTATAGTAAGCAAGTAACTTCAGGATCCTGATACTGAAACTGGTTATGCTACATTTGTGCCTAATAATAAAAAAGGTTAAGCTACATTTGTGCTTAGGTTATAGGCATGATATATACTGTAAGCATAGTATATTTAGAGATATAAAGGCAAGGAAAGAAGCTTAATAGATACATACCATTTCTTTAGAGTTGTAGCAAGGATGGATACTATGTACAATCTTATATTATATATTAAAATTTGTTAAAACAGAGTGACATATTTGTTCCCAATGATTATACCTTGAAAAAAGATGTAGATAGGCTACAAGGCGTGCCCCAACCCACAGTAACCCACCCATTGGCTTGATACAGAGTATCATGTATAGCGGGCAGTAAAGTGTTAATGATTAATTAGGTTGGGCTGGCTAGGGGTGAGAAGGAGAAGAGCTGGTCTATGCATAGTGTATGCTAGTGGTAGGTGTGGTACATACCAAAATTGTTGATGGCGTCTGAGTTGTAGTGATCATGAACAAAACAGCTGCAAGGGCCTCCTTGATAAGGGCTAGTGTGCTGCAGAATCTGGTGAGAAAGAAGAACATATTATCTTTGTGTTGTTAATTGTGCAGTGGTGAGCCACGTGATAAGAAAGCGCCATACAGTGTAAGATCTGGGTTTTGGAACCACATAGTATCCTAAGTAAGCTGAGAGCCCTATTCCGAAAGTAGCTGATGGGCGTGTGGCCTAATGAAAATAGAAGAGGGATGTGTTTGTTGGCGTGATGCACAAAATGAAAACGCACGGAGTAAAAAGGGAAACAAAAAAAAAAATTTAAGCCGTGAGGTGATAAAAAGTATTATGGTACAAGGCAGAGGCTGGTCGTGATGGGTCCCGAGCGCAATATACGAAGGTGTAGGAAAGCTGGTTGGTAATATACGTATAAGGAGCGAAGCGCGGTTAGATGGGGCGCATTCTGAATCCGAAACATGAAGCCTTAAGGGGCGGGTATGGATTCCAGAGAAAATATGTGTTAGTTGGCGGAGAGAGGCAGCCGGTTGGGGCGCAAGTAGTGTGGCCGTAATAGGTCTAATAATGTAAGTGGAAACGCTGTTGGGCCGTACGAATATGGCCAGTAGCTGAAGTGGATAAAATGGCAAATCAGGACCTGTATATTGAGCAAGGCATTAAACACTGCATGAGATGTAGTGTAATGGGCGGCATGCGCATGAGGTGGAAGCCGCCGGGTGTGAGATGGCTCAAGAAGCGCGATGAGACAGGGGGCATCAATGTAAAGTAGGCGGCAGAGTTGGCGGCATGCGTATGAGATGGAAGCCACCGGGTGTGAGATGTCTCAAGAAGCGCGATGAAACAAGGGGCATCTATATAAATTAGGCGGCAAAGTTGCAAGAGAAAAAACACTGCGCGGCGGTATATGTGAAAAACGTGTTGGGTCGGGGTGTGTCAGTGTGTGGTAAATATGTAAGGAGTGAGCGTGGTGTATCTATAATATGTGCGGTGAGTTGTGGTGGTGAAATAAGGGGGAGTTCGAAAAGGCACAGACGCGGATAGAAAGCAATGAAGCAAGAAAATCAGACGGCCACTGCTTATGGATTAACACGTGCCCGTGAGGATGCCGAGAAAGAGAGTAGATTATAAGCCATAAGGAAGCGAGAGATGAGTTGAACAAGGAAAATGGAGGGAAAGGAGTGTTAAATATCAAAAAGGTCTAACGGCAGTGAAAGACACACATCGAAAAGTTAAATAACGTTCCCCGAACAGGTATATGGGCCTACCTGTATGGACAAGTGTAGAGCAGCCGTCCGCTCCAATGAAAAGTATGATCTGACGAGTGGCGGGGACGTGGTTTAAATAAAGATCAAAAACCGCGGGGAAAGCCGAGGTGCGTGCAATCAGGCACGTAGATAGACGCGTACCGACAGGTGGATGTCCTAGTGGCTGAGGGATAAACGGATGAATCCATATCTTCTGTGTGGTCTGTCGGTACTGTGGTGGCAATGACAGCACAAGTTTGGTATACTGACGAGTAAATGTCAATCTAAGTACACCAATAACTGCACTTGTTTGCGGTGATCGCAAAGGCGGCTGCGTGGTAATGTTGTGAGTCTTACTGAGGAGATAGAATGATGTCTGATATTACCTGCTGCTTGGTTTTCACAGAACTGCCTCCGTTGAGGTGCATCAGACCCTGTGCTTTCGTATCTAACTGCTGCACATGATTATTGGGCTTGGCTGACTGCAGTCGGTGGAGTACACCGCGGTACAGAAGGTCGGAACAGTGAAACGGGGAATTGGTTCTGTGATTGAGGATGTCAGAAGTTAAAGTCTGTGATGATTTGTGTGTACCCCCTCAGATCACCCATATCTGTGCTTTCGAATCCAACGGCATGTGGCTGTGAGGCGTTAAAGACCACTGCCTTTGGCCTACACTGCGGTCAGCAGGGCTCACAATTCAGATCGAGTGGTGATTGTTTAATTACAAAATCCAGTAGGCAACTAACTACAATGTCTATTGAAATATACACAATAGCCTTTTAGTATACTTGCTTGAAGAACTTTTTTAGATGACTTATAGGTCTAGTACAATGACCAAATTCTTCTTGGTAGTGGTAAAGAACACTGAATAACAACCTACAAAGTGGACAGCAGAGATCACAATTCGAATTGTTTTGATTTATTTATTGCAGAGTTTTGTGTGATTTATGTTGTTGTATTTTTTTAAGAGGAAGTGAGAAAAAGTATTCATGGATGACTGTGCTCACTACTGCCTTCAATTTACACTGCAGACAGCAGTGTTCACAATTCAGATCAAGTCACTATTGTAGATGACGCAGTCCTGTAGGCAAAAGACGTTGCTCCTTTGAGCTCTGTCCGCACCACGCATACGCATCATCACAGGGTCCACACACAGTTTTTGTTGCTTCACGTACTGCAAACAGGACAGCTCACGTCAATGCCATGTGGCCTTGAGAGGTCATCAGTGATATCATCAGTGATGTCACTGACCATGTCATGAGTGATGTAATATATGACGTCATCACCAGTGCATTGCGGGCGCGCGAGTTATAGTTAGCTCAACTAACTATAACGGGCGAATATCTCTGGTTTTATATGAGTCAAATGTCCAACTAACTATAACGTCCCTGAAACCTATGTTTTTTTCAGTGAATATTTATATGAGTGGGGGTATAAGTGTCTGAATGGATGATTTAGCAGGTGTGTGACTGACTGTATAAGTGAGTGATTAAACGTGTCTTATTGAATACATGGGTTAGCAAATAATATGTGTGAATGTCTATCAGTCTGTCAGTTGGTGTGTAAGTGGCTGCATGGGTTGGGGTAGCTATATAGTGTCTGTATAGGTGCCTGAGTGTCTGTGTGGTTGGGGTGTGTGGGACTCTCTGCATAGATGTGTGAGTGGGTGATTCACTCGGTGTATGTGTTCAAGAGTGCATCTGTGAAGGGCTGTATGGATGTCTCAGTGGTACATGTGCGGGTAACTAGATATGTGAAAGGCAGTATATGTGAGTGTTGGAGTATATAAATGACTTTATGTGAGAGTGAGTGATTGTGAGAATAGCTGTATGGATGAGTGTGTGCTTGTATCAGTGATTGTATAAGAGAGTAAGTATGTGTTGGTATTTGTATGAATAAGTGAGGTGGTCTGTGTATAACTGAATAGGTGAGTAAATGGGAGTGTGATTGATTCTTTGCATGACTGACTAGGTGTGTGAGTAACTCTGGATGAGTGGTGGTGTGTGAGTGTCTGTATAGATGTATGAGTGCATATGATAGAGTTGTATTGATGAGTGACTGCAAGTATGAGTGACTATGGGTAAATGAGTGGATGTATGTGTAGACCTAGGAAAAAGTGAGTGGGTATATAGTAACAGATATCGGTGTGTCTATGGTTTAAAAAATGGTAGTCTGTATTTTAGAGTGGGTGTTACACAGGTTATATTAGAGTGTGAGTAGTTGCATCATATTATCATGACAAACAACATGTACACCTAGCAGACACAACAACACTACCTACTGTGGAAACCGTGGCTAGCCATGTACACAAACCAAACATAGCACCTCTGCCACACAATGCAGAATGCGGGGAGAGATGGGAGCAAAGTATGTTTGAAGGTGGCAAGTGATTCTCGATTATAAAAGTATACAATGCAAAGTGTTGAGGAGATGTGCCAGACAGACTTGAGTATGCAGAGCACAGACAGGTACATGTCAACATACACTGATGGTCTATTGAGTGAAGTGGACAGTGGACGCAACCATGATAGTACAGTCAGTAGGGAAGATTACGAAAACATAGCGCGTACGTGCCCCCTCCCCTCCATATCTTTAGCATAGTGGGCTGGCTCGGCGTACGCATGGCTAGCGTAGGGGTATAAATAAAAGGCACGTTTCTCTGAGTGTGGTTCTCTTCTGGAATGGCGAACATGTCTGTCAGGTCTGCGCAGTTTACACCACCACGAGGCTGACGCCGTGAGCAAAGGTGGCTGCTGGAATAATGCTCTCAGAATGCTGGTACCCAGAAACTGTCATGGCCGCTGCGATGCCCATATGCCCCACAGTTCACCTTTCTACACCGCTGTATGTGAAAGAGGGCCCACCACGTGCCGGCGGAAGTTTTTGGGCCGAGGTCTGCGAGCTGGGAAGGCTCCTGAGTTCAACGCTGGCTACCGCGACACAGGCAGACAGCACCCATCCTGAGGCCCAGCACCGTGGAGTGCTCTGTATACTACTAACACAGTAGTCCAACAGGTACCAACAGTGGAACGGTGTCTTGATCCCACAATGGACGATGTTAGAACTGCATTTGAGAGTGCAGATGAAGGTACTCCCTTCAACCAGGTGTAACCAACTCTAGGTCCCAACAGTGGAACGGTGTCTTGATCCCACAATGGATGATGTTAGAACTACATCTGAGAGTGGAGATGAAGGTACTCCCTTCGACCAGGTGCAAGCAACTCTAGGTCCCAATAGTGGAACGGTGTCTTGATCCCACAATGGACGATGTTAGAACTACATCTGAGAGTGGAGATGAAGGAACTCCCTTTGACCAGATGCAAGCAACTCTATGTCCCAACAGTGGAACGGTGTCTTGATCCCAGAATGGACGATGTCCAATATTACCTGCTGCTTGTTGTTTTTTACAAAACTCCCTCCGTTAAAGTGCATCAGACTCTGTGCTTCCGTAGCTAATTGCTTCACATGATCATTGGGCTTGGCTGACTGCAGTCGCTGGAGTACTCTGCGGTACAGCAGGCCCGAACAGTGAAACGGGGTCTTGATCCCACAATGTACGATGTTAGAACTGCATCTGAGAGTGGAGATTAAGGTATTCCCTTCGCACAGGTGCAACCAACTCTAGGTCCCAACAGTGGAACGGTGTCTTGATCCCAAAATGGACGATGTCTGATATTGAGCCCAAAATTGGAGTGGTGCACCACCTGTTAGGTGTGAAGGGAGTTGTTTCCAATAAGTATCACAGTCTTTTGGAATTTGTCTTTTAGATAGTCTTTTATTGTGAAGATCAAAATGTAGAAAATGTCAGCCAACGCGTTTCGTTCATAGCAATGAACTTCTTCAGGGCTGCAAATTTCAATATAGAATACATAAATGTGTGTAAACAGACAAGTATGTATAAAATGCAAAATACATGGCACAAGACTAAGGTGACATAGAAGTGAGTATGGAAAAGGTGGAACGGTGAGGGTGGGGTTGAGTGTGGATAGTGGTCAGAGAGGAGGGAGGAATGAGATAAAGGGGAGGGGCGAGGAAATGGAGTAAGTATTGTGGATACAAAATTGGTATAGTAAGCAAGTAACTTCAGGATCCTGATACTGAAACTGGTTATGCTACATTTGTGCCTAATAATAAAAAAGGTTAAGCTACATTTGTGCTTAGGTTATAGGCATGATATATACTGTAAGCATAGTATATTTAGAGATATAAAGGCAAGGAAAGAAGCTTAATAGATACATACCATTTCTTTAGAGTTGTAGCAAGGATGGATACTATGTACAATCTTATATTATATATTAAAATTTGTTAAAACAGAGTGACATATTTGTTCCCAATGATTATACCTTGAAAAAAGATGTAGATAGGCTACAAGGCGTGCCCCAACCCACAGTAACCCACCCATTGGCTTGATACAGAGTATCATGTATAGCGGGCAGTAAAGTGTTAATGATTAATTAGGTTGGGCTGGCTAGGGGTGAGAAGGAGAAGAGCTGGTCTATGCATAGTGTATGCTAGTGGTAGGTGTGGTACATACCAAAATTGTTGATGGCGTCTGAGTTGTAGTGATCATGAACAAAACAGCTGCAAGGGCCTCCTTGATAAGGGCTAGTGTGCTGCAGAATCTGGTGAGAAAGAAGAACATATTATCTTTGTGTTGTTAATTGTGCAGTGGTGAGCCACGTGATAAGAAAGCGCCATACAGTGTAAGATCTGGGTTTTGGAACCACATAGTATCCTAAGTAAGCTGAGAGCCCTATTCCGAAAGTAGCTGATGGGCGTGTGGCCTAATGAAAATAGAAGAGGGATGTGTTTGTTGGCGTGATGCACAAAATGAAAACGCACGGAGTAAAAAGGGAAACAAAAAAAAAAATTTAAGCCGTGAGGTGATAAAAAGTATTATGGTACAAGGCAGAGGCTGGTCGTGATGGGTCCCGAGCGCAATATACGAAGGTGTAGGAAAGCTGGTTGGTAATATACGTATAAGGAGCGAAGCGCGGTTAGATGGGGCGCATTCTGAATCCGAAACATGAAGCCTTAAGGGGCGGGTATGGATTCCAGAGAAAATATGTGTTAGTTGGCGGAGAGAGGCAGCCGGTTGGGGCGCAAGTAGTGTGGCCGTAATAGGTCTAATAATGTAAGTGGAAACGCTGTTGGGCCGTACGAATATGGCCAGTAGCTGAAGTGGATAAAATGGCAAATCGGGACCTGTATATTGAGCAAGGCATTAAACACTGCATGAGATGTAGTGTAATGGGCGGCATGCGCATGAGGTGGAAGCCGCCGGGTGTGAGATGGCTCAAGAAGCGCGATGAGACAGGGGGCATCAATGTAAAGTAGGCGGCAGAGTTGGCGGCATGCGTATGAGATGGAAGCCACCGGGTGTGAGATGTCTCAAGAAGCGCGATGAAACAAGGGGCATCTATATAAATTAGGCGGCAAAGTTGCAAGAGAAAAAACACTGCGCGGCGGTATATGTGAAAAACGTGTTGGGTCGGGGTGTGTCAGTGTGTGGTAAATATGTAAGGAGTGAGCGTGGTGTATCTATAATATGTGCGGTGAGTTGTGGTGGTGAAATAAGGGGGAGTTCGAAAAGGCACAGACGCGGATAGAAAGCAATGAAGCAAGAAAATCAGACGGCCACTGCTTATGGATTAACACGTGCCCGTGAGGATGCCGAGAAAGAGAGTAGATTATAAGCCATAAGGAAGCGAGAGATGAGTTGAACAAGGAAAATGGAGGGAAAGGAGTGTTAAATATCAAAAAGGTCTAACGGCAGTGAAAGACACACATCGAAAAGTTAAATAACGTTCCCCGAACAGGTATATGGGCCTACCTGTATGGACAAGTGTAGAGCAGCCGTCCGCTCCAATGAAAAGTATGATCTGACGAGTGGCGGGGACGTGGTTTAAATAAAGATCAAAAACCGCGGGGAAAGCCGAGGTGCGTGCAATCAGGCACGTAGATAGACGCGTACCGACAGGTGGATGTCCTAGTGGCTGAGGGATAAACGGATGAATCCATATCTTCTGTGTGGTTTGTCGGTACTGTGGTGGCAATGACAGCACAAGTTTGGTATACTGACGAGTAAATGTCAATCTAAGTACACCAATAACTGCACTTGTTTGCGGTGATCGCAAAGGCGGCTGCGTGGTAATGTTGTGAGTCTTACTGAGGAGATAGAATGATGTCTGATATTACCTGCTGCTTGGTTTTCACAGAACTGCCTCCGTTGAGGTGCATCAGACCCTGTGCTTTCGTATCTAACTGCTGCACATGATTATTGGGCTTGGCTGACTGCAGTCGGTGGAGTACACCGCGGTACAGAAGGTCGGAACAGTGAAACGGGGAATTGGTTCTGTGATTGAGGATGTCAGAAGTTAAAGTCTGTGATGATTTGTGTGTACCCCCTCAGATCACCCATATCTGTGCTTTCGAATCCAACGGCATGTGGCTGTGAGGCGTTAAAGACCACTGCCTTTGGCCTACACTGCGGTCAGCAGGGCTCACAATTCAGATCGAGTGGTGATTGTTTAATTACAAAATCCAGTAGGCAACTAACTACAATGTCTATTGAAATATACACAATAGCCTTTTAGTATACTTGCTTGAAGAACTTTTTTAGATGACTTATAGGTCTAGTACAATGACCAAATTCTTCTTGGTAGTGGTAAAGAACACTGAATAACAACCTACAAAGTGGACAGCAGAGATCACAATTCGAATTGTTTTGATTTATTTATTGCAGAGTTTTGTGTGATTTATGTTGTTGTATTTTTTTAAGAGGAAGTGAGAAAAAGTATTCATGGATGACTGTGCTCACTACTGCCTTCAATTTACACTGCAGACAGCAGTGTTCACAATTCAGATCAAGTCACTATTGTAGATGACGCAGTCCTGTAGGCAAAAGACGTTGCTCCTTTGAGCTCTGTCCGCACCACGCATACGCATCATCACAGGGTCCACACACAGTTTTTGTTGCTTCACGTTCTGCAAACAGGACAGCTCACGTCAATGCCATGTGGCCTTGAGAGGTCATCAGTGATATCATCAGTGATGTCACTGACCATGTCATGAGTGATGTAATATATGACGTCATCACCAGTGCATTGCGGGCGCGCGAGTTATAGTTAGCTCAACTAACTATAACGGGCGAATATCTCAGGTTTTATATGAGTCAAATGTCCAACTAACTATAACGTCCCTGAAACCTATGTTTTTTTCAGTGAATATTTATATGAGTGGGGGTATAAGTGTCTGAATGGATGATTTAGCAGGTGTGTGACTGACTGTATAAGTGAGTGATTAAACGTGTCTTATTGAATACATGGGTTAGCAAATAATATGTGTGAATGTCTATCAGTCTGTCAGTTGGTGTGTAAGTGGCTGCATGGGTTGGGGTAGCTATATAGTGTCTGTATAGGTGCCTGAGTGTCTGTGTGGTTGGGGTGTGTGGGACTCTCTGCATAGATGTGTGAGTGGGTGATTCACTCGGTGTATGTGTTCAAGAGTGCATCTGTGAAGGGCTGTATGGATGTCTCAGTGGTACATGTGCGGGTAACTAGATATGTGAAAGGCAGTATATGTGAGTGTTGGAGTATATAAATGACTTTATGTGAGAGTGAGTGATTGTGAGAATAGCTGTATGGATGAGTGTGTGCTTGTATCAGTGATTGTATAAGAGAGTAAGTATGTGTTGGTATTTGTATGAATAAGTGAGGTGGTCTGTGTATAACTGAATAGGTGAGTAAATGGGAGTGTGATTGATTCTTTGCATGACTGACTAGGTGTGTGAGTAACTCTGGATGAGTGGTGGTGTGTGAGTGTCTGTATAGATGTATGAGTGCATATGATAGAGTTGTATTGATGAGTGACTGCAAGTATGAGTGACTATGGGTAAATGAGTGGATGTATGTGTAGACCTAGGAAAAAGTGAGTGGGTATATAGTAACAGATATTGGTGTGTCTATGGTTTAAAAAATGGTAGTCTGTATTTTAGAGTGGGTGTTACACAGGTTATATTAGAGTGTGAGTAGTTGCATCATATTATCATGTGGATTATGTCATTAGTGATGTCATCAGTGATGTAATTCGAGATGTCATCAATGATGTCACTGACCATGTCATGAATGATGTAATATGTGACGTCCTCAGCAGTGCATTGCAGGGGCGCGAGTTATAGTTAGCTCAACTAACTATAACAGCCCAATTTCTCCGGTTTTGTACGAGTGAAATGCCCAACTAACTATAACGTCCCTGAAAACTGTGGTCTCTCAGTGAATATATATATATATATATATATATGTATATATACATATATATACATATATTTATAGATAGATAAATAGATTGATAGCTAGATAGATAGACAGATATACATACATACATAGATATATATATATATTACTGACTGGCGGTTGCCAGTAGGTAGTTATAGTTAGGACCTAGTTTCCACAGGAAATGTATTTTTTTGCTAGGTTTTAACTTTGGTGATGTTTGACCCAGGACATTTTTTCCAATAAGTGGCAAAGTAGGTTCTGTGCCATTGGAAAGTTTCAGGGTCATCTGTGCAGTGGGGACAGAGAAATATGGACACAAAATAAGGGTGCATTTGTAATGTTCATTCCTATAGGAATGTGTTGTTGAACCTACAGCCCAAACTGCTGGATGGAATTACACCAAATTTGTCTTTTGTTATTTGGTGCAAAACCATTCAGTAGTTTTGCAGAAACGTAGGTTGAAACTTAAAGTGATATTTCTGGTCACGAAGCCTTCGCGGAAAATGATGAGCTTGTGCAGGGAAATACACAGCTCTGATTGGCTGCCAACATTTCAACCAGGAAGTGTTGACAGCCATCTTGTGACTCGGCTTTACAGAGTCGAGAAAATAAAGAAAAGGGAACAGGGCAGAAATGCCCTGACCCCCTAGCCATGGTGTTGGGGTTACCCGGCTCCCCACCACGGCATAAAAAAGAAATTCTTGTAAAAAATATTTACTCTGAAATTGAGATAATTGCAAATTCATGGGAATTTTTTTAAAGCAAGTGTGGGCTCCTTCACTTGTTTTTAAGTAACCCCCTTGTGGGCCAAGTTCCGGGGGCAAATAATAAATATAAGATGGGATGCGGAGGGCTCCCTCCTAGGGCTTATCAAAGCCCAAGGGACCTCCACCTGCCTGTATCACATTTTTGATTATGAATGTGGGTGGGCCACCTGGGCTCGCCCGCAGCCCCAGGGACTGCCACCTCCCTGGGGAGGTAAGATATTATGTTATGTAGTTAAGATATTATGGGGAGGGCCTCGCAGACCCCCCTACCAAGGGGACCACCCCCTCGTCAGGGCACACTGTTTTTTGTTTTAAGTAATGTATGGGAGACAGTAGGCCTTCTTCTGCTGCTTTGGGGATTGGCACCTACCCAGAGCACATACTTTATTTAAAAAAAGCAGGGGAGGACCTGTGGCCTCACCCGTATCCCCAGGAACTGCCACCTACCCAGGGCACAAATACAATATTTAGGGGGATCCATTGCAGACCCCTGGCCCCAGGGGCTACCACCTCCCCAGGGAAAATTTGAATAAAGCAGAAGGGACATGTGGTCCCCACGTTGGAACCCTACCTGGCCCTGGTGACCACCACCCCCAGAGTTCTCTCCAGCAATGTCCCTATGTCATGAATGATGGAATATGTGAGGTTATAAGCATTGAATTGCGGGTGCTCGAGGTACAGTTAGCTCAGCCAACTATAACTGCTGAATTTCTTTGGTGAAACCTGAGACTAATTATCTCTGCAACCTTTGGTTTTCAGTAAATATATATGCATATGTACATATATATCTATATAGATGTCAATTTTCATCATGGATCATTGCCATTTTAACAAAAATACTTGACATTCATTCACTTCGTCAATTCATCAAAAGCAATGATGGTCCATGTATTCTAGAAAATACTCAATCACAATGGCGGCCATCTTGGAACATGTTAGTAAAAATGACGATAATCACAATGTATTATATAATAACTTGGCAGGCTCATAATGTTGGAACCACAGAGAAAGGAATAAATAAGGGAAAACAGGAAACAAAATCCACTGATTACAATAATGCTGGTATCATTTCATAAATGTCATCACCCTTAAGTGTATCAATTTATCAAATCAATTTCACAAGTTTCAAATATTCCTTGCACTCCTTCTTGATGATGCTCTGAATGGGCAAACTCGAGCCCCACAAGATGTATAATCTGTAATGCATGACCACATCTAAATATATAAAGAGTGTATTAGGAATGTGTCAAAGGACCTGGAATCCCATGATATAGGAGCTACCCATCACATGAAGGCAATATGGCATTAACCCAAGTGGACCCACAGTTCTTCTTCATTTTTCAGATCATTTAGGACCTTAGTCTGTAAATCAATTATGTATTTGAATTCCAAGATAGGTAATTTCTTAACTCTGTCCTTTCATCTTTTTGCAACTGGTCTACACAGAGGAATTTCAACCGATCACTGTTTGTGTGGCAGGAGTAGACAGGTAAGGACTATGCACCAAGTGCTCTTTTATTGATGAGCTATGTCTATTAGTGATCTGAGGATGAGGAGTTATGACCCAACCCATAATGTTGTCTGGTTGGGGGGTATGTCAATTTTTCTAACACATCTGTACAACTTGATGCAAACTCTCACTAACATTATTGATCATCCTAATGGTTCCTTCATCTTTATGGGTATTAGATCTAATAGTGGTCTTACTTGCTAATAGTTCAGATCTCCTTACCATTTCTATCTTCTTTACTGCTCCATTTATGATACTGGTGCTATATCCCCCTTTCTTCAATTTCTCTAACTCACCCTCTTAAAATAGGAGCTTAAGTCATTCACCCAAGGCGACAGAAAAGAGTCAATGTAAACAGACGTATTTTCCAATCGACTGTTTAATAATGCCACCATAGGACTTCCCGGGGGATTCAACAGATATTTATGTACTTTGGGCAAGTGATAGAAAGTAGAAAGGACTGAATATTAACAGTGTAGAAATACAAATTAATTCTGATTCAACATGCCTTGATTTCTCCAGACCTTAAAATGATTATGAAAAGCTCTCACACAATTGTCATATTCAGTTCTCTGAATGGGCCAATAGCATTGTTGATCTCTCAATTGCTTTATGGCTTCATTGTAATATTGATACTTGTTAAACAGGATGATGTTACCCCCTTTATCCAATGGTTTGATCACCAAAGAATCATCATTCTTCAAAGCTTGTAATGCTTTTCATTGTCTCGCTGGAATATTTTATTGTCTCCGACATCTCTGTTCGGTTTTCAATGTTTCCAAATCCAGAATGACCACTTCATTAAAAACATAAATGGCATCATTTGGAGTCCGCACAATGAATTTAGATTTTTTCTTTAGTTCACTTTTTCCAATTGATTGTGCAACGGCGGCTCGTGAAAGACATACAGCCATATTCTCATTTTCTTTGTTTTCTCTGCTGTTTGGTGAGTCCTCTAAAGCTTGTAAAGCTAATAAGGCTCCCAAATCATTTCCAGTTAGGAGATCAGTATCTCCCACCTTGGCAGATTCCCCATGATGCTTTGTTATTAGGACGTAAAAGATAGATTTTTTGCACTTTGAGGTTTCCTACATATTTAAAATAGTCGATCCGAGTTGATACAAAATCTGAAATATCCTGAGACAGTCAGGTTGACCTCAATTAGAAACATTGCATTCAGAGATCGGGAAAGTCTCAGTCTTTCAGTGTACAGTTCACAATTCTTCATCACTGCCAGGAAAACATCAGCAGCAGTGATCATGTGATGTATTAAGACATCACATTCAGAATGGAAGAAAGCATGAAACAACCTTATGTTTGCATAAGCTTGACTTCAAATACATGAAACACTACAATTCAAGAAAACCAGAATGCACAACCTCCCCTCTAATAATAACAAAAGGAAGTATCAAAAGCAATAATTTAGTTTACCTCCACCTACACTCCCAAACCATTCACCTGTCTTAGAAAATCCCTTACGAATAGACCCAAATACAGAGCATATTCCTTCCCAGGCTTCTCTTCCAACTCTGTTAGTTCAGGCATACTATTAGTAGGCTTGCAACATAACTGCTAAGCTGATCTGATTACCTATCCTAGGAATACAAGCACAACATTTCTAATGTAAGTCTATTTTGTATAATCATAGGTCTCATAGCAAGCAATTCTTTGCTAATCATGGATAGTTCACCTGCATCATTGTGGCAAGTCTGTCTAATAAGGTTGATAGTTTGCAGAAATTCACATTTTTAAGTCTCATCCAAACAATGGTATTAATGCTCCAAAGATAACTCTAAGTATCTGCTTAAAACTGCACCTGCTCAATTTTATATAGCGGTCAAGTTGTAGATCCATCTCATTACTGTAATAAATTCTAGGAAAGATTAAAGCTGCATAACAACTACCTATCCAATTGTACAGCAAAGTAAACTAAGCTGATTTGCCACACACATAGTATATAATTTAATACTTACCTCTAGTTCAGCAAAGATTCTCCCTTTGACTTAATAACTGTGCTCATATTCACTCCATCCCACTACTCGACAGTCTCATTCCCTGATTGTCTTCTTATCATACACAATGTTCACTTCTTGGCAACATCAACACTTAATCTTGGGGCAGCTCCTCTAGAATCTTTTTACCTTTCCCAATGAAATTTCCCGGGTAAACTTTCTTACTCCCTATGTCTTTGTCTAGTCTTATTTTTTCATTTAGTTTATTTATGAAAATTGTTTCATTCTGAGTGATCTTCCAGGTTAAATCACGCATGCTTTGATTAGTAATGCTCGCTTTAGTCATGGAAGTTAATAATTTCATCATATACTTTAGAAAAGTAGGATCTACTTTTATGGTTACCCTCTTTTTTGCATGGTGCAATGCTGTTTCGTGCAGGTCAGGCTGTGGACCTTGCTAACCAGGTCCCCAGTCTCTGTGCTTTCATCCCTGAATTGGTTATGGTAAGTACTTAGGTACATCCCAGATTGGATAATGATGTACCCTTATAAGTCTCTAGTATGTGGTACTGAGGTACCCAGGCCATAGGTACACCAGGGGCCCCCATGAGCTGAGGCATGTTGTATGCCACCAATAGGCGACCACTCAAACTGTAACTACAGGCCTGCCATTGCAGCCTGTGTAAGCTGGTGCTTACAACAGATATAGGTTTCCCTATATCCAAGGTCACTGCACTTAAAACCTATGTCACCCCTAAAGCGGACCTTTCAATCCTGAAGGCAAGGTGCTTGATTCTAAGTGTGAGGATGCCCCTGCATGAGCAGGACACCCCTACAACCTTAGGAGTCCATTCTCCCGGTTTGTAAGTACATCAGCCATTATGATACATAGAGTGGCCATGCGTCATCATGCGATGACCATCTCTAATTTGGCTGTAATTAACCCATTCATGTTTGGTATCAAACATGTTGGAATGCACCCCAATACCATAAACTGTGTAGGAGGTATGATTCCATGCCCTGTAAAGCTCCCCTGGGAGGCCCTCAGTGCTCCCGGTACCAGTCTTTTAGACCTGGACAGCACAACATTGCTGCTGCTGACCAGGGAAACAATTCTGCCCTCCTGCTGCTGAGCCAAGCTTTAGCAGGGGAGGGCAAAACAATAGGTATCCTGTCACAAGGAGGTGTGACCACCTCCCAGACAGGGTTTAGTGTATTGGGCACACTGGGGGCGCTAGCCAGCACTACTCAGTCTGCTTCATGGGCACATTTGGTACCCTCTTTGCATAGTCCAGTCTAAACCCGCTCAGGAAGCTGTTGCCTCCAGCTCTGGTGTGAAACTAGACAAAGGACATGGGAGTATCCTCCCCACTGTCCAACCCCTGTCCTGGAGTGAACCCTGAATCGTCTCAACCATTTCCTTAGGGCACTTAAGGACTTACCTGAAGGTAGGTCCCTAGATTTGTCGTGGTACAAGACTCATATCAAGACACCACTTCTTCTTCAACTATCTGGGCACTCTGGACTTCGCTGGACCTTGCTCTGGGTTCCGAGACTGGAAGAGGGAAGACTCCTGCTATACCTAGTCTTGTTGTCCTGTAAGCCTGCTGCAATGTCTGTGCCCATGCTCCATACAGGAATTTTCCAAGGCCTGTGGAATTCCAAGACACCTGAAGGAATCTAACTTGAAGTAAAGGAGTTTTTTGTTGTTGTTTTTGTAGAGATTTTTAGAGCGTTAGCCAGACCTGAAGGTATTGGAGTGCTTTACAACATTGTATCAGAATGTCATCAGAAACAAGATGTGACAATGTAAATGTAAATGTAAATGTGGGTGTACTTGTAAAGCGCACTGTGACTCCATGGAGTATCCTGGCGCTGAAGACCGCTGGGGAACCCGTCCTGGTTTTCCCTGTGAGATGGTCCCTTTCTGGGTATCTCCAAGGTGAAACCAGGCATCCCCGGCGTCTGTGGGGGGCCGTTGTAGAGATGAGGCAAGCTTAATGCCCAGAGTTGCCGAGTGTGTTCCTGGTTAGAGTAGGTACCGAGGCGAGAATTATCGAGTCTGTTTTGACCCTGGTCCACGACCCTGCCGCGTCGGGAATTGAACCCTGGTCCCTGGCCAATTCTCTGCTTACGGGTTGGCCGCCTCTAACCAGTGAGCCACACCTCTCCTATAATAATAGAACATATTGATTTGTGACGAGTACAGTTCAAATATAAAGCATAACAAATAAACACATTGAGTTTGTGATGAATCCAGTTCGGGGAGGGGGGACAAAGGAATGAGACAAGGGGTAGGTGAAGTATAGGTCCTCTTAATAAAGTGATTGTGTCCTGCCCTGTGTGAGGTTCAATGTAGAGCGTCTGCTATCCATTCAGGGGAGATCAGTTGAGAAAAAGGTTTTTGAGCTGGCTTTTGAATTTAGCAAAGTAGGGGTCAGTCCTGATATGGGCTTGGATGGAGTTCCAAATTTTGGGCTCATTTCCAGAGAAGGAGCGTGATAGGGCTTTTTGTTTGCCACTCTTTACTGGTGGGCATGCTTATGTTGGGCATTCTGCGCTTGTCATCCAAGGAGAGCTCGATCTTGGTGATCTTCTCATTAAAGATGTTTCATAGTTCTTTGGAGGCCTTCACTGAGGAAGAGGTGGTTTGGAAGTTTGTTGTCTAATGATATTAAAGAGTTCTTTGGGTCGATTTTTTGCATTGTTTAGTGCATCACACAAGGATTAGTTTTTTTCATTCTTGATGTGTTTTTTATATTCCCTTCGTTCGGATTTGAGTGGGTCGAGGTGGATAATGATCGGGTTGTTTCTCCAGAGTCTTTCTACAGATCTTAGCTTTCTTCTTTCCGAGTTTAGGTCATTGTTGAACCAAGACCTTGAAGAAATGGTCCTGGCATTTTTTTATTTTCAGGGAGCAATCTGGTTGAGAATGGAAGTCATTGTTGCATTGTAGTGCGAGGTGAGTTCAGTTGTTGAAAGGTCACATGCGGTGATGGGAAGGAGTGAGGTTACCTTTTATTCCAGGTTGGCAAGGGGGATCTGTCTTAGATTTCTCACCCAATGGGGGGTTCCTCTGTACGTGGTAGTTGGCATGTCTGAATTGATGTGGATTAGAATGATATGGTGGTCTGAACAGTCAACAGGAAGGTATGGGCAATAGGGATTTTGTCTTCGTGAGCTGTGATGGCATCTAGAATTGCACCCCTGTTGTGGGTTTGTTCGGTGCAGTGCTGGGTAAGATTGTTGTTGCCAAGAAGTTCGTTCGGGGATTGGATCGGGGAGTTGTTTTCATCGTTCCAATGTAGGTTGAGGTCACCTAGTATTATGTTGTTGGAGTCTAGGAGAGAGCGGTGGGTTATCAGGTCTGAAAGGTGTTCCCTGAATGGAGGGGTGTTGCCTGGAGGATGGTAGAGGAGATGGTAGTTTTGTTGCCACTCGTCTTAATCGTGGTGATTAGATATTCAAATGAGTAATATTCGAAGGAGTCTGATTCAGTTACGGAGATGTTGCTTTTGTGGATGATCCCAATTCCCCCACCTCGGTGGTTCGTTCTATCTTTTTTGTTGATTGAGAACCCCGGGGGGACAAGCATGTCCATGATTTGGGAGGAGGACTCATTTAGCCAGTTTCTGTAATGAATGTGATGTCTATGTCGTTGGTGAGGATGGTTTCTGCCAGTTCAGTGGCATGCTTGGTGGCCGATGTCCAATTAATGAGCAAACATTTGGTTGACCCTTTGTTGTTGAGTTTCTTCGTTTGGGGGATCCTGGGGATATTAGTGAGGACGGCTGGAGCCTTGGCATTCTGTGTGGGGAGTGTTCTCTTCCAAATCCCGTGATCCCCTGGATTTTGGAGCAGGAGTTGACTGCAGAGGAAGTGTCATAGGAGTTGGCAAGATCAATCGCCTTACTCATGGACATTGCTGTGGTTGTTCTTTTGGGTCTTCGAGGCTTGTTGAGGAGGGGGGTTGTAGTCTAGCTGTGCCATTGAGCCTTGAGGGGGTCTTGTGAGTTTAGTGTGGGTACCTATGGGTGAGAGGTGAGGGCGTTGGAAAGGCTGCAGAGGTGATGAGAGGTACGATAGGATATTGTTGATACCCTGCATTACAGTGTCTAGTTGGTTTTCTAGTGTCGTCAGTCTCTGAGTCATGATCGAACGAGAGGGGGTAGTGGTGTTCAGGTTTATGCTGTCCCGAGTGTGTCTGTCCAGGGATGGAGATAGCTTGCCAGTGAGAGAGTGGCTCACCGTGTAGGTGTTTGTTGAGTAGTTGAATCACTTCCCTGCATCTGCAGGCACAGCAATGAAGCTGACCGGTCTGCTGATCCCAAACTCCCACAGACTCCAAAAGACTCAGCAACACAGGTGGTAGTTTTTCATATCCTGTGAGGCTTGCATTGAGTTCAACAACGGTTCCTGATGCCAATTCACACCTATGCACCCGGCTTCCCTGCTGTAGGTATCCTGCTTCCTAGGGTATCTATGGATGGGGTGGCCTCCAAGCTTCTGTCTTCCACTGGGTTTCTTCAGGGTCCACTGGGAAGGGTCCTTCTTCTTTAAAATTGCAACCGCGACTTACCTATTGACTCGTATTGAGCCCACGGTTGTGTTCCCACTCTGCACACAGCCTCCATGGGGTTCCTTACCTCAGGTGGTTCCTTGGGTTCCCGGCACTTCTATGTCTTCTGGGTACAGTATCGACTTGAGTCGTGGTTCTCATACCACTATTTTAGTATATGGTTTGGTCTCCCCCCCGGCGAATACAATGGATTTGTGCTACTAACCTATTCTATTCACAAAGTATTGTGTGCATTGTGTATATCTCCAGGCAGGAGACATGTGTATGTGTTAGTGAGTGTCTTATAATAAATACATATAAGTATACTGTGTGGTTCTTTTTCACTTAATCTATACCAATAAGATTATACTCTGGTAAAAACAAGCTGCTTTACACTTCTTCTTGACTAAGCCTGAAGGCTGCTCTCTACAGCTACCATTCGGAGAGCTTTCTAAGGCTGCCTAAGACCACTAAAATCACCAAGGGGTTTGTCTGGATTAGGGCAGGGTGCCCACTTACATACGTGTGCACCATATACTGAGCCACCTTCTCACTTATTCTCATATTGATCCTTTTGTTTAAATACCTTAGAAAAATGAGAAGCATGCTTAGTAAATCGCAAATACATATGTGCATCCATCACAATTAGTAAATTTTCGGGAGGTTTTTCATAATAAGTATAAAACAATTTAATAGTGTTGCTGATAGAATATGTTATGAATCATACTTATGAAAAGGAATAGGATAGAGGCAAGCAAAAAAATAACCTATAGGAACACACAAAAGAATTCTCTATCTGCGATATTTTTATATATTTGGCTAGTATATGAAAATAGACCATAGATGTTTGTAGAATGAGGAGCATGTGGGATTCTACCTTCATGTATTTGCTTATCAACAGCAGATTTAACAGTCTGATTTGTTGATATGTAAGAAACATTTCCCTACAGACCTCTAACATCCACCCAACTATAGCAACAATAATAGCAACTACAGAATTACAAGCAACATTTTGCAGCATTGGTGCGCCATGTAAGCCTAAATCAGATCAAGTGAAAAAAGCTGTTATTTCGAATAAAGAGAATAGTCCTTCTACAACTACTCTGATGTCACTACCTTATCTTGAAATCTATAGCGGTTTGTAGTCTCTGTCAATCAGAAGAATAAAGCTCTGAAGTCCTCCGACTATTAGCCTAACTATATATTCATCCTTTTCAACTTTGGCAACAGTTTGAATAAGTTTAGCCCTTTTTGATGTATCTTTGACTCAAGGAGGTTCATCAATGTTAGTCACACATTCATCAGCTTCAATGTCAGTTCTGGTGTAGTATGTCTAATCAGTATGTTCATATTTTAAATGTACCTTTCTCTCTCTTCTGGGTCTTTTAGCGACCTTTGTGTGTAGACTCTTGCTGCCTGTATCTGGTCATTCTGGGAGTTCTTGTTCCTCTGACTCGCTTACCTTTCTTATCATCTCTGGTCCTACTGTAGCTGTCAACAGCCTCTTTCATCTAGTGTTGGTCCTTGGTCAACCTTCGTCCATCAATGCATGATTCTTAGATGCACTTGTGAGTTCTGGCTCCAATAAAGCTGATTTGCTTTCAAAGGAAGAACTTTTATCATCACTCTCTGGTTCCGTTGCAACTGACTCAGTTCGCCACAAATTCTCGCTGTCTCTGCAAATGCACAGCAATAATCCAGTCTTGACTGGAATAGTGGTGCTGCCATTCTGCTCTTGCCACTGTTGAGGTTCTGCTGTAGGTGACTGTGAGTTTTTCAGATTAGTCTTCATCTTTCTGTTCAGATACCTCAGAAATCTCAAACCTAGGTAGAATTAAGGAGTTAGTGGATGTTGGCTCGACTTCTTCCTCTTCTCATTTTAGCCTCTTAATGTGTGAGGCATGTATATTGTTCAGCAGTCAAGCACACTTCACAGCAGTGTTGAGGACCATGATTACCTGGGACGGGCCTCTCCAACATTCTTCCAAGCATGACTTCCAAACGTGTTTCTTCACATGAACCCAGTTGCTGGGGTGCAGACCTTTACATGGAGATTCTCACCCAGCTAGTGTGCCGGCATTCACCCCTTGACCTTGTTAGGTAGGTCGCTCCCCCTCCGCACAGCACTGCCTGTGCGTCCTGTCCCTGCCCCAGCTGCCGCTGTTGAGGAAAGTTGAGGCCCTCCTCCACCCGCAGGCTACCACCTGCGCCTCATCCCTGGTGGCCAGTGGTAGGCCTTAGGTCTGTTCTGTTGTTCATTGTACTGCCCGTATCGTTTTTCTTTTTTACTGTCTGTGACTGCTGTTGTCTGTCATCGCCCTGTGCCTGTATTTTCTCCTGTACCCTTCTTTCCTTCTGTTCCAATCGTCACCCCCGTGATTCTGTGCCCGTTTTTCCTTCTGTGACCCCCGTGATCTGTGCCCGTTTTTCCTTCTGTGCATCCCGTGATTCTGTGCCCGTTTTTCCTTCTGAGACCCCGTGATCTGTGCCCCTTTTGCCTTCTATGCCCCCATGATTCTGTGCCCTTGCCTTCCGTGCCATTTGCTGCTCCCATTCCCACCACTGTGTCTCCTGCAGCCCCGCCCTGACTTTCCATTTGCTGCCCCTACCTCCTGCCTCCCGCCTCCCAGCTGCTCCTCCCTCCCACCTCCCCATATAGGTGGCCGCTGCGCAGCCGCGCTGCTGGTGCGCCGAAGGCAAGCCCGTCTGCGCCCATCCGTGCCTGGACCACGCCCAGTGCCAGGACCCCTGGCCCCCATGAACGCCACAAGGCCCGCATCAGCTACGACTCCAGCACCCTCCACACACTCAATGCCGGACGATCATGCACCTGCTGCCTGGCCACCCCGAAGAGCACCCAAGGACCCTTCTCCTGCCGGAACTGCAGCTTCACCAGCATCCGGCCCGCCAACCCACCTACCAAAGAACCCAACCACCTCAGATGCATCCTTCTCAACACCCGCTCCGCACACAAAAACACCGTGGAACTCTGGGACCTACTGGACTCCAAAACCCCAGACATTGCCTTCCTGATGGAGACCTGGCTGAACCCCTCCTCGGCACCTGACATCACCATACCCATCCCGGAAGGCTATAAGATCACCCGCAGGGACCGCACCAATGGTGTAGGAGGAGGAATCGCCATCATCCACAGGAACACTCTCAAAGTCTCAACCAACACCGACGACACCCCCAGCACCGCTGAAAACCTGCACTTCCAGATCCACACTGATCTCAACACCACCCTCAGAGGAACCCTCATCTACAGACCCCCCGGACCATGAGCACACTTCAGCGACTCCATCACCGACCTCGTCAGCACACACGCCCTCGCCTCCACGAACTACATCCTCCTCCGGGACCTGAACTTCCACCTCGAGAACAACAACAACAACAAATCCTCCACCCTGATCGCCAACCTCGCCAACCTCGGACTCAGACAACTCATCACTACACCCACCAACTCCATCGGCCACACGCTTGACCTCATCTTCTCCGCAAGCTCCCACATCTCCTTCAACCACACCACCGAGCTCCACTGGTCCGATCACCGCTGCATCCACTTCACCCTCCGTAAACCCACCATGCACCACCACACCCAACAGATGCCATGCCGCTGCTGGAGCAAAGTCACCAAAGACCATCTTTCCACCACCCTCGCCCAGAGTCCACCCGCAGATCTGACCGACCCCGACACCGCCGCTCGCAACCTCAAACAGTGGATCAATGACTGCGCCAACACCCTCGCCCCGCTCAAGAAGCCCTCCAGCACCACACTAGCAAGAAAGCCAGCTCGTTCACCGAAGACCTCCAGGCCTCCAAGCAAACCTGCCGAAAACTCGAAAAAAACTGGATCCATGAACGAACACCGGAAAGCTACACAGCCCACAAGAACGCCACCTGCAGACAACTCAACCTCATCAGAAACGCCACAAGGACCTCCTTCAAAGACCGCCTAGACCACAATGCACACAACAGCAAAGAGCTCTTCAACATTGTGAAGGAACTCTCCAACCCCAGCTCGAACACCAACGACATCCCACCTTCACAAGACCTGTGCTACTCGCTGGCCACCATCTTCCATCGCAAGATCGCAGACATCCATGACAGCTTCAACGCCGTCACCACCCCGGCAACCACTGAGACCCCCGCTCCCATGACCACCACCCGCACCTACCGCCTGATCGCCTGGACCAACATCAAGGACGAAGACACCCTCAAGATCATGAACACCATCCACTCCGGATCCCCGGAAGACCCCTGCCCACACCACATCTTCAACAAAGCCAGCAGCACCATCGAACCCCATCCCTGGAAAACCATCAACATCTCCTTCGAGACAGCGACCTTCCCAGTCCGGGTTCCGTAGCAACCACAGCACGGAAACTGCCCTCATCGCCGCCACCGATGACATCAGGACCCTGCTAGACAACGGTAAAAATTGCAGTCCTCATCCTCCTGTACCTGTCAGCCGCCTTCGACATGGTCTGCCACCGCACACTACGAACACACCTCTATGACGCCGGAATCCAAGTGAGGACCTCCTCCTTCTTCTCCGGCAGAACACAGAGCTTCCGCCTCCCCCCTTCTGCTCCGAAGCCACCGAGATCATCTGCGGCGTACCCCAAGGCTCATCCCTCAGCCCAATGATGTTCAACTTCTACATGGCACCACACACCCACATCGCATGACGGCATGACCTCAACATCATCTCCTACGCTGACGACACCCAGCTGATCCTCTCCCTCACCAAGGACCTCCACACTGCCAAAACCAACCTCCACGAAGGAATGAAGGCCGTCGCCGACTGGATGAGGAACAGCCGACTGAAGCTGAACTCGGACAAGATGGAGGTCCTCATCCTCAAATCCATCCCCTCGGCCTGGGTTGACTCCTGGTGGCTGACTGCACTAGGAACACCCCCAACACCCACCGACCACGCAGGCAACCTAGGGGTCATCCTCGACTCTACCCTCACCATGACGAAGCAGGTCAACGCCTTCTCCTCCTCCTGCTTCAACACCCTCTGCATGCTTCGCAGGATCTTCAAGTGGATCCCCACCGAAAAAAGGACAGTCACCCAGGCCCTTGTCAGCAGTACAATGGACTACAGAAACGCGCTCTATGCAGGAGCCCCGGCCAAACTCCTGAAACGGCTTCAACGCATCCAGAACACCTCCGCATGCCTGATTCTCGACATCCCATGCCGCAGCCACATCACACCCCACCTGAGAGGCCTGCACTGGCTCCCCGTCAACAAGAGGATAACCTTCAAACTCCTCACTCACGCACACAAGACACTCCACAACATCGGACCAATGTACCTCAACAGCCGACTCAGCCTCTACCCCCCACCCGCCAGCTCCGCTCCGCAGACCGCACCCTCGCCACCATCCCCCACATCCGAAGAGTGACCGCCGGTGGCAGATCATTCTCCCACCTTGCCGCCAAGACATGGAACACCCTCCCCATCCACCTACGGCAAACCAAAGACCTTCTGACCTTCAGAAGACTTCTCAAGACCTGGCTCTTCGAACAGTAGCAGCTCCCCCCCAGCGCCTTGAGACCCCCGCGGGTATGTAATGCGCTTTACAAATGCCATGACTGATTGATGAGAGGTAGAATGCACCACATCAGCTAATCTTTTACAGTAATCAAGACCCAGCTCATCTGTGATATTGACAAAAGCAGTAGCTAGAAGAGAAGGAATTCACATGGCTCTCTCTATCAAATTCTCATGAGGAGACAGTCCTGTTAATTTGTATGGCATGCTTTGAATGCTCTTCAATAACAGAGGGTGTGCATTGGGACATTTGTGAGATATGGACACACAAGCTTTGGCCAATTTTGCTTTGATAGTCCTGTTTAGTCTTTCAGTCACTGCATGATCCTCTGATCTTGTTTCATATCATATATAGTCACTAGTTCTTTGCTCTGACTATTTTTACTCTGGAGGTGCTCTTTCACTCTTTCACACTTGTTCTCGATTCGTACCTTATGGACCATATATATAGATGATGGTATAGACACCGTCCATGTATGCACTGCTGGAGCTGATCCGTATGGACAGATTTATCATACGCATGATCGTATATCAGATCTGATGTGCAATGTGTATTACTGTTTGTGTTTATATTGTTCATATATGTCTATCTGATGAAGGTGGGACCCTAGTTCGGGTCCAACACCGAAACGCGCGTTGGCGCCTGAACTTTCGGCATTTCCTACTTCGTAGTATCGTATGTTCTCCATCTGAATGATACATGAGTCAACCACCCATACGATCACATCGCTGAAGTTGTTTTACCTTGACTGCTATGTGTTAGTGGAATTTTGATGGAATGAATGTTTGTATGCATGAGTTGAGTGTTGTGTGGGACATGTAGCAATTTGTTTACACCAAAACTATGTATTGTATTTATATTTTTCTCATTATCTAATATGTTGATGTGTAAAAATTTGCAAAAAGTATCTGAAAAAATTGATGTTGTCTTGTATATATAAAAAAAGCACATTAAACAAGAAATCTATATTTTTCCATTTAGTAACCTTGTTTGGTACTTCTTCATAATTATACTGTGCCTTCAGCTCCAGTTTAGTGTTTCCTGATTTAGGGACCTATGCTTTAGGCCCTTTCATATATCTAATAGGGTGGGTTTTCTCTCTGGATTTATATTGATAGTCTTTCAGTCATACCTAAATCTTCTTGTCTGTCACTACAAATGAAATTTCAATCTATCCCTAATATCATGCATAACAACTGCATCACTTCATTCTTAAGTGACTTCCTTGATCTGATTCAAGATAAACTGGCATTCCAAAACCACGTATCAATTGCTGCAATAGTAATTTGGATATGCCTCCACGCAACGGGAAAACAAGCATGCAATCACAAGGATATGCCTTAATTGATTACATGGCGGGCATTTCCACGAAGTCAGTTAAAGGGCCCAATAGGCTTACCCATGTGACTCATCGTCACTACAACCTTTTGCCCACATCTTGTTTTTAGCAAATTGCACTACACTGGCACAGATTTTCTGCCATCACACAAATTTGTGGATTATGCCAGGACTATCTAAAAATCATTATCATCTTGTTTCGTCCGAAATGTCAGTCAATGCATATGTCTAAATATTGTCAAGATTCACTCACCTGAATGCCCACATTCTACAGGAGAAAAGATTATCCACCCGATCCCTCAGATGGTCAACCCTCAAATAGGACAAAACAAGTGTTAGCCACTCACCTCTTAAGGGATAGGGAGTTGGAGAAGAGAGAGAGAGACTCTGGTGTGTTGCCTCTGGATTTCTCAGGACAGCATATGCTTGGTGTTTCAGGTATCAGGGCAGTTCTCAGCCTGGACAAAGAGAAAGAAATTAACATTTCTGCACAGTTATTCATACATAACTGCCATTTTACAGCCTATGTGAGAACTTTTCCAATATTTACTACCCCATGCACTCACAACCTGTATCTGTGATGTTTTTTCTATAATTGACATTTATCTGTGCTCTGCAAAGAGGCATCGATTCGCACTTTGAGATACGTCCTGATAACATCTAAGTAAACCTTTAACAGGACTGCCTTGTGGTTTGTGCAACCATCTTAAAGCCTCTGATATCACGATTTGTGAGTGTTAATATGTTTTTTCCTATGCACTAATCTGATTTTCGGATTCACTAAAGTTTTTCAGACTCCTAAATAGGATTCTAAATGGATACTGATATTGTAGGAGTCTGATCCAAATACCAAATCGGTATCTTACGTATCAATGTTTTGCAATAGAAATCATGCAACAAAACATTGAAAATGTTCTGACATCTAAAAGAAAGTGGATTCCAATCCGCACAAGGGAATTCCCATGGGACTTCTTTTCATTTTTGAATGTTAAAAAATGTGTTACTGAAGAGTGCCAATGGTACAGAGGATCACTGCCAACTCTTAAACAAACTTTGGATTTTTTTATTTCATCTCTATTTCCTTTAAGGAAAATTGGCTTCAATTAAAAAAAGTCTAACTTATTGAAAATGAATCAAAGCTCTGGTGGCAGGCTGACATTTGTAGGACACCATCCTTGTGACTGCAGTCAATACGATTGACTTGCAATTGCCGAACTACTAATGAATATTAACTAAATCTAATTTACATATTTTAACCAATATAATGGTACATAGGTCAATTTATAAAAATATTTACTGGCTGCAAAAATACAGGTTGCAATTTGGGTCCAGTATTTTGCTACCAGTAAATAGTATATCAGGACAGAAGGGGAAATTCCATTGCAGATGTCTAGTCCACCATATTTATTATAGCGCATGGCTTTTGTAATACAGTGGATGGGGGTATTTATCATGTTTTGAGAGAGTATCCCACCCACCAAAATTATAAATAATGCCTTAACTTTTTTAAGGATGTGGAAATATATGGAAATTTTGCACTATCAGCAATATATGTCACCCACCTTTACTGGATACTCCTGTGGAGTTAGCAATACAGATGCAATGTCACAAGCTGCTACTAGATGTCTCTGCTTAGTTAACATCAATGATACACTAATGCAGGCGGAACTAGAAGTCCACTTAAGTCAACAGCACAAGCATGCCCTAGCACAAGCCATTTCTCAAGGTCCCTTTTGAGACAGCAGCACAAGGAGGTAATACCACAGGCTAGTACAAGATGTCCCTCTTGACTTCTGAACTTCCATGTTGATTGTGATACCTATTTTCAAAATCGATGTAGCTATCTACTGTGTGTTTTGAATATGTTTTGCTTTTTCATTTGTCATCATAAATGTTTTTAAAGTCAAGACTAAAGGATATGGGGGCATGGCTTGATGCCAATCGAAGATGGCCGTTTGCTCCATGGCGGCTTGGAAGAAGTGCCAGCTCTCCTGCAGACCTTCGCCGCTAAACCGCACAAGTATGGAGTCCTCCATGATATCAAGGACTCTAGAAGCCTTTTCCATCATTTTCTGCCCCTGGTGAGCGTTCCTTCATCTTCGCTGTGGCTGGCGCTTCTCCCCTCATGGGGCTTTGTTTTTCTTGTAATGCTGCATTTTTGTGAGGGGACAGCAACAGGAGCGATTTCAACATTTTCAATACCTAAAACCAGTGGTATTATTTGATATTATTCTTCAAATAGATGTGTAATGAAAGAGAACAAGGATAATGTAATGTGTTACAAGGGGATTCCTCGAATACCAGATTATTTATTGTGCGCAAGTTGAATTGACTGGCATATGATAAATATTCATACTACATTGATTTTTCATTTGGCAGACAAAGAAAACTAAGATTGGGCGTTTGGAAGGCACCATTTTTGCTATGGACGACACATTTTCTCCTCATAAGTTGTAGCGCCATCATTATTATGGGCACTATGGTTTCCTGCCAAAGTAGAACTGGAATATAAATGTTTTGACTACATCTTGATTCTACAAGTGCAAACTATTTCACTGGTCTTATCATCCTTAATTCTAAGGTTTTTTTTCTGATAGTTCAACATCAGTTTCTCTTGTCTGCTGAGAAAGGTATATCACCTTTGTATTCCTACACTGAAGCCGCGCTTTTACTGCCCATTTTGTACTCCCCTGTCTATGTACTTACACTATTATCAAATTTGCTCAGAATTTTATGGGAAGAACAAAATATACATGTTGTGTTACTAGTTCTTCTTCACCATTTTCATCTTTGGCAGACCAGAACCCTTATTCTGTTGTTCAATGAATATGTACAACTCTGAGAGCACTACACCACTCTCCAATATGGGAACATTGGTAACCTCTTCCAGTATTCTGCTTTCCACCAATTAACTAACTCCAAAATTGACCACTTGATCTGCTGCTCAATCTTCTGGAAAACATGTCGAAAAAGATCCTCCTTCGCCCACTACATCTCCCCCACTGAATGCTATAGATGTACTACTTGAAGAGATTCGTGCACTGCGACCCTACATGGAGGAAACGAATAAACAACTTTGGATGACAAGTGGTGTCCTATGGAAAATAGGGTTATGCAGATTGAACACCAAGTGGACTCTGTTCAAGTTGTGACAAACCAAGTTCCTTTAATAAAATCCAAAATCTCACTACTCAAAAAACACATGGAGTATCTTGAGAACTGTAGCAGATGGAATAACTTGTGCATATATGGTTTGGCAGAAGGCTTGGAAGGCTCTCACCCCATTTCATTCTTTAAATCATTCCTTCCACAAATTTTTGACATTTCTAGCTCTCCTGTCTTGAACATTCAAAAAGCACACCGTTTGTGTTGCAGCCCAACTATGTCGACCTTTTCATTCAAACCTAGCAGACTCATCATATACTTCTTGGAATATACAGATTTATTGAAAATCTTGCAAGCAGCTAAACTTAAAGGTTGTATCTGGTGGCAAGGCTCCAATCTCTTCTTCGCTCAAGATTATGCCAAGGAAACAGCAGATCGAAGGAAAAGTTCCTAGATATGAGACCATCACTCCATACTCTCAGTGCCAGATTTGGTCTCTTCCATCCATGTCTTTTCAAAGTTACATATAAAAATAGAACTACGAATTATGAGGGCCCTGCTTTACTGCAACTTTTCTTAGATCAATGTGGAGAAGACGATATGGATGTGTCCAGACTTGCAACTGTTAAATTTTGTGATGTCAATTGGTTTAATATGCTCTGTTTTTCCAGAGATTGTTGTTTGTTCTTGTTTAGTTACATTTTTCTAGTTTCCCTATGTGATACTTACCTGTTATATTTTTCTCATCTGTTAGGTACGGATTTTCTTTCATACATGATTTTTGTTATCCCCGGTTTGCGTGGATGATGCCCTGCCTTCTCCGATCTACCCTGAGTTGTGCCATTTTCCTCATGTGGCTTCACCACCCTCATCTTGTTCATGTTTTTTGTAGTTGTTTTTTATGTTTTTGTAGTTCATGGTATATGTTTCTTCCATGTTGTACTTGTTTCTTCTCCTTTGTTCCAACCTCTCCATCTGTATCTGATACTTTCTCCTCTTTGCCAATGATTTCTCCTTTTTCCTCACCTCTATTTCCACTTTCTTTGCTATATTTTTCCTTTTCGTAACTACTTATTTCCTTCTCAATACCATTCAACTTTGCTGGTACAGTTTAGCTATTTCTTTGCTAAATACTATTACTTATATAAAATTGTCAATGTTTAGCTGTTATAAGTATCACAATAAAATGTTTATGTCATATTGAATGTTAGAAATGGCTCTAAAGGTTGTATCATGGAATGTTAAAGGTTTGGGTTCTCCTATAAAGTGTCAAAGGGTTTTATCTAATGTATTCAATTTAAAGTGTGATATAGCCTTACTACAAGAAACACATGTTCTAGATAAGGACATTTCTAAACTTAAAAGAAAATGGGTTGGTCGTGTGTTTGCCTCTCGGGGTATAGAAAATCGGAATGGCATTGCCAGTTTATGTCATAAACATCTTGACTTAAAGATTCTTTCACAAGATGCTGATGATGTGGGAAGGTGAGTTTCTGTTTCATTGTTATTGAACAATATCCCCTTGACTCTTTGTAATCTTCCTGCAGCTACTGCCCCAGATGTTGTTTTCTGGCCTACAATATTATCTAAATTGATGTCCTTTCAAGATGAATATCTATTAGTTGGTGGGGATTGTAATTTAGTTATAAACCATACTATTGAACAAATTCTCACTCTAAATTCATTTCCTCTCCTATGCACTCTCAATTCACTTCCACTATTCAACATAGGTCATTAGTGGATGCTTGGAGATTATGTAATCCTACACTTTGAGAATATACATTCTTTTCTCCTGTACACTCTTCCCAATCTTGCTTAGATTATTTGTTTATTTCAAAAGCACTCATACAACATATTACTCATTCTGATATTGTCTCTAGTTTAATTTCTGATCATGCCCCTGTTACTTTAGATTTGGAACTTTTAACTCCCACTCAAGGTACAAGAAGATGGAGATACAACAACTCCCTCCTTTTTAGACTCCAATTTTACCCAACAATTTGAAGTTTTTGCCACCACTTTCTTTCTTGAAAATGTAACCCTTTCTCTGTCTCCACAGATTGTTTGGGATACTTTTAAGGCAGCCTCCAGGGATTTTAATATTTCTTTTGTATCTCATCAAAAGAAATCTTCTTTACTTAATTTACAATCACTTAGAACACACATTAAACAATAAGAACATTCCTTTTTTCTCACAAATTCTAAATCCTGTCTAGATAACTCATCAGATACAAATTTGAATTCCATAAAATATCTACGGAAAATGCCTTTTTACTCAAATCTTCAGCCAAATATTATTGAGGTCAAAATAAAGTGGGGAAACTTTTAGCTAGCTATCTTAAAGTTAAAAAAGAACGCACCAAAATGAGTTCTATTCTTACTTCTAATAATCAAATAGTTTACAAAAACAAAGCTATCTTATCAGAATTCACTCAATTTTTTCAAACCCTTTACACTCCTGAATCCTCTGTACCTCAGGAAGACATACTTCAATACTTAACTTCTATTAATCCACCTTCTTTCTCTAGTTTAGATTGTTTGGTGTTAGATGAAAATATTCAAGAGCTAGATATTCTCACCGCTATTCATTCTATTCAATGTGGTAAAGCCCCAGGACCTGATGGCTTTACGACTACATTTTATTCTTACTTTTCTTGAATTCTTGATCCTAAACTATATCAACTATTTCACTTCTTTATTTCTTCCAAAACATCCAGTGGCTCTTTTCAAGAGGCTTTGATATGCCTTCTTCCCAAGAAGGGTAAAGATCATACTTTATGTAAAAATTACAGACCCCTTTCACTAATTAATTTAGACTACAAAAGTTTAGCAAAAATCCTCACTCTGCGCTTAGAAACCTTTTTACCCCTACTAATTTGGCGAGAACAATGTGGTTTTATGAAAGGTAGACAGCTCTAAGACAACACTAGACTTTTCTTTAATGTTCTTACCAAGACCAAATAGTGTAAAGATTCTTAAGCAGCCATCTCTTTAAATGCGGAAAAAGCATTCAATAGAGTCGGATGGTCATATATTCTTTCTACATTATCTTAGTTTGGTTTTGGTCACAAATGTATCAACTATATCTCCTTATTAGACTCCTATCCTGTTTCCTCCATCTTATTTAATGGGCTTATCTTGTCATCTTTTTCTTTATTTGGAGGGGTAAGACAAGGTTGTCCTCTTTCTCTTCTTCTCTTAATCCTTGCTCTTGAACCCTTCCTTTTGCTCTTTCTATCACAACCACAGACTTATTTGTCGGCCTTCCTATCTGAAGTACAGTTATTTGCATTTTTGTCTGGTTACAAATTGAATGTTGGCAGTGTGAAATCCTCCCATTGAACAAAGTATGTTTTCCTGTAGATCATATCTCTTCGGGTTTTCGTTGGGCCTCGGATAAAATAAAGTATTTACGGGCATATCGTTAAGGACCGGCGATAATTATCGCTAAGCGCACTTAGTGCTAGGATAATTATCGCCGGGTAACGTGGAATTTTATCACTGAGATAGCATGCTACATAAACTTAAATACCCTAAACATTTTGGCGGAGTTAATTTCCCAGATTTGCAAACCTACCACACCACATTTTCTCTTAAACAATCCTCTCAATTACTCCAGGATTATAATGATGATTCATTATTACCAATATGGACTACATTTGAAAAATATTTTCTTCATCCTTTTTCCTTTCAAGAATGTTATCCGTAAAATTCCTTTTTAACTAAAAAAGAGTAAAGAATATATAATATAAATAAGAAATGAATCAATAATCTATTTTCAGTAAATGCATTTTGTTTATTGCTGCAGACACACACTGATTAGACAGTAAGGGATTGAAGAGACTTTTTTTACATGTTTTCTTTTTTGCAGAAAAACAAACAGAAACCAGAAACTCAGCTTTGTTCCCTTTGGAATTTATTTGTAGCATATCAACCTTCACAAACTAAGTTTTACTGCAGAGAATAAAATAAATAAGACCCAGGCACTTCTATGGAGCAGTCCAGGCAAAGTGTTGAGAGGGATGTAATTTGCTGTTGCCAGTCAATTTGGCGCTGGCAGTGAAAATACTGCAGATCTCCGAAGCAGCAGTTAGGCTTCCTGTGCCCAAAACCCCTTTCAACCCAGCGTGGGCTTGTTTTTGTAGAGCACCAAGGGGGGTGCAAATGTAAGGGGCCTCATTTGCTCTCTACCCAGATGTTGCTATGCGAGGAGGTCGGTGGGAAGTGGAGCAGTCAGAGGGAGCTAAAACAAGGAGGGCGCTGTGGTTGGTTCAGATGGGAGTCGAGGCACGCACTGTCTGACCGCACAAAGTAATGTAGTGGATGAATGTTGATTAACATTCCTTTGTCCATCTGATTCATATTTCACCTCCAGACTAGGCTCTCCATTGTCTTTCTCCAGCTTAAACTTTTTGTTCTGTCTTCCTCATCCGATACCCTCCCACCACCCACTTACCAGTTTTCCTTATCCTAAAAGTTACAGTGCACAAACACTTCTGGCTCCACTGGATTTAATTAATGGATTACAGCCTTTATACCCAACCTCCTTCAAGCAGTTGCTTCCCAAACTATTTTCCTGTCAGTTCTCTTCTGCCTACTCCGCCTGTTCTTTCCTCCTGCCTCGCACTTTGGGAACTTTCATACTTTGTAATGCGAGGTGGTGCAGGGCAGGCTTTGTGAGAAGTTAAAGCTCTCCCTGGCCTCAGTGTTGATGCAGTTGGTTCACTTGCTGTGCCTTTATCAGTTGCACACCTTTTCCTCAGTGACTATCCACCAATTTTGCATAACCAGGCACCCAGCCTGCATGCTAAATTCTGTGGAATTCCACTGGGTTTTTTTGCCACTCCGGAATCTGCAAACTCTGCCCACCCCTACTTCATGCTCAGAATACTTTGTACAGTCCCAAACATTTTTTTTTTTTGTTTTTACGTGAAAAATATATTAGTATTAAGTAATAAGTAATGGTTTCAGCTGTTGCTGCCTTATTGCAATTTGTAGATCATGATGCATAATGACTCCCTTAAGTTTTCATTTTCCTTGTTTGTATCCTTGCATATCATTTATGCATAACAAAATGAAATAATACTCACATTTGCTTTCATCCCATCCATAGGAGGAAAGGGCATAAATATAAATGAGACTTTTAATGGGGAGTCTCTTTTGCTATAATTTCATGAAGGAGCTGGGCAAAACCACTAAAAACTATAATCCTCCCTACAGCATCTGCATGCACGGATCCTTTGCATACTACTTAAAATGTTGGTTTCATTGTCCTGGCAAAAATAAATCACTTAGTAGTATTATTAACTTAGTAACGCATTCTTCATTTTCTGCTTTAACGTTTTGGTGGAATAGAGTTGTGTGTAAAGCAGCGCTTAATTTTAGCCTATGGTTTCCTGTTCCTGGGACCGGCACTTAATTGTCAACACCGGCACTTATGACTGTCTGCTACATGTTGGCAATGTTTGTCTAATTTTGAGATGAGCACAACAGCAGTTGTTCATTTATTCAGTATACGTAAAAAATGAAATAATACCTGCTGCCAAAGCCATTCACCTCTCTTTGGGGGCCTGGAATAGTACAAACAGTCACAACTGTATAGTGTGATGGTTAGTAGTTGTGTTGTTACTGTAGCTGACAGCACTGACAGTGACAATGGGCAGTACATGAAGAAAGCCCAGGTACTTATTTTATTACAAATTAAGTACTGGTAAAAAGACTCCCCCAATACAGCAGGAGTTTCAATTTTCCCTGCTGGTTCATTATGTATAGTTTATGCATCATGAAATAAAAGAATGCTTACTTTTCAGAAACTCTCATTATGACTAAAGGACTAAACGCTGACCCCTGTGCAAACACAACTTAATGATCACATCCCCACAGTTTTTCCCTGATAAATTTCGGCGGGTCCAACCTGCCAAAATTAATTGGGGGAAAGACCTGGAAAATATATGGGGAACTCGGTGTGTTGAAAAACGATTCTACATGTTATGCCTCAAATTCCTATTGAAAACACAGAAGAGGTGGTAAATTCATCACCTGGCGGTAATGGTATTTACCACATGTGGTAAATACGCCAGCCTGTTTTGACAGGCTTGCAATGAGGGACCAATGCTCTGATTATTGTGTTTTTTTCTCTTCTATGTACTCCTCATTTTAGTTTATGTCTCTGAATCATTTACATATGAATTTGAATTATAGAATATAATTGTTCTTTGCAATGTAATAATTACATCTGCTTGTATATATAGTCACAGTATTTAATCTGAACTGCATTCTCAGTTATAAAATAATTGTTTTGAACAATGTTTCACAGAATTGGATACATTCATTTCTTGTTGTGTTGTTATAATTCACAGAGCATGTTTACACACAATGAAAATTAGTAAAAAGACATCAGGCCACTTTCTGCTAATTATTTATTCTTAAAGATTTAAAGAATGACCAGATAATGTTATAAAAGTTAGGAAGAGTGTGAAGGGCTAGGTATGAGATTTTTGTCAGAACACAGAGAAGGCTAAAGGGACGCGCATTCTGTCATCACTTGTTGGCAGCTTTCCTCCCAGCACAAATGAGACTAGCAGACTATGCTATTATATTGAACAATAACTTAATTGTTCAGAGCAGGTATGAGAGTGTGAATCACATTTTAAACTTTCATTCGGCTTTACTTTTAGTGCTGAGTTTAGATTCTTGGTTCAGCCTACCTCAACAGCTGTATATATTTCCACCTACCACCCAGGCACCTCCACTCATATGGATACATATGAGCACACATATCCTGAATCCACAAAACCAAAAAAGGAGGTTGTGCTTTCTCCTACATCTACTCCAAAGCAGAGAACTACCTCCCCCATCACATCAGAGCCTCCTCATCACTTCTTGATTTCCGCAAGAAGCTGAAGTTCTGGCTCTTCAAATCAACACACCAGGAGTCAGCCATATACCCACCTGCAAAGCACCTTGATACCCTCATGGGTGATAGTCGCACCGTACAAATGCACATAACATAGCATAACACATCACTCAACCAAAGATATATAGACAGAGTTGCTAAAACCTAAGTAGCCAATATGTTGAAATAATTTGTACTGCTCACATTACTCCTTAAAATTGCACCTAATATTCTTTTAATTTCTTTTGTTATGGTTACAATTCATTTTGTTTGCCCTGGCATAGAGTTGTACATTTAAAATAAATATTTAGAATCTGTTCATTATTTTCCAGTGTTTTGAGTGTGCATTTCTAATATGAAAGTAGGTTTTGGTTCCCCTAATCATCCCTGTGATATTTCACAAGATTGATTGCTACCTAAAACATAGCTCACTCAAGTGCTGTTTGGTGGTTTGTAGGGTGGTTGCAGTCCAAACGGCATTCTGTCTCAGTTTGGAACATTGACAAATTCTTTAGTGCCAGGAGACTTAGAAAGCATATTTCCTGGGCAGTTTTCTATAGGATCTATCTGTACCACGACCATGAGCTTTTTTAATTTTTTCTTCACTCGAAGACTCAGCACCTCTCCCACACTTCTCCACTGTCAGCAACACACGATTTGCTGTCATGTGGTGCTGCAGTATTTAGATAGTAAGTGGGTGAAATAGAGGTATAGAGATGTTAAGAGAGAAAACACAAAGACAGAATTACTCGCAATGCAGATGATCTAATGTTGCTCAGTGTGGTGGGCTACTACCCACAATGATGTTGTCATGAAAAACTAATTATTCCTGTTGCTGTCTTTTATTGCTACTTGTATGCAAATTTGGAAAACGTACTGGCAGCAGCTTTTGGTACTGAGATAATGTGATGTTAACTTGGGGTGACGCTATTATGTCTGCTATTATGTTACCACTCCAGACACACATTTGTTCAGCTCCTGATCATAACAAGTGCATTCCTACCAAGCACTCCTAGTGACATTGTGAGGCATTGCCACAATGACGTACTGCTGCTGCATCTGCTCTCTTAGGTGTTTCTACCACTAACCAGCATAATTTCACAAATAGCAGCGCTGTTGCAAGTGATTTCAACAACAGTGGTCCCCAGAAAGTGAAATGGAAACCAAAGGAATGAATATAGACTCAATCATAGCTATATTTAGTGGACTTGTCCAGCTGGACAGAGGTCTGATTTTTACTTGTAGGTTTAGGATACAATCATACAAAACAATACATAAAATGGGACACAATCCTGTGTCCTACTTAGCCAGTAGAGTACATAAACAAGGGAAAAAATGAACAACGGGGCTCAGGCAAAGCGTTTCCGGTTTGATACACAAGGAGGATATACAGTGTTACAAGAACAAATCACTGCAAAACACCTTTACAGCGGAATGAACGAAGGTTTTTTTACGTATAAGGTGTATTAGGGTGCAAGTGATGCTGTTCTCCTAGATATCTATAATGATGCTGTTGTTTCAACTCATGGTGTTGACATTGTTATTGCTCTGCTGGATGTACTTACACTTTCTGAAGGATATTGGGCTCCCTGACTTATTCAGGGATCCATTGGCATGCAGAAAGGTCTCAAAACAAAAGGCAATTACCAGTTGTTATTGATGGCAGAATATAATCGGAAGGAAAAAAACTGGGACAAACAGGCAGTCTGCATCTATTGCCAGAGCCCGCCGCTGATAGAGGGAGGGTACTTCTATTCAGCAAATGTCACTAGTGCACAAGATAAATTCTTACTATTGAGATTTTGTATTAACATAATACCGTTGATGTTACGTTATACAGAAAAAACATAAAACCACTCAGATTTGATTTTGTGCCCATGTGATAACCTACCCCCACAAACTGAGTTACATTTGGTGTTGTTTTGCGGGCTCTACGCGAAAGAAAGGAATGACTACCTCGCACCAATTTTAAAGTGCAAACATTTTAAACAATGTTGGGTTGCATTTTATTTTTTTAAATCATTGTTTGACCCTCTGGTCATCTTTTCAGTAGCCAGGTTTTTACAGGCTTGCATGAGAAAGAGGAAAGGGGGCTGTGGATAGTATTGGGCTTGCTATGCGGTAAATTTGCACAAGACACTTTGGGGTTGCTTACGCAATAAGAGCTTTTATTACATGTGAAAGGAAATTGCTGCTATTGATTTTTATGCAAGATGAATTAAGAATCTTTTATTGTTTTATCTTTTATTGTGCTTTTATGATCGTATTTACTGGATCGAATAAGTAACTGATTGATTGATTAATTGATTGATTGATTGATATTTCAGCTCATAAATTTCCAGATTATCATTGGTGGCAAAGTTGTATGTTGTGTACTGCAGACTGAGTCTCAAGTCTTGCCCTTGGAACGCCATTATTGCCATTTTGTTGTTATCATCATCAATCAGTATAATACCATTTCGTCCCCATGTTCACATTCTAAAAGTACCTCATCAATGCCACTAATTACACATCAAGATCTTGAAATTGAAATAGAAATTTAGAGGCCCCAATTACCACCACCGTTTCGAATCCGAATACTAAGCCTAATGGCGGCGCACAAGTTGCTAGTCTTAGCGGTAGGGTTTCTTTATGGATCTCATTGAGGGATGCTACAAAGAAAATCAGTGTGGAGCAGAATGTTCCATATTCCATTGTGGATTTCACTTGGTTATTTGACAATTAATCTATTCTGGTAAATAGAGGATTCATTCAGTTTTTTTTCTGTAATAGAGGCACTAATGTTGATATCAAGCAGGGATATTTTAAATGTGAAGATTCATTTACATGACACTTTTCCCTACTCTAGATTTACTTTTAGCTCCTTGATTGTTGCCAATTTGGTTATGCGGAAATGTGAGCATTTTCTGAAACGAGGACTTGAGATAACATCTGTTTTAGAATATGAGGAATATCTTACTATGTGTCCCATTACTCAGTGCTCGAAAGCCCCTATGGCTGTTAAATCCATGGCGCTAGATGGGATGGGTCCTGATTTTGAGTATTCACTGGGTAATACCAAAAATATTGTGGTTTCCTTGGACAAGAGGGGACGTTCAATAAATCTGGTGACAGGTTTGGTAGCTGTTTCCCAGGCCACACATATAGAAGATGAAGCGGCCCAGTGGAGCTGGGTCCCAAAAGCCTTGAATAACATCCATCCGGTTGCAGAAAGGAGTGTTCTGTTGAGGTAGCTGGGGGGTTACTTTTGTCTTGGAATACGGCCGGTTTGGGTCCTAATGAGATGAAATTTAATTTTTTGAAAACCATGAATCCTTTAGTTATATGCTTACAAGAAACTTGGTCTTACAAAGAGTTTGATTGTGATGGCTACTTTGTTTTTTCCTGTTATGCTAAGCGCTCTGAAAGGGGACACACTAGTGGGGGGGGGGGTCTCTATTCTGCTTAAGAACTCCATTAACTGCAATCAGAAGGTATTTTGCCATCCTTCAAATCTTTGTATATGCTTGAAGCTGGCACATTTGGGAGACTTCGGCAGGTCTACTTTCTTCCTCGTGGCAAATTTGTATATCCATCCTGGGAGAATTTTTGATCATTTGTTGAGTGTACTCTTTTTATACATTCATGATATAGCTATCAGGGAAGAATGCCTCCTAGTGATAATTGTGGGAGACTTAAACGCTAAAATCAGGGATTAATGCCAACACTGATAAAGAGGAAATTTGGCAAATACCTGGGATTTTATTACTGGAAAAATAAAAACGGGGTTCTTCCTGCTGGAAAGGATAACAAGTACAGATCTTGTCATTTTAAAAGGTGACAGTGCCTGTTGACAAAATAGCAAAATTTACCTTTCATTCTCATCATACTCAGACCCTCTTAGACTATGTAGTTGTCTCCTATCAAAAGGTTTGGGCTTGTGAAAATCTATTTGTCCTCCTGTCGGTATGGAGCGACCATAGTGTAGTAGGTATCGCAGTGGCCTTTGATCTACCTGTACTGGCTCCGGGGAACTCTGGCCAGGGCATGGTTGTTTTCAATAAAGCAAATGGACGTTCTTTTTGGACGTTAAAAAATATGTCTGAAGTAAGTTCGATAGGGAAGGGGGCTTATGTGGAACAGCAGGGTTATGCTCATGCTAACATCATGCAGTATTTTGAGGCCCAAATGGAAGAGATACGTAGTCTAAGCTCTAAGTTTGCTGGACCTTGCTTGAGTAAACAGGGTATGTTCTCATTGAAATTATTAAATCAAAAAATTAATCGACTAGTCCGAAAACATCATATACAATTCTCTATGTGTCGACAGCAGGAAATCAATCGCCTTAAGCAAGTAAGAAGCCACCGTAAACACAGTGAACGGAGAAGGGAGTATGACACCCAGTGGATTGGGTTGAGGGAAGCCACAAGGGCCAAAGATTCAAGAAAGTATTGGCACTTGATTGCGGAATATTGTGATTCAAGGCAGAGGGATCTGCCTATACCGATCCCAGAGAAGGATTATATCTCCCTATTATAATATAAAAACAACAGCCAAGTTTTTCCTGTGACGATTGGTGGTGATGAGTCTTCTCTTTTTGAATTTGGCCCCCCATCAGGGGATGAAGTAGTAGGTTTGATAAAGAACGCTAGAGCCTCCAGGGCACAAGGGCCAGATGGAATTCTGACTGTGCTAATTAAAAAGGAGTCAGCTGCATAGGGAGCTCTCCTAGCACCACTGTTTAATTATTGTTTTCGAATGAGTAAAATTCTCCCCTCTTGAACGGGGAGTATCATAGTCCCTTTGTATAAAAATGGCCCGAAAAACTTGCCAGCTAATTTCAGACAGATTGCACTGCTGAATGCTTCAGGCAAATTATTTGCAAAAAGTATACTATGTCATCTGCAACAATGGGCCCATGACCAGAGTATTATACCACCAGAACAAGCTGGTTTTAGAAAGAACCATAGACCATTGGACAATATTGCAGTCATTCAGACTATTGTAAAGAAATATGTTTTTTCATGAGGTATGTTAGTGTATACGGCATTTATTGATTTCTCCACGGCGTTTGACAAAGTGGATCGCCAATCGCTGTTGAGAAAGCTCCTTCATCTTGGTGTACCACATCACCTTTTGGGACTTATTTTAGAATTATATTCAGATACCTGGTGCCAAGTTTTGATGGAAGGTTTGCTGGGGCTATCATGTAAGATCCGAATATATAATGGGCTTCAACAGGGCTGCCTGCTGGCCCCCCTTTTGTATTCTTTATATAAATCTGATCTCCCTGGCGTCTTTAACTCAGTGAGGGGGGGATGCCCCCAGAATCGATCCAATGCCCATTGGTTCTTTATTATATGCGGATGATGTGGCAATTTTTGATTTAACCCCCATTGGTCTGCAACGCCACCTGGATGCCTTGACTAAATATGCAGAAGCCCACTTCTTGAAAATGTATATTGCTAAAAGTAAGATCTTGGTTTTCTGCAAGAAAGGACTTAGAATACAGAGATGTTTTAAGTGGATGTTGGGGTTTGAAAAATTGGAATTGGTTGATTCTTATTTATATTTGAGGAAGGTTTTTTCAAAAACAGAGCAAGATCTAGAGCATATCAAACTTTGTGTCTGTCTCCAGGCAAGCACATTAAACAGCTTTTATAAAACTTGTGGGAGACGCCATTTTGGTAATGTTCTGTCAGTCTTTAAGGTTAAAATTCCCCCTTCATTAACATACACTGTTGAGGTATTGGATATGAACCATTGGCTTTCCTTTTATATTTCAATTTATCAAAGATTTCGATTCTCAAGGCAGCCCTAAGAGTACCCTCATCCCCCCAGCAGAGGGAGTTACCCCACCTCAGAACCACTGCCAAGGATAAAATATATGAGGATATTAAACCAAATTCACGACGTAAAACATTTGGGGCAGCCAGAGAGTTTAGATTACAGATTTGCCGCAGGATTTGGCGGCAAATCTGTAATCTAAACTCTCTGGCTGCCCCAAATGTTTTACGTCGTGAATTTGGTTTAATATCCACATATATTTTATCCTTGGCAGTGGTTCTGAGGTGGGGTAACTCCCTCTGCTGGGGGGATGAGGGTACTCTTAGGGCTGCCTTGAGAATCGAAATCTTTGATAAATTGAAAGAACAATCAACATTCTTTAGGCCCTTTACACAAGCAAATGATTCTTTTGGGCTTAGCTTGAACACTGTCTCCCCAAAGTCTGCATTGAAGCTGTTTATAAAGAAGTCCGCAACCTCTATCAGTCTGGTTAGAGACATTGCTTTAAATCAGTCCAAGTCTCCTAATGAGGTGGTCTGTGGGAGCGCTTTGGGGAATAAACAACAGCTTTAATTAACTTGGAACCTACCTCATAGGATTAGAAGGCTGATACTCATATTGAGAATCAACTTGTTGTCCCTAAGAGAAGTTACATGTATTTGGGATAACATACCAAGCGAGGAGAGAAATTGTGAAATGTGTTCCTTACAAATCCAAGATTTTAATCATGTGCTATTTGTGTGCACGGAGTTACAAAGGGCCAGGCACACGTTTTTAAGATCATTATTTATCAAATGTAATATCCATTCTGCCCAGGAGGCCCTTTCATTTGTTTTGTCCCCACCAAATGAAATGGTTTCTATCGGATATTTCAATTGTTTTAACGTTTCTGGCTATTTATTAGGTTATTTTTATATTCATAAAAGTCTTTTCTAGGAGGCAGCCACATATAAAGGAAGAACTTTGTATTGTATGTAAAGTGTTTCTCTTTTAATCTGCCTGTTTATTTTTGTGGACCTCCGTAGGAGTTCCATATCAAAATTTAAAAATTGTAAATCGAAACTGAGTTGTAGAATAGTCAAATGGATGTTGCCATTATCATCTTGCATCTTGCCAATGGATGGCGGTACCTCATTGTGCCCACAGGATACCTAGGCAGTCAAAAATAAAATCTAGACTCTCAGGGGAGAATCTGAGAAAGGAAGTCTGTGGTGGGTAAGCTCATAGTGGTGATGAGTAGCAGCATGAGTATTGGTACTGCTAGTGATCAGCAGTCTTCTGCTCTTCTCTGTCGTGGTATCACTGGTATGTGGAAATTTTACTATCTAGTAGGGTTGGGCTCTATTTACAGGGAGAATCAAAGAACATTTAGGTACTTCATATATACAAACAAGGATGCCTTTCATTTGCTTTTCATTACGATATTCAACAATCCTTTATCTCAATTGTGCATGTTAATTCTATAACACATTACTTTCCTGGAAAATCATCACAATCCTCAATGGTTTATCTTTCTTCATCAGCAAATGTACAATACCAGTTTCTAGAGATTATTAATATATACAAATATTTAAAATTCATAAACTATTTCTTCAGAAATGTCTACAAATCATACTGTACAAGAGGTCATTTTGTTATATTACGTGCAGATCATCTAACTTCACCCAGTCCTGAGTTGCATTTCTGGACAAGGAGAGACAGCATCACCTTTAATGCAATTCTTTTATACATTCTAAATCTAATTTCATAGCTTTCCTAGTATTGCAGGCAATCTCTTGCTTTCTCTCATCTACACTGTTCACAAAACTTCAGCTGAACATTATTTCATCAGTATAAGTACACATTTGTGCCTGTAGCATGTTCGTTCCCCACACCAGCAGCAGCAGCTCAGCTTAGCATCATGTGATTCTGGGCAATAGCTCACTTAATCTCCCCAACAGCCCCCAGCCCCTGGCTACCCTTAAGGGTGATAAGTCACGCTTTACAAATATGGAATTTGATTTAGATTTAGAAAATTAATTACAATATATTCCATCTGGTCTTCTGCTGGTCCTCTGCTGAGTCTCAAATGCAACAAACAAACCAATAGATATATTGCCATCCTCTAAAGTCATTAACCCAAAAAAAATAAAACCTTATGAAATTCAGTTATACAACACAATACATTTAGTTAAATTCTCAAGAAAGTTTTAACTGAGTTTCCTTTCACTAATCAAATTAGTTTAACTTTACAGGCAGCTGACTCTATCTTTCCAATTTCACCTCACTCATGAGTAGTGTTTCATTTTTTTGAAAACCTACTTTTCACCAGCTTTCCTCAATTTCACCATGAATTACATACTTATTGAATTTCCACAATGTAACAATGTAAGACAGAAAGGTACAAGGCCCATTGGTAGGAATTTACACTTTACCCCTACTACATAGATTACAGAACAGCATTTTGACAAAGTTGATCTCTCACATCTGTGAAATAAGCTGCAGAATTGGGGAACTGACCACTCACTGCTTCATTGTATCATGGGGCTGCATGAACAAAGGTGGCTAAAAATCAATCTACCCTATGGAAACATCCTATCACCTAAGATACCTATACACCATGGACTCAAACAAGACTGTGTTGTGGCAACTTGATTCTGCAGATGGTATTCCAGCAAAGCTTGGTAAGCAAACGCTCACACATTTAGCCTATGCGGGCGACTTGGTTCTTTTTTTACTGACAGCAAAAGGTCTCCTGTACAAGTTGTCAAGACATCTCAAATACATCGTCATGAATTGACCTAAAGTCACCCACTCAAAATCTAAAGTTATATGCATCTGGAAAGGCAACAAACAACGATCATCGAAAAATGGTTTTGTAGTAATGGATGGAGCGAGTAACTATGAGTACCTTGGTTTACCTATTGTTGAGAAGCTGAGATGGACCCGCACTTTCAATTTAAAAAAAATTAAAGTAGAAATAATCACTAAGTCCATCAGTAGGTTTGCTAGGATTTATTGGCAAACGGAAATAGATCAGTCGATTAATGTTTTAAATGCAAACATTATGCCATTGCTACTTTACGGTTTGCTGGTTTTCAGTTTTAAAATAATAACTGATTTGAACACAGTCTACATGCAATAAATCGTATCCTTCCTCAATCTATGTTCTGTGACTCCACAATGTAAACTCTGCATGTAAGAAATTTGTCATTATTGTGAGGGCAACACATGGGTTACAAACTAAAATATGCAGTAACTATGCAAATCCAGTAGGGCAGACTCAGACACACTAATGTGGTTAATCCGAGAAGCGTTCAAAATAAAAAACTTTGGGAAAGGGGGAGTGGATCTTTCCCTACTTACAAAAACAATTGAAGAACAAACACTATCCCTATTAATTGATCTTGTCGGGATGTCAAGAAGTACACATACAAGATAATTAAAGGAAAAACCTTTGGGAAATATACAAGAAGATTTTCTTACAACCTTGAAAAACACACACACAACTGGATTTTTAGACTTCTATTTTATTTTAAGGCAGCTGTATAGTAACTCAGATTCGGAGGGTTCCTTAAAATTGAATTCTTACAATTCAGAAAATTGTAGAAAACAATTTTTCAGATTGAAGGAACATGAAATATCCATTGTACTGGTTACATTAGATGCCGGCTGTGTGACTATATATTGAATCCGTTGGTCAGACTATTTGCCTGTGTCAAATGTATTAGACTTATAAAATACATATTTACAAGAACCTTTACGACAATTGAATGTGAGGGCTGTAGCCAAGGCTGTACAATTCTGTTTTCATTCATAATCTAATTCCTTTATTAGTAGACTAACAACATTTCTTTTTTTTTTTTTGCCTCATTTGCCACCAATCTGTCATGGACAGATGAGGCCTCTGGCCCAGACATGGGGCATATCTGCTATACCCAGAACAGAATCAACAAGAAAGGTGGGGGATTAGCTATAATCTATCATGAGTCCATCAAAGCCACATTCAATAGTTCTACTAACTCAGACTGTGAGGCCTTGGATTTCTGCTTTCGCCTTTTTCATCAATACACGTTTAAAGGTACTCTACTTTATAGGCCTCCCGGCCCCAAAGCAGGGTTCTTAGCGCAAGCTGGCACTTGGGTGGAAAACGAACTAGGATCAAGCTCTTACTCGATCCTAGGAGACTTTAACTTCCATCTAGAAGCCGAAGAGGACCCAGATACTATCAAACTCATCGATCTACTTAAGACGATAGACTTATCTCAGCAAGTTATGGGACCCACTCATAAAGCTGGTCACACATTGGATGGTATTTTTACTAATAATACACATGTTACTTTTAGTGAAATACTATCGGTGACCTGGTCTGATCATAAAGCTATAACATTCTTTGTCGCACCCCCTATGCATGGTGTAACAAAAACCACGGCTAACCACACGGAATATCGTTCCTGGAAAAAAGTGAACGCAGACGACTTAATTAATCATCTGGAAAAATCTTTTACCAATATACCTGAAGATTTGGACGCTGCAGCCCTCAACTACTCCAAGTGGCTGGACTCAGCATGTACGGAATTGGCCCCTAGGAAAACACGCCCCAATTTTAGAGTTCGACCATCGTCCCCATGGTACACGCAAGAGCTAAGAGAACATAGACGCCACTGTAAACGTTTAGAAAGAACATGGCGAAGTAATTATGATATACAGGACAAAAATCGCTACAAGACTTGTCTGTCCCACTATAAACAACATCTTCTTAAAACCAAACAAGATTTTTACGCCGCTAAAATCAAAGAAGCAGGAAACTCAACTAAAGAATTATTCAAAACGGTTAAAACCCTCGCTGACCCTATCATCCCCCGATAGAAGCCAGCCAAGAACTCTGCGACAAAATAGCTAACTTTTTCTTCGAGAAAGTTGATAACATCTTCTCTACTTTTACCCACTCAGCTAATGGTACAATTACAACAGGGTCAGCAGACTTACACGGCTCTGCTAACAACTCTGTGACGCTATGTAATTTTTCACCCATCTCCTCTGTCGAGGTTCTCAAACTCTTGGAGACAACTAAATCTGGTTCCCCTATGGATCCTTGTACCCTTTCCGTACTTAAGTTAGCTCCTGAACCAGTCGCTGAAACCCTTACGTCAATCTTTAATTCTATATTCGCTAAGGGATATTTCCCCATGATTTGGAAATCAGCATCCATCCTTCCGCTATTAAAGAAACCACAGCTAGACCCCATGGACCCAAACAACTTCAGACCTATATCTAGGCTCCCTCTCCCTGCTAAAATAATTGAAAAACTCATGAATACACAACTCAGCAGATTCCTGGAAGGGGCCCAGCTATTAGATCCCACACAGTATGGTTTTAGAACAGGACATAGCACCGAAACTGCGCTAGTTAAGTCAACCGAAGAAATTAGAACTATTTTAGATCAGGGAGGAAAAGCTGTAATGATCATGTTGGGTCTGTCTGCAGCCTTTGACACGGTCCATCATGGTTTACTGATGGACCGGGCGGTTACATGAAATTGGTGTCAAAAGAAAAGCATGGAGGTTGATTAAGTCTTTCCTAGCAGACAGAAAACAGGCGGTCACGTTGGGAGACTTTGCTGCCAAGGCTTTTTCTTTGCCATGCGGGGTCCCACAGGGATCTTCCATCAGTCCCACACTCTTTAATGTTTACGTAAAACATCTTGCACCCTTAGTAGAATCCTTTGGATTCAACCTTACATCCTACGCAGACGATACCCAGATTGTGGTATCCATTCTACCTGGAGTAATATCAAACGTAGCAGAAGATTTTAAAGAGTGTATGACTGCAGTAGGCAGATGGATGACCCAAAACTGCCTCACATTGAACTCTAATAAAAACTGAGGTGGTTTTGTTTGGAAATGATCCAAGTTTTTGGACTCCTGCTTGGTGGCCAGACTCACTGGGCCCACTTCCTATACCTTGTAGGAAAGTCAAGAACTTGGGTATTATCATTGACAATAAACTTCTGTTTAAGGACCAAGTCAATGCAGTAATTTCCTCCACATCTTTTATCCTGAGATTATGCAAAAAGATACTGCCCCTTCTCCCCAAAGATTCGCACATGATGGTCATTTCTGCCCTTGCCCTATCTAAACTAGACTACTGCAATAGTCTTTATCTTACCATTCAGGAGGGACTCCAGAAAAAATTGCAGCTACTGCTAAATGCTGCGGCAAGATTGATATGTGGCATTCCGAAATATGCCTCTATCTCGGCTGAGATAAAAAAAATTACATTGGCTGCCAATAAACAAACGAGTACTGTTTAAAGCTCTGTGCATTACGCACAGAGCTTTACATAAAAATGGACCCCTCTACTTAATAAGGCTCTTTCAATGGTACTCACCTGGAAGAAACTTGCGGTCTTCTGAAGCCAAGTTGGTCTCGGTCCCCAGGATAAAAAAAGCCAACTGGGGAGGGCGCAGCTTCCTGGCAAAAGCCACCAAGGCCTGGAACCTACTGCCGCCATGCCTTAGACATATATCTAACCATCTGGAATTCAGGAAGGCACTTAAGACCAGCCTTTTTACATCTTAATTCTTTACGCCGCTGCTCTGACTCAGGATGGACTTCTTCCTATAGCGCCAGGACACCCTCGGGTATTAGTCGCGCTCTACAAAACTGAATAACATAACATAACATAACCAATCTCACTTCACTATCAATAACTCTGTACCAAACTGAGCAAGCTGGGAGAGAGTGGGCAAATAGGTATAAAAGCCCACTTACAGGTACCAGAATTCTGCTTGGATGCCAGTGATAGGTCAACAGAGATAACGCTCATACCAAGCTCCAAGTGCTGGGGAACCCCTACTGTAAAGTAGGGAGCACATGGCATAGCCCGGAGAGTGTTGAGGTAGCATAATCATAGGACTCGAGGAAAAAAAAAACACATCACACAACTCCTGGGCCCAAACTGAGAAGTAACAAGTCCCACAATGCCAGCTTCTTCTTCCTGCAAGATCTAACAAGATCGAGTTTAGATACCGCAACAGCTGATGACAACCAGTCTCAGAAGATGGGAGGGGAAGGATCTGTCCACCTTTTGCAGATTTCTCTCCTGGCCAACAAGATGAGATAAAAAAGGAATGATCTGGGAGGGCCCGTTACTTCATCTGAAAGTCCAAAAATTATTAGGGACAAGTCAATATAGATTGAGGAACTCAAGATCCTTGTCAAAAAACAACCAACTTCATTCCAAAAAGTCTCCAGAGCGGGGCATTCTTTAAACATATGGAGGTCCGAGGCTGAGGGCAACCCACATTTCTTGCAACAGACCGGAGGACCCGAAGAGATTTTTGAAAGCTTAAGTGGAGAGAAGTAGGCCCGATGAATAGTATACAGATGGTTTCTCTTCAGCCATGCAAGTTTTACCATCTCATATAAAAGCTTACACGAACTCTGCTATAGCGATCCCAATTTTGTGCAGGTAAGAAACCCCCCCACAGTTCCTCCGCAAGCTTAAATTCACCATCTACGGAATGTGCGATGGCGCGATACCAAAATGAGACCTCCCTTCTCCCACGTGGCTTAGACATCAACTGATGTTCTAGAGAAGAGCTTTCCCCCTCAAAATTCCTATGATCAAGGTTAGATTGGGCCCAGCTTTTCAACTGGAGATATTTAAACCTGACGAGACCCTCACCGACTTTACATTTAAGTTGATCCCATGAAATGAGGATACCACCGGGAGCCAGATCCCCCCAAACCACTAGACCAGCATCTCTGAAAGGATGTTCCAGCCTGTCCCTTAAACACTCTGGAGTACCAGGAGAATCCCACAAAGGCGACAGACTGGAAAAATAGCTGAGTGTAATTGCTCCCCTAAGATTCGGCCAGGTTTTAGCGAATCCTTGTAAGACCTTCAGCTTGATCTTTTAAAAAAATGTGGGTCCCCAAATTTAAACAAGAAACCCTCCTCAGCTAAGCTGAGCATGGCTAAGAACATAACCTGTGTTAACCGGCATTTTCAACAACATGCGCGCATGGGTAAGTTGGAAAGCCCAGGCATAGAGCTGAAAATCCAGCAAAGCGAGGCCACCCTTCTCTCTCCTCCACCTCATCCTTTTCCAGGCTATTCTTGGTGATTTGTATGCCCAGAAAAATGAGTTTATATCACGCTGGAGCTTGTCAATCACAGATTTTTCAAAGTGTAAGGGGATACAATTAAAAAGAAAGGTGATCTTGGGGAGTATTGACATCTTAACTAGGTTGACCCTGCCTAAGATGGATAATGGAAGCAGGGCCCAAGATTTCAACAGCCTCCGACACTCCTTGGCCACCCCAGCTAAATTGGTCTCGGCAATCTTGGTGATGTCCTGAACTATATTAATCCCCAAGTATCTCATTTTAGGGCTGATCTGATACTGGTGCTGGTGCAATGTCCCCTCAAGGTTCCACGCCATAATTTTGGTTTTAATTAGCAAAACACACTTGGGTTTTGACTCGATGGCAGCAAGGCCAAGTCATATAAACTGAACAAAACAAAGAGAGTGCCAATGCTGCACTGAAATTTCAAAGAAAGTTTTTAAGCAAGAACTGAATTAAACATGTCCATTACTACCATTTTTTTGGGGTGATTTTAATCAAAAATATTTTTGCAAATTTTCTTATTATTTTGCACGGTTATATAGAAGTGAATAAAGCGTTTCAACAATCACAAATCAAAAAACCACAGATTTTTACAAGTATGTACATTACATTAACACATATAAATGACGTCACCACTAGCGTACCACAATCACTCAACAAACAACAACACTCAAAACACCACAAATATGTACAAAAGAATGCTCAATCAACATTATAAAACTAACAATTTACAGTTGTATGTACAAAATACATAAGGCCATCAACAACTAGCATTTGCAGTACTTCTAAACATTTATTTTTAGTTGTTTAGACAGATGATTGGCCAAGGGCGAAGATAGGTCAAAAAAGGGGGGTCTACGCGTTTCGAATCCCTTCACCGGGGACTCTCTTCAGGACCAATACTTTCTAAAGCTTCAAAGTACGCTACTCAGGCTTTCGAAGTGAGACGACATAACAGTCCGACACCCACAATTTGTGGAGGCAAACGGTATCTCATAGGCGTGGTTATGTTATCGTGCAGAAAGGCGTGTTGGGAAATAAATCGCCAGCTGTGGCCTTTTATCCGGTTAATCCAATGCCGCCATTGCGCGCCGTGCTCACAGCACCGGAGACTAATTCTGGAAGGGAGCGATGGCTGTTGAGTAAATATGTGTCAGCTATCAATTGGAAGATTCAAGTCGCCAGCTAAGGCCTATTGTCCGGTTATTCCAAAGCCGCCGTCACCATCGCGCACTGTGCTCACCACACAAACGACACATATCCTGAGACCAGGCCGAACTCCTGTGCCTGACTTATCAATGCGGGGAAAGCTGTTAACAAATTGGCTGACATGATTAAGATGTCGTCAGCGTACAAGGCAACCTTCCTCTCCCACTCTCCAAATTTAAATGGCTGAATATTAGGGTCATCTCTGAGCCGTTGAGCAAAAGACTCGATGTACAAATCAAAAAGGAGAGGGGAGAGGGGGCAACCCTGTCTTGTCCCCCTTGAAATTTTAAAGGGCTCCGTGGTGTTCCTGTCCACAAAAAGTCTGGCCGTAGGATTCTGATAAATCAGCTGCACCGATCGAATGAATCTTGGCCCTAGATTGAATTTCTCCAGGACTTCGGTCAAATATGTCCAGTTCACCCTATCGAACGTTTTAGTAGCGTCTAGAGTCATTGCTGTTAAAGGGAGGGAATATGCAGATGCCACATCGATGGCCCCAATGAGATCATAAGTAAGATCTGATAGCTGCCGTCCCCTGACAAAGCCCTTCTGGTCTAGGTGGAGAATATCACCTGCCAGACAGCCCAACCTAGCTGCCAAGATTGAAGCAAAGATCTTATAGTCTGCATTCAAAAGTGAAATTGGCCTGTATGACTCGCAGCAGGAAGGGATTTTCCCGGGTTTCAAAATCAAGATAATTGTGGCATCATTCCACGAAGCAGGGAGCGCCAACCCTTGCTGTAGGATCTGGTTGAAGAGCAATGTCAGGGTTGGGACAATCTTGTCACTCACTGCTCGATAGATCTCTGCTTGGAGCCCATTAGGACCTGCGGCTTTCCCATTCTTACAGGACAATATATCTTCCCTGACCTCCGCTTGGGTAACTTTCCGGTCTAACTGTTGCTGCAGTCCAAGGTTTAGGGAAGGAAGAGTGATATCCTCGAGCCAGCTCTGAACACTAGAGTTCACCACCTTTTTGTCCTCACAATAGATGTTTTTAAAAAGGTCTGAAAGGGATCGCCTATATTCTCATCTGTGGAAAAAGTCGTGTCTCCCCTGATGATTTCTTTAATATGATTCCTTACCCGATCAGATTTAGCTTTCCAGGCAAGGAGTTTTCCAGTCCCTTCTCCATACTCGAAATGGGCAATCTTGCTAGCTTCCCATCTTCGAGTAAGTCTGTTGTGTAGGACAGACTCCAACTGTCCCTTTAAGTTGTCATACTTGGCCTGGCGCTCTTGTTGGATTAAGGGGGAAGCTTGGCCGATTAGATCAACCTCTGCTACCTTAAGCTTGACTTCTAATGATGAAACCTCATCTTTGTATTTTTTATTCCTGTAGCTTGACCTACTTGCAATTTGACCCCACAAGTAGGCTTTTAGAGAGTCCCAAACTACTGCTATAGGAGCCGAATCCACATTTACCCCCCCCAAAAAAATCTATTTCCTGAGATAAAAAGAAAATCTCCTCTTCTTCCAGTAAAAGGGTACGGTCGAAGGACCATGACCTAGTAAGGCTAACTTTTGGCGGCTCAAACCCCAGCAAAATACCGGAGTGATCTGACAAATGTGAAGCCAGGTAAGAGATCTCTTTTACTCTTCCACTTAGTGTCTGACTAATCAATATATAGTCTATTCTATATGTATGCCGATACTTAAAATTCCTGAACGAGGCTCCAATCTGCTGACCTGATTTTTCTCTCCATATATCTGAGAGGACAAATTGCTTCATGGCACCCAATAAAAATTCCTGTGATTTAGACGGGACCCTAGCTCTGTTATTAGGTGTCTTATTAAGCAGGGGATTCAAAACAATATTAAAATCACCGGCTAGTACTACTGGGTCAGGTAAATCAACCAAATGGAGAAAGATAGTTTTCAAAAAAGAAGGGTCTTCCTGATTTGGCCCGTAATAGCCATCCAGGGTGAGCTGGAACCCCATAATAACAACTTTCACAATAACCCACCTACCACCCGGGTCAGCTAGCTGGAACAGAATACGTGCCCTGGCCGATTTCTTAAAAATAATTAATACCCCTCTAATATTAGCTGTCTGATTAGTGCAGGCATATGGTCCTCCCATTTTTTATTTTTTAAAAGGGCCGTAACCTCCTCATTACGAAGATGAGTTACCTGGAGGACAATGACCTGCGCAGAGGAGTCCCCGAGGTATTGCAAAATCTTATCACTCCTTGGTCTTATACGCAGACCATTGACATTCCAGGACATGATCTGGAAAACACTCATGGTGGATCAAACCAGTACACCCACAGAGACCAGCACCGAAGACCAACCCTGCAAGCTGCAAAGCTCCCTAAAAATTCCATGATTGCTCTGAAAGATGAGATTAGTACTGTAAAAAAGAGGAAAATGAGGACATTTTAATTACATTTTTTACCTTCCGACACCTCTCAACCTCCCACCCGTGCTCCCACCCACCCCCCATGGAGAACCCCTACCCTAGAAATCTGGACAAAGTCCAGAAGCTGCTCTCGGAGGTCCCCCACCCCCACCACCTCATGCACTAACGGAGACTAACAACATTTCTTAACCAAGCATATCATCTACAAGAAGCTACTAAGACTTTAAATTTTTGAATATATTTGGTTTATTTAATATGTGCAGCTTTTACTTCGTATCTTAATCATTGTTCAGTAGTCACAGTATTTGTTTGCCCACAGGGAAACAGATTTTCAGCATGGTTTCTTCATAGGGGCACAGGGGCATTGACCTTCCCCCCCACTTCTGCCGTAAGCCACTACTGTCCAAGGCTATTTTTGACTAATGAAAATAGCACTACATGGCCGTACTTCCATTTATTCTGTTTCATTGTGGGTTGGGCTATGGGGCTCAACGTGGGTGGGACAACAGCTGACGCTGAAACTGAACTGCACATGTCAGATTAGCCTGTCTTTTTGCTGCGGCCAATCTGACATGCGCAGTCCAGGCTTCCCCATTGAAGGCCTCCATGGAGGTGCGTCAGCAAAGACACAGCCCTTTGTTCTTCAATGGAGGTTGTTCTAGCATGCCCCAGCCAATCCTAGCACTGCTCTTATGCTGCTAGGCATTATATGCAGCATAAGAGCATAGGAGCATAAGAGCAGTGCTTGGATTGGCTGGGGTGCTCAGGCTTTTTTTTTTTGGCTAGGTTACAGCTTCACAAGCAGGCAGCAAGGCTGCAGGATTAACTTCGGGACTTCAAGTGCTTGCACACATCAAGGTAAGTCTTTATAAAAACGTATATTTAATGCTCGTTGTTTTTAAAGTCAGCAGCCACCACTGCAGATTTGATATTGATTATGAATTATTGCAATCATAGATTAATACAATAAGCCTATTCATTTGTATTTAGAACAGTTCATCAGCCTCCCTATCATGAACAAACCTAAACAGAATATGAAACATGATCTAGAAGGTATGTAAAAAGTATCATGGCTCTCTTGGCTGGCTGATTCTGTGGGATTTTATTAATAGGACATTGAACCCTCATCCACTATTGCGAAATGCTTCATCATTGGGTAGCCGGTCCCTATTCCAGAACTAGATGGTGTCTGAAGTGACCTTCCTCTTTTCTGACGATTTTCTGTGTGTAGTTTTTTTCTTAATGCACCATATATGGAATTAGTTTTTATGAATGCATAATTGTACGTTGGACTGTCAACATTGCTTTTGGCAACTAGGTTAATTCCCTCTTTATTGGTGTTTCTCTTTAGCAAGATTAAAAGCACTGAAATTGTTTCTGACCCTTCATATCGTAAAGTGTTGACCCGTACCTTGCCTCTAACACTGCCCACAAGGATCATCAGTATTTCATTAGGACAAGATCCCTACAAACCTACTCCATCATTGACTTGCCTTTCTCATTCTCTAGGCGTGTGTAAGCTTGTTGCTAAGACACTACAGTGAATACACTGTTTGTCTACTTCTCGAGAAGGATCACATTTATATGCTGTTCATTAGTTGGTGCATCTGTAATGATAGTTCGAACAGATTCATAAAGAACACTTTAGCTCAGTCTTTCATTGTATACCTTTGAATGTAAGTGAAACATATAACTAATTTTAACGTTGTGTCTAGAATCCTACACACAGTGGCACACCAAGCCCATGGCTTTTGTTTTCAGAAAAGTACATATTCCCTGTCTTTTTCTTGTATGCCCCATGAGTGGATCCAATAAAGAGGGCATGTGCTTGCCAGAAAGATTATACTATTTTAGTAATATGTGTTCATAAGCATATGCCATCCCCCAATCCATCATGGGGACAGACAAAGTTAAAGTGAGTAAAATATAACATTTTAATTTGCTTATAAATGTTGGCATTGCTCGGTAAATCTGTACCAAATGTGGCAGGGCATTAGCAAGTTACACCTAGTGCAGATATTTCAGGTTCTGTGAAGAAAGAAATGAGGGGGCATAGTTAAAGGGGAGGGGCAAAAATACGTTTTATTTACTAATGCATCTGGTGCCATTTGATGGCTTTGGAAAAAAATTGACACAGACTTATATGTTTAGCCTTCTCATGCTTTTTGCAGAGCCATCAGGGGCAATTAAAAGTGGTAGAGCACAAAAAAGTGTTTATTTGCTAATATCATTGGCACTATGTAATGAATCTGCACACAATTTGGAAGAAGCTTTGAGGAATTGGTTATCTTTTGCTATTTCAAGTTTTGTATCAGTACATCAACGGTAGTCAAAGTTAAAGGGGCTCAGTAACATTTGAATTTGCTTATAATTTTAGTGATTTTCGTTTGATCACCATCAGGTTCTGCAGGTAGTTGGTAAGGTACTCTCAATGCAGCTATATCAGGTTTCGTTAAGATCTCCCGGGGGAGAGTTAAAAGGAGGGGTCAAATTATTTTTAATTTGCTCATAACTTTGGCACAGTTTGATAGATATCCATAACATTTGTCAGAGATTTAGCACACTGAGGGGCATATTCTGAAGTAGCTATCGCCGAGTTACTGGCAAAGTCGCGATAAATATACCGCCCCATTCACAAGCTGGTGCCACCAGTTTTCCGGTGATAGCATCCTCAAAAAACATCGCCACAGATGACACCGGCAACTATCGCTTATGAGATGCAGAGGAGGCGTACCTGAGCAAAAACCCGCGACAACACCACTCCGCAACATTCACAACGACCAGCCAGATCAGCGATAAGAATACAAAACATTTGATACGGTGCGTTAGCTGTTTGAAATTAACTCCTGCTCTGGCCTGGTGCAAAGCCGGATGACAACCTGCAGCAGAAAGGGAGCCCAGCCCAGAGCCACACCTAAAGAACAACAGATGCCATGGAGCTACTCATTATGGAGCTCGGAGCCCCAAGAGGGCCACAACACCCACCACCACCACCCCAGTACTGCCACCCCCACCCAGAACCCCACCACCCCCCCCCGGACCACCACAGAGGCAGCACAGACAAAGACAGAGGACCTTCATTAAACACACCAGCCTCACAGACTTAACACCAGAGTATGTCATTGCCCACTACAGGCTCAAAAGGACAACCATCCTCCGCATCCTGAACATCATTGCCCACAGGCTGACGGTACCAACACAGCGGCCAACCAACATCCCTCTGCAGACAAAGCTGCTGGCTGTGCTGCACCTGTTGGCCTCTAGGACATTCCAACCAACAACAGCCATAGGCGGAGAAGTCTCACAGCCAGCCCTATCCAAGTTCCTCAAACCTGTCCTGGATCCCATCATCAGCTTGGTACCCCAGTACCTTTACTTCCCCCACACTGCACAGGAACATCTGGAGACCAAGTAAGTATTCTACGCCATAGCTGGGTTCCCGCACGTCTTGTGGGCAATTGATTGCACACATGTCCTACTTGTGCCCCCTGCCGAAACTGCACACAATTACCGCAACAGAAAGCACACACATTCCATCAATGTGCAAGCAATGGTGGACCACTGGGGACTCTTCACCATTGTCATTGCCAACTACCCAGGCAGTGTGTACGACTCATACATCTTCCAACAGTCCATAATTAGCCGGCGCTTCCAGGATGGCACCTACTTAAATGTAGTGCTCGTTGGTAAATACCAAATGGACACACCACACACATCAACTCCACAATCATGCAACTCACAACTCTGGTAATACACATGTTACAAACCCACATACAACATGCCAAACAACATGCCCACCCACCAGACCCGACAGCATAACTTACTGTGGCAACCTGGGCTAGCCATGTACTTGAGGCACCAACGGCATGGCACATCAGCCACACACCAGCAGAATGTGTAGGTAGGTGGCAACCAGGCATATGCGAAGGAGGCGAGTGACCCATGAATGAGAATGCACACATTGCCACATGTGGCGTGGATGTGCTGGACAGACTGCAGTATGCAGACCACAGACATATCCAAGTCGACATATAATGCTGATGTTGGTAGTGTTGTGGACAGTGAATGCAACCATGTCACCCCAGCCAGTGGGGAAGATCATGGAAATGTAGCTTGTTACGTCCACCCTGTAGGCATGTGCAGAGTGGGCTTGCCCAGCATAAGCCAGGCTAGAGTAGGGGTGTGAATAAAAAGCATGTAGCCCTGGGCGTGGTTCTCTTCTGGAATGGCCAACGTGTCTTCCAGGGTGGTGCCTCTCACCCCGCCAGAAGGCCGACATAGTGTGCGGCGGTGCCTGCGATCACGTGCGCCTGCTGCAGGTCGGGCCACTGCTTCCCGAACCAGTCTCTCCCGCCCCTGCGCATCCAGGCCTCACTGCTAACCTGCCGACACCGGCGTTTCTCCAAGAGTGCCCACCACATGCTTGTGCTAGCTCCAAGCCTGAGGCCCGCGGCCTTTGCAGCCTCCTCAGACCATCACTGCCTTCGCGAACAAGGCCCGCAGTACTCCTTTCCCATTGACGCACTCCACCAGCATACACAGCGGGCAAGTAGGTTACACATTTGGAACTGAGTCTTGATTACACAATGGCAGAGTACATATTTAAGGCAGAGTTTAAATCCCTATACTCCCGTCGATGTGGTGCCACCAACTCTGTGCATAGCATTCTGACCACACGTGTCTGTGGGCCCTTGTGGACATCTGCCTTAGGCCTACACACCTGTCCAGCAGGCCTCAGACATATATAACCCAGTCCATCCCAGCCAGGACACGCCATCGTCCCAGGGTGCACACCCGCCCTGCTCTGGTGCCTCCACTTCCATCAACCAGGAATCTTTGCCACATGCCATTCCAACGTCGTGTGTTAGAGATCCAGGAGGAGCTGGCTGCACAGCGGCTGCCCCACACTGACCGCTGCCTCCAGCACACACTGTGGTTGAGTAGGACACACATTTGGAACTGACTCTTGATTTGTCAATTGCAGACTTGATATCAGTTTACAGGCCTCATCGCAGACTGGATCCCCTTCCAGCTCTGGTGCCACTGACTCTGTACCATGGGAGTCATGGGCACTCTCCCATTGGACTATGTTGGCGTCTGAGTCCATTGCCTGGGGGTTGTCTTCATGTAGCTGATACTGACATGGTGAGAAAAAGGAGACTGTAGCATTTATCTCCTCCATTATGCCTGTTTCTGCTTGCTTCTGCCCTCTGCATCATGCCCTGGATGGACACCTTCCACCGTCCCTGTAACACTCTGGGACATTCTCCTGGGACATCAACGAGGACCCGCTCAGCTCTCATGGTCCTATCTCAGTGCACCACAAGGCACCGTCCCTTGCGGGTGTGCCTGTGTCGGCTGCAGTGCATCCGGAGCCACTAACTCTGTGCAGCTCAAGTCATGGACCCTTGCTGTTTGTACTTTGGACTTCTGATTGTCTGATCACTGTTGCAGTTGTTGCCAGCACCAACCAACCCCTGAGGGGTTGCTTACACTACCCAACACCCATCCGGCACAGGCTTCACTGGACGTGTGACCCTGGCAATAAAAGGTGCCGGGCGCACGTGCCCGTACCCCAAATTGTCTCATTGTGTCCATGTGGTTATTATGTAGGCATGAGGGCCCTGGGCCATACCACATCACGTTGTGCTGTGTACAGCGTGCTCAACCTTGTCACCAGGCAGTGGTGTAGACCTGGGAGATATGGCTGTGTCAGACACCCCTGTGAGCGTAAGTGAGTTGACCAGCGTATGGCAGTATGGTGTGGGGTGTGGTCTTTTGACACGTGGCTCTGGGCGTGGTTGAGTTTAGGACTTGAGAAAGAGGTAACTGATGCGTGTGTCTCTGATGCAGTGTCTGCACCACCCATCACGCATTGTGCAATGTTGCTATGTAGCATGCCCACAGCGTGCGGCCTAGGGTGAGCGGTACATGAGGGTGAGCAAGCCAGCCCGGGGTCCTGGATCTTACATGCCAACTGTTGTGTGTGTCGCTATTACCACAGCATAAGCCAGAGGTCTACCCTCAACCACAGGGCGAGTTCAGCCAGGCATGTACTCTACATCTGTGTCCGCCCTGTCCTCACCATAGGCCTACACGCACGTGGCCGCACTCCTTGAGTGCACAACATCACTGTGTCGTTGTCAGGCTTGTGGAAATGCGCAGACGGGCATGACAATGGTGTGCCGTAGGGCTGCGCACACTAGTGAATAGGCTCGAGGGGAGGGAGGAGCAGCAGTGAGGCTATGTACTACACATTGATGCCGCTCATTCACAACAAGCAGTACATGTCATACAGGAATCACAAAGTCACACATATCACACACCAATTACACAGTGAGCCTGCCAACACATCATGCAGAACCAACTGTTGACTCATGTCTCTCTGTACTGTCTCGGGTGACCAAGGATATGCACTCTGCGCTTGGATGATGACACCCCTCCAGGTGCCTTGACATCACAGGTGGAAGGTTCCTGTACAGTCCAGACATCATGTGCAAGATGATCGTTGCATGTTGTGTGTTGCACAACATATGTGTACACAGCAAGGCACCATGGATACCATTTCCAGAGGCACCAGACGATGATGATGAGGATGAGGCAGGTGGACCACACCCCACTGCAGCCGCAGCAGGAATAGCCCGCAGGGACACCATCATTGCAAATTTCTTCAGATGATCACGTCACATTCGCATGTGCGAATAAATGCATTCCCAAATTACAATCACTAAGTGCATGTCACTCATCTGTACAGGCACATCACTCAGGTGTGAGTGCAACATGTGTTGATGACGATTTTATGATGTGCTCATGGATGGAGGGTGTATCACCTCTGTGCAGAGGGGCTGTTTCGGGTATCACGTATTCAAACTACCAGTCCTGTGTGTCACAGTTAGTAGGGTATCCCACTCTTCGGCGTTTCACATGTGTCCAAGGTCATTCCATTTTGGCTGCCATTTTTGACCTACAGGTGACAACAGGGCTCCTTGTGGGGTCAGTTATGTACCACCATGATGCAGGGATACCCCCTGTGACTCAAGTCCCACAACATGGGCAACATGTACATAAGCGGGAGTCACTGCCCCTACATTCCGCAACACTGTCATGATTGATTGATCATGATCATGACACATCTGTGTGCAGGAGGGGTTGCTAGTCCGTCTACAATGCGAAGGGAAGATGTGGTTTCACTGAGTGTTCCATGCATGTGTCTGCATTGGCACAGTTTACATGCAGACTGCATGTCAATGTACATTGTGACTGTGAGGAGATGTCTTTGTGATGCGGGACAATGGTCATATGTTCTACGTCACGGATGTGGGGTTATGCTAGTACATTGTCATCTAACCTTTTTTGTACTCTGCTTCTATAGTGCATTTTCCTGCATGACGCGTAGGAATTGCAGGCCTGTCGCTGGTTTTCGCTGATTTTTGTATCGCGCTTGGTCTCATCACAGCTTTTTTTTGCGTTTGTGTTTTGCATTTTTGCGGCATTGTGTTGGTTTTAACGCGGTCATTTGATGTGTTATTGTGAGCCTATCTCATAGTGCCGCTGGGTTGAGAATGCCACGTTAACACAGTGTTATTTACCGGCGATAGACTGCCATGTGTAACGTTACGTTAAGCTAATTTTGCGATGATTATCATTGTTCTTGAGAATATCCCCCCAATCCTACTCTTTGTAATATCAATTTTTAAGCAGGTGCATCAAGAGGGGAGATTTGAAGGGAGGTCTAAAAGGTTTTTATGTACTAATAGATGTGACACCATTTGATGAATCCACACGCAATTCAGCAGACATTTAGAAGGTCTAACTTTGTAATTTTTTTTTGCAGATCCATATCCTAGATTTCATAGGTAAATGAGGGCAATGGATGTTACATTCTCAAATAACTGTGTCACTGATTAATCTAGTATTACATCTGGCAGCAAAAAACTGTAGTCCAGCTCAAAGCCAGGCAGTCCCTGCACCAACTGCTGATATGCACAACAAAAGTGGGTTAGGCAGAGTGCCTGGCAGAAGGCCATGCACACTGCAAAATGGGTATAAGGTAGGTGAATACTGTACATCATAAACGATTCCATGACATTCACTGAAAACACAGTAAGAAGTCAGTTATGCTCAGTACACCACTTAGCTGATGGTATGCAAGAAAACAGAATTGCATCTTGTGTCTGAATTATAGTTTACATCACTGTTGTGTGAGTTATGAATTGCATTCCTAATTATAACCTGCAAATTTCAGTTTATTTATATATTTATTTTTTGTTCCAAGAAATTTTAATTGAGATATTTCTTACATAAACAAAAATATGATCAAGCAGAGGCAACATCGAGATGCTGGAGTAGGCAGTTACATGGAAAATAAATAAGTATGCAGCATACTTTGGTAATGATATGTTTTAATTTGTTATTGTAAATGCACTTTACCTGTGTTTTATTCAGTGAAATAATACGTTTTTTTTGTACCTACATTTTTTGTGTTATAACCAAAGTTAACTGCAACTTCGCTTGGATCTTTGATTTTTTACCAATAATTTAGATTTTCTTTTCAGCATTTGCCACATACAACACTTGAGCCATCCACAGCAGATGTTTTGGTGAATGTCTTACAATTAGTCATTTATGCCCCTTCTCATCACAGGTGCGGTCAAAGACCTTTGTGAATGAACAAACACCATTGCAGACAGCCAAGCCAAGTGCCTAACCCACATGCAGAGGCCAACCCCTGTGCTACCAGCCATCAGCCATTCGTTGCAGGGCTTGTCTGCTAGACTTGGGCCTTTAGCCAGGCTCTGCACTCAAATCACATTGACAGGGTAATCCTCTTTTTCTAGGCCACTTTTTTTTTACAGGTTGTTTACCCATTGTAGGGTTGGGAAACCCATGGAAAGGTTCATGCCCATGGACCGTCAACCCACAGCAAGATTCATGGCCATGTCTTGAGCCTTTCGCCTGGTCTGTAGACATGGTTACGGTTTTGGATTCCACACGCATGAACCTTACACTGAGTTTGCTGCCCTTAATCAGGATTCACAGATAACCTGGTGTCAAAATGGGGGCTGCAAAACTAGCCACAGGTTTTATGAATCCCATGGCAAAATATGCATTTTGTTTATTATTTATTCACAGGGGAATTTTCGGAGGTCATTCACATTGGCCTAGGGTCAGGTTGCAACCACCCTACTCCCCATATCAGTCTTTTTAATTATTTCCCAGGATTTAATGGTGCTGCAACCTTTTTCCTAAATTGGCGGTATGCCAATCAGAGAGCTCCTATTTCCCTGACCCAAATGTGGCTTCATAGCATCAAAAAGGCATGATGAGAGAGAGATCTCTGTCATCCAATCAGATTTGAGCATTATTAGAATTTTGGGTCCGCAGTAATATGCAAAACTGGGTTTGTGGAACTACAAAAATAAATGGGCTTGACTCCTTTTGCATTTATTGCCTTAATGTTCATCTTCAATTCAATTCTAGTGTTAAATCACGTCAGTCATGTTTGGAATTTTTTACATGATGTGATTGCCTAGATCGGGGGATGACATTTTTGGGGGGTTTTATTGAAAATCACAAGTCAGCTATGACTTGCAAGTGTCATACTGTGAGTGAAAAAAAATATTACACAACCATGGTGGCCAACAGCAAAGGTGACTGTTGAGGACCGTGGCGAGGGCACGTAGACATGAGTAGACGTGAGCAAAATAGAAAATATACGGTACTCCAGAGGAGAAAAAAGAGTCATATTTGGCACATGACTCTTGAGTTAGAGCTGATTCACAAGGTTCATGCAGTGTAAAAAACAGTCAATCAATAACAAAAGATAAAATGAGTGTCCAGTTTGCTTGGAACGTAGGAGATAGGGTGCAGGCTCTGAACCCAACCTCTGCAGTGCCCCATTGTTTAATATTGGGTTTCTGGTTGGCAGAGGTATGCACCCTGTCCAAGCAGTATCTACAATCCTAGTTAGGGTAAATTAACCTGTGCTCCCCTGTGGTAGCTTGGCACAGAACAGACAGGCTTAACTTAAGAGGCAATGTGTAAAGTATTTGTGCAACACTTCAAACAGCAGCAGAGTGAAAACACCACAAAAAGATTCCACAGCAGTTTAAAAAAAAAGATTATGATTTTATAAATAAAACAAGACCAAAACAACAAAAATCCAATAAATTGAAGTCGGTATATGAATTTTTAAAAAAGAAAAGTGAAAATAAATCTTAGAAGCAATGTGTTCTATGGTTGCTCTGGAACAGTGCAAAGTCAAGAGTTCAGGACTACTTCTATGGAGCATGGGCCAGATACAGCCACACAAGGCATGCTGAACAAAGTGCCTTGATCCTGTTTGCAGCGAGATTTGGGTGCAGCCGAGCAATGCATTGGTGTCGGTCTCTGCAGTTAAGGTGATGAATCGATTTTTTCCACTCAACAATGGCGATGCACCGGTTCTGAAGACGAAGGGTCAAAGCAAAGATGAGTTGGTTCCAAAGTTGATGCACCGGGTTTCTCCACACAGTCGAGGGGATTGAAATTCTCACACTGCAACAGCAGCGATGCATCAGTTCTTGAGGCGATGTGCTGATTCCGAGTGCCATGCACTGTGTCAATTTGCACAACAACGGTGATTCTGATTCATGCAGCAGAGGATGCATCAGTTCTACTGGAGCAAGCACCTATGTCAACTTCTAATGTAAAAGGCACAGGAGCAGGAGGTGAGACTTTGATATCCCTAAGTATCAAAGCAGAAGTCAAGCCAGCATGCACTTGATGATTACTCTGGATACAAGCAAGAGTCCAGTTTTTTCTCATCAGGAGCAGAGGGTAGCAGGCAGCAAGGCAGCACAGCAGCTGAGCAGTTTTTCCAGAGTATCAGTCCAGCAGAGTGGAAGTCCTTGTAGGAGTAGGGAAGTCCTTCTTTCTGGCAGAGTTTCTTTACAAGTCCAGAAGTGTCCGATTTAGTGGGGCCAGAGACCCAGTACTTATACCCAGTTGTGCCATTGAAGAGGAGGTGACTTCAAAGAGGGGCTTCAAAGTGCTCAGAGGTCCCACTTCCCAACCCAGGCTCCAGGCTCACTACAGGGGGTGAGCAATCCTCTGAGTGGGACAGGGCACTGCCCATTCAGGTATAAGTGTCAGATCCTCACTCCCATCCTGCACAGAATAAGACATCAGGACACAGATGGGCACTCAGTCCTACCTACCCGTCCTTTGTGTGTGAATGTCTAGAGGGAATGCACAAAGTCCAGCTGTCACCCACCCCAGGTGTGTATTGGAGACAGGCTGCAGGCACACTGAGCTTGAAGGGCAGAAAAATGCTTTCTTTATAAAACTGGTATTTCTTAAATAGTAATGTTAAATCAAATGTTGCAAGCAACATGTTTTTATCATTACCATTCCAATTATATTAAACATGGCAGAGCTACTACATCTCAATCAGAAATTACAGCCTAAATGTGTGATAAGCATTTCCCAATGTTAACCTATGCGAAGAGTAGGTCTCACATAAGTGAAAAACGAATGTAGGTGTTTTTTCTACCAGAACATGTAAAACATAAAAGCACACACTACATTTCAGTTACACAGTACCCTGCCATATGGGCAGGTACAGAGAGTGTGAGGAGGCACAGAGGTACTTTCTTCTCTGCAAGAAGGGGCCTGGAAATGTGGTCTCATGCCCTTTTCTGCCTCTTTGACTCGGTGTAAGGGGTCAAATGAGCCTCTTGGGAGGGGGTCTCATGAAGAGCCACGTCCCCATTTAAAATATATAAATGGGTTTGCATTGATCCTTAGCATCTTTAGGATCATGATGGAGCACCACACACTCATTGGCCCATTTCCCCTTTTCAAATAAGCAAATCTTTCCAAATAAGACATCTTCCAGGTGCCAGGGCACACTAAGATGCCTGAGAAATTGGTGGCGGTTCTCCCAGGCCCTCAGACTCAACCTCATGGCCTGGGAGGAGAATGTGTTGTCCACTCTCCACACTGAAGGCATCATGGGAATTGCAGGCAGAGTGCAGACTGGTGGAAACAACCTCTATTGCTTTATTGCTCAACCCACTCTAGCATACCTGTTCCCTAACCAACATTTGCACACTAATATTAGCTTATTAACAGTTACATTTGTCATAAATCACTACACCCATTTCCTAATCTCAATCTACCATTTTCTCACTCCTTTATATAATCTTCCTTAAAAAAAACATATATGATAAAGATCTGAACATTTGTAAATTTAAAATTTTAACACTAAACATCCCCCATGTAACGTCTGCATATCACAAATTACTCATACTAATGTAAGGGCAACCACTAAAGTAAGAAACAAATGTTATTAGGAGGCAGGTTCGAGATACCCTCTACTCGTAGGCCCCATGGGAGCACCCTTAGGGACCCCCTAATGCCAAAATATAAAAGATCCACCATTTTTGCTGCAGTCCTGCAGGACACCCATAGAATCGCAGCAAAAAATACAATAAAATGGCCACCACCATTTGATTATATATAATGGTAGGGGGCGTCAGTAGTGCAGCACCCCATCCCCGTTGAAAAAACACAAGGCCCTGGGGATGGGGTCCCCGGGGCCTATAAAGTCTCCCCCACCCCCTTTTTTATGTTTCAGCTCTGAGGGACGGAGTCCTAGAGCCAAATTAGGCCTAGGATGTGGGGCAGCATATCTTCTCCCCTTTTTGTTTCAATTTCGTCCTGGTGCATTGGGTCCCTGGGGCCAACAAACTCTTGGGGAGAGGGACCTCATGCCCCTTCCCCTTTTTAATTGGCTTTGGCCCAAGGGGATGAGGTTCCCCTTTCAAACAAAAAATGGCCCTGGGGGATCAAGTCCCTGGGGCGATGAAGGCCCAGGGAGGGAGGGTCACATGGCCCCCTCCCCTTTTTTATTTTTTTTGCACAAGTTAATGGGATTCACAGGTCCTAGTAAGGCTTGGGGAGGGGGACCGTGTGCCTCCCCTTGCCTTTTCTATATATATTTGGCCACAGGGGATGGGGTGCCATGAGACTAATAAGGCTTGAGGAGGGGGGTGTCATACCCCATCCCCTGTTTGGTTGTTTTTGGGTGGGGTATAGGGTCCCTAGAGCCTTTTAATGCTTGGTGAGGTATGCCATATGTGGTCCCCTCCCCTTTTTATTGACGCAGGTCCCAGGTCATAGGGTTCCCATGGCCAATTAAGGGTCGGGGAAGAGAATGCATTCCCCCTCCCCTTAACTGAATATTTGAGTCAAATGTATATGTGGCCCAAAAGCAACCCCTATACTGCACATGCCAGAGGCTGTTCATGGTGTGGGGTTGGCAGCCTACCCAAAGGCCACAAGCTGCATGGGATTGGCTGCCTCCAGGTGGCTGCCTGTGTGGAGTTGAATGCAGCACTTGCCATATGCAACCAAAGGCTGTGTGCAGCAGAGGGGTTGGCAGCCTGTGGGGAGTTTACTACCAGGGCCTGACCTCGCGCAGCCTTTGGGTTACCTTCATCACTGAAAAATCACATAAATTCACTGCAGAAACCAAAGGTTAAAGTCACATTATAGTTAGGTGTCATACAAAGATCTGTTTTTGTTTTTAAAAAACTTAGAAATTCACTGAGCAACCAAAGGTGAAAGCAATGTTATAATTAGATGTGTTGAACACAAAAAGCACACAAATTCACCAGGTATGGTTAGCAGAGTTAACTATAATTTGTGCCCCATCATAAACTGCTTGTGACGTTAAATATTCCATCACTCATGACATTTTCTATTACACTATTGATGACATCACTAATGACAACACAATGACTCCATTGATGACATCACTGAAGAAATCATCCAATGGTTGTGTTAGTTTGTTTTATAGTTTAATTGTGGCGGATAATTGCCATATTAGTTTTCTACTTTATTTTGTACAGCCTGTGTCCAGCCAATGGGTGTAAGTGTTTATAAAACACATGTGCTTCTAATGCATCATAATTGTGCAGTGGTATTAAATACGTCATAAATCTTTGAAGAGAAGAGAAGGGATGTTAATCAATAAAAACACAATGTAAGTTAAATACAGTTTTAAACAGATGGCCATATAGGTTATTTTGAAGTGAATTAATAATTTATATCAATTACTAAAAGGTAAAGATGTTTTCAATATGTTCAAGCCTGAGGTCACTGCCTTTTTCATAATCAATGTAATCTTGCTGACACATCACAATAACATCATGCTGGGGTTCTCATTGATAGTCATCCTCAGCGATGGAGATGAGGATTTGCCACATGGTAACAACACAATTATCCTACAGACATTCACAATAGAGTACAGGAGAGATCTGCCATTTGTGTCCAGGAAATGTAACCATGCCTTGAAGAGTGCAAAAGCCTGTTCCACAGGCTCCCTACCTATCTCATTGAAGAGGATGTCTCTTGCTATTGTTGGGTTTCTTAGTGGGGTTAAAATTCATATTCGGCTGGGATAAGCTGAGTCTCCTGAGAAGCATAAGGACAAAAGGAATCATATTTAAAATTATGTTTTGAACAACATTGTTTGACATCACAATTCACACAACAAATTTAAAATAACAATTACCAATTAGCCAGACCCTCCTTGGTGCTTAGTCTGCCATATGTTGTGCTTTGGAGCTGTTGTACGGGAGTGGACATGTTTTTGATTCTGCTACAGTTGTTTCCCAGCAGAGGTGACACAGATGTGACATGTTTTCCATTCATGGCATTAGTTTGGGGTCTTCATCCCAAGCTATAGAACTCTGCCTTATTGTTGTTCAGTGTAGCATTATCTGTTTGAAACTGGACAAAGTCATTCATGTTTCTGAGAATGACATTAGCACTATTGACTCCAACAACAACATATTTCTTGGTGACCTCAACTTCCACCTTGACAGCAAAAACACTGCAAACCTCTTCAACTGCATGAACAACATTGGACTAACCCACCTCATCTACGACCCCGCACACTGCAGGTCACACACTGGACCCCATCTTCACCTCCAGCAACCGCGTCAAGTACAGCTACGTCACTCAACTCACCTGGACCGACCACTCCATCATCAATTCCAATGTCACCGGCTAACATACCACAGCCCATACTCTGCAGAACACCCACACCACAGCTAGAGCAAAGTATTGGAGACCCAATGGACCGACACCCTCAACACCTCCAATCCCATCTCCTCCATAACACTTGACCAGGGTGTCAGGAAATTTTACCGGCTGGCTGACTGAAAAACTTAGAACAAGAAAACGTGACTGTAAACAACTGGAAAGAAGATGATGAACAAGCAAAGACCCTGCCAACAGGACCTCCTTCAAGACCACTCACTACTGAGGGAGAAGAAGAGGAAGGTCCAAGCCTCACATATAGAATCCAGCTTCAATCACAGTGAATAACTATTCAAAATAGTCAGGAAATTCTCCTGCCCCGCAACCACAGAGAACAGCATGACCCCCCTCTCTGGAGCTCTGCAACAATCTCCCCAACTTCTTCCATGACAACATCACCACTATCTACAAAAACTTTGAATCTTAGCAAGCCTACAGACTTCCTACTCCTACACACCCTCACTGCAACCAGCACAGATCACCGACAGGCCACATGGAAGCTGCTTACCACCCAGGACACTACCACCATCATGTACTGCATCCACTCAGGAGCTCCCACAGACCCTTGCCCACACCATATCTTCAACCCCAGAAGACACAGAGTCAGCTACGAACTCCCCACCCTGCTGAACACCTCAATAACTCAAAGACTGGAAGCACGGTAAGGTCAAACTGCTACTCAAGAAGGCAACATCCAACCCCAGCAAACTCAAGAACTACTGGCTCATCTCCTTGCTCCTGTACCCCAGCCAAGGTCCTGGAGAAGGCTATCAACAAACGACTCACAAAACATCTGGCACAGAAACTTCTTGTCATCTCCTCCAGTCCGGGTTCTGCAGCAATCACAGCACCTAGACAACCTTTTCTGCAGCCACCAATGACATATGAGCCCTCCTCGATGGAGTGTAGATGGTGGCCCTAACCTATCAGTAGCAGTCAACACCATATCTCACCACAAGCTGATTGCAAGGCTGCACGACATGAGGATCCAAGGGGACATGATCAAATGGAGTCTTCCTCACCAGAAGGACACAGAGGGTCCGCCTACCACGTTTTACATCGGAACACAAGGAAATCATCTGAAGTCATCCCCAGGGCTCAGCCCCACCCTTTCCACCACCCACATAACACCCTTGGCCAAGATCATCAGATTCCACTGACTCAGCATTATATCATACACAGACAGCACTCAATGTAATCCTCTCCCTCTCCAAAGACCCCACCACCACCAGAACCAACTTCCACAGGTGAATGACGAGTGTTGCCAACTGGATGAAAGATAATTGTTTGAAGCTCAACATTGACAAAATGGAATTTGTGGCCTTCCTCGATAACACCACTCCCTGGAATGCTTCTTAGTGGCCCTTGGAGTGAGAACATTTACCCACCCCATCAGAACACAGCAAAAACCTTTGCATCATCCTGGAAAGCAAGCTGACTATGAAGTTACAGATCAATGCAGTCTCGTCACTTCGTCACGCTGCACATGCTACACAAAACCTTCAACTGGCTTCTCCAGAGCACAAGGTGCACTGTTACACAAGCCCTCATCACCAGCCTTGGCTAAGGACATCTGCGAACGTTTGTTGTGATATCCCATTAAAGTCCCCAACAGTATACTGGGAGGAGTCAGTAGCACAGAAGTGTAAAACTGTCTTTATCTTCAGAATTGGTGGAATAGTTGTCTGGATGTTATTATCTGGCAATAGTTCTGAATGAAACTATGAGGACGAGGCTTCTAATTGGTCAAGGTTCTGTCTGTACTTCTTAATGATATGCCTTTCCCCCATGTTTGCAAGATCAGGACTTGGATTGTACAATGTATCTACTCATTGACATATCCTTCCCTCTTCTCCTTGGGCTGATGGATGGATATATCTGAAACACTTGGATGAAATTCACAGACTTGAGTGTTGTTCATATTTCAACAATTCATGTTGTGAGGACACGTACACTGAAAACTTTGTAAACTATTCTAATTTACCCAAAAAATATTTTAAAGGTTCATGTTATTTTTTCCCTTTAAATATTGTCCATCAATTCCCACAAGTAGTCCTCTAGGTGTACCAACAGACTAATATTATAAACGTATAATTCCTTTAAAAATGTACTATTTTTTATTCCGCTATTTTATTGTCTATTATTTATGTCATAAATTTTTGTATGCATGGTGTGCATTTTTATTTATATTCATTTTCTTTATTGAAAGTCCCTCAACAGTGGCATACTTTATATCATGAACACTGTGCTTATAATGGTAGATATTCTAGCTGCACTGCCTGTTTGCCATATTGTCAGGGTTACCATATGGAGACCATGCAGTGTTAGGGGAATGGAACAAATGTGGCAGATTTACATGATGTATCCGTCAATTATGAGAGACTCCTAAGTGGATTTCATACATACCTTTTCCGTCATCCGCAGTCCAACATCTGTTACAATGGTCCATGATCGATGAAATTCATCATTGATGTGTATGCGTACATTGATGTAATTTTCTGTCACATTGGCGTACACATTTTTAGGGCCACTTTGGGCCATATGTCTCAAGTCTTTTTCCTGTCTGCAAACGGGCGATTCAATCGCAAAATAGAGAAATTGCAAAAATTGCGATTCTCTATTTTGTGAATGCAATTAAGGAATTGTAAATTGCGATTCCTTAAATGCAATTCTGGAAGCATCAGAAATTTGCCATTTGGCCTTAAGGAATTGAAAATTACCACCAACTTCAAGCTGGTGGTATTTTGCGATTTGTTATTATAATAGTGCCTTATGTCGCACATACATGCCGTATATGTGCGCAAAATGTGCACACATGCATATTTCAGGGGTGCAACATGGGTGTCCTTTTGGCACCCTTGCAACCTTGAAATGTCATTCTCAATTTGCGATTCTCTAATTGGTAATCGCAAATTGAAAATGTCTTCCCATTCACTCCTGTGGGCCTCCTAGCCCATAGGAATGAATGGGAAGGTATTCCTTATCCACAAGTAAGGAATATGTAGGATTCGCAAAACTTTTTTGCAATTCCTACATACATTGCATTTTGTGATTCTCTAATTGCAATTCGATTAAAATCGCAATTTGAGAATTGCAAAACTCTTTTTTGATACATATGGCCCTTTGTACTTGCCTCCTACCCATCAAATGAAGAAGACCTCCTCACATTTGGTGCTCAATTTATGCTGGTGCGCCCCACCATTACTTAAGGTACAGGTGCTAGAGCTCCCAGATTCACTCCAGATTAATTCAAAATTCTTGAAAATGGGGCCTTCACCAATTACAGCCAGATATATTTTTGGGCAGACTATCAGGTCTTCAATTTAAAAAGTATAACAATCTTTTTCTTGTATGTAACTGTGTAATTGAATTAACAAAATAATAACTACTGCTGCCACCCACCATAAGTGATTGTTATTTTTAAACCTACTTTGAGTCTCATATAAAGTCAAGATATGTGAAACTTGGCATGTAATGCTGAACTTGTGTGTCTTTAATAGAAGCTGTCATTGTGATTGAAACTAAAATAACACTTAGAGCTTTTAAAAGATTAGTACCCTTGGCAACCACTTAGCTTGTATTTGTTAAATAAATTAAATGCCTGCGAAAAAAATGAGAAAAAACAAAACAGTATAATGTATATGTTTCTGAAGCTAATTAGTTTAGTGATCACTATTTGTTTTAAAGAAAACCACTATTAGGTTGGCATTAATGTCCTCCATTGTAATAAGGGAAACAGAATATGAGTCATGTTTATGATGAAGTACCAAACTAAAAAAACTCAAAATAATGCCATTTCTAATTTAAAAAAAAAATTGTTAATCATAATTTAAAAATAATAAGAATAATAACATTGGAGCAGATGTGGACTTACACCCAGAGCTGCTAGCTTTCAAACTGGGGAGCCTGGTTTAAGTCCCGGGATTGGCTCGACATTGTGTGGCTCAGGCCAAATCATGGAATTTTGCTTAGCCTATGTAATATAGTGTGGTGCTCGTGGACACGGTTTTGCGGCATAAACTGCAAAAACAAACATTTATAGGACAAAAAATTCAACATTTATTAAAAGTATTATAATATTAAACATTATCCACCTAGACTAATGTGGATGCTATTTTTGTTACCGTGGTGAGGCGCTAACAGATCTATAATATTAGCATTCATAACAATAGTATTAGTTAAATTAATTAAGATACTGAGGCATATATTTGTTTCTTTAATTGTGTGGTTACAAAATCCACTTACAATTTATTTTATTTTGGTGTTTCCTATTTTACTCTATTTTGTATTCATTATTTAAGATCAAAAACATACAGTACAAGAAGATACTGCCAGAGTCAGATAAGTGATCTGAAAGTTTACAAGTAAAAGTCTATCAGCATCGCAGCCTAATCCAAGTGTCTACATTCAATCTTAACCATATGTTTGGTCAGCCCTCTTGCTCTGTTAACACAGTTCACAACATGACAGAGTTAAGTCCTAACAAGTCCCTCATATCTCCTGCTGTGACATTCCAGCTGCTGGTCCTCCCCAGCTCAAATAATTCTGTCGGTCTCAGGTAGTATTGTAGGCAAATCAGCCATTTCCAGCACTGGGGTGTCCCCATCACCACTACCATTCCTAAAACCTCCCATGTCTTGTTCCATTAGATACGCCTTATGGGTGGCCTCATTTGTCAATTTGTTGTGAAGTAATCATAGACTTCAATTCGATCATTGCAGAATGCTCAGTCTCTGAGTCAGTCGGTAACCCAGAGTGTACTACGGCCACTAAAGTTCATTCCCACCCTACATTTGGCAAAGAGTTCTTCCGTTGCTATGAAGCATCTAAAGGGAAATATTCACAAGGATCTATCGCCGAGTTAACGGCACATTATTGAAGCCAAAGTTGCGATAAACTTATCGCCCCAATCACAAGCTGGTGTTAACCGCCGACAGCACCAGTTTATCCGTGAAAGCAGCCACAAAAAAAAATTCCACAGATGACCCCTGCAACTATCGCTAATGAGATGCAGAGTAGGCTTTCCCGTGCCAAAAGCCGTGACAACACCACTCCGCAACATTCACAACGAGCAGCCAGAACTGCGATAAGGACACAAAACAGGCAATAATGAGCATTATCAGCAGGAAAATAACACCTGCTCTGACCTGGTGCAAAGTCAGACCACAGCCTACACCACAAAATGGAGCACAGACCACAACCACATCGGAAGGGCAACAGATGCACCCAGGCAACTGAACATGCAGCCCGGAAGGCCAAAAGGGCAACAAGACCTGCCGCCATTACCCCCAGGACCCACCCTCCCCGGCACACCCGACCAAAGACATGCCACAACAGCTACACCTAAACATGCACAAAATAATCCGCTTGATGTCGTACAATCACAACTGGTGACATGCATGTGTCATCACAAAAATGAGCCTCAGACATTCACTTTCGAAGCAACAAATGAAACTTTATTAACATGAACACTGAAATGAAATGAAGACACATGGCGGCTCCCCTCGAGACAATCTGTAGGTCACAGCCTGCAAGACAAAAATCATGATGAGAGGGTGTGTCCTGCGCACATCAAAGGACAGAGAGAGAGCGAAGGAGAGAGAGAGGAAGAGAGGGAGAGAGAGAGATAAGAAGAGAGTGGGAGATAGATAGAGAGAGAGAGAGAGAGAGAGAGAGAGAGAGAGAGAGAAGAGAGGGGGAGAGAGAGAGAGAGAAAGAAGAAGAGAGGGGGAGAGAGAGAGAGATAAGAAGAGAGGAGGAGAGAGAGAGAGAAGAAGAGAAGGGGGAGAGAGAGAGGAGAAGAGAGGGGGAGAAAGAGAGAGAGAGAAGAAGAGAGTGGGAGAGAGAAAGAGAGTGCTGCCTCTGCGCACCCAGGCCACACTGCTCACCTGCTGCCACCGGTGTGTCTCCAACCACTTGCCGGTATGTATAGCAGTACACCAGGTCACACATCTGAGACAGACCCGTCATCTGAAACAGAGTCCAGATACATGAGGCCGAGACACCCCAGCCCCTCTCGCCACCCATTGGAGCGTGCCCGCCCATGCACACCCAGGCCTCTGCTCACCTTCCGCCACTGGTGTGTAGACAGGAGGTCCCACCATGTGCCGCTGCAAGCCACAAGCCCAGGGCCCACGGACATGGCACCCTTCACACCATGCAGCACCACTCCGCAGGCCACCAAGTCTCACGATTGATGCTGGGTCTTGATTACTCCATAGCATAGGATATACCTGTGCACGCGGCATCATCGCAGGCTGCACACTCGCTCAGCCCAATGGGTGCCACTAACTCTGGGATTCGGAAGCTACGCCACATGGCGTTAGGCCCGTGCTGCCCGCTGGTTCTGGCCTACACTGCGGTCCAGCAGGGCACACAAAACCTGAGCAGTCCGGATCGCCGGGACGGGGCATCATCGCAGGCTGCACACCCGCTCAGCAGCTTAAGGTGCCACTGACTCAGTGCACCCAAAGTCACCGTCTCGTGGCGGGGTGCCTGTGCCGGCCGCAATGCTCCGGGTGCCACTAACCCTGTGCAATGTCAGTCCGTGCCACATGGTGGTAGGCCCATGATGGCTGCAAGGCTTCGGGTGGCACTTAACCTGTGTAACGCCAGTCAGCGTCACATGGTGGTAGGTCCGTGATGGCTGCAAGGCCTCGGTGCCAATAACCCCGTGCGCAACAACTCATGTGCCCTTTATGATTGAGAACCGTGGATCGGCCGTCATCCAGTCACCACCGGCAGAGGGAATGTGACGTCGTCAGCCCCTTATGTTGGTAGAGTCACATGGCCTGTGACGCCTGAGCTGGATGGGTGTGGTGTGTGTGCAAACCTGCCCTTAGGGAGTGGCTGTGACATGCGGACAACTAGACCAGTGACCTGCACACCACCACCGAGTACATCTGCAATGGGTCATAATGAGCCCCCCGCTCTGAGCGTAAGCAGAGTGGTCTGGCCTGCCGTATGCCGGACCAGTGCAGGGCCTGCAAAAATGACTCATGGGCTCTGGGCATGGTTCAGTCCATGTCGGACATGGAAGTGACTGATGTGTATGTCCCTGTTGTAGTGTTCACGGGACCCGGTACACAATATGCAATGTAGCACCCTCTGACTGGCATCCCACAGGATGAGCATCATTGATGCAAGGGAAATCACTGTCCATACATTCATCTACACATTCATACATGAATGACGAAAGACATGACACAGCAGTACGTCACTGGATGTTTATTGCACATCCAGTGCAGTTCTGCAGCTGGAGCGGTACAGGGACATGCCAAGCACACTTCACAATATGGTCCCATGGAGTGCCAGCCAGAGTCTATCCAGGGATGACAAGTACTGCTGAAGAGGAAGGGTACAGTCTGCAGTCCGGTCGCCGTCTCATTGATCATAAAACTGGATATGGCAGTCTATGTAGCTGTCCAAGGTGAGGGCATCGGAGTGTATCGCGGGTCAGTGGAAGCTCATGAGGCCATGTGCGGCACCAAGCAAAAACAGGCCAGGTGGCGGAAATGAATGCTAGTGCCTCCTGATCACAAACCCATCCACGTCCTCGTTCCCGGATGTGTGCTCTGCCCCACCTGTGGGTGTTGCAGTTACAGCTGAGGCACTGTGTGCCACTGACACATCAGGTGCCGGAGTGGATACGTCTGCCACACTGTGAGGCAATGGCACACCAGAGGGCAGAGATGTGGATGGTGTGGGGCAGCAGCATTCATCTGCACCACGCCTTGTGGCAGAAATGCCATGATGATGATCTGCAGGGCATGGTAGATCCCAGCTATATTTTGCTGATATACAGCGGTGGCTGCCATCCTTTCCGCCTCCATCCGCACCATGTCCTCCATGAGCCTCCACATGTGTGCCAGCTCACGGCTGGTATGGCTGGTGCCCCCTCTGAGCAGACAGGTGTTCTTCTCTCCGCGTCAGGATTCCAGCAATGTCAGTCAGGGCTCGTTGGAGACCATGGAGCGGGCCTAGACACCCATTGATGTGTCCAGTTTGGTGGCCATGAGGTCGAACCCCAGCCTCACCTGCATCTCCATCTGGGCCTCCGGCACACAGCGTTGGAAGGCCGTGTGTTGTTCCTGGGGGTCTTGTGAGACTGCTGGGGCTGTGGGTGCCTCCTGCTGGGTGGTTTGGGGTGGTGGGTGGGTGTCTCTTAGATGCAGCTGGTCAGCCCTGATCCTGGAGGTGAGTGGCGGATGATGTCAATGATGCTCTGCAGGGTGTGTTTATGGTGGCCCTGCAATGTGAAGGGAAGATGGTGTACTCCAATGTGTCCACATGTATGTAGCCGCATGGTACATGTTGACATTCAGGAAATGTATATGGGGTAGGTCGCACTCCTAGATTTAAAACAATATTTCTCAATTTAAATTTAAGGTGATCCGTTATGGGTGCTGTGGAGTATCACCTCCTGGTCCTGAGGTGTTTCAATTAGATGCAGAATATTGTCCTTATAATCTAGAAGGACTCACTCGTGTAAGCACTCCTTGGTGCGATTGTGTACGCTTCAAAAAATCGTTCAAATGCCAATTTTCATAATTTTCATTGGTTTATTGTATCTCATGATCCAATTTTATGTTAGGTTCTTTGTAGATAAATCATTCAAATTCATGGTTGCGAATTATTTCTTCATAACAACACTCTTATATGTTCAATTTCACAGGGTTAACAGAAATGATACCCGATGCATTTCGGGTGCAGCCCTTCTTCAGAGGGTTCTCCATGTAACAAATTCAAAAGGGACTACTTGATCCATGTATCGAATGCAAACGCAAAGGTAAAAAGGTGATATCCAAAACATGCAATCGTGTGTTAGTTATAGGGTGTGTGCCTATATTAAAGACAGTGATTATTTCAAATGCTGTGGGCGGTAGGAAAGGCTCTCAATTTATTGCGGGTCCGGTTATTAGAGTGCTCAGTGAAAGCGGAATATCGACTCTATGTCACCGTGACGGTTATTAAAGTACTAAGTAAAAGCGGAATTTCCACTATATGTGCTCGTGATGAGTATGACTCGCATTACTTCAAAAAATCACATGAAATTAGTGATTAATACAAACGCACTCTGTCCTTACACTCAGGTGGTGTTCAGGTGCTCTGTGATACTATGTAAATGCATGTGAGTGCGAAACTAAACGTAAAAGGTGATTTAAGCAAGCTGCTATATAACCCGTGCGGGTTAATTCAAAAGTGCAAGTAATAGTATAGAAACGCATGTGAGTGCGAGACTGAACGTAAAAGGTGATTTAGACAAGCCGCTATGTGAACCCGTGCATGTTAACTCAAAAGTGCAAATAACAGAATTTCTATCAACATCGTACCTGTGAAATATCCCTGAAAGGATTCAGCGTTCACCCATTGTGTTGTGTGGCAGTGATTCGATGTGTGTGTTATTAACCCAGATTTAACATTGTGTAACCCGGAAGTGCACCGCGCGTGACCGTGATAGAAATCGAAAACATACTTCAGACCTTGTAAACGTGATATGTTGAGCCTAATGTAAGAACTGGCTACGATAACAACTTAAGCACAGTAATACAACTCAATGATACTAATCAATCTCCTGACTTTACGTCTGTGAGCTGAAAGAAGAATAAATAAACTGAATGTGACATTAGTATATGAATGAAACTGAATTCCATGTTCTGAAATATAATTTGCAAAGTTGTCTGAATTTCTACTCATACAATAGTAAAAAATCAGAGAAGATTATAAGGACAATATTCTACATGTTGACATTCAGACAGCATGGCATTGTACATTGTGACAGTCTATATATCTGGGCGATGACCCAGGGTCATTGAGGGTGTGTACTGTGCTCTGCTTGATTGTACATGTGTGCCATTGTGGCCATCTCCACCCCTCCCCCCAGTACCTGGTGGTCACTCAGCCTGTTGCGGTTGTGTTGTGTCCTGTTGAGCAGTGTCCGGTCCCCCGACTCCAGCCACAGTATCCACACTGATGACTGTCGACACCAGCATGAGCTGTGGTGCTGGGCCCCAACCTCCAGCCTGCATTGCTGCCTTCCTGTTGGCTGCGAGTTTCTCCTTGGTATTTCGCTAGATGTCATTCCATCGCCTCTTGACTTCGTCCATTGTCCTCTTGTGCTCTTCCACAGCATTCACCTTGTCCACGATGTCCCGTCATATTCCAGTTTTGGTGACCAATGACGTTGGAGGTGATGAACAGTTGTTGATGGTGTTCTATCACCTCCGTGATTATGATCCTGTTCGCCTGCGGACTAAACTTTGTCTTCCTCTTCTTCTTGTCTGTGCCCTTCTCTGTCCCCGAGGTCCCGGGCTGGTCATCCGGGGTGCTTGTGGGTAGGGGTGGGCGGAATTTGCGTAATCGCGTTACGCAAATCTCCGCGAAACGGTAAAAAATCTCCGCGAACACGCAGAAATTCCACGAACACGCGGAATTGCTTGTTCGCGATACTTTTTTCCTGTTCGCGATCGCTGTTTGCGTGCTCGGGGTGAAATATCTCGCGAACACGCATATTGAGAACGCGAACAAGCAAAAAATTCCGCGAAGTCGCGGAACGCAGATTTTTGGGCAATTTCGCGTTCTCCGCGGAACACGAAATTACCCAAATTCCGCAAATTCCGCGAACGGAACGGAATTTACCGCCCAGGCCTACTTGTGGGGTTGCGCTCATCCTCTTCGCCTGCTCCGACTGCCTCCATGGTGCTTGGGTGTTGGTCAGTTTGTGTTTGTATGTTTTTTCTACTTTTATGGTGATTTTTCCCACTTGCCAGGTGTGCGTTGGAGGCCTGGCGCTGCTAATCGCTGATTTCCTCATCGCGCTTTGGCCCATAGCAGGTTTTTTTGTGTTGTGGTTTGTGTTTTCATCTCCATCGAGGTGGTTGTATTGCGGACATTGTCCATGGTTTAGGCAGACTATCGCATGGTACCATCTTGTTTTGAATTCCACGTTGTCACAGGGTTAATTTCCCGCGATGGGCTGTGATGTTGAGAGTTGCGTTTAGCTACTCTTGCGGTAGTTATCGCACGTTCTTGTGAATATACCTCAGAGTCTCCTGGGAGTATCCTTGACCTAGCCTTTTAGGGTGCTTACATAAAATATTAGAGAAAAAATATTGTGTTGACAAAATACAGTGGCAAGACTATTGAGGACAAAAATATCATGATGGTAAGTTTCTATAGGTAAGCAAAGTTTTACTTTATATAACATATGTGTACCTTGATGATATATATATTGTCAAGGTACCTAGATGTGGAGTTAAGAATAGTACAATTTTACTTACCTATGTGCACTTACCTTCTTGATATTTTGGTCCTCAATATTTTTGACACAATATTCTGGTCACACAAGATTTGTGTATTTTTACATTCTGTCAGGTATCTGCCCAGTATTGTTATGAGTGGATGGCCTGGCACACATTCCTCTGTCATCAGAGCCAGCAGGGCCAGAACGGCCGCATAGTAAGTGAGAACCTGAGGGCACCCCCACACCAAGTAGAGGAACCCTTCTTGTTTTGTCCCACCCCGTATACAGCTATGGGAGTATGACAGATCTATATGGTGTTGTCGAGCTGGTGTCCTGAATGTACTGTGTAAGTATTTGAAATGTAGGAGCTTATGTCAATGATTCAGGGATATTCTTCCCATTTGGGCACAGCAATATCACCAGTTCATGTCTGACAATGGTGCACCAAAGTTGTCATCCCATGCTTGCTGAGCAGGCACCGCCCCAATCAAACAATTCTGTGACACACTAGCATATAGTTGAGGCTCCGATCTCATCAGTTTAGATTAGGTTATCAGCTAATTCAGTCAATAGGTTCCACTGGGTATCCCAGATTTCTTTCCCAATCGTGTTACAGAGCCTAGCAAATGTAAAAATATCTAAGGTTGTGGAATTCCCACATGCACGGAATTGTTCAAGTGTAAGGAACTGCGCATCCACACACAAGAGGACAAGTTCAAAATCAAGCAATTTTATGCAGGGTGTTCTGCACCGCCGACTCCATGGTGAGTGGTAGCAAGGGGTTACTAAAAAAAGGGAGAGCTGGTGAGCATAAAAAGGAGCTGTCCTTTCTGTGGCATAGCATGAGCCATTCCCAGCATGTTATAGCCACTGTTTCCACCTCCTTCTGGGCCCAGAGGGAGTATCAATGCCAAAGGGGCATCATATAGCTGGTCTTGTTCAGGTACTAAGTACAGGAGATGGATGATGGTCCCCATCTCTCTGTGTATGGGAATTCTCAGGTATTTAACTTAGTCCATGACCCATCTAACTGAGTACGCCAGGGGACAGGGTTCTGTGCTATTAGTTAATGGGAATATGTGTGGTATGTCCCAATTGATGGTGATACTCGAGTGTCTACAGAATCTCATAATTTCACTAATCAGGGGGATACAGTATTTTCCAAAAATCAAAATATCTGTGTACATTGATAATAATATTTTCCCAGAATGAAAGGAAAGCTCCCTGTGTAAGTGCTGTTCTTGAAGGTGCTGGGCCAGGAGGCCCTTGGCTACAATGGAGTAGTGGGGATAGGGGCATCCCTGCCTGGTATCCCTATATATCCCGGTGGGGTGAGGAAAGAGCAGCTTGACCAGTGCCAGGAATCCCTTTGAAATACCATACTGCCTCAGGGTTTCCATGAGAAAAGGCCACTCAAGGGAGTCAACTGCCATTTTAGCATCAAGTGAGAACACCCCTGCCTCGAGCCCAGGGTTCAGTTGTGTACAATGGTGAATACTGTGTGCAAGTTGTTTGATGTAGACCTGTGAGGAACAAAGCTAGTCTGCACCAGGGAAACTAGCTAATAGTGACAATATGTTCACAATCACCTTGCCAAGGATTTTATTACAGCAATTGCGTGGCAATATGGTCTGTGGGAGGCGCATAGTAGTATCTCTTCCGGGCTCAGGGAGCACATAAATCACTGTCTCATGTAGTATTTGAGGGAGCATTCCGTCTGTGACTCCAGGAGATGAGAAGGCAAAGCATGTTTAATAGGTTTTGTACAAATATATTGCCAGTCCATCCAGGCCACTGCTTTCCCTCCAGACAAGGCGTCAATGTCAACAAAATCTCTTCCACCAAAGTTGTGTGGATCAAGAACTGTTGGTGGATGCTGTTCAAACAAACTGAGGCCACTTCATCTAGATAGTTGGAGATGGAGTCAATAGGTTCTACCATTTGAGGCTCGTATAAGTGAGTGTAGTAGGTCACAAACTCAGCCAGTATGTCTTCGTTATCTAGCAATTATGCTCCCATCTTGGATGTAATTGCATGGATATTACCCTGTCATTGATCATGATGTAGAAGGCAGGACAGGGTCTTACCTGACCTCTCACCTTCGCTGTTCTGCTGGCAAGTGCTATCCTGCCCAAGTAATTTACCTTCCTGTCTGATAGGTCTCTAAATTACTGAAGCAGCCAGTGCTGCTGTTTTAGTAACAGTTGGTGGGGGGTAGACGACCTATGGCTTTGAAGATTCCCAAGCCTCTGTTCCAGTCATGTGAGCTGACCCTGTAGAACTCGGAGGATCCCTGTGTGTTTTGGCTATTGCACAACCCTGTTATAAGCATAGAAGGCCTTCCACAGATTGCCATATTTCTCAGCCACGCCCTTATTTAGCAAGAATGAATCTAATATGGCAGTGCTCATTTCTTCATAAAAAAACTGATCTAGAAGGAAGTCAATAGAGAATCACCATTGTTGTCTTCGCATTTGGGAGCCGGGTAATGACAACTGTAGGTTAACTGTGGAGTAGTCCAAGACGGTGCCGGACAGGTGAATAATGTCAGCAACCAAGGCCCCTAGGTCTGGTGTAGACAGCCAGAAGTCCAATCTGGAGGAGAAAGTATGTTGTAAGGAGTAGTATCTGAACTTCTATTTTTTAAAAATATATTTTATTTTTTGTTTGGGCATATAAAGAAATTTATATTCAAACAATCGTTCCGAGAGATTTTTGAAAACTAAACAATAGAATAAGAATTTATACATTTTACCATCATTACTCTTATGTATACAAGGCATTTTTTCAGTTCATTATCACTCTTTTTGAGAGGTAATTATGACATTGGAAGATAGAAAACAGAAAGAGGGAACAGAAAAAAAAGGAAAAGAGAAAAAAAGAAGAAAAAGACAAGATAACAAAAAATAGGGAAAACAACCCTGTGCACTATAGCAGCACTGTTTTTATGTACAAAATTTCAGTTCGCTATTATTTCAGCGGCCTCCCGCCTCCTTCTTCCACCGATAAATTGGAGCCCATATTGTTTTACCCAGCTTTTTGGCCTTTCGACCTTTTCTTTCATAAATTACTTTTTCTAGATTGAAAGTGGAGAGAAGCCGAGCAAGACATTGTGAAAAAGATGGGGCCACCGGATCAAGCCAGGCTGTAGCAATACAGATCTTAGCCACTGCCATTGCCAAAAAATAAAATATGGTTGAGCACCATCAGATCCTGTGCTACTGACCCCCAGTAACATCACTTCCGGGGTTAAAGCCACATTAACCTTCAGGGTTAGTTCTGAGAACTGTTCTATACTTTTTCTAAGAGCATCCAGCTGCGTACAAGTTGAAACATGTGACCACATCTGCACAAGCAGTTTTACAGCATGGACAGCAGACACCTTCGGATCCACCCTATTTTGCTATTTTATCAGGTGTATAATACAAGTCTAAGATTGTTTTGAAGGTCTGCACCTGTAACTTTGATGAACAGAGTATACTATGTCCTTTGTCTAAAGAATCAAGAAAGTCGGATCCTTTTACCCCGAGCTTTTGATCTCATTTTTCCGCCTGTCTCTCTAAGCTGTCTGGCTGCATGGTGATCAACTGCCTATAAATTCTACAAATAGTACATCCAGCTTCATTCCTCAGACTATCAATCGTGGTATTCTTAGCTAACCCATTTGGACCCCCTGTTTTCTTCACCCAATAACTGCATACCTGCAGGTATTTAAAAAAGTATTTCCTATCTATCCTGTATCTATCCTGTAGCTCTGAAAATTGCCTGAGTCCAGCTACATTAACTAAGTACCCCACTACACCAACCCCTAAATCTTTCCATTGTTTCATTATACAATCATGAAAGACTGATGATAATGCTGAGTTCTTATATAAGGGGTTATAGTAATTTATTCTGCCTATGCCTGTGTTTCTTTTTATTGTCTTCCAAACCTGGCCTGCTGCCAATAAGCACTTAAATCTTACCTTCTTATAGTAACTAGGTTCAGTGAATCTTAAAAACACATTTTTAGAGTCCTTCCCCACCAATAGCTCATAAATGTCTGGTACCCTCCCCTGGTTCCAGGGATTGAAGGAGTTTCCCCCCCCTAACAAACACATGTATTGTAAAGCTGATGCTAAGTAATATCATCTAAAGTCTGGGACCAATAACTCTACTTTCTCCTGAGGTAGATACATAAACTTCATGGCCTGTCTTGTCTTACCATATGCCCATATAAATCTATTTACCAATCCGTCCAACTTTTTGAACCATACTGTCTAAAATATCAAAGGTATTGATCTAAAAAGAAATTAGACTTTAGGTAAAAAAATCATTTCCCACACATAACAATGACCTATCAATGATAGGTGAAGATTATTCAGCCAGGCAAAATCCTGTGATCCCTTCTGAATGACCGGGGCAATATTCATCTCAACAATTTCCCCAATATTGGATGAGATATTCACTCCTAAATACATTGCCGACTGAACGACCTGGGGGTCATTCAGCATGAGATATTCATTAACTATGATTTGGGTTTTATGCTGATTAAGTGAATACCCTGATATTTTCCCAAAGGCCAATGTTTCTTTCACAATTTCAGCCACAGCTGAATCTGGTATTGATGTAGTAACCGCTTAGTAGTCTGCATAGCTCAGGATCTTGGTATCCATCCCACAACTGCTTACAGGCTTTATCCTTGGATTAGCATCAATTCTGTGAATCCATGGGTCAATATAGCATGCAAATAATAACGGAGAGCAGGGGCAGCCATGCCTCGTCCCCCTTTTTATCTTGAATTCCTCCGTTTGTCCTCCCTCCAACACCAGTCAGCATATAATACTCGTAAAGCTTTTATAAAAGCCATTCCAACAACCATCTGTTTGAGGACCGCCCACAGAAAGTCCCAGGAGACCCTATCAAATGCCTGCTCTGCATCCAAAAGAATAAGTGCCATAGGGACTCCTGAGACTGATGCAGCGTCGAAGAGCTTGATGACTCTCCTAACTTGACCTGTAGTGCCCCTCCCAGGTATGAATTTGCACTGTCTAGGTGAGATAACTCGACCGAGGACAGGGCTCAAGTGGTTTGCCAGGACAATTGAGTATATTTTGGTGTCTGTGTTCATCAGCGTGATCAGCCGATCCGAACCTGGATCTGTGGCTGGCTTCCCCTTCTTCAAGAATACCACTATACTGGCATGTGCCCAGGATTCAGGGGGTGGTTGCCCCACTTGTACCCCACAGAGCATGTTTGAGAAATCTTCCCCAAGAACGGATCAGAAAATTCTATAAAACTCAAGTGAAATTCGGTCTGGGCATGCAGTCATCCCTGTTGCGAGTTCACTGAGTGCTTTAAATATTTCATCACACGAAAAAGCAGCGGCTATAGATTCTCGATGTTCCGTGGAGAATCCCTCCAGACTACTAGCATCTAGATACTCCCTTATTACATCATTGGCAATATCCTCCCTAGTTTTCTCAGAATCGTATAGTTCCATATAAAGCCTACGAAATTCCTCTCGGATTCCCTGAGCTGTCATCACCAAATTCCCATGCTCATTCTTTATTGAGGTTATTTCGTTCTGTACGCTCTTCCGTCTAGTTCGAATTGCTAATATGCGCCCTGAACACTCGCTACACTCATAACATTCCTCCTTTCTTGTCAAATATTTCTCTGTGACCTTAGCTACAACCACATCCCCTATTGCTGCTTTAGCTAAGGCAAGCTTATTCAGTATACCCTCAATACTGTCTCCAGACTCTATTGCCCTGTCTAAATCCTCTTCCACTACTCTCAATCCTTGGTATAATTCAATTAAATGTTGACGTTGATTTCTAGAGTGGTCATAAGCTAAAACTTAGTGTCTCTCCCCGGATACCTGCCTTAAGAGCATCCCACACGCTGCCAGTTCGAGCACTCCCTCCATTATATCCCAGGAATTATTCTGTCAATTTTTTCATATAGGTGATATAACCCTCGTCCACTAACAGTCGCCTTTCAAAAGTCCAGTTCTGTTGTGCTTTCTCACCCCTAATCTGTAATATCTCCAAGACTAGAGGACTATGATCTTATTCAGGGAAAGTTTTTGATGCGACATTTTGAGATTAGGCCATGAGAAACAAAACAATAATCCAGTCGGGCCAGTGCGCCGCAAGGAGCCGAAAAATAAGTACTTCCAATGCATCTGAACTTCTAAATGGAGGAATGTGCCTGTCTCCAAAGATCCCAGAGATTAAAGTGGACTATGGCATCTTCCAGTACTTTCACTGAGTTTATGTCGAGTGAGCATGGTGTACCAGTGCAGTTAAGTTATAGGTTTAGAATTAGATTGGAATCCCTCCCCACAACAGTATGTCAAACTCTGAGTGTCTTAGGATGGTAATAATGTCTAGAAAGAACTGGAGGGTGTCGATGTTTGGTACATAAACATTAATCAGGGCCAACTTAATGTTCTAAAGGATGCCTGTGAGGACTGTGCATCAGCCATTCGCTTCTACGTGTTGGTGGTGGGGGCATGCCCCACAAAAGCATGATATCTACGGCCAGTCAGTCCAAGTATCCAAATACTCATTGCATTATGAAGTGGTCATTAAGCCTCTGGATATTCTAGGAAAGTAGTCAGTTGTTTTTCCTATGGGACGCCACTGCAGATGGCACTGGCTACAAGGTATGGTATAGCAAAAGGATTTAGGTTCAGCAGGGAGTCTGTAAGTGACGCAGCAGGTAATGCTAAAAAAGATGGGAGGATTTCAGCATTGGACAAGCCTTATCACCTTAACTAAACGTGGAAGGCTATTCCAACAAGTGAAGTGTATACAGTGTTCCTTGAGCCCAATGATGCAACACATTCTAGCTGTGGCCTACTCTGAATTGAATCGGTGTGACCGTGCAGAAAAGGCAAAGTTGCTACAGGTAGCTACCCCCAGAACTGTTTTTGAATGACCACAAGGAGAGTACTCCTTTTTAGCCTGACACACCTCTTGGTGGGCACGCAGGTTTTGCACAGTGCAGGAAGGCTTTGTCTTTTTTGAATTGTAAGATTAGTGTGCACTCTGGTATTGTTTGCAGTAAGGATAACAGGAACTGTTTCAAAACTATTTATGGTTGACAGTGGAAAATGTTTCCCCATTAGCTAGGCAGTCCCAGGAGTCTTGCCCTCCCACTAGCTAATGCAATCATAAATGTGGCACCTCAAGGGACCAACCTCTTATTACTTTCTGGAGCTATAGAAGATCAAAATAGTACTGAATCTCCTGTTTGTGACTTGAGAAGAGTTCTAAAGTAATGGACCTGCTCCCTCTTGTGCCCTTGACAAAGAAGTGTACTCCAAGCATCAGTCGCATGACTTCCTGTGTCGCAATAGGGATACAACAAACTTCAGGAAGCCTTTTTCCTGAAATGACCAATTGATCAGTGCCAACCTTAACATAAAACTTCAAAATTAATTTATCTTGTTCTCCTTAATGTATTTTTGATGATTTTGGTTATTAAACTTTTTTTTCTAATTTAGTTCGTAGTTTTTACTGTTTCGTGTTTAGATTTTATTACTGTTTTGGAATTGCATAAATATATTGCATATTGCCCTAATTTAGTCATGTTTGCTTTGTGCAATAGCTACCAGGGGATGAGCTCTGGTTAAATTCCTGACTTTGGGGATTCACCGTGTAGTTAGTGTTATTTTTTAATTGGAAGGTGTGTGACTGCCCACCCCTAATAATAACCTACTTTCTTGGACTCCACTCCCTCCTCTTGGTTTGCTACCAACCTGGCTAGCGGGACAAACGTTTTCAAACTCCATGTCTCAATTTACAATTAGTTGTGAAATTGTAGGCTATTTTATATGTTTCTAATATATATTGGTCAAATCTAACTGGTCTTCCTTCACTTGGTAGAGAAACACATTTTCACCTCCAGGCTATTCTGTCATCTCATTAAGGGCAAGCACTGGTAGAGAAGAAGCCAGTACGATAATGCTAATTAGTCTACTCAATGAAGATGCGGGTAAAAGCTAACTTTGTATAAATTACTTTTAATAAATAGTAACAAAAAAATGAGTTAAGCAATGAATTGATTGTTTATTTAAAATTGAGCACTGCATTGGAATAGCATGTGTGGCTGTTTCCTAACTAAAGTTACTGATTTAATAACAAAATGCAATTTTTAGACTTTTTTTACTCAACACGAGCCTTTCCACTGAAAATAGCTTTTGTGTCAAGTAACACATCCATTTAAAATGTATACATGTTCTACTTTAAAATACCAGCCACTCTTTACTTAGTGGTGTCTTGTTCATATTTAAAACAGGGTTTTCTGCCTGGCAACAAGGGTTATTTTGTCTTGTTTGTAGGCAGTCATTTTGGCTGCTGCAGTCAGTCCATACATTGCGTTCTTCAAGCCACGATTTCCAGATGCATTCTCTGGATAACACAATAGGTGCTGCATTCCATGGGAGAAATTTTACTTTTGTGCCCTGGATGCATTTACTATACCATATACCAAATCCTTGCAGCCAAGGTAAAGACGTCAAGCCAATGTAATCGTGTTTAAAGGCCGGAGCACAGACACTTTGCTCCTTTTTTTGACAAGGGTAAAGCTCACAGCATCATAAGTCCAGCAAAACAACAATTTTCAAATTTCTTGTGAAAATGAAACAAAAGATGGCCAGTAATTGAAATGAGAATTGTAAAAGTATTTAGGTTTTGTCTTCTTTCATTAGTGTATATTTTAATTTGTGCCTCTCCAGTATGTAACTGATGTGTGCATATGTATGTTTTCAGCTCCATATGTAGCAAGTGAAGGTGACATTTACCAACCGTCAGAGGAGATGCAGGAGAGTCACTGGGATTTGGAAGGCAGGGCAACCGACATCAAGGGACTCAAGGGTTTATTCATGAGGTCCCTGCATCACTTTTGCACCATGTAAAGTGGCAACTGCGTGACACAGAGTTCTCATTTCACTTTATGAAGCCATGCCACACAAAGCCACCCTGCGTGGAATTGTGTGGTCTCAGATGTCATGAGTAAGGTGAGCAGTGCTTAATTTGTAAAATATGAAGTGCAGGTGCTCAAATGTTTGTCGGAGGCCACACCTACTTTTCTCTGACTCCACCCACTTCCCCCACTGGCTCCACCCACATCCTCAACTGGCTCTGTGAAAAGTCAGATGAATTTTAGCAAGGGGGCCTTCCTCATAGTAAGGTTTTGATAGAAGGTTCCCCTGCCCTGTGAACATTTTGAAAAAGATTAAATCAAAAGTGCATTTAAAACACAATTTTTAGAATAAATTAGCTAAAATCACAAATGCATTGAAAAGGGACAATTCCAGTGCTCTATGCGCCGATTAAATTAGATTAAACGCCACCACGCTCAAACAAAAAAAAGCAGCGTTGCTTTGGCACTGGGCATGGAATGACCTGCTTAGTATTACTTAGTTATTTATACTCATGGTGGGCCGGGCGTCCGGGGCACTGCCTTATTTATTACACTATATAGCTAGGTAGGCCTGAAGGTTTGGCCCAGGGCAAAGCAAAGCAACCTACATGTAGAGAAGGCAAATGTGCCTTGGAATGAAAATGAAACCATGGGTTCTGCACCAAGGTTAAACAGAACCATTAGGTTTTACAACACAGAACTGTAATCCATATTTTTCATACAATTCCCTGCCATGCGACCAGGAAGGTTCCAATACCTTTCTTTTCAGGGTAAACAAGCAGGACATTTCAGCAGGTATACATCCAGACTGTCACTATGCCCAAGATTATAATAGGGCCTAGGGGTACTGTGAGAGGTTATGAAGATCAAAAGTGAAAAAGTGTCTCGCTGTTCTAGAGGTATAGCGCTGTCAATCGTAATCTTAAAAAAATTGCATTTTAACGTTCGGCTAATTTTTCACTTGTCATTCTGTGTGAACCAGAAAATACTGTCAAGAACAGTACGTTTTTTGAAAAACAGTGGCTATTTGGAAGATGTGTCCATATGTGGCAATATATTGTAATTCAAATTGTAATTCAAATTACTCCACATAATGATAAAACAATAAGATTTTAAGAGGATAAAGTGCCCACTGTGAGTGACTCTTTGACACCTTGATTAACTGTTACAGGTCCTTATGTTCCCAGTCTTTTAACTAAGTTCAACACTCTCAGAGGTCGGGTCACATCATCCAAAATCTCCTCATATGTTCTCTTTGAGAAAGTACATTTGCCTTTTTCGTGCCATAATTGAAGATCCCTTCACTGGGTGTAACATAAAAATCCTTCAAAAAAGTAACCTCATCAACCCCTATGTATATAGCGTATAATCTAGAATTTTCCATGTGAAAGCGTCATTCTGACTGCTTTTTCTTGGTGCAACATTTAAAACACAAAATCAACCAACGTGTAATAAATACCCCACAAGAAGCAGCATAATTTACACCACCCAGTGCCTAGCAGGAATGAAAGAATATACTGTAATCCAATTGGTATCTAAAAACATAATCAAATGTTACATCTCTCTAGTAAGAGTCAGACATTCATTCGTGTTTTAAGGGAGGTAGAAATGGCTTTTGAAACTTGCATTAAGTGACGAGCAATTTCCCATCTCTGTTCTCTCAGGATGTTCTCTTGAGTATGACATTACCTCCATGCTTAAGAGATTAACTATGTAGACTTTCCCGATCTGAATTTTGGGAATTATTTATGGGAAATAAATCCCCAGTACCTGACCTTTAGTTTTGAGAGAACAAAATCACGTCTGTTTTTCCTGAAAGCAGTACTTAGGGTGTTAAGGCCTTGATCATGATTACGATCCTTTCTTTGCATTCAGGTGGTAATAGCTGCTCGACTGGTTTTAGGAGCCTGCCTGGTGCTGCTGCTGCCTGCCTGGCCTGCCCACAACCTCAACGTCGTCGGGCTGATGATGGCTCGTCACGGGGTGCGGGTGTGCTAGGGCTTGGCAATCGGAAAAAAAATCTGTGCACGCCACGCTGCCTGCCCTACATAACATCCTGCTTTTCATGGCATTATTTAGCCACTTTTAAGCCAGTAAAAGCGGTACCACCGTTAAGCATTGAGGCCGGGAGGAGCACAAGTTCAAACAAGGCAGGGGCCGGGCAGGGCATTTAACTTTAAACCCGGCTGACCGCCAGCCGTATATCGTGATACGTCAAGGGGCAGAGCCTTCTTTAACAACTTAAGCCCGGCCGGCCCTATTCTGATATAAATAAATGTATTTCATTTAATTTAATTTGTTTAAGTGTACATTCTACCATGGGCCGGGGCAGGCCAGGCACAGTGCGTCATCAAATCTCTTGTTGATGGAGATGGAGCAGGAGCTATAGCGGTGGCGGTGCCCGACACACCACCACGCTTAAATAAAATAAAAAAGTAGCACGCGTTTAGTTTGGGAATGGGCATGCAATGCATGGCATGATGTCTACATAGAGGCGTGCGTACTTCTTACGGTTATGCTCGTGGTCGGCCAGGGCTGCGGAACACTGCCTTTCCGCCTGGTGCTACTGCTGCACTGCCTGCCCTCAAAGTGGTCGGGCTGATGACTCGTGGGGTACGGGTGTGCGCCGGGGGCGTGGCAATTGGAAAAAAAAACGCCAAATCTAGCCTAGGCCCAGCCCAATAAGTGTCTCACTCTCACCCACCGCCGGCAACACTGAACAAAGGAAGGGCCGCCATCACAATGATCACATTTATGATGATGATCAATGCGCAGACTGAAATTATGCATTAATCTTTGGTAAATGCAGTCTTCGGCCGGCTCACAAGTCACAACGAAGCACTCACTGTGACTCGGGAGACCGAGAAGATAGAACAGCGCACTGCGCCGTAAGCTAACATCAGGTAAAATGTGACGTGTTGTGCAGTCGTAAAGGGTTGCAGACGCGTGTAGACCCGGCCCTGAAAAGTAAGTGCCGGTGCTAAGCACCGGCAAGCACCAGCACAAATTAAGCACTGAAGGTGAGGCAGCGCAAATCACTGCGTTGCCTTACTAAGCGCCTGGGAGGCAGTTCATGGGCGTTGGGGTGGGTTTTCCCATAAAACATCAATGGGATTTGATGCTGCCCCAGATTTACAAAGTGATGTAGACCTGAGGAAGTGCCAATTCCAAATGCTGGGCTGTCCTACGACAAATCCCATAAATGAGGGGCTATGTTACCTAACATGATGGGCCCTGTCACAAATTAATAAGTGAATCAAGCCATATATGTTTTACAACTCAAACTGACACATGGCACAAATAGTCTGTCCCTTGATTCATGTGTGAGAGACAGTTCTGTTGGAGTTTAGATTGTAATGGCATTGTATGTTTTTAATTGCAAAGAATATTGTGGAAAAAAATCAAACAGAATTCATGATCGTCCAGCGAATATTATTCAGTCCAGGTAGCATGGTTAATCACTATTTATTTTTCCAACTTTGTGATGCAGAATAACCTAAGAAACTATGGCATATATTTATTAAATCACATCAAGTGCAAGCATCAGTACAATGCAATTTTCTGCTGGGTGTATGGGCCTTTAAAATAGGTAGTAATTAGGAGCTACATTTTTTCATCGTGTTGAGCCATTCACCCACCTGTTCAAAACTTTAGCACCCCAGATAATTTAGTTCCTGTAAAGCTTGCCAATGCTTATTGAAATAATATTTAATCTTGGAATAACTGTGTAATTAGCACAGCACTTAAGCGATTTTAACATAGGGTGCGAATTAGAGTTTGACTGATTCAGACTATCTGCCATAAACTCCCTGTTTACCTGCCTGCCATCGCAGGGGTTTGTCCATCCAATTTAGTGTATGGCGGGTTGAAAACCCATCTCTGCCACATCTTAATCACTCCTTGGACGCCTAATAAACTAAGCATGACAGGAGGAGTAAAGAAAGCATGTTAATCTCTCCATCCTATTTGGAATACATTGAGGTTTCCTAATTTGAAGGGATATTCTATGACCTTTTGGCCCTCCTGCTGTAGAGAAAGTGTTGACACATGATCTTTCCCCCAATGTCATTAGGGCAGTGGTACATCTAAAGTCAGAAAGCAAAAATAAATCAAAGTTTAAATATGAAGTGAAAGATTATTAAATCAATGCAAACAATTTGTTCACCGCACATGTATTGTAATAGTGATGGAGCCATGAGTGCAGCCATTGTATGCTAGAGTGCTGCCTCCACTTTTCACAATATAGGCTTGCATCAGTTAACTGCAGAAAACAATGTATCACTTTAAAAATACTAAGTAGCACTGTTGCTGAACTCATCAGAGGCCTCGTTTACAAGGAATTGCTGTATAGCTGTGCTGCAAATAATTTTGCTGCTCTGTCCTACGCCAATTCGAAAGAGCAGGAATCCACCGAATTTACAAGATACAGTACATTCCTCTTCTTTAAGCCAGTTCTGACACACAAATTGCAGCCAAGCTCTAATGCAGGCAACTTTGTATCATGGTGCAAGGTTGTGTTTCTGTGTTGTTGTCATGATTGTTCTTTTGTGCAGAAAGGGAAGGTGCACCGTCCTGCACAAAACCATCACATGAGGCATTTTCCTTGTTCTATGTGTGCTGCAGAATGCAACACACATGGAAAGAGGAAAAAATGAGGAGAAATGAACACATTTCTCCTCCCCTGGTCTGGGGAGGAGTAAGGTTTTAAAACTGCACCAGGTTTACGTGAGTTTGTAAATCTGGGGCAGCGTCAACATCCATGGGTGTTGTGTGGGAACGCTTCCTTGACTCAAAGCCCGAAACCGGTCCTAGGATGCTGGTTTCCGGTCCAGGGAGGCCCTGGCCTGGCAGTTCAGGCTGGACTGTTACCATTGGGTGCTGGGTCAAGACTGATTTCCATATGAGTGGGTCCAAACTTGAATGGCATGGTGAGCTAAAAAAATGATGGATTAGGCCCAGATCACTGTACTGGGGTGAATGTCTGACATTGTTCTGCATTCTGTCCATCAATTGTTCTGTTTGCATTTGTCACCCCAAGAGCGACGGGTATGCACAAAAGAGGGTCCTGTGCTCTCCATGCCACTGGAGTCAAGCTATCCTGGCTGATGACGGCTGAAAGCCCGAAACCGGTCCTAGGATGCTTGTTTCCAGTCCAGGGAGGACTTGGCCTGGCAGTTTAGGCTAGACTGTTCCAATTGGGTGCAGGGTCAAGACTGATTTGCATATGTCTGGGCCCAAACTGGAATGGCATGGTGAACATAAAAACTATGGATTAGGTCCAGATCTCTGTACTGGGGTGAATGTATGACATTGTTCTGCATTCTGTCCATCAATTGTTCTTTTTGTATTTGTCACCCCGAGTGGGACGGGTATGCCCAGACGTGTGGCCTCTACTCTCCATGCCACTGTAGTCAAGCTCTCCTGGCTGCGGAGGGCTGAAAGCCCGAAACCAGTCCTAGGATGCTTGTTTCCAGTCGAGGGAGGACTTGGCGAGGCAGTTCGGGCAGGACTGTTCCCATTGGGTGCAGGGTCAAGATTGATTTGACCGGTCCTAGGTTGCTTGTTTCCAGGCTGGGTCCAAACTGAAATGGCAAGGTGAGCAAAAAAACGATGCATTAGGCCCAGAACTCTGTACTGGGGTGAATGTATGACATTGTTCTGCAGCCTGTCCATCAATTGTTCTTTTTACATTTGTCAGCCCAAGTGGGACGGGTGTGCCCAGACCTGGGTCCTGTGCTTTCCATGTCACTGGAGTCAGGCTATCCTGGCTGATGAGGGCAGGAAGCCCTAAACCGGTCCTACGATGCTTGTTTCCAGTCCAGGGAGTCCCTGGCCCAGCAGTTCAGCCTGGACTGTTCCCATTGATTGCAGGGTCAAGACTGATTTGCATATGGCTGGGTCCAAACTGGAATTGCATGGTGACTAAAAAAACGATGGATTCAGCCCAGATCTCTGTACTGGGGTGAATGTATGACATTGTTCTGCAATCTGTCCATCAATTGTTCTTTTTGCATTTGTCACCCCGAGTGAGACGGGTATGCCCAGACGTGGGTGCTGTGCTCTCTATGCCATTAGAGTCAAGCTATCCTGGCTGATGAGGGACGAAAGCCCGAAACTGGTCTAAGGATGCTTATTTCCAGTCCAGGGAGGACCTGGCCTGGCAGTTCAGGCTGGACTGTTCCCATTGTGTGCAGGGTCCAGACTGATTTGCATATGGCTAGGTCCAAACTGGAATGGCATGGTGAGCAAAAAAATAATGGATTAGGCCCAGATCTCTGTACTGGGGGGAATGTGTGACATTGTTCTGCATTCTGTCCATCAATTGATCTTTTTGCATTTGTCACTCCAAGTGTGAAGGATATGTCCAGACGTGGGTCACCTGCTCTCCATGCCACTGGAGTCAAGCTATCCTGGCTCATGAGGGCTGAAAGCCCGAAACCAGTCCTAGAATGCTTGTTTACAATCCAGGGAGGACCTAACCTGGCAGTTCAGGCTGGACTGTTCCCATTGGGTGCAGGGTCAAGACTGATTTGCATATGGCTGGGTCCAAACTGAAATGGCATGGTGAGCAAATAAATGATGGATTAGGCTCAGATGTCTGTACTGGGGTAAATGTATGACATTGGTCTGCATTCTTTCAATTGTTCTTTTTGCATTTGTCATCCCAAGTGGAATGGGTATTCCCAGATGTGGGTCCCGTGCTCTCCATGCCACTTGAGTCAAGCTATCCTGGCTGATGAGGGCTGAAAGTGCAAAACCAGTCCTAGGATGCTTGTTTCCAGTCCAGGGAGGACCTGGCTTGCCAGTTGGGGCTGGACTGTTCCCATTGGGTGCAGGGTCAAGACTGATTTGCATATGGATGGGTCCAAACTAGAATGGCATGGTGAGCAAAAAAACAATGAATTATGCCCAGATGTCTGTCAATGTATGACATTGTTCTGCATTCTGTCCATGAATTGTTCTTTTTGCAATTGTTCTTTTTGCATTTGACTCAGAGTAAGGCAACAAGGCGCTGCCTTGTTTTATTCCATTTCTATGAGACCATGCGTAACAATACAGAGTGCCTTTGGGTCTCCTCATAGATACGATTGAGAAGCCTGTGCCACCGAAGCATTAAAAAAATGACTCTCCTGTGGGGCAGGCCTTTTGTAAATGAGGCCCTAATGGCTTAATTTACAAAGATTTGGCATGGGACAGTGCTGCAAGTCATTTTGCTGCGCTGCCGTACACCAATTCGAAAGGGCAGGAATCCACCGTATTTACAAGGTGCTGTGCTTTCCTGTTCTTTCAGCCAGCTAGTTGCACAATTTTCAGCCGAGCCCCAATGCAGGCACCCATGGTGCAATGGTGTCAGTGTTGTTGGCATGATTGTTTTTGTGCAGGGACAGTAACCTGCACAAAAACAATCATGTGAGATGTTTTCCTCGTTCTATGTGTGCGGCAGAATGCAGCACACGTGGAAAGAGAAAATACGAGGGTACGCATTTCTCCTTGTTATGCCTGCGCTGGGGAGTCGTTCATTTTTGGGACTGCCTCAGGTTTACATGATGTTGTAAATCTGCGTAACTGTTTTTTGACACACCGGCGGCACGGTGTGCTTGCCCATATTTCCAAGTCCAAATAAAGCTATCCTGCCTGACTTTTCATGGGCCTGTAAATATGGCCCCCATTCAATAATTACTCTGCCTGAAAGGAATGTTCCATGGGTGTTGCGGTGGGTGTTCCCACATAACATCCATGGAATTTGGCGCATTCCCAGATTTACAAGGTTTTGCAAACCTGGATATGCATCATTTTACTATACCTTTATTTCTTCTAATTTTTCCTTTTTCTATGTGACACCTCTCATAACTGTTTTTGTGCAGGAAGGTATCCTTTCCTGCACAGAAACAATCACCCTTACAACTCAGACACGCTAGCACCATGGTGCAAGGAAGCCTGCGTTAGAGCATGGCAGTGCATTGTGCGCCAGCGCTGGCGAAAAGGACAGGAATGTGCCCTAAATTGTGGATATGGTGCAGTCATGGCCTTTTCTATTGAAACACGGCAGTGTAGCAGGAAAGCTTGCTGTTCTCCTGTGCATCAAAATATTATTAAAGAGGCAGTAAGTGTTTATATGTTGTATTTATATTTTAAATCGATCATGATGCACTTTTCATTTAGCATATATTTCCCTCGAGTACTTCTCTAAAGGTCTGCCCACCCAGTAGATAATTACGTTTATAGTGTCCCCATGTTTCTTGCACTATATGTGTGAAAGACGTGTGTATAACCGGAACTCTTATTAAAGAGATATTTCATCGCAACCTTGGTAGATCTTATCACGTTATGAATCTGATGTGTCCACGAGGCCTGCATATGTTTTTCCTGTATCAGAAATGTCTCTAGGGAGGACTTTTCTTAGACATCTGCTGCAGCCCATCTTCCCAATTATCCACCTTCTGTTCACTCCACAACCCCTGCTCTCCCCCCATGGAAATATGCGAGACAAGAAATACTTAATCTTTTCATTTCGATTGCAAAACTGTTACTGTCCTCTCAGAGTTGGGGTTAAGCATTGGAATTCTCCAACATGATATATGATTCTGGCTATATCAAAATGAAAATCTATTTACACATTTTTGCTGTGTGTGAAAGGAACCATTTTATTTTGGCCTCCTACGCAGACTCATCTGTCCCATTTGAAAGGTAGAGGAATTCTACCCATTTGTTATACTTATGCATCACAAAATACTGCATAAAATGAATTAGTTGCTTGTGTTGCTCTTGAGAAAAAGCCATTTGCTTAATTTGGCGTTACATATGCAGCAAAAGTGGGGCTGTGGGATGGAAAAGTCCCCTCATGGTAAGAGATGTGTACACCTGCCCTGAGTGCCTTCTGTACAGTTGTCTGGATCCCTAATTCTGATATTTTTGTCATATGCGAACACTTATCATGTGAATGCGCAATTTGATATGCTTATCTAGTAGAATTCGGTCTTGTTGGACCAGGAGAGGTGCACAAAGCAGTATCCTCATAGTGGTAGAACGCTACCTCTTTCATAAAGAGTTAAGCAGCATAGAGCTATGTTAGCAGCATACTGTTTAGTGATCAGTGGTAGTCGACAGCCCCTTTTACCATGTGTCACTGGGGTGAAACCAAAAGTTTCACTTCCATGCCACACAAAGCACCTTGCATGGCTTTGAGTGGCCTTATAAGTCATGAGTAAGGCGAGGCAGCGTAAAACCACTGCATTGCCTTATTCTGCGCCCAGGTGGCAAATCAAGGGCATCGCAGTGCTTTTTCCCATACAACACCCATGAAATTTGATGCTGCCCCAGATTTACAAAGTGATGTAAACCTGAGGAAGTGCCAAATTTATATGCTTCGAGAGGTGAGGAGTAACAAGTAGAAATACATTTATTTCTCCTTGCTGTTTCCTCTTTGCATGTGTGTTTCATTCTGCGGCACACATAGAATGAGGAAATTGTCTCTATGCATTAGGTTTGTGCAGGAAGGTGTCTCTTCCTGTACAAAAACAAACCCACATGCAATGGAGGCACCCTTTCATCATGGTGCAAGGGTACCTACGTTGGCCCTAGGTTGCCGTAAAGATACCAGCGCTGGGAGAAAGGACAGGAATGCACCATATTGCTTAAATATGGTACATTCCTGCCCTTCACTTTGGCATAGGGCAGCAGAGCAATGTGCCTTGCTGGGCTATCCTATGACCAAATCACATAAATGAGGGCCTATGTTACCCAGCATGATGGCAAATAATTAAGTGAATCAGGCCATATATGTTTTGCAACTCAAACTGACACAGGGCACAAAGAGTCTGCCCCTTCATTCATGTATGAGAGGCAGTTCTGTTGGACTTTAGATTGTAACAGCAATGTATGTGTTAAATTTCAAAGAATATAGTGGAAACGAATATAGTGGAAACAATTTAACAGAATTCATGATTGTCCAGACAATATTATTCAGTCCAAGTAGCATGGCTAATCTCTATTATTTTTCCAAATTTTTGATGCAGGATAACGTAAGAAACTTTGGCATAGATTTATTAAATCACAGCAAGTGCAAGCACCAGCACAATGCAATTTTCCTCTGGGATTGTGGGGCTTTATAAAAGGTAGTAATTAGGAGCTACATTTTGCATAGTGTTGCGCCATTGATGCACCTGTTCAAAACTTTCATGGGTGTTACTGTGGGTGTTCCCACGTAACATCCAAGGAATTTGACACATTCCCAGATTTACAAGGTTTTGTAAACCGGGGAATACGTCATATTACTATACCTTTATCTCTCCTAATTTTTCCTTTTTCTATGTGTGCTGAATTTTGCAGCACACATAGAAGGAGGAAAACACCACTCATTACTGTTTTTGTGCAGGAAGGTATCTCTTCCTGCACAAAAACAATCACCCCTACAAAGCAGACACCCTTGCACTATGGCGCAAGGAAGCCTGTATTGGAGCAAGGTAGCGCATTGTGCGACAGCGTTGGGGAAAAGGACAGAATGTGACATAACTTGTGGTTTTTGTGCATTCCTCCCCTTTTCTTTTGACGCACGGCAGCGCAGCAGGAAAGCTTGCTGCTCTGCTGTGCATCTAAATTTTGTAAATGAGGCCCTAAGTGTTTACATGTTGTTTTAATATTTTTCTGAGATCATGATGCACAGCTGATTTAGAATTTATTTCCCTCGAGTGCGTCTCTAAATGTCTGCCCACCTAGTAGATAATGACATTTCTTGCAATATATGTGTGAAAGACGTGTGTATAACCCAAACTCTTATTAACAAGATATTTCATCACAACCTTGGTAGATCTTATCACGTTATGAATCTGATGTATCCACGAGGCCTGCATGTGTTTTTCCTGTTTTATAAATGTCTTGAGGGAGGACTTTTCTTAGACATCGGCTGCAGCCCGTCTTCCTAACTAACCACCTTCGGTTCACTTCACAACCCTTGCCCGCCCCCCATGGAAATAGGTGAGACAAGAAATACTTAATCTTTTCATTTTGATTGCAAAACTGTTACTGTCACCTCAGAGTTGGAGTTAAGCATTGGAATTCACCAACATGACATATGATTCTGGCTATATCAACATGAAAATCTATTTACACATTTTTTTTTGATTAAACAAACAAACTTTATTTTGGAAAAGATATAACTAAATATAAATAGTTCAATAAACAAACAGAAATTCAAACAAATAGTTGCATATGGAGAGAAAAGATAATGTAACACTGGATAAGAGGAGGGGGAAGAGGAAAAAGGTACAACAGTATTTATGATAAAATATACAATATAAAAGTAAGAGGGCTCAATACAATATAAAAACATATCAACATTTTATAGAATAATAGCTGAAATATAACACTAAAGGAAGGGGAGAAATAAATCCTATGAGTAAGCATAATACATATATGGATAAAAGGCTAGGAAGAAACAATTCATGGTTGTTTGGGAACTTCTTCCAATAAGGGGTGATGATGGGCAGATTTTTGTGCTGATATATCTATGAAAGTGGTCACGGGGGACCATATGAGTTGACTTTTCAAGAGTAAAGATAAAGGGGAGACATATGCACGATCAAGTTGATGATTATAGCAAACACTATACCACCAAGCTTGAAAGGAAAGTTGTATAACTTGTCTCCAATTCTTCGTAATCAGTAAATCTACAATATCCATGTTAGAGGTAAAATCATGCCAATGATCAGACAGGAAAATATCTATAGGTGAATAATGGAAGTGAGTGTGGAAAATGATGTTCATTTGAGACCAAATCTTCAACCAAAATTGATGAGTAGAGGGACAGGAAAAAAGCATGTGATATGAATTAACATGACCAGCAGTTTGGAGAGGTAGTGGGATCAAATTTATGTAAGGACATTGGAGTAAACATAAGTCGATTGTAAATAAAGAATAGTGTTTGTGTTGTGCTTGCTGACCTGGAAGTTTTACGGAGCTTTGACCATAATTTATCCCAAAAAGTAATATACCATGATGTATGAAATTAATGCTCCCATTGGACTTCTATGTTAGCTTTAGTTCTAGTTTCGGGAAGTATGGTAAGTGATTTATATATCGATGAGGCGCTAGGTTGAGTACTCAAATTTGGAAGCATATTACAGAGAGAAGAAATGGAAGGCGGAATGAAGGATATTGTTGACAGGATTGAGGAGATGTTTTTTGTCAGTATATTAAATTTGGTGGAGAAAGAATTTGGTACTTTAAAAAGAGTTTGCACTTCAAAAAAGTAAGGAGAGTATCATTAGAGAACAGCTGATGGATACAAAGTAACCCTTTGTCTCGCCAATTTTTCCAAAATATGGGTTTGTTGTTTATTTTAAGAAAAGCGATTATGCCAAATAGAGGAATTAAGAAATTGATCTCTGGGGGAAAGGTGAGAGATGAGAAAAGAATGATATAGTCTATGAGCTGTTTTATATATAGGTGAGGATAAAAAATGTGTTTTATGAGTAAATGGGAAAGATTCTGTGAAAGAGAATGGAGATAAGAGAGCAAGTTCCATATCAGTCCATAACGGGAAAGAAGCAGAAGTAGATTGATTTACAGATTTAGCAAGTTGCTTAAGAAGAAAAGCATTATGGTAAAATTGGAAGTAGTCAGGAATGTTAACATCACCTTGTGATTTGGGGCATTTAAGCTGGGTGGGGATAAGCGTGCTTTCTTTTTATTCCATAAAAAAGCAGTTAAAATAAAATAAAATTTTTTAAAGAAATAAGATGGAAAGCTGAGAGGAGTAGCAGAAATCATATAAAAAATGATGGGCGCCAACATCATTTTAATCGTATCAAGTCTGCCCCACCAGGACAGATATAGAGGATGCCATCTAGAGACATATGTGGATAATGTAGACAAGACATGAGTCATATTTAGAGATAGTGTTTGTTTTATAGAGGAGGCAAACCACAGACCTAAATATTTAATCTTTTGGGGATTCCATGAGAAATTAGTAAGGGCAAAATCTTGTTTAAAACATAAAATATTGAGAGGAAGAATTTCGTATTTATCATGATTTAATTTATAGCCACAAATGGAAGAGAAAGTCTTAACCTCTGCAATAAATGCAGGTATAGAGTGTTCTGGTTTAGAGATATATAATAAAATATCATCTACATAGACACTCATTTTAACATGGAAATTATCATATCGAACCCAAATATATGAGAGAGTTTTGTTTAATTCTAGCAAGAAAGGGTTGTAGAGCGAGGATAAATAAAAGTGGGGAAAGAGGGCAACCTTGACGAACACCTGTTTGTAAAGTAAAAGAGTCAGAAATGGAACCATTGGTGAAAATAGAAGCTTTGGGAGAAGTATACAATAGGGAAATATAAGAAATGAATTTAGGCCAAAGCCAATCCAAGATAATGTATGGAAAATAAATTACCAATCCATGCAAACAAAGGGTTTTTCTACGTCTAAAGGAATAGCTGCTAATGAGTGATGGTATTTATTAGCTTTGTGTAATATATTCAAGAAAATTCTGGTATTATCTTAGATATTGCGTCCTTTAATGAAACCAGACTATTCTTTACACACAATAGATTGAACAAATGGCTTAAGGCTGAGTGCGAGAATTTTTGCAAATATTTTGTAATCGGAATTAGCTAATGATATAGGTCTATAATTTTTACAAAGGTGAAGATCTTTTCCCTCTTTAGGAAATAGGCAAGTGAGAGCTTCTTGAAAAGTACCACTAGAAACCATAGAAGAAATAAAGTGTGAAAATAAAGGAAGGAGGTGAGCAAGGAGGGATTTGGAAAAATGGGTGTAAAATTCCATAGGGAATCCACTGGGCCTGGAGCTTTCCCGGGTTTAAGAATTTTCAGTGTGTGTGAGATATCCTTCATGGAGATATCTTGTTCCAAATATCAATATCTGTGGAAAATTGTTTTGGTATAGATGCAAGATAGCTTTGAATGTCTCCAGAATCTGGGTGAACTTTGGGAGTATAGAGAGAGGTATAATATTTCCTGAATTCTTCCAAGATTTCCAAATTTGTATTTACTGGAGAAGAAGTGGAATTTAAGATATAGTCAATATTATTACTGTCTTGGCTAATTTTAAGGTATTAAGCAAGTCATTTTCATGCTTTTTTTTGGCCACCATAGTAACGCGCACTACCTCGGAGAAGATAGGCAGATGCGTTTTCCGTAGATAGCTTATTATATTTGAATTTTTCTTTAAAAAGGTTGCCTAAATCGGTTTTAGAATTTGTAACTGTGTAGAGAGATTCTAATAATTTGATAGTTTTGAGGATTTCGTCTGCTTTGCGGGAATTAAGGCGTTTTTTTGTAGCAACATAAGAGATAATAAAGTCCCTGGCTGAAGCTTTAAAAGTGTCCCTAACAATCGAATAGGATGATACAGAAGGTATGTTACGATTGAAAAAATCAGTAATGAAGTATTTAAAAGAAGAAGTGAAGGTGAGATCTGTCAACAAAGATGTATTGAAGCGCCATCTTTTACTGGTAACATTAATTGAAGCATATCCTAGTCCAATATCACAGGAGCATGGTCCGAAATCAATATAGAACCAATGTTAGCTTGTAGTATAGATTGTGTTAATGCTTTAGAGACAAAGAGATAGTCAAAGCAGAATTTCTATAGGTGAGTGGGTGAGAAAAAAGTTGTGGATTACAAAATCGCCATGCATCAACAAGAGATCTATGGGAGGTCAGGTTGGTGAAGTGATTGTGCATTAGAGAGGAAACAAAAGGTGATTTGGATGTACGATCAATATAGGGGTCAACAATTAAATTGCAATCGCCTCCAAAGACAACATATGGAGTAGAACATCAGGAGAGTAGAAATATGAGGCCAGAAATCGTTATCAGGTTTTGTTGGAGCATAGACATTAAATAAATTAATAGGTATATCATTAACTTTAAGATGAACAATTAACCAACGACCTTTGTCATCTGAGTCTTGAGACACTTTAAGTTTCTTATGACAGAGGATCGCCATCCCATTTCTTTTGCTGGAAGAAAAAACATTTCCTACCCACTGTCGTTTAAGCTTAAGAAGTTCTGAGGCAACCAAATGTGATTCTTGTAAAAATACAATATCTGATCTAAGATTAGATAAATGTGTGAGAATTCTTTGCCGTTTAATAGGCGTACCCAAACCTTTAACATTCCACGAAACTATACGTAACATCATTAATTATCTGTAAAAATTACTAATAACTTTCGAATACCATTACAGCATTACAGATAGTCATGAAAGAAATTGCAATAAACAGAAGGGCGAAAAATAAGCACTCTATCTGTAAAGAAGTAGGATATGAAATAGAAAGTATTGGAATAAAGAGAAGAAGAAAAGGAAGAATAGGAAAAAAGGGGAGAACAGAAAAAGAAAAGGGGAGAGAGAAGATAAAGAAGACAGATGAAAACGACAATAACAAATACCAAAAACTTGACCATGAATGGTGGGTATTGAAGCCATGAAGAAAAGACGAACAACCAGTCACAGAACTCCTGAAGAAACCACGAGGAGATAGGGATTTAAACGGATTACACAGGAATAGATGGATCAGGGAAGACGGCACCTAAAATACAGAAACATAAGGAGGGCGTCTTAGACAATCATGAGAAAACTTGTAATATTATAATCAACATCATTAGCAAGAAGAAGGAGAAGTTCAATCATGGGATGATCTTGCAAAATCCATGGACTCCTCTCTCTAGCTGTTGATAAAATGTTGAAGTAAGGCTGGATCTTCATAGGTAGTTGTTTTATTTTTGTAGGTCACTTTGAATAAACAAGGGTGAATCAGGCCAAATCTGGCATTCATACTACATAGAGCAGGACGCATAGCAATGAAACTTTTTCGTTTATCTGCTGTAGTTTTCACATAGTCTTGAGAGAAGAATAGTTGAGAGCCTTGCCATGTTATGCATCGTTTAAGTTGAACTGCTTGTAAGACTTTAAACAAATCCGCGAACTCCAGGTGAAAGAATAACACCTCTCGGATTACGCTGAGTGTAGGAGTTTTGAGGAGGACGGCCAAACCTGTGTGCTCTCTGTATATTTAAAAGTGGGTTCTCAGGAAGTTCGAGAACTTGTGTCAAAAAGGTTTGGAAAAAAGGGATGGGATTGGAGCCTTCAAATCCTTCAGTTAAACCATAAATTCATAAATCTTTACGTCTGCCTCAATTTTCAAGATTCTTCACTTGTTTTTGCAGTTGTAGAATTTCCATTTTCATGGGGTGGATCTGTTGAGAAGAGACTTGTAGAGAGTCTATTTGATGTTTCATTGAGATAATTCTATAGTCAAGAGTAGACCATTTATCTTCCAGGGCTTGTAGATAGATATTTGTTTCCTCCATATATGGTTTAAGAGCTTAGATCTTTTCTAGCAGTAAATCAAAGGATGTTAGTAGAGGAGAAGCAATTGGCGAATGTGGATCTTTTTTAACTCTCTTGACTGGTGACAATATCGAAGAGGTTGGTGTTTTTGGCGTATTTTTTCCAGTTGATGTGGAGGAATGCTGAGTAAAAGTAGTTAACGTTGGTGAAAGGCTGACAGATCCTGGGGATTGGGACTGTGTGGATTGATCGGAATCCTCCATATTTTCTTACAGTACTGAAAAAGGATTCGAGGAAAGAATCGAGTTGGACTTAGCACGCAATGATGATGTAGATGACAAAATAGCGCCTCTGCCAGCTTTCATCCTCCTATTAGACATATTGTCACAATAAAAGGCTGGGAAAAAGTTACACCAATTTGCAACGATTAATATATGACACAATATCGATTAAATATTAAAAAGACCCAGTATGACAATGTAACAGCGCAGTTTTGCAAGTCAACTAAGTCTCATATAGTAAAAGTATTTATCAAAACTGCCAGAAAGTAATGGACCTTGACTGCATACACTGAGAGGAAAAACTCAATAAAAGTAGCTGTTGTTGTTGAGAATAGTAGTTTACGGAAATCTTGTATGGAAGAAAAAGTGGGGTCAAAATTGATGAAAGAGCCACAAATAGAACATAACGTCAGAAGTCAGAAGGTTCCTAAATATCCATACAGAGAGGATATTAGTAGTTGAAAAAATAGTAAAAATCCATACAGAGAGAGTCATTCATATTGACAAAATATTGCCAGAAAAAATACCCATGAAATACTGGCAAAAGGGTAGAAGTGAGAAAGTATAGAGGAAAGCCACATGCTGGACGTGACTAAAAATAGTGGTGCAGTGGTGCCAAGAATATGCCGCCAGAAAATACAAAATGGCGGCTGCAACTCCAGTCACAGAGACGCGCATCGCATTTCAAGGAGAAGAGGCCATAGCGGACTTACCTCAGCTGTTCAGGAACACCATTGAAGTCCGGTGGTGTTTGGAAAGAAATTCCTGGCTAAATGAAAGCTGAAAGGGAGCCGACGCCGCCCTTCACCGAAAAAGTCCTTGAGTCCCTGTCGGAGCGGCACTAACCAGCCTCCAGAGGAACTTCGATTTTTGATTGTGATCGTATCGACCCGCCATTTTGTGCTCCACCGCCATCTTGTGTTGCCCTCACTCAGGCAGCACGACGATCTAAGTCTTTTTCTGCTTTTTCTGCAGCTTCGTGTCAAAATAAGTCTTCTGCCTCTATTTGCAAAGCTGGTGTTAGGATTGACCGAGTACACTAATCCCTGTCTTGTTTTTCTAATCCCCATCTCAACTATCTGTTGGTTCACACTATTCTCCTCTGACTTTATCTTATCGTCTGGCCTTCGCTGTCCTCTTCTAGCATTCTCTCGTTTCACAACTGTCCTCCAACACACACAAACGTATCTCGCCACCTGCAAGTTAGTTGTGAATCTGTTAATGAATTAGTTTGAGGGAGGGGTGACAAACACAGTTGGAGGAGAGGTTTCTTCGAGTCATCTGATACGTTGTTTTCAAACCTTTCCTATTGGTGCTGTCCTGTTTTCCAACTTTTCTTATTGGCTCTTTTCTATATGTTCTGGGTGTGCATTTAGTTAATGTATATTTTACATATGTGGTATATAAGATTGTGCGCCACGGAGTGAAGTGGCAGTCTCCTGAGAACCTACCTCGTGTACTTCTGGGACAACTGTACTAGCTGCAGCTAATAAATCTGATCTTTTACGCCGACAGAGTGTCCCCGTGTCTCTGTGTAGCTAAGCAGGAGAACCCAGGAGATTAAGGCATACCCTGCACCGCCAGGTCCAAAAGGTTCTGGTTCTTCAACTGGCGCCCAACGTTGGGCAGCTTCAGTGGTACCGGTCCTGCCCGAAGGTCGGAGAAACCCCGCAAGAAAATTCTGGAGGAATCGCGAGCCACATCAAGCGACCCCTGTATGTCGAAAGTGGTCCGAAGGTCTTTTGCAGCGTGGTTACTCCTTACTGACGGCTACTGACGACTGCTGCCCTGACTGTCGCCCTGCCTAGTCCCTTCCTTTGGTGATGTATGGTAAGGCGAGAAGATAGACGGGCCTCTGTTGGTGTAAGAAGACGTCCTTAGTTAAGTATTTCGTGGGTCGCGCCCACAATTTTTCTCCTTAGTACCTCTGGTTCTTAGATTCGACTATTGCAATAGCCGAAGCCAAGGGTAAGTGCATTTGTGCTGCGTAAACTGAGTTTTACCCCCTTGAAGTTTGTGAACAGTCAGGTGAAATCCCGAGATGCCTGGTCTTGCTAAGTTTGGAAAACTTTGTTGCTTTGGTTGTTATAGGGATTCCCGACTTGAGGACTCTTGTCCGATTCCTTCGGTTGGAACTCCCACATATGAGCTCTATTCAAAACATGGCATTGGCCCCATTGCCTTTAACGAGACATGGACCCGATACACGAAGAAAGATGGTGTTTTAAAATGGCCAGAAAATGGTAGTTTCGATTCTGATGTGCTAGATAATTTGGAAGCAGTTTTATTCGTAAGGAAGCCAAACAGAGAGAAATTAAGCAAGCAAAACGAGATAGGAAAGCACAGGGTATGACTATTATACAGGCTGCCCAACAATTCAAAGATGATGAAATTAATAATGTGATGGAAATTTTAGAAAGACAGCATCGTATGGCGATAGATAAATGTTATCCGGTATTGCGTGTTTCCTCTTCCGATAACAAGAAAGATTTAGAAGAAGATCCCCTAATGTCCCATTTATTGAGGTTGCCTCCGCCCTATGCACAAGGTACTAATGCACCCCAGTTGTTACAGCTGTTCAGCTGCCAGCAGTACCTCCGCCTGTTCCGGCTCGTCCGCCTTTGCCCCTTTTAGTATCTCCGCCCCTACCGGTTTTGCCTTTAACTTCAACTTCCTTGCCCTCATCTCCTGATCTTTGATCTCCTTTGCCTTCTGCTCCTCCTGCAATTACCGGTTCTCCTTCCACTAGTTCGCCTAATACCTTGTCCCCTATTCTTATGTCCAATTCTCCGTCTGTGCGTAAGCGTCTTACGGACACCGTCACTGGTATTCTATCTCCTGTCTTTGAAGCTTTAAATGTGTCTCCGGCTTTTGCTCGAAGACAATCCCGTAGTCAGTTCCCAGATTCTGAAGAATGAGAAAGGTTGGACTCTCTCGCACGTAAATGGATCAAGAAGGGTCCTCAGTATAGTGTACCTGACATTATGCCTACCTTCTCACAATGGAATGCGCCTACACAAAGATTTGTTTTTAATGTAATGTGCGATACTCTCATTAAAGAATGGGAAGATGTGAATTCGAGTCCGATCCCACAAGATCTGTTAGCTGTTCAGACTGATTTCGACAAAGGACTTGTTGTGGGTTCTAATTTTGAGAAAGATGTAAGGACACTTATTTCTTATAGATCCTTATTGTCCTCTCAGGCTTTCTTTGATTCCGATCCGTCGGTTAGACTGACACTGAAAAATTACCCCATGAGAGAGGTTCCTCCAGTATGGAAGGAAGAGGTCGCAGCAGTAGGTGCTAATCCAGCTATTCCTGCTCATTTTCAACGTATATGGGTACATGTTCCATGGAAGCGATCTGAAGTTTTGGCTCTTAAGCAGACTCTACTGGATCGTCGTAAAAATCCTGCAGGTTATTATAAAGAATTATCACAGACAGTTGACGCTTGCATCATGAACCTAGCTGATATCGATATGTTGATGGGAAATGTAGTCCCACAGACAATATGGGCTAGCATTCGTAAAGAGAATCACGCACAGGAATTAGGTGCTAATTGGGATGTTATAACCGCCACAGATAGAGACAAAGTGGGTGGTGCAAAGCCTGACGCTTTGATTTCGGAACTCCCAGGTAGGATTATTACATTAATGAAAACGATGATGCCTGCATTGAGAGTTAACTGGGATAAATTAGCAGCATGCAAACAAAAGAAAGATGAGAGTGTCTCTGATTTCTTCACTCGTTTCGAGGAGACATTTATTGACCACAGTGGTCAAGATATGGCTACAGAGGGTGGTCAGCGATTTTTTGTGGACAAATTTGTATTTAATTTGCTTCCCGAGCTGTCACACAAATTAAAGATTCTGAAAGTTCATGGGCTGTTTTTTCTTCCTCTTCCCAGATATTGGCTAATGCACAATATTATGAAAATAGAGATAAAGAAGAAAGAGAAAAGCAAGAGAAAAAGACGAAAGTATTGAAAACAAAGGTTCTCTTGCAACAAGCTTATCCTCCTCGCTATGTTCAGCCTCAGTTTCAACAGCCTCCGCAGTTTCAGAGGTTGTATCAAAAACCTGAGCCATATATTCCGCGACCTTTGTTAGGTCCTAATCAATTTGCCTATTGTAGAGAAGAAGGTCATTGTGGAAATATGGATTTTTCTGGTCAGTTATATGGATTTTTCTGGTCAGTTATGTCCCCTATCTTGGACCCCAACGGTTCTATGTGCATGTCGCAAGTACATGTATGATCCCTCCAGTTCCAGTAATGATGACGCAAACACATGTGCGTCCACCGTCAACATGTCCTCTGTCAGATCCGCCATAAGTGGGCTGGATATTCCATTCCTAAATATGAAAGGCCACCGGCTTTATATGGTTCACTTATGCCATTTTACAGTCCAGGCAAGTAGGCCCTGATTCTGTCATCGAACTCCTTTTGCCTTCTGCCTCTGAAAGCTCCAGTTCAAGCCTGCATCCGTGACCATGAACTTTGCCTCATCCTCTGCGCGGCTCACGAAGCCTGACATCAGCCTATTCTCTGCCAAGAACTGTATTTCACCTTCGAATTATCTGCTTCCCCCTCAGCCGATGCATTCCTGCCTAGTAGCTTAAGTAAACATTCTTCCAGTTACCAAGCAAAAAGGCCCATCTTCTCTGTCCTCATGCGAGTAATTCATAGCCCTGTTACCATGGAATATTCCTACCCCCTCGCATTCAGTGTAGACACCTAGACGCTTGTACACGCACGCACAGTCAGTATAGAATAGATTCTGTCCGAGAGTCCTTCTTTTGTGGATAACATAGTTCTTTAAACATAGGATGTAGATATGATTTGGGATTAGGTTGACTTGACCCCCCAGACTTCTTGTCTCCACACGTAGAGCTAAATGTCAAGTCCTCGTCACCCCCTAGTTACACGTCAATTACACGTCAGACTGCTGCGCGCGCATCAATGCCAAGTATTATCTTATAGATCCACCTATGTATTACATCATAGCCAATCATGTTCCTTATTACTCATTATTACACCCATTTTCGGCTACGCACACCAAAACGTCAATGTCCTTATCAATTGTTACGCCTACTGTATTCACTTCATTATGATGTATGTATTATAAAAGTTACTGCTTGTCAATAAAGTATGTACTTCACTTCCTGAACTCTCGTGGTGATGGAACTTGAAGCATCCGATTATAATCGCTTATTGGAATAAAGCCCATTCTGAGACTCTAATATCACGGATTCTGCCTCTCATTTTACTGAGCTATTTTACTATGTTCCTGTATCAAATTCAGTCCCGGTAAAGGAGAAATATTTACCACATGATGGCGCCCGAATAGGGACACTTTCTCATCTCACGCGCCGGCGGTGCGTTGCAGGCCCGGTCTCCTGCCACAGCTGGACGGACAATAACGCGTACCAGCAGGATTTCCTGTATCTCCCTCCGGTCAAGCGGGGGCGACTGAGACTGCAATCAACACCCAGACGAGGCGGTGAGAAGTGCGAAGTATCCCGACCAGAGCCTAGCTGAGAGAGCAAGATCCGAGGTATACAGAGACCCACCAGTCCGTCGTCAAGTCCAGTGTCCAACGAGTCGAGTTGAGTCCAGTCCAAATCCGAGTCAAGTTCAAGTTACTGAGGCCTTCCGTTTCCGAAGCTACCCGGTGAGTACCATTACTGGGGAGGCATTCCTGACGTGCACATAGGTTGTGCCGGTCAAGACGGGTTTGGGTACACAAATCCGGTCTGCACTGTTTTAGCAGTGTATCTGTACTGTTTAGCAGTATATCAAGTATTCCGAAGTGTCTAGTTATTGTCTAGTTATTGTCGAGAATTAAGCTTGGTGATTAGTTATGCAGACGATCATCATTGTTGTTTCAGTTAAAGGTTTAATGTTAAATGTTTGAAGTGTTTAAGTATATCGTGGTATGAATGACTGTTCATTATCGTGTTTATTGTATTAAGTCTGTTCAAATTCAAGTATCAGGTCAAAATCAAGTATAAGGTCAGTTCTCAATATGCCGTTCTTTTCGAAATTAAGACAGATCACTACCAGAAAAGGGGTTCTCGAAGAAGCCGTCCCTATTCCTCCTAGGGACACCCCAGGGCACTTTATGTATCATAAACATGGATTAGACGCCATATTATTTCTTGATCTATGGGTAGACTATACCAAGGGATTACCAGAAAGTCAGAGGTGGCCCACAGCAGGGACCTGGGATGCAGAGTGCATCATGAAAGTCGAGGAAGAATTATGGAAAAGGAAAGTCAGACAGTCACAGAAAGACGCCGTTGAATTATGGCGTAAAGAATCACATAGACGAACAGAAAAAGCACGTAGACAGGAAGAGAAGAGTAAAGAGAATTCCAATAAAGTTCGAGAGAATCTATTAATTGAGGAAGGTATCCGAGTGAAATCAGAACAAGTAGACAGACAAAGAAATGCCCTTATGAATGGTATGTATCCCCTTCTGGCCGAAGGATTACCTAAGGCTACTCCGGAAACGCCAAAAGACTTGCCAACCCCATTGTTCCCAATAAAGGTACATCCTAAGGGGCATCCTAGAACCGCAGAAGATGTTTTTCTTTCCTCTTATTTAGATGACACAGCTCCCGAGTATGCCAATTCTGCCCCACGTAGACCGCCTACCAGGGAGGTTCAACGCCAAGATCCAGTACCCATATCCCTACGGCAACAAATCGAGTCACAAGTTCCGGCAAGCACATCTGTTTCTGTATCCGCTCCTACAACTACTTCTATGGCTGTGTCCACACCTGTAGTTGCTGTGTCACGTTCAACGAATCCTTTTACACCCGACGCCCCAGATGGAGCCGCGGGAGGAGCTACCAATGTCTTTTCTACACCACCCAGAATAAATAAACTTACTTTTCAAGAGTCAGCGCATTCACGTACACCCAAACTCCTTAGTGCCCGTGCGCTTAAGGAACTTCTTATAGATTGTAGATATGACCCGGTGCCTGGAAAAGAGGACGAAATGACCCTAGCATCATTGCGTATCAGACGAGCCGCAGTGTATTTAGCGAAGTTACCAGGAATGACTGCGCATCTAGATAATATATATCATTTTGTCCAAACAGGGCGAGACCCAGAATGTATTTACAGAGCTATGGAATACCAGAAAGTAGAGATCCAGGGGGAACTGTTACGTTTCCTCATAAACTGTGTGATCAGAAATCAAGACCGACCGGGGGTAGACCCGGAAGCCATGAGAATTCTTACAAGATGGAGCCAGAATATATCAGAAGGGAGACATGATAAACAAAATTGTATAATAGCCATGTGCCGAAAGATCCGTAAAGAAATAGAACGCCTACACGAAGAGAGATTAGAGACAGACGAGTTCGAACAAAACGAGGAAGAAGGGCCAGGACTGCCCACAGGACAGTCAGACACCATAGCCTATGTAGGTAGAGGAAGATCTTGTAATAGGAATCAGACTAGATATCATACTGACCCAATGCAGCCGACGTGTCCAGACCATAGCAGGAATTTTCAAATACCTATAATTAATATAAGGTCTAACGAGCATTCGTTCCAAACCGCCGACAAACTACTCCAAGAACGAAGGGGTTATCATTTCCTCGATTCTATGGATGAACAAGATTTAGCCAGGGCAGCTGTCCATTGGGTGGACAGTCCCGGAAAATATAGTGATGATACAGTAGTACGCACATTTTTGAATCTTACCCCAGATGAACAAAGGTTAGCTGGGATTTATATGATCCAACAACTCATTATACTGTATCGGAGTCAGCATTCGGACCCTGGTCCCTTGCCTGACATACTGACTGAATTACTTATGAATAAATGGAGAGGTCCAGGTACTGAATTAATTAAAGAAATTCTAGAATCAAGAAAGCAGTATATTCTTTTCGTATGTTCAGAACATGTTCCATTGTCCGTCAAGGAAAGAACTACGTATCACATAGATAGACAGAATCCCTTACGAGAAGTGCACCCAATAAAGGGTGAGGACAATGAGTTTAAACGCGTATTTGTATATACGCCTATATCGAAAATAGAATTATTAGAAATGAAGAAAGTAGTACCCAGTCATGACAAGGACCCAGCGGGGTTTCACCGAGAAATTAAAGACATGTTACTCATGGGAGAGTATACCTACCCCGACATTATGACAATATTAAAGGTGTTGATGCCTGCTGGCATCTATGAGAAACTCAAAGAAAAAGAGTGGGAGGTAGGTGATCAAAAGATAGAATGGTCAGCATTAGAAGCAGAAGAAAGAGCCCGAGGTCCAGGTTCGGGGCTTGGGGACAAAACTAAGGCATTACCAGGACTACTAGTACAGGTACTGCCACGTTTATTAACTACGAAAAAGGAAGATTGGGGTACCATTTCAGCCTGTAAACAGAAGCAAGATGAAGACACTAGTGATTACTATGCCCGTTTTGAAAAATGTTTTGGTATAAATAGTGGCATAAAAGCAAGTAGCGAATCATACCCACATCTGTTTGTAACAAAATTAGTAGAAAATGCTCTGCCTCCAGTAAAGAATAGAGTATTAAAATTCGAAAGTACCTGGCAAGGTAACACTCCAACACAAATGTTACAAATGTTACAGTACCACCACAATAGAATTAAAGAGGAACAAGAACATGAACACAGACGCATGAAAGACACAAAAATGAAAATGCTAGTTTCCCAGACAGTTCCAGCTGAAGGACATAAAAAGGGTATGACACATTCCGATTCAGCAGGACCTGTAAAAGGGACATGCAATTATTGTAAAAAGCCAGGCCATTACGTACACGATTGTCCAGTTTTAAAACATAACATCGCCATAGGTAAAACACAAGAAAGATCACGGCCACTCAGACAAGACCAGAATGAACAAGGAGCTATACAGCATGTCCAGGCAATGCCAGCCGCACAACAGCCAATACAGTTTGTGCCAGCTGCACCCCCATTGCCTGTTGCTGCCACACAGACAACAACACGACAAATGTATCAGACCGCACAGTATGAATATCCCGAGTATCAGCGTTACGCATGAACTAGCCTAGAGAGGGAAGTTGACTTACCCCTTATCGAGATTCCTGTAGATCAAGAAGGACCTTATGTACATAGTAAATTATTAGGTCAAGATAGAAAATTTTTACTCGATACAGGGGCAAGTCGAACAACTATAAAACATAGAGAAGTTCCAGGGGCACCCCTCTCAGGCTCACAGAATATTTCCCTTGGCTTTTCAGGCAAATCTATTGTTAATGAAGTGTCACAGCCTCTGCCACTCACGATAGGACCTCTGACCCGAACTACAGATTTACTGCTTACTAAATCATGTCCAGAAAATTTATTAGGAATAAAAACGTTAAAAGCTCTAGGAGCCATAATATGTTGTTCTCCGGAAGGAGTAAGATTGTTTTTACGTGATTTTAAAGGTCACTATGTATCTAGAGACATGGATCCCCGACTACAGATTTTACCTACACGTCTATGGGCACAAGGCCCTACTGATGTTGGTTGCATGAATATTACACCATATCGAGTCACACTAAAGGCAGGAGTGGTGCTACCACGAATGCGACAATACAAGTTACCACCAGATGCTGTAGTGGCTTTACTACAAATCATTGACGAGCTCATTGCCCAAGGAGTAGTTGTGGAAACAGACTCCAATATATGTAATTCACCGATAATACCGATTCTTAAACGAACAGATCCGAAGGCCCCGCCAGTATATCGATTGGTTATTGACCTGCGCGAATTAAACAAATGCATTGTGCCACAATTCCCTGTGGTCCCAGATATCTCGTCATTACTGACAGCTATTGATTCCGAAGCGACATTCTTCACTGTAATCGATCTCAAGAATGCCTTTTTCAGTGTCCCAATAGATCCGGAAAGCCAATATTTGTTCGGATTTAGTTTAAATGGACGTAGCTTTAAATTCTCACGCGCACCTCAAGGATTTACAGAAAGCCCCAGCATCTATAGCCAAGCATTGAAACGAGAACTTGACAGTATCCACATGCCAGTTAACACTGCTCTGCTTCAATACGTCGATGATCTGCTGATCACCGCCCGAAGCGAACCTGAATGTGAAAAAGCATCACTGACAGTTTTACAATTTCTAGCCGAAAAAGGGCACAAGGTGTCCCCTTCTAAGCTGCAATTCTGTGTCCAGCGAGTTGTTTATCTTGGACACTCGCTGGACAAGGAGGGAAGGCAGCTTACACCCGACCGCATTCAGTTGATAGCTAACATGCCAATACCCAAGACACAAAAGGAGGTGCGGGCTTTCATAGGCCTCACTTCATATTGTAGACAGTGGATCCCTCAGTATGCATTCCTAGCAAAACCACTCATTCAGTTGACTACCCAGGAGGCAGCCACATCGACTGTTCTCCCTTGGACTCAGGAACACACACAAGCTTTTGAAAACCTAAAGAAAGCTTTATGTCAAGCACCAGTTTTAGCAACACCATGTTACAGAAAACAGTTTACACTCTTTGTTACAGAACGCGAAGGTACTGCTTTGTCAGTACTCACACAGGAACAAGCAGGAGCACACAAACCATGTGCTTATTTTTCTAGTACATTAGATCCCGTAGCTCAGGCTTTGCCTGCATGTCTGAAATCAGTGGCCGCAACAGCTTTAGCAATCAGACAAAGCGATGCCATAGTGTTAGGACATCCATTAACAGTTCAAGTACCACACGCAGTAGAGGTTCTTGTAAATAGAACACAAACACAACACTTGACCGTAGCACGACTTACAGGGTATGAACTTACATTGTTTCAGCCACATATAGAAATAAGACGCTGTAACACATTGAATCCTGCCACACTTTTGCCAGTAATCGGAACAGACCCACTAGCTCATGACTGTATTGAAGTCATTACTGTAACGACAAAACCCAGACAAGACTTGACCGATGTTCCATTGTCAGATCCAGACCTGACATTTTATGTCGATGGTTCATGCATGAGAACAAGTACAGGAGAGTTAGTAGCCGCTTATGCAGTCACAACAGATACTGAAGTTATTGAAACTAATCGTATAAATACTTTGTCAGCTCAAGCCGCAGAGCTCATCGCTCTGACACAAGCCTGTATTCAAGCCACGAATAAAAAAGTCAACATATACACTGATTCACGTTATGCATTCGGAGTTGTACATGACTTCGGCGTGCTGTGGCGAGAGAGAGGTTATTTAACTTCCCACGGTGCCCACATTCAGCACGGACCCCTCATTCATGCATTATTAGATGCAATACATCTACCCACTGCAATATCGATTATGAAATGTAAAGCTCATACGAAGGTTACTGATACCATTTCCCAAGGCAATGATCTAGCCGACAGAACAGCTAAACTGACTGCTCAAACTCAAACCCCCGATATGACAAAGACAATAGTCCCGACACCGACACATTGTATGACAGTTAAAGATCCTACTCTTGACGTAATTGACATACAGACACATGCTACACCAGACGAAATAAAGAAATGGACTGAATTAGGAGGGATCCAAACGGACCAAGGATGGATGATGAAGGAAAAGTCTGTATGGTTCCTCCCTGATTCAATGGTCCAAGTCGTAATTAACACTATACATAGTCCAGCACATCTAGGAGAAAAAGCTATGCTAGATAGCATTCAACACATTTGGTTTAATAAGCATTTACGAGCAGCAGCCAAACAAAAGGTCCGTACCTGTATGATCTGTTGCCAGTTCAACCCAGGAAAAAGTGTTCCCGTAGAACAGGGTGGATTTCAGCCTCCTGATCACCCTTTTGAAGTCCTACAGATGGATTATATCCATATGGAACGATGTCGAGGATTCAAATATGTTCTCGTAGTTGTCTGCGCTCTGTCCCGTTGGACAGAGGCGTACCCGGTTTCAGATTACACTGCCCCGACTACTGCCAAACAGTTGGTTCGAGAATTCTTCCCACGATACGGTTTACCACGTGTTGTCTACTCAGATAACGGCCAGCCGTTCTCATCCGAATTAATGAAACACGTTTCACTTCTGTTAGGTTATCAGTGGAAATTCCACTGTGTCCGACATCCCGAGGCAGCAGGTCTCGTAGAAAGACATAACCAGATACTGAAAATCAGACTGTCCAAAATATGCAGAGAGAAAGGTGTCGACTGGATAGTAGCATTACCAGTTGCACTCTTTTACATGAGAATGGTAGCACACTCTAGAACAGGGCTATCCCCGTATGAGGTGATCTTCGGTAGACCACCAAATATGTGGGGGACGCCCATACCACGCAAAATAACTGATATTGACTGTAATATGCTGACAGATTACTTGGCTTCCTTGATGTCTGCACTACAATCTTCTCGTTCACAGGTAGCTGCAGCCTTTCCCGACAACACTGAGGTGAAACCCCATGACGTTGTTCCGGGTAATCTTGTCTTTGTGAGAAATTTCGACAGAAAGAATCAACTGGAGCCCAGGTGGAAAGCACCCAAGTTGGTCCTGTTGACCACAAGAACAGCTGTGAAGATCGAGGGCCGCAAGGGCTGGATTCATTCAAGTCACATAAAAAAAATTCATGGACTACCTTCAGATATAGACACTGTGCCCTGCACTCCCTCACAGACTGATTCAAAACTTCCTTTGGTGGAAAAAACTGAAAGCGAACTTTACAAAGTTAAGTTAAGGCCTAGGACGTCGAGCAATTTGATTGTTTAAGTCCTCTCCAAGGTGAAGCGGTTGAATTGTCTCTGACATGTATCCCCTGGACCTAAGTAGAGGAAATACCGGAAAAATGTTGAAACGACAGGCGTATTGTAAATCACTGCGTAGCCACTGCATAGTGACATTATTAATTTTGTTTTTATTGAGTCTTTTAATAATTATTACAAGTATGTTGTTGCACATATATTACCCTATTTCTAGACATGTTTATAATGTTGCTGCTGAACATTCTTTTAGTGACTTACCTCCGCATGAATTGTCTTATAGACTTGCGCTGCGCAATAACACTTTCATTAGTATGTTACATTATTCCCATCAGACTAGTAACGCCACCAATTGTTGGGTGTGTGGCCGACTCCCTCCCTATCAGAATTATGAAGGAGTCCTGCCATTCTTTCCGCATCCATTTACACATAATGGCTCCTGTGGAGCATGGTTTAGTTTAATTAATTCCATAGACTCAGACACAGCAGTTTACCAAGACCATTGGATATGGGGAAACCTGAACCTAGTTTTACTCAAAGTCTGCTACCCTGACAAGGAGGGTCGCCCCAAAAGAACAGGAACTCATCTAGAAAATGAAGTATATAGATTAGGTAATTTTACACCTAATCTCATGATCCTAAATGTCATATCCGAAGTTGAGCTAGTCTTACCCACCATGTCAGTATTCCCAGCAAAAGGTGAATTGTGTGTAAGAAAGGTTGGTTCTATACATATGGGCCATAGTAAATGCACTACTACAGTAGAATTCAGTGATCAAGGCAAATCTTCATTCAGAACTTCTCGCCACTCCTACTTTATATGTGGTCAGACTGCATATATGCGTCTACCTCTAGATTGGGATGGTACCTGCTACATAGCATTCCTTTTGCCACCTGTTTTCCTAGCTCCTCCTGATTATTACAGAAATATTCATTTAGTACACAATAGAGAACGGAGAGATCTCCCCATTGTCGATTACACTGAGACGGCATGGGACAAGTATGTAGATTTCAATAAAGGCATCTTTCCCTATATAGGTACTGTTACTAATAGTAAGTTAATACGTAGATTAACTAGAACCCTTGAAGCAGTAGTGAATGAAACTATTTCCGCCTTAGGCAATTTAACAGAAGAACAGTCTGCTATGCGGATTGTTGTGCTTCAAAATCGTCTTGTCCTTGACGTCATCCTGGCTGATAGAGGCGGAGCTTGTAGGGTCATCGGATCAAGCTGCTGCGTATTCATACCAGAAAATTCGCCATCCGTATATAAAGCCATCACTCGCCTTCATAAGATAGTAAGCCAGATACACCAGAACCCAGGCACGTGGACTTGGTCCAGTTGGTTTTGGAATACGGTATCAGCCTGGGGATGGAGAGTTCTATCCTTCCTAGGTATAAGCCTTCTCATACTATTCAGTTGCTGTCTATGTCTGCAATGTGGACCAGCAATTTGTGGTCTATGTGCCACATCGTGCATTCCACATCAAGATTTTCATTCAAGATCCCGGAAGAAGAAAGAAGAACAAATGATGCTATATGAACAGATCAATGGATTGATGAAGATTGATATCTCTTGAAGGGCAAGAAGGGGACAAGGAGGGAATGTGGAAATATGGATTTTTCTGGTCAGTTATGTCCCCTATCTTGGACCCCAACGGTTCTATGTGCATGTCGCAAGTACATGTATGATCCCTCCAGTTCCAGTAATGATGACGCAAACACATGTGCGTCCACCGTCAACATGTCCTCTGTCAGATCCGCCATAAGTGGGCTGGATATTCCATTCCTAAATATGAAAGGCCACCGGCTTTATATGGTTCACTTATGCCATTTTACAGTCCAGGCAAGTAGGCCCTGATTCTGTCATCGAACTCCTTTTGCCTTCTGCCTCTGAAAGCTCCAGTTCAAGCCTGCATCCGTGACCATGAACTTTGCCTCATCCTCTGCGCGGCTCACGAAGCCTGACATCAGCCTATTCTCTGCCAAGAACTGTATTTCACCTTCGAATTATCTGCTTCCCCCTCAGCCGATGCATTCCTGCCTAGTAGCTTAAGTAAACATTCTTCCAGTTACCAAGCAAAAAGGCCCATCTTCTCTGTCCTCATGCGAGTAATTCATAGCCCTGTTACCATGGAATATTCCTACCCCCTCGCATTCAGTGTAGACACCTAGACGCTTGTACACGCACGCACAGTCAGTATAGAATAGATTCTGTCCGAGAGTCCTTCTTTTGTGGATAACATAGTTCTTTAAACATAGGATGTAGATATGATTTGGGATTAGGTTGACTTGACCCCCCAGACTTCTTGTCTCCACACGTAGAGCTAAATGTCAAGTCCTCGTCACCCCCTAGTTACACGTCAATTACACGTCAGACTGCTGCGCGCGCATCAATGCCAAGTATTATCTTATAGATCCACCTATGTATTACATCATAGCCAATCATGTTCCTTATTACTCATTATTACACCCATTTTCGGCTACGCACACCAAAACGTCAATGTCCTTATCAATTGTTACGCCTACTGTATTCACTTCATTATGATGTATGTATTATAAAAGTTACTGCTTGTCAATAAAGTATGTACTTCACTTCCTGAACTCTCGTGGTGATGGAACTTGAAGCATCCGATTATAATCGCTTATTGGAATAAAGCCCATTCTGAGACTCTAATATCACGGATTCTGCCTCTCATTTTACTGAGCTATTTTACTATGTTCCTGTATCAAATTCAGTCCCGGTAAAGGAGAAATATTTACCACAGTTTCGAGGAGACATTTATTGACCACAGTGGTCAAGATATGGCTACAGAGGGTGGTCAGCGATTTTTTGTGGACAAATTTGTATTTAATTTGCTTCCCGAGCTGTCACACAAATTAAAGATTCTGAAAGTTCATGGGCTGTTTTTTCTTCCTCTTCCCAGATATTGGCTAATGCACAATATTATGAAAATAGAGATAAAGAAGAAAGAGAAAAGCAAGAGAAAAAGACGAAAGTATTGAAAACAAAGGTTCTCTTGCAACAAGCTTATCCTCCTCGCTATGTTCAGCCTCAGTTTCAACAGCCTCCGCAGTTTCAGAGGTTGTATCAAAAACCTGAGCCATATATTCCGCGACCTTTGTTAGGTCCTAATCAATTTGCCTATTGTAGAGAAGAAGGTCATTTTAAAAGTAGCTGTCCGGTTTTATTGCAGCGCAATGGAGCATTATCTGCTCCACGAGGTCGTGCTGGCCTCCAGTCCGCAAACAGAGGTAGAGGTCGAGGTATGTCAACTCAAGAACAACGTTCCCTTCCTCTTCCCAATTCTGTGAATTATTTTGATCAGCAAAATGTTAGGACTACACAGTATTACAATGAGGATTGTTATGTTGGAGGCGATAATGAGAGTCTTCATACTAACTAGGACAGCCATGGACAAAGTAAGGGAGTTGCGTCGATTCCAGTAGAACAGAATGGACCCTATGTTAATGTCACTACAATGGGTGTTTCAGAGCCATTTCTCCTAGATACTGGGGCGATGAGAAGTTCTATCATTCATTCTAAACTCCCTGGGGCACCTTTGTCTGGCTTAACGAATGTTTCTGTAGGATTTTCTGGCGCCCCTGTTCGTAATCCGGTTTCCTGCCCTTTGCCTATTTCAATTGGCCCTTATGATTTGGAAGCTCCGCTTCTTTTGACGAATGGTTGCGGTGAGAATCTGTTGGGTTTGGACTTATTGAAAAGAGTGCATGCTACGATATATTGTTCTCCTTCTGGTGTACATCTTACTTTAGGACAAAAACTGATCTCTCCAATGTATTTGTCCAAAGATCAGTTTCCACCTGAATTGCTTTCTCTTCCGGCAACGCTTTGGGCCACGGGTCCGAACGATGTGGGCTGTCTTGAGATTCCACCTTATGTTGTCACTCTCAAGCCTAATGTTGAATTGCCAGTATAGAATTTCCACTGAAGGTGAAAAGGCGCTTCTGGAAATCATTCATGCTTTGATTCAGAAGGGTGTGGTTGTGGAAACGAGAGGTAACATATGCAATAGTCCTATTCTTCCTGTTCTTAAACGCACAGATCCTTCTCAGCCTCCTGTATATCGTTTCGTAATTTATCTTCGGGAGGTAAACAAAATTGTTGTACCACAATTTCCCGTAGTCCCAGATATCACTGCTCTGTTGACGATGATACCTTCCACAGCGACTTGGTTCTCTGTTATCGATCTAAAGAATGCCTTCTTTAGTATTCCCATTGCTGAAGAGAGTAGGGATATTTTTGGTTTCTCTCTTGGAGGCCGAAGCTTCCGGTTTAAGCGCGCACCTCAGGGCTATTGTGAAAGTCCCTCTATTTACAGTCAAGCTTTAAAATGTCATCTTGATGCTTTTCATTTGCCGTCTGGTGCTGCTCTTATCCAATACATGGATGACTTGTTGATTGCTGCTGATTCAGAAGATATTTGCAAAGATGTGACTGTTGCATTGTTACGCCATCTGTTTGATCTGAATCATAAGGTTTCACCTTCAAAACTACAATATGTTCGTCGAGGCCCAGGGGTTTCCATGTTACTTACACATTAAGTTTTGTACTTCACAGGTTCTTTGTACCCTCTCCTTTCCATTTCCCCTGTTTTTTTCCCTGGTCTTCTTTTTTGTTTTCTTCCTCCGTAGGGAGATGTGTTGTAATCTCCCTCCCTTTTTCCCTGGTACCTTTCACTGTAGTGTTCTTCTTCTTTCTCTCCCTAGTGGTAGCTACCCTCTTTTTCCCCCGCCCCCACCTCCTCCTTGGAACGTTCCACGAGAGTTCACCTTGGAATGTTGACAGGCTGTCAGTTACGGAGAGTGGATGACAGAATAAAGGCGTTTGTACTCACTTCTGCCTCGGGGTACTTATTTACAACACTGGCGACGATTGGCGCAGGGGGCCAGCTCTGTCATCTCCCCTTTTATTACTCTGAGTAATCGGTCAGTTAAGGTGTGCGCATCACCGTGTAGTGAACACACACTGCTGAGAGACAGGAAAAGAGTGCGAGGCAGAAGCACCACATAAAGAAAATGAAGAGTAAGGGAACAGTGCCCCTATGAAAGGTGTATATGTCACCGGAACCGGGTGCATACACAGTTTGGAATTAGAAGGAGGGTGTGCGTGTCACCGTGTACAGGCGCACGCCAAAGCCAAAAAGTGTGAAGATATGCGTGTCACCATGCACGGGTGCACACACAATACCAAAATTAATGAAGGTGTGCGTGTCACCGTGTACGGGTGCACACACAGTACACTGACCCAAGATGAATGTAGGCATAGGCAGTTCAAGGGTAAAAAAAAAACCAAAGTAGAGTACCTGCGTCGCTGCTGACGAGTGAAGACTGCCCCGCCAGGAAGGAAATAATTATTTTACCACAAGGAGCGCAGGCGTGGTGAAGATCTCGGAGTGTGAGACGAAAGTGCGCCACCCTGAGAGGAATGCTTTTACCTCCGGATGCGCTTGCGCAAAGGAAACCAGAAATCGAAGACAGCTGGACGATTTCCTTGTGTGGAAAAGAAACTCTTCAGGCAGAATGGTCTTGCAGGAATTCGATGAAACGAAGAACCTTGGGTCAGGTTACACAGGAGGCTTCCTGCAGACTACCCTTGAGACCTGCGGGGCCGCCAGGCAGGCGAAGAAAATTACTTTGTGCACCACTGAAGCATCTCAAAGGACAGAACAGAGGTTGACTGAGGGGAACTGAAGAGCAAAGCAGAATTCCCACAGGCTCCCCTACGTGACCTCCAAGATCGCCGAAGTAAGAGCACCGGGTAATACAGCAAGCAACGTTGAGCAGAAAGAATGACGGAAATATAACAGGATTTCAACCAGACTGCAAAACTTCTCAGGAACCAGCGATGCAGAACAGCAACCAGCACGCAGATGTACGGAATGGAGAGAGTAATGAGAGGGGAGATGACAGCTGGCCCCCTGCGCCAAACATCGCCAGTGTTATAAATTAGTATTCTGAGGCAAAAGTGAGTACAACGTCTTTATTCTGTCATCCACTCTCCGTAACTGACAGCATGTCAACATTCTAAGGTGAACTCTGGAGGAACGTTCCAAGAGGGAGGAGGGGGCGGGGGAAAAGAGGGAAGCTACCACTGGGGAGAGAAAGGAGAATAACATTGCAGTGGAGGGTACCAAGGAAAAGGAAGGATGATTGCAACAGTTACCTACTTGGGTCATCTCCTATCAAAGGAGGGACGACGATTAACCCCAGAACGAATTCAGGCGATTGCGCAAATGTCTGTGCCATCCACACAAAGGGAGGTATGTGCCTTTCTGGGTATTACTTCTTATTGTAGGCGATGGATCCCTAACTTCTCTTTGTTGGCCAAGCCTCTGTTGGCACTCACTTTGAAAAATACACCACAGCCCCTTCCATGGACTGACGAATGTCGGAAGAGTTTTACTGACTTATGTACTGCTCTGTGTTCTGCTCCTGTATTGGGTACTCCCGATTACTGTAAACCCTTCACGCTCTACGTTTATGAAAGAGAAGGGTGTGCGTTGTCAGTTTTAACGCAGCGATTTGGAGACAAACAGCGGCCATGTGCATATTTTTCGGCTACGTTAGACCCAGTAGCTAAAGCATTGCCTAGTTGTCTTAAAGCAACAGCAGCAGCAGCGATTTCTATTCGACAGTCTGCTGGAATAGTGTTAGATAACACACTTATTGTTATGGTACCGCATGCAGTAGATAACTTACTAAACCGAACAAAAACGCAGCATCTTACGAGTGCTCGTTTGTCTGGATATGAGTTGATGCTTTTGGCTAGTCACGTGCATATCAAACGATGTAATACTTTAAATCCAGTTACTTTGTTGCCTCTTCCAGTAGACAAAGATGACCAAGAACAACATGATTGTTTCCTCCGTACCTAGGAAGAGACGAAAGGAAGAATTGATCTGAAAGATACGCCGCTAGAGAATCCGGATGGAATTCTATGGGTGGATGGTTCTTGTTTTAAGCTTCCTAATGGAGATACAGTTTCAGCCTATGCTGTTACTACTTTACATACAGTTGTGGAAACCGCACGTATCAGACACAATTCAGCTCAAGCACCAGAATTGATAGCTTTAACGAGAGCATGTGTGTTGTCAAAAGGAAAGAGAGTGAACGTGTACACCGACAGTCAATACGCCTTTGGTGTAGCGTTTAATTTTGGACGTCTTTGGAAAGAGAGGGGTTTCTTTACTTCTCATGGTATTAAAATACAACATGGTCAATTAGTGACTGATCTTCTTGAGTCACTTTCTTTGCCTGCCCAAATAGCAATTGTGAAGTGTAGTGCACACAAAAAGATTACAGATGATGTTGGCCGAGGAAATGCATTTGCAGACGAAGTTGCGAAAAAGACAGCGAGAGACGCTACAAGTCGAATGTATGTGGCAGGTCCTGCGAATTGGGTTAGAGAGAGAGGAATGTATGAGGATAAAGTGGAAAGTGTAAGAGCGAAAGAGGCTACAGAGAAAGAGTTGAGCAAGTGGAAAGAAAGTACAGGAATGTTGGATGAGATGGGATGTTGGGTGGAATTGTCTGAGCACCAACGTTGGCTGTTACCAGACGCCTATGTGCTGCCAGTAGTCACTATGGCATATGGTCCAGCTCACCTAAGTGCAAAAGCTATATGCAAGCTTCTGGCTCCAGTGTGGCAAAATGAAGGAATCCCAAAATGCGCAGACAATGTAGTGAAACATTGTATTGTTTGTTTGATGTACAATCCGGGAAAGGGAACCCCAACTCCAGCAGGTCACGTTGCTCCTCCGACATATCCATTTGAGGTGTTGCAGATCGATTATATTCATATGGAGCGATGCAACAACCTCAAATACGTTCTGGTGGTAGTATGCGCCTTTTCAAGATGGATAGAAGCATACCGTCTAAAAGACAACACAGCCTTATCCACAGCTAAAGCTCTATTAAAATAATTTTTCCCCAGGTTTGGTTTGCCGCGCGTTGTCTGGAGTGACAATGGGAGCGAATTTGTGGGCCAAGTCATGCAAAAAGTCTGTGCGGGTCTTGGTATCAAGCAAAAATTCCATACGGCAAATCATCCACAGTCAGCGGGTTTAGTAGAATGCTACAACGGTACACTAAAGTTAAAACTAGCGAAAGTACAGGCTAGTACAGGACTCAATTGGCCCGATGCTTTACCATTGGCTCTTCTGTCCACCAGAACTGCAGCACACTCTCGTTTGGGACTTAGCCCTTACGAAGTGGTTTTTGGACGCCCGGCTATGGGGAGTCCCTCACCCTAAAAAATACTCAGACTTACCATATCCAATGTTGATTGACTATTTGCATGACCGTACGACTAAATTGCGTGTTCTCCATCAACAGGTTCAGAGTGCCTTACCGGAGGTTTCCACAGACCCAGGTCATTCCATCCGACCAGGTGATTGGGTCTGTACAAAGAATTTCCAAAGGACGAAAAATTTGGAGCCCAGGTGGAAGGAGCCTCGGTTAGTACTTTTAACTACGAGAACAGCAGTCAAAGTTGAAGGAAAGAAAAATTGGATTCACGGTGTGCATTGTAAGAAAGTGCCTTTGCCTCTACCTTTCGATCTGTGGGTTCGTAGGGGTGTTGGTGACTCTGAAAGTGAAAATGTTCCACGATTCGTACCTTTCAGTGATGCACGCCTGAATGGAACATTGTCTGAGAAAGAGGACGACGACATTCTGCAGGAAGCGATAACATCACATCATCGCTTAGATACGACAAATCCACGAACATTGTTCCGAGACCAAACGATATCTGATAAAGAACATTATAATTTGAGACCTAGACCAAAGAACTCTTAAGATTTCTCTCTCCTATGTAGTATTCTGTCCCGGTTGCAAGGTCACGGTAGGCGTCTTAGTTGCGACCTGAGTAGTGGCAATAGGCCTGCAGGACTTGCAGTGTCATAGGACGGCAGACAATCGTGATTAAGTGATTGAGGAAGATTGCCGTGAGCATCCACTTAGAAAGATGGAGACTACATTAGGCAAAAGAGAAAGTAAAGATAAAAAGAATCATTGTAAAGAAATGTATAGTCGTTGTAGTATTGCTTTATGTATTATTATATTATTGTGTATTCTTTTGGCGTCTATAAATTGGATTGTTATTGCCCTGCAGCAAAAAGTTGTCTCTCCTTCTACTTCTTCGTCTTCTTCTACTGTCTCTCCACATCTGTTTCATACCCTTCCTCAACATGAACTCATTAGAAGAACTGAATATTATAACAATTCCTTTGTCCAGTTGTTACATCAACATCAATTAGTAATCAATACAACTGACTGTTGGGTGTGTGGACTCATGCCACATACCGTAGAAAAAGGAATGCCGTATTTAGTCCTTCCGTTCTCCTATGAAGGTTCTTCTTGGGCTTATTTTGTTATCTTCTCCAATGCCTATCAAAGCAAATTCAGACGATCCGTTAGTTCACGTATTGGTGATCCGGATTTTAGTCATAGTTCGTTGATAAAGGGAATGGTAGCTATGGCTAAAATCATGGAAAATAGTAAAATCTCCGTTGACGAAAGAAAAGCGTACACTAACTGGAACGTCACCCATTACGTCACTAGCCTTAGTGATAAAGTTAAAAAAGGAAAATCTTCACCGATTTGGACTATACCACATCAGGGTAATTTCTGTCTACAGATAAATGGTCAGTCTGCTGACACTGTACAAAGAAATAGCTGTTCCCACACATACGTCTACGTCTCTCAGAATTCACCTCCTCTAGTGCCGTCTCAAGGCACATATTTCATTTGTTATAATAGGGCTTACACATGGTTGCCAACTGGTTTATCCGGTACTTGCTATATAGCTTTCCTTCTTCCCCCTACATACACCGCTTCTGCAAATCATCATCAAAACAGGTATGGCAGAGGGATTATTAATTCCAAGGACACAGCAGGACAAGAGGGAGGAGATTTCCTCAAAGGATTTCTTCCTTTTTGGGGTCCAATGGCCAACAGCAGAAATATAGGACAATTGGTTCGTGTCGTAGAAACCACCATAGACATCACTGTAGGAGCCTTAAGTAATATCACAGCAGAACTACAGGCCGATCATCTTATGACTTTACAAAACCGAGTTGCCTTAGACTTTGTTCTTGCAGACCGTGGTGGAGTATGCAAATTGATCTGGTCAAGTTGCTGTATTTTCATACCTAATGACGCTCCGACAGTATACCAAGCTATCTCCAAGTTACATATAATCGCTGAGTCGATTCATCAAGACGAAGGAGATTGGTCATTATTGGAGTGGTTTCGGGGACTACTGTCCAAATGGGGTTGGAAGGTATTGACATTCCTTGGAATAGTTTTAGCCATCGTATTCTCTTGTTGCCTTTGTATGCACTGTGGCCCCGCCATCTGCGACCTTTGTGCTACTATGTGCATCCCTAAACCCAAGTCACAAAGAACAGAGAATATCAGAATGATGCTACAGCAACAGCTCAATGACCTTATGGCCATCGACATTGACTCAGATTAATGTGAGTCTGAGTATCTTGCCTGAGTTCTGGCAAAAGGAGGGTCTGAGGAACTTCGATTTTCGATTGTGATCGTATCGACCCGCCATTTTGTGCTCCGACGCCATCTTGTGTTGCCCTCAAGGGCAGCACGACGATCTAAGTCTTTTTCTGCTTTTTCTGCAGCTACGTGTCAAAATAAGTCTTCGGCCTCTATTTGCAAAACTGGTGTTAGGATTGGCCGAGTATACTAATCCCTGTCTGGTTTTTCTAATCCCCGTCTCAACTATCTGTTGGTTCACACTATTCTCATCTGGCCTTCGCTGTCCTCTGCTAGAATTCTCTCGTTTCACAACTGTCCTCCAACACACACAAACGTATCTCGCCACCTGCAAGTTAGTTGTGGATCTGTTAATGAATAAGTTTGAGGGAGGGGTGACAAACACAGTTGGAGGAGAGGTTTCTTCAAGTCATCTGATACTTTGTTTTCAAACCTTTCCTATTGGTGCTGTCCTGTTTTCCAACTTTTCTTATTGGCTCTTTTCTATATGTTCTGGGTGTGCATTTAGTTAATGTATATTTTGCATATGTGGGATATAAGATTGTGCGCCACGGAGTGAAGTGACAGTCTCCTGAGAACCTACCTCATTTACTTCTGGGACAACTGTACTAGCTGCAGCTAATAAATCTGATCTTTTACGCCGACAGAGTGTCCCCGTGTCTCTGTGTAGCTAAGCAGGAGAACCCATGAGATTAAGGCGTACCCTGCGCCGCCAGGTCCAAAAGGTTCTGGTTCTTCATTCCTTCTTCCTCGGCGTCAGACCACGCCCCCTCTATTTACATATTTTTGCTGTTTGTGTAATATTGAATGGAGCAATGTGATTTGGGCATCCTACGCAGATTCATCTTTCACATTTGAAAGGTAGAGGAAATGTATTTTATCCATTTGTTCTGTTTATATATCACAAAAAACTGCATGAAATGAATTAGTTGCTTGTGTTGCTCTTGAGCAAATTTCATTTGCTCAATTTGGCTCAATTTTGCACTACATATGCAGCAAAAGTGAATCTGTTGGGATGTAAAAATCCTCTGTATAAAGAGATAAGTAGCACAGCGTGGTGTTAGCAGCATACTGGAGTGAAACCAAAAATGTGGCTGCTGTGTCCTTAACTCACACTTGGCATGCATCAGGTAGATATAGAGTGCTGGGCGTAGCTGTAGTAGTGACTCTGTCCTAAATGTATGTGTGCCTGGGAAGGGAAAAGTACAGGGATAGAGCCGTGGTGTGCAGTGCATGTATGGTTAGTGCACATACTGAGTGTATGTGTGCCTGCTGGGAAAGCATTCCATGATAGATGTAGTGCTGTGCAGTGAGTGCACAATTAAAGCATGCAATGGGTATATGCTTGCTTACGTGAAGTACAATACATGAAGGGTGAAGATTTGAGCAGCACAGATATGGTGAGTTTATGTGTGCTGGCAGTCTGTGTGTTTGAAAATAGCTAACCATGGTACAATATGGAAAAACTACAGTATGGAGCAGTCTGCACAGACTGAATGTGTGTGCTGAATGTATGTGTGTCTCTGTAGTAGCACAATGCATAGAGGTCACAGTGCTGGAGAGTATGTGTGCTGTGAAAGAACATTGAGTGAAACTGGGCCTGGAGGGGTCATTACGTGGGAGTCCCAGACTTGACCAATGAAGACATGAGGAGTAAATAAATCCCCATAAACAGATTTGTCTATTGCTACATTCCTGTGAGCTGGGATTCTTCCTTTGAAATTCAAATGTTTGCTCTTTGATTCAGTGATGGATAACAGGGAAGGGGCCTGGACACATCTCAGGAAAGGAGATGGACCGATGAGGGAATCATAAAGAGTGGGGCTTGGAGTCTGTAAAAACCTATTGATGAATAAATAACCATGGCTGACACACATAAAAGTGATGGTCAATCCAAATTGAAATAGAGGAGGGTACCCTATTATGTGGTATTCTACTAAGTTTGTGGGGTAGTAGCTTGCCTGACAGAATGACAGTCCAACACCTACATTTGGAGTAGTGGAAACCATTATTAAATTTCTACCACCGGTGCCCCTGCAGACTCTACCAGCACAACCCTTACACCTATAACTTTACTGACATGGGTATGTCAGTGTAAGTTTCGTGGGCCACCCACCTTATTTGAATTGGAGTATCTGATGAATTTTCAATGTTTGAAAAAGCAAGCAATAGCCTGGAGGTATATTAAAACTACAGACAAAATTATCCCTGCACCCTGGTTGAAACATCAGAAGATTGCAGCCTACATTATGCAAGAAGAATTGATATTTTGGAGTTGGCTCATAATAAAAAAAATATATAGCTGAGCAGATACATAAAATATAACATCTGCTCAGCACATTTTGTGCCTTCATCAGAGTCGCTGATGCAGCGCCTCCGCTGAAGGCATAGATAAGTGTGTGAGTCCTAAGCTGAACTTTACAGATGGTGTGCTTATGTTTTACAAGCAAGGTGACACAGATACTGACTTTGGAACCCCTTGGGAAAAGCATTGTGACAGCCAAATGAAAAACAACTATAGATTATACATTTTGAAATAAACACTGGCTCTTACATGTATTTTGACGACAGGAAATTACATCACAAACATGTTGGATATCACATTCACTATATAAAAAAGTGAAGTGTATCCCAAGGCACTTGTAATACAGTGGATCAGAAATCCCCCATGTTTTGAAGGAATACACCATCCACCAAATCTATAAATATTGTTCATAATACATACATGAGCTGATGTTTGGTGGTATATTGAGTTAGGGAAGTGAGGTACTGTTTCACAAATATGGCAAATGTCCCTTCAGACACATTTTAAGTGTATTGTAGTTATTTGAAAAAATGCAGACGGGACAGCGTATTTGTGAGAAATCCCTGTAAATTTGTATAATGCAAAAAAAGATGCATGCTGTACATGTTCAAAGCCAAGACTAAAGTGATTTGGAATGCCAGTAAACCAAAGTTGTACTTTATCTTGTTTGTTGTTCTTGGAAAATTACAGGAAATGTGTCTTGGTTGGCTTGAACTTCAGGCAGGAGCTGAACATCCAGGTCTGGTTGATGAGGAGGTAATGTTTAAGGCACTGGATGTCTTTAGCAGAGGAGGCATTTGACTAAAATTAAAGACCTTTATCATAAAATATTATAAACAAAACAATTAATTGCTAAATGGAAGTATGAGTCCTTAATAAAAAAGAACGGTATGGTTGTTGAAGACATTTTACATGTATGGCGTCATACAACCCGATATTCTCCTGAGCTGATTTCAAGTGAAGCATTTCTATGAATAGAAATACATACCCATGTGCAAGTATGGGTTTTTCTACATGCAAAGACTTGAAGCATAAAATTAAGGCATTTGTGAGTGGCACATGATGTAAACATTTGATAAAAGTCAACATGACAAGTAAAGCATGTATTCAATATGCAAAAGAAGAATGGTCTTTTTGTTGGGAGAAAACATAACTTGTTTGTTCTGTACCTAGTGGCATCACAAGAAAGATGTGTGATGTTCAGCCTAAAAAAGTAAACAATTACCGATATATATATTATGTATTCAGTTAGACTTTTTAAATGTAATATTCACATAACATACCATTAATGTTTTAAGTTTATTTGTAAGGGCTGCCTATATATGGTTGTTAATTGCATTTACTTCTTTGTTCTTACCTCCCTTTGTGTATAGCAGACCGTATAGCAAGAAAAAGATGTAGCAGGCCATTGTCAGGAGCAGACTTTAAGGACCACATCATCCACTGCTGAAATGTTTAGAAGGCCTTTATTGGTGCACCCACCTAAGAGCAATGAACCTGCTGGGAAGATCCTCCTAGCAGAAAAAACAAATTTGGTTGATGATGACCTTCATGTTGCACTACATTCTTGGGGTGGCCTACTGTAAATAGGCTAGGAAGCTGCAGGCCCAGGAGCAGTGACAAGTGGGTTTCTTTTATCTGTTTGTACCAATTGATGTTGAGTATGTGTTTTGGCAATGCTGTATGTGTGATTAGTAATTATGCTTAACTCAATATCTGCATGTTGCAGTGTGTGTCAATTTCATGTCAGCTAATATGTGCAAGCTATCTAGCAATCAAGTGCATAAATATTAACTTTGGTGTAGTTTGTTCTGTGTCATTTAGCATAAAATGTAGGATAATACTTAGAGTTTGGCAGACAGGATACTTAATCAAAACATGGCAGATATCCCATCTGTTATAAGGTGTGTATACTATATTGCACTTGTAATACGGCAGACAGAATATCCACCACATTTGTAATGGAGAGTCTTGTCCATTAACCTTTAAATAAAACCCTAAGTGGGAGTCTGTTTTTTTCCCCTTTTCAGTGTCGAGGTTCACATCCACCAGCTAAATGATTGTAAGCAGTACACTTCCTGTGTCTCTGAAGGCAACCTCACCTCCATCTTGAACAAAGGTACTGGCCACATGTGCAAGTATACAATGTGTATTTCCTTCCTCAAACCACGCACACACATATATTAATGTGTTCTTAATTTCAGACTAGAAATGAGAGGTTATCATTATCAGAACACATTTAACCATGTGAGTAAATAGTCTGTCTCTTCTGTCGGGCAGGTAAAAACGTTCCTGGCCACGCTCAATTCTCAAAAACTACACAGTACTCTGGAAACACTGTGCAACATGAAACACTCAAAAGGTGATGGGAGGAATGCTTGCAATTTGTGTAAATACTGGCGATCGCTCGAGGTAGCATACCAACCCATCGTTCTTTTGCTCACCATGCAACCTCAGTTTAGACCCATCCATATGCAAATCAATCTTGACCCTACCCTTTATGGGAACAGTCCAGCCTTAACTGCCAGGTCAGGTCCTTCCTTCCAAGATTCTTGTTGTGGCCTTAGTAAGCTGGAAACAAGGATCCTGGGACCAGTTTTGGCGCATTACCCCCCACCAGCCAGGCTAGCTTCAATCAAGTGACACAGTAAGCCTGGGACCCATGTCTGGGCACACCCATGTCACTTAGGGCGGTACATGAAACATACAAATGTTGTGTGATGTGATGGGACGAATGCTTGTAATTCGTCTAACCGCTGGCGATCACTTGCGATAACATCCCAACACTGTACAAGACACATAAATCTCAGACACGGGCAGTATTTGTTAGCCATTACTTAAAAGCATTGTTGTTGTGGCCATACAGGTCCTGGTCCAGTGGCCATATTCTTGTCACCAAACACACCTGGGTCTTCACATATACACATGTTTGTTGGAAGACTTAAGTCCAAAAAGTACATAAACTATGATATCAGATACCTGCAATTGGGCATGCTAAGCATACATGCAGGGGACATTCCCAACTCAACACAAGTACAGTTAATTGTAAAAATAGGTAGTATGTGGTTGGCATTGTGGGTTGTCATGTTCTGTGGTTGCCAAAACTGTATGCCACCTTTCTAGGTTTAGGGGTGCTTATGGTGGCACTGTGAGCTAACTGGCATATAGGACAACATATGCAGAGGGTGGTGCATGGAATCAGTCTGGAATCAGTCTGGCACCATCCCAAAGTATCATTACACAGTTCCTACTGGAAAGTGGAAACTACACGACAATACTTTTCATTAAAATAATTAAGATTTTTTAAAGTAGGTATGTAATGTATGTTTACCTGCTCATGTACATTTGAAAACAAAGTACTACCCTACAAATTGGGCTGTAGGGTTAGTAAAATTGTGGTGCATGAGTGTTTTATGTAGACTGGTAGTGTGAGACATTTGGGCAGACAAAGAAATAGGTGGAAAGGGTTTCCAAATCATTAAGGGGTTCCGGAAGCCATAAGGAAGCTGTATTTGAAAAGAACATTTTAAGGACTTCTCTCCCAAATACCAATTCTTTATCGTATGTATTGATGTTTTGTGTCCAAAATTCGGTGGCAAAACATTAATATTTTAACACCACATCAAAGAAGTTAGCAACCCATTTGCAAACAGGAAAGTGTCCACAAGGGACAAAATCGTGGACCACATCCTGCTCCTAAATAATATTTCCAAAAGTTATCATTTTTAAATGCATCCTGTTTTCCTTTTAGGAAAACAAGCTGATTTAAAAAAAGGATTGCTATATTTAAAAGCAATCACAGACATGATGGTCTGCTCACCCCAGTAGGCCTAAATGCTTGTGGTTGTAGTTAATCATACTGGATTGCAATTTGCAACCTACCTCATGCTTTTTAATGAGATACATGAAATAGCGACCCACTACTGTTTTTAGGTCTCGCCTGACCCAGCGCATGCGCTGGTCTGGCGAGACTTATTGAGAGGGTGCCAAAAAGTGCTACAAGGCCAGCCTAGAGCTACAGTGCATATGCGCGGGCGCGCGCGCTGCTTTTACCGCGATTACTTCCACTTTCACGGCTGCTTTGATGTTTGATCGCATCGCGATCAGTTCCACTTTCGCGGCCGCTTGGCAAAGCCAATAGGTCTCGCTTTTGCGACCTTATAAGTGTTTAGTTATGCAACTGTTGCATGGCTAAACACTTATAAGGTCTCAAAGGCGAGACCTATTGGCTATGCCAATGCTTGTTTAATTTTGTGAACTGGCCTATTAGTACATAGATATAAGATGTTCTCCAACTTGGAAAAAACAAACCCACTTGGCACTCCTTAGATGTATAATTTAAGCGGTGAAAAAAAAGTACATCCGAACGTAAATACTTTTTCCTTTTATTCTTCTTTTCTTTATTTATTTACTCCACAAAGTTAATGTTCTCTTCGCATTACAATATCAAGTACGTTATAGATTCTTCACATATTTAAAGAAACCCCAAATCATTTTGGGCGATATAAGCAATATAAGGACAAAAAAATAGAAATCAACTGTTTCCGTGCATTTCAACCATTTCAACTATAACATTAGTCAACTTAGATTTTTGGTACTGGAACACATACCTGTAAAAGAAGGAAGAGATAACAACAAATATTTGCTTCAACGAGAAATTTACTGGATGAAACGGTTACATTAATGAACGTATGGATCTTAGTTGCTTCCTATCGTATTAATGACACTGGCTAGTATGGAGTTGCTGTAATTTATTTTCACTCATGTATCTTCTTTTACAATTTAGTCTATTTGTATCTTGTTTTTAGATTAAATACCTATTTCTACATACAAGTTATAGCATAGAGATTCACAACATCTTTATTATTTCATTAGTTTATAATTTAAAGTGCACTCTGAGATTTGATTTGAACACTTGGAACGTGGTTTTACTTCTGAGTTTCGCCCATGTTTTCTTTTATCACTGGATGACATTCCGTTCATTTCTATCACTTGAAACAACTGACTTCACTACACGGCATAACTTTTGGGTTCATGGAGCATGGTTTCTGCAGCATGCGGAGGGGAAGGTACGCATTTTAAAACTCGCACTGACTTTCACGAACTAACATTGACCTTGCATGTGATTTTCTTTTGGTTGACTTTTGTCACTTGTTATCAGCTTGATTGCCACCTGGGACTCACATAACTTTACACACATGGGATTTTTACATAATATTAAAGTTTTCTTTGGTATTAACGGACTCCATGGAGTTTTTGCTTCATTCTATTACGCATGCAAATTAATTTAAAACACACTTTATTCTTGATTCATTTGGGTCACAATGGAGTTATCAGAATTATTTCTGTTTGGTCACATTATAATTTTATATAATTGTTCACAATCTAGATAATCTATTGTTTTGTTACACTTATTATTGAAGGTGGTATTCAGAACTTGAATATTAAATGAGTGATATTCCTTCTTTAAGGAACGATCCCCTGATGAAGGGCCCCACCCAAAATGCATTGGGATTTCTTTGAATATGTGAAGAAGCTTTAACATACTTGATATTGTAATGTGAAGAGACCATTACTTTTGTGGGGTTAATAAAGAAAGAAAAGAAGAATAAACTGAAAACTTTTTCACATTTGAATGTACTTTTTTTCACCGCTTAAAAAATACATCTAAGGAGTGCCAAGTGGGTTTGTTTTTTCCTATTTGGAGAACGTCTTATATTTATTTACATACCTACACTCTAGGATCAGTAGGTGGTACCCATAGACACCCAAAAACTGAGGAATATCCACTAACAGAAGGAATACTGTTATTTGTATCAGGAGTGCGAATGTAACATATATTTTTTTCTATTAGTACATAGGTCAGTTCACAAAATACAAATGCATTCTGTAAAAGACGATGCACAAATTGTGACCACTGTTACTGAATTAATTTTAAATACGAGTCCCTTAGTGTATAAGAATAAAGAAGTGCTTTAAAAATAATAATTTCACTAATATACAGTAAGACTATACCAAGTGCAAACATTTTTAGAAGTTTGCATTAACAGAATGCACTCCAGAACTTATCTACTAGCACCCTTATATTAACTCTCAGAGGCCCTAATGTACAAAGAAATTCTGCAGGCCCAAAGCCTGTGATTCACATATTCACAGGGTTTTGAACTACAAACTAGCTACTTTGTATGTACTAAACCAATTTTATGATTCAGTAACAGTTTGCTGAATCGTAAATAGGGTTTAGAAACAAATAATTAATTGCTAATTAAAGGGACAAGGTTAGAGTCTCACTTACAAGCAGTGATTCATTGTTTTATGTCTGAAATTTAACTACAGAACATTACAAAAAGGTGGTAACCCATTCACAAAAAACAAAGGATCCACTGTGGGACTCCTTCCGTTTTGTGAAGGTTAAAAAAGGTTTGTGGTCCATGGGAAAACTGCCATCTCTCACACAAACAAAAAAATGCTTCTTTTTAAATGTAGCCCAGTTTACGTTAAGGAAGATTAGCTGTATTAAAAAAGTTTACTTGATTTGAAATGTTATTAAATACATTGTGGTCTGCTGCCCCAGGAGGCCACCATCTCCGTGATGGCATCCAATCATTGGGTGTCACAATGTGCGATCTACCTCATGAATATAGATGAGGTAAGTTGGATTACAACTCACTGCCATTCAGAATTTTGTGAACCGACCTATTAGTACATAGGTCAACTAACAAAATTCCTTTACGAGTACAATTTGAGAGCACTTTCGAAAATGGAAATTTCATGCATAAGGCCCAAAAATTATATCTTTGCCAGCATGACACTTCAAATGACTCTAACAATTTAATCCTATACTGACTCCAAAGCAGCCTTTAGATTGGCTGATTAACTGATTGCACACATTTACATTTCTTTCAGTTAGCAGACAGAAGAGAAGGCTTGTTCCTTCTTTAGCCCTCTGCCGCTCACTTAGTTGCCTCTAACTCAGCTTGCAGCACAGTAGACCCTCTCCCTTCCCTTCCCTTCCCTTTTAACTGGAAGAGTGGCAGCTAGTGTCATTTCAAAGTGGTGAGGCGCAAAATTTGTGTTTGAGGGCACCATGGCGAGTGAGCGTAGGGAGTGAGCCCCAACAACCAAAGGGTTGTTCGGTGGGCTCTCCCCCCGAGAAAATTTTGAAAACAGAGTGGGCAAATGATGCTTTTTCAAACAAATTTGAGAAAGCAAGGAGGGTAATAAAGCAATTGTGAAAGTGCAGTTATTACATTAATAAAGAGATTTCATATAACAACACAGGTACCATCCTATTCAGTATAACCACGTGCTTCATAACAGACTTCACAGAATATTTTTATTTACCAAACAATTAAACAAACAACTAAACAGATCACAAACTAGCAGCATTCCAGAAGAAATGATAGGATCAACATATTGTTCACTTTTTGTAGACAAAATCAGCATAGCTGTCTTTAATAGCAGTGAACTTCTCAATAACTTCAATGTTAAAGTCTGGGATTCTTTAGATGAGGTCTCTCTCTATAGAGAGCATTGCTAAAGTATTCAAGGGCATATTAGCAAGGGCTGGCGATATAATTATCGCCGTTTTAGCGTCCGTTTTCGGGCGATAAGCGGCGATAATTATATCGCAAAATCATCAAGGACATGCTAGCGTGTGTTTCTTTGATGTAGAGCCCATTTTTTCACAGCCTCGCATTGCTAATGAGATGCAAAGAAGGCGTGGCTGTGAAGACAACACATGAAAATATCGCGAAGGCAGCTTCGCGATAATAACAGGGAGGTACAGCGATAAAAGAAATCGCGCTACTCCGGCTTTAACACTGGAATTTAACGTCTGTTAAATTCCAGACTAAGGCATACTAATAATGGTAGGTGGATTATGCTGATACTGACCACATTCCCTTGCAAAACTCCAGGAGAGGAGGGACACATACCCCAGCTGACAGGAGAGGCAAAGGGCACAACATCACCAGCCACACCACACACAGCACCACCACCACCTCCAAGCCAGCACAAATAACCCCCCTGCATAACACACACCATACATAGCACAACCACAACCACCACTCACACCCCTGCACCCACAATCACTTTGCACACCACACACCATGGCCACACAGAAAATGCTCAAATTCACTGAGGGTGAGTTGAAGGTCATGGTAGATGAGATAGTCATAGTGGAACCACAGCGTGTTGGTACCCTGGTCCAACAGACACCATTATCCACAAGGACACAAATGTGGGCTAGGGTAGTCCAAGGGGTCAATGCATTAGGGACCATCCCAAGATCAAAAAGGAGATCATGAAGTGGTGGCATGATCTGAAGAGGGTGGTCAAGGAGAGGAGGAGCAAGAACTGTGAGCTGGCTCAGAGGACTGGCAGTGGCCCTCCCATTCCACTAAAAACATTCACACATTGGGAGGAGAAGGTGCTTGCCATACTGCATCCAGAGAGTCTCACAGGAGTAGCCGGGGGAGTGGAGGCTGGTAAGTACAAACAAATGACTACTGCCACCCTGCTATGTACTGCCTTGCACAACTACAAAGCTACACCACCTAGGACACACACCATCCATCTGCACCACACACTCACAAAAACATGGCTCACAGATCCAACATTCACCCACTCCCATTCACCACAAACATAGCTAACAACATAACCATGGGGGCATGTGTACAGGCAGACAGCACTACAACAATCGCCATGCCCCCTGGCCCACACCTGAGCAGAATGGATCCCTCCACCACCCCACCCTGAAGCAGTTTGAAGCCATTGCAGTACAACAAACACACTTACAAGTAGGTAGCCATCTTCACAATGAGGGTGTCTGGGGGTGGGGGGCCTGCGCCACTACTCCCACCATGCCCCCTGTCCCACAGCCTAGCAAGATGTATCCCTCCCCCACCCCACCCAGGAGCAGTTGGAAGCCATTGCAGTACAACAAACAAACTTACAGGTAGGTAGCCACCTTCACAATGAGGGTGTTTGTGTCAGGGAGGGCTGCACTACTAATCCCACCATGCCCCCTGTCCCACACCTCAGCAGGATGTATCACTTCACCACCCCACCCAGGAGCAGTTGGAAGCCATTGCAATACAACAAAAAAACTTACAGGTAGGTAGCCATCTTCACAATGAGGGTGTCTGGGGGCGGGGGGCCTGCACTACTACTCCCACCATGCCCCCTGTCCCACACCTGAGCAGGATGGATCCCTCCCCCACCCAGAAGCATGTGTCAGCCATTACAGAACCCTCATCAAACTTACAGGTAGCTAGCCATCTTCCCTGGGAGGGTGATTGTGGCTGGGAGTGCTGCACTACTACTCCCAACATTCCCTGTGTCCCACACCTCAGCAGGATGGATCTCTCCACCACCCACCCAGGAGCAGTTGGAAGCCATTGCAGTACAACAAACAAACTCACTGGTAGGTAGCCAGTACGTGCACCCACACATTTTCCCCAAATTAAATGGTGCTATATGACAACACCAGACCTCACATTGCACAAAGAGCCATACCTACCCATTGCCAAGCACAGTGTGCACACAGGTAAGCCAAGGAAACTGTCACAACCACCAAAGTGTGACACAACAATGCACAAGTAGAAGAAAGCCTGGGCACATTCATGCACAGCAACTAGTTACATGTGCATCACCATGGGGCAGGTGCAACAAGGACCATTCTCAAAATATGAAAGCATGTGTGGGGGCACAAATCAAGATATGCACATGACAGGACAAAGGGATGCATGAGATGACAATGGCCAGTCCATGGCCAGATGTGACTTCTGGTAGGTCAGACAACTAAACCATGAGTCCACAATTAAACATATGTTGTGCCAGGCCCTAGATGGCAACAAGTCCCAGTCAACCACAATTGGACACGGTCCGCATGGTATGCCCTGACACCGTGCACCATGGACAAGTAATGCTTGTACCACTGTATCATGTCAGGAAGCACAGTACTGCACACAGTCAACAATGTGATGACATGTCAATCGTGCAGTGTACAAAATGTGAATGACACACAGCTAACCCAAAGCTTGACGGGTGCACTGCAATGACCATTTCCCATCTGACCCACAGGTGACCAAGAACTCACTGCAGAGGACAACACCAGCAACCTGCAGAGCCAGTCTCCACCCCCGGTACAAGCACTTTCGAATGTTTGCTCCCAGGATTCCGTGGACGATGAGCTCGAGGCCGGCCCATCTGGAGTGCCAGGGAGCAACAGGTCCCAGGACCCCAGCATCCCCCCAACCACATCTGCAGCAACAACAACTCCACAGCAGACCCCTGCTGTCACGGCCTGTGCAGCTACCACCACCACCACTGCTGCTGGCAACACCCTCCCTGTCCCAGAGGATGCACCGCACACACCACCCATGGAGGAGGGCAGGGAGAGGATGTGGGTGCCCACAGTGGTGAAGCAACAGGTCTGTGGCAGCAGGGCAGGTGGGAGGGGTAGGGTCACCCAGGGACACCAGGAGGCTGGGACCCACTCCCTGGAACATATCACCAGAGTCCTGGGCGCATACGAATGGGCCGGTCGGATGATCTGTTGCACGAGCTCATCCTGGTGATGAGGTCCATCGACAGACGCATGGGACAAATCGTGGACCTATTGGGCCAGCAAGTGGCAGTACTGAGGGACAGGCATGCGTCCCAGACAACACCTCCGCCATCCTCTGGTGGGCTGCACACTGACAGTTCACCATCCTCCCCTGTGCCCACAGAGAGGGGTGAGTCCTCAGAACCCACTGGCCCTGCAGCAGGGGCCCCACATGCCAAACGACAAAGGGGCCATCCAAAGAAGACCCTGGGAATATCTTAAGGCAAAGCACCTGCCAGACGCAAGTCACGGAGCCAGCCATGATGGCAACCCTCTCCACCACTGCATTGACTCTTTGGACTGTCCGACCCCACACTGCCTTGTGAATGGCATCTGCCTGTTGGACTGGGTCACCACAACAATGTGGTGACTACTCAACCATCTCGTCAACTCACCCCCCCATGGAAATGTACACCACCCTTGCATCTCACCATAATAAATAAAATATCCTCACACACATGTTGTTGTGTCTGCTCCGTCTTTATTGCAGGGTGTACAGTCTTCAACATGATCACAATGTACCCGGGCTGTATGTAGGCATGGAGAAGTTGAAGGCACCTAGGGAAACACAACCAAACAACTGTCAATGGTCTGCGTGTGGCATCACAGACATCACACAAGCTCTAACACCAGGATAGCCCAACATACACATGTCACAATGGCTGCCAAGTGTCAACATACACGTCCCATTGATTTTTCCCAAATACAAGTCCTAGAAACATTTCCAACCAGCACTGAGTCTACAACTGGCTGATGCTACAATTCTCACATGACAACAGCAATCACATCAGACAATGGGTATGTTGCTTATTGCCACCCACCGTCAAGTGGAGTAGCGGGTGATAAGCTGTTCACGCAGGTCAACACCTTCCTCCTCTCCACTGTCCTCATCACTGGACACGGTTTGGTTTGCAGGCTGGGGTCTTGGGTCCTCACCATTATCCAGGAGCAGGGGAATCTCCCTGCGAATGGCTAGGTTGTGGAGCATGCAGCATGCAACAACAATCTGACACACCTTCCCGGGCAAGTATGCCAGTGCACCTCCAGTCTTGTCCAGGCACCGGAAACGTGACTTGAGCAGGCCAAAAGTGCGCTCCACCACACGACGTGTCCTCCCATGGGCCTCATTGTAGCAGACTTCAGCCGGGGACCTGGGATTCCTCGGTGGGCTCAACAACCAGGGACGGTTGGGATATGCAGAGTCACCTAGGTATGACAAACACAAATAAACATTGCAATGTCGCAGAGTCTCAGGGGATCAGGTCACACACACAGCACGCCACACGACTAGGCATACTTACCCACAATCCATGCACGCTCTGGAAGAAGATTAGCCATCAGCTGGGGCACTATGCTGTTCCGCAGGATGTAGGAGTCGTGGGCCGCGCCTGGGAATTTGCACACACCTGCGAGATGGTCATATCTGCCAGGCACACCACCTGCACATTGATGGAGTGGTAATGCTTGCGTTTGCAGTAAATGTGCTCACTTGCCTGTGGTGGCACAAGAGCGACATAGGTGCAATCAATGGCCCCAACAACATTGGGGATGTGTCCAAGGGGATAGAAGTCTCCCTTCACAGCTGGCAATTCAGCACCCCTGGGGAAATGGATGTATCTGTCCTTGTATAGCATCATGGTAGACAGTACATCACGCAGCACCATGCTGAACATCGGTTGTGACATCCCACCATCGCTGGCCACAGTCTCCTGGAACGATCCTGTTGCAAAAAAATGCAGGGCTGCCATCACCTTATAAGTAGGGGTGAAAACTGTTGGATATGTCCTGCTTGGCTGCAGGTGGGGCTCCAACAGATCACAAAGGGTTTTCAGGGTGGATCTGTCCAGGCAGCATTTGAGTATGATTGCAACATCCTCCATGTCCTCAAGCACCGTCAAGTGACAAATAAAATGTGGCCTCCTCCTATTGGAGTTGATAGTGGACACATGTCAATACAATACACCAAGAGATGTGCACAGCATATCACATTCAGGATGACACAACGACAACAATGACTCACATCTAGAGTGACTAACAGACCAGCTTACATGGAGGGACACCTTCCGCTACACAAAGGGCACACGTGTCAACTTACACAAGACAAGTACCTCAAACACCACCTTTGGCTATGTGAATGCACATAGGGATATGGCCACAGTACACATGTGCACGCCTGGGAGTCTAGCATCCGGCATATGTGTAACTAATCAAAACTACTGTCTCCTGCCTAGCTGCTGTACCGGCCACACCTTGATGCGTCATTACAACCTGGCACACATCCACCACACAATGACCACAGTCGGCGCTGGAATGATAAATGTGTTCATGAGCAGACATGAGAGGCAATGCTAATTAGATCAACATTCATCGAAACGAGCATTGCTTTGATTGTCACTGGACCTCAACACATTGACATGTTTACACATTGTACAGTCCAGGACTACACTGTCCTGCCTACACCAACATCAAATCCTTAAGTGACATGTGCGTGGGTACAGACAAATGTACGTTACACACACACAAACATGGCATGTGTAGCCATCAGCGGAGTAAATTGAACATTGGCATCGTGTGCACAATGATATGCCATTGAACATGTTGGCACTATGCACTGTTTATGTGTGACAGATGGACATCGCCATTGCATGGCACCCATATTGCTGTAGCTACCGCCTGGCACTGGCGGTGTGTCACCAGCACCCCCATTCACTCAAGTGCGGTACTCATAGGCATGGAGACATGCCCATATGGTGGTTGTCATGCTCCGCCACCTGAATGGCGGTGCCTCGTGTCAATGCATGGCACCCATATCGCGGTAGCTACTGCCTGGCTCTGGCGGTGTGTCACCAGCACCCCCATTCACACAAGTGCGTTACTCATAGGCATTGAGACATGCCCATATGGCGGTTGGCATGCTCCGCTGCCTGAATGGTGGTGCCTCGTGTCAATGCATGGCACCCATATCGCGGTAGCTGACAACTGGCACCGGCGGTGAGTCACCAGCACCCCCATTCACACCAGTGCGGTACTCATAGGCATGGAGACATGTGGAAATGGCAGTTGGCATGCTCCGCCACTAAAATTACGGTAGTGCACCCCGGGCCCCAGCGGTGTTACACCGCCAAGAAGCTCGCCCAAGAGCCAATGAGAAGCTCGATAGCGGTGGCATGATGCAATGTTGAAGATCACAGTAGGCGTGCTCTGCCGCCGCGGAGGCAGTCATTGGCTGCATTTGAAAGATGCACCATCGCGGTAGTGCACCCCGGGCCCCAGCGGTGTTACACCGCCATGGAGTTTGCCATAGAGCCAATGGGAAGCTCGATAGCAGTGGCATGATGCAATTTGTAAGATCGCGATAGGCGTGCTCTGCCACCGCGGAGGCGGTCATTGGCTGCATTTGAAAGAGGCAGACATGGACCACCAATTGCTGCAGCTTGGCACCTTTGAAACGACCCCAGGGGGCTATATATGTGGGAGTGAGCCTCACATTGCCACTGCTCACAGAACCTGTTGCTGCCTCCAGGGACTGCTGCCTGAGACCCATCACCTCTTGCTGCCTCCTGGGACTGCTGCCTGAGACCCATTAACTGCTGCTGCCTCCAGGGACTGCTGCCTGACACCCCTCACCTGCTGCTGCCTCCAGGGACTGCTGCCTAACACCCCTCACCTTCTGCTGCCTCCAGGGACTGCTGCCTGACACCCCTCACCTGCTGCTGCCTCCAGGGGCAGCTGCCTGACACCCCTCACCACCTGGGGACCCTCGCTACCAAAATCCCCTGAGGTTGTCTCACGTCCACAGTGATGGCAAGGACAGACAAGATCCGTGCCAGTCCCTTCACGAGCGAGGAGCTGGAGGTCCTGGTGGACGAGGTGCTCACTCAGTACCCAAGGCTATATGGCGCCCCAAATGTCGTGGTGAGTGTTAAACAGTGTTGTGGTAGGGCAGGGGGCCACACATGCAGTGGACTGATGCAGTATGTGCCTGGAAGTTTGGAGCAGTGTAATGCACTGCCTGACATGCTGTCTCCAGTGGGAGGGTGTGTGTACCCAATGCCACAGCTTTCGCTCCCTGCACATGTAAGTCTGAGTGACCTGTGTTGTGTTGTCAGCCATACAGTGACACAGAAGGTTGTTCATGCTGTAGTCAGGACAGTGATTGCTTGGCTGGATGGCTGTGTGTGCCCCTGTAGTCCATCTCAGTGTGAGCCCAGCTGGCCTGCACCGTCCCCGTCTACTAAGACAAGGACACATCACTTCACTTACAGAGTATGACATCAGTCTTTTCACATTGCACTCCAGCTGTGGCCCATCTCAGCACTGTAGATTGCACACAACCGCCCTTGTGAAGGGCATTTTGTATTTGTGAGATCATGTCCCTCAATGTGACATCCATGACACAGTTATCTATTCACAGGGCAGGGACATTGAGGGCTGCGCAGTCTTGGACACAGTGGGTCACCCCCACAACACAGGTTGATATGTGATGCATGTGTTGCTCAACCCATCAATTGACTGGAGATGTGGGTAGGCAGGTTTCAGTGCTGGCATCCTGCGCGTGTGTGAGATGTGCAGGGACTGTATTCCCCCTCACACCTGCATGCTTTAACATCAGCATTTCCCATGCAGGGGTCACATGTGTGCTGTACTATAGTCTCTGATTGATCTATCGTTGGATATGTGATTTGGTTGTATCTTGCGGCTATACTGATAGATGTCGCTACATGGCACTGTATACCTGATCATTTCTCCCTCCTGTCTCCCATGCCTGCAGCTCAAGGTGCACCAGCGTAAGGCCGTGTGGAGGGCCATTGCAGCGAAGGTGCGAACCCTGGTGGTCTCAAAATGACGGAGCACCCACTGTCACAAGAGATGGGATGACATCAGCCGGCTGGCAAAGAATATGGCAGAGATGACCCTGGGGCTGCTTACTCGCACTAGGCGTCTGGCACGGTGCAGCATGACACCGCAAATGGGCGCATCTTGGTGGTGACACAGCCTGAGCTGGATGCACGTTTGAAGGAGCATCAGCAGTAAGCCAGGGGTGAGCATTTGGGGAGTCTGACTTTAGATGGGTGTGGCTGCATGTGTACAGAGCCTGTGCCAGCGCAGGCCTCTGTGATGTTGGTAGTGTGATGCTGTGGCATGTAATTGGCTGCTGGCCTGGGTGCCTGTGGAATGCATTTGCCCTACCTGTACTTACAAAGTTGATTTGTAAGCTGTGCCTTCACATTACATTCTGAGTTGTGCTCTTCAGGTTTCTTCTGCATTGGTGTAGTCTTGGGAATCCCATGGGAGGGAGCGGCAGTGTTAGACGGACCGGGAGGGTCGGCCGAGGACAAGGGGAGAGGTCTCCAGGGAGAGCCGTCTCCAGTGATCGTACAGATGAGTAACTTCCCCCCCACAGATACACACCACACAAGGATAGGATTTAACGTTCTTTATAGGCGATTTCTTAAGGTACGATGAAATGGTACAAGGAGGTCTGGACTCAGGGGTCCCCTCGATTCTAGTCTCTTGGTTTGGGAAAAGGGGGTAGCGGGACAGTCTGGTTACCAATCTGGTAGCTGAGATGGTATGGTGGATAGCTCACAATCCTCGAGCTTGGTGTTCTAGCTTGGACGGGCCGCGGCAGCGCCAGCAGGTCCCGGTGAAGGTGGTCGTTACAACGGTCCGCGGCAGCGCCAGCAGGTCCCGATGAAGGTGGTCATTACAACGGTCCACGGCAGCGCCAGCAGGTCCCGATGAAGGTGGTCGTTACAACGGTCCGCGGCAGCACCAGCAGGTCCCGACGAGGATGGATGATGCAGAAGGCCGCGGCAGCGCCAGCAGGCAGGACGATAATTCACAAGACAGGGCTACGGCAGCACCAGTAGTCCGTCAAGGCTGAGTTCTTCTCAGAGTCTCTAGACTCCAGGATACAACTGCCTTCCTGCTCTGGAGCTGCCCTAGTTATAGGTCTGGCGCCCTTTGATGTCCGGACCCTCGCACTTGGAGGTCGGGGGGTCCGGGATGAGGGAGTCCAGACACCCAGCAGGGGGTGGAGCCAGCGCCCGGGGGAGCTGGAGGGCGATCGGCACCTGGCGGGGGAGAGCCATCGACACTTCTTTCTCCCATTGACCTGCCAAGTGGTCCGTTCACCTCCTGGGTGGATGGTGGTGCCGGGATGTCGGGGCCGGGCCAGGCCCAGGGTTAGGGTCGAGCTGAGGCCACGCGGCCTCGTGGTGCAGTGTCCAAGATGGCGGCTGATCCGGCCGGGGGAGCCGGTAGTGGTTCGGCCCCATGATACATGGATGTCCGGGGGCAGGAGTTCCGTCGGGAGACGGGGTGCGGGTTGCTCTTGTGGGTAACACCTGGGAGTCCGGGGCTTGGGCCTTGTCATGCGGGGAGGGAGCAAGCCCTTCCTGTGGCCTGTCCAACATGCGTCCCCCCCAGCTGAAGGCGGGGAGAGTCACCCATCCTCTTGGGGACTCTCCTCGTCGAGGCGGAAAAAGCGTGACAGGCCATCTGCGTTGGCGTGGTCTTGGCCCGGTCGATGTTCCACAGTGAAGTCCATCCCCTGCAGGGAGATGGACCAGCGCAATAGTTTTGGGTTTTCCCCCCGCATCTGCATTAGCCACTGCAGGGGTCGATGATCGGATTGCACCCGGAAGTGGGTACCGAAGAGATAGGGCCGGAGCTTTTTGAGGGCCCACACCACTGCGAAGGCCTCCCTCTCGATTGTGCTCCAGCGCTGCTCTCGGGCCAGGAGGCGTCTGCTGATGAAGGCCACCGGCTGGTCAAGACCCTCGGGGTTCAGCTGGGAGAGAACCGCCCCGATGCCGTGGTCGGAGGCGTCCGTTTGCACAATGAATTCCCGACTGTAATCGGGGGCCTGGAGCACAGGGGCGGTGCACAGGGCGGCTTTCAGCTTCTCGAAGGCCGCTTGACAGTCGGGGGTCCAGTTAATCTTCTTCGGGTGGTCTTTGGACGTGAGACCCGTGAGGGGCCCCACAATGCTGCCATAGTCCCTCACGAACCGCCGGTAGTAGCCGGTGAGTCCCAAGAAGGCTCGGACCTCGGTCTGCGTGACTGGGGGTTGCCAGGACTGGATGGCAGCGATTTTGAGTTGCAGAGGGGCCACCAGACCGCTTCCCACCTGGTGTCCGAGCTAGGTCACGGACCCCTGACCAATTTGGCACTTGCCGGCCTTGATTGGGAGGCCGGCCCGCTGGAGGGCTTGCAGGACCTCTCGGAGGTGGTCGGACCAGTGGTGGCTGTACACAGCGATATCGTCCAGGTAGGCGGCGCTGAACTCTTCGAGCCCCGCCAAGACCTGGTTCACTAGTCGCTGAAAAGTAGCTGGGGCATTCTTCATGCTGAAGGGCATGACCTTGAAGTGGTAGTGGCCATCGGGGGTAGAAAAGGCGGACCGTTCTTGGGCTCGGGGTGTGAGACCGATCTGCCAGTAGCCCGCTGTCAGGTCGAAGATGCTGTGGTAGCGGGCAGCCCCCATGCGGTCGATCAATTCATCCGCTCGGGGGATGGGATGAGCGTCGGTCCTGGTGACAGCATTCAAGCCCCGATAGTCGACGCAGAATCGGAGTTCAGGTGTGGTGCCGGGGGCAGCGGCTTTGGGGACCAGCACGACCGGGCTGGCCCAGGGGCTGTCCGAGGGCTCGATGACCCCGAGCGTGAGCATCTTGGACACTTCCTCTTGGATGCAGGCCCGCACCCGATCTGGTACGCGGTATGCCCGGTGTCTGATAGGGGGACTGTCCCCAGTGTCCACGTCGTGCAAGCACCAGGGGGTGACCCCTGGGGTGAGGGAAAACAGAGTAGCAAACTGCAGCAGGAGGTCCCGGCAGCCTTGGCGTTGCTCTGGGGTGAGGGCATCGTAGAGCCGGACCCCGTCCATGGAACCGTCTTTCTCCTGAGTCTTCAGGAGATCAGGGAGAGGCTCGGAGTCTTCTTCCGCCCCACTGTCTGTAGCCATCAGGAGGCTGAGTTCCGAGCGCACAAAGTGGGGTTTGAGTCTGTTGGTGTGGAGGACCCGGAGGGGGTTCCGGGGAGACTCCATATCGATGAGATAGGTGACGGGGCTCTTGCGTTCGACCACTTTGAAGGGCCCCGTCCACTTGTCCTGCAAGGCACATGGTTCGGTGGGGGACATCACCCACACTTGTTGACCAGGTTCGAATTCGACGGAGGAGGCATTTTGATCGTACCATTTTTTCATGTCCTCCTGACTGGCCTCAAGATTCGCTTTTGCCATTTCCCTGAATCGCCGGGTCTGATTGCGTAGTGCCAGGAGGTACTTGAAGACGTCTGGAGGGGTCTTTAGGGGGGCCATCTCCCAACCTTCTTTGACTAGGCTGAGGGGCCCTCGCACAGGGTGCCCGTACAAGAATTCGAAAGGGCTAAAACCGAGGGACTTCTGGGGAACTTCTCGATAGGCGGAGAGGAGGCACGGAAGTAGTACATCCCACTGGCGACGGAGTGGCTCTTCCAATCCCCCAATCATTCCCTTGAGCGTGCGGTTGAATCGCTCAACTAGTCCGTTTCCTTGAGGATGATAGGGGGTCGTGAATCGGTAGGTGACCCCGCACTGATGCCAGAGGGACTTCATATATTTCGAGATAAAGTTTGTGCCTCGGTCGCTGACGACTTCTCGGGGGAAGCCCACCCGGGAGAAGATCCCCATTAAGGCCCGGCCGACCACCGGAGCTGTTACAGTTCGCAGGGGCACAGCCTCGGGGTAGCGGGTGGCGTGGTCCACCAGTACCAGGATGAACCGATGTCCTTGTGCTGTGCGGGGGTCCAGGGGCCCCACAATGTCTATTCCCACCCTCTCAAACGGGGTGGTGACAACTGGGAAGGGTTGCAGAGGTGCTTTGAGCTTGCGGCCGCTCTTCCCGCTGGCCTGGCACGTGGGGCAGGACCGGCAGTGGTTGAGGATGTCGTTTCGCATCCTCGGCCAGAAAAAGTGGGTCACCAGGCGACTGTAGGTTTTGTCCTGGCCCAGGTGTCCAGCCAGAGGGACATCGTGGGCCAAATTTAGCAGGAAGTCTCTGAAACGGAGGGGCACCACCAGCACTCGACTGGCCCCTAACTCCGCGATTCTCTGTTCACTGTATAACAGGTCGTTATCCCAATAGACCCAATGGGCTCCGGTGGAGTCCCCTGCGCTCTGGGCGATGGCTTGCTGGCGGAGTCCCTCGAGGGAGGGACAGGTCTTCTGCTCCTGGCGGAACTGTTCCTGGGTGGGCCCCCCTTCTTGTCGCCACTGAGCCAGGCCGGGAAGGTCCTGGGGCTGGGCGACCCCTTCCGGGGTTTGCTCTGGGGGGTCGGTATAGTCGGTGTCCTCTACTGGAGCGATCGGGGGAGGAGGTGCAGGCCATTCTGGTTCTTCTGGTCGGGGGATGGCACGGGCGGCCATGGACCGGGTGGTTACGCACGCCCAGTCCGGGAGGCCCAGCATCCCCAGGTGCTCTCTTCTTTCGACGGCGGCCCACGGGGAACTCTCAAGATCATTTCCCAGGAGACAGTCCACGGGGGCATCATCCCGGACCGTCACCTTCAACATGCCGGAGACCCCTCCCCATTCGAAGGGGACGCAGGCCATCCGACATAGACTCTCGGAATTGTCGGCTGAGCGGACGGGGCAGAGAATGTTCGGCAGGATCTGCTCTGGTTTTACCAGGTGACAGCGGACGGCCGTCACACTGGCCCCTGTGTCACGTAGGGCTTCGGCCCGGCGCCCATTTATGTTTACCCACTGGCTATATTTTCTGGTGTTGGCGGGTAGGGGGGCCCGCGGGACCATGTCTTTTCCCCCTAGGCACGCTAGAACCATGGCGGCCGGTTCCCACTCTTGTTGTGCCTGCTCGTATTCTTCTTGTTCTTCGGAGATTTGTTCTCCCCCCAGGGCGGCGGCAGCTACCTGGCGGGGTTTTGTAGTTTGGTTCTGTGGACAGTTCGGGTCATTGGCGTAGTGGCCGACTCGCTGGCATCGGTGACACGTGACGTTGGCTCGGAACCCCGGGCGCATCAGGGGGTTCCCCCGGCTGGCCGGGGGCGGGGTGATGGCAGCGGGAGCGGCCGGGACGGTGTCTCTCCCTCGCCCCTGGCCTCCTCCTCGTCCTCGGGGACGGTGCTGACCTTGGTTGTTCCGGTTCTGCTCGTGTGGCCCTCTCCGGCCCACTCGGGTGCTTTCTCACCGGTCAGCTTTGGCGGCGAGTTGCCGTGGGTCAGTCAATTTACTGTCGAGGAGGTGCTGCCTGAGCTCGACGAAACAGTTGTTAGACAGGTGCTCCCACACCATGAGATTAAAAAGTTGCTCGTAGGTCGTTACGTGGCTTCCCTTAATCCAACCCTCGAAGGCTCGGCTGAAATAGTTGACATATTCCACCCACGTTGTACCCGGGATTCGGGTGCAGTCCCGAAACCTCTGGCGGTACATTTCGGGTGTGAGCCCATATCGGGTGAGGAGGGCAGCCTTCATGTGGTCATAGGATGACATCTGATGGTCTGGGAGTTGCAGTAGGGCATCGCGGCCTTCGTTGACGAACCTCCCCCATAGGCCGGCTCCCCAGTCACTTCGATCGATCCGGTGGGAGGTCATGGCGATCTCGTAGGCCTTGAACCACTGTTGTATGTCGTCCTCTCGGACATACTCTCGGACAACATCCTTGGGGATGTGGACTTTCTTTTCTGTCGCTCCCGGGGTGCGCGGTCGCTCGGGCACCTCCGGTTCTTTGTTCTGCTTCTGTAGTTCTATTTCTGCCAGTTTGCGCTCGTGTTCGAATGTTAGTCTTTTTTCTTCGAGCTCTCTCTGCCTCTGTTTTTCTTCCCGTTCTTCTCGGAGCCGCAGATGTTCTAGGTTCAGTTTTTGCTCGGCTAATTTTAGTTCACCGTCCATTTTGAGTCGTGCCATTTCTAACTCATGTAATCTGTTTTTTTCTCTTTCTTGGATCTCTTCCTGCGAGAGGCCCGTTCCTCGCTCCTCGGGAGCCGTGGCGTTCCTCTCCGATGCTGCACCGTTTTGGTCTGGGGATCCGGCGACCCCGGTTTCTGCCCACGACTCAATGGCGTGCTTAAAATCGTCTTTGGTACTCAGGCCGGTGGTAGCAATGCCTAGTTCCATGCAGAATTGTTTCAGTTCACGATGGCTATACTCTTCCAATTTATCCATCTGGAATTTCTCGGTGGATCCGCTCTCTTTGGCTGACATCGTGGTTTTGTCGTGGGGTGAGCTACTCTCTGTACGATTACGCGTTGATTCGGATCGCGCCGCTGGCCACCAATGTTAGACGGACCAGGAGGGTCGGCCGAGGACAAAGGGAGAGGTCTCCGGGGAGAGCCGTCTCCAGTGATTGTACAGATGAGTAACTTCCCCCCCACAGATACACACCACACAAGGATAGGATTTAACGTTCTTTATAGGCGATTTCTTAAGGTACGATGAAATGGTACAAGGAGGTCTGGACTCAGGGGTCCCCTCGATTCTAGTCTCTTGGTTTGGGAAAAGGGGGTAGCGGGACAGTCTGGTTACCAATCTGGTAGCTGAGATGGTATGGTGGATAGCTCACAATCCTCGAGCTTGGTGTTCTAGCTTGGACGGGCCGCGGCAGCGCCAGCAGGTCCCGGTGAAGGTGGTCGTTACAACGGTCCGCAGCAGCGCCAGCAGGTCCCGATGAAGGTGGTCGTTACAACGGTCCGCGGCAGCGCCAGCAGGTCCCGATGAAGGTGGTCGTTACAACGGTCCGCGGCAGCGCCAGCAGGTCCCGACGAGGATTGATGATGCAGAAGGCCGCGGCAGCGCCAGCAGGCAGGACGATAATTCACAAGACAGGGCTACGGCAGCGCCAGTAGTCCGTCAAGGCTGAGTTCTTCTCGGTGTCTCTCGACTCCAGGATACAACTGCCTTCCTGCTCTGGAGCTGCCCTAGTTATAGGTCTGGCGCCCTTTGATGTCCGGACCCTCGCACTTAGAGGTCGGGGGGTCCGGGATGAGGGAGTCCAGACACCCAGCAGGGGGTGGAGCCAGCGCCCGGGGGAGCTGGAGGGCGATCGGCACCTGGCGGGGGAGAGCCATCGACACTTCTTTCTCCCATTGACCTGCCAAGTGGTCCGTTCACCTCCTGGGTGGATGGTGGTGCCGGGATGTCGGGGCCGGGCCAGGCCCAGGGTTAGGGTCGAGCTGAGGCCACGCGGCCTCGTGGCGCAGTGTCCAAGATGGTGGCTGATCCGGCCGGGGGAGCCGTTAGTGGTTCGGCCCCATGATACATGGATGTCCGGGGGCAGGAGTTCCGTCGGGAGACGGGGTGCGGGTTGCTCTTGTGGGTAACACCTGGGAGTCCGGGGCTTGGGCCTTGTCATGTGGGGAGGGAGCAAGCCCTTCCTGTGGCCTGTCCAACAGGCAGTGTGCCCAATCTGACTGTGTGTACATAAATGCGTCCATTGCATGCACCCGTATTGGGTAGGGCTAGATATCTTACAGCAATGTGCAGCATTCTATTGTCCCCAAGGTACGACATGGTGGGTGGCATGGGCTAATGTCCATTGTGGACTGTCATGTTGTAGTCTGGGTCTGTGTTGTCCCCTCCTGTTACATCCAGTTCTGTCACTAGCAACAAGTTGTGTGCCCCCACCATGTCCCTAGGTGTGCTCAGAACTAGTTGTGTGTCTGTTTGAACAGAGCCACAAGCAGGGTGTTGTGCTGTATGGTCATCACATAGCTCACTCATGCCTGAGTTTCCAGCTGCTTGAGTATATGTAGTGAGTTGGCACGATGTGATTGCACAGGGTGGTGTGCAACATGTAGTTTGCTCAACTTTTGTCTTGCATTGCTTTCATATGTTTGTATTGTTTTTGCCACTGACCTGACCCTACATTTCTCTCTCCCAAGCAGCATCACCTGTGGTTACGGAGTGACAGGAGACGGACACCAGTGGGGGTGAAACTAGTACCACAGCTTCCCAGGAGCCCAGTGACACAGATGGCATCAGCGCATCAGAGGGGGACAGGAGTCTGCTGGAGGAGTCCCAGCCTGAGACGCAAAGCACCAAATCATCTGATGCCAGCAGGGATGCATCCATGTTGGAGGGAACAGGGAACGGGGACTCTGCATTGAGTTCCACCACACAGCAGCCATTGCCCACCCTCCCAGCCACTTCCTCTGGGGCTGCCCGTGTCCGCCTCAGTAAGAGGGGAAGAGTGTCCTTCACCCCTGGCACTACTGCCCCTGCCCCTGTCCCCCCTGCTGCCATCAGTGCTGAGTCTATGGACCTTTTGCACCAGCTGTGTGTAGGCCAGACAGCTCTCCTAAATGCCTTCATTGACCACGACAAGAAATTGGCCCAGGTGGTGGCCTTCATGGAGGGCATACATTCCAACGTGGGTGGGCTGCACCGGACAATCCAGGCTTTGTCATCAACAGTGACGTCTGCCCTGCAACAGGCACATTCTCACAGTCCAGCTCCGGTCCCTTTGTCCACCCCCCTGTCAGTGGCCACGTCTGATGATAGTGACCATGGTCCACATACATCAAAATCACGATACAGCACACGTAGCACACAGCAACAACAACCCGAGCGGTCCCGTGAGCAGACACCATCCCCACAGAAGACCAAAGGCACCCCAGAGCGCAGGGAGAAAAGCCCGTCAGGTGACACCAGGATACAATTAGCAAAGCAGCAGACCTCAGGCCTCAGTGGCATCCCCATCCAAGGACTCTCCTGCCCCTAAGGCATCGCGCAAAGATAATCGTACAGTTTCTGTGCCCACCAAGGAGGTGGTGCATGCCAAGGGTACAAATGGGAAGGGCTCAAAGGCAGTATCACCAACCACCTCGACTCCCATTCCAAGCCCAGTGAAGGGGTGACACCTACTAAACAGGGGAAGGGGGGGGCAGAGGCGAAGCAAGGCAAAGCGTTCCGCTGGATCCAGCACATCACCAGAGGGGCTGCCAGCGCCTGCACCTGCTGCAGCCGTGGTGTTGAGTGTGTCTGTTGTGCCCACACCGCTTCCCATTGATCCACAGTCAGTCAAGCCATTTAGGATCCCCAAGATGTGGCAGGGCACCCCTCCACAATCTCCCAGCCACACCGTACTCCCGTCTGCATGACTCCACCTCCACGTGCCACTACACCACCTGGTGTAAGCAGAACTCCAGCCTGCCAAGACACTGATTACTCTACCTCAGTTGTTCCGTTCTCTCCCCCTTTAAGTGCCCCGACAGTCCCTGAGGCACAGCCAGCTCCCAGTCTGCCTGACAGCCAAGTCTGAGTGGTAGTCACCCTCACACACCTGTGTCTCACATAGGAGGGCCTGTACTGCACATTGTTGCACCCTGACTGTGTTGCTGGCCATGGAAAGGTACAGTTGCACACATTCCCTGTGCAGCTTATCATGGATATGCTCTACACTCTGACCTGGCCTCTGGCCTTGTTGTTCACTGCTGTTTTGCCCTTGCCTGTGCAGCTTCTCATGGACATACTCTGCACTCTGCCCTGGCCACTGGCCTTGTTGTTCACTGCTGTTTTACCCTTGCCTGTGCAGCTTCTCATGGACATGCTCTGCATTTTGTGCCTTACTCTTCTCTTCTCATGGTGCCTATCTGTGCAATTTGTGAATACAAACAGTTGCTCCAGTTGTCTATTTTGTCAGTGTCCTTACTGAATAAAGTTATTTTGCTGTGTGTAAATGGTTTACTGTGCCACATGGTCTGTGTGGCACTTCAACATGGTCAATGTTTGGGTCACTTGCTCTCATTTAGGGGTGACAGGGGCTTCAGTTCTTCTTGGCCCAGATACTTGTGGTGGCAGTGGTGTCAATTTAGAATGTTTAGCAGAAGTCATTTACTTGATTAGTTCATGTTGGCTCTATTGTACACATGTCATGTTGGGGGGCACTGCCAGCACAGAGTGAAGGGGGTGAGTTTGTGGGGAGTGTTGATGTGTGCATGCCTCTGCAATGTCAACTACACACATGTGTCACACAGGAGTTGTGTGCCTGTTGTTTTGATTGTTCATCCCTGTGGATGTGGTTGTATGCCCATGTGTGAGTTGTATGTTCTGCACTGTGCAGTGTGTTGGTGTGTCCTTGCAGTTCTGTCTGACTCCTACTTGTTGTTTTTGTCACTTGTGAGAATGCAGAGGGTGTTGCTGGCAATTCATTGTTGTGTTTTATTGCACATCCCTGTGTCTGGTGGCCGTTTGTGGGGTCTGTGCAGACCTGCTGCTCCTCACTGCCATTTTGGTTGTGTTTTCTCATGCCTTGCTGTCCCATGGTGCCTTCTTGCCTCCAGTGTGGCATGTTGTGTGTGTTGTCATGCCATCCCCTATCTGTGCTTCAGCTGCCTACCCATTGTGGGTCTGCAATCCCTCTCTTTGTGTATGGTACACTCCTGCCATATCCCCTACTGACATGCAGTACACTTCATTTTGGTGTGAGCTGTCCCCTTGGTTTGTATGTGTGTGTGCCTCCCCATGACTTCATTTGTGCCACTGTGCTTTGTGGTGCAGTTCTTTGTCCAGGGTCAATGTGTCACTCAGTGCATTTCTTCAATGGGTCATTTACTGGAGTTGTTTGTCAGTCATGATTGCTGCTATGCAGTTCAACTGTGTGTGCTGCCCAGTTCTGTGGTCAAGTTGTTTCCACCTTTGTGTCCCACACTTGTGCATCTATTGTGTGTTGTGTTGGATGTATGTGTGTTGTTTGTATTATTGCTTCACTTCCTGGGTGTTCTGTTGTCTTTGTGCTGTGCTGTATGCTGTTGTGTGGGTTGCTGTTCTGTCACTGATGTCTGTGTGTGTCTGGTATACTTGGTGTGCACACACAGCTTGTTGTGCATGCTGTGCTGGGGGTATGTTGCCTTGTGATTGCCTGCTGTGCATCCCCTGATGTCATGCTATGTTTGCTATGTGATTGTTCTGCCTGTGCATCTGTTCTGTGATGGTGCACTTCTTATGTGTATTGTGGAATCTTGTCTGTGCATTATTCTGGGTGATGAGGTTGTGCATTCCTGTTGTGTCTGTGCTCCCATTGCCTTTCCCCAGTTTAGCTTTACAGGGCATGTCTGTTGTTGCTGTTGTGGCTCTGTGTGTGTTTCAGTTGGGTGATGTGTTTGTCTGTTGTTTTTGTTTCCACATTTGTGGTGGCATCCCTGTGTGTGTGTGTGTGATGTTTGTGGCTGAGCCCAGGGTGTGTGGTTGTTTGTGTGTGTATTGCCTGTCAAGTATTGGTAGCCTTTGGTGTGTTTGGCACTGGTGTTGTGTGCTGCTGGTTTGAGGGGGGTATGTGTGTAGATTGTTACTGGTGTTTGTCAGTCCTGAGGTGTGTAGATGGTCCCTGTGTATAGTGCTGCTTGTGTACTCCTGTGAAGTAGTTGTATGTATGTGTGGCTGTTCCCAGTTTGAGTTCAGGGCCTTCCTTTCATCCTTTCATCCTTGTGCCTATACATGGTTTGCCTTGCTGTCTCCCTGTGTGGTTGCACTGAGCTGTCTGTGGTTTGATTTCACTGACTGTTCCAGGCATGTGTGCTTTGATGGTGTGTGGGTGTTGTGCTCTGTTCCTTGCGTTGATGTGATGTACACATGCTTGTTGTGTGTCTCCATGGCCTTCCATTTGTGTGCAGCCCACTTTTGTTTCCCTATTTGTTGTGCTCCCCTGCTGTTGGCATGTGGGGTGTGTGTGTGTGTCAGTCTGTGATATGTATGTTTGACTGTGCAGGCTGTGTGTCCATTTGGATGTTGATTCATTGTGTGTGTTCATTTGTTGCTTGCCCTCATTGCTTTTTCCCTGAGTGTGGTGTAGTGTGTGTTTCCCTGGCCCTGTGCTACTGTGCTGTGTGTTGTGTGTTCCTGTGCAGCCCCTCCTGCATTGTGTGTCTCCATGATTGTTGGTTGTGTGGTGCAGGGTATGTATTGCTCTGGCTTGTTGTTGGGCATGGGGTGCACAGGGGGGGGGCGCATGGCATGTGCCTTCATGGGGTGTGCTAGTGTGTGGGTGTGCCCTGTGGTCTATGTGCCCTGCCCATGCCTGGCACTGGCCCTGCCTTCTGCATTGCATTGCATTTGCTTGTGTTCGCCGCTGTGGTGATGTGACCAAGACATTGCTGCATGGTGGAGGTAGCAGTGTGTCCAGGATGCTGCGGGGTGAATTTGTGGCAGGTGGGTGATGTGTGGGTGCCCTTGGGGACGTGTCACTATCCCCCGTATGGTGTCTGGTGTGGATTTGGACCCTGTGTCAGGTCGTGGGTTGTGTGTTGTTTGTTTTGTTATTGCGTACCTGCTGTGGCGTCCGCGGCGGTCCATGAATTCCTGGTGATGTACCAGGTACAGCACCAGAAAGACGTGTAGAGCTGGGTCCATTGCGGTCGTGTCCGGGGGGTGTGGACCGGAACTATGGTTTCGCGCTCCGCTGTCGAGTTTTTGCCATGTCTGGTTTGGCGGTGTCTCCGCTGCGGTGCGTCTGCTTGCTTGAGCCATCCTAATTTGTGGACCGGAGCGGATGTCATTCCGCACGGCGGAGGGTCTCCATTGGCTCCCACTGCCACGGTGGCGGGCACACTTTGATGGAGGTGCGCGTCGCACCGAAGCGGTCGAGAATTAGCTTATTTTGACCATTCTAATGTGGAGGACGTGATGTCCGCCGCTAGCGGGCGGAAAATGTCATTTTTCTGCACCGCTAGTCCGGGGGTGGTCCCACCGACCTACATCCTAATGGACCCCATAGTTTCTGCACTAGAGTCTCTTAAATGTATGAAACCATAGAACCTCTCCACAACTTTACTGTCATTGTCAAGGTACTGAAAGACTAATACAGACTGTGTTTTTGTGGCAGCATCAGTGGTGTCTATAGCCTGAATAGCCACAAAGATTGTGCTTTTCACCTATTAGACAATATAGCTTCTCATAATTTCTAGCATACACTCAAGGAGTTCATTTTGTATCATTTTAGAGGTGCCCTTAAAGACTGTAGCAATTCTCAATGTGCTTCCATTTCATTGTCTATGCTTGGTATTAAATCCACAAGACCTCTTACTATATCAGGATTTGAGGAACTTTCAGATTCATTATGCCCTCGTAATGCCAGTCTGAAAGCAACACAATAATGAATGCAATCAATTATTTTGACAGTATGGTGCCGATTACGATCCTGTAAAAACCGGGTACGATCCGTCGGACGGAGCATATTCCCCATCCGACGCGTACCCGGTCGGAACAAGATACAAACATGGAAGTACGATTCGCACGGAAATACTATTTCCGTACGATTCGTACAAAACACCGACCGACGATAAAATACATACAAATGTGATCCGGGAAAGCGCCGACGTGACGTCGGGACGCACGCAGCCTGCCATTCACGAACCAGGAAGTACGATTCGCACCGACGTCATGCCGCACGGAGAATATTTTCTGGCAGCCAAAAACTGCCGGGAAATCAGGACGACGCGAACAAGGAGTACCTGCACGCGATGGACAGACATGGACCCGAACCTACGTGTCATCCAGGCCCTCATAGCAGTCGACCTCCTCTACAGGTTACGACGCAGACGCCGCAGAAGGTCAGAACAACAAAGGGAGGGGGGAAAGGGGGGCGGGGGGCAGGAGCAGGGGCAGGCCACAAAACCCCCACCCAAGTCACACAGCACACATGCCCTGGACATACCTGACCCCCAGGACCTGGTCACTACGAGGGGGTGGGGGCGTGTCCAGCAACGCCAGAGTCTGCCACAACGGAAGTGGTTGACGACGCGAACCGGTAACACAACAATACAGGTATGTCCCGTACCCATGCCGTAAGAGCGTGGGTACGAGTCGTACCACGCCCACACCTACATCACCCCAAAAATGGCGGGACGGCTGTACCCACGTGGCAAAGGCCTGGGTACGGCCCGCACAGGCATTCCACAGCATGGGTACGGATATGTACGGACCGTACCCCCACCCCTGTATGCACGGAGCGTACCCCCACCCCAACCGTGTATGTACGACCCGTACCCTCACCTGCGTTTGTATAGAGCGTACCCCCCATGCCAACAGTGTACGTACGGACCGTACCCCCACCCCGTATGCATGGAGCGTACCCCCACCCCAACCGTGTATGTACGACCCGTACCCTCACCCGTGTTTGTATAGAGCGTACCCCCATGCTAACAGTGTACGTACGGACCGTACTCCCACCCCGTATGCATGGAGCGTACCCCCACCCCACCTGTGTATGTACGACCCGTACCCTCACCCGCGTACGTATGGAGCGTACCCCCACCCCAACAGTGTATGTACGACCCGTACCCTCACCCGCGTATGCATGGAGCGTACCCCCACCCCAACAGTGTATGTACGACCTGTACCCTCACCCGCGTACGTATGGAGCGTACCCCCATGCCAACAGTATACGTACGGACCGTACCCCCACCCCGTATGCATGGAGCGTACCCCCACCCCACCCGTGTATGTACGACCCGTACCCTCACCCGCGTACGTATGGAGCGTACCCCCACCCCAACAGTGTATGTACGACCCGTACCCTCACCCGCGTATGCATGGAGCGTACCCCCACCGCAACAGTGTATGTACGACCCGTACCCTCACCCGCGCATGCATGGAGCGTACCCCCACCCCAACAGTGTATGTACGACCCGTACCCTCACCCGCGTATGCATGGAGCGTACCCCCACCCCAACAGTGTATGTACGACCCGTACCCTCACCCGCGTATGCATGGAGCGTACCCCCACCCTAACCGTGTATGTACGACCTGTACCCCCACCCGCGTATGCATGGAGCGAACCCACACCCGTGTATGTTCTAAGCGTACATATCCTGAAATAGGAGGGTTGGGTACAGTGTGTGCAGAGTCCTCCCAGCAGTGCCCAGACACAGGAGGGGTGTGTGCAGAGTCCTCCCAGCAGTGCCCGGACACAGGAGGGGTGGGTGCAGAGTCTTCCCAGCAGTGCCCAGACATAGGAGGGGTGGGTGCCTATCACTCCCAGCAGTGCCCAGACACAGGAGGGGTGTGTGCAGAGTCCTCCCAGCAGTGCCCAGACACAGGAGGGGTGTGTGCAGAGTCCTCCCAGCAGTGCCCAGACGCAAGAGGGATGGGTGCAGAGTCCTCCCAGCAGTGCCCAGACATAGGAGGGGTGGGTGCCTATCACTCCCAGCAGTGCCCAGACACAGGAGGGGTGTATGCAGAGTCCTCCCAGCAGTGCCCAGACACAGGAGGGGTGGGTACCTAACACTCACAGCAGTGCCCAGACACAGGAGGGGTGTGTGCAGAGTCCTCCCAGCAGTGCCCAGTCATAAGAGGGGTGTGTTCAGAGTCCTCCCAGCAGTGCCCAGACACAGGAGGGTTGGGTGCCTAACACTCACAGCAGTGCCCAGACACAGGAGGGGTGTGTGCAGAGTCCTCCCAGCAGTGCCCAGTCATAAGAGGGGTGTGTGCAGAGTCCTCCCAGCAGTGCCCAGACACAGGAGGGTTGGGTGCCTAACACTCACAGCAGTGCCGCTGCAAAGAAAGTGGTGGAGTACCCACAGATCCAATGCCCACAAATGTCAGTCAGGTGCACAAAGATCCTGCAGTACATGTACCACATGTGTGCGAGGCTGGGAGTATACACATGCATAGCGCCGAAAAGAAAACATGTCCACATGAAGTCATGACAACAGTCTACATACACAAGTACAGTGACCACCAAGGACGCCACGAATGATGCAGGTGGAGACATCGCTCAGCATGCATGGCCCAAGTCTAACGAGTCCGTCACACACCCAGCCAATGTAGACACAGCTCAGCACCACATATTGAAATGGTCACACAGAGGAAGGAACACACCTTGGGACGATGTCACCATGCAGTAACTGCTTACATGAACAAAGTTATGTAGCCAACAGCTTGTGATGGCACACAGATACCAGGATCCACCCTATGACCAGCACAAGACTACAATTCCCACACACCCAACACATTATCACCACCCAAAATAATGGAGCAGGTTCACCAACAGCAATACCAGACAGATAGTAGTGTACGAAGGAAAAATAAATTGCTTTATTCAGCATCCAAAAATCTGTTTGTCCCTTGAAAGTTCAAAATGTACAATGCCCATAGGGCAATCCAAAGTTCAAATCCAGGTGGGGGACACAGTGGGACGCGTGTCCCCTAGCGTGCCTGCACAGTCAGACTCCTTCGTCTTCCAGAGGGGGGGGCATCATGTGGGGGGGAAGGACCAGACACCGCAGGGACATGAGGGCGAAGGGTAGGCGTCGTGGGTGCAGGGACGGAGGACTCCACCACAGGGGGTGGGGCAGGATGGCGCTGCACACCTTAGCAAGTTCCTCCAGCGACTCCCCTACACCCGAAGGAACCACAGGCCCCAAGGAGGAGGGGGGGTCAGAGGGATGGGTCGCAGCGCCACTGAGGGAGGGTGTGGACAGGGGGGGGGACTCAACCACCCTGACCGGGGACTCCTTTGACCGCTTGCGGGGTGGTGTCACTGTGGGGCTCAGGGACAGAGCGGCCATGAAGGAGTCTTTGCTGGATTTGTGGCCAGGAGAGCTGAGGGGAGGGGATTTGGAGGGAGTGGATTTGGTGGAATGCGGACTCCCACTCTGGCTGCGTGTCTTACGTTTGCCCCCCGACCCAGTGGGTGTGCCTACTTCACCCTGTGTGTGCGTGCCAGGAGGAGTGCATTTGACCTTCCCTGCTGGTGTGGTGCCTGTGTCTGTTGTGGTGGGTGCATGCTGACGTCTGGGTGTACGTGGGACAGGCATGGGAGTGGGAAGTGTGGATGGGTCAGGGGTAGGGGGTTGGACGAAGCGCTGCAGGAGACCCACTGCTGCAGTCAGTGTCGAGTCAATGGACCACAGCAAGTTGCGTTGGTCAGCCTGCGATGAGAAAATGCCCTCCGAGTATGCCTCCATGTTGTTCAGCACTTGGCTGTGGCCATGGAGGACATTAAGCATCGCAGCCTGACCAACCTGCAACTGCTGCTGGATGTCCACAGACTCGGCATTGGCGGCAGCAGTGGAGACAGGGGCAGGGGGTGCGGTGCCTGGCAGGAAGGAGACATGTGGTGACTGGGCACGCTGGGAAGGGACACGAGCAAGTGGGAGGCGGCTGATGGCAATGGAGGGGGCGGGGAGAGATGTTGTGCCGCTGTCAGCTGCTGTTGCAGCCTCCGCCCACTCGGAGAGCTCATCCTCGGACCCGTCAGCTTCATATTCTGTGGTGGCACTGGACAGGTCCTCGGCCTCACTCCCCTCCGCCTCAGTTCCACTCGATGTGCCAGCCAAGATGTCACCGCTGGCACTGGTGCTCGGTCCCTCCGCTCCGTCTGTGCTGATGTCTCCCTCTGTGTCCCCCGACGATGCTGTGGGCAAGGTGAAGAGACAGCAATTCATCATACACCTGTATACATATGTCACATGAGTCCAATCTACATAGGTTACAGTGCATAGCCTGAAAAGAAAGATGAGTAACATCTACAAAACAAGGTACATATGTAGGCCCTGCAACACACAGTTGGTTGACCCACCATGCCACTGAAAAACTATGGAGAGCATGACACAACAGCAAATGACATGAAATGGATTTTGACAGAGGAGCCAGGCTCTGGGGACAATCCAGCACTGCATCTGCACCACAGAGCGTTGCCGAAAATAGGGATGAGCAGGGACCATATCCATGAACTTTAGGCACATGCTGCATTGGTAATACTGAAAACATGCCCACCATGACTGGCTCACTGCACCTTGAGTGTATGTCCAGACAAACATCACACACTGGCCAGACCTAGCAAGGAGATATCAGGTTTTGACATGTAGGCTTTGCCCGCACCAACCACCCCCTACATGAGACAATTTGTTGAGACACAGGAAGCACTTACATCTCTTAGTCTGGGTGAAATACACATGGGCTGGATAAAAGCAAGATTGGACACAAAATACCCAAGGTGCGCCTGTCCAAATAATCATGTACAAATGGTCATCATCAGATGATTGTAACAAGACACACAGGCACTGGCCACCGTGAGTATGAACAAAGAAAATCAGGTCAGGCTGTACAGTGGACACTTGTACTACATTTTACGTCAATATACATGGTGCCAGGGGACAATGGCACAGAGCACAACCTATGCTGTAGACACTGAGAGTGTCCACATTTTGTGATGACACACATGACACCTAGGAAAATATGCCCCAGGGGACAGTAGTGGCCACACAACTCCATGGTCCTGAATGGGAATGACTGCAACACATGCCACCATCCCTGCACTATACGTATTGCACACTCATGCACATCATGTCACAGGCCACAACATAGGACATGCGTGCTGTAAGGCATGACACTTGAGAGACTAACTCCCATGTCTGGACTCAGCATCAGTGCCAACTGACATGGAACCCACAAGTACTGAACTGGACAGGGCACAGGCAAGGTCCCAAAACCTGTTACACACCACCCCCACACATGATGCGACAGGCATTGTTCACGTGGATAAAGTGCCAGCCTAGATAACCTTGTGAAGGAGTGACTACACACCGACCAGGGAACACATTGCATGGAGGGGAAGGGAGGCAGGAGAGCACCGCTATACTGTGGGTAACAGGATCTGCACAGCACCTTTAAACCCTGGCAGTGTATCCATACAACTGTGCACTTACAAATGCTGGTGACACACAACAAACACACATGTACCTACCCCCTTCCTGCTGCTGCTTCTCCTGTAAGCGCCTGTCCAAGTCTGGAAAGACCACCGCCAGCACACGCTTGTGGATGTGGGTCAGACGGCGGCGTCCGCGGTTCTTATGGGTCACAGGTGAGTCCCCCAGCAGGACCCGTGCGATCCTCCGCGTCCAGCACCGGATATCCTGCCAGCGTTTTCTCACCTGGGCCAGGCGCCGCTTGCGACCGTCCGTCCTCCTCACGGCACTGACGGCGTTCATCCAGATCTGCTTCTTGGCAGAGGCGCCTACCTGTGAGGATGAACAAGTGACACTACATCAATACACCTGGCACATGTCACAGAGACACATATTAGAACAAATTTGCTGTTTACAACAAGGCATAGTATGCATCCAACGCATTGCACCTTTGTCATAGGGACATGATCCTCTGGGGAAGGGCAAAAGCAGTACATGCCATTGAAAGGACACAGGTGGAATGAGGGCAACGACACAATCAATGATCCAGGCTCACACTGTGCATCACAAGCTACACCAGGATTATGTGCAGCACCTCAAAGCAGTCACATGCCACAGGCCACTGACGCTATCTTAGCAGAGTACACAGACACACACAGGCACAGGACATTCACCTGCCATTGCCAAATGCTGCTACAAACCTCACTCTGCACATGTGCCACTAGACGGGGGGGCTCACAGGTGTGGGGCTGGCTCTGCACCTCAGACACACAGCACTGCTCCCTGCTCACATCACAGGGGCAGGGTATATCCATCCCTCATGCAGCTTGGGTGCTACACTCCACATATGCACCCACCCACATGACAGGGGACTTACACACACACCGATGTCCAGGGTACGAACACATCATGTGGACACTCTCAGCACCGGTACACAGAACTAACACACATCTGTGGGTACAGTCACCTGTCACACTGGGCTGACCACATAATCACATGAGGACTGTAGAGGCTACATTCCCAGGAGGATAAGACAGGCAGAATGTGGCATGCACCATGCAGTGATTGTCACAGTAAACACAATGCAAGTGAGGACGGCAGACATGCACCACAGCATGCCCTGGCTGGGAGACATCAGGCATTCCCCCCCGGGACCCCCCCTACAGTACATTGCATGTGTGTCACACCTGGACACAATGCCAGAAGTCACAGTCACTAAAAAGGGACACAGTCTGTGCCAGTGGACTCTGCACTCACCTGATACCCTGGTCGCCCATACAGCAGGGGGTACTGTGGGAGGATCACATCCAGCAATGCCAGGTTCTCCTCCAGGGTGAAAGGCTGTGCCCTCTCCACAGACCTTGACATGGTTCCAGGGAATCAGGAGCAGCAGCTGGGTCGTAGAATCCAAAGATGTGCAGGCAAGTGCTCTCTCATGGGACCTGGCTGCCTTATATCTGCCTTGCTGGCCTGTTTCATGCACAGGAGTACAGACTGATTGGTCACTCACATTTGCATCCTATGTTTCCTCCAATCCCTTCAAACCTAGCACAGTCAGTGGGTTTTTATTGTTTATTTTTCTTGAGCATGATGTCAACTCCAGAACCACATTGCAACAAAGTAGATTCATTCAAACTGACTTTTGCTGTGCACCTGCAGAAAAAAATTCATACTTTAAACTTGGTCTCCATGACAACCAGCATGCATGTAGGCATTTATACTTGTCCCTCATGTGTCCCCTATGTAATTTGGAGATTCACACACAGGTACGGTGCGTTCCGGGGCCCTAGGGCATCCCAAATGCATTGCAACGGCCCGTACAGGCATGTGTACGGTCCGTATCACTATGGGTACGCATACGCCAGCACACCCATAGTGATAGTGAGCGTACGCGCGCGTGTACGGTCCGTATCACTATGGGTACGCATACGCCAGCACACCCATAGTGATAGTGAGCGTACGCGCATGTGTACGGTCCGTATCACTATGGGTGTGCTGGCGTATGCGTTCCCATAGTGATATGGACCGCACACGCGCGCGTACGCTCACTATCACTATGGGTGTGCTGGCGTATGCGTACCCATAGTGATACGGACCGTACACGCGCGCGTACGCTCACTATCACTATGGGTATGCTGGCGTATGCGTACCCATAGTGATACGGACCATACACGCGCGCGTACGCTCACTATCACTATGGGTGTGTTGGTGTATGCGTACCCATAGTGATACGGACCGTACACGTGCGCGTACGCTCACTATCACTATGGGTGTGCTGGCGTATGCGTACCCATAGTGATACGGACCGTACACGCGCGCGTACGCTCACCATCACTATGGGTAGGCCTACGGCAGCACTCCCATAGTGATAGGGAACGTACACAGGCCCTCAGAGCGAATGTACGGTGCCTTTCACACATCACAGTGGTGACAGGCAGCACACAGGAAGGAATAGAGCTGACATACTTGTCCATGGATGGACATCAAGGCATTGTCTGGGCAGTACTACATGTGTGGGGCACAGGTGTGAAAGGCTGTGATGTGGCACATTACTCCTGAGTCGAGAAGGCAATAGATGTATGATGAGATGTGTACAGATGTTATGTGTGATGGTGCAATATGTGCCAGGCATGCCCTTAACTCCTTTGACATGTGTGCATGTCGTACTGCACACTTGGGATCAGTGTCACTGGCATGGCACAGTCAACAACACACGCAAGTGTCCCCTGATGCCCGCTACAGGGGTTACCACACCAGACATGTGACTACCCACGGTGCACGATGCGTCTATGTCATGTATGTGTGGTGTGTTCCCATTAGCTTGATGTTGGTGTTCCCTCAAAAGCATCAGCTGTTGCAGCAACCAACATGTGTCTGTGTGTAGATGGACATGGCACACTGTTACGCACAACAGGCCACATGTGGTATCGGATGTGAGGTGTGTATGTATGCATGGGACACGGAGTAGCGTAACAAGGACCTGTCTGCATCCTCTCAATGTATGTGTGGTGAGTCATTACATGTACACCTTAATGGTAAGGTGTGTAGGCTGTCCTAGTGTAATGTCATGTGACCTGTGGCTCTAGTGTTCCGCTACCTGTCTCTGCAATCGACATCCTACTTCTGCTGATGTGTTGATGTATGTCACTCCTGTGTTGCGTCTGGCTGTTCACTTACACTGGGACACAGCTAATCCCATGCCATGGCATGTGGAGGTTCACAATCTCCGTGTGTAGCTGGGTATTGGTAGGAGTGTCACCTGGCAGCCATACGTCTCCAGGGCATGTGGCACATACCTGACTCCGTATGTAGCATATGTGTATTGACAGATTACCATGTGCTCAGTACATGTAAATTGTTGTTGTAGTGCACTCACTCTTCCTTGTCACTTCCAAATTACTGCAGAGCGCCGCCTCTTCCCCGACCAATTCCGGACGTGGCTGACATGCGGGAGAATGACTGTATACGCTGCTACCGCTTCCCCCAACCGTTGATTGAGGAGTTGACGGCAAGGCTGGCACCACACCTGCAACCGCTGCACAGGTATCCTATGGCACTGACACCCAAGCTGAAGGTAATGGCAGCCCTACATTTTCTTGCCACGGGTACCTTTCAATATACCATAGCTCATGTTGGTGGCATGTCCCAGAGCATGTTCAGCCGTGTGCTGCATGATTTCTTAGAGGCCATGTTGCTTCACCTGGATGAGTTCATCCATTTCCCAACTCCTGAAATGTTGACTGGGGTCAAGCGTGGATGCTATGCCCTGGGAGGGATGCCCCATGTCATTAGGTCCATAGATGGGACACATGTGGCTTTGGTACCACCACAGGCACAGGAGGTAGCGTACAGGAATCGCAAACACTACCACTCCATCAATGCCCTTGTGGTGTGTCTGTCCAACATGGTGATTTCACATGTCTGTGCTCGTTTTCCAGGATCAGCACATGATGCCTACATCATGAGGCGTAGCAGGGTTCCTGAAATGATGACGCAGCTGCGCAACAAACGAGCATGTGTTGTTGGTGGGTACACTCTGTCTGTCCTGTATTTTGCGTAGACTTCCAGGCTGTGCTTTTTGTGGCTGACTTCTTGTGTGTCTCTCATTCCCAGGTACTTGCGCATGCCGTCTGCTGGTTGCATTGTTGTGGCACTGCTATTCCTCATGGACATGTCATCGTGTGCTGACTCAGCGTTACACGCACGGACAAGTTTGGAAGTCTCCTTAGGGTAAGGGATGCATCAGGGGTGTATTGGGTGTGGCAGTTGTTTACGATGTGTGCACACTGCCCCTGTCGATGTTTGGTTCCTCTGCAGACATGTCGCATCACCATGGGACACATGACATGTAGCTGGGTACACCTGAATAGATGGTCTTTCTTGTTGACAGTCATCTGTGATGGGATAGTGGATTGTGATGATGGCATCAATGTGTGTAACACTGCCCTCGGACACATACGGTTTGCATTGGCTTGACATGGTGTGGGACTTCCACATCAGAGGATCAATGGTGTATGGCAGCCTCTCCGTGAGCAGCAGGGGGTGTTTAGCTGTTACCCGACACTTGTGTGCCAGTTCCATGGCTATCACGCATTTGTGCTGCAGAAGGGGGGTTCCAGTGTTGGACCCACATGTTACTCCACATGACCTGTGTATGTGTACTCCGAGTTGCCTCTGCATTCCCGAATACATGAATAATAAAGGTGTCCCTATGCCTCCAAGGTGCCTATTCTCAGTCAATGATGGTGTGTTGCCACGGTGCATACGGCATGTCTGGCATGGTTTTCCGTGATAGTGGCTATGTGTCTATGTGTCGAGTAGCAAGATGCAAGCTGTTTGTGTGGGATTAGACTGTGTATTGTGCATGATGTCCATGACTGTGTGGGTATTGTGACATGTGCCATCCCCATGCATCCAACGTTGGCCAGGCCACCATTCTCTGCATCCACCTGACTCAAGCTTGCAGGACATGGTTCTGCCACCTGTCCACACATACCTGGGTTCCCCCCCAGGACACTCCACATGATCCCTGACCTCTGCGCATGGCTGTCGCTGTACTCAATATGTCTGTCGGCACGGTTGTGCGGCCACCCCCTCAGCTGGTTGGGCCCATCACGGGTGTGTATGGTGCTCCATGTCTGTCTTGCCTAATACACTGTGACCCGTGTGTCCTGTGCCAGACTCAGGCCCCAGGGTGTGGATGGTTGAAGTCATATGAGAACTCAGGCATGGTTAGACTTTTGTAGGCATCATCTCTTTATCGTGTAACTTTTTATTTTTGTTGGGGTACGTGGGGGGGTATGACATGAGGGGCTTTCCGGGTGTGTGGAATCCAAAGTTCACTAGGGGAGTTGGTGTCCTTGCCATTGGAAACCCTCAGAGTCCATGCCACAGTCTTTGTCAACATTGGTCAGACAGTGACCAGCAAGTCCATGTGGCAGAGAATGTCTTTTCCTGATGTGCTGCTGTTGGTCCAGTGGGCCAGGTGCCAGGCCAGGTGTCCTGGGAGATGGTGCTGTTGCGCCGACCCTCACGGTCTTTTCCGTGGACGACCCGCCCTCCTGCGGGAACCCTCAGAAGCAGGCCGTGACGATGTTTGGGATGCTCCGTCGGATGTCTCCTCCTCCTCCTGATCCCTCCCTGTGGGTGGTGATGTTCTACGCCTGGTGGCACAGGGAGGGTTGCCCATGTTGTCGGCTATCCGACGGAGTGTACGGTGAATTCCCGTGAACACCGTCACGAGCTCAGCCTGTCTGTCCTCCATCCGCCCTTGGTGTCACAGTAGACAGGCATGTTGCTCCGCATGTTGCTGGGCCTGCTGGGTCTTGATCTCCTCGAGGGTGGACACAACCTGGGCCATGCCCGTGGTGTCCTGCCGGTATGTGTCCAGGATGTTTCTGACATGGGAATATACCGGTTCCGCAGCCAACCGGTCAGGCTCGTGCCTCCGCCATCCTCCACTCCCACCACCCCTGCCCACTTGCACCTGGCCTGCCCTTGTGTGCACATCGGGTCTCCGGGACCCCTGAGGGGTGGCATTAGCGTTGTCGCCTGCCTCCTCCTGGGTGCCCGGTACACCGTGTCCCTCCTGGTCAGCCTGGCTGCCTTGTGGTGGTGGGGCAGGGATCCTGGGTGTCTCCTGGGATGTGGCAGGAGTGGGGGTGGTGGTTGGCCCAGTTGTACCTGACGCAGGTGCTGCAGGTGGTTGGACACCAGAGGGGCCAGGTTGGTCGGGGTCGTCCACAGAGTGGTGAGAGTCGTCGCTGCCGGTGGGTCCGTCATCCCGCAGAGCCGGGTCCTGTGAGTCTTCCCCCCCAGTGTTGGGGGGTGATCCACGACGTTGACCTGTGTGTGAGAGAGACAATGTTAATTTTGTTCCATGCAACATCCATGTTTCATTTGTTTCTAAGTTCACACATTCCTCTGGGAATTTGGATATGTCTTGCATTCCACTCACAGTGCACTTGTGCATGGGTATGTCCCTTGGCCACAGCTTTTGAGTCTTTACCTATGTGTGGCACAGTCTTACTTGCTGCGTCAATTGTGACTGCAGTCAGCAGTGGAGTGAGCAGGTGTGGCGAGCCATGCATTGGCGCCTTCTGTGTTGCACTGTATGTGGGCACATGGAGTTGTTCCACACACTTAAATAATGCAGGTAGCTGGTGTTGTGCTCGTGCACAGGTTGAGACATGGCCCAGTGTTTTGCCATGGAGAAGAGAGGGGGATTCAGGCACTGCCCACCCTTGTCTACATGCACGCAGTGCACCTGCTGACGAGCAGACATTCCCACACCCCACAAGGCTGAATTGGTCTCCCTGTGTGTCCCTTTCTCACTCCCTCTCTGTCCCCCTTTCCCTCCCTCCCTGTGTCAGCCTCCTCCCTCTGTCCGTCTCCCTGTGTCTCCCTCCCTCTCTCTCCCCCTCTCCCTCCCTCTGTGTGTCACCCTCTGTCACCTCAGCCCAGCTTCCTAGGCACACACTTTTTGCAGATCTTTGAATGGCCCTTGGCTTGTTGATGTGAGTTTGTTTCTGATCTCCAGGCACCCATTGGGTGTAGTGTCTGTGTCTGCGCTGCTGCTGTGGTGGTGTGTGCTGCCACTCTTTCACAGTGTTGGCTGTTCATTAGCTGCTGTCATGTGCAAAAATGTGCCTTCACCCCCATGTCTTAATGCAAGGCGTCCGCCATTTGCTGGCAAGTCTTTCCTGTGTGGGGACACACTGTTTGTCTGGCTGTGACCTAGGCCATATGGGCAGAGGGCATTGTTGTCTGCTTCTGAGTTGCACTATGTGATTTTTGGGGCACACACTCCCGCCATCCGGCTTACCGTGTCTTGTGTTGGTGTTTTCTGTGGCCTGTGACTTGGCATTGTCCAGCTGGGTGCATGGGGCATGGTTGCGCTAGTGGCATGTGCGTGTTCATGGAGTGTGGTTGAGTCATGCGATAGCTTGGGGTGGTTGCGTGCCTGATTGTGAGTTTGGTTGTGGATGACATTCCACCCATGTGAGGTGAGTTGTTTGTGTACTCACCCGGCTCTCGGAGTCCTTCTACTCCATCCACTGCCACCACCGGCAGTATGGCCATCACCCTCTCCTCCCAGGGATGGTATTGTACGCGTCTGCGGGGCGGCTCTCCTCCAGTGATGTTGGCCTGGTTGTGGTCGTCGGTCATTTTGGCTCGGACACTCCTCCGCAGACCTGGCTTGGCATTCATGTCTGGTCCTTCTGGTGGATGCAACAGCATTCACAGCATCGACAATCCTCTGCCACATGGCTGTTTTTTCGGAAATGCTGGTCTGTCTGACCAATGTTCCAAAGAGGTGTGGCTCGACTCTGAGGATTTCGTCTACAAGGACCTCCAACTCTTGGCTAGTGAACTTTGGATTCTTGTTAGTGGGCATGGTGAGGGGTGTGGGTGTGGATGGTTGTGGGGGGTGTGGGTGTGGATGGTTGTGGGTGTGTGGGTGTGGTTGTGCAGGTGTGTGTGTGAATGTGATGAGGGGGTGTTTGTGAAGGTGGGTGTGTTCAAGTATGGTGCTGTAGGTTGTCTGTGGGGTCTGGCAGCAGTGAGTCTGTTGCAAAGGCTCATGGTTTGTGTCTGTGGGCCCTTTTTATTGGTCCATTGGTGGGTGTGGCTGTGTTTGAACTTTGGGTGGGTGTGTTATAAGGAGTGGTTGTGTTTTGGGCCTCTGTTTGGGATTTTGGCAGTTGCAGGTCAGTGAATGTGTTGTATTTGTGCTTGTTGGACATGTTTTGTGGCTTTGTGCCAGTCGAATAGTGTATTCTTGTGTTGTTTTGCTTTGTCCTGGTTGTGTACGTGCGTTTTTAGCGTGTGTACGGTGTGTACTTTGGCAATTTTGTTGTACAGTGCTGTCCTTGTGTCTGGCTTGGTACGACTCGTACATGCGCGATGTTGGGTGAGGGTGCTGGTGTTGGGGCCTGGGGTGTGCTCCGTACTTAGAATGTTGGGGTGGGGGTACACTCCATACGTACGCGGGTGAGGGTACGGGTCGTACATACACGGTTGGGGTGGGGGTATGGGTCGTACATACACGGTTGGGGTGGGGGTACGCTCCATGCATACGCGGGTGAGGGTACAGGTCGTACATACACTGTTGGGGTGGGGGTACGCTCCATACGTATGCGGGTGAGGGTACGGGTCGTACATACACGGTTGGGGTGGTGGTACACTCCATGCATACGCGGGTGAGGGTACGGGTCGTACATACACGGTTGGGGTGGGGGTACGCTCCATACATACGCGGGTGTGGGTACGGGCCGTACATACACGGTTGGGGTGGGGGTATGGTCCGTACATACACTGTTGGGGTGGGGGTACGCTCCATACGTACGCGGGTGAGGGTACGGGTCGTACATACACTGTTGGGGTGGGGGTACGCTCCATACGTACGCGGGTGAGGGTACAGGTCGTACATACACTGTTGGGGAGGGGGTACGCTCCATACATACGTGGGTGGGGGTACGGGCCATACATACGGGGGTGTACATACACAGGTGGGGGTACGTCTCGTACATACATACGCTCCATACGTACGCGGGTGAGGGTACAGGTCGTACATACACTGTTGGGGAGGGGGTACGCTCCATACATACGCGGGTGGGGGTACGGGCCATACATACGGGGGTGTACATACACGGGTGTACATACACGGGTGTACATTCACGGGTGGGGGTACGTCTCGTACATACACGGGTGTACATACACGGGTGGGGATTCGACTCGTACATAGGAGGGCCGGGGGGAGTGTTGGGCGCGTATGCGGGCACATGTCTCCATGGTTGCTATGGGAGTTCGGTGCGGATGGTGTTTTTTCCGTCCGGTTGTAACATCGGACGCACGGGATGGATCGTACTAGCGCGGTCGGACTTCACTTTTCACATTTGTACGGTAAATCGTCCGAGGATGTGTCGGACACATTTTCCGACCCGAGGACGTGTGGGGAATTATTCCCAATTCGATTCGTATGGACTTTTTCCCATGCGAATCGTACTTGGTAGTTTGAACGGCACTTGTACGATTCGTACGGTAAAAAGACCGGATACGAGTCATACGGGGAATTTTGTTCCAGGATCGTAATCGGCACCTATGTGTCTATTCCGTTCAACTGCTTCATTGTGTTTCTGTATTGATTTGCAGTATGTATTGCTTATGTAGCTTCAATTGGTTTGTTTCCCAACATTCCCAATCTCGCCAGGTTTTCCATATGGATTCTTGTGTGTGCATGCTTCTTTATTTTGTCTGACAAATGTTTTTAGCCTGTTGTGCCTTTTTTTGTCCAAGGAATGTCACCACCAAACAGCAAGCAGGGGAAGCAGAACAGAGAATTTGTTGACGTACACCCTGTAACCCAATCAACTTTTGTGTACCAGGTGTTTGAGAATGTACGTTTGTAAGACTTCCCTCTGTTTTGGGAAATGTTTTGTAGTGTAAAATCGGGCCAATCAGGTCCTAATCATTTTACATTCAACTTATCTTCCTGTCTCAGTCCAATGAATAGCCTTGCAAGTAGCTGTTCTGCTGTATTCGTTTTTACAGTCTTATTAAACTTATTAAAGTTACCTGTCAATAATCAAAGAACAATGTATAAGGGTTGGTGCAAAAATGTCGAATTCCTATATAAATACATATCTTGTGCATTATCCCAATATATCTCCAGCACCTCCCCTTTGCACAACATGCCTGTTAAAAATACAGCCTTATAGCCTGCTGCCTCTGTGTGCCATGCTGGTTGCTGAAGTCACCGAAACAGACACTGCTCGATGGCCTTTAAGAAGGCAAGGGATAGATAGTGCCTTTAACAACTGTTATAGCCCAAAGCACAGTGATATAAGGCTATTAGTAAGTTCCATCCACCGAGGATAGCAAGTTAAAAATTAAGGGGGAAACAAAAACACAAGCATTGGAATTATGTTGGAGCAGAAGGCTTACATCTGCCCTTATCATCCCAGAGCCAATTCATTGTATTCAATGGTGCTCCCAACATTCAAATCTATCTTTTAATATTGATTACACAGTTCTATGACTCAAATTGATATCGATGTGCACCCACCCCACCGTGTAGACCACATATGTAGCCCTTTTAACTACAATGTAAAAAAAAATATAACATCAGTTTCCTTACCTTAAACGCTGGGGTTTGCTGGGTTGAAGGGGTGAAGGAGCAACAAAGGAGGTTGGGGCCTCTTGTTCTTTGCCCTAACATTAGGTAATGCTTGTCAGGCTTCACCAGGTGCTGAAAAGAAAAATAAAACAATTTGGTCAACCAAACACAAAATTATATGCCAAAGTCAAGCAATGCCTCATGCCTGTGAAAATTATTTTAGGTGAGAAGGGGTTCTTTTGAATACCAAGTTTCAAGTTTTAGTGTTGGTAATTCAGTGGTAGGCCTTGGCATAAGTGTTATTATTCCTCAGTACGATTTAAAAAATAAGAGGGTTTTTTGATTTTGTAATGTAATCAAATACTTTTTAGGCTGTTCCAGCTAAATATTTCTGTCACATTGGTGTGCGCAGTATGAAAAGTGGGGCAGCTGGACACTGAAAGTTGTCTCGGGTGGTAGTGTTAAACATATAAGTAATAATAAGATCCTATGCTGATCAATGGTGTGCATCTTTGTTGTGTAAAAGGAGAATGAGTACAGTGTAACAGCCTATCCACTAGGCCACTTTAGTCACCAATGCAGACTGTGATTGCATTGCTTGTCTATGTTCTTCTATGTTCCCACACGTCACATGCTTTTGCTTTTCACGGGAAAAACATATCAAGAATATCTCAACCCCATACCTGCTCCATAAGTGACAACTGTCTTCCTGTGTTTCTCTGTCCAGCCTAGAGAGAATAATGCAACATGGAATGTTGAATTTGTCATTCTTTGATTGAAATGGCAGCTGGGCTGATGGGAGGTGGAGCAGAGGGGATGAAAGATAAAACCGTTATGCCCACTGTGAGTCTTAACTTGTAACATTATATGAGTAACTATGAATACAGAAATATATTGGGGAGTCCTGCACCAAAAGACAGTTTCAAGGAGATTGCAAAACTACAACTGAATACATCCCTCTTGTCTCAGCTGGTTTTCTGCATCCTTCCTGTGACTTGCTATGCCTGCATGGGAAGGACGTACTTCCTGTGACAGCCTGGGTTCTTAGGAGTCCAGAAAATGGAAGAAAGCTGCAGTAGGTATTGGTAGTTCAGCTGTCTTATGCCTTCTTGGGCAGTGGGCAAGACTAACCATATAAACCGGTTCAATGGGACTCCTGTCTCCGTGGTGGAACTCACAGCAAGCAGCAGGAACTGTGATGAGGATGGGCACATGGAGGCAATGTTCTATATCATTCCTCACTATCAGTGAATGTTCAAAACCATATTGTACTTCCAAACTCCTGGTGAGATTTGAAGAATGTAAGATGAGTAACTCATTTGTCATGCCCCATCAGTTTTTCAGTCCCTTTCCATTGAATCTATCAACAAGATCTGAGTCTGCTGTTTTCTTCAAGGGTAAAGCCATTACTTTCTAGAGTTTCTTACGTCTGGTAACTAGTCACAATATCGAAACAAATATAGAAGGGGTAGAATATCGAAAGGACAGAATATCAAATTGCAAAAATATAGTGGTGCAGAATATCGAAATGCAGGTAAGAAATATCGAGATCCACAATATCGAAGTTAGCAATATCGATTTTTTTTTTTTTTTTAAGTGTTAAATGTATGTATCATTTTTGGAATGTATGTTTGAATTTTGTAAAAGTAATGAATTTTATGTTAATTAATTTTTGCGTAATTTAATTCTGCAGTGGGGTGTGGGTTTATTGGGGTATAGGGTGGGAAGTAATTTAATTATAATATATAGTTTTAGCATTATTTAAAATTAATTAATTATATGTAAAAGAAAATGTGCGAAATTTAATTCTGTAGCGGGTTGTGGGTTTATGGGGGATAGGATGGGAAGTAATTTAATTGAAATAAATACATTTATTATTTTATTACTTAATAATTTAATATGTAATAATTTATATTGTTAATTAAGGTAATACATTTATTATTAATTAATTACAAATTGATTAATAATAATTAATTGGTAATTATGGTAATTGTGTAAATGTTTTATTAATTTGTAATTAATTAGATATTAATTATTAACAATTAATTCGTAAATATGTTAATAGTTATATTGTTAATTGTAATTCGTTAAATAATTGTTAATTAATTATGTTAATTTATTAATATGTTAGAATATTGTAGGTGATGTTTATAGGGGAAAATGGTAGAAGGTAAATACATTTTTACAAAATAATTAATTGTTAATTAATGGCAATTATATTGCAGGAGTGGGTATATTAAATTATTCCCCTAGGCTATCCAAAACTTTCCTTACTGTTGCACTCACTGGAGTGGGAATAGTAATTTTTACCCTTCCGCTATCCAACACTTTCCCTACTGTTGCACTCACTGGAGTGGGAATAGTAAATTTTATCCACTACTGTTGCACTCACTGGAGTGGGAATAGTAATTGTTACCCTCCTGCTATCCAACACTTTTCCTACGGTTGCACTCACTGTAGTGGGAATAGTAATTTTTACCCTCCCGCTATCCAACACTTTCCCTACTGTTGCACTCACTGGAGTAGGAATAGTAATTTTTACCCTCCCGCTCTCCAACGCTTTCCCTACTGTTGCACTGACTGGAGTGGGAATAGTAATTTTTACCCACCCGCTATCCAACGCTTTCCCTACTATTGCACTCACTGGAGTGGGAATACTAATTTTTACCCTCCCGCTATCCAACACTTTCCCTACTGTTACACTCACTGGAGTGGGAATAGTAATTTTTATCCTCCTGCTATCCAACGCTTTCCCAACTGTTGCACTCACTGGAGTGGGAACCGTCATTTTTACCCTTCCTCTATCCAATGCTTTCCCTACTGTTGCACTCACTGGAGTGGGAATAGTAATTTTTACCCTCCCGCTATCCAGCGCTTTCCCTACTGTTGCATTCACTGGAGTGGGAATAGTAATTTTTACCCACCCGCTATTCAACACTTTCTCCACTGTTCCGCTCGCTGGAGTGGGAATGGTAATTTTTATTTACCTGCTATCGAAGATTTTCCCTACTGTGCCACTTGTTGGAGTGGAAATAATTTTTTTTATCTTTTATGCTAAGCAATTGTTTAGTATTGTTATATTTAATGTAGTGTAGTAAAAAAATGTTTTAACTTATTATATATAATTTATTTTTATATTTATATTATAGGTTCATTTATCTATATGTATAGATATATGTAATCATATTTAAAATTATGGTTTTAACATATAATTATTAAAAATATTGATTATTTTTTAATATTATAACGTTAATATATTTCTAATAAAAAATAAAAATGAATGTTTCTTTTTTTTACTTACATTTATTATTTACTAATTTTAGGGTTATTTAAGTGTTTGTAAGTATTTTTACTTAATTATAGTTATTTTTTCATTAATTTTACATTACTTTTAAGAGATTTATGAATGTCAATATTTTAGCAAACTATATTATTTAAAACAATATTTAGGATTCGATATTTTTGTACTTACCTGTTTGTAGATACGAATTCGATATTCTGGTAGTCGATATTTTGTCAGCGATATTCTGGCACCTCGATATTTTGATCGTCGATATTCTGACACTGATTCATTACGTCCGATCCAGGAATGGAACAAAACAGGTGTTTCAAGATTTGAAAATGCAATAGCAACTACAGGTATTTAATAAAGTGTTTAACAGATCAGCTGGAAAAATGCTAAGCGGAAGAAATGTAAGCCAGGTGATATTCAGAAAAAGCAAGCTAAAAGTTCAAAAATGGAAGGATTTTTTTTCTTTTTTCTTGGAGTTGATTCAAGGGCTTGTGGTTTCTTTTTAAATCACAAGTGGAGAATACAAGAGAAAGGAAAAACACAAAGGTGCCGATTCCGATCCTGGAAAAACCGGGTATGAACCGTCGGTCGGAGCGTTTTCTCCGTCCGACTCGTACCCGGGAAAAAAACATTACAAACATGCAAGTACGATTCGCACGGAAACACCATTTCCGTACGAATCGTAAAAAACACCGACCGACGAAAATATACATACAAATGTGATCCGGGAAAGCGCCGATGTGACGTCGGGACGCATTCAGGCTGCGTTTCACGAACCAGGAAGTACGATTCGTACCGACAGCAGTCCGGACGGCAATATTTTTACGGCACCCAAAAAGTGCCGGAAAAGCGAAGTACTCCGCGATGCGAACGGAATTGGGGGCCCGGTACGCGCCGTCCCCTCCCCCAGCCCCCCGTATGGATGCGCCGTCCCCCCCAGCCCCGTATGTACGCGCTTTCCCCCTCCCCCAGCCCCCCGTATGTATGTGCCGTCCCCCCCAGCCCCCCGTATGTTCGCGCCGTCCCCCCCAGCCCCCTCCGCGGATGGACGCGCCGTCCCCCCAGCCCCCTCTGCGGTTGGACGTGCCGTCCCCCCAGCCCCCCCCCACGGATGGACACGCCGTACCCCCAGCCCCCCTCCGTGTATGTCCGGTGCAGACCCTCACCCCACCCCCCGAATGTACAGAGCGTACCCCCACCCCCGTATGTACGGCGCAGACCGTACATTTGGGGGTGGGGGTACGCTCCGTACATTTGGGGGTGGGGTGGGGGTCCGCGCCGTACATTCGGGGGTGGGGGTACGCTCCGTACATTCAGGGGGTGGGGTGGGGGTCCACGCCGTACATTCGGGGGTGGGGGTACGCTCCGTACATTCGGGGGTGGGGGTACGCTCCGTACATTCGGGGGGTGGGGTGGGGGTCTGCTCCGTACATTCAGGGGTGGGGGTATGCTCCGTACATTCAGGGGGTGGGGTGGGGGTCCGCGCCGTACATTCGGGGGTGGGGGTACGCTCCGTACATTCGGGGGTGGTGGTCCGCGCCGTACATTCGGGGGGTGGGGTGGGAGTCCGCACCGGACATACACGGAGGGGGGCTGGGGGTACGGCGCATACATACGGGAGGCTGGGGGGGACGGCGTGTACATACGGGGGGCTGGGGGGGACGGCGCGTATGCGGGCACATGTCTCCATGGTTGCTATTGAGGTTCACTCCGTGCGGTGTTTTTTCCATACGGTTGTACAATCGGACGGACGGGATGGATCGTACTTGCGCGCTCGGACGTCATTTTTCCGATTCGTACGTAAAATCGGCCGGGGACGTGTCGGACACTTTTTCCGACCCGAGGACGTGTGGGTGAATTTTCCCAATGCGATTCGTATGTATTTTTTCCCATGCGAATCGTACTTGCCAGTTTGTACGGTACTTGTACGATTCGGACGGAAAAAAATTCGGATACGATTCGTACGGAGAACGTTTTTCCAGGATCGGAATCGGCCCCAAAGTGCTATGAAGAGCGACTGGTTTGGAACAGCTTGTCTGCGCCAAGGTGGAGTATATTTCAAAGGCAGGTAAGAAGGGAAAAATTCTCAATACTCTCACTTCGTAGCTGCAGCTCTCATTAAATTCATTGTTAATTAATTTTCTATTTGTTTAGCAGATCTAGAAGTGGAAAGCAATCTCACACCTAATCATTCCTTTGGTTATCCATCCACCGTCTTCACTTAAGCTCCTCTTCTATTTTCTGGCTGCCCTCACTCTTAAGGATGTCCTTAAGCCTCATTTATGACTTGTTTGTCTCTCCACTCTGGTTCGGCTGCCCTCCCATTGAATCTCGCATCATGCATCCCTAATTTATCCAAGATAAGACAAGATAGAGCCTCAGCCTCGCAGACACAGTTTCGGTTTCATGATAAAGCTGAAACTGTAATGTTTTCTCTTATTCGAATGCAGACAGTTGGACAAGATGCCCGGGAGCCCTGCTAATATAAATTAAGATCAACAGAATCAGTATGCAGCAAGTGTGAACTGTGTTCTATTAGCTTTCTTTAACCCCTTCGATGCTCATGACGGAGAGGTTCCGTCATGAGCATCGGTTGGGCTGTGCTCATGACGGAACCCCTCCGTCATGAGCACAACCCCTGGGGGAAGCGCTGGTGCTTCCCCTCTGGGGCATCGATCTTGCCCCCACAGAGGGGGATGGCAGCAGAAACCTCCGACCCCCCACGCTACCCCATGATGTCTGTGCGCACAGCACGCGCCGTCACCAGGAAGATAGGCAATTTTGATGTCACCTCACTACGTTTTGGGCCCTTGCCCGTCGAAGGGTACTTGAGCCACCCACACAAGTGAGGCACCATTTTTATTGGGAGACCTGGAGGAACGCTGGGTGGTGGGAAATTTGTGTGAGCCCGGTAATGCCACAACTTTCCCACACGAAAATGTGTGAAAAAAGTGATTTTTTCAGCTAAAATGGAGGTTTGCAGGGGATTCTGGGTAAGGAAACTTTGGGGGATACACGCAAGCCATACCTCCCTGGAAGCCCCTGGGTGTCTAGTTTTCGGAAATGTGTGGGTTTGGTAGGTTTCCCTAGGTGCCAGCAGAGCTAGGGATCAAAAACTACAGCTAGGCACTTTGCCAAAAAAGGGTAATTTTTCACTGCGAAATGGAGGTGTGACCAAGTTGCGTTTTGCGCTGTTTCCTGTCGCGGGCACTAGGCCGACCCACACAAGTGAGGTACCATTTTTCTTCTAAGACTTTGGGGAACGTGGGGTGGGTGGAAATTTGTGGACCACGGATATTCCAGAACTTTACACCACAGAAATGTGGGGAAAATATGGGTTTTTTGACAATTGTTTAGGTTTGCAAGGGATTCCGGGTAACAGAACCTTGTGGGAGGCAGTAAAGTCACCCCATCCTGGATTCGCCTGGATGTCTAGTTTTCATAAATGTATAGGTTTGCTAGGTTTCCCAAGGTGCCGGCAGAGCTAGGGTTTAAAAACTACAGCTAGGCACTTTGCCAAAAAAGGGTCACTTTTCACTGCGAAATTGAGGTGTGACAACATTGCGTTTTGTTCCGTTTGCTGTCACTGGCATTAAGCCGACCTACACAAATGAAATGCCATTTTTCTCGGAAGACTTTGGGGAACGCGTGGTGGGTGAAAAATTGTGGATCCTTGCACATTCCAGAACTTTCCACCACATAAATGTGGATTCTGGGTAACAGAACCTGGTGGGAGGCAGTCAAATCTCCCCATCCCGGATTCCCCTGGGTGTCTAGTTTTCAAAAATGTATAGGTTAGCTAGGTTTCCCTAGTTGCCAGCAGAGCTAAGGTTCAAAAACTACAGCTAGGCACTTTGCCAAAATAGGGTACTTTTTCCCTGCGAAATTGAGCTGTGACCATGTTGCTTTTTACACCGTTTCCTGTCGCGGGCACTAGGCTGACCCACAGAAGTGAGGTACCAGTTTTCTCGGAAGACTTTGGGGAATGCGGGGTGGGTGGAAAATTGTTGATTCACGCAGATTCCAGAAGTATCCACCACAGAAATATGGGGAAAGTGTGGTTCTTTTGACACTTTTTTAGGTTTGCAAGGGATTCTGTGTAACAGAACCTGGTGGGAGGCAGTCAAGTCTCCTCATCCTGGATTCCCCTGGGTGTCTAGTTTTAAAAAATGTATAGGTTAGCCTAGGTGCCAGCAGAGCTAGGGTTAAAAAAACTACAGCTAGGCACTTTGCCAAAAAAGGGTCATTTTTCACTGCGAAACTGAGGTGTGGCTACATTGCGTTTTGCGCCGTTTCCTGTCGCTGACACTAAGCCGACCCACACAAGTGAGGTACCATTTTTCTCGTAAGACTTCGGAAATGCGGGGTGGGTGGAAATTTGTGGATCCACGCAGATTCCAGAACTTTCCACCACAGAAATATGGGGAAAATTTGTTTTTTTTCACAATTTTTTAGGTTTACAAGGGATTCTGGGTAACAGAACCTGGTGGGAGGCAGCTAAATGACCCCATCCTGGATTCCTCTGCATGTCTAGTTTTCAAAAATGTATAGATTTGCTAGGTTTCCTTAGGTGCCGGCAGGGCTAGTGTTCAAAAACTACAGCTAGACTCTTCGCAAAAAAAGGATACATTTTCATTGTGAAAATGTGGTGTGTTCACGTTGGGTTTTGAGCCATTTCCTATCGTGGGCACTAAGCCTACCCACACAAGAGAGGTCACATCGGGAGACTTAGGATAATTCAGATTTGTAATGCAATTGTTATTACCTATTGATTTTTGATGCATTTCTGCCTTCCAAATGAAAGACATTTTTAAAAAAGAAGTCATTTTGAAAAATGACAGATAATTCTCATGCTAGTATGAGTATTCCAAATTTCGAAAATGTGCAAATATGTACTGTTTCTAAACTCTATAATTTGTTCCCATTTCAGAAATACATAGGTGTCTTTCATACCGATTTTTCCATGTATACATTTTCCCACAATAATTGCTAAATACCCCGAACATAATAAAAAACCCTTGCAAATTGCTGCTCAGTTTTTGACTCTGGGTTCGTCGGGTTCTTGGTGAACCTACAAGTCCTATATATCCTCACAACCAGGAAGGTCCAGCGGATGTAACGATATATTGCTTTCAAAGAGCTGTCATAATTTGAAGAAGTTACAGGTGAAAATGTTGACACAAAAGGCAGAGACCAGCACTCGAAGTGTGGCGCCTCTGTGTATTCGCCTGCTACTCTGTTTCAGTTTGCTATTCGATTCATTTTAGTAATTACGTCTAGTATATTCTACACACCTCTCTCCAGAGTCCACCTAGCTATGTTTTAAGTAAAGTAAGTATGGAAAATGGCTGCTAGATCGCACCGCACATGATTATAGCGCAAACTCAACCGCAGTATAGCCTTACAGTGGCTAGGTAGAGCTGCCACTACCGACTTTGGAGCTGGCCGCCTGCTGGCCGGGAACCGGGTTTGAGCCTTGGTGTCGGCTCAGTATCCTGTGATTAATTCTGGTGGGCAAAAAAAGCAGTCACTTGATGTCTCTGTGCCTATAAAAAATGAAAGTGTCACTGTCTTTGTGTTATATTACATAACTGGTGCTTAAGTAAAAGCGCTCCCATACCTTCCAGTCGCGATCACGGCCTCGCTATGTAATATTAAATAATAAAACTTTTTAATAAAATTATATAATGTGGGTGAGAGTGAAGATCGTTCACCGTGTGTGTTGTTATCAAGCTGCAGAGCATGCCTTATCTTGTGTTGTGAGGCTTTCCCTCAGGGGTCCACATTGTGGGCAGCTGTTTTTGTGAGAAAAAGATTGACTAGGATCATGGTGGCGAGAATAAAAATCACAACTTCGCACACCAATTTACTTGGGCTGTCTTCAAACAAACTTTGCTGAAATCGATTTTGAGTATGACTATGAATATATGTATGTCGGTGCCAGTGGTTAACCCCTTCGCTGCTAGGCCTTTCCCCCCCCCCCGTGCTAAGCCTTTTTTGGCAATTTGGGGTAGTGCGCGCTGAGGCCCCTGTGATCCGCAGACCAACTGCCTTCTTCCTGTCTGACAGCACCCGGAGATGAATAATTCCGAACAACAAGAGAGAGAGGGTCAAGACACACTCTTAGTCCCCCTAGATCAATCATATGAAAACAACAAAAGAGTGTAATGAAAACAGAACGAGATGGCCAGGCTGGCGGGCACAGGACCTCCTCTGGGGCCTGCCAGCGCGACCCAGCATGTCTGATCCCCAACGCACATACACAGGCAGCACTTGTGTGCACTGACTGCCAAGCATGGTCATTATACTGTCAGGACGTCCTCTCCTGCGTGGGAGTAAATGGTTAACATTGTACGGTGCGCACAGTGGGCCATTGTTCGCCAGCCCTTGGAGTTCAGGAGAAAGGATTCTTCAAAATGTTTAAATAATCCACACAAACAAAAATGGCTTGCAGCCCCTCTGATGATGGATGTGTGCTTCCGTTTTACCGTGTATGCACAAGAAAAGGGGACAACAGGTGCAAAAAACCTAATATTTAATTTAAAAAACTGCAAAAAATTCAACAAATTCATGCCTGAGAGAAGAAAGTCGTCAAAAACTGTATTTGTATGGAGTTGACGTAAGCGCCACAAACTGTGAAAAGTGATGAATAACAAGTAGCACAAAAAATACCGTACGTCTGGGCAAGCTGCATACCACGTGTGTCAACAAATAATAGCACATCTTGGTTGCCATGAAAATACAAAGCTATTGGCACAAGCAAAACAAGATGGCGTCGAACTGTCCACTGTCCGTACATACGCGTGCATGTTTAGCTTTGGCGGACTGGCAAAAGCAGCCATCTTTGTCCATCCATATGCGTGCATAGCTTTGGCTGAATCGATTGCAAAAGGCCTTCGCATGGCGAAACCTAAAAATGACACAGTTCCCGGTGTGGTACTGGCATGCACGTTTATAGCAGCAATAGGCACATGATCCATCTGCAGTGCTCCTGGTTCATAATTATTGTCACAAATGACCATGGCATTTAATAAATTTAATTAAAAAAATTTAAAAAGCATTTGGCAATGGCAGGCATCGGATCGGGTTCATTATGATGATAGTCTCCAGTCCCAAGAGATAATTTTGTAAACAAACTTGTCACGAAACATCACATCAATTATTAAGCAATAAAATAAAGCGAGGGTAACCATCTGCAGTAAAAAAGACAAAAATTACAATCTTTCACTAGCCCTTTATGTGTGCGGCTAAGACCGCTATAATACTGAGTCTGCCAGTCTAACACACAAAGACAAGACAAGAGACTGTACTCCACTTTGGCACAGTATATTAACTGTCTTAGTGTTTTTGCTGCAGATCAGGGCTTGATCATCTGCAACAAAGACGCAAAGACAGTATGCAATTAATTTGCATCTAATTTCCAAAACCGATCCTTGACGCACTGCGTACCTCTGCAGTAGCTAGTTGTCAGTTCAGTTTTAAAAAAATCTGACCGAGTGATTAGTGATCACACCTACCTACTTTTTACACAAGGTGGGGTTGGCAAGGACTGGGTTGACTCAACAACCAGTTAACAGACACCCAGTCATGCATGAAGCAAAGCTGGTTGTGGCTCGCGGCGGTCAAAACAAATGTGACTCACTTGAGCCAGTAATAGGAACAAGATGACGAGCTCTGGCGAATACTGAGCACAAGGCCAGCCCAGGTGTGGTCTGCTCCAGACCGTCACACCCTGAAGGGGGAGGGATAGCCAGGTTGTCTGAACAGCCCAGCAACAGTAAAAGTGGCCAATCACTGCATGGCTTCGCAATAAGCAAATGCATTGATAGGCCATACTCTATTGTCAGAGCCTAAGACCCCCCACACCTCATGTGCGCTCCATACTGCGAGGGGCCCCTGGCAACCCCATCTCAGCCAATCCAGATGCTGCTCCAGCAGTGCCAGGATTGGCTTGAGCAAGCACACTCGCCACTCATTAGGAGACCGGGGGCTGGTATGCATGGTATGCCCCCAATTTTTGCTGAATTGCTGATGTTCTTTGACTGAGTGTGCCATGGGCTCCTGCTAATCAGGTACCCAGGGCCTATGTTCCTTCCCTAAATCTGTATTGAAGCCGAAACCCAATTGACATCCCTGGCCACAGGTAGGCCACTGGTAAATGGTACAACAGGTACCCAGGGCCCTGTAACCAGGGAAGGCCCCTAAGGGCTGCAGCACTTATTGTGCCACCATACGGACCCTGCACCTTTTCACACACACACTGCCTTTGCAGGCTGCGTGTCTTGGTGCAGAACAAAATGAAGAGTCAACATGGCACCAGTCCCTGTGTGCCATGCCTACAACCCACTGCCCTGGCCTTGATCAGCCACCCCTCCAGCTGGGTGCACTATGCCAGTGGTGAGGGTACAGAGGCATGAGCCCTGTATCCAGTGCTGCCATTAAGAGTATATGGTGCTGGGAGTTTGTCATTACGAACTCTACAGCACCATAATGGATACACTGAAAACTGGGAAGTTTGGTATCAAACTTCTCAGCACATTAAACCCAAACTGATGCCAGTGTGAGATTTAATGTAAAATGCACGACAGAGGGCATCTTATAGATGCCCCTTCAAACTCGGTCAACTTCTAGTGTCCCGACTGAGTGGCTGCTTAGGCTGCCATCAACAGACATGTTTCTGGACCCCTGGGTTGAGAGCTTGCTGCTCTTGGGCGCCTGAAACTATGCACATCCTGGAACGAGGTGCCAACCCTCCTCCCCCAGTATGGGCAGGGTGCACAAAGGGAAAGCTTCAAAGGCATGCCACCTTTGTGAGCCTCCCCAGACCAATTTCTGCTTTCAGGAACTGGTCCACACTGGTTCTACCCCCGACTATGGGTGGGAGAACCGGCGGGAAAAATAAGTGAGGGAGAGAGGTGTGCCCACCTCTGCCAACTCCACCCCTTAGGTGGAGGAGGTGAGGTGAAGCACAATTCTGAGGCCCCACCATCTTGAAGATGGGGGGACCCAACCAACCAGGGACAGGCTTCTGCCCCCTCCTACTGGAGGGTGGCACAATAGGGGGTGTACCCACACCAGGGAAGGGACCCATTGGTCCCTGCCCTATACCTACATGTAACACCCCTAAATATAGTATTTAGGGGGCAGCCTGAACCTTGCTTCCTCAGATCCAGACAAGAAACAAGAAGAAGTAGGACCGAACAGACGTGCAGCAGCTAACAAGAGGAAGATGCTCACTGACTTGGCCCCAGCCCTGCCGGCATGTCTCCCCTTTGAACCTGCTCCTGCAAATTCTAAGTGTGTCCTGCAGCCAGCAATCTCAAAAACCCTATTGGACCTGCCTGCCACTTCCAAAGACTGCTTCGCCCGTGAACTCCGGATTTGTTCAACTGCAACCTCCGGAGACCGTGAATCCGCCCCACTCTGCACCCGCCATCCACGGCCCGAGCTCGAGTGGGCAAACACTACGAGGAGGTCACCCTGGTGATCCTGAACTAAGATCCGGCAACCCCTGACCTGCCTCTAGCCTCCAACCGATGCTTGCAGTTTAAATCCAGAAGGCCCACCTAATCGCGACTAGGAGCTGGTAAGAAGATCCAACCCCAAAAGGCACCCCTGCACCCGATGCCCCACGGCCTTGTGTGCCCAAAATGACGGTGCCTAACCAACCCCTAACTTCCCAACTTACCTCTCGAAGTGGTGGTCTCACCCAGAAGTCCTTTGTCTCCCTGTCTGCAGTGCTTTTGCAAAACGGACGTTCTCCATTGAAAACAACTGTGCACCCGACCTCGAAACAGCACCCTGCACCCGGCCGCCCTAGTGCCGCTGAGGGTGCACCTTTGGTGTTACTTTGTTTCCCCATTTGCCCTGAGCTAAAGTCCAGGATCTTTGCTCCCACGACCCAGTGGCCTGCTTGCCAGCAGCCACTAACCGGAGGCCCCTTATCCCCCATTGGATAACAATGGGCCTCAACACTCTGCACCCGACCCCCCTAGTGCCGCTGAGGGTGTAAAAAGTGTGCATCACTGACCCTGGGGGACTCCCGAGTCTAATCCTAGAACCTTAACTCCCACAGTCGATAACTTACCTTTGAACCAATAACCTGTTTTTCCTCCATAGGATAACATTGACAATTTTCTTCCAAAACGTTTCAAAGTGTGGAGTTTTGAAATCTAAAAATATTCTTTAAAAATCGCACGACTAACCAAAACGTATTTACTTACCTGTTTGCAGGAAATGTCCCAGTGCTGAATCTAGGTATCCAGCACTGAGTTAGAAAAGTAATGTAAAAAGTAACTTTCCTGTAGTTTACTGAAAAAGCCTATTCATTTCAATGTACTGTATTTGCTAAGTATTGCAACCTATTGCATCCCCTGTAAATCAAACAAAGTAAAATTTCTATTGCATTTTCAAACTGTTCTACATTCAGCAACTTATTTCTGTAAAGTATTTATTGCTTACCTGTGCCAGGCTTGCTTGGTTCTAAAATAAAACAACAGTATATTTTTTTTACATAAACAATTGGCCTAGAGTTCAGTTCTTGAGTGTGTGAATTCATTTGCTGACTGAGTGTGTACATCAAATGCTTAACACTGTCCTCTGATACTGCCTTACTGCTCGACCACTTTACCACAAATAGAGAGTAAAGTTCTATCTAACTTTACCCTCTGCCTACCTCTGGGGTCACCTGGACTCTATACACACTATACCTCATTTTGGTGTATTATATATAGAGCCAGTTTCCTACACTCTCCTAATGTGCAGTCAGAGCAAAGCCTACTGCGCATGTCTGGGTTGCTCAGAGAAATTCTCCAACCCAACTCAACATGTGCACTTGTGCTGTGTGCTTGGCTTCACCACCCCCTGCTCTCACGATGACGTCAGTCATCATGATGATGACTCAACCTGCTGCCCCACCCCACTCCCTTTAGAGGATAATGCTGACTGCTAGTCTGCCTCTGGCCCGGCCAGCCCGGAATTAAAAGCCAGGTAGTTGTGGTTAAAATGAACAGGAGCTATAGGGGTCAGAAATTATTAGTGGGTCAACACCCCAGCACCCTGAGCTGGAGGAACACTTTAGCCAATCCACTTCGAGCTCTAGTATCACTGTATGAGGTGTATGAGAAGTGCAAAACAATTGTCCATACTTTTGTCATATCTCCTTCTGCATTTTGGATATGGTCATCTTTTTTAAGATCTTAATTTCGAAATAATCCAACGTTTGCCCAGTAAAATGTATGTAATACAGTGTAGAAGTTGAACATGTCTAAAAATCACTTAGAGAAACCTCATCAATGTACTTTTTAGAAAATAAAACCCTTGCTGGTAATTTGAGACATATCGTGTATGCATGAAAGAACATTTAGTGCTCGGTGCTGATGCTAATTGGTTGCAAGGTAAAGCTTGACTTGCTTATCTCTACGTTATTATTAACGTTTAAGATGTGATCCCTCTACTGAAGTGAAGCTGACAGAGCTGTGCAAATGCGACTTTGAAAAAACATACCTGTCAGAGCTGAGCCCTTCTGAAAATGCTAATCATGAACATGCTGTCCCAGAAAACTGCTTGGTGTTCAGCACTACCCTCAATTGCAGCTCTTAACATCAAAGACGATGGATCAAGTTAGCAAAGTTTTTAGATCTGGCGTTACAGACTGTTTTCACTATCTTTCTAGACTATTGTTTTATTAAATACAAAATCATGCATAATACATATACCCACAGGAGCGTTTGGGTAGCATTGCTCCCTCAACTGATCTGCTACATTTCAATTCACACTGTGGCTCCACGCACCACGACATAAAGCAAGGGATAATGGGTCAGCCAACTTTACTCATTGCCGCCCTTGGCTTTGAGTGATGCAAATCCCGTGCACATTATTCACATGTTCCTAAAAACAGTCCCTTTAATTTCAGTTGCAAAGCTGGTTGAAAGTGGGCTTTTTTATTTAACATTTTTTTTTATATTAACTTTAAGTACCATCTTTTTATTTTACCTGCATTACTTTTCAAAGTTTATTTTTTTAAAGTGTTAATATGTCAATGGAAGTGTTATAGAAGCATCTGTTTTGAGTGATGGACTAGGCCGTGACATATTCTAGTCTCCTTCACAAATAATAATAACACGCATTCAGCAGCTGAAAGGCTTGTTGGTTGAAAAACATCACTATGAAATTCATCACCGACTACTTTTATTTAAATGTAAACATTTTATTGCGAATAACTCTGAACAAAGCAGTTGTTCTTGGTCCATTACAAAAACACCTACTTCGTACATTTGCGACATGTCAGCAGTTTAACTGTTTTCCAAGTTTCCAGGCACATGCCTACGTAAGATGCGCAGCCTGCATCAGGTTACCAGGCGAGTTGCAGTACTGTGGAAATGGCTGATAGATTTAAGTGGGTTACAGATGTTACCTCTGCAGATGCCTACACAGTGGGCGGCTGTTAAGATGCAATATGTTCCCGTATGTGGGACTGCTAAGCTCTCCCGTGCCTCCCTGGCTAAGCGCCTCTACCTGCATCTCCATGTTAAATTGTTTATACATGAGTGGCAGAGGCATGTTTTGTGGCAGATGAGGTAAAATACCATTCAAGGGGCATCATAGTCAATCACAGCAGTTGAGCCTTGGGCTGCCACAAACAGTGTGAAACGAGCGAGCCATATTTGTTCCACTTGATTTGGGAAGGGGTGGAGGGGGGTCTATTCAGCCCAGAGAAATGTGAGTAAACGTGAAGCCAGAAAAAGAATTTTAAAGCACAATTGAAATGTAATTTTGGAGCAGAATGCTCAAGGATTGTCATGTTCAGTTGCAATTGGAACATATGAAGAGTGAAAAACGGTGAAGTATAACTGTGGTGGGGCCAGGATGATTTGCACACAGCGAGAGAGCAACCTGCGCGAGATGTAATCTCCCCAAGAGGAATGGATGAGGCCGAGGTGGAGTTTATCATCCGAGAAAAGTTTGCAAAACCATACAAACAGTGCATTTTGTAGTATAACTTGAACCCACATTGGGGGGCAAGTTTCTTGAACGGGCACCCTGGTCGCTTCAGTTAATAAACTTTCAAAATGCAGGATTATGAACTCAATCCTTGAACAGTGTCAGCTCCTGACGTCGAGCAGTGTTGGGGTGTAAGTACCATGTATGAACTACAGGCAAGTGATGCAAGGAAGCCCTAATTACTCCTAAGGATTGTATAACCTTGTAATATGTTTGCTGAATAATGCATTTTCGAAGATAAGGAGGACATACATTGAATAAAAACTCATGGATCCTGCAAGAGCCCTCCAGATATGACCCAGACTGGCGATATATGTGGTACACTGTCCCCTATAAAACTGTGACAATGTCAGAAAAAATGGTCTAAAAGGTCATGGGTTTTCGAGTAGCACAAAATATCTTGGTGTACGATTTCATATTGTCTATTATTTCTTTTAATGTAGTATTTACTATCATGACTGAATTGCACTTCCCTCCATTTCCCATCCTGCCTTTTCAAAGTAGAATGTTAGTCAGCCTACTGTATGAGTGGAAATCTAATTTGAAGGGGCTGAGTGGTAAAAATAAAAGCTATCTAGAACTCACAATCTCAGGCCTTAGACAGCTGAGGCAGAATTATTTATAAGGATCATCTATCAGAGCTATGACAACCAAACACATAGGAACACACACTGTTTGCCAGTCTGCTGCGAAAGACGACTTCTAGTCTTACGGTTCTACACTCAAAAGTGCTGCCCTGCCCCTGCTCCAGGGTCAGCTGGTCCCACCATTTTCCATCTCCAGCCATGAGGGAAAACCTCCATCAATCAAGGATCCGACAACGCTGCCTTTTTCCACTCATGCTTTCCAATGGCCTTACAAACATCCGACACCTCAGCCACTATCCTCACTTACATATTTTACCATAAATTGATACTCTTGAAGGCGATATAACCATTTTGCAATACAGGGCGTTGCTTGACCAGCCCCCACCATGGAAAACAATTCTAATAATGGCCTGTGATCTATTGGAAGTTTAAAACTCACACCCCACACAAAAATCCGGAAATGTTGCACGCCCCTACTAGGATGCTAATGCCGCCTTCTCAACCGCGGAGTAGGTACTGTCTGCTCCCTTTAGAGCGTGTGATGCAAATGCTACCACTCTTTCTTAACTCTCATGAGCCTGCGGCAAAGCCACCCCAAAACCATCACTATTCGTATCTGTCACTATAATTGTTCGATCTTCTTGATCAAACAGTTTTAAAGTGACAGCTTTCACAATGGACTTTTTTACTTCTTCAAACACACCTTGACACTCCTCAGGTCACTGGATTTTCATACCTTTCTTCATCAAATCACGCAGTGCATGAACCTTATCTGCAAAACAAAACACAAACTTGGCATAGTACTCCGCAAGTCCAAGAAATGATCTTAGCTGGTCTTTATCATGCAGAAAGTGATGTTTCTCTATTGCCTCTACCAAGTTGAAGTTAGGCTCAATTCCTTCATGATTCAAAGTATGCCCTAAGTATTCCACTTCCTTTACACAGAATCTGCATTTTTCAAACTTAATGGGAAGCCCCTCCTTCTCTAGCTTATCTAATACTTCCTTCAAGACCCCATCAAGCAGTTTTTGACTCGCTCCCCATATTAACACCTTGTCATGAATACAAGAGTGTTCAACATATCATTCAGAACATCCTGCATTACCCTTTGAATTAGTGCTGATTCAGAAGCCAGGCCAAAGGGCATGCAGATTATCTGAAATGCTTCCTTGGGTGTGATGATTGACTTTAGATGTCTGGACTCTTTGTGCAATCATATCTGATGATAAGCATTAGATAAATCCAGGTTAGTGAAGTACTTTCCACCCTTCACCCTCGCTAGCATCTCATTTATTCTAAGAAGTGGCTGGCGGCCAATCCAAATACAGTCATTCAAATCTCTAAAGTCCATACAAATGTGAATTTTCCAGTTGGACTTTTTTGTAATAACTATTGGACTTAACCAATTACCCCTTCTTTACACGTTCTTTGTAGTTACTTCTTTAGCATCCCTTTTAGAGCAAGCAGAACATTTCACACTTTGTGCACCTTTGGCACCACACCTTCCTTGAGCACAATGGGGTGTTCAAATTACTTAAGACACCCCAATCCCTTTCTGAATAAGTTCGAACACATGGTGACCTATTCATTCACTTCGGGATTCACCACTAATACTACTTGCTTGGGATGATTCATGTTCAAAATTATTCCCAAAGCATGTTACATCTTCCATTCAAGCAGAGACCGCCCGTTCTCGACCACATAAACTTTCCTATTTGTTTTCCTTCCCTGAAATTATAATGTAGCCATGAAATATCCCCAAACTGGCAGTTTACCACCACAGTATCCCTCGGGTTCCACATCGTGGGACTTAATTTACCCACCTTCAAATCTTCCCAAATGTCTCTGCCAATCAGAGTGAATGGTGAATATTAATCCTTCTCATTCAATCGGATTATGCATTTAGGAGGGTGAAAAGTACTACCATTTTCTAGGGACTGAGCACTCCCCAGTTCACTCTAAAGTGGTCCCAAACCACACCCTACTAAAAATTTGAAGTTATCCTCTCCACTCACACTCGACTCCTCCTCAAAACAAAATGTTTCATGTTTATTCACCAAATTAGTGACTGATGCCAGGTATGGAAATTAACGCATCTCGTAAAACACATCTTGGGTCAGTAAATACCTGACCCCATGGTAACTTCTCAGTGTCAGGAGAATGTCTCAGAAGTGAATCTGGGCCCCGTGAAGACAGTAAGCTAGAATGCCTGGGAAATCCGCCTGTTTGCCAGTGTGCTACTGGAAGGAGCAACTGGGAAAATGGGATTAAGAACGTAGGAAAGTTCCCAAGTGTATATTTCGATACAATTTGTACAATATGCAGCTAAATAAGGAAAATCGCTCAGTATGCAAGCCTTTATGGCAGGAAACTGATTTAAAAACTGAGTTTGTCTTAACTCAACTGAATGCTACACATTCACCTGATTTTCTGCTGGGGTGGTGTTTTGTTCTGAGTGGCTCCACTGTCAAAACATAACACATACACACCTGCCCAAGATTAAATCTCCTGCACTATTTACACTAACGCTTCATGAGACAGCTAAGATGAGGAGATTTGAAGGGGCACACATATAGTTAAGCCATGGGTGGTCAAAATCTCAGAGACACTTTAACATATTTTGCAGTAAGCAGAATTCTTCCCTTCTTTCCAATAATATAAAAACAAAAATGATAGCAGAATATTATCGCAAATAAGACATTTTAATGCTCTGAGCATTCCCCATAGAGCTAACTCTGTGAGTTGTTGTGCAGCAGACATGCTCTCTGCAAACTCTGTGTGGCAAAGGACATCATCTGTGTCGTACTTTTTATCTTAAGCACTATTGCTCCTGCATGAAGTCTTGTAGACATAGCTGCTAAGTGGCTTCACACCCTTCAAAAAGAGTATTTCAGTAAATGGTAATCTTTATCGTCATTTCTACCCAAATATCTGTTTTTCTGGACTTGAACTTTTGTGCACTCTGTTCCAGCTAAACAGGAACTATTGAAAAAATGGATAGGTCTAGGTTACCCCTGGGAACATTATCCCATTGATTAGAGAGGAGCCAGGAGTCACCCTCACCCAAAGGCTAGTGTCAACGTTAAATATGGCACCCCCAAGGAGTTCTCCTCAGAACCCTTCCTGAACCTACAGAAGATCAGAAAAGGGCCAAACCCTGCTTGATATAACCTGAGAGGAGCACTGAAGGACTGGTCCACTCCCTCTTATACCCATGGCAAAGAAGTGGACTTCAAGGGTTAGTGAGTGGACCTCTTGTGTGCCTTAAGAGACTCAACTAGCTCAACAACCACTTTTTCATGGATGACCAATTGCCCGTCACATCTGGACCTACACTTGACCCTGTGCAAGGCTTCTGATGAATCGAGCCTGGAAGACCTAAGAGCCCCCTGAACCCTGAGAACCTTAGTTGAAGAGCTGAGAAAAAACGTGCTTACCACCATAAAGATTTAAGTATTAGAAAAAGTCTGACTTGTAGCTACTGGAGGACTGGGACCAACCATCAGAGCTAATGAGACAAAAGCCAATGAACTACTTTGATGGGCTTAAGAAATAGGTTTGTCATACTTGGATCTTCTCCGCAGTAGGAAATCCATTCTATTGACCCCAGAGCGAGGAGGTATCCAAGCCTGTGGAACCCTCTTCAGATATAGCCAGAAGCCTTTTCCCACCAGAGAAATTAGAGCTCTATTTGATCTTAATTTGGTCTTAATTTATATTTTGGTGGATGCATCCCGACCGGCGAAAATCATCCATATGTCCATTTGGGATCAAAATTGTTCTCCTACCTAACTTTCATGTTGGTGATTTGCTGGAATAAAGACTGTCAAGTCCCTGCTGTCATCATCTCATGCAGGCTCCTCTGTTGATGGAGTAAGAGAAGAAAAGTGACTGACAGAGTGACAATAGTCACAACTCCGCCTTTGAAATCATGTTGTTGCTTCCAATTGGCATTCCCATGACAGCTAAACCTTCATGCAGAAGCTTACAGTTTCAAGCAGATAAAAGTCAGAAAGCTACCTTTGCTAATCCCTTGTTCTTTAGTAGCCACAATGAACCTGATGTTGCAACATGCTGAACATCTCTTGGATATCAATGATGACCCACCACATTGGCAACACAAATGGTGATAAGTGCACCTAAATTCATGTTATGTATTACAATATCCCTTATCATAACCGTACACATATGAAATGTGTTATGTTGATAGAACAGCAAATCTTAACTCTAAAATATAAAATGTACATTTTGGTGCCGATTCCGATCCTGGAAAAACCGGGTACGAACCGTCGGTCGGAGCGTTTTCTCCATCCGACTCGTACCCGGGAAAAAAACATTACAAACATGGAAGTGCGATTCGCACGGAAACACCATTTCCGTACGAATCATAAAAAACACAGACTGACGAAAATATACATACAAATGTGATCCGGGAATGCTCCGACGTGACGTCGGGACGCTTTCAGGCAGCGTTTCACGAACCAGGAATACGATTCGAACCGACAGCAGTCCGGACGGCAATATTTTTACGGCACCCAAAAAGTGCCAGAAAAGCGAAGTACGCTGCGAAACGACCAGATTAGGGGGCCCGGTACGCGCCGTACCCCCCCCCAGCCCCTGTGAGTACGAGTCGTACCCCCGTGTATGTACACCCGTGTACATATGAGTCGTACCCCCACCCGTGTATGTACACCCGTGTACGTACGAGTCGTATCCCCCGTGTATGTACACCCGTGTACGTACGAGTCGTGCCCCCACCCATGTATGTACACCAGTGTATGTACGAGTTGTACCCCCGTGTATGTACACCCGTGTACATACGAGTCATACCCCCGTGTATGTACACCCGTGTACGTACGAGTCATACCCCCCGTGTATGTACACCCGTGTACGTACGAGTCATACCCCCACCCGTGTATGTACACCCGTGTACGTACGAGTCGTACCCCCGTGTATGCACACCCGTGTACGTACGAGTTCTACCCCCACCCGTGTATGTACACCCGTGTACGTACGAGTCGTACTCCCCGTGTATGTACATCCGTGTACGTACGAGTCGTACCCCCACCCGTGTATGTACACCCGTGTATGTACACCCGTGTACGTACAAGTCGTACCCCCCTGTATGTACACCCGTGTATGTACGAGTCGTACCCCCACCCGTGTATGTACACCCGTGTACATACGAGTCGTACCCTCACCCGTGTATGTACACCCGTGTACGTACGAGTCATACCCCCGTGTATGTACACCCATGTACATACGAGTCGTACCCCCACCCGTGTATGTACACCTGTGTACGTACGAGTCGTACCCCCGTGTATGTACACCCGTGTACGTACGAGTCGTACCCCCACCCGTGTATGTACACCCGTGTACGTACGAGTCGTACTCCTACCCATGTATGTACGGTGCGTACCCCCACCCGTGTATGTACGGTGCATACGCACCGTACATACATGGGTGGGGGGACAACTCGTACGTACATGGGTGTACATACACGGGTGATGGTACGACTCGTACGTACACGGTGTACATACACAAGGGGTACGACTCATACGTCCACGGGTGTACATACACGGGTGGGGGTACGACTCGTACGCATACACGGGTGGGGGTACGACTCGTACGTACACGGGTGTACATACACGGGTGGGGGTACGACTCGTACGTACACGGGTGTACATACACGGGGGGGTCGGCGCGTATGCGGGCACATGTCTCCATGGTTGCTTGCTATGGGAGTTCGGTCCGTACGGTGCATTTTCCATACGGTTGTAATATCGGACGCACGGGATGGATCGTACTTGCGCGCTCAGACTTCACTTTTCACAGTTGTATGTAAAATCGTCCGGGGATGTGTCGGACACTTTTTCCGATCCGAGGACGTGTGGGGAAATTTTCTAAATGCGATTCGTATGGACTTTTTCCCATACGAATCGTACTTGGCAGTTTGTACGCTACTTGTACGATTCGTGTGGTAAAAAGACCGGATACGAGTCGTACGGGGAAAATGTTTCCAGGATCGGAATCGGCACCTATGTCTGCTAAACTAATAAAAGTTTTATGTTGAACTTAAATGTGGATTAAATAAAGTGTACATATGATCAGACACACTGTGGACATATAAAAAGTCTACCAAATTGTGTGCATGGTGTCATCGTCCATCATCATGAGAGAGGCACATAATAAATATCAACATTGGATGATAACATTTCATTACTAGGAAATGAATACTTTCAAGCAATGTATCTCCAACACGTGTGAGGCACTTACACAATTAATTGAGTGTCATATTCACCTAATTTCTAAGTTTCATAATCTACTATCTAATCTGAAAAATTAAACCAAATGTACAGATGCACACACACACCTACACACACACACCCAGACATACACACCCACACACACATGTAATAAGTTACCACAATATTATTATATTGTTTTACTTTTTTGGGAAATTTACTGTTTGCAGGGTGACCACAATAAAGGTTCCTAATCTCCTCGCCTGGCATATTTATGTGATTTGATTTCTTTACCTATGCAATCTAATTAGAAAAAATATGCTTCACAGTTGCCTTAGACCTATTTGCAAGATCACATTGACACATATCCAGGAAGCTGTAAATCAATGTAGGCAAGGCCTGTGCATCTGATGTAACTTGTGTCCCAACAACACGTGTTGTGGGAACTACTAAAATAGTGGGAAATAAAAAGTATCTTGTATGCCATTACCGGATATGTGCAATCAAGTTTAGAAATATAAAAGATTAAAGGCATCATTAAGTAATGTAATGTAAAGCATGTAGGAATCTATGAGAAAGAGCTGAATAACAAAGCTCAATGTAAACTTCAAAATATATGAACTGCGTACTCTACTTTTAAATGTTTGAAAAGGAAATACATCTTGAACAATGTGTCTGTGTGCACCAGAAGACTACAGTGAGATAATAGCTTCCTAGGCAATTAATATATCAAAGCATAATTATATGGCAGAAAAGTCCAATTACTGTAGCCACAACAAAACTAAAAAAATATACAATAGTGTTTATTAATCATACAAGTATCACACAGTAAAAGAAATCACAATAAAAGTATATAGTCGAGCAGAAAATAGTCACTTAATATGATGATTTCATTAAAATTACAATGGTTATACAGAATAAAAACATTTCAGTGGGCGCGTAATAATCTTCTTCGCGCGTTTCGGCAAAAAGTACGCCTTCGTCAGGAAAAGCCACAATTCCTGTAATTAAAACACAGAGACTAGAGACTGTCTTTCATAGGTCATATTTTTCTTTTTCATACTATCATATATAACATGTGGCGGCTACATAATTAAATGGACACAAAGATAACTTTAGTTATAATGTTGTGTATATCTACCGTACAGAGTTGATAATCGAGCCAAAGGGAGAGGAAGGTGAAAAAAGGAAGGAGAAAATGATTTGAGAGTAAAGAAGTATAGTATGTGAAAGAAGATAGAAATAGAGAGAAAAAAGTATTAATGTTCAATAAATTTAGTAATGCTTACTTGAAATAGTAGCTTCACAAACAGGTTAGAGGTGTGTAGTTTTAAACGGTTGATAAAAAAACCTGTAATTATGATAAATAATACGTAAGTGCATTTAGTATTGGAAAAGTGAATGAATAACTATATTTTGTTTCACTATTTAGTACCTGATATTCAGTGGAGTGCCACTATGAATTTGATACCATTGGTTACAGGAAAAAGGTTTAGTTGCTTTTTAAAATAATTTCATGGAGACCTGTAATCATAATCAATATCGCTTTGATGTATGTTTTATATGGTACAAAGAGACAAATACCTTTATTTGATGTAATGACTTTGTACCTGTACTTCAATGTTGGTCCACTTAGGATTTTAAAGATCGAATCCTTTATATTATGTGTGGTCAATAGAGGTTGCTAATGTGGAATCATTCACTTTCAAGTAGATAGTTCTGAAATGAAAAAATCAGATATACATTTTATTTCTCCCCTTATTTAGTCATGGACCGTGAATGTTAATACTAGTAAGAGTCCAAGTTGTTCCATAATTATCTAATGTTTGTTGAGATTTATATTGGGCAACGATCGCGTGCACTTGGTTATAAGATGCCGTATTGATGACGAGCGTCTTTTATGTTGAACAAGTTTTCTAAAAGGAAAACAATAAAAGATAAGATCTATAGTTAAATACATTTTATTCGTAATGAACAGCTAGCTAAGTGAAACTAAACTGCTTACACGTCTATTACTAAGTACTACAGAAGCCCCATGGTCTACTGTTAGATCAGGTATAATATTATCCCTTTGGCTCGATTATCAACTCTGCTCTCAAAGAACTTCCTGAATGAGATAAATATGTACGGTAGATATACACAACATTATAGCTAAAGTTATGTTTGTGTCCATTGAATTATGTAGCCGCCACATGTTATATATGAAAGTATGAAAAAGAAAAATATGACCTATGAAAGACAGTCTCTGGTCTCTGTTTTTTAATTACAGGAATTGTGGCTTTTCCTGATGAAGGCGTACTTTTCGCCGAAACGCACGTAGAAGATTATTACACGGCCACTGAAATGTTTTTATTCTGTATAACCATTGTAATTGTAATGAAATCATCATATTAAGTGACTATTTTCTGCTCGACTATATACTTTTATTGTGATTTCTTTTACTGTGTGATACTTGTATGATTAATAAACACTATTGTATAATTTTTTAGTTTTGTTGTGGCTACAGTAATTGGACTTTTCTGCCATATAATTATGCTTTGATATATTAATTGCCTAGGAAGCTATTATCTCACTGTATATTACCCTGTCCTAGGAATTCAGGGGGTCCTAGTTAATCACATAGTGCACCAGAAGACTAAGCAAGTTTGTAAGCACAAATACAATTTATTACTGAATGAGACACTATCAAATATAAATTAATTAAATAGTATTCCTCATTAATCAAAAGTATAAACAACACAATAAGACGAAACAGGATCCTACATAGGTAACTTGCCTCTATACTAAATGGCACCCAAATTACGTCCTTGCAGAGGAACATGTGTCACTCCCTGAACAGTGCCAGACACCTCAATTTACCAATCTGGATGAAAAGTGTTAATTTTCTTAAGGGGCTTGATAGGAGGAGTGGTGGTGTGGGAGGAGGGAGGTAAGGGTGGATCGGGTGAATGTAGTAGGTGTGTGGGAAGTAGATGGTGTAGGAGCAGTTGCAGTGGTGGTGGGAGTGTGTGTGTTGTTGTGCGGCTGAGTGTGTATCAGAAGTAGGGGTGGAAGGAAGTCACTGTAGAATTCCATGGAGTTACATAAAAACTGAGATTCCATGGAGTTCTACAAGCGGGCAGAATTATTCTGCTTGTACTGATTTTCAGTGTCTGGAGCTTGTTCCGCACTGAAAAAGAAGTGTGAACAGCACAACACAGCACACCAGAGGGTGCTGCTTCTTTCCGCTGCCCGAGTATATTTTCTGTTTGAGAGGCAGGTTTCTCAAAGCTAATGGTCGCAACCTTCTGTGATTGCCTGAGTTGAAAAATCTTGATGTGAGGCGTTCCAGCACCTGTAAATTGTGCTAGGGGATGAAAATTCGTGCTCACATTAGCCAACTTAATGTTGGTGGTTGGGCGGAATTTTGTTGCAACTATGCTTTCCAAGTGATATGTGAAGTGGCCAAAACTCTGATGTCGTAGTGGAATTTGCACTCGCCCCTAAACAGAAGTGTTGTGATGATGTGTGGTTGTGCTTTTGTGTGAGTTTGGGTGTGCGGTGTAAAAATGGTGAAGTTTCTGATTGGGATGAATGTGTCTGTTTTGTGGATGTAGTGGTTTTGGATATGTGTCTCTGTGGTGTTTCTTTGGGTGGCAGTGTTTGTACATGTGTGCTTCTGAGTGTTTGGGTGATAGTGCATTCTTGTCTATGTGTGCTTCTGTGGTGTTTCTTTGGATATTGATGTGTGCTTGTCTGGAGGTTTGTGTTTTTGTTGTGTGGATTGTTTTTGTGAGGTTGTGTGTTTGAATGAGGTTGCGGTGGAGGATGAGGTTGTGGTGGTGATTGTGGTGGTGGTTGAGAGTGTGGTAGAGGTTGTGGGTGTAGTGGTGATTGAGGTTGTGGTGGAGTTGTGGGTGGGCTTGTGGGTTATGGTGGTGGTTATAGGTATTGTGGTGGTTGTGGTTATGGTGGTAGTTGTGGCTGTGGCTGTGGCTGTGGTGGTAGTTGTTGGTGTTGTAATGGTTGGGGGTGTACTGCTAGTGCCTGTGTCTGTATGTGTATCTTTGTGTGCAGGTTTTTCTTTGTACTAGAACTCTCTGTGTGTGTGCCTGTGTGTTTGTGTTTGTATTTGCCAGAGTGTGCTGGTGTGAGTTTGGAGATAGTGGATGATGCTGGGATCAAGGTGGCTGGTAGGGTTTTCGTGTGGGAGGACAGGCTAGGGGAAGGATCTTGAGAGGAAGGGACAGTGATCGGTTAGTGGAATGCCGTACTGTCTGAAGGGGGTCTTAGGAGTGCCTTCCCCTTTTGTATAGCACACACTGCACAGTGGATGCTATTCTACAAGGCCAGTAACTGGGTTAACTGGTGACTGACAACCTAAATGGCAACCAACTGTGCAATTTGACCAACAGAAATGCTGCACAGCACATCCAGAACCTCCTCAACATCGTGGCCGGCTGGGCAGTGGCAGCAGTAGAGGTTCCTGGGGAGAAGAAGAAAACAGCCTTTTTAGGGGCTGGGTGTTTCTCAACATTGGGAGATGGTGATCTTCCTGGTGGTGGTGGATTATGTTATCAGTCCATAAGATGGTTGTGGGTCCTAAACCACTTGAGGCTGGCTGTCTATGGAGGCCTCCAACAAAGGTGAGGGTTCACAATCCCAGCGGACATCTGCTCATAACATAAAACCATTTGTAAAACCATTTCAAAAGGTGCAACCATTGAGCTACTGTGCATAGTCCAAATGAATCATGTAAAAGTGCAATAGTCGTATAGCAGTGTCTGTGTTTCCAGCAAATATAGCTAAACATGCTCCTATAAATGTTACTTTTGATCTAACAGTTAAGGTTAAGGCAAAGTCAGTGTACATGTGTGCACCTAAGCTCTGACTTCATTTTAGTGTTCCTCCTTCACCACGTCAGATGGGGCACACCTCAGTATGATCTGCAAGTTTAGTTTCTTTTGGTGTGCACAACTAATTTTAAAAGTAGTATCTATCTGTATGACTGCTGAGTATCCCCACTCACTTAGAATTAGCATGGAAAAAGATAGGCATGTGCTAAATGTTTATGTGTGTAGTTTCTGCCATTAGTTCGAAGTCTCCATAGTCATAAATATACTACTTGTAAAGCCACTTTGTGCATACCAAAATATCTGAAACTTACACTAAAGTGAAATTTTCCTTGGTTAATTAGGCCCTTAAAAGGATCTATGCAGATGTTGTGTTAGCATACTAATGTAATATGCAGGCAGGACAAATAACTACATTTGCATCCCAAAAATATGTGTTCCTTTCAGATGTTGTACACTTTTCCTATTCTGAGAACATTTACTTCTAAAATGTAGTTAGTGTAACATGTATTTGAGACCCTTCACTATATCACACACCATTTGTTCAAAGTAAGCATTGCACGGATATTGATCTCAATTTTACCTCAGAAATATTCATTGATGGACAGTTTTTCATACTGATGCAATCAAGTTTCGCTAAAGAGAATACACTACATACATATTTTGATGTTGTAGACACCTTCTTCATATACAGATATCTCTTATTTTCACATCACAAAACATCAGACTATGGAAATCACTTTGGCATGAGTTAATGAAAAGAAATGGATAATACAAATTACAAAGGGTCCTTGGGGCCCAAGATGGCTTGGGAAGGGGGAATGCATCGCCTATGTCCCTTCACTCCTAGGCGGGAGCTTTACGCACAAAGGCGTAAATTGTGCTTTACATCTGCACAGTAGAAATCCTCCAGCACTCACGGGAGCAGACGCATTTCAGCTACCGCCTTTCTCAATGATGGCGGGCACCCTGAAACAGTGCCAAAAAATACACATTTCATTGGTAACTTTTCAACATCAACAACGGACTTACAAATCAAATTTCAGTCTTTCTGTTTGTTACGGCCATCTTAAAGCATGCATTTATATTCACATAGCATGATACTTGAAAACACAAGTATATGACAGGACTGTTTATTCTGCCCTGAATGGGCACTCATCATCCCCACATCGTGATGCCATTCTCTATGGGTAACCCTATATCTTCACATGTCAAGCCTGACAAAGGCATTATCAGTTCACGCTCAGAGATCTCCACATTACATAGTTAATCCTGTATGCTGTGGAGGTCACAATATGGTGCCTCGAATGGGCAGTTTTTACCAGCGCATCACGATGACATTGGTTGCGAAGATATCTGTCATTTATTGAACCCTGTATGGGTATAGCCTAATGTCCTCACACCACATATAACAATTCACAACCAGTGTATATTCTCTGCAATGTTAAATGCTCCTCTCTAATTTGGGTCTGATGTTATCCACAATTCTCATTTTTTTGCCTTTTGGTCACAGGGTGTGCTCTCTACTCCTAAACTTATTACATTTATAAGTGTATCACCATTTCCTCCCCACTATTTAACCCTGATTGTATCTTCACTTGGGTATCAATGATGCAGCTTGACTCTAGTCTGCGGAGCTGCAGTTGCCTGTCTCCTCCCCTTATGTCAACTGGCACATGAATCATGCAGAATAATTTCGACAGATCCCTGCTTCTATAGTGACTTTCAAGGTGTCTTGCCACCGGATATTTTACATCCTTGTTGGCAATAGCTGTGAGATGTTGTAAAATTGGCACCTTAGCAGGATGTATGGTGCTTCCAAGATATCTTAAGCCGCATGGGCATACCAAACAGTACACAGTGTGGCTCGTGTTACGGTTCAAGAACTTCCTGATTTTCTTGGGTGCCTCAAGGCCTGGTACATCATAAGCCAGGACTTTGTGGCTGTTCTTACATGCCTTGCATTTACCACAAGGGAAGAAACCTGTTACTTTTCCAAAGATAGTAGGTCTATTCTCTACAGAACAGTGACTCTGTACCAAATGATCTCTTTCAAAGTACCTGTTCCCCTATTGTGGAATCTGACTTTAAGATGTACCAATCTCTTCGTAGCGCATTGCTGGAATAGTCTGTGATCATTCTAAAATCTTTATGCTCTGTCTCTTTCCCTGTTGCCCTCCTTGATTTGGCAGTGGAATTATCAATGACCAAATCCAATCTAGATTTCGTGTCTACCGTTCTCTAACCTTTAGTAAGAACATCACTTCGATATCCCCTAATCTTAAATCTTTCCATGCTACCTGTAGCTGCTGTCTGGATATCGCAGTCTCTGGTGAATTCCCCTCCATAGGCTTCCTGTACATAGATGTGCATCTATATATATATATATATATATATATATATATATATATATATATATATATATATATATATATATATTACCTACTGGCAGTCGCCAGTAGGTAGTTATAGTTAGGACCTATTTTCCATAAGAAATCTGCAACATTCTATTTGGAATAACGTTGGCGCCGATTGACGAATCTTCGCGAAATTTTCCAAAGTTTTGGCCAGCTCCGGTCCGCTCCTCTCCTGAAAATTGCACGGTGATTCATCAAGCGGGGGCCGAGAACAAAGGGGGGTCCCAAAACGCGTTTTCCCCATGCATTTTCCCATAGGACCTGTTGACGCAGCTACAGCCCGAACTGCTGAACGGAATTACACCAAATTTGGCAAAGAGGTAGTCCTCAGTTCAGACTTGTGCCTTTTGCTTAAATGGTGTAAATCCGTTCAGTAGTTCCTGAGAAAATCAAAAGTAAAATCACATATATATCTGAGCGGAGCCTAACCACACATCTCATCGTGAGATCTGATTGGCAATCAGTACTTCATCCAAGAAGTGTTGGCAGCCATCTTGGGACCAATATACATGATAGCACCTCATTAAAAAGCATTGCAGTTAATAGAAGGTTTTAAGACTTTAGTTACATTATAAATCATTTGTTGATGGTACCATACTCATTTTAGGAATTGTGGTGTGTTCTAAGGTGATTTTACCACGTGAAAAAGCCTTCTGCTGTGATATCATGAATCATGTTTGAGAGAAAACTATTTTCTCATGCTTTTCCCACAGAGGTTTGGAAGGTGATCTATAAGCTAAACTGAGAGCATATTTTCTGTAAATTCACATTATCTTTCTCAGTCATGTGAGAATGAAGTCTGACATTCTCAGTAAAACATGTACATCCAACAAGGGCAGAGACTGTCAGTTGATTCCTTTGTGTTCTACTGCAGCTTCCCAGAGTGTTCTAAAGAACAACTAGGGCGCTAACAGTCCTACTTATGATAAACGTATGGCACACCTGAAGCCATCTTAATTGGAATAAACTGGTAACACTTAAAACATTTAATTTAAAAAGGAACAAAATGAGGGGGTTCACTTTGCCATAGAAAGTATGATTAGTAAGGGTGGGCGCAGTGCTCCGCTCCACCCATGGAGTGTGCGTAGTACTGCCCACTTCGCGCTGCGCAAAGTAGGCGTAGCAGGGGCAGACTATGCACACCCCGCGGCGGAGCAGAGTTGCCCGCCACCCACTTCCCTCCCGCCCTCATTTTACAATGATTAAAATCATTAGATAAAGAAAAATGACTTACCTGAGCTTCCGCGTCCCGGGGCTCCATCTTTTTGCTTCCTGCATATCTTCTTCCTCACGAATGCGCATGCGCAGACGCCCTCGGGTGATCTCGCGCCCGTGACTGAGGAGCTCATAATTAGCGATGTTTAGGTGCACGTTGGCAGACTTTTTAGTTTACCTTTAAAATACACGTTTAGAGCTAGAATGAAAAGAAGTCCAGACTCTGGGTGAGCTACTCACGCCTGACACGGGCAGAAAAGATCTTCTCAGAACCTCGCATGGTAATACTTCCGGGTGAAACTCCCCCATGTGCCCACATACACTTTATAGTGGCGAGACGGTCCGGCTATTTTCCATTTTAGCTCCCGCTGTCCCATCCCCGCGCACTTCTCCCCATCTTCAAAGGACCAATTGGCCGCCTCTGACTGTGGGTCAATGGCAGATTATCCGGCTTGGAGTGAAGTGGTGTTTGTGTGGGGTTATGAGGTGCTCCCCAAGCCCCTGGTTTGTTGCTCTCCAGAGCCAGCCTGGGCCGAGAGGAGACCATGGAGACATCATGCCCCAATTTTAGGGTGACCAACCGCCCGTAAATTTCACGGACCGCCCGTTATTTGGGCCTCTTGTCCGTGAGGAATTCCTTTACGGACGCCTTTTGTCTGTAATTTGGGACATCAGAGTGATCTGGCTGCCCCCCTGCAAGCAGCCTTGGAGTTCTGTAACTCACTGCAGGGGCCAGCTTGCGCTCCTGCAGTGATCAGTGGCCTGCAGCGCCCCTTCACCAACCTGACACAGATTATGATTCTGTATGTCGGCCTAATTAGCACATACAGAATGATAATGGGCCTCTCTGCAGTGACGCATTTGCTGTGTCTCCTCCTGCCCCAGCCGAAGGCATGGCATTTTTCTATTGTTTAGTGGCTGGTGTCAATTGAAAATCCAGTTGAATTAAAAAAAAAACATTCTTTATACATCCTGTTGTAAATGGGTTAAGAAACATTTTAAAATAAAGCGGATAAGTGAAAAACAAATTAATAAAACAAGGGGAATATTTTAGCAACATTTATGAAACAGCGCGAGCTGTAGAAGCATTTTGAAATGATAAAACAGGCACATGTCGGTTGTAAGAGGTGTGTTAGGTACATCACACCGCTTGCTTGTGTTTTGTACATTAGTATGCCCCTGTATGCCCCTAATACACCTTGGTCTGTGCCGACGAGGGAAGTTTAAGGAAGAGTTTGTTTAGAGAAAGTAATTTCAAATGGCTTTTCACAAACCTCCTGGATGTTTAAAGTGACAGGTTGAAAACAGCCCAGCTGAAAGGAGATTTGTTTCTTGGCATGCTGCTGTATAAGCGTATAAATTCCAAAACCAAACTTTGTTAAAGCAATATAGCATATCAAACAAAGCATAAAAAGGCAATAAATGCAGCTATTAAAATGAGTATTGGAAGTCCATTTCCTACAATCTTTGGCATCTTCTACTTTGCAATGCTGAATTTGAGAATTTCCCACAGTTCGGAACCAGACCTTTAATAGATCACCTGTTCTTCAAAGAAAAATGTGCCTTCATGAGGGCCCTGATGATTGTGAAAGGCCATACAGTCATACATGTTGCATGAAGGGACTGCTGCAGGCAGCAGTATTGCTTATTGTGATTGCTACTTAAGTGTATTTCAAGAATGTCACTATTACTACAGTAAAGGTGCAGCAATAATGCCACACGAGCCATCCCCCTGGCGCCCCACACTCGCAAGCAGGAAGAGACACTAACTCTCTATTGGCTGATTTCAATCAGGGTGGGCTAGGTCAGCACTCTCCTAGCCGCACACTTTTTGCTGAACCATTCTGACTGATTAGCATTGATTGGTGTGCAGGGTCAAACTAGGGCAATCTGGCAGTGGAGAAGGTCTGGCCTGACATGTCAGTGTTTTTGTGTGCTTTTTGGCCTGCTTTAATGTCTGGTGGGCATGTTGTTTTTCTGATGTTTCTTCAGAAGATCAAAACTGTCCCACGTTGTAAATATGGGCCACTGTTTTTTGGCCATCTGCTTCACTGATGGGAGCCACTTTTATTCTTGATGCCTGGGCCTCTTTTCTGTCCCAGTCCAGTCCTGTTGATGTGTCCAGATATAGATTTAGAACCACAGTGAAAACCAAAGGGACTACTCAAGATAAACCAGGGCAAACAAGTAAACAAACCTGGGTTCAGACGAGTTAGAAGGCTTCCTTGTGTGATTGAATGAACGACGTGGTAATGACGGCAACGACGTGGGAACGATACTACGTGGAGCGCTAAAGCGAGAGCGGACGAGAGCGGAAGCGGACGCGAGCGCTAGAGCGGACACTGCACGAAGCGGAAAGCTCAGATGGCTCAGAGGGCGTGTGGCCCACGATTCACAGAGGAATCATCGTGAAAAGTGACGAAATTGGGTGCGAAGTGAGGAGCCTACGCTGGAGACAGCGCGAGTGTCGGCTGGTATTGCCGGTGCCGGTACCGCTTGGGAAGCGCAGTGAGCAGCTGGGTGCCCTCATGCCCTCCGATAGTCCTGTTTTTTTGCAGAGCAGGCGGGTGTGGCTGAGGCCCCGATGAGTAGCAGCGGTAGCAGCGGTGAGGCATAGGGAAATCTCTCTAATCCCTCAAATCCCAGAGGAGACGCTTGCCTCAGGGGAAATAGTGGGGACTGGGCAGGCGTGTGTAAAGTTTTTATTGGCAAAGACTCCATTGGCAGAGAATTATTCAGCCAGCAGCTAAACAAGCGCCAAGTAGAAAACTACGGTCGGTCAGTCAGCACACAGGGAAGGTAAGTGGTTTTAAAATTTTTTTTTTTTTTTTATATCTTTGTTCTTTTAATTAATTCTAAAAACTGTGGCTGAATACAGAAAAATTCAGGAAGAGCAAGTAAAAGCTTTTAATGAAGGGTTAAAATTGAACTGGCGCAACTGGAATTGTATGGTGAAAGGAGGTAGAGCCATCTACTTGAGAGTTTATTCTGCTTAGTCGGACAAATCCAAGGAATAGACGTAACTAATAAATATTACTGAATATATAAGGAGGACTTTGGAATGGCGCCAAGAAAGGCAAAACCAAGGTAAAGACGCACCAAAACAAATCGAAGAGACTGAGGTGACGCCAGCAGAAGAAGGGCCAGGAGGGGCGGCCATGAAAATGAATGATGAAAGAGAGTTGAGGAAAATCATAAAGAAACCCACTGCAGCTAATAAATTACAAGGTTGTGGGAAAAAAGGTGTTTTAGTGTCCAAATCAATAAAGGACTTTGTGGGGAAGCACTTTAAGAGGACACTTCCTCCAGGAAAAGCCCAAGACCAAGAGAGTAATATGGAGATACCAAGTGTAGAGGAGATTGCGGAGATCGTTGATTCCTCCCTCACACAGAGTGACTTAAGCCATATTATCCCCCCATAGTACCAAGACTTTCATCTTCGCCCCGGATTTTTTCCTCGTCAGAAGATGAGAATGAGATATTGGCAGGGAATGGGTCCAAGGACGGGGGGGGGCGTATTGATTTGTCAAATTCTTTTACAAGAACCACACTTGACAGAAGTACTCCTTAAATGAAATATTACAGAATGGTACGTTGGGCCAAAATATTACGACATCGCCTTCTGCCTCTATGCTGGACATTATGCTGATGCTACAAAAATTTTTGCAAGGCTTGTTAGAAGTCTCTGTGTGAAATAATACCCTATTAAATAGTCATGAAATACAATTTAAAAGAATGATAGAAGAACTACAGGGGATAAGGGAACAGATGCCTACAATGATTAGACCAGTACAAGACCCCTTAAATGAAGGTCTTATTGAAGGGAATACAGAGGCTACTATGGAGGGTTGTGCCCAGCATGATATATATATTTCCAGATGGCCGATGCTGGTAAGGAGGAGGGGAGATTTCTATCGGCCAAATTACCAGTACCTCAGATACCCTCATAAATGATCTACTTATAGATATGGAAGAAAGAAGGGCCCAAAAAAAGAGAAGGGCAAGGAACTGCAGAATAGAGAACACATTTATAAAAATGGAATGCCGCAAAATAAGAAAAGGGAAAGAAGACAAATAGCGAGGCTTTCTGACTCTGGAGGAGTTGAAGCTGAGGTTGAAGCGAAAAGGAAACCATACAAATATATCCGTAACGCTTGTAGGGAGGTGGTGTGCCCCAAAATTAATAGAAATAAGTTAAGAGGGAAAGAATCCCTTAGTAGTCCAGTAGCTGGAGGAAGTAGAGTGAACATACTCCCAAAAAAGAATGAATATCAGGGAAGAGGTGATTGGGACTCAAAAACCTTAGTTAAGAGCAATAAGAATAAAATGTCGATATATTTTAAACCAACTGATCTAGTGATGGGGAGGAAAAACAAAAGAAGATAGTCCCTCTAAACCGCTCCCAGCTCTTATTTTCTTTTTCAAAATGTCCAAGTTTAAAAGAAATTGGTACAAAGGATTTGAGACAGGTAGGGTTTAGCAGTAACATCAAAGGTATTGAATACACAAAGGTCCTAGTCTACTCAGGTCTTGTTAAGGCAGCTATTCTGAAAGCTGAGAAGGAGATATTAAAAGAGGGTATAAGGATAATTTCTGAAGTAGAAGTCGAAGAAGGGAAACAGCGAGAGGGGGGTTTTCTGAGATTCCATGCAGGGTTGGGGGAAAGGCAGGTGAGGTTAATAACAGGGGGGCGTGGGAAGAAGGCTTTGATCAACATAGCGGTACAGAATCTAGAGCCTAATAAAAACTGGGGCAATTGGGGATCGGACAATAGTATCCTAAGTTCAGACTCATGGGGTTTGAAGGAGTCAGGATGTCTTAGTGAGATCGACTAGGATACCGAGTTGCCGCATAGCCTGAGATTACTTTCATGGAATATAAATGGGTTGGTAAGACAAACAAACGTGGATAGTCTAAATCACATCGCAAAATATGTTGATATCATTTGTTTACAGGAGACATGGCTGTGCGGCAATACCACAGTAGTTGAAGGGTTTGCCCAAATTTATAAACCTGCCAGCAAAATGAAAAAATGTGGACGTGCTTCGGGCGGGATTATGACCCTCATGTCAACCAGGTTAGTGAAAGAGGTCAAGTCAATCAGTTCATTATGTAAATGGTTGTTGGTCTGTAAGGTATCCTATCCATGTACTGAAGGTACTGAAGGGAAGGTTGATTATTTAATCCTCATAAATGTATATATATACAATGGGGTTCCCAAAAAGAATACGAAACAGAAATTGGGTTATTCAAAAAGGATGTAACCGATTTAATAGAAATGTATGGGAAGGACATAATGGTGTTAATGGGTGATTTTAACCACAAATTAAACTTTGGAAAGTTTCGTTGGTTTGAGGAAATTTTGAGCTCATATAATATAGGGGCAGCAAAATACCCCACATGTCTAACCACCAATCAAGATGAAGCATTAGGGAAGTTTCTGGGCTCTAAGGGTTTAATATGTTTAAATGGTAGGAAGGACCCAGATCGACCGGCTACACAGACTTTTAGAATGGGCAATCAACAGTGTCCTATAGATTATATCTTTGTTCAGGCCTGGAACTACGCAATGGTAAAAAAGGTCTAGGTAATTAAGCGTAGGGACAGTGACCACAATGCTTTGTATTGTGAATATTTAGGGGGGTCAATAAGTATATGTGAAAGGGTGATCCTCCAAAATGTGGAATATCCAAAGCGCCTGACTACAAAACTGACGGAAGAATATGTAGAGAAATTGGTAAGCTTTCAACTAAATTTAACGAAGGACAGTGCCGAAGGTCATCAGGTAGCATGGTATGTGGATAAAATCGCTCAGGCAGTGCAATGTCTTAGAGTGTTTCTAAAAGAAGAAAATCGGTTAAGGTAAAAATACAAGATAGTAAAGGAAGGCCGAGGTGGTTTAACCCCGAATGTCTGAATAAAAAAAAGGGCTATTCGTAAAATAGAGTGAGGTCAGAGGAAATGTTATGATCATGGGAACTTAGAGATCCTGATCAACCTGAAGAAAGAATATAAATCCCTAGTAAGGGAACAGAAAATGATTTTTAAAGAAAAATGTTGGGCAAATCTACTTGAGACAATAGAAAATAGAAATATAAAAGGATTCTGGAGGTTGATACAGGTTGCCGCAGGAAGGTCTCCGGGTAATATGAGCTGTGTCGTGGAAGAGATGGCCTGGGTAAATTACTTAGGAAATCTATGTAAAGCCAGTAGGATTTTGGAAGAAGATAAGGAAAAACCAAGTTGGACAGTGTGTGTAGAAGGGTTAAAACCAGCATTTAATGAAGAGAAAGTAAAAGAAACAATAAAGAAGTTGAATTTATCTCACGTAGCAGGCCCCGATAATTTTCCTGCCATCTTAATTAAAACTCAATTAGATTGGTGGGCAGGCTTTTTATCCCATATGTTCATTGCCATTCTGGACTCAGGCTGTATTCATAAATCCTGGAGAGGGGCCATAATTAGACCCCTACATAAAAATGGGGAAAGGAAGGACCCAAGGAACTATAGACTAATTATTTTTTGGATATTGGAGAAAAGGTTTTTTCCAAAATAATCCTTGGTAGATTAAAGGAGTGGGTGGAGCAGCGATCGATAGTTCCAATAGAGCAGGGAGGCTTTAAGGAAGTGCATTCTACTATCGATCACTGCTTTGCCCTGTGGGCTGTAGCGCGGAAGTCCATGGAGCTGCAGGGCAAGTTGTATTGTTGCTTTGTGGACTTTCGCGCAGCTTTTGATCTGGTGGATAGGGAGTGTTTGTGGGAAACCATGAGAAAATATGAGGTCCCTGCGGATATTTTGTTGGTAATCCAGGAGCTACACAGCTAAAACTGGGCGCAGGTAATTAAAGACTCTTCTGGCGGCCTGACTCCTGAGCAATAAAAAATGGATTAAGGCAAGGTTGTGTTTTGGCGCCGCTTCTTTTTGCAATATTCTTAGCAGATTTGCCTCTTACCTTGGGCTCTGCCAGAGGTGCAAGCCCAAAAGTAAATGGAAGGCATTTGTCCTGTTTGTTGTTTGCCGACGATCTAGTAATACTGGATCAAACCGAGATGGGGCTTCAAAGAAAGATGAATATATTCAGAGAATACTGTACGGCAAAACGACTTACTGTAAACATGGACAAAACAAAAGTCTTGTGCTTTGGGAAGAGGAATATGAAGTTTAATTGGTACTTGGGCCAAACTAAACTGGATATTGTAAATGAATACAAATACCTTGGAATATGGTTTACGAATTCCTTGAAGTGGGGCATACATCTGGAGGCACAGAAAATAAAAGCACATCTAGCGGTATGTGGGCTGAAAAGATTCAATCACAGTTATGGTGATATGTCCCATAAGCCTCTTTTGACGGCTTATAAAGCCATGATCCCTCCGCAATTCCAATATGGTTCAGAAGTAATTTGTATTGATGGTAAAAGCTCCTGGGATAAAGAAGAAGGGAAATGTCTGAAATCATGATTGTCACTTCCCAGCTCGGTAATGATCCAGGCAATCAGAATGGACTTAGGCCTAACTGCGTAGAACATTCAGGTGCAATTAAGTTTTCTCAGATTTTGGAATCGTTTGAGTCTTGGGGAGGTCACAAAGGTGTCCCAATGGTGCATGAAAGAAATTCAGTCCAGTGAGTTAAAGTGGGCTAACGCCACAAGAAGTAAACTCCAGACCATTTGTGATCACTTGAATGTGAAAATTGACCCCCTGACTCTACAAATAAATGTAATAAAGAGAGTACTTAAAATGCAGGGTAAAGAATCTTCTAGAGCAACAGATCGAGAGTATTTGAGCAAGAAAGATTCTGAAAAATTCATGTGTTCTAGCTGGGAGAAAGATTCCAGCTTTCCCTACCTCGATTTACTACCGAACCGTTGGTTAAGAATGGAAGTACTTAGGATAAGAACTGGCATTAACCCAGCCATAATAAATTGCGCAATAAAATCTGTTTTAATGCAACCTGACGGCAAGTGTATGTGTAAGATAGGATTGAAATGCAACATTTTACACATTTTATTGGATTGTCGAAGATATTTAAATTTACGTAAATTATTCCTCCGTCCGATATTTTTAAAATATGGTGTAAGGGCGCGCTTACAAGCATGGGAGCTTCTTGCTGATATGGAAAATTTAGATATTGCAATAGCCATTGGGAAATATATGCAGGGCATATATAAGTTCCCTGCCTCATTAGAGGCGTAAGAGTAGCTAGTGCCATATAATTGTAAATGAAATTATCCGTTGTAAAATTGTTTTTAAATTGTTAAGAATGATCTTTTAAGGATTTTATGATTCTTAATGTTTAAGAATGTAATTTAGCAATGTGGAAATTTTTAAATGTTATTTTAAAAGCTGTGGTTTAAAGACCAAATGGTCTAAATAAACATTATTTTTGAACTGAACTGAATTTAACTGAACTGAAGTAAACAATCCATTTATACATGTTTTCATTTAAATCTGATATTTGTGATTTATTTTCTATTATGAATGGTGAACTACAGATACCAGGATGTACAGAATAAACAGCAAAGACATTAAGAGCCAGTTTTTCAGCTTCTTGCAGGACACGAGAATTGAATAGGAGGCTCTGACGTGGAAAGGGAGGTTGTTCCATTTGTCTGGCTGAGTGGAGGTTTCTGGGAGGTGTGTAGAAGTGTGTGTTGATATTCAGGTATGCAGAACTGGTTTTGTGAAGTGCTTTGTGTATGTGTGTGAGCAGTTTGAATCAGGTTCGTTTGTTGATTGAGAGCCAGTGTAGTTCCCTGAGGTGAGAGGTGGTGTGGGTGCGGCAAGAGAGGTTGACTGTTTTAGAACTTAAAATTATCATGTCTATGCTTTTCAAGGAGGGCCTCCATGTTCAGCATCTGTGCACTACCATAGACTGCACTTATCAAGTGATGACATAGAGCAGGCGGACACATTTATGTTCAACTGTGGACAAAAAGGGAAGGTAGTTTATAGCTGTTATTGACCTTAAGCCATGACTGTAGGGAAAGAACACAGGTACTGGGAACCTGGACACCGGGACCCAGTACACCTGCATCAAAAGCCAGGCAAAATGTGTGGGAGGGAGGTGGAGGGGGACTGCACCAGAAACCCAGTTTCTTCTGGCTGGCCACTTGGAGAACTGCACTCTAGTCCACCACTAGCGGTGCCAATTAGCTATATTCTATGCATGCTGCTTTACATCTCACAATGGCACTCAGATATGAGATGCTAGTAACTAAGTCCACCCGAGCAGATCTCCCTGACCACTTCTCTCACCAAACATGCCTGCTCAGGACTATGAACTGTAAACAAAATATCAGACTGGACAACCCAGTGCAGTAACCATATAAATATATCATGATCATATGAAATACCACAAAAAGACCTGCACAGTTGATCAAAGGTGCATGCCTTCCAAAAAACCATGAAATGCACGATTGTCTCAATCTAATATAAACTATTTTTGACTTGTACTTGTGTTGGTTGTCTATTTACTTATGTAATATTGCGCGACCTCCTCTGATGTGTCTGTAAAACTTACCTTTTGTCTTGAATTTTTGTCCTGAATTTTGACCTTCAGTCCTGATTTTTTGTCCTGAATTTTGACCCTTTGTCCTGAATTTTTACATTCACCGTCCTGAATTTGCAACCATGCCAGTTGGTCACCCTAGCCCCAATGTGTCCTGCAACCACAATAGGAAGGAATTAGCGGCTGTGGAACCGGTTCTGCCGGTCTGCAGCCTGCCCACATGCCCGGCAACAGTTGATTAAACAAGTTTCAGAGTAGCAAGAGCACTTCTGAAGTGTGTGACTGAATTGTGGCCGGGGCGCCGCCCCTCTGATCTTGTGCATATTCATACATGCAGGCAGACGTGCCAGCACCAGGCAATGCCTGGAGGGACATATTGCCCCACAAAAGGGAGATATTTCTTAAATAATTTGCTTTGTGGTGGAAATGTTTTAAAAGAAAGGGGGTAAAATAAACACCTAACTGCAGAATGACCGAAATAGCTGGCTTGGGGCAAAGAGTGTCTTTTTGATAGACCTTGCATTCACGATTGTGACCCAGGGTGCTTGTTTACCAGGTGTGTTGCTTTATGCTGAGGAAATCTAGCTAATCACTTTAGCATTCTCTAGATTTCAGCCAAATGAAATGGTTTATCACCAGCACCCGAAGAAAATAATATTGTTTTCAAATCTTGTATTTTCAGCGATATGACCACCGAAGGCCCTGATATTATATTAAAAACAGAGCTTTGGACTATACCAATTCCAGCTGAAAGGCAATATTTCTCTCCATGTGTTCCCATACCTGGCATGTCACGCAGTTTAGTGCTTACTTTCTCTCCATGTTGAAGAATAGTAGATGTTGCAGCACCCAGGCTAATGTGCTGCCTAGCTAAATACATATAAGGTCCCACAGGCGTGACCGATTGCAATGCAAATGCTTGTTTTACATTACAGGGCAACTCCCTCCTTGGCCAAATTCACACTTCTAATGTGAGGAGGTGCACCAGACTACTTACCCGCTACTAATACAATCCTCTGTGGAAAGACTTGCAATTTGGAAGCTGTCTGTGAAGACGTCATCCCTTTACCCCTCATCTACAGCTAGAGAGATACCTGTAGACCTTTTTTGAGTTATCCCCCTATCCCCACCCTTATCGAGTTCTATGCTCATCTATGTCTCAGAGACCACATTCAACATATGACCAAGGTCAGACTAAGAAGAATGGTAGGAGTGTCCCTAGCCCCCTTCCCCTGGTGAACTGCTTAAGAACTCCAAGTTACTGTATTTGAACTTAACTCCCCATTTGCTCTGATGACCTTCTCCTTCTCCTTCCTCACACTCGTCCCATGGCATCCCTCTAGCTCAATGCTACCATGGATGCTCATAAGCTTACTCAGGGCCTTTCTTGACGCCCCTCCTTGGCCCAGCACACTCTGGGTCATACTGTACCCCTGCCACCACATGTTCTGTTCCTTACTGCTCACAACATTACCTATAACATTAAGTGTACGAAAACACTCACTTTCTTGAAGAGACAACACCCAGATATCACAATCATAAAAGAGAAACACTTCACACCGTTAGAATGATAAAAATTGAGAAGAGAGAGGATGGGGTGTGTAATATATGTCAGTGGTGCTCTTCTCCTTCTACAACATACAAATCTCAGGGACCGATTAGGAAGATAGAGACTCATCCATAAACCAATGCTTACAAGTTCCTGAGAACCCGGACAGACCCAGAGGGCCGGTATATATTTGTGCAACTCAAAATCAGGAAAGTCTTTCTTGTGGTCAGCTCAGTCTCTGCCTTCACTGATTATAAATCTGACTTCCATGCCTCCATCTCAAGTTTTTATTGGTGGAGACTGGATTGTGGCAATAGACCCAATCATGTACCATCCTGATTCCCTATCATTCACCATACTAAAGAAAGACATTTCCTGCTGGACTTAACTAAATATTTGGCCCTGATTGATCCTTAGTGTCTCCCCTCTCAAGAGGAAGGGAATACACCTTCACATCTCACCTGCACAATATGCACACTAGGCAAGACAATTTCCCATAAACCCCCACAGTGGTCCAGAATCTGGTTCAGGCTTCCATAGTACAGTGTGGCATATTTGATCACAGTCTCCTCAGTCACCAATTAGAGATAGAATAGTCATTACTCCACAGGGGTCTCTGGCGAAAGAACATCACTCATTACAAAAAAAAACAGGCTATGGAATAGCTGCGCACCCATCACCTTACATTCTTAGTAGGCAATGCTGAGTCAATGTCATCTGCTCAAACCTGATGGGATCTGGGTGAAGCCCACTTACTGGATCTATTGATGTGAGAAGCAGTAATTGCAAAGAACCGATGTGCTGAGACTAGGCCACACCTGGGGTGAGAGGCCCATTAGTGCGCTGAGACATATTCGAAGACCCACGCAGTGATGACTTTATGAGCCTTATTAAATGTTCACCTTTACCTCAATGAACATTATACTATGGAGGCAGAGAAATCTGTCTTCTATCTCTGCTAACACAAGTACTTATAGATTGAAAATGATGGCCACCCATTGACATTTTAGATGCGCCAAACTAAATCTATCAAATCTATTCCAGCGATACGGGCTAAAACGGGTGCTAATCACTTACCTAATGGCGAGAGTTGGGGAGTAGCAAAATATTATGAATTGCTCTACACCACGTATCTAAACCGTTGTGAAGGATACCTTCTTTATAGATTTAAACTGATTTCGCTTATATGGTGAGTATTCTGAGTGTTGAAAGTGGCTATCTCAAAAGAAAGGTTATAGCAGCAATCAACATCATGGCTACTAGCAAAGCCCCAGCGACAACGGGTTCATCATAACATTTTATAGAATGATCAAACCCATTATTGGCCCACTACTGGTGCTGAGCTCCTGATAAGCACCCGATGCCAGACATCTCTCTTCTGAATCTGCTAGAGGCTGCATATCGGTCCTACCTAAACCATGAAAAGTTGCACAGGTTTGTCTGAGTTACAGACCTATCTCTTTAATCAATGCAGATATTCAAATCCTGGCCATAGTGCTTGAGACCCTGGCGAGACTGCACCCCAGGCTGATTCAACAACAACGGATGAGATTTGTTGCAGGCCACTCCTCCACCAACCAACTTTGAACACTTTTTCATATCTTATGGATAGTTAGGTCAGATGTGAATGACAGGGTCCTGGTCTCCTTGGAAGCAGAGAAAGCACTTGACCACATGAAATGGGGATAATTGTTTCAGATCATTGAATGGATCGGAATAGGTTGGCATTTCCTCACACGGTTTCGGGAAATTTACCACCATCCCAATGCCTTGATCAACTGCTATTTTCATATTTCTCATGGTAACAAGCAGGGATGCCCTCCCTCATCTATGTTATTCCTATAAGCACTGGAACTGCTCACTATGGCAATATGCCAGGTTGAATGAATCCAAGGTATTCAGACCCCGCCGTGGAAGTCAAAGCTTTTATATTTGCTAACGACATCCTGGTGTCTGTTTTCTACCCCTCCAGACTCACTAAAGGCCCTAGTGGAGAGCATAGAATCCTTTACAACCTTCTCAGACTATAAGGTTAATTGGACAACGTTTTTTTTAAAAAATGCTACTGTCACCCACCACCACTGGGACTACTAAATATGATTCACAACAACAAATCCTCCTTGATTGAGATAGCACAGAATATTCTCATTGTGAAGATCCCTCCTTGAGAGCAGAGACTCAACTGCTGGGCCTCAGCCATGAGTACAGAGGCCCTTTGAGAATCAGGCCCTATTTGTCCTACCACAAACAATTCCTGAGTGCCCCTCTTTACCTAAATCCAACATGACGGAAACTTTTCTTCCTTGTACAGAGCTCATGTCCTCCGTTTAGAAATGTGGCCATGGGAATGAGCAAACGCTACACTGTAGTCATTCAAAATAGGTAGTCCGGACAACTACTCTCACACTAGGATTGGTGGGTGTATGGCTAAAAGTGCAATGGGGGGAGGTAGGCCCCAGTGCCAGTGACAGGTCAGGTCCTTTGAAGATAATTATGTACTTGGGTTCTGCCCAGATTGTCATCCGATAAGGGGAACAAGACACTTCACCCGACACAGTTCTGGGAACCAATTCATACCAAATCCAGGAACTATTCAGCTTGTGCGTGATGGTTGATAAATCAGGTACATTTAATTCTAGAGGCTAAGGCAGCTAAAAGTAACTTTAAAAGTTCCCTATGTGAAATATTTGTGACATATCCGACTTTACTAATTAATTGGATTTGCAATATATTTTTTTTAAAGACCAAAAATGAACTTTGTATCTGGTTCCTACTTGGTGACAAGTTTATTAGCTTTAATAAAGTATCCCAATGCTTACCTATGGAATAGCAAACTCTGCTACAATAAAAATAGCTGTTTAGACATTTTCACAGTGTGGGCATGTTTAACATCAAACCTTTATATGTACTATTTTCAAGTACCCTGTGGTATGTGCATTTAAATTCTGCTTAGGAGTGATTAAATAATTAGAAAGAGGTTTTAAGCATATAAAAAGGGGTTATTTTGAAAGGTTGAATTTTTACTTTAAACCTGCATAGCCAAGTTACTCGTGGCAGGCCTGGAGTTATTTTTAGGTCTCGCCTGATCCAGCGCATGCGCTGGTCTGGCCGAGACATTTGTATGCAGGTTTTCCAAGTGCTGCCTGTGGCTTAAAGCCTGTATGCACGTGAGCGTGCACGCGCGCAGCCGCCATGTGTACCTCCGCCGTGCTTGATCGCGTCCGCGATCACTTTCACTTTCGCGGGCTGCTCGGCCGTGTCATTTTCACGGCTGTGCTGCCAATGCTTGTTTACATTGTTTGCGGCACCCTTCAAGCGCTTTTTCCTGCGTGTTCTATTTTCTTCTCATTGAACACATTTTGCTCTAAAAATAGGATCAAAAACGATAATTTTGCCACAAATGCGGAGTGATTATGCAACATGGAATTTCACATGACAATATAACAATTATAAGAAGAAATTCCAAATCTATGCAAATTACATCCGGATAACTGAAATTTCGCCAAGGCCTATTTTACATAAGTTTCATTCCCTTTTCAGCAAGGATGAAGAACTGAAACACACCACACAAATAGCTTTGACTAAGCCTTACTGGAGATGTGAAAATTGTTGTCTGGTACTTCTGAGCGCAGATTTGAGGTCTAACTTCGGACCACACACCCATACCAGTGCAGCCTATCCGTCATTCCGTTAATTAGAAGTAAGACTTCCAGATAACTTCAGGTCGTCAGGGGCACTATGTTCCAATATAATTTTTTCCTCCTAATTTTAATTTGTAACATTACTCTATTTGAGGTAACTAAAAAAAAAAAAGTTGCTGTACACAAGCTGGTATGTTGGCCCACCGCACACTAGTGAAGGGAGCATACTCGCTAGGGTGCATTCTTAACTCTTAAGCATCATCTCAAATAAAATGACAACTTGGAAGTTGAATAGTCTATGTGGATTTATTATAAACCTAGTTTTTAATCCAAATCATTAATTAATCTGCTTATCACACAAGAATTGTTCCATGCTCGTATGTTTCCTTAACTGATGCACAGTGGGCATACATACCAGCTGGTGTGCAGCAACGTTTTTAGTTTTCTCTAATTTTGTCTCTGGGCAGAAAGCACACCATTGCAGCAAAGCAACGCAGAGCTACCAGAATGCATTTTAATTAATTGTGTGAAAATGTGAGTAAAACCTATTAACCTATTAAACTGGTGGACATCCATTTGAGATGCTGCATGACTGACACTCCTAGGTCACTAACTGCAAGCCCAGTAAGTGACTATGGTATCCCAAATGCATGACATCAACTCGTCTCAAGGCTTATGGGACCCTCTAACTGGTGCCGGTGTCAGAACCACAGGGCAAGTTACTGGTCTAAGAGTTAAAATCGTGTTTTTGCCAGCATAGGCTAAACCCTTTGTTTATCCAGAGGGTTATATATGCAGCTAAACATTAAACCCAAAAGAGGTGTCTTGAATCAATACTTGGACATCACAACTTTATGTTCGCTGCCTAGAGTCTTTGCTGTAAGCAGGTTTTTAAAGATCTTCTGAATTTGAGCGTGTTGGATTCATTTTTTCATGACGAAAAGAATCTTTTTTCACAGTTTTGACCTTAATAGCCTGAACGATTTGCTGCCCCATTTAGTGAATTTAAACCTGAACTGTGGAAATCTTTTGGAGAATGAGTGAAGTTTAGTGTCAGATTTGTTTATGAAGGTTTTTTGGGTCAAACACTGGTTGTGCAGAGTAACAGGTCTTATGCCTGATGCGAAGAGCTTTAAATATGGTTCTTATGGAAGGTACTGAGTTGCCATGAGGCAAGTTTCCAAACCCAAAGGATGGATCTTGTAGCCACATCTTGTTTGGTTTGTACTCTACACAAATTCTTGGATTACAGACCTAAAATGATGGCATTATAGTGATCCATGCCAGAGTGAATAAATCATTGTTCACTTTGAGCTCACACGGAACACGAGTTCATGGTCTTCCAGGGACAAAATCATTAAGAATGCAGCATCCAGGCTAATTGGTTTTAATTTTTTAAAATACGGAATTAAAAACCATTTAATATACTTCATATAAAATTTACAAAAGAATAAAAAATGTAAAATTGTTTGCCTACTCTGAAAGTCACAAGGGCTTGGCTCAGCACATTGGTCGTTAAAGTTCCATAAAGGGAAACTAAGTGTATATTTAATAGTGCCTGCCCTAAGACGGAATAAAAGGCCAAGCTCCCAGTGGCTCAATGGGAGAGTTAGATAACTGGGTGTAGGAAAAATTGAAAGATTACGGGCTAAGTATCTGGAAACACTAGGTTTCGAAGACTCCCTCGCTTCCCTTTCAGCATTAAATGACATATAAAGTGCTTTTTTAAGTTCACATTTAGTGGGAAGCGCACTACTGGTAGGTTTTAGGAAAATGTTTTCAAGGTTCACGCTGCGAAATACGCTCAGCACCCCTGATAACCAAGGGATAGCCGTGCCCCTGTCGCAGCGTAAACAGTCCTTAATGATGTCCCTAGTCAATTTGGCAGCAGGATTTTTCCAAATCGCCAGCCAAAAAAGGGCTGGACGAGCACGAATAAAATCCCCTATAAAATGCAGCCCCAATTCCCTATGACATATAAAATGTGGTGAAGTAATAGGAACACAGAGAAGCTTCCTTCAAAATCTATATTCCTCAGCAATTATATCAGAACATCTGGCAATACCCCAGACCTCGGCACCGTATGTGGCAACCGGGACGCATTGAGTTTTGTATATTTTTAAAATAGCAGCCAATGCCCCGGTCAATTTTGGGCGGGGAAGGCTCAAAATGGAATTAATGGACTTTGAGAACTTGCTCCTGGCGTGGGCAAAGACCACACCCAAATACGGGAAACTGGTAGTTGACCCCAGTCTCTCTGTCCTCACACCAATACTGCCAATATGGCGCCTCTTCGGGCCACAAGACATTACAAAGGATTTTTTAAAATTAGTCTTCAAGTCTAGGGAATCCATATGTGCAACAAAGCCATTCACTAAAGTGCGTAGTGCATTTGGGGTGCGGCCCATGAGGACCGCATCGTCTGCGTATAGCAGAGCGGGGAGATAATTACCTTTTATTGTCGGGACATCACCAGTCAGGGAAGTCAAGTATTTATGTAGGCCGTTAATGTAGATTATAAATAAAAGAGGGGCTAAGACACACCCCTGTCTAACCCCTCTATTAACTCTAATCAATTCTGAAACCTCGCCCCCAAGACCAATCCGGACGCAGGCCTTCAAATCTCTATGCAGGTATGCCAAAAAGTGAACCAAGGATTCGTCCAGACCATGATCCAATAAAGCCCTCCAAAGCAATGACCTATTAACGAGGTCAAAAGCAGTGGATAGGTCCATAAAGGCCAGGTAAATCGGGCATTTACGAGCAACAGTGTATTTACTCAAAATAAGATTAAAATTAAGGCACTGTTCTGCGGTTCCGACCTTATTACGGAAACCCAACTGGCAACTCTCTAAAATATGATTGTCCTCGGCCCATGCTAGGATTTTATTATACAATACTCTCCCTAAGATCTTTAGGGTATTATCAATAAGGGAGATAGGCCTATAGCATGACGGTTGGGAGCGGTCGCCCTTCTTAAAAATAGGCACTATTATGCTGGTGGTGGTGGAGAAGTAAAAGTTAAATTTTTAAAAACGTTCAACAAGAGTGGGGCCCATAAATCAGGGTGGGCCTTGATGATGTCAATTGGGAGGCCATCGGAGCCAGGGGCTTTATTCCCCGCGCTCTGTGCGATGGCCTCTTCCACCTCAGATAGTGCTATGTCAACCCATGGAGGATGTTTGAATATAGGGGTAGCCGTCACTGAGGATGGGACCGCATAAATCTTAGAAAAGTGGTCCACCCATGCAGCTCCAGAGATGGTACAATCCATTGGGGTCGCGAGCTGGCCTGAACTGCGCAGATCTTTGACCGCGGCCCAGAAGGTGTCCCCCCTACCACGGGCGGCAGTTTGCGCTAGCACCTCCCAGCGCTCCTCGAGAATCTCCTCCTTCCTTCTACTAATAGCCAATTTGTATCGGGTCCTAGCGTTTTTTACGTCAGACAGATTTCTCGGGCTAGCAGATAAGGCTAGTCGCAAATCACGGTTGGCCAGGGAACACTCATGATCAAACCATCCCTGGTCAACCGTGGCCGCGCGCAACGGAGCCATAAGCTGAGCTCGAAGAGCTGAGCAAATCTTGACAAAGTCATCTACTACCCCGGGACTCGGGCTTAGGTCGGACAGACATGAAAAGAAAAGGGGGAGATTGTCTCTAACCAGGGTCTGGGTGGTCGTCCTGACATTAATACCCTTCCATTTTAATCTAAGGTTATTTGAACTAATGGAGAGGTTCCTAGCACCGCATTCCTTATTGAATACTGGTCGGTGGATTGTCTTTAAACAAATCTTGATAGGATTGTGATCCCCTTGGGACATTGGGACTACTATGGCCTTACTAATACAATCTGCCAGCCCGGGGAAAATGAAAATATAATCAATTGTTGAGCAACAATCTCTACCTCTAAATGTAGGCACTCGGGAGGCAGTAGGAAAACAGTCCATGGCGTTCTCCAAATTGTGTGTGCTCAAAAAGGTGGTTAATTCCACACCCCTTTGACACCCCAAGGCCGGGTTACAATCCTTTGAGGTTGGGCGATCTTTATTAAGTCTTGCGTTAAAATCACCACCCAATATAAGGCCAGAAGTATCATTAAAATCGTCCCTAGACTCCAGAGTGGTAATAAAATTAAAACGATTTCTAAAATGTATATTAGGTAATGAGCTAAAATCATTATTATAAAAATGAACCAGAAAAAAACTGGTTTTTCTGGTAGAACCGCCGACAGAAATGTTAATCCAGATAGATAGGCCTCCCGAGGGAGTAATCCTTTCCCCAGTCTACATCTTGAACTGCGGAGGGACTACCAGCAAGTCTTGGGACAGTACTACTCTCTGTTCTCCCTTATTCCTTGGATAAGTGACCGGTATACCCATTAAGTGGACATAAGTGACATCATCTCTGTTAGGAATAAATCTTACAGGTTGTCACATCACGATGCATCTCCTCGCAGCTGTGTTTCAGAACCGGTGCTGTATGACCATTCCCAATACTCAAAGCGTCCCTTCGCATCACAAGCCCATCATTGCTGGCATCCTCAAAAGTTATGCAAGACTCTGCATCGCAGCCCTGCAGCTTTCGCGGGACTGTGAATGCGGGAGGCATCTTTGATAGTTCAGAACCTCGCATCACATCCTCACTGCTCCTTCACCCTGTAGTTGCTACTTGAGTAGGGTTTCACCCCAGTCACCCAATAACCCAATTTTCAACACCTCTTTATTAATAACGAGTACACACTTTTGCAACATTATTGGCCCCCTTCTGGATGTTGGGGTCCCCTCAAGGGAATGACCTGCAGAAAAGTGAGAATATGGATTTTGAAGTATAGAAGCAACAAATTCCGCAGAAGAGCAACAACAAAAATGAGCAACCACCTTATTTCAAGAAATTATTCAGTGAAGGATCTTCGATGGGTTATTCTTGAGACCTTTGACTCTCCAAATAAAAGTGCAGAAAAGATTATTTTTGGAAAGGAAACAAAGATGGATTTAATGCTTGAAGACATATAACATTGTGCTTAATGATGAAGTCCCCTGGTTATCACTGAGTAGATAATAAATGCCAGTCTGTCTGTGCTATTTTGGAATAAATGCCATGTACAATACAGTATACTCCTTCTTTATACGCCCTTTATCCCATTCGTAGAAACATAGGTGGGATTCAGAGGAGCATGCCGACGTATTAAGAGATATGTCCTAAAAAGTTTCCATTGAGTCAAGTGACATTTCGGTCTCATAGGTTTAGCATTGTACAAATATTGCATGCCATTATGTTGTTAGAGAATAAGACAGGTACTCGCTTGTTAGTTTTATTTTAAAGAATCTTTTAATCGAATGAGATTTGCCTATATAGATTATTAAAAATTTCTTATTCACAAGATCCTTTAATTTTGGTAACAGCACCTTTTTAACCCCAATTTTTGGTCCTCAAAGCTCACGCCTCCCCCTCCTATTTTTATTAAATTTTTTCTACTCACAGACACTCATGTCTGTGACCTTCCTCCATTCCTCCCCGGTCCACCACAGCAGTTTTGCCGATTGAGTGGAGGGAAGGCTGCTCTTTTAGGTTTCCAACCACTTTCGCAGGGCAATTCCCAGTCATCGTCTTGGGAGGGAGACGGTCTAGTCTTCTCCCTGATCCCTCTACCTCCACCCATATAAACAGAGGATGGTGCCGACACGCAGCAATTAGGCTGCAGAAAGCTTCTCGCTTGTTAGTTTTGTTTTAAAGAATCTTTTAATCGTATGAGGTTTGCCTATGTAGATTATCAAAAAGTTCTTATTGCACGAGATCCTTTTATTTTTGTAACAGCACTTTTTAACCCCGGCTTTTAGTCCTCAAAACTCTCTCCTCCCGCTCCTGCTTTTATTTGCTACTCACGTACTCTCCGGTCTGTCACCTTCCTCCATTCCTCCACGGTCCACCGCAACAATTTTGTGGATTGAGTGGAGGAAGGGCTGCTCTTTTAGGTTTCCATCCACTTCCGCAGGACCATTCCTGGCCGCCATCTTGGGAGAGAGACAGTCTAGTCTTCTCCCTGATACTTCTGTCTCTGTCCATATAAATGAAGGATGGCGCTGACGCACAGCGGCGCATGCAGCGGGCGTGCCGCCGGTGCACCAAAGGTGCGCCAAAGCAGTGCTTGATTTGTGCCAGTGCTTTCCGGTGCTTAGCACCGGCACTTATTTTTCAGGACCAGGCCTACACCTGAGGGCCACTGCCAACTCACATCAATGACTGAACTGCATGTGATATGTCAGTATAAATAATTGACTCACTATAGTGTAATTCACACTCTATCACAGTCCCCTGAGTCCCCGGTGAAGAGTGCTGCTGTACCGATAAATCCATATCTGTGCAAATTTGCCTTCAGTTCAGTGTTGCTGTGGGCGGGCGAATGTTTGGGCTGGATTTGGTTATGAGGGGTAGGGGCGGCAGCAGCATCTATGTGCGTAACTTTTTTTTTAATTCCAGCGCTTGCACACACGCACTGCATAAGTCACCGCCAGTTCAGCACAGCGTATTGAAGAATTTCAAGCAGCCAGCATGGCGAGTTGCAGTATGTGTGAAGCAGGTCTAATAAAGGAAGTGCCACTAGTAACCAAGTAAGTACCCAAATTAACACTGCTTTATATTGAGTGCGGTGTGACAGTCACCGTGTTTAGTAAAGCCAAACAGACTTTGAGTTCGAGCAATCATGCCGACAGCACAGTGTGCAATGCTCTGGGCCTGGAGGCTGGAAGAAGGAGAGGGCCTTGCCCTTTGATCTTAACCCCTTTCTGTCTAATGTTGACATAGTTGAATTGACTGTTGACTTGCATGTAATGCTGTTTTTCCTTGCATTTTTATTTCTTTCGGATATTCTTTGGTTTTTTGGTATCTTAATAATTCCTGTTCTCCACGGTGTGCAACATGGAGAGTCGCACCCGTTAAAAGTTTTCAAGCCTCGTGCTCGTGGGTCAGGTTGTTTGTGCAGTGTTGTGGTTGCTGTTGTGGTGTACGGTGTGCACTTTTTACCCGCATGATACCCGCTGGTAGTGAAGCGATGCTCATGCTTTACATTCTAGTTAGCACATGGCCATCTCTGTAGTGAGTGAGACAAAAACCACAAACGCCCTGACAGTATTCACTGGGTATTTACTTTTTTTCATGCATGATGCAGGCCAAAGTAACTGCTGTGCCAGCAGCCAAACCAATCTTTGGATCAAGTCCCTGTGAATGCTACTGGTTTCTGCAAAACCCTGTTCATGTGCCATGGGCATGTTTTTCATTTCAATTCTTCCCTGGTCTCCATTGCTGTCCACACATGCAGTGCCTGCTGTAGAGATGAATTAGGGTTTGCTGGTGGTGTTGCACCCTTTCTGTGCCACAGTGAGGTAACACTGTGGAACCAGTTTTTAATTGGCCTCAGGGCCGGCTCTAGGGCAGTATGACCGGTACCCCCAAACCAGGTGCTGATTTCTAAGAGCGCAGTGTTTGCAACTTTATTTTAATTTTAAAAGCATCTGCTGCCGGGTTCCTTGTCTCCAGCAAATTTCCAGGCAACAATAAAGATTTAAAGATAACTCAGTGATTAATGTTTTTCTTGGAGAGCGATGGGAGTAGTGTCTATTAGAGGTGTTGACTCATCATTAGGTTGAGGTTTGATATGCCTGCTGTAAAGAATTCGTATCATGCAGATGAAAAGTGCACATATTGTAAATATGTCAGTGGGTTACTGCTTTTCTAAGAGACATTCTTTTGTTACAGTTTATAAGTTAAAAATCCTAATATAGAACTGTAAATTATTAACTGTCATCAAAGAACTGTATGCGCAGTTCAAAGTATAGGTTAGAGCATAGATTAATGTTGCAAAAAGGGTTAATTCTGGATAGAAATCAATTCTGAATGATAAAGAGAACCCCTAATTATTGTGTTTCATTTTCAATTTAGAGATTGTGTTTCTACAGATCAAGCAGTCTTAAACTACACTGCCTACCCGTGTGGATGACATGTCACTCCAACAACTTGTAGTCCTCTGGGCCTAGCTCATGTAACATTTCATATAGGGTGATTTACATACATAGGATTAATCGTGTATGGACCCAGTGGAGGAAGTGGGTGGAGCCGGAGGAAAGTGGGTGTGGCTTCTGACAACCATTTGAGCTCCTGGACTTCATGTTTTACAACTTAAGCACTGCCCCAAAACCAAATCCCTTCTCTGCCGCCCGCACCTGGACCGCATCCAGTGCCTATCCCCCTGGCCGGTTGTCTCCAGAGTTTGCAGGGATCATTAAGTGCTCTCGGGAGGCTATACTGGCACTAAGACCTAATGGTGAAGGCCCCCCAGACATTAGCCCTAACATTTGTTCCCAGATTCTTTGCCCCTGCAACATACAAACCAGGGTTTCTAGTCCAAATGTAGCCACTGAATCAGTCAAAAGTATAACACCTGACTAACAACACAGAAAAGGCTGCACTCTAACACCCAAAAACATCTCATTGAGACTACTTAACCTCAGGTCCCTAGTGAAGCACCATTTTGAGTTCTCTGACCTTGTCCAAGCGCTCCAAGCAGATGTTGCTTTTATAACTGAAACTTGGGCAGACTTTGGCTCGGGCCCAGAAATTGATGCAGCACCCCACTAGGATACGCCATGTATCGGTTAGACTGGAAAAAAAAGGTGGAGACCTAGCAGGGTTTTTTCACTCTCATTTCAAAACCACCTTTAAGCCATTGGCCACCTCTGGAATCGAGGCCATAGAGTTCTCAATACAAATGCTGGATTCACAGCTGTTTAAGGGAAATTCTAATTTACCGTTCTCCAGGACCAAGAAGTGGCGTCTGATGAGCTTAGCATGTCTCTTGAATCATACATTCGTAATGCTAACTTCTTGGTGTTAGATGATTTTAATTTCCACCTGGAAAATGAAACTAACCCAGACTCCTCAAAACTGAATGCATTAAGGGCTGTCTTATATTTCAAGAGGTCCAACGCATAAGGCTGTACGTATGCCAGATGGAATTTTTTCTAGCGACCCAAGCATCAATTTACATCCATCGCTTCCTCTGATATGGTCAGACCATTGGGCAGTTAACTGGCAGATAAAGATGGATAAAGCACCAGGCATGGAGATACAGTCCAACAAACCCCTAGTAGAACCTTGCACAAGATACAGCCGGTCGAACTGAAAGAGGTGTTTACTTCGGTACCCTGGCAACCAGCTGACAACCAGCTGCCAACCTGGAACAGAGTGTCGAAAACCTCTTCCTATGGTTAAACTCGGCACTAGACATTGTAGCAAAGGTTAAACAAAGAACCTTAACTAAAAGTAAAGTTTCCCAGCCCTGTTATAACTAAACACTCAAAACATCTAGGATAGACTGCCGCAGGCAACAGCAGAAATGGAGAAAAAAATATGAGGATAAGGAGAAAACCATCCACAAAAATAAACTACCAGAACGTAAAAAATGTATTATGGCTGCAAAAACCTTGTATTACTCTGACCAGATAAAGCTAGCTCATGATTTTAAGAAAACTCTTTTCCTAGCAATAAAAAAACTGGTAACACCAGCTAGTCCCGACACTGCCATAATTTATACAAATGTTGGTGACATTTTGGCCAATTTGTTTCAGGAAAAGGTCATACACATCTTTAACGACTTCAATGCAGGCAGGATTGCCATTCAGCAGGAGGGGCAACCCTCAATTTCATTACAAGACCGGAGGCTGCCATTATGCATTATCTTTCAATGCAAATTCAAGTACAGCCACTTTAAAGTTACATCATAAGTAAAACTTCTAGAACAAACAAGTGTGTCTAGGCAACGGCAGCACAGAGATCAGCCTCTTTTAAATGCGGCTTCAAGTCAGAGAAGTTGCCTTTTCACATATCTCCTGTCCTTCACTGCTGTTTGCTATTGTTTGCTTACTTATTCATTATTAAGATTTCGTAATTTTCTTTACTGCTTTAATACCGGCATCCATTTCTCTACATTCCTTAAAAAAAAAAAAGGGCAAAACCGACCCAATAGAATTGCTGATCCTTCGAATATCTTCTACTAAAGCAGATAATCGCGCTCTTCTACCCCTTTACGCTCTCTTTTGATCACTTTCCTTTTCCGTTTGTTTTGTCCTTTATGACTTGCCAGTTTACATGTTTCATGCCAGTTTATGTATTTCTAACTTGCCATTACATGCGTACCCGCTAATTCCTCACTAACCTGGAGTGGTTTCAGGTCGCCTACCAGTGCCTTCCCTCTTGCCTTCCTGCGTCGCCGCCATGACCTCGCAGCCGTTTTACCGCCCGCCGGACGCTCCCCGCACTCCATCTCTTCCCTCCGCACTGCTACCATCGTAACTCGCAACCAACCTCGTTCTGGTGCCATTCGGCCGTCGCAGCTGTAACGTTCAAGCTGCGGGACGCGCCGCACCTTCGCCGTGCCTTCCGCTCCAGCGCTACCCTCTGCATAAATTAAAATAAAAAAAAAAGAGAAAGACAACGCGTTTGGTCTCGTTGGGCCTCCATATTAGAGGAAAGTCGCTAGCAACGACTCCCTTCATTTAAGACGTCCTCTCCACACAATGCTGTTTCGTTACAACTGCATTCCAACAGCTGATTACCGACGGTTGGCAGCTTCAAGTTCCTACCGGTCCTCATTTATTTTAAAATCTAAACAATTATTTAGATATATTTTTGTCAAGATATACCTACCTTTTAATATCCTTTGATTATTATCAGTTTAAGTGACTCAAAAAAAAAAGTAAGATGTCTGATTCTGATGATTCTCAGACCCTTATCAGAGCTTATCAAGCAATTGATTCACAAAGAAATACATTCCTGCATGAGGGAGACAATTGATGAGATTGTTGCAGGTAAGAGACCCCCTGCACTCCTCGGAGCGCAGTCTAATGAACCACCTAAAATTGGGGGTAAAAGAACCAAAAAATGCAACAACTTGAAATGAGGGCACTATGGAAAGCACCTCATTTATATTGGGAGGTCCATGCGCCTCAAGACCTGAAGGAGGACTAAGCTCCTCAAATGTTACGGGAGGCCTACGCGCCCCAAAAAGACTACGTGCCAATAACGACTCATCTCTTTTGGATGCCCTAAGCGGCTCACAATATCAAAGTGCCAATACAGACCCTCTGTTGCCTAACAAACCCTCTAATGAGTCACTTGACGAATATATACTGGACCTGGATCAGTTTGAGGATGATATCGACCCCGAATTCTCAGAGGAGGAACTCCCCTCCTCATCTAAAAAAATTATTCTCGATCCCCTTGGCAGGGAAATGTTTTCCCCTGACAACATACAACACCCTAGTGGTGGCCCCAAAATCATGTAGCTAAATGTAGAGAGATGGATCAAACACCCATTGGAAAGAGAGGCAAGGAACATTCTTAAGGCAGAATGCCCACGTCCTGTCATCCAAGACAAATATTGCCTTCCTCCTAACCTAGATCCAGAACTTATTAAGTTCTTATTTAAATTGGGCAGAGACCCTAGAAAAGGTATTGAACCCTCCCTCAAAAGTTGCCAAGATCGCATGCTTGACATGCTCGGGCCCTTATGCCGATCGATCTAATTGAGGAGTGCTATATCAAGGGCCCTCAACCTAACATTGACCTCCTACGGGGATGGAGTCAAAGGGCTCTTATCCTCCTGGGTAATGCCAACGCATCTCTCGATACTGAGAGGAGGAAAGTAGTCCTTTCTAAAATTGACCCTAAACTCTGCGATATGGCAGAGAAAGAATCCTCTTCTAATCCTAATAGACTATTATTCGGAGAGGATATGATTAAAGGTTTGGGGAAGTATGTAGCAACCTTTACAGCTCTGGATAAGGCGCAGGCCAACATGCGCAGAGTTTTCAACCCTAACGTTTTTGCAAGTGCCGGCAGAAGGAGTCGTTCTGCCGGCCGCTTTCAAGACCAAGAGGCTTCGGACGAGGTTACCAACACAACTCCTCATTCTTCCCTCAACAAGGTCGTTCCTTCCGTTCAAGAAACTTCAGATCGAGAGGCTTCAACAATCAAAATTCAGCAAGTAAGTACTCTTTCTCTTCTCCCTTCCTCTTTAACTTGAAAAGTCGGGGGTCGCCTAAAACTTTTCATTCACGTTTGGGAGCAAATTACACACGACCCTTGGGTTTTAGAGACAGTACAAGGGTTCAGAATAGACTTCACGGAAAAACCCTCCCAGACCTCAACTCCCCAACTATTAAACTTGACGCGAGAGCAACACTCTATTGTCGACGAGGAAGTAACTTCAATGTTATCCAAAGGTGCAATTCTAGAAGTTCCTTGGGATCGCAGGAACTTCTTAAGCAATATCTTCCTTGTGGAAAAAAAGGACAAAGGGTGGGGACCTGTAATAAACCTAAGAGAATTGAACAAGTTGGAAGGTATCCATCTCCTCAAGGACATGCTCTTAGAGAAAGACTGGCTAGTCAAATTAGATCTAAAAGACGCCTATTTCACCATTCCTATGGCAGAGGAATCCCAGTCCTTCCTTCAATTTGCTTGGAACAAGCATCTATACCAGTTTCAAGCCCTTCCCTTTGGCCTATCTTCGTCCCCGTGGTGCTTCACCAAAGTTATGAAGGCAATTACCACGGTCCTTCAGGAGAGAGGTGTCCGTCTCATAATCTATCTAGACGACATTCTCATCATGTCTCAAGACAACTCTCAAATCTTGAAAGACTTAAAAACTACTGTGGATTTGATAGAAAGCACAGGGTTTATTATAAACAGGGAGAAATCCATCATGACTCCCTCCAGATCTCTAGAATTCCTAGGCTTCATGGTAGACACCGTGAAGTCTATGCTTTTATTTCCCCAAAAGAAGATATCCAAGATTCGCAAAGAGATACGCCACGTCCTAAAATCAAATCTCCTAACCTTAAGGGAACTAGCCAGACTTCTGGGCCTCCTCTCATCATCTATCCAAGCCATCCTTCCAGGCCCACTTCATTACCGAGCCCTTCAGAGACTCAAGGGGAGAGCTCTGCGTTCCGGTCTTTGGTATGGAGACAAAATTCACCTGGACCCAGAGGGCAAGGAGGAACTGACCTGGTGGCTGGAAAATTTAGACGCATGGAACGGGAAAGCCATTTTTGGGACTTCACCGAACCTCATTCTAGAATTGTATGCCAGCCTTCATGGCTTGGGTGCCTGTTTTCAGAATCAGAGCACCGGGGGTTTATGGTCCTATTCGGAGAGTTTGCACCATATAAACTTCCTGGAGCTAACCGCCGGGCTCTATGCTCTAATGAGCTTCAAGGAATCCCTTCAAGGGAAGTGTGGTAAATAAAAATTCCTTTACCGGGACTGAATTTGATACAGAAACATTATAAAATAGCTCAGTAAAATGAGAGGCAGAATCCGTGATATTAGAGGTTCGGAATGGGCTTTATTCCAGTGATCGATTATAATCGGATGCTCCAAGTTCCATCACCACGGGGGTTCAGGAAGTGAAGTACATACTTTATTGACAAGAAGTAACTTTTATAGTACATACATTACAATGAAGCGAATACAGTAGGCGTAACAATTGATAAGGAAATTGACGTTTTAACTGCGTAACCGAAAATGGGTGTAATAAGGAGTAAAAAGGAACATAATTGGTTATGATGTCATATATATAGGTGGATCTATAAGATAATACTTGGCATAGATGCGCGCGCAGCAGCATGACGTGTAATTGACGTGTAACTAGGGGGTGAAGGGGACTTGACATTAGTTCTACATGTGGAGACGAAAAGTCTGGGGGGTCAAGTCAACCTAATCCCAAATCATATCTAACATCCTATGTTTAAAGAACTATGTTATCCACAAAAGAAGGACTCTCGGACAGAATCTATTCTATACTGACTGTGCGTGCGTGTACAAGCGTCTAAGTGTCTACACTGAATGCGAGGGGGTAGGAATTATTCCATGGTAACAGGGCTATGAATTACTTGCATGAGGACAGAGAAGCCGGGCCTTTTGCTTGGTAACTGGGAGAATGTTTACTTAAACTACTAGGCAGGAATGCATCGGCTGAGGGGGAAGCAGATAATTCGAAGGTGAAATACAGTTCTTGGCAGAGAATAGGCTGATGTCAGGCTTCGTGAGCCGCGCAGAGAATGAGACAAAGTTCATGGTCACAGATGCAGGCTCAGACTGGAGCTTTCAGAGACAGAAGGCAAAAGGAGTTTTGATGACAGGATCAGGGCCTACTTGCCTGGACTGTAAAATGGCATAAGTGAACCATATAAAGCCGGTGGCCTTTCATATTTAGGAATGGAATATCCGGCCTATTCATGGCGGATCTGACAGAGGACATGTTGACAGTGGACGCACATGTATTTGCGTCTTCATAACTGGAACTGGAGGGAACATACATGTGCTTGTGACATGCACATGGAACCGTTGGGGTCCAAGATAGGGGACATAACTGACCAGAAAAATCCATATTTCCACATTCCCTCCTTGTCCCCTACTTGCCCTTCAAGAGATATCAATCTTCATCAATCCATTGATCTGTTCATATAGCATCATTTGTTCTTCTTTCTTCTTCCGGGATCTTGAATGAAAATCTTGATGTGGAATGCACGATGTGGCACACAGACCACAAATCGCTGGTCCACATTGCAGACATAGACAGCAACTGAATAGTATGAGAAGGCCAATACCTAGGAAGGATAAAACTCTCCATCCCCAGGCTGATACCACATTCCAAAACCAACTGGACCAAGTCCAAGTGCCTGGGTTCTGGTGTATCTGGCTTACAATCTTATGAAGGCGAGTGATGGCTTTATATACAGATGGCGAATTTTCTGGTATGAATACGCAGCAGCTTGATCCGATGACCCTACAAGCTCCGCCCCTATCAGCCAGGATGACGTCAAGGACAAGACGATTTTGAAGCACAACAATCCGCATAGCAGACTGCTCTTCCGTTAAATTGCCTAAGGCGGAAATAGTCTCATTCACTACTGCTTCAAGGGTTCTAGTTAATCTGCGTATCAGCTTACTATTAGTAACAGTACCTATATAGGGAAAGATACCTTTATTAAAATCTACATACTTGTCCCATGCCGTCTCAGTGTAATCGACAATGGGGAGATCTCTCCGCTCTCTGTTGTGTACTAAATGAATATTTCTGTAATAATCAGGAGGAGCTAGGAAAACAGGTGGCAAAAGGAATGCAATGTAGCAGGTACCATCCCAATCTAGAGGTAGACGCATATATGCAGTCTGACCACATATAAAGTAGGAGTGGCGAGAAGCTCTAAATGAAGATTTGCCTTGATCACTGAATTCTACTATAGTAGTGCATTTACTATGGCCCATATGTATGGAACCAACCTTTCTTACACACAATTCACCCTTCGCTGGGAATACTGACATGGTGGGTAAGACTAGTTCAATTTCGGATACGACATTTAGAATCATGAGATTAGGTGTAAAATTACCTAATCCATATACTTCATTTTCTAGATCAGTTCCTGTTCTTTTGGGGCGACCCTCCTTGTCAGGGTAGCAGACCTTGAGTAAAACTAGGTTCAGGTTTCCCCATACCCAATGATCTTGGTAAACTGCTGTGTCTGAGTCCATGGAATTGATTAAACTGAACCATGCTCCACAGGAGCCATTATGTGTAAATGGGTGTGGAAAGAAAGGCAGGACTCCTTCATAATTCTGATAGGGAGGGAGTCGGCCACACACCCAACAATTAGTGGCATTACTAGTCTGATGGGAATGATGTAACATACTAATGAAAGTGTTATTGCGCAGCGCAAGTCTATAAGACAATTCATGCGGAGGTAAGTCACTAAAAGAATGTTCAGCAGCAACATGTCTAGAAATAGGGTAATATATGTGCAACAACATACTTGTAATAATTATTAAAAGACTCAATAAAAACAAAATTAATAATGTCACTATGCAGTGGCTACGCAGTGATTTACAATACGCCTGTCGTTTCAACATTTTCCGCGACTGTCCATGATTCAGGTCTAGATGATACATGTCAGAGACAAATTCAACCGCTTCACCTTGGAGAGGACTTAAACAATCAAATTGTCTGACGTTCTAGGCCTCAATTTTACTTTATAGAGTTCGGTTTCAGTTTTTTCAACCAAAGGAAGTTTTGAATCAGTCTGTGAGGGAGTGCAGGGCACAATGTCTATATCCGAGGATAGTCCATGAAATTTCTTGATATGGCTTGAATGAATCCAGCCCTTGCGGCCCTCGATCTTCACGGCTGTTCTTGTGGTCAGCAGGACCAACTTGGGTGATTTCCACCTGGGCTCCAGCTGAGTCTTTCGGTCGAAATTCCTCACAAAGACAAGATCACCCGGAACAACGTCATGGGGTTTCACCTCAGTGTTGTCGGGAAAGGCTGCAGCTACCTGTGAACGACAAGATTGTAGTGCAGACATCAAGGAAGCCAAGTAATCTGTCAGCATATTACAGTCAATATCAGTTATTTTGCGTGGTATAGGCGTCCCCCACATATTCGGTGGTCTGCCGAAGATCACTTCATACGGGGATAGCCCTGTTCGAGAGTGTGCTACCATTCTCATGTAAAAGAGTGCAACTGGTAACGCTACTATCCAGTCGACACCTTTCTCTCTGCATATTTTGGACATTCTGATTTTCAGTATCTGGTTATGTCTTTCTACGAGACCTGCTGCCTCGGGGTGTCGGACACAGTGGAATTTCCACTGATATCCTAACAGAAGTGAAACGTGTTTCATTAATTCGGATGAGAACGGCTGGCCGTTATCTGAGTGAACAACACGTGGTAAACCGTATCGTGGGAAGAATTCTCGAACCAACTGTTTGGCAGTAGTCGGGGCAGTGTAATCTGAAACCGGGTATGCCTCTGTCCAACGGGACAGAGCGCAAACAACTACGAGAACATATTTGAATCCTCGACATCGTTCCATCTGGATATAGTCCATCTGGAGTACTTCAAAAGGGTGATGAGGAGGATGAAATCCACCCTGTTCTACGGGAACGCTTTTTCCTGGGTTGAACTGACAACAGATCATACAGGTACGGACCTTTTGTTTGGCTGCTGCTCGTAAATGTTTATTGAACCAAATGTGTTGAATGCTGTCTAGCATAGCTTTTTCTCCTAGATGTGCTGGACTATGTATAGTGTTAATTATAACTTGGACCATTGAATCAGGAAGGAACCATACAGACTTTTCCTTCATCATCCATCCTTGGTCCGTTTGGATCCCTCCTAATCCAGTCCATTTCTTTATTTCGTCTGGTGTAGCATGTGTCTGTATGTCAATTACGTCAAGAGTAGGATCTTTAACTGTCATACAATGTGTCGGTGTCGGGACTATTGTCTTTGTCATGTCGGGGGTTTGAGTTTGAGCAGTCTGTTTAGCTGTTCTGTCGGCTAGATCATTGCCTTGGGAAATGATATCAGTAACCTTCGTATGAGCCTTACATTTCATAATTGATATTGCAGTGGGTAGATGTATTGCATCTAATAAGGCATGAATGAGGGGTCCGTGCTGAATGTGGGCACCGTGGGAAGTTAAATAACCTCTCTCTCGCCACAGCACGCCGAAGTCATGTACAACTCCGAATGCATAACGTGAGTCAGTGTATATGTTGACTTTTTTATTCGTGGCTTGAATACAGGCTTGTGTCAGAGCGATAAGCTCTGCGGCTTGAGCTGACAAAGTATTTATACGATTAGTTTCAATGACTTCAGTATCTGTGGTGTACTTGTTCTCATACATGAACCATCTACATACAATGTCAGGTCTGGATCTGACAATGGGACATCGGTTAAGTCTTGTCTGGGTTTTGTCGTTATTGTAATAACTTCAATACAGTCATGAGCTAGTGGGTCTGTTCCGATTACAGGTAAAAGTGTGGCAGGATTCAATGTGTTACAGCGTCTGATTTCTATATGTGGCTGAAACAATGTAAGTTCGTATCCTGTAAGTCGCGCTATAGTCAAGTGTTGTGTTTGCGTTCTATTCACAAGAACCTCTACTGCGTGTGGTACTTGAACTGTCAATGGATGTCCTAACACTATGGCATCGCTTTGTCTGATTGCTAAAGCTGTCGCTGCTACTGATTTCAGGCACGCAGGCAAAGCCTGAGCTACGGGATCTAATGTACTAGAAAAATAAGCACATGGTTTGTGTGCTCCTGCTTGTTCCTGTGTGAGTACTGACAAGGCAGTACCTTCGCGTTCTGTAACAAAGAGTGTAAACTGTTTTCTGTAACATGGCGTTGCTAAAACGGGTGCTTGACATAAAGCTTTCTTTAGGCTTTCAAAAGCTTGTGTGTGTTCCTGAGTCCAAGGGAGAACAGTCGGTGTGGCTGCCTCCTGTGTGGTTAACTGAATGAGTGGTTTTGCTAGAAATGCATACTGAGGGATCCACTGCCTACAATATGAAGTGAGGCCTATGAAAGCTCGTACCTCCTTTTGTGTCTTGGGTATTGACATGTTAGCTATTAACTGAATGCGGTCGGGTGTAAGCTGCCTTCCCTCCTTGGACAGCGAGTGTCCAAGATAAACAACTCGCTGGACACAGAATTGCAGCTTAGAAGGGGACACCTTGTGCCCCTTTTCGGCTAGAAATTGTAAAACTGTCAGTGATGCTGTCTCACATTCCGGTTCGCTTCTCGCGGTGATCAGCAGATCATCGACGTATTGAAGCAGAGCAGTGTTAACTGGCATGTGGATACTGTCAAGTTCTCGTTTCAGTGCTTGGCTATAGATGCTGGGGCTTTCTGTAAATCCTTGAGGTGCGCGTGAGAATTTAAAGCTACGCCCATTTAAACTAAATCCGAACAAATATTGACTTTCCGGATCTATTGGGACGCTGAAAAAGGCATTCTTGAGATCAATTACAGTAAAGAATGTCGCTTCGGAATCAATAGCTGTCAATAATGACGAGATATCTGGGACCACAGGAAATTGTGGCACAATGCATTTGTTTAACTCGCGCAGATCAATAACCAATCGATATACCGGCGGGGCTGTGGGATCTGTTCGTTTAAGAATCGGAATTATCGGTGAATTACATACATTGGAGTCTGTTTCTACAACTACTCCTTGGGCAATAAGCTCGTCAATGATTTGTAGTAAAGCCGCTACAGCATCTGGTGGTAACTTGTATTGTCGCATTCGTGGTAGCACCACTCCTGCCTTTAATGTGACTCGATATGGTGTAATATTCATGCAACCAACATCAGTAGGGCCTTGTGCCCATAGATGTGTAGGTAAAGTCTGCAGTCGGGGATCCATGTCTCTAGACACATAGTGACCTTTAAAATCACGTAAAAACAACCTTACTCCTTCCGGAGAACAACATATTATGGCTCCTAGAGCTTTCAGGGTTTTAATTCCTAACAGATTTTCTGGGCATGATTTAGTAAGCAATAAATCTGTAGTTCGGGTCAGAGGTCCTATCGTAAGTGGAAGAGGCTGTGATACTTCATTAACAATAGGTTTTCCTGAAAAACCAAGGGAAATATTCTGAGAGCCTGAGAGGGGTGCCCCTGGAACTTCACTACGTTTTATAGTTGTTCGACTTGCCCCTGTATCGAGTAAAAACTTTCTATCTTGACCTAATAATTCACTATGTACATAAGGTCCTTCTTGATCTACAGGAATCTCGATAAGGGGTAAGTCAACTTCCCTCTCTAGGCTAGTTCATGCGTAACGCTGATACTCAGGATATTCATACTGTGCGGTCTGATACATTTGTCGTGTTGTTGTCTGTGTGGCAGCAACAGGCAACGGTGGTGCAGCTGGCACAAACTGTATTGGCTGTTGTGCGGCTGGCATGGCCTGGGCATGCTGCATAGCTCCTTGTTCATTCTGATCTTGTCTTAGTGGCCGTGATCTTTCTTGTGTTTTACCTATGGCGATATTATGTTTTAAAACTGGACAATCGTGTACGTAATGACCTGGCTTTTTACAATAATTGCATGTCCCTTTTACAGGCCCTGCTGAATCGGAATGTGTCATACCCTTTTTATGTCCTTCAGCTGGAACTGTCTGGGAAACTAGCATTTTCATTTTCGTGTCTTTCATGCGTCTGTGTTCATGTTCTTGTTCCTCTCTAATTCTATTGTGATGGTACTGTAACATTTGTAACATTTGTGATGGAGTGTTACCTTGCCAGGTACTCTCGAATTTTAATACTCTATTCTTTACGGGGGGCAGGGCATTTTCTACTAATTTTGTTACAAACAGATGCGGGTATGATTCGCTACTTGCTTTTATGCCACTATTTATACCAAAACATTTCTCGAATCGGGCATAGTAATCACTAGTGTCTTCATCTTGCTTCTGTTTACAGGCTGAAATTGTACCCCAATCTTCCTTTTTCGTAGTTAATAAACGTGGCAGTACCTGTACTAGTAGACCTGGTAGTGCTTTAATTTTGTCCCCAAGCCCCAAACCTGGACCTCGGGCCTTTTCTTCTGCTTCTAATGCTGACCATTCTATCTTTTGGTCACCTACCTCCCACTCTTTTTCCTTGAGTTTCTCATAAATGCCAGCAGGCATCAACACCTTTAATATTGTCATAATGTCGGGGTAGGTATACTCTCCCATGAGTAACATGTCTTTAATTTCTCGGTGAAAACCCGCTGGATCTTTGTCATGACTGGGTACCACTTTCTTCATTTGCAACAATTCTATTTTTGATATGGGCGTATATACAAATACGCGCCTAAACTCGTTGTCCTCGCCTTTTATTGGGTGCACTTCTCGTAAGGGATTCTGTCTATCCATGTGATACGTGGTTCTTTCCTTGACGGGCAATGAGACATGCTCTGAGCATACAAAAAGAATATACTGCTTTCTTGACTCTAGAATTTCTTTAATTAATTTAGTACCTGGACCTCTCCATTTATTCATAAGCAATTCAGTCAGTATGTCAGGTAAGGGACCAGGGTCCGAATGCTGACTCCGATATAGTATAATGAGTTGTTGAATCATATAAATCCCAGCTAACCTCTGTTCATCTGGGGTGAGGTTCAAAAATGTGCGTACTACTGTATCATCACTATATTTTCCGGGACTGTCCACCCAATGGACAGCTGCCCTGGCTAAATCTTGTTCATCCATAGAATCGAGAAAATGATAACCCCTTCGTTCTCGGAGTAGCTTGTCGGCGGTTTGGAACGAATGCTCGTTAGACCTTATATTAATTATAGGTATTTGGAAATTCCTGTCATTATCTGGACATATCGGACGTATTGAGTCAGTATGACATCTAGTCTGATTCCTATTACAAGATTTTCCTCTACCTACATAGGCTATGGTGTCCGACTGTCCTGCGGGCAGTCCTGACCCTTCTTCCTCGCTTTGTTCGAACTCGTCTGTCTCTAATCTCTCTTCGTGTAGGCGTTCTATTTCTTTACGGATCTTTCGGCACATGGCTATTATACAATTTTGTTTATCGTGTCTCCCTTCTGATATATTCTGGCTCCACCTTGTAAGAATTTGCATTGCATCCGGATCTACCCCCGGTCGGTCTTGATTTCTGATCACACAGTTTATGAGGAAACGTAACAGTTCCCCCTGTATCTCTACTTTCTGGTATTCCATAGCTCTGTAAATACATTCTGGATCTCGCCCTGTTTGGACAAAATGGTATATATTATCTAGATGCGCAGTCATTCCTGGTAACTTCGCTAAATACACTGCGGCTCGTCTGATACGCAAGGATGCCAGGATCATTTCGTCCTCTATACCGGGCACCGGGTCATATCTACAATCTACAAGAAGTTCTTTAAGCGCACGGGCACTTACGAATTTGGGTGTACGTGAATGCGCTGACTCTTGAAAAGTAAGTTTATTTATTCTAGGTGGCGTAGAAAAAATATTGGTAGCACCTCCCGTGGCCCCATCTGGGGCGTCGGGTGTGAAAGGATTCGTCGAACGTGACACAGCAACTATAGGTGTGGACACAGCTATAGAAGTACCTGTAGGAACAGATGCAGAAACAGATGTGCTTGCCGGAGCTTGTGACTCGATTTGTTGCTGTAGGGATACGGGTGCAGGGTCTTGGCGTTGGACCTCCCTGGTATGCGGTCTATGTGGGGCGGAATTAGCATACTCGGGAGCTGCGTCATCTAAATATGAGGAAAGAAAAACATCTTCTGCGGTTCTAGGATGCCCCTTAGGATGTACCTTGATTGGGAATAATGGGGGTGGCAAGTCTTTCGGTATCTCTGGAGTAGCCTTAGGTAATCCTTCGGCCAGAAGGGGATACATACCATTCATAAGGGCATTTCTTTGTCTGTCTACTTGTTCTGATTTCACTCGGATACCTTCCTCAATTAATAGATTTTCTTGAACTTTGTTTGAACTTTCTTTACTCTTCTCTTCCTGTCTACGTGCTTTTTCCGTACGTCTATGAGATTCTTTACGCCATAACTCAACGGCGTCTTTCTGTGACTGTCTGACTTTCCTTTTCCATAACTCTTCCTCGACTTTCATGATGCACTCTGCATCCCAGGTTCCCGCTGCGGGCCACCTCTGACTTTCTGGTAATCCCTTGGTGTAGTCTACCCATAAGTCAAGAAATAATATAGCGTCTAAGCCATGTTTGTGATACATGAAGTGCCCTGGAGTATCCCTAGGAGGAATAGGGACGGCCTCTTCGAGTACCCCTTTTCTAGTAGTGATCTGTCTTAATTTCGAAAAGAGCGGCATATTGACAATCTGATCTGATACTTAATCTTGAACACACTTAATACAAAAGCACAATAATGAACAACCATTCATACCACAATATGCAGGACGTTTAACACATTAAACATTAAAACATTAAACCTTTAACTGAAACAACAATGATGATCGTCTGCATAACTAATCACCACGCTTAATTCTTGACACTAACTAGATACTTCGGAATACTTGATATACTGCTAAACAGTACAGATACACTGCTAAAACAGTGCAGACCGGATTTGTGTACCCAAACCCGTCTTGACCGGCACAACCTATGTGCACGTCAGAAAATGCCTCCCCAGTAATGGTACTCACCGGGTAGCTTCGGAAACAGAAGGCCTCGGTAACTTGAACTTGAACCGGACTGGACTCGACTCGCCTCGTCGGAAACTGGGCTTGACTTCGAACTGGTGGGTCTCTGTATACCTCGGATCTTGCTCTCTCAGCTAGGCTCTGGTCGGGATACTTCGCACTTCTCACCGCCTCGTCTGGGTGTTGATCGCAGTCTCAGTCGCCCCCGCTTGACCGGAGGGAGATACAGGAAATCCTGCTGGTACGCGTTATTGTCCGTCCAGCTGTGGCAGGAGACCGGGCCTGCTACTCACCGCCGGCGCGTGAGATGAGAAAGTGTCCCTGTTCGGGCGCCATCATGTGGTAAATAAAAATTCCTTTACCGGGACTGAATTTGATACAGAAACATTATAAAATAGCTCAGTAAAATGAGAGGCAGAATCCGTGATATTAGAGGTTCGGAATGGGCTTTATTCCAGTGATCGATTATAATCGGATGCTCCAAGTTCCATCACCACGGGGGTTCAGGAAGTGAAGTACATACTTTATTGACAAGAAGTAACTTTTATAGTACATACATTACAATGAAGCGAATACAGTAGGCGTAACAATTGATAAGGAAATTGACGTTTTAACTGCGTAACCGAAAATGGGTGTAATAAGGAGTAAAAAGGAACATAATTGGTTATGATGTCATATATATAGGTGGATCTATAAGATAATACTTGGCATAGATGCGCGCGCAGCAGCATGACGTGTAAGTGACGTGTAACTAGGGGGTGAAGGGGACTTGACATTAGTTCTACATGTGGAGACGAAAAGTCTGGGGGGTCAAGTCAACCTAATCCCAAATCATATCTAACATCCTATGTTTAAAGAACTATGTTATCCACAAAAGAAGGACTCTCGGACAGAATCTATTCTATACTGACTGTGCGTGCGTGTACAAGCGTCTAAGTGTCTACACTGAATGCGAGGGGGTAGGAATTATTCCATGGTAACAGGGCTATGAATTACTTGCATGAGGACAGAGAAGCCGGGCCTTTTGCTTGGTAACTGGGAGAATGTTTACTTAAACTACTAGGCAGGAATGCATCGGCTGAGGGGGAAGCAGATAATTCGAAGGTGAAATACAGTTCTTGGCAGAGAATAGGCTGATGTCAGGCTTCGTGAGCCGCGCAGAGAATGAGACAAAGTTCATGGTCACAGATGCAGGCTCAGACTGGAGCTTTCAGAGACAGAAGGCAAAAGGAGTTTTGATGACAGGATCAGGGCCTACTTGCCTGGACTGTAAAATGGCATAAGTGAACCATATAAAGCCGGTGGCCTTTCATATTTAGGAATGGAATATCCGGCCTATTCATGGCGGATCTGACAGAGGACATGTTGACGGTGGACGCACATGTATTTGCGTCTTCATAACTGGAACTGGAGGGAACATACATGTGCTTGTGACATGCACATGGAACCGTTGGGGTCCAAGATAGGGGACATAACTGACCAGAAAAATCCATATTTCCACAGAAGTCAGTCCTCCTCAAGATGGACAACATATCAGCTGTCGCTTACATAAATCGCCTAGGAGGAACAAGGTCTCCAGACCTCTCCAACCTGGCCAAAGATTTATGGATGTTCTGCTTGAAACACCAAATCTCACTAAAAGCAGAATACCTTCCCGGCCTAAAAAATGTCTGTGCGGATTGGAATTCAAGGTTCTTCGTAGATCACACCGATTGGAAATTAAATTCAATCATATTCAACAATCTAGACTATGTTTGGGGTCCACTAGAAATAGACCTCTTCGCAAGCAGACTCACAACCCAACTTCCAAGATACTTCAGCTGGCTACGAGACCCCGGGGCTCTAGCAGTGAACGCCTTTCTCCAACATTGGAAAGATATTTGGGGATACGCCTTTTCCCCCTTCGTGATGATCCAACGTGTCCTTCAGAAGCTGAGGACAGAACGGTCATCAATAGTCCTAGTGACCCCCTTTTGGCCGTCCCAAGCTTGGTTCCCAACAACATTGGAATTAGCTTACGAAACACCCTTTCTACTTCCAGCTTCTCCAGGCCTCCTAAAAGACATAAACGATTTTGATCACCCCCTCAATCTGAACTCGAATTTGAACCTTCTTGCCTGGAAAGTGTCAGGCGAGCCAATGAAATCTCTGGACTTTCGGCGCAAGCTTCTTCTCTCCTCCAAGAATCTTGGGCACCTGGTACACACTATAGGTAAAACGGAATCTGGAAAATATGGGTTTGTTGGTGCCTGGAAAGGAACCTGGATTCCGTGGAGGCCCCTATTGTGCATGTAACCAATTTCCTTGTAGAACAATTTGAAAGAGGTCTTTCCTACAGATCTATTAACTGTTAAAGATCTGCCATTTTTGCTGGACATTCCCTCCTTAATGGTCGAACTATTGGCAAAAACCCTATTATTTGTAGAATTATGAAAAGTATCAGACTTAAAAGACCTCCCAAACCTAAATATGACTCCCTTTGGGACGTTAGATTACTTCTTGATCTATTTTGTAATTGGCCGGATAATAACTTATTAAACAACAAATTTCTCTCCATCAAACTAGCTTCTCTCCTTTGTCTAATATCCTGCCGTAGAGTTTCGGACGTTAAAGCATTAGAGATATCCAACAGATCCTATGATGCTTTCGGTGTCAGATTCGATATTTTCAAAAGAACTAAAACGATGTCTGATATGATTTTTTATCCTAGGTTTGACACTTGTAAAAAATTATGTGGAGTGGATTGCATGAGCGAATATGACTTAAGAACGAATCCTCTTCGCACTATTGGCATGACCCAACTCCTAATTTCATTTGTTAAACCCTTCAAACCTGTCTCTTCTTCTACAATAGCTAGATGGGTTAAACTAGCTATGCAATTGGCAGGCATCGATTTGTCTAGATTTCAAGCACATTCCTTTAGGGGAGCTATGGCTAGTCAGTCTTTTTGGAAGGGAGGGAAATTAGATGACATCCTCAAAGCAGCAGACTGGTCAAGCTCCTTTACCTTTGCAAAACATTACTGCAAACCTGTCGAACACATGTCAGATGTAATTCTGATTGACTACCAACATGCATAATGGCAGCCTCCGGTCTTGTAATGATATTGCGATTCTCCTATTACCATGACCAGAGAATCTGGATTTCATAAAAGACACGGAGGCTGACATTATCCCAACCCTCCCTCCCAGGAGTGGATTTTAACATCTCTTTATTTGTCATATGTAATGCTTTGATTTATTATATTATAACTCAATTTGTTTAACAATTTTGCCTTTTTATTACCTAATGTGGATTATATTATCTTTAACCACTGTTTTTATTTACCCCTTCAAAGGATGATAAGTACATTTCCTAATATTTTTTCCCTTTTCAGATAATTCGTCTTCATTGACTCTTCTTCATCATCCAATGTAACAGCAGCCTACACCTCCTTCCTCTATTCCATGGAGTGGCCTTTTCTGCATGATGCCAGCTTCTGGACGTCGCTGCCTCTGAGGAACTGTTTCTTATCTTCCTGCACTCAATGCATTTAAAAGAGGCTGATCTCTGTGCTGCCGTTGCCTAGATACACTTGTTTGTTCTAGAAGTTTTACTTATGATGTAACTTTAAAGTGGCTGTACTTAAAGTTGCATTAAAAGATAATGCATAATGTCAGCCTCCGTGCCTTTAATGAAATCCAGATTCTCTGGTCATGGTAATAGGAGAATCGCAATTTCCACATCATTGCAATTCATTCTTTAGGGTCACATCGGAAGAACAACTTCTAAACCTAATTACATTTATTAAATCTGGCTCCCCACAATACCCGTGCCTGCCAAAAATAGTGCACCTGATCCTTGCACAAGTAGGACAAAACTTGGGACACATTTTTAACAAAATGTTCATCAAGGGAATATTCCCTATGCAATTGAAATGTGCCTCTGTTCAGCCCAGGACAACCTGGATGCATTGTATTTGAACAACTATCGCCCCATATCAAGACTTCCCTTTGCCGCAAAACTGGTGTTGAAAGTGATATACGAACTCTCAGAATATATAGAGGAAAATTCCCTTTTGGATAAAACAGCATGGGTTCAATAAAAATCGGAGTACAGAGTCCGCCCTTATAGCAGCCACTGAAGATATCCGAGAACACTCAGCGGCTTTTGATATGCTGAACCATGAGATCCTAGTTGACCTATGCGGAGCTTGAGGATATGGGATACAGCACTAGAGCTTCTTCAATCTGTTCTGGTCAAAGAACAACAAAGTGTGTCGCTGGGTAATTTTATATCAAACCTGTTCTCCCTACCCTGCGGAGTCCCTCAAGGCTCTGCCCTAAGCCCAACGCTATTTAATCTTTAGGCTACACCATTGGTGACTCTTGTAAAAAATTCTGGCTTCTCCCTGGTGTCGTATGCCGACGACACTTAAATCGTGGTGTCTCTAACAAAATCTGAAGAGAAGACAAGCTCTGCCTTTAGCACCTCTATGAGCAACATCAGCAACTGGATGGAGAATAACTGTCTTACACTGAATGCCACAAAGATGAAGACATTATTTTTGGCAACAATCCCTCATTCTGGATGACGGCCTGGTGGCCACCAGAGCTGGACTCACTCCCTGAACCCACTAATAAAGTAGAAAGTCCCGGTTTCCTGCTAGATGATGAGTTGAAGCTCAAAGATCGGGTGAATAAGATCACATCCGCCTCTTTTTGCTCTCTGAGGCTGGTAAGAAGAATTGAACAATATCCTACCTCCTGAGCTTCTGAAAACTGTGATCATTGCTCTTTACTCTCAAGGACTGACTCTCTATCTTAATCTTGCAGTAAGTCCCATGAAGAGGATTCAGACTCTGCAGAATGAAGCTGCACGCTTCCTTTTCAAAACTCCAAAATAAGAATCTGCTAAAGGAGCCATCAAGAAACTCCACTGGCTACCAGTCAGACAACAGTGTAAGTTCAAGGCCCTTTGTTTGGCCCAAAAAGTACTGTATGGACTGGGACCAGGAAGGTTTTAAGGAAAAGCTCACATGGCATGTCCCAGTGAGGATTCTCTGCTCAGGCTCTGTCAAGAACCTTACTGTTTCCCCATTTAGGAAGACCACCTGGGGTGGAAAGAGCTTTTTCAGGACCACCGCGGTGCTCTGGAATAGTCTACAACTGACACTAAAATCTGCCTCTTCCTTACTCGCCTTCAGAGAGGGTCTGAAGGCCTGGCTTTTTTCACAAGACTAGGAGGTAATCGATCCCCCGCAAGAAAGCTTTCTTCTCAACAGTCCAGTACCTGTACCCGCTCCCTATTGCGCCAAGACGCCCTCGGGCATGAGTTTTGTGCTTTATAAATTACATTCATTCATTTATAAAATGGATTACCTATTAGTAAATATCAAATACTTTTTTGCATTGTCTAACAACAGAAAACACACTAATTGACCCAGTTTGTACATAACAATGTGAATTCTCATTATTCTGTACCAAAACACTTTCATGTAATGGCCATAAGCTCGCTGAGGTGAGTTTGACCTTATGAGTACCGCCTTGATTTGACTCTCTGCTTGACGATCTGATGCTCACAGAGGGCATGGCTTTTTGAGTACTATGCAAGTTTGGCATAAGTCTGGACCTTTTGGGGGCACACTGGGGATCAAATATATACCTTTTGGAATTATTTGCATGCACTGGAGAAATTCACATCACCCTTCATCTGCCATTATTTTAAAAATTGCTACAGGCATTTGTCAAAATGCACCACACTGGCTGTTGGTGTTGTGTATTGTATGAACCATACACTGACACTCTCTTCCTTGCCTCATCATTGAGTTATGCTTCCCTCATTTCTTACAAGCACTCACCAATACTTTTAGAACAAAGGAGTGCGTACGTGTATGAGATGCATGAATGTGTGCGTTTCTTTTCATGACTCTAAATGGGTGTTAATTTTTCAAATTTGGGATTAAATCCCAGTGAAGTATAGCTGTTTGACAGAATCTGTCGATTTTTACTATCCTTAAGAAAGCCACAAGCCCTGGTACTTGATGATGTAGCATGCCAAGAGAGGAAACTCCAGTGGAAGAGAGTCCTTTGAAATATTTCTAAGGATTTTTAGGATAGGAAAGGCATGATAGTGGCACAATTCCCCTCTAATTAGTTATGTTTATAATTGGAAGTTGAGTGGTCTCACTCCCCTTATTTCCTACTCCCTCTTTTGTTATTTCACAATGTAATTTAGCATCAGGTGTTTTTTTTACCTCGAGCAGACTGTGGTGAATTTTGTCCTCCTGGAGGGGAATATCACAACAAATGATTTTCCTGGTCCTGTGGTCCTAGTGATGACGTTTGCAGTCACTTCAATGAGAGTCCATAGCAATCATCTTCGTATAAGGTGACCATTTAGCCTAATAGTGATGCAAATTAGAGATCCCTCACATACAGAGAATAGTTTTTAGTTCAAAGTAAGTTTCTTAAGAGAGCTTCAAATAGAAATACATAGTACAATGAAGTAATAAATAGTTACATAAATAGGAGTAAAGCATTTAGCAAAATAGTTAGGTGTAAATAGAAAGGATGATTAAATTGGTATAATAAAGAAGTGTTACATTTCATACAAAGAGTACAATAATGGTGTTAACATAAGCAAATTGGTACATTACCAGACTGAGGAAAGTGAAGGAGGTTGAAAAACTTCTTGTTGTATCAGGGTTTGGAAAAAGAGCACCTACCTTTACCATCTATGTACATAGTGACAGGTGACCATAAGTTCAAACGCTTCATAGCAATATGAGTAGGGTGTACGAAAGCCACATCCAATCTATGGTTATGACAAACTGCGTACCACCAGGCTTGGAAAGATAGTTTAGTGAAGTCCTTCCAATTTTTGGTAATTTGCTGAAAAGCAACTGCTAATCTATAATCTTTACATTAAAATTACAACTATTCTAAGCAGGAGATAAACTTCCCAAAATATGTGAGTATTTGAGAAGGGGATATTTAAACCAAAGATTGAGTTAATTTGAGACCAAACAATTTTCTAGAAATTATGCACATGAGGACACTTAAAAAGTAAATGATTTAAGTCAGTAAGTGTGGAGGTACATGTCCAACAGGTGTCAGGGAGGTCGGAATGCCTTTTTATTTAAAACTACCGTTCATAACAAAAGTCTCTTATAAATAAAAAAAGAGTGTTTGTGTGATGTTTGCTGCACGGTAGGAATTTCTAATTTTAGTCCATATTTTGTTCCATAGGAGGGTCGGCCAGCTAACCTCTAAGTCCCGTTCCCAAGATAACTCTACTTTATATTTGTCTCTAGCAGTATGTGACGTACGTAAATGAGTATAAATAATGCGGGTTCTGGGCCAGGTGCGAAGAAAAGTGTGTCATTCGTTAACAGATGAGGATGCGGGAGGATTGAGAGTTAGATCTGAGCATGCGCATTGTGAAAAGCATGTGTCAGGAGAGTATATTTTGATTGAAAGGAGGGTTGAGGTCAACAAGTCGGCTAGCTTGAAAGAAAGGCATGACCTCACCTTGAACAAAAAGCTGATGTACCCAAATTAAACTTTATGTCACCAAGATTTCCAATACAGAGGTTTACCACGGACCAATATCATCTTGTTATGCCACATTGTGAAGTTGAGAAAAGAGCCCGAATCACTAGGAAGTGCTGACGTTCTGGAATCTAAAATTTTGCATGTATTTTTAAGGATAATAGTAGATAAGGGTCGTGGTTTGCGGGTGGAAGATAAATATTCTGGAAATGAGAAGGGAGATAAATAAGAACGTTGAAGTTCAACTCACCAAGTACCATCCAAAAAAGACTCAGAGAGCCACCTAGAGGATTAGCGCAGCAAAAATGATTTGTGGTAGATAGACAAATCGAGGAAATTAACACCACCCTCCAATTTTGGCTGTCTTCATTTTAGTAATGACATGTAGGGGTGGGCGGAATTTGCGTAATCGCGTTACGCAAATCTCCGCGAAACGGTAAAAAATCTCCGCGAACACGCAGAAATTCCGCGAACACGCGGAATTGCTTGTTCGCGATACTTTTTTCCTGTTCGCGATCGCTGTTTGCGTGCTCGGGGTGAAATATCTCGCGAACACGCATATTGAGACCGCGAACAAGCAAAAATTACGCGAAGTCGCGGAACGCAGATTTTTTGGGAAATTTCGCGTTCTCCGCGGAACGCAAAATTACCCAAGTTCCGCAAATTCCGCGAACGGAACGGAATTTACCGCCCAGGCCTAATGACATGTAGGGTCTCTTATTATTCCATAGAAATGTAGATAATATAGAGTTTGACTCTGTAAAAAGTTTTAAGGAGATGGGCACTGGAATATTAGAAATGGTGTAAATTTTTATGGGGGTTAGCATCATCTTAATGGTGTCTAAACAGCTCCACCATAGGTATAAGGGGGGCCATTTAGTAGTTAATGAGGAAATTCTCTGTATACATTTATACATACACAGGGAAAGTGATTGAAGATGTAAAATGCAAACCTAAGTAATTTATGTAAAGAGGGATAGCAAAATCGTCTTTCAAAGTGTACTTAGTCAGAGGCAGTATTTCACATTTTTCCTTATTCCAATTGTTACTGAAAACTGTTAGAAATGGGGGTCTCTAGTTGGCAAGGGCTTGCACCATTGTCCAAATAGGGACACTTCTTCCTAATCAGGGTAAGGGAGTTACACTCATAAAATAAACACTGCTCACCCCTTTGGTAGCTTGGCATGAGCAGTCAGGCTTATTTTAGAGGCAGTGTTTAAAGCATTTGCACATAACCAACAGTAATATAGTGTAAGCACTACAAACTCACACCACACCAGTTTAGAAAAATATCCAATATTTTTATATACTTAAGACAAGACCAGAACAATAAAAATCCACAATACGGTACTTAAAAATCTTAAGGTATCAAAATATCCTTGTAAAACAGTTGCTTGAGGTGGATAGCTCTGTCCGGGGCTATCACGGCGTCGTGAGCAAACAAATCCAAACAGTTCTGGCTGACCGCGGCATCGCGGGCCAGCTACGGTGTCGGGAAGACCCGCAAACAGTACCTTTCAGAAATGCAGGGCATCGATGACCTCTCGTTGAGCTTCCGAACACACGGTGTCCGCAGGTGTTGGTTCCGGAGGTCGGTGCAGGAGTTGTCGGGGCCCTCGAAGAAACACGAGTTGCAGATAGAACTCCTCTCTGTTGAAGTCAGGAGCACTGGCGTCGGCAGGTGTTGGGAGCTGCGGTGGGAAGTGCAGTGGTGCGGCATGCGGTCCCCTCAGGTCGTGGTGCGAGCAGCGGGTCGGTGGCGGCGTCAGATGACGTCTTCGGTCTGACCAGGGTCGCGGTGTGAGATGAAGATGGTGCTCGTCACGGTGCTGGCAGGTCACTTTGCAAGCAGCGGTGTCATCGTGGCTGGAGCGCTGTTGTCAGCTGACAAACTAGAGTCGATGGCACCAGCATTGGTAGGCCAAGGCGGCGGTGCGGGATGAGGGCCGTGCGTTGTGTAATTTTATGAGCGGTGCACTCGAACCCCAGTGAAAGCAGCAGCGTCAATTCCGGCGTGGAGGGTCGTCATCGGGGATACCAAGGCGTTGTCATGAAGCGAGGCAGTGGGAGTGCTGTGCCCACAGGTCGCAGTGCGAGCAGCGGCTCAGTGGCGGCATCAGCAGGCGTCGTTGGTAAGACCAGGGTCACGGTGTGGCGTTGTGGCGGTGCCCTCTGTGGTGCCTTCAGGACACGGAGTCGGCAGTGGCGTCAAAGATGGCATCGAGCTTGAAGTCTTTGCTGTTCCTGGGACTTCTTGAACAGGGGGCAAGCTCTACATCAAGCCCTTGGAGAAACACACAAAAGTAGATTGCAGAAAGTTCAGCCCAGTCTTTTCACTGCCCAAGACAGAAGCAGCCACTGCAGGCCAACACAGCAAAGCACACAGCAAAGTAGTAGTTCTTCCTCACAGCTTCCCCAGCTCTTCTTCTTGGCAGTCTTCTTGATCCAAAACAGTTCTGAAATCTTGGGGTGTTGGTCCCAATATTTATACAAGCAAATCCTTTGTCCTCTGAAGGCAGAGGGTCCTGTACCTAGTTTAAACCAGTTCTGTGTGCATTCTGCCAGTGTGCACCTTCTTCCTCTGTCAGTGTGGGCCAGGGTCCTCAGACGCACTAAAGGAGGTGGAGCCAGCATTGTGGAAGGCAATCAAAGCCCTATTCAGACCCAGGTGCTACTCCTCCCACCCATCTGCATGCAGATAGGTCTATTCGTCCCTGTGCTGACTCACCTTGTCTCCTGGAGTCTCCCCCAGCCCCTGTCACTCACAAACCAGACAGACAATACACAAGTTAGCAGAGGCAGGCTGGATGGTTAGGTAAGAAAATACCTACTTTGTGAAAGTGGTATTTTCAAACACAGAATGTTTAAACCATCTTCACTAAAAGGTGTAGTTTATCATTCTGAGTTCAGGCATACTAAACTCAAATTTCTACCATGTTTCCTGGGTCAGTTAGGATTATAGGATGTTATAATCAAACGGCCCATTCTGGCCTATGGGCAACAGGTAGCCTTGCAATATTGAAAAACGAGGTAGGCTATAATTCACTATCAGGACATGCCACACACACCAGGGCATGTCTTACCTTTCACATACAATGCACCCTGCCCACAGGGGTGACTAACATGTAGAAAAGAGAAGGTTTAGGGACTGGCAAGTGTGAGCACTTGCCATTTCGACATGGCAGCCTCAGGCTGCACACAGGTTCTGCAATGTCAGGCCAGAGTTACACTTTATGGGCTGTTTGTGTGGGTGGCACAATCCAGTGCTGTAGCCCACCAACAGCATTTGATTAATGGGCCCTGGCACTCGCAGTGCAGTTTACTAGGGACTGACACATAAATCAAATAGGCCAATCATGTGAACACCAATCCATAACACATTTTACCACAGGAGCACTTGCACTTAACCACTGATCAGCAGTGAGAAAAGAGCGCAGAATCATTACACCAGCAAAAACAGAGTAAAAACCGGGAGGTCACAAAGCAAAAACTCGGGTAAAACATGCCAAAAGATGCCAAGTCTAACACATGCCCCCTCCAGCTGAAAGTAGGTAGAACTACCCAATCTCCTAGGAGTTCTCTTGACTAAGACGGAAGAACCTGGACAGACCATCTGCATTGGCGTGTTCTGTGCCAGTGCGGTGTTCCACCGCAAGGTCTATTCCCTATAGGGAGATGGACCACCGCAGCAGTTTTGGATTTTCACCCCTCATCTGCATCAACCATCTGAGGGGCCTGTGGTCTGTCTGAACCCGGAAGAGAGTCCCCAACAGGTATGGTCTCAGCTTCTTCATTGCCCATACCACAGCAAAAGCTTCCCTTTCTATGGCACTCCACCTCTGTTCCCTGGGGAGTAGTCTCCTGCTAAGGACAACTACAGGCTGGTCTATGCCCTCTTCATTCAGTTGTGAGAGCACTGCCCCCACATCATGCTCTGAAGCATCAGTCTGCACAACGAGTTCCTTGGAGAAGTCGGGTTCCTTGAGCATGGGTGCCGTGCACATGGCTGCCATCAGGGCATCAAAAGTTTTCTGGCAGGACTCAGTCCACATCACCTTCTTTGGCTGCTTCCTGGATGTCAGCTCTGTTAAGGGGTCAGCAATGGTGCCGTAGCCCATAACAAACCTCCTATAGTACCCAGTGAGACCTAAGAAGGTCCTCACCTCTGTCTGATGTTGGGGGGCTCCCAAGCCAGAATGGTCTCCATCTTGGGTTGTAGGGGCGCCACCTGGCCACTTCCTATCTGGTATCCCAAGTCCACCACAGAACCCTGCCCAATCTGGCACTTACTGGCCTTGATCTTGAGGCCTGCCCCTTGCAGAGCCCTCAACACTTTACTGAGGTGCTGTAAGTGTTCTTCCCAGCTGGAGCTAAACACATTTATGTCATCCAGGTAGGCGGCACTGAAATCCTCCAGTCCAGCCAACACCTGGTTGACCAACCTCTGAAAGGTGGCAGGGGCATTCTTCAACCCAAAGGGCATTACCCGGAACTGGCAATGAACTTATGGGGTTGAAAATGCTGACCCCTCCTTGGCCCCATCGGTTAAGGCAATCTGCCAGTACCCAGACATGAAATCAAACTTGCTGAGGAACCAGGCAGCTCCCAACCGATCAATGAGCTCATCAGCTCTGGTGATGAGGTGTGCATCAGTCCTGTTGATGGCATTGAGCCCGCAGTAGTCCACACAAAACCGTAGTTCTGGAGTGGCAGCGGGTGCAGCAGCCTTTGGGACCAAGACCACTGGGCTGGCCCAGGGACTGTTGGAGGGCTCAATCACCCCTAACGCCAACATCTTAGAGGCCTCCCACTTGATGCTGGCCCTGACCCAGTCAGTCAACATGTAGATTTTGTGCTTCATAGGAGGGCTGTCACCAGTGTCCACTTCGTGGGTACACCAGTGAGTAACACCTGGTTTCAGAGAGAACAGTGGGGCGAACTGTCCCAAAAACTGGCGACAGTTCCCCTGCTGCTCTGGGGTAAGTGTAGGGGAGAGGACCACACATTCCACTGACCCATTGTGCTCCTTGGTAGACAGGAGGTCAGGAAGAGGCTTACTCTCCTCTTCCACCACATCATCTGTCGCCAACAGCATGCTTACTTCGGACCTCTCGAAGTGGGGCTTGAGGCAGTTCACGTGGAGGACACTCAAAGAGTTCCTTGCAGTCCGCAAATCCACCAGATAGGTGGTGTAACTTTTCCGCTCCACCACCTCAAATGGTCCAGTCCACTTGCCCTGCAAGGCACAAGGTTCTACTGGGGCCATGACCCACACTTTTTACCCAGGTTGAAATTCAACCAGAGTGGCATTCTGGTCATACCAATTCTTCATTTCTTCCTGGCTTGATTCTAGGTTCGCCTTAGCGAGATTCCTGAAACGGGCAGTTTGGTTTCTGAAGGCCAGCAAGTAACTAAACACATCCTGGAGAGTTTTCCTTGGAGCTGCCGCCCAGCCTTACTTCACCAAACTCAGAGGTCTTCTGACAGGGTAGCCATACAGGAGCTGAAAGGGACTGAACCGAAGAGACTTCTGAGGCACCTCCCTGTATGCAAAGAGAAGGCATGGCAAGAGGACGTCCCCCTTACGCCTCATGGGTTCTGTTAGACCCTTAACCATGCCCTTCAAGGTCTGGTTGAATCTCTCCACCAGACCGTTACCTTGTGGGTGGTAAGGAGTGGTGAACGTGTAGGTTACACCACCTTCCTACCACAGGGATGTCATCTACTTGGATATGAAATTTGTCCCCGGTCAGAAACCACCTCTCTGAGGAACCCCACGTGGGAAAAGATCCCCATTAATGCCCAGCCCACCACTGGCACCGTCGTTGTCCTGAGAGGGATTGTCTCCGGGTACCGGGTGGCATGGTCCACCAAGACCAGGATGTACCTGTTGCCCATGGCTGTCTTGGGATCCAGTGGCCCCACAATGTCCATCCCTACCCTTTCAAAGGGTGTTGCAACAACTGGAAAAGATTAGAGAGGAGCTTTGACCTACCTCCCACTCTTGCCGCTTGCCTGGCAAGTTTGTCAAGACATGTAGTGTCCATCTGACTGCTTCCGCATTTGGGGCCAAACGAAGTGGGTGACAAGCCTGTCAAAGGTCTTGTCCTGCCCCAAATGTCCCTCCAAAGGCACGTCATGAGCCAGACCCATTAGGAAGGTCCTGAAGCGCTGGGGTACCACCAGCACATGGGCTGACCCAGGCTCAGCAACCTTAGGCTCACTATACAGGAGACCATTCTCCCAGTTTATCAATTTGTGACTCGGACTGATCACCACCTGCCTGGTCTGCAGCCTGCCACCGCAGACCCTCCAGAGTAGGTCACTCTTTCTGCTCCTTGCAGAATTCCGCCCTGGTGGGACCCCCTTCTTGCTGCCAATGGGTCAGCTCAGAGATGTCCCCCAGCTCGGCTACTTGTTCCCCTGTAGGCACCGAGGCATCCCCCTCCAGGTCAGCCTCCTCCTGGTCCGTGGGAACTTCAGGGGCTGGTTTCCGTTGCCCCCTGCCCTTTCTCTTGGCAGGTACTTGGGCCACTGTTTCAGGCTCCAAGTTCTCTTAATCACCCTTTCTGGCTGCCATTGACCGAGTAGACACGCATGCCCACTCTGGCAACCCAAGCATCTCAAAGTGAGACCTGAGCTCAACATCCTTCCATAAGGACTGCTCGAGGTCGTTACCTAGCAGACAATCTTCAGGCATGGTAGAGCTCACAACCACCCTCAAGGGACCTGAGATCCCCCCCCCACTCCAAGGAACCTGTGCCACCATACACTGGCGCACTGAGTTGTCCACAGCAACTACTTGGTGGAATGCCCCTGCGACCATCCTGCTTCTCAGAGACCAGGTGACACTGGACTGAGGTCACACTGACTTCAGTATCTCTGAGAGCCTCTACCCTTTTCCCATTGACGGTCACCCAGGTGCTGTTTTTCTTTGTGTTAGGGGGCATCTGGGACCATCTCACAGTCCCCTAGTGAGACGAGGGTCATTTCTGCGGGATCTCCACCCTCCTTTGGGTACCGCTCCTCTCCAAGTGCTACACTAGCCAATACCTTGGTCTGCCCACTGGTGGGGGGCTGCATCCCCTTTGGGCACCTAGGGTCCCCATTCAGGTGACCCACCTGGTCACACAAGAAACAATTGCGGGGGCCGGTCTAAGCAGGCTTTCCTGTTGAGACCCCTTTCTTCTTATCTCCTGGGGATGGGAACCTTTACCCTGGGTATTAGTTTGTGGCCCTTTAGAGAACTCCTGTGCTTTACCCTTGTCCACCCCACTTTTCTGCTGGGGACACTGCCCACCTTTGGCTTAGTCTCCCCCAAACACTTTCTTGTGGACCCTGATACTCACCCACCGGTCCGCCTCCATAGCAAGCTTCCTGGGGTCAGTCAGCTTACTATCAACTAGGTGCTGGCGCAGATCTGCAAAACATAGACTAGACAAGTGCTCCCACGCAATCAAATTGTAGAGCCCCTGAAAATCTGTCACATTATTGCCCTTTCACCCAGCCATCCAGCGACCTGCAAAACATATCCACACATTCCAACCAAGTGTTGGCCTCAGATATTTTACTGGACCTAAACTGATCCCTGTACTTCTCAGGAGTGAAACCATACCTAATGAGAAGGGCTTCCTTCATCTCAGTATAGGTAAGGTTAGGACCCTTACCCAAACCTGTCAAAGTATCCCTGGCTTCCTCTGGGTACAGAGGCCACAATCCTGCTCCCAATTCTTCCCAGGGACCCCAATCATGTGTATTGCTGCCTCGTAACCCTGAAACAACCTCTGTATGTCACCCCCTTTTTGAACTTTCTGCCCACATTCTTAGGAATGCGTACAATTCTGTCTGCCTGCCCTGATGAGTTGCTGCCACCATCTGAGCTGGGTCTACTCCTTTGATCCAGCTCCTTCATTCTGATCTCATAATCTAACATCATCCTTTTCTCTTCCATGGCTAGTTTGAGTTTCTCTAACTCAGTTGCTACCTTCCTTGCATCAGGATTATCTTAGAGGCAGTGTGTCAAGCATTTGCCCATAACCAACAGCAATACAGTGTAAGCACCACAAACGGACACCACACCAGTTTAGAAAAATATCCATTATTTGTCCATACTTAAGACAAGATCAAAACAAAAAAAATTCACAATGTAGTACTTAAAAATCTTCAGGTATCAAAATAACCTTGTGAAACAGTTCCTTGAGGTCGATAGCTCCGTCCGAGGATATAATGGCATCATGAGCAAACAAATCCAAATAGTTCTGGCTGACCGCAGCATCGCAGGCCAGCTACGGTGTCGGGAAGACCTGCAAACAGTACCTTTCAGAAATGCAGGGCGTTGATGACCTCTTGTTGAGCCTCTGAACACACGGGGTCCGCAGGCGTCGGTTCCGAAGGTCGGTGCAGGAGTCATCAGGGCCCTCGAAGTCACACACGTTGCAGATCGAACTACACTTTGTTGAAGTCAGGAGCACTGGCGTCGGCAGGTATCGGGTTCTGTATTGCGAAGTGCAGCAGTGCAACGTGCTGTGCTTTTAGGTAGTGGTGTGAGCAGCGGCTTGGTGGTAACGTCAGATGGCGTCGTCGGTGAGACCAGGGTCGCTGTGTGTGATGAAGGCGGTGCTCGTCACGGTGCTGGTAGGTCATGGTGCAAGCTGCGGCAGCGTCATGGCTGGTGTGCTGTCATCGGGTGAGGAAGTGGAGTCAATGGCACCAGCGTCGGTAGCCCAAGGTGGTGGTGCGCGATGAGAGCGGGGCATCGTGTAACTTTACGAGCGGTGCCATTGAACCACGGTGCAAGCAGTGACAGGGGTGACTAACATATAGAAAAGGGAAGGTTTAGGGACTGGCAAGTGTGTGCACTTGCCAAGTCGACATGGCAGCCCCAGACGCACACAGGCTCTGCAGTGGAAGGCCAGAGTTACACTTTACGGGCTTTTTGCATGGGTGGGGCAATCCAGTGCTGCAGACCACCAACAGCATTTGATTTATGGGCCCTGGCACTCGCAGTGCAGTTTACTAGGGACTGACACATAAATCAAACAGGCCAATCATGGAAACACCAATCCATAACACATTTCACTACAGGAGCACTTGCACGTTACCACTGATCATCAGTGAGAAAAGTGAGCAGAATCATTACACCAGCAAAAATTGTGTCAAAACCGGGAGGTCAGAAAGCAAAAAACTTGGGGAAAACACGCCAAAAGGTACCAAGTCTAACAGAAACAGAGGCAAAGCTTTAACTTCCTGTAAGAATTCTGGGAGAGAGGAGTAACAGAAAAACAATGTCTCAACTGGAAAATCATACAAGGAGATCACTATATATAAGGATTAATCAAAAGCGCAAAAAGGGGACTAGGGAGACCATGAAAGGAAGAAAGGTTGGTATTTGTAAATAGAAGCACAAAAAATACAATTAATTTACAGTAACCATAACAACCATATGTACACTGAAAGTGAAGTGATAAGTGAACGGCGCAGTGACATAAGTGTTTAAGAAACAAAGTAAACGGCAAAGGACAGATAAAACATAAGGATCATACACAGATATTTACAATTACAAACAGGATTATTCAATTTATGAATGACCCTTTTTAAAGCCGCATATGGCGTTGTGGATTCGACGACTTTTCAACCTCTTTACATTGAGGTCATTATCAGGACTATGGTTACGATGATTCAAAAAGTACTTCTTAAATGAGACAGCCTTTAACAAATCCAGATTGTTCCTCGCCTAGTAATTGGGGGAGGTAGGAATCCAGACTTAAGGCCAAAGCCTTAGAAAAGATGTTATAGTCAATATTGATTAGCGAATTAGACCTCTAATTTTTGAAGTATTTTAAATCCTTCCCTTTTTTATGAATAAGACAGATTAGAGCATCAAAAAAAAGAACCAGAGGATTTGTCCGAGCGTGATAAAAAGTCTAAGAGATTGTGTAATTTGGGGAGGAGTAATTTTGCAAAATGTGTAAAACCGACCGACCTGGAGCTTTATCTTTCTTGTTTTTTAAGTTCAGAAAAGCTTTATTGATATCCATAAAAAGGTGTCGATACACAATTCACAAAATAAAATTCATGTCAGTACAATGAAAGGTGCAATAATACATTAATAAGACATTGGACTCATAAATAAAAGATAAAAAGAAAGAGGGATAAAAACAGTCAAAAGAAAAGTCACAAAAACCACTAAAATATCAAAATATTTGGAAATAGTAAGGGGAGTCAAGGGGGTTTTAAAACTTCTTGTCGAAATCGTTGCATCTGGGAACACCGCTTGGCATTTATGTCCAGGTATATTGTGACAGGTGCCCAAAGATCCAAGCGCTTCATTGCCTTATGTAAGGGATGAACAAAAGCAGTATCTAATCTATGATTGTGGCAAACAGTATACCACCATGCCTTGTAAGAAATTTTTGTAAAATCTTTCCAATTTGGAGTAATTTGTTGAAATGCAACCATTAAAATCAAGTCAATAATTTTGATATCAAGCGAAAAATTCTCCCACCAAGATGATAAACTACCCAAGAAAACATTGATAAAAGAGAAAGGACATTTGGTTCCGTAAAACAAGTTAATTTGGGACCATACTTGTTTCCAGAAAGTATGCACAATTGGGCAGGAAATGATCATGTGAAACAAATCAGCATTTGGGGAGGTACATGTCCAGCAAGCATCAGGTACAGTTGTAAACTGCTTACATAAGACATTAGGTGTCAGGAAAAGCCTATTATACACAAAAAATAACGTCTGTGTTATATTGGCTGCTCTAGATGACTTACGAATCTTGGTCCATATTTTGTTCCATAAGGACACTGGCCAGGATACCGTACAGTCCTTTTTCCATGCCTCTTCGGTTTTAGATTTCTGCCGAATAGAATGATTACCTTGTAGATAACTGTATATCGTAGAAGCCTTGGGTGTGGTTTTTAACAATGTGTAGAGAGGCAAGGTGGGGTTAGGATTGGTAATAATAGCGGGTGTAGCAGAAAGTTGGTTATATATATCCATCACCGCTTTTTTAAGTAAATCATATTTATGAATAAATGAGGCAGGCATATTAAATAATTGATGAAGTGAAGCAAAGGGTAGGAAGTCTGATTGTGAGAATAGTTGATGGATCCAAACTAAACCTTTTTGTCTCCAAGACCGCCAATAAAATGATTTATTACGAATGAGCAAGTGTTTATTATACCAGATTGTTGAGTGAAGGAAGGATTCCATAGCATCATGAGTAGAGGGAGAAACGGATTACAGAAGCTTGGAGGTGAATTTAATAATGGGAGTGGATAAAGTCTGTGGTTTGCGTGAGAAGGAGAGGTATTCAGTAAGGGAGAAAGGGGACAGGAAGAGATGTTCAATCGTGGTCCAAAGGGGACAATCCTTGTTAGAATCTAACAACCAAAGTGAAGCCTGACGTAAGAGGAAGGCTTTCTGGTATGTCTGAAAATCGGGAAAATTAACTCCTCCTTCTGACTTAGGACGAATTAGTTTGGATAAGGACATTCGAGATTTCCTATTGTTCCAAAGGAAAGAGGAGAGGATCGAATTAATTTTCTTTAAATATTTAGCAGGAATAGGGACTGGAATATTAGAAATGGTATAAAGAACTATGGGTGACAACATGATCTTTATAGTATCCAAACGACCCCACCAGGATAAGTATAAGGGATGCCATTTAGTGGATAAATTTGAAATTTTTTTAGAACACTTATTTATACAGAGGGCAACCGTGTCCGAAATTATAGGGGTAATGTATAGTCCTAGATATTTAATGTGGTCAGGCTTCCATGTAAAATTAGAAGCACTAAAGTCAGCCTTAAACGTAAACTTAGTTAGGGGCAAAATCTCACAATTATCATTATTTAATTTGTAGTCAGAAATCAAAGAGTAAGCTTGCACTTCTGCTAAAAAGGCAGGGATTGAGTCATTTTGTTGTGACATAAAAAGCAGAATATCATCAGCATAAGTTGCAAGTTTAATATGAGAATGTGAAGTCTGAAAACCATGTACACTGGGATTTTGGCGTAATTCAGAATGAAAGGGTTCCAAAGCCAAATTAAAAAGGAAAGGAGATAAGGGGCAGCCCTGACGTACTCGTCTACCCAAATCAAAGAATGGGGAGACTAAACCATTGGCGCATACAGCTGCGCGGGGATTTGAGTAAAGAAGGGAAATCAGGGAGATAAAATTAGGGCCGAAACCGAACCATTTAAGAGTATAAAATAAGTAGGTCCACTCAACCCTGTCAAATGCCTTTTTGGCGTCCAATGCTATTGCCGCAAGTGATTGCTTGGAGTGGGAGGATTTAGACAGAACATTAAAGAGAAGCCATGTGTTATCAGTTATAAATCAACCCTTAACAAATCCTGATTGTTCTTTTCCCAGCAGATCTGGCAAGTAAGAGTCTAGTCGTATAGCTAAAGCTTTAGAATTTTTTTAATAATCAGTATTAACCAGGGATATAGACCTATAATTCTTACAATATTTAGGGTCTTTCTCTTCTTTAGGGATGAGGCAGATGTGTGCATCAGAAAAGGAGCCTGAGGAACTGCCTAATAAATTAAAAGAGTGTATAAGGGAGTAAAGTTTAGGCATCAGATGTTTAGAGAAATGGAGATGAAACTCAACTGTAAATCCATCCGGTTCCGGTGCTTTGTCTTTTTAAGGCGGTGAAGGGCATCTGATAATTCTTGCTGTGATATGTCTAATTCCAGGGAAGACAGATTTGGAGGGGTGTGTTGAGCTTTTTGAATATTGGAAAAAAATTGTGACAAGGAATGATCAGTGGGTTGCATTTTGGAACTATATAATGATGTCTAAAATTGATGCATCTTTGAATTGTAAATTTGATCGTGCATCATAAATTGCTTCAATGTTTAATTTGTTATGCTTAACTTTTAAGTAATTGGCCAAAATTTTCCCCACTTTATTTTTACCCCCATAAAAGTTTGCACTAGATTTTAGCAAGTATAATGAGGCATCTTCAGTAGACTTCTTAATAAACTGCAATTTGGCATTAATGAGATCTGTCAAACAATCTTTTGAATGGGATGTATAATAGGAGTGCTCCAGTCTCTTAATGTCCTGAAGGAGGTCCTTAGTAAATCTGCGGGCATTTTTCAGTTTCTTAGGCACAAACCCAATTATAAAATCTCTCGCATAAGCTTTAAAAGCATCCCATACAGGTGAGAAAGGCATGGAAGGTGTCTTATTTATCTCAAAAAATTCGTAATGAAGGAGACAGTAAATTTTGGATCCAAGAGGAGGGCATTATTAAAACACCACCTTCTAGAGCCTGTAAATTTAGGTAAAATGTCCAGGCCAATCGAGACAGGGGCATGGTCTGATAATAAAATGGGACCAGTCTCTGCGTGAGTGAGAGTTTGTGAAATGGCATGAGAGACAAATATGTAATCAATTTGTGATTGGGTATGATGGGAAGGGGAATAAAACGTGTACGCTCTAGTAGTCGGGTGACAAAGACGCCAAGCATCAAGGAGTTTATGTTGAGTGACAGTGTGAACGAAAGACTTTTGGGGTTTATTAGGAACAAAAGAGACAGAGGAATTCCTACCAATAAATGGATCAACAATCTGGTTACAGTCACCGGCTAAAACAAAGTTATCTTCTATGCAAAGAGAAATTTACTCTCCAATAAGAAATGTTGATGACACCCATGAATAGAAGAATGAAGAAAGCTAGGTAGGAAAAGAGGAGGAAAAATAGAAAAGAGAAGAATAAAAAGAAGATGCAGAGGAGTAACATATCTACACAAAGAAAAATCAGGGAAGTAACACGAGGGGAGGGATGGAACCACATGGAACACACGGGCATCAAGGTTCAGCAATGGAGGACCAGGGGTAACCACGCCATAAAGGTGAAGGATCTGTGAAGACGGAGGACAAAAAGAAGTGAGCCAACAAAAGAACGTGCTATAAACACATGAAGCTATAAGAAACATGATTTGGGAAAAAGGGGGTGGTGATGGACAGAGTTTCTGAATGATGCAGAATACTCTTACCAAGTCAAGAGATCATGGTTTTAATCCAACACCGTTTTTTAGCTCACTGCACCATCCCAGCTCAGAACCTGGCTACATGCAAATTAGTCTGTACCTGTCCCAGTGCATGATGGGAACAGGGCAAACCAAACTACCAAGCCAATTCTTATACTGGGAAGGAAACAAGCTTCCGGGGACCGGTTTCTGGCATCACAGCCTTCGTCGGCCCGGCTTGCCTGAATCCTGATGGTGCAATGAGCAAGGGACTCACGTCTGAGCATACCCTCCCACACTGAGTGTGGATAAAAACGATTTGGGAAAAAGGGGGTGGTGATGGACAGAGTTTCTGAATGATGCAGAATACTCTTACCAAGTCAAGAGATCATGGTTTTAATCCAACACCGTTTTTTAGCTCACTGCACCATCCCAGCTCAGAACCTGGCTACATGCAAATTAGTCTGTACCTGTCCCAGTGCATGATGGGAACAGGGCAAACCAAACTACCAAGCCAATTCTTATACTGGGAAGGAAACAAGCTTCCGGGGACCGGTTTCTGGCATCACAGCCTTCGTCGGCCCGGCTTGCCTGAATCCTGATGGTGCAATGAGCAAGGGACTCACGTCTGAGCATACCCTCCCACACTGAGTGTGGATAAAAACGATTTGGGAAAAAGGGGGTGGTGATGGACAGAGTTTCTGAATGATGCAGAATACTCTTACCAAGTCAAGAGATCATGGTTTTAATCCAACACCGTTTTTTAGCTCACTGCACCATCCCAGCTCAGAACCTGGCTACATGCAAATTAGTCTGTACCTGTCCCAGTGCATGATGGGAACAGGGCAAACCAAACTACCAAGCCAATTCTTATACTGGGAAGGAAACAAGCTTCCGGGGACCGGTTTCTGGCATCACAGCCTTCGTCGGCCCGGCTTGCCTGAATCCTGATGGTGCAATGAGCAAGGGACTCACGTCTGAGCATACCCTCCCACACTGAGTGTGGATAAAAACGATTTGGGAAAAAGGGGGTGGTGATGGACAGAGTTTCTGAATGATGCAGAATACTCTTACCAAGTCAAGAGATCATGGTTTTAATCCAACACCGTTTTTTAGCTCACTGCACCATCCCAGCTCAGAACCTGGCTACATGCAAATTAGTCTGTACCTGTCCCAGTGCATGATGGGAACAGGGCAAACCAAACTACCAAGCCAATTCTTATACTGGGAAGGAAACAAGCTTCCGGGGACCGGTTTCTGGCATCACAGCCTTCGTCGGCCCGGCTTGCCTGAATCCTGATGGTGCAATGAGCAAGGGACTCACGTCTGAGCATACCCTCCCACACTGAGTGTGGATAAAAACGATTTGGGAAAAAGGGGGTGGTGATGGACAGAGTTTCTGAATGATGCAGAATACTCTTACCAAGTCAAGAGATCATGGTTTTAATCCAACACCGTTTTTTAGCTCACTGCACCATCCCAGCTCAGAACCTGGCTACATGCAAATTAGTCTGTACCTGTCCCAGTGCATGATGGGAACAGGGCAAACCAAACTACCAAGCCAATTCTTATACTGGGAAGGAAACAAGCTTCCGGGGACCGGTTTCTGGCATCACAGCCTTCGTCGGCCCGGCTTGCCTGAATCCTGATGGTGCAATGAGCAAGGGACTCACGTCTGAGCATACCCTCCCACACTGAGTGTGGATAAAAACGATTTGGGAAAAAGGGGGTGGTGATGGACAGAGTTTCTGAATGATGCAGAATACTCTTACCAAGTCAAGAGATCATGGTTTTAATCCAACACCGTTTTTTAGCTCACTGCACCATCCCAGCTCAGAACCTGGCTACATGCAAATTAGTCTGTACCTGTCCCAGTGCATGATGGGAACAGGGCAAACCAAACTACCAAGCCAATTCTTATACTGGGAAGGAAACAAGCTTCCGGGGACCGGTTTCTGCCATCACAGCCTTCGTCGGCCCGGCTTGCCTGAATCCTGATGGTGCAATGAGCAAGGGACTCACGTCTGAGCATACCCTCCCACACTGAGTGTGGATAAAAACGATTTGGGAAAAAGGGGGTGGTGATGGACAGAGTTTCTGAATGATGCAGAATACTCTTACCAAGTCAAGAGATCATGGTTTTAATCCAACACCGTTTTTTAGCTCACTGCACCATCCCAGCTCAGAACCTGGCTACATGCAAATTAGTCTGTACCTGTCCCAGTGCATGATGGGAACAGGGCAAACCAAACTACCAAGCCAATTCTTATACTGGGAAGGAAACAAGCTTCCGGGGACCGGTTTCTGGCATCACAGCCTTCGTCGGCCCGGCTTGCCTGAATCCTGATGGTGCAATGAGCAAGGGACTCACGTCTGAGCATACCCTCCCACACTGAGTGTGGATAAAAACGATTTGGGAAAAAGGGGGTGGTGATGGACAGAGTTTCTGAATGATGCAGAATACTCTTACCAAGTCAAGAGATCATGGTTTTAATCCAACACCGTTTTTTAGCTCACTGCACCATCCCAGCTCAGAACCTGGCTACATGCAAATTAGTCTGTACCTGTCCCAGTGCATGATGGGAACAGGGCAAACCAAACTACCAAGCCAATTCTTATACTGGGAAGGAAACAAGCTTCCGGGGACCGGTTTCTGGCATCACAGCCTTCGTCGGCCCGGCTTGCCTGAATCCTGATGGTGCAATGAGCAAGGGACTCACGTCTGAGCATACCCTCCCACACTGAGTGTGGATAAAAACGATTTGGGAAAAAGGGGGTGGTGATGGACAGAGTTTCTGAATGATGCAGAATACTCTTACCAAGTCAAGAGATCATGGTTTTCATCCAACACCGTTTTTTAGCTCACTGCACCATCCCAGCTCAGAACCTGGCTACATGCAAATTAGTCTGTACCTGTCCCAGTGCATGATGGGAACAGGGCAAACCAAACTACCAAGCCAATTCTTATACTGGGAAGGAAACAAGCTTCCGGGGACCGGTTTATGGCATCACAGCCTTCGTCGGCCCGGCTTGCCTGAATCCTGATGGTGCAATGAGCAAGGGACTCACGTCTGAGCATACCCTCCCACACTGAGTGTGGATAAAAACGATTTGGGAAAAAGGGGGTGGTGATGGACAGAGTTTCTGAATGATGCAGAATACTCTTACCAAGTCAAGAGATCATGGTTTTAATCCAACACCGTTTTTTAGCTCACTGCACCATCCCAGCTCAGAACCTGGCTACATGCAAATTAGTCTGTACCTGTCCCAGTGCATGATGGGAACAGGGCAAACCAAACTACCAAGCCAATTCTTATACTGGGAAGGAAACAAGCTTCCGGGGACCGGTTTCTGGCATCACAGCCTTCGTCGGCCCGGCTTGCCTGAATCCTGATGGTGCAATGAGCAAGGGACTCACGTCTGAGCATACCCTCCCACACTGAGTGTGGATAAAAACGATTTGGGAAAAAGGGGGTGGTGATGGACAGAGTTTCTGAATGATGCAGAATACTCTTACCAAGTCAAGAGATCATGGTTTTAATCCAACACCGTTTTTTAGCTCACTGCACCATCCCAGCTCAGAACCTGGCTACATGCAAATTAGTCTGTACCTGTCCCAGTGCATGATGGGAACAGGGCAAACCAAACTACCAAGCCAATTCTTATACTGGGAAGGAAACAAGCTTCCGGGGACCGGTTTCTGGCATCACAGCCTACGTCGGCCCGGCTTGCCTGAATCCTGATGGTGCAATGAGCAAGGGACTCACGTCTGAGCATACCCTCCCACACTGAGTGTGGATAAAAACGATTTGGGAAAAAGGGGGTGGTGATGGACAGAGTTTCTGAATGATGCAGAATACTCTTACCAAGTCAAGAGATCATGGTTTTAATCCAACACCGTTTTTTAGCTCACTGCACCATCCCAGCTCAGAACCTGGCTACATGCAAATTAGTCTGTACCTGTCCCAGTGCATGATGGGAACAGGGCAAACCAAACTACCAAGCCAATTCTTATACTGGGAAGGAAACAAGCTTCCGGGGACCGGTTTCTGGCATCACAGCCTTCGTCGGCCCGGCTTGCCTGAATCCTGATGGTGCAATGAGCAAGGGACTCACGTCTGAGCATACCCTCCCACACTGAGTGTGGATAAAAACGATTTGGGAAAAAGGGGGTGGTGATGGACAGAGTTTCTGAATGATGCAGAATACTCTTACCAAGTCAAGAGATCATGGTTTTAATCCAACACCGTTTTTTAGCTCACTGCACCATCCCAGCTCAGAGCCTGGCTACATGCAAATTAGTCTGTACCTGTCCCAGTGCATGATGGGAACAGGGCAAACCAAACTACCAAGCCAATTCTTATACTGGGAAGGAAACAAGCTTCCGGGGACCGGTTTCTGGCATCACAGCCTTCGTCGGCCCGGCTTGCCTGAATCCTGATGGTGCAATGAGCAAGGGACTCACGTCTGAGCATACCCTCCCACACTGAGTGTGGATAAAAACGATTTGGGAAAAAGGGGGTGGTGATGGACAGAGTTTCTGAATGATGCAGAATACTCTTACCAAGTCAAGAAATCATGGTTTTAATCCAACACCGTTTTTTAGCTCACTGCACCATCCCAGCTCAGAACCTGGCTACATGCAAATTAGTCTGTACCTGTCCCAGTGCATGATGGGAACAGGGCAAACCAAACTACCAAGCCAATTCTTATACTGGGAAGGAAACAAGCTTCCGGGGACCGGTTTCTGGCATCACAGCCTTCGTCGGCCCGGCTTGCCTGAATCCTGATGGTGCAATGAGCAAGGGACTCACGTCTGAGCATACCCTCCCACACTGAGTGTGGATAAAAACGATTTGGGAAAAAGGGGGTGGTGATGGACAGAGTTTCTGAATGATGCAGAATACTCTTACCAAGTCAAGAGATCATGGTTTTAATCCAACACCGTTTTTTAGCTCACTGCACCATCCCAGCTCAGAACCTGGCTACATGCAAATTAGTCTGTACCTGTCCCAGTGCATGATGGGAACAGGGCAAACCAAACTACCAAGCCAATTCTTATACTGGGAAGGAAACAAGCTTCCGGGGACCGGTTTCTGGCATCACAGCCTTCGTCGGCCCGGCTTGCCTGAATCCTGATGGTGCAATGAGCAAGGGACTCACGTCTGAGCATACCCTCCCACACTGAGTGTGGATAAAAACGATTTGGGAAAAAGGGGGTGGTGATGGACAGAGTTTCTGAATGATGCAGAATACTCTTACCAAGTCAAGAGATCATGGTTTTAATCCAACACCGTTTTTTAGCTCACTGCACCATCCCAGCTCAGAACCTGGCTACATGCAAATTAGTCTGTACCTGTCCCAGTGCATGATGGGAACAGGGCAAACCAAACTACCAAGCCAATTCTTATACTGGGAAGGAAACAAGCTTCCGGGGACCGGTTTCTGGCATCACAGCCTACGTCGGCCCGGCTTGCCTGAATCCTGATGGTGCAATGAGCAAGGGACTCACGTCTGAGCATACCCTCCCACACTGAGTGTGGATAAAAACGATTTGGGAAAAAGGGGGTGGTGATGGACAGAGTTTCTGAATGATGCAGAATACTCTTACCAAGTCAAGAGATCATGGTTTTAATCCAACACCGTTTTTTAGCTCACTGCACCATCCCAGCTCAGAACCTGGCTACATGCAAATTAGTCTGTACCTGTCCCAGTGCATGATGGGAACAGGGCAAACCAAACTACCAAGCCAATTCTTATACTGGGAAGGAAACAAGCTTCCGGGGACCGGTTTCTGGCATCACAGCCTTCGTCGGCCCGGCTTGCCTGAATCCTGATGGTGCAATGAGCAAGGGACTCACGTCTGAGCATACCCTCCCACACTGAGTGTGGATAAAAACGATTTGGGAAAAAGGGGGTGGTGATGGACAGAGTTTCTGAATGATGCAGAATACTCTTACCAAGTCAAGAGATCATGGTTTTAATCCAACACCGTTTTTTAGCTCACTGCACCATCCCAGCTCAGAACCTGGCTACATGCAAATTAGTCTGTACCTGTCCCAGTGCATGATGGGAACAGGGCAAACCAAACTACCAAGCCAATTCTTATACTGGGAAGGAAACAAGCTTCCGGGGACCGGTTTCTGGCATCACAGCCTTCGTCGGCCCGGCTTGCCTGAATCCTGATGGTGCAATGAGCAAGGGACTCACGTCTGAGCATACCCTCCCACACTGAGTGTGGATAAAAACGATTTGGGAAAAAGGGGGTGGTGATGGACAGAGTTTCTGAATGATGCAGAATACTCTTACCAAGTCAAGAGATCATGGTTTTAATCCAACACCGTTTTTTAGCTCACTGCACCATCCCAGCTCAGAACCTGGCTACATGCAAATTAGTCTGTACCTGTCCCAGTGCATGATGGGAACAGGGCAAACCAAACTACCAAGCCAATTCTTATACTGGGAAGGAAACAAGCTTCCGGGGACCGGTTTCTGGCATCACAGCCTTCGTCGAGAAACATGACCAACGAGCGAACGTGCAATAAATACAAGAGAAAGCATCAAGATTATCTAGATTATCAAGAAGCATAAAATGTAGAAAAATAGAAGGAACAATCACTATAAACTAAGTAGTGATGCATTCTAAGAAACAGGTAAGCAATGCGTAATAAGAACATAAAAGGTTGAACAAGCATGAAGCCAAAAAGTGGTACAAATTACAAAAATAGCAGATGTTGAGGGTCAGGTAATATGTGAAGATGAGGATCCTGCAGAATCCATAGCACTCGGCCTACAGGAGTTAATGAAGCTCTGTAGCCGTACAGGATCATCATAGGATGTTGTTCTGTTGTTGTGGGTAACTTTAAAGAGGCAAGGATGGAAGAGACCATAACGGGCACCCATTGAGCTCAGAGCTGGTCTCAAATCAAGAAACGCCTTGCGTCTATTGGCAGTGGCCATAGCGTAGTCTTGCGCAAAAAATAAGTTTGAACCAGACCAAGTGATACGCTGAGAGGACCTGACAGCCGACAAAACCTTCAACACATCAGTATATTAAAAAAAATATAAAATAACTCCTCTAGGTCGTTGCGCTGGTAAGGTATTTGAAGAAGGCCTACCCAATCTGTGAGATCGCTGTATGTTGAGAGCCGTTCCATCTGCCATGTGCAACAATTTTGGAAGGAAGGATTTAAAAAAGGTGAGAGGATCCGACCCTTCAATTCCTTCCGCCAGGCCGTAGATGCACAAATTGTTCCTCCCATTGCAATTTTCAAGGTCCTCGAGCTGTCGCTGAAGCACAGAGACCTGAGATTGGAGCTGAGAGACAGTCATACTCGTGTCATTAAAGGAGGATATGCTCTGTTCAACTGCGGTGACTCTTGTGTCAAGCTGAGGCCAGTTGTCTGCGAGAATTTGTAATTTGGTATTAGTTTCCTCCATAAAGGGTCGAAGGGCCCTAATTGCTTCCAACAGTTACTCCATAGAAACAGGTGAAGACGATTTAGAAGGAGAAGGCGGATGTTGTTTCAGACGCTTAGTAACAGATTTGCTAGGGGGTGCCGCAGGAAGATCCATGTTTGTCAAATTAGTCTGGGATGAAGACAACAGAGAGTTTTCCAATCTGGAAAATGTAGTGAAAATTCATGAGTTTTTTATGAAGATGTGTTTTGGATTTTGTTGCTTGAAAAAGGCGCCTTTCAACCTGCCCATATGTCAAAAAACTGCTTCACGGGTCAAGTCGCAAGCAATTAAGACCAGTTGCCATGGAGTGATAAGGAAAATCAGAATGAAAAATACGGCTATTCAAGTGACGTAGTCAGCGGCTACTCTGTGGTGATAAAACTCAGTTATAAGGCATTACAATCTCAAAAAATTAAACAAAAAAAAGAGAAAAGTAAACATTCTGCCCAAGGTATTAATGGGAATAGCATAAGCGTCAAGAAAAATATACCACCAATGAAGCCCAGTAAGGTAGAGAGCCCATGGGAGCACAAAATGGCTGCTGTGGAGAGTGTTCGTCCAGATAACAGTCAAAAATGGGCACATAGAAGTACTAGTATGCTTTGGGGCATAGTGAAACAAAACAAAGTACCAAACCTGCAGGCAGAAATGGTGCCAGAATAGTTGTGGAGGAAGAAAGCTTCACCCAATTCAAGCGCCGCTGAATATGTAAATTTCACAATGGCGGCCGTTACCGCGATGTCGTTTCCCAGTGAAAGGAGGCTTCAAACCAATTTTGCTGTGCTCTCACGCATCTGCAGGGTCTGAGAAGAGCACAGGGTGCTCACTGAACCTTCCGGTGTCCGCTGCTCCGCATTTTGAAACAAACGGCAGCCGGGAAGTGCGGGACCTCCGAGTCACGCAGCGGAGCTTCACCCGGACGCCTCCATGCATACTGGGCACCAAGCCACGCGCCCCGGAGCTTTATCTTTCTTAAGTGTCTGTAAAGCAGTGAGAAGTTATTTTTGTGATATATCGGAATTGAAGGAGGTAAGATCTAATTGAATGTCAAAAGAGCTCTGAGTCTCTAAAAGAAAGTGAGAAATGTGAAGTTCTGAGGGGTAATTCTGTGGTGTGGATAATGACTTGTAAAAAAGAAGAAATTAATTTAAAATTTCAGAATCTTTAAACTTCAATGTTTGTTGCTCATTCATAATAGACTTGATAAAAAGCTCATTATGTTTAACTTTCAAATAATTTGCTAATATTTTACCAGCTTTGTTCTGGCCACCATAGAACTTTGCCCTAGACTTTAATAAATAAAGTGAGGCATTGCCAGTCGATTTCCTATTAAATTGAAACTTGGCATTGATAAGTTCAGATAAACAACCTTTTGATTTAAAGAAATATTAGGAATGCTCCAAATTCTTTGTCTTGGTGAGGAGGTCTTTAGTTTGTTTGTGTGATGTAAACCATTTTTCGGAAGCAAAGCCAATACTAAATTCCAGAGCAGCTGCTTTGAATACATCCTAAACAACATAGAAATGTCGGGAATCCATTTGATTACAGGAAAAATATTCATTAAAAAAATAAACAAAAGAGGAGGTAAACTCCGGATCGAGAAAAAGTGCATTGCCATCTTCTAGGTGCATTTTGTTTTTGTAAAATATCCAATTGAATATAGATGGGAGTATGATTGGATATTAGAATGGAGCCAATATCCACAGCTCTTAAGGACTGGGAAACATCATGAGATATGACAAAATAATCTATTCGTAATTGGGTCAGGTGTGTCGGGGAATAGTAGGTGTATTCTTTCATAGTGGGATTGCAAAGTCTCCAAGGCTCTATAAGCTCATAGTATTGAATAATTTTAACAAAAAGTTTATGTGCTTTATGCGAGGTAAAGGAGACCAATGAGCTGTGATCTTTGAACAGATTGACAACTTGGTTACAATCGCCTGCTATGATAAAATTATCATCAATGCAATGTGTAGTTTGTTGAACAAGGGACGTCCAAAAAGAGGGGTCTCCAACAGTGAGAGCGTAAATATCATGCAAAGAAATTGGAGCATACCTAATCAATAATTTAGTATATAACCATCTTCCCTTATCATCGAAGATCTGAGAAAGCATTTTGATAGAAAGTGATTCATGACCAAGGGTCAAGACCCCATTTTGTTTGCCACCCCTGGTGAGAAAAAGAACTCCCCTACCCAGCCCCTTTTCAATTTTAAGGATTCATTTGTCGTAAAATGAGACTCCTGTAAAAGAGCTATATCAGCCTCCAGCTTAGACAAATGTGATCAAACCCATTTTCTCTTTATGGGAAAATTCAAACCTCTGACGTTCCAAGAGACTATCTTCATAGACATGACAACACAGATGAGACAAGAAGACCATGAACCAATCAAACCATTGAGAAGCAAAAGACAAAACATATATCAACCCAACCATACAAAGAAAATAAGAAAACAGTACATAAGAAATAAGAAAAGTGAATGCAAATACAAATATGCAACACTCTATATAGAAAAGAGAAAGAAGTAGACTGAAACAGGTGATAAAGGAAGAAAGAGAAGAAGAAACATATGTGAGGGTAGGAAAGGCAAAACATATTAAAAAGTATCATATAAGTGTCGGAAGGGATGAAAACACATGGAACACATGACACGCCCAAACTCAACGGAACAGAGGGCAAGGTGGGACCGCATTACAGAGGACTAGGATATATGGCAGGCACAGACATCGACAATCCTGCAAAAAAGGAGAAAAGCCAATCGTTATAAAAAAGAATCACAATAAGATTTTAGAACAAAATATTGCAGACAGTGTAAGCCAGTCAACCACACAATAAATTTGTGAAACATGAAAAAAATAGAGAAACTACTGCAAAAATGTGTCAACATTATATAGTCTGAGATGCCGAGGCTCCTGATTCTGATTTGCAAGAATTGATGAAGCTCTGGAACTCGACTGAATCTTCATACATTGTGGGTTTGTTCTTATAAGTGACCTTAAAGAGGCAAGAATGAAAAAGTAGAAAATGAGCCCCTAAAGAATGTAGGTCATGACTCATGTTGAGAAATTCCTTGCGTCTGTTCGCTGTGGCTTTGATGTAATCTTGGGTAAAGTACAAAGTGAAGCGTGGACCTAAGACACGCTGAATTAACTTGACCGCTGCAAGGACTTTAAGCAGATCCGTGTACTCAAGTAAGTAAAGGATGACTCCCCTTGGTCTCGGTGAATTAGACATACCGGTTGGCTGACATCTTAATCTGTGAGCACGCTGGATACTAAGCAATATTCCCTCCAGTAAATCCAGCAGCTTAGGAAGGAATGATTTGAAGAAAAAGAAGGGCTCACAACCTTCTGAGCCTTACAGCGGACCATCAATGTGGAGGTTATTCCTTCTGTTTTGGATTTTGAAGTCTTCAACTTGTCTTTGAAGTGAGCAGACCTGAGATTGAAGTACGTTAACTTTAGCAATAGTGAGCTCAAACAAGGATACATTATGTTCGATTGTTGTAAGCCATATGTCCATCTGAGACCAGTTGTCGGTGGGAAACTGCAGCTTGGTGTTTGTTTGTTCCATAAAGGTACAACAAACATGAATCTCCTCCAGCACCAAATCTAAAGAGACAGGAGAAGAAGACTTTGGCCTAGAAGGTGGATCTTTCTTCAGGTGTTTTGTAGAAGCTTTGCCTGTAGCCAAAGGAACAGGACTTGAGGAAGAAGAGCCTTTAGACAAAGATATCAAAGATTACTGCATTTTGGAAAATTCTGTAAAAATCCTAGAATTTTTAATGAAGGACGGCATAGAGCGTGATGCAGGAGGACCCCATTTTTCCAATCTTCCCTGCAAGTAGCCATAAAGGCTATCTCCAATGACCACAAAGTAGTAACAAAAAATGTTGCTTGGTGAAGAGCCCAAGAAGAAAGGAGCACCCTCTGTGTTTTTTCCCATGAGGCTTTGGTGCCTCAGAGAGTTGTCTCACCTAAAATGGCGGCCGCAGTCTGCGCAGCGTTGAGGCAGAATCTCCTGTCACTGCAAATCAGGTCATGGAGCTACCAAAGTGGCCACCAAAGTTATCTCCCGTGGCAGGACAGCATCCACAATCAGGAGCGCCCTATCATCGAGGAAGAAATAGCATTACGATGCAGTCCGTCTGCGCCGCCCCAAGGAGACTCACTCGTGTGCCGCCATCTTCCCCAGGCATCAAGCCACGCCCCTGCTCCACGTACAGTGAATAGTTAAAAGCAGTTCTAGCTATAAACGTTCTGAAAGCAGAGTGCTTTCAAAACTGGACTAGAAATGTATTGCACAGAAGTATGGCACTAACTTTCATCTGAGTGGAGGGATGCAAAGGTGTGTCTTCAAATCTTTTAGAATTTGATGCGACTTCTTTCGAGCTAAAGGTGCACTGGGAGTGCATTCAACACTGAGGAGCCTTGGATGTGTAAGCATCTTCTGGCAAGCTATTTAATCTTAATGATCAGATATCCAGTGAGATTCAGGATATTGATAACAAGCACCTAGACACATGTGATCATGCACACTTGTAAGTCAGGCACAAAGTTAAGTATTGTGTGATCTGATTTTGGAAACAAATGCTTTCTAATGATCATTCTAAATTATGGAAAGAAATTTAAAAAATCCAGGCCGTGTGGTATGCCAGGTTTGGAAAACCATTTATCTTTACACTAAGCATGGATCTATACTATTCACCAAGTGCGAGAGCCTTTCAGAAGTTTTAATCTACAAATATTTGCCACAGATTCTAGTTGTATTCTGCATTTGACTGGTGGTGAAAGTTATAATATTTCACCTGTAAGCATTAACTATTTTGTATAAAAATACACACACACAGACACACACACTCACGGATACATAGGTACGTGCACAAACAATGAAGCATTAAGTTTAAATGCAAATATATTCATTTGCAGCGGCGTCACTATAGGGGTGCGGGGGTGCGGACCGCACCGGGTGACACCCTCAAATGGGGATGACACCCAGCAGGGCTCAAGGGGGAGGGTGAAGGCAGTGCGGAGTGAGGTTGCCTGCCTCTGATCACCGAGTAGTTGGCCCATCTTTTGAGCTGGCGGGAGGCATGCGAAGGCGACTTTCAGGTACAGCAGCTCTGTGTACAAGCTGAGGCGTCTCGCCTGCTAGCCCGGCTGTTCTTCTCTTACTGAAGACAGTGGCTGCAAGACAGGGTTCTCAGTCTCTTTCTTCTCCTTTCTTTTATTTGCTCCCCTGTGAAATGGATCCAAAAAAGAAAATCACTTTTGCTGGAAAATCAATGTCGTATTTTTCTGACATTTAATTCCAAAGTGCAGCATCGGGATTACAAGTCTAAATATGCAAAATAAATAACTAAATAAAGTAAGACAGAGTGGTAGCAAACTGGCCAGATTGATTTTATTCACACCCAAACACATTAGCGCCACTTTTACAGAGTTTCCCAGTGAAGCGCTATTTTTGTTGTCTTGGCCTTGTTTTCCCAGGGCTTGGAACTAGTGCACCAATCCTGGAGGTACTGCAATGTGAGGATTGAAAAACAAAACTTGTACTGCTGCTCTGCATCTAGGGATGTTATCTTTTTTTACCATACTGCTTACGTTTTGTAAGGAAATAAGCAATGGCCATTGAAATGGGTCCATTCAGGGCCCTGTTGTCATGTCCTTAACTTTTCAGGCAAAAGCACTCACTGATTTCTGAACAGTGAATGTAAAAGCGTTAAGGTAAGCATGTTGTTCCTGCTTACATTTCACATGGTTTGCAAAATTTTGCATTCCCTATAATTGTTTGCTTTTTACTTGTAGGCCACATATTGCTCTTGCCCAGTGCGTAATTTAAATTGAGCCGCATCCAGGTGTTCATAGCTGGCAGCAATTGGGTTGTAGTTGAAGACAGTCTGGTTTTTTTTCAGTGGGGCAGTATGGTGTTCAGTGGGGGAGAGGATGTGGCAATATGACCAGAGCTGCTGAATTTGGAACTGGGGAACCAGGTTCAGCCTTAATAACCAGTCCACCAGACCACTCTCCTGAGAGAGCACTATCTCATGCTAGACCTTAGAAGGCTTCGCAAGACATTAGAATCCCTGGTGTCGTAGCACCAGCAGGTGCACCCTAGCATGACAAGTGTAGGTTAACCTTCAAGGCTAGTCCACCACTATTCATACTGAAGTTCACCGCCAGTCTTGCGGGCAGGCCTATGAAGCAGCACACCCTAGAACAACAGTGACCCTGTCACTGAGATCACAGGACCCTTGAGAAGGGCCAGCTCTAGGGCGGTGCAACTGGTGTGACCGCACCAGGTGCTGACTTTAGGTTAAGGCATCATTTTTGCAAGTCTATTATGGTTTTAAAAGCGCTTGCTGGCTCCTTCCTGGCCTCCAGCATTTTTTGGTAACAATAAAAATGTCATGATGACTCTGGTGATTAATGTTCTTCCTAGAGAGAGATCGGAATTTTGTCTAATGGAAGATTTGACTCATGGAAAGGTAGCTCAGAGGGTTAATGTACCTGCTGCAAAGAACATGTACCATGCAGATCACAAAGTGCACATAATGTAAATAGGCCAGTGGGCAACTGCTTTTGTCAGAGAGATCCTTTTGTTACTTGCAGTTTATAAGTTAAAATCCTAACATAGAACAGTGAGCTATTAACTGTCATCTACTCCGCAGCAACACAAGTCACATTTGTTATTAACTTTTGATATGTTTGAGCTACAAACAATTTATTAGTTGAAATGGTCAGATCATGCTGCAGATCTTGCATTATGAGGCAAATATGGCAGAGCCATTATTATTTAGAAAACATTTGCAAACTAGGATTTTTAGCCATTCATGTTTGAACTGCTGTTGTGGAAAAGGGACAAGTGCTGATGACAGAAACTCCATGGCTCGGAGACAAATGGCTTGTGCTTTTTATCGTATTTGGGGACATTCTGTGATTAGAAGTATATCCCACTTTGTGAATACATTTTACTGTCAATAACTCATTATAACCTTAAATAATCATGTGTATCCATTGGTTGATAAAACTGGGCAGTGAAACCAAACAAATACAAAAAATTGGGATGTTTGCGCATTCTGGCCACACCTCTGGCTCTGCCCACTGATCCAATCCTTGGGTTATTCCCGCCCTCTGATTCTCCGCCCACAGTTCCCCTACTTTTTTCTCCCCACTTCGACCACTGATATATCGTGTTGCTGGATAGTGGGAACACCACACCAGTACATGATATTATAAATTCCAATAAACTGTTGACTAGCAGATAGCCCACTGTACAACCTGATTAATGAATCATTATCACACTGTTGTTAACAGGCACATTTTGTAAATATAGGACCTAAATTTACAAACGTTACTAAGGATTCTGTATGGTCCTGTTATTTGCCAACTGTGTCCACTGGCGGACTCGGAGCGGAGGAGGTCCATGCGGTAAGTCGTGAGGGGGTGACACCATGAGTTACCCGCACCGGGTGACACCAACCCTAGTGACGTCCCTGTTCATTTGCACTTTTCAAAATACTAGAACAGAAGAGAGAAATGTGGAGCGTCTGAGCCCACTGGGTATGGAAATTTCCATAAAACCATTGAGTTCCAGGAAATGTAAGATACAATTCAACTAGATGTTAACAACAGACCAACATTTAGTTTTGAAAGCAACGCAAGGAATAACAAATGAAAGTAACAAAGCCACATTGACAGTCTGTGGCAACAACATAACGAAGGGACAGAAGCAATTAAGAAAACAGCATATAGCTTGTGCAAACTGACATCTGTTCTGGTGCTCCATTATGTGAACATAATATTCAGTTTTGACGGTCCCTGCGAGCCTTCACTGCCTCAGCCAAAACACAGGCAGCATCCTGTCAATTACAGCTTGTTTTTAATCCCCAGAAAGAAAAAAATTATGCAGAATATTTTCTAATGAGTTCCTATTGTATCTACTTCAAGAATAAGGAAAGGCTCATTATCAGTTGCCAACGGGTTTTTCCTGCAGCCACTCCTAACAGCAGGCCTTCGTGTCCGTTTTCTCATCAGCATGTTGTTTATACATTTAAGCTCACATTATACTCAGTATTGATACTTGACTACAAATGTGTGCAGTGCCATTGCTGCTTTTCTCCAGTCCTGGTCAATTTTCGTTCCCAACTTGTTCAGAGCACATCTGGCAAGCAGAGCCAGAATATGCTCAAATAACTACTTTGTCGAAGTTGAAATCCTCGACTTCTGTGGTTACAACAGCCTCCCTTGTAGGTAACATGACATTTCTTTTGGTAATATTTAAAAATAAGGAATACACATTTAAAATGAATACTTTATTACAGGTTGCATCTAGCGCTAGAGATATGATCGCCTTAAACTAACAATACGCCGGAACTCCCTATTGTGAGGATTTGGAGCTTCTGTTGCACTTTTCTGGCAATCCACTGTTATACAGTGTTGGAATAGTCAAGTGTACAACTGACCGCTTGACCAATCACCAGCTCTCTCAAGTATTCTAGAACATAGTTTGTTTTGCCATAAGTAGAAGGGGAAGAATTCAATAGTATGTTTGATGTATCACAATTGTCCCTCCATAAACAAATGTTTATCATGTAAGATCCTATGTTCGACTCTTTGTAAAATAGGCTGATATTTTCCACCGAAATTGAGGCACTATTCCACTCGGGCAGTTTGTTTACGTGTAAATAAGAGACAAACGCCATCGCCTCTCTCTTCTTCATGTTCAGCTGTAGCCAGCCATGGTGGACTGACGCCTGTACGTTCCAGACAGATGAACAAAGCTTAGTGTGGTGGTCATCAAACTCAACGCGTTTAATCAAAATGTAGATATGTGAGAATTAGGGTGTTGGTTGAGGTGGGTGAAACCTTGCTCAAGCAACAGCCACAACCCTTGTTAGGATGAAGCAGCAAAAGTCCCTAAATTAACCTGTGCTTAACACTCCGGCAGGTTGACACAAAAGTGGTCAGGCTTAACTTAGATGCAATGTGCAAAGTACTTATGCAGCACATAAACAGGTAATAAAGTGAAAACCTACCAAAAGAAAAATTCCACACTAATTTGGTAAAAATATTGCATTTTAATGAATTATTTGACATCAAAATTACATCAGTCCAAACAGTAGAACCAGAGTGAAGAATTTTTAAAGGATAAAGTTAAAAATAGCAACTAAAAGATGAAAGCAACAACCTCAGACATCTAGGGGCTTATTTATGAGAGGCTTGCACCACCTGAGCGTCACAGCCTAAGCCTCTCCAACATATCTATGTTGGGAAAGCAAAGCTATTCTGCATGGCTTTGCATGGCCTCATAGATATGGAGTAAAACAAAGCAGGCCAAGTTGCTGCCTTGCCTTACTCTGCGTCAAGAAGATGTTCCTTGAGTGTTGCACTGGTTTTCCCCTGATTCCCCTGATTTATTTAATCACGTAAACCTGGGGCAACACCAAAACAATGCGCTCTCAAGGGCAGGCGTAACTAGGAATTTCACACTGCCTACAGGCTGCAATGGCAGCCCTGGGAAATGTTTCAAGAGACTACCTAAGTGGACGGCACAGTAAGTGCTGCAGGCCCACTAGTAACATTTAATGTACCAACCCTGGATATATGGTATACCACTTTACTAGGGACTTTAAAATACATTAAATTTTCCAATCAAGTATAAGCTAATTTTACCATATCTTAGGGAGTGAGCACAAGCACTTTTAACACTTGTTAGCAGTGGTAAAGTGCACCCAGTCCTAAGGCCAACAAAAACAAATTCCAAAAAACAGGAGGGGTGAAGGCAAAACGTTTGGGATTGACTCTGCATAGAGGGCCAAGTTAAAAAATATCTTGCCAACATACAACTGAAAACACAGAAACCCAGCATTGAGTGAATAGAAGGAGAGATCTATTATGAAAATTCAACAATAAAATTGAATGGGTGGAACTTTACAGCACATCACAGTGAATCTCTTTAGACAGAAATGGACATTTCTCACTTAAGTGCTACCTGACTAGCCTGAGCCGGCAGCATCAGAAGTCTGAGAGATGGCAGAAGAGACAGGAGGAGGAGTTAAGGAGGGCCGGGATGGATGGCTCCCCTTGTGACCATTTTTCTCTTTGCCTCGAAAGGATGACTTGCCTGGGTTGCAGTGGGCAGCCTTCTTGGTCTACCTTCCAACAGAGCTTGATCGCTGGGTTTGTATACGGGTGCTGGTGGGCCTGGTCTGGAGTGCTGAGGGTGAGGCATATTGCTGACATTCTGGAAGTAAGAGAGAACAAAGGAAGTACAAGCAGAGGACCCAGGTGCGAAATTGAAGGAGGGATTGTTCCACCATTCCCTTGATGGCAGCACAGTAAGAGCTTAGGCAGCTCTGGGAAACCATGACTGGGAGCATCTTCCATGGGTGATGCAACATGGTGGATTAGCGCCATCCCGCCAGTGAGGGAAGACCGGCCGCCCCTGGCTGAGAGAGGAGTAAAGGTTCGAGGCTGGAGGTGGGGCCCTGGCAGGGAGTCCAATAAGGGAACATGCTGCGGAGGAGAAAAGTCCATCCTGAGTGGCACCCTGCTGGGCCGTGTGGCAGGCACGGTGTGGCATGCTGGTGGTGTGTCCCTCCAGATTGGAAAGAAAGATGTGCCAGCCTTGGCTGTGAACAGAGGAGAGATTGGAAACCAGAGGTGAGGCCTGGGAGGGGTGCCTACTGCTGGGGAGAGAGCTCTGGCCTGCAACACCCTGTGCTCCTACTAAGAAATTCCCTGACTGGATGGGCCTGAGAGTGGCTGATGATTGTTGCTCTGTTTGAGGTCAACAGCACCCTCTTGAGACCCGGTGTAGAGATGGCAATAGTTCAAACCCTGAGTGGACCCCTGGAAGGCATGAAGGGAGTGCCACCTGTGGCTAGCATAAGATATGGAGTAAGGTGAATGGGCAGAACCAAACACTACAGCCCCACCCCTAGTGGCTAACCAGACACTCTGTGTAGCAAAGGGCGGCAGATCAGGATGCAGGGGTGGAAGAACAATTGTGGGTATAATTCCTGGCAGCCATTTGGGGTTACAGGGAGGCTGTATAGAGTAAAACTGAGAATGTTTCATTGGAGGTGGGTATGTTGCAAACAGAGCTTTGAAAGAATGCAGATTAAGTTCACACAATGGAGGAGGTGGTTCATATAGGGGCAAACTGACCTGAACGAGATCAAGTAACAAGTTGCAAACCTGGTAACCCAGAACACAATTTTGGAAAACAGGGCAGAGGATGCGGATAATGCAAAACAATTTGCCTTTTATTATATTCACAAAATAAGAAGGAGGGTCTGACTCAGGGAAATATACAGAGAACTAGAATAACCGCTTCCGTGCTCATGACGAGCCCAGCTCGTCATGAGGCACAGTGTGAAGAATACAGGCCCCAGCTAGGCCCGCAGAATACAAGGGTTCGCTCTCCTGTAACAAAAGTTAGAAGGAAGTTGGCACGGAAACTGCAAAATACAAAGACAGAGTTTATTAACCCCTAAGGGTGGTCCTACAACCTATACAACACTCTTCAGTATTGCATAGAGTAGCACAAAGAACTTGCGTACGCGGTCCCCTTTTATACACAACAGAGGGGCTCATAAGTGGGTGGATACAACATGAGGCAGAGTTCTTTACCTTTTATGGACATTTTCGATACAGAATCAATATGTGGGCGGAGGTGACAATGTCCTGAGCCCGCGAAAACATGGTCAAGCAAGGACTAACTGATAACAGATGTGGTCAAGTCTGGGCATGCGCCAGACGAACAAATGAGCTATTTATAGACTGTTACTAGGCAGATTACAAGAGCAACTAACAAGAAGAAAGGACTCTTCTCGTGCAAAGCACGTGGATGCATGACATTACAAGATGGAGTCCAGACATTAGTCAACATAAGACAAGAAACATGCGTGAACTAGAGAGAATTCATGTCTTCAGTGAATGCTTAATCATATCGCCGTTTTAGTTTTCAACAAGTGGAGCTGTGCTCATGATGAGCTGGGCTCGTCATAACGGTCACGGCCCACCCACGCGCGATTGATTCCCCGCCTGTGCGGGAGAATCAATCAGTGGATGGGGCCGTGACGAGCTCAGCTCGTCATGAGCACAGCTCCACTGTGCCTCATGACGAGCTGGAACAAGTTGATGTTTAGTTACAAGACTAATACGCAGGCTTCTGCAAAGATAGATCCTGTACAGACCAGATTGCAGCACTGCGCATCATCACTGAGAAGTTGATGGATTGAAACTCCACCCCTTTATGTCAACTTCATCGACTATGAGAAAGCATTCAACTGCATGCACGAGGAGACCCTTTGGAACTGCCTCCACTGCTTTGGTGTGCCAGATAAACATGTAAGAGTAATCAGGAACTCTTACGAGGGACTGACCTGCAAGATACTTCATGGAGGACAACTCATGGAAGTCTTCAAAGTGAGGACCGGAGTCTGCCAGGGTTGTTTTCTCTTGCCATTTATATTCCTGCCTCTGAATCCTGTGATTTGGTAAAAGGGATCAGACAGGGGTGTTCATTATAACAACTGACGTTTGTGGTGGCATGTGGACTGAGGTGGCAACTCTCATCCTGTGAAATTTGAGTTGGTGAGATGACCCATATTGTTTCATTATATGCAGAATGCCACATTGGTGTATTTAAAGGACCTGCTCAGATCGGTCCCCTACATACTGGACAGTTTGAATTAGTTTGGACTTTATACAAACTGAGACAAGTCCTGATTGTTCCCTGTAGAGCTATATAGTCAGGGAAAACATGATCTCCTACCAAACATGGGACCAGCATGTAAGTGGGATTGCTTCTGATATTTGGGGATATGGGCAATGCGCTTACTGCAAACCAATCTTCACCTAGTGTTGGTAGAATGATAGATGGATAGAACCGCTTGGAGGAATTTCAAGAAAAACTACCTCTATCAATTATGGGGCAAATATCAGTAGCCAAAATGGACTTCTTACCCCAGCACCTGTATGTTCTGCAAAAATCGTTATGCCCTATCCAGATTGCAACATTTCAACCATTGGATTACCTATTATGTGCACTTGTGTAGGCTGAAAGGCAAAGCTGCGTTAAGTTGGACACCTTGAAACTCTTGTCAGTAGAGAGTCTCTAAGACCTTTTCTTGAATTATGCAGCAGCGGAACTGAAGCATGCTACATACTGGTTTGAGGAGGGTCACAACTGGAAAAAATCTCTGCTGAATGGCAGGTATAGGTAACATTCATTGCCAGAGCTGTTTGTGAGAATGAAAGGAGTACAGAGAGACCTACCTTACCTGGTATGACAGATGGCAGAAATGTGGTATTGACTAATGTTGAGGAATTTTAGAGGGCTGCTCTTCACAGCAAGGATATCCATGTGGTCGCAGGAACCCTATGAAGATTTCACAGGGGCATGTCGTTTCAGGGTTGGCTGGAGTGGGCTGAAGGGAAGATGAATGCCTGTTTCCTAGATACAGATTGAATATCTTTGGCCAGGCAAATGAACAATTTTATGTCGGAGTGGAGCTAATTTTACAGTATTCCTGATTGGCTCAAACAACACGCTTGATCTGGAACATGTTTCCAGGAACCCCTACAGAACATATAATGATGCATCGGCTGTTGGACATGGCTGGATGTAAAAGATGAATTATGGTGCTGTATGCGGCTCTGGTGCCAGATTGATGGGGTGACACACAGCAGACCTGTGTTACCTTGGAGGCAGGCTGGCCATAATAGTTGTTAAACCTGGTACGTTGAAAAGCATGTGAGCAAGTTAAAAAGAGATCCAACAATGTTTGTGGAGTTTCGCTTCGTAGAACTCCATGAAGCGACAAAAAAACTGCGGAGGTCCGCAAGTGGCAGAGTGCAGTACGAACTGCAGTTCGCAATGATATTTCTGCTGCAGAGGTGTAGAAATTCTACCTGAGTGGCAGCTCGTGCTCAGCAACTTACCATTTGGGAGCGGGGAAACAAACTCCGCTGCACTGTGCTTACCGGAATTTTCTGTGGTCTGTGAGCTCTGCGGAGCGCAGAGTGCAGAAAACTCTGCAAACTCTGCGAATGGAGTGAAGTTTACCGCCCAGGCCTTATTAATTCAATTTCACAGCTTGCACAAGTACACTGGCCTTGATTTACCTGGAAAGAATGTCCGCATGTAGCAGATGTGCTGCACATGTAGTTAACTTTATAACTGTGACATCGGAGTGTCCGAGGCTAGAGAGTTTTTGTTGTGAGCTGTTATCTGTTATGAATGAAATAACAAGGGGTGAATATGGGGGAACAACTGTTAAGAATGGTTTGGCTGGCACATAGCCTCAGTGCAAACACTGAATATGAAAATGTGGGCCTTGGGCACTGTCCTTGCAACTCAGTGAATTGCCTTACAATCTTTGACCTCTGTTTCTGTGGGCTGCATGTTTATGTTTTGTATGTATGTGTGTGTATGTGTGTGTGTGTGTATATATATGTGTGTGTATATAAGTGTGTGTGATGTGTGTATATATGTATGTGTGTGTATATATATATATTCAGTGAAAAAAACCATAGGTTTCACACATGTTATAGTTAACTGGACATTTTACTCGTAAAAAAACATTGAAATTGCCCCGTTATAGTTAGTTCAGCTAACTATAACTCGCGCGCCCGCAATGCACTGCTGATGACGTCACATATTACATCACTCATGACATGGTCAGTGACATCACTCATGACATCACTGATGACATCTCAAATGACATCACTGATGCAAGGTTTTTTAAATGCTAATTTTGTTTTTTTTCTTCTATTTTTTTAAACATATTTTTATTTTAATTTTCTATCCTTTTTTAAAGACTATGGTTAAATTTTTAAAATTCTATAATATGTTTTTTTTAATATATTTTATAAAATAAACATGTAAAATTTCTTAGCAATACATTTTTTCCTTTTTTTTAAATTTTTTTTTAGTACGCGTACCGTAAGCTTACGGTAAGCGTACGGTTTACGCAACGTCCGTAATTTATCTACGCTGTTTGCGTATAGTTACGCAATTTGCGTAGCCGCGCGTCCTCCGCGTGGGAAGCGTACGCGTGTACGCTACACGCGCACGTTACGCGGAAGTGTCGGGTAGTGACTGTTATGCGCATGCGCGCAAGCGCGTGTCTTTTTTACGCGCATGCGCACTTTTGCCGTAAGCGTACCGTAAGCGTACCGTAAGCGTACGGTAGGTCATGTGATCATGAAACACAACTTTTGATTGGTTGAAACTACTTTCAGTTCTAGAACTCTCCTACACCGCACCCATTCCCCTCATTTCTGCTTGTGATCCCTTAGGATCCCACTCGCTTGTGAATACTGTGCATGATTCCACATGGTAAGCAGCTGGCTGTGTGCTAAGAGTCTGCTTCTGCACCCAAAAATGGCTCCCCCTTTCCATCTAATGCAACTGTGAAATCACCAGAGCAATACGCAATAAATCTCTGCCTATAATTCCTCTTTGCACACAGAGTCATGTTTTCACATTAGGCCCTTAAACGAAATTTCTTTGCCAATTTAAAAGCACACTTACTGCTCTTTTTTTTGGCAAGTGATAAACACTTTTACAGACTGACACATTATGAATCCACTTTTCAGATTTTTTAAAAAGCACATGTCCAAACTGCTTTTTCAGACCAGCACCATTTGTAACCTGGGTGACTGCCTACACTCCAGCAAGGGCAACCAGCCTTAGTGATGCTGAATGTATTTGAATTACTGACTGAAACCTCAAACCCCACTCGCTTGTGAATACTGTGCATGATTCCACATGGTAAGCAGCAGGCTGTGTGCTAAGAGTCTGCTTCTGCACCAAAAAAATCGCTCCCCCTTTCCATCTAATGCAACTGTGAAATCACCAGAGCAATACGCAATAAATCTCTGCCTATAATTCCTCTCTGCACACAGAGTCATGTTTTCACATTAGTCCCAAAACGAAATTTCTTTGCCAATTTGAAAGCACACTTACTGCTCTTTTTTTTTTGGGCAAGTGAAAATCACTTTTACAGACTGACACATTATGAAACCACTTTTTTCGATTTTCTTAAAAAAGCACATGTCCAAACTTCTTTTTCAGACCACCACCATGTGTATCCTGGGTGACTGCCTACACTCCAGCAAGGGCAACCAGCCTTAGTGATGCTGAATGTATTTGCATTACAGACTGAAACCTGAAAACCCCACTCGCTTGTAAATACTGTGCATGATTATACATGGCAAGCACATGGGTGTGTGCTAAGAGTCTGCTTCTTCCCCCAAAAAATCGCTCCCCCTTTCCATCTAATGCAACTGTGAAATCACCAGAGCAATACGCAATAAATCTCTGCCTATAATTCCTCTCTGCACACAGAGTCATGTTTTCACATTAGTCCCAAAACGAAATTTCTTTGCCAATTTGAAAGCACACTTACTGCTCTTTTTTTTTTGGGCAAGTGAAAATCACTTTTACAGACTGACACATTATGAAACCACTTTTTTCGATTTTCTTAAATGCACATGTCCAAACTTCTTTTTCAGACCACCTCCATGTGTAACCTGGGTGGCTGCCTACACTCCAGCAAGGGCAACCAGCCTTAGTGATGCTGAATGTATTTGCATTACAGACTGAAACCTGAAAACCCCACTCGCTTGTAAATACTGTGCATGATTATACATGGCAAGCACATGGGCGTGTGCTAAGAGTCTGCTTCTTCCCCCAAAAAATCGCTCCCCCTTTCCATCTAATGCAACTGTGAAATCACCAGAGCAATACGCAATAAATCTCTGCCTATAATTCCTCTCTGCACACAGAGTCATGTTTTCACATTAGTCCCAAAACGAAATTTCTTTGCCAATTTGAAAGCACACTTACTGCTCTTTTTTTTGGGGGCAAGTGAAAATCACTTTTACAGACTGTCACATTATGAAACCACTTTTTTCGATTTTCTTAAATGCACATGTCCAAACTTCTTTTTCAGACCACCTCCATGTGTAACCTGGGTGGCTGCCTACACTCCAGCAAGGGCAACCAGCCTTAGTGATGCTGAATGTATTTGCATTACAGACTGAAACCTGAAAACCCCACTCGCTTGTAAATACTGTGCATGATTATACATGGCAAGCACATGGGTGTGTGCTAAGAGTCTGCTTCTTCCCCCAAAAAATCGCTCCCCCTTTCCATCTAATGCAACTGTGAAATCACCAGAGCAATACGCAATAAATCTCTGCCTATAATTCCTCTCTGCACACAGAGTCATGTTTTCACATTAGTCCCAAAACGAAATTTCTTTGCCAATTTGAAAGCACACTTACTGCTCTTTTTTTTTGGGGCAAGTGAAAATCACTTTTACAGACTGTCACATTATGAAACCACTTTTTTCGATTTTCTTAAATGCACATGTCCAAACTTCTTTTTCAGACCACCTCCATGTGTAACCTGGGTGGCTGCCTACACTCCAGCAAGGGCAACCAGCCTTAGTGATGCTGAATGTATTTGCATTACAGACTGAAACCTGAAAACCCCACTCGCTTGTAAATACTGTGCATGATTATACATGGCAAGCACATGGGTGTGTGCCAAGAGTCTGCTTCTTCCCCCAAAAAATCGCTCCCCCTTTCCATCTAATGCAACTGTGAAATCACCAGAGCAATACGCAATAAATCTCTGCCTATAATTCCTCTCTGCACACAGAGTCATGTTTTCACATTAGTCCCAAAACGAAATTTCTTTGCCAATTTGAAAGCACACTTACTGCTCTTTTTTTTTTGGGCAAGTGAAAATCACTTTTACAGACTGACACATTATGAAACCACTTTTTTCGATTTTCTTAAATGCACATGTCCAAACTTCTTTTTCAGACCACCTCCATGTGTAACCTGGGTGGCTGCCTACACTCCAGCAAGGGCAACCAGCCTTAGTGATGCTGAATGTATTTGCATTACAGACTGAAACCTGAAAACCCCACTCGCTTGTAAATACTGTGCATGATTATACATGGCAAGCACATGGGTGTGTGCTAAGAGTCTGCTTCTTCCCCCAAAAAATCGCTCCCCCTTTCCATCTAATGCAACTGTGAAATCACCAGAGCAATACGCAATAAATCTCTGCCTATAATTCCTCTCTGCACACAGAGTCATGTTTTCACATTAGTCCCAAAACGAAATTTCTTTGCCAATTTGAAAGCACACTTACTGCTCTTTTTTTGGGGCAAGTGAAAATCACTTTTACAGACTGACACATTATGAAACCACTTTTTTCGATTTTCTTAAATGCACATGTCCAAACTTCTTTTTCAGACCACCTCCATGTGTAACCTGGGTGGCTGCCTACACTCCAGCAAGGGCAACCAGCCTTAGTGATGCTGAATGTATTTGCATTACAGACTGAAACCTGAAAACCCCACTCGCTTGTAAATACTGTGCATGATTATACATGGCAAGCACATGGGTGTGTGCTAAGAGTCTGCTTCTTCCCCCAAAAAATCGCTCCCCCTTTCCATCTAATGCAACTGTGAAATCACCAGAGCAATACGCAATAAATCTCTGCCTATAATTCCTCTCTGCACACAGAGTCATGTTTTCACATTAGTCCCAAAACGAAATTTCTTTGCCAATTTGAAAGCACACTTACTGCTCTTTTTTTTTTGGGCAAGTGAAAATCACTTTTACAGACTGACACATTATGAAACCACTTTTTTCGATTTTCTTAAATGCACATGTCCAAACTTCTTTTTTAGACCACCTCCATGTGTAACCTGGGTGGCTGCCTACACTCCAGCAAGGGCAACCAGCCTTAGTGATGCTGAATGTATTTGCATTACTGAGTCAAACCTCAAACCCTTAAACTATTCTTTTTTTTTCCAGTACACCTTAATTTATTGTGAAAACATACTCCATATTATTTTACATGTTCCTCACATTTAAATTTCTCCCAAAACAGAAAATGATAAACGCAACTACAACAAAAAGAATTTCCATTTCTATTATTCATTTCTTAAGTTACCACATACATCCCCTCTCAAACTCTAAACTCACCTTTAAAATTAGTTAGTTGTGAAAGAAATGTGACACTCAAACAGCAGATTATCAGAGCCAGGATCTCTGTTGTGTTCACCTCTCTCCTCTCAGCAGAACCAGATAATGGCAAACTTTCCCTCTATTTTTCCACACATATACATGTAAGTTTCAAATCTCAGTGCTTCCCCCTTTTTTTCAAATGTAATCACACATTTCTATTGGTTGAAAACCAACCCTTTTCCAAAAGTACCCTGCCCCCAACTTGACTTCTGCCTAGTACCCTTCCCCCAACTTGACTTCTGCCTGCTACCATAGCAACAGCTCATGGAACACTGCTGTGTGGAGTTAGGTCAGAAGTTCGCCACACAATGTTTCAATTCCACAGAGCAAGAGTGCTTGACTTTTCAAACCTAACAGCAAATCCATAGTACTGTTCTTTGGTAACACATTTTTTTGTACCAATACAAAACATGCTTCTATTAGTTTACACATACAGCCTAGTTTTTATTCTAGAATGGTATGAAACAGCCAATCAGTTCTTTTTGTTTTGAAAAAAATATGTATGCCTCCATTTCCAAACTGTCTTTCTTTTCATATTGCCATTCTACTGAAAGACACCTCCTGAGTGCATCCAGTTCTCCTTTGAAGATGTTCACAGTGTGGATTGTAGGGCACAGCTATGTCTTCTGGAGTGAAAAGTTTGCAGAGAAAACAGATATGGTGAGAGACCTTGCTTTGCCAAATGTAGACATTAAATGGATTGGTCAGAGAGGGTTAAAGTGGCACCAATTGATGCCATTGGTGAAATCCTTCATGCAAATCCAACACCCTGACCTCATAATAGTGCACTGTGGTGGCAATGACCTAGGCACTTTGACTGGGGTAGGTCTGGAAATGCTTATGAAGGACACCTTTGCACAACTGTTTTCACTTTTCCCTAAAACTGCCTTTGTGTTTTCCAACATATGCCAAAGGCAAAAATGGAACTGGTCCAATCATTTCTGTCCGCAGATTGACAAAGCAAGAAAGCACGTCAACAAATCTGTTTCTGCTTTCCTCCGTGACTATGGTATGGGTGCCATTTACCACAACAACTTGCGTTTTGACATGCAAGACATTTATAGAGGAGATGGTGTGCACTTCAATGATAAAGGGAACAGAGTCTTCCTCTTGAACCTTAGACTCTGCATCGGTACTTACTTGTAGGTACCACTAAAAAATCATTTCATAAACACAACGGCTCTTTTTAGAGCCCCCTAATATCTAAACACTTAAATCTGAATTTCATTTATTTTTTTATTTTTTTTTTCTACCGTACGCTTACCGTAAGCTTACCGTACGCGTACCCCGTGATTTTTTAAAAAAATCAATAAATGTTTTCTTTGTACTTTACAGTCCTTCTTTGACCCCCTCACAAATGTAAGGGGGTCTGTAACTCTCCTCATTGCCCCCTTTTCTTGTTTTCACTCTTTTTTTTCTGAGTGAAACACACAAAATGGCGGCCGCCGCTTCCTGGTTTCGGCCGATTCGAATGTTTACTAAGATCTAACAGCCAATCAGAATTGCGCTCGCGCACGCCACCGTACGCGTACCGTAAGCTTACCGTAAGCGTACGGTAAGCGTACCGTAAGCGGGCTCAGATATATATATTGATTTAAAGGCTATTTTCTCAGAATCTACTGAACAGATTTACACCAAACCTACAAAAGGCACTTCCTTGACATAGGGACTACCTCTCTGCCAAATTTCTAGTAATTCTGTTCAGCCGTTCGGGCTGTAGCTCGTTCTAAAGGTCCTATGGAAAAATGCATGGGAAAAATGCGTTTTGGGACCCCCTTTTATCTCAGCCCCCGCTTGACGTATCCCCCCGAGACTTTCAGGGAAGGAGCGGAGCGTAGCGCCCCACCTATTTTGAGAAATTCGCGAGGATTCATCGACCGGCGCCAAAGTTATTCAAAATAGAATGTTGCGGATTTCCTATGGAAAAGGGGTCCTAACTATAACTACCTACTGGCGACCGCCAGTAGGTAATATATGTATGTGAATTTATATATCTATCTATTCACTGAAAAAACGAAAGGCTACAGGGACATTATAGTTAGGCTGACATTTCACTCGTACAAAACCAGAGAAATTCAGACAATATAGTTAGCTGACCTAACTATAACTTGCTCCGCCGCAATGCACTGCTTCTGACCTCACATATTACATCACTCATAACATGGTCAGTGGCATCACTGATGACATCACTGATGACATCTCAAATCACATCACTGATGACACCAGTGATGACATCATCCACAGCATCTTTGACACACCCTCTCGCAACCCTATAGAATCTTTTACACACCCATTGCCACTCCCACTCAACCATTCCCAAACCCATTCACAGTGCTATACTGGTACTTAGACACCCACTCACTGATTCATAGATTTATACACACATCCACTCGCTCACCCATACTGCAACTCATAGACCTACTCACCCACTAATACAGTCATTGACATATCCACTCATACAGCGATACATGTACTCTCACACACTGAGTGAGTCACCCATTGAACTACTCACACAACTAGACACACATTTATACAGTCAATCATACAGCCACTTACTCACCTAAACAGTTACACACCCACCCATTTACTTACTCATACAAATAGTAACACATACTCACTCAGCTATACATTCACTGACAGAAGCATGCACTCATCCATGTAGCCACTCTCACATTCACTCACTCATGCATACAGTCACTCATATACACTGTCACTCACATATACTTCCTTTCACATACTCAGTTACTCACCCATACTGACACATGCACTCAATCACTGACACAGTCATACAGATACTCACTCACCCATACATCTTCTCACATGTGCAGCAGTACCCCAGATAGCCACTGACTCACCTACGTACTGATCCATTCAGGCAGTCACACACTTCCTCCCCCACAAACACAGACACCCAGACAACCATAGACTTAGTCAGACAACCAATCAATCACCCATAGAGCCATTCACATACCCGCTAACATACTCATACATCCACTTAGACATTGACTGACAGACAGAGACTCACATTCACACAACCAGTCACTCACCCATACATTCACTGAGACACCTAATTACTCAGTTATACAGTCAGTCACACACCCACTGAGTCATCCATACAGTCAATCATACATTCACTGATTCAACAATACACCTTGCAATACATATTTAGCACTCATCAACTTTTAAAACTCATCAGGGATGTCATTTGAGATGTCATCAGTGATGTCACTGACCATGTCAAGAGTGAGTAATATGTGAGTTCATAATCAGTGCATTGGGGCACGATCTATGGTTAGGTCAGCTAACTATAAGAGCTGATTTTCTCTGGTTTTGTATGATGTCAGCCTAACTATAACGTCCCTGTAACCTTTGTATTTTTCAGTGAATTTCTAAGGTTGTTATATGCTAATTCCTAACTATAACGTCCCCGGAACCTGTGTTTTTTCCTGTGAATTTCTAAGGTTTTTTAAATGCTAATTTCTAACTATAATGTCTCTGAAACCTGTGGTTTTTTAAGTGAAATTCTAAGGTTTTTTTAGATTTTAATTTCTAACTATAACGTCCCGGAAACCTGTGGTTTTGTCAGTGAATTTCTATGGTTTTTTAACTAGCAGTTGTCTTCGCAGACTGGTGGAGAAAGGGGGCTGGGCATCCAACCTCCACACAGGAATTCTGCTGCATAGGGCTTACAGGAGGTATCAGGAGGGCTTCTTGACCCAAAAGGTCCCTCAGGAGTAAAGTAGACTATATCCCTCAACCAGTAGTGCACCAGGAAGCTCATTCTAAGAAGGGTAGAGAAAGGGCTCCAAAAATCTCTTCGCAATCCCATTGCCTGTAAATAACTGGTGGTAACACAAGGGGTAATTGGCCCCCAAGGTCGTCCTTGGGTGTCAACTACCCCTCCTTTTACCTCCAGTCATCCCACACAGTAAGTTTGCTGAGCTTTGTTACCAGGCCAAGTCCCCTTTGTCCACCACTCTGCAAACACGCTTTTTGGCAGACTCTTGGTTGGGGGATGAAATCCCCTTCGCTGCTGGGGGCCCTTACCTCCAGAACACCCCACACAGTGGGATTGCTGAGAGGTGGTTGCAGGCCTGCCATGTTTCTCTACTTCTCTGCAAACGTGGCTCCTGGTGCACTTCTACTCGGGGGATGATGTCCACTTTCTACACATCTCTTTCTTCTTTCCGCTCCCCACGTACCTCTTCCTGCACCCCACTTCCCTCTTTTTGCACCCCTCTTGCCTCTTTCTGCACCTTTGTTGCTTCTTTCTGCACTCCTCTTGCTTCTTTCTGCACTCCTTGTGCCTCTTTCACACCCCTCTTTCCTCTTTGTGCACCCCTCTTGCCTCTTTCTGCACCTCTGTTCTTTCTGCACTTATTTTGTTTCTTTCTGCACCCCTCTTGCCTCTTTCATTACCTCTGTTCCTTCTTTCTGCACTTCTTTTGTTTCTTTCTGCAGCCCTCATGCTTCTTTCTGTGCCCCTTTGCCTCTTTCTCCACCCTCTTCTCTCCATCTGCACTCTTGTTGCCCCTTTCTAAACCTCTGTTCCTTCTTTCTGGACTTCTTTCATTTCTTTCTGCACTTCTCTTGCTTCTTTCCGCACCCCTCGTGCATCTTTCTGCACTCCTCTCCCCTCTTTGTGTGCCCCTCTTCCTGCTTTTTGCACCCCTCTTGCCTCTTTCTGCACCACTTGTGCTTCTTTCTGCACACCTCATTCCTCTTTCTGCACCCCTCTTGCCTCTTTCTGCACCTGTTCCTTCTTTCTGCACTTCTTTTTTTCTTTTTGCATCTCTCTTGCTTTTTGTGCACTTCTCTTGCCTCTTTCTCCATCCCTCATCCCTCTTTCTGCACCTCTGTTGCTTCTTTCTGCACTTTTCTTGCTTCTTTATGCACCTCTGTCCATTCTTTCTGCAACCCTTGCACCTCTTTCTGCACCCCTCTTGCCTCTTTCTGTACCCTCTTGCCTCTTTCGTCACCTCTGTGCCCATTGTACCGCTTTCACATCCTCTTCCTTCTTTCTGCACCCATCTTGACTCTTCATGCACCTCTGTTCCTTATTTCTGTACATATTTTGTTTCTTTCTGTGCCTCTCTTGTTTATTTCTGTATCCATCTTGCCTCTTTCTCCACCCCACTTCCCCCTTTCTGCATCTCTGTTGCTTTTTTATGCATTTCTCTTGCTTCTTTCTGCATCTCTCTTGCTTCTTTCTGTACCTCTGATGCTTCTTTCCTCACTTCTTTGTTTCTTTCTGCACCCCTCTTGCCTCTTTCTGCACCTCTATTCCTTCTTTCTGCACCTCTTTTGTTTCTTTCTATACCTCTCGCTTCTTTCTGCACCCCTCTTGCCTCTTTCTGCACCTCTGTTCCTTCTTTAGGTACTTCTTTTATTTCTTTCTGCAGCTATCTTGCTTCTTTCTACACCCCTGTTGCCCCTTTCTGCACTTCTGTTCCTTCTTTCTGCAGTTCTTTTATTTCTTTTTGCATGTCTCTTGCTTCTTTCTGCACTCCTTGTGCCTCTTTCCACACCCCTCTTCCCTCTTTTTACACCCCTCTTGCCTCTTTCTGCACCTCTGTTGCTTCTTTCTGCAATACTTTTGCTTCTTTCTACACATCTTTGTTTCTTTCTGCACCACTTGTGCTTCTTTCTGTACCTTTACTCCCTCTTTCTGCAGCTCTCTTGCCTCTTTCTGCACTTTGTTCCTTCTTTCTGCTCTTCTTTTATTTATTTCTGAACCTCTCGTGCTCCTTTCTACACCCCCTTTCCTCTTTCTCCTTCCCTCTTTCTGCACCCATGTTGCCTCTTACTGCACCTATGTTCCTTCTTTCTGCACTTCTTTTGGTTCTTTCTGCACATCTCTTGCTTCTTTCTGTACCACTCGTGCCTCTTTCTGCACCACTCTTCCCTCTATTTGCACCGTTTTCCTTCTTTCTGCACTTCTTTTTTTCTTTCTGCACCCTTCTCCCTATTTTTGCATCCCTCTTGCCTCTTTCTGCACCTCTCTTGCCTCTTTCTTTCTGCACCTCATTTTCCTCTTTCTGCACTTCTCGTGCGTCTTTCTACACCTCTGTTGCTTCTTTATGCAATTCTCTTACCTCTTTCTGCACTTCTCTTGCTTGTTTCTGCATCTCACTTGCTTCTTTCTGTACCCCTCTTGCCTCTTTCTGCACCCCTATTTCCTCGTTCTACCACTCTCTTGCTTCTTTCTGTACCCTGCTTCCCTTATTTGCATCCCTATTGCCTCTTTTTGCAGTGTGTTGTCATTTTCTGCACCTCTCTTGCCTCATTCTGTACTTCACTCACTTCTTTATGCACTTCTTTTACTTCTTTTTTCACCTCTCTTGCTTCTTTCAGCAATTCTCTTGCCTCTTTTTGCACTACTCGTGCTTGTTTCTGCACCTCTCCCACATCTTTCAGCACCTCTGTTGCCTCTTTCTGCACCTCATTTGCTTATTTCTGCACCCCTATTGCCTCTTTCTGCACCCCTCTTTCTTCTTTCTGCACCTCTCTTTCTTCTTTCTTCACCCCTGTTCCCTCTTTCTGTACCTTTCTTACCTGTTTCTGCACCTCTCTTGCCTCTTTCTGTACCTCTGGTGCTTCTTTATGCACTTCTCTTGCCTCTTTCTGTACCCTTTGCACCTCTGTTGCTTCTTTCTGTGCTGCTTCTCTTCTTCTTTTTGCACCCCTCCTGCCTCTTTCTGTACCACTCTTGCCTCTTTGTGTACCTCTCCTACCTCTTTCTGCACCCCTCTTCCCTCTTTCTGTACCTCTCGTGCCTCTTTCTGCACCTCTATTGCTTCTTTCTCTACTTTTTTTGCTTCTTTCTGAACCCCTCTTGCCTCTTTCTGCACCTCTGTTGGTTCTTTCTGTACTGCTCTTGCTTTGTTTTGCCCCTCTGTTGCAAATTTCTGCATCCATGTTGCCTCTTTCTGTACCCCTCATCCCTCTTTCTGCACACCTGTTCCCTCTTTCTGCATCCATTTTGCCTGTTTCTGCAACTCTTGCCTCTTTCTGCAGCTCTCTTGCCTCCTTCTGTACCTCACTTTGCCTCTTTCTGCACACTTCCTTCCTTTTTCTGCACATCTCTTGCCTCTTTCTGCACCTCTCTTGCCTCTTTCTACACATCTCTTGGTTATTTCTGTACTGCTCTTGCCACTTTCTGCACCCCTCTTGCCCCTTTCAGCACCTCTGTTGCTTCTTTCTGCACTTCTCCTTCTTCTTTCGGTACCCCTTGTGCCTCTTTCTGCACCCTTCTTTACTTTTCCTACATGTCTCTTGGTTCTTTCTGCACTTCTCTTGCCTCTTTCTGGTCCCCTCTTGCCTCCTTTGGTACCTCTGTTATTTCTTACTACACTAATCTTGCTTTTTACTGCACCTCTCTTGCAAATGTCTGCAACCCTCACACTTTTTTCTGCACCCCTCTTGCCTCCTACTGTACCTTTGTTGGTTCTTTCTGCAGTGCTGCTGCTTCTTTCTGCACCTCTTTTGCCTGTTTCTGCAACTCTCTTATCTCTTTCTGCACTTATCGTACCTCTCTCTGCACCTCAGTTGCTTCTTTCTGTTCTTCTCTTGCGTCTTTCAGTACTTCTGTTGCTTCTTTCTGCACCCCTTTGCCTCTTTCTGCACCCTTCTTCCTTCTTTCTAAACCTGTCTTCCCTCTTTCTGCTCCTCTCTTGCTTCTTTCTGCACCCCTGTTCTCTCTTTCTACACATTACTTCCCTGTTCTGCAACTCTCTTGCCGGTCTCTACAGTTCTCTTGTCTCTTTCTGCACCTCTGATTCTTCTGTCTGCACTTCTCTTGCCTCTTTCTGCACTTCTCATGCTTCTTTCTGCACCCCTTGTGCTTCTTTTTGTACCCTTCTTCCCTTTTCCTGAATGTCTGTTTGTTTCTGCACTGCTCTTGCCTCTTTATGCACCCCTCTTTTCTATTTCTGCACCTTGCCTCTTTCTGTACCCCTCTTTTCTCTTTCTGCACCTTTTCTTTCTGCACTTCTATTGCCTCTTGGTGTACCTCTCTTGCCTCTTTCTGCACCTCTTGTGGTTCTTTCTGCACTACTCTTGCTTCTTTCTGCATCTCTGTTGTTTCTTTCTGTACTTCTCTTGCTTCTTTCTACTCCTCTCTTGCTTCTCTCTGCACATCTCTTGGTTCTTTCTGCACTGCTCTTGCCTCTTTCAGCACCTCTGTTGCTTCTTTCAGCACTTTTCTTCTTTCTTTCTGCACCCCTCGTTCCTCTTTCTGCACCCTTATTCCTTTTTCCCGCATGTCTCTTGGTTCTTTCTGCACTGCTCTTGCCTCTTTCTGCTCCCCTATTGCCTCCTTTGGTACCTGTGTTGTTTCCTACTACACTGTGCTTGCATCTTTCTGCACCTCTCATGCAAATGTCTGCAACCCTCTTGCCTCTTTCTGCACCCCTCTTGCCTCCTTCTGCACATCTGTTGCTCCTTACTGCACTGCTGTTGCTTCTTTCTGTACCTCTGTTGCCTGTTTCTGTAACTCTCTTGCCTCTTTTTGCACCCCTCTTGCTTCTTTCTGTACTTCTCTTGCTTCTTTCTGCACCCCTCTTGCCTCTTTCTGCAGCCTCCTTCCCTCTTTCTACATCTCTCTTCTCACTTCCCTCTTCCTGCACCTCTCTTGCTTCTTTCTGCACCCCTGTTCCCTCTTTCTGCACATATTTTCCCTGTTACTGGACCCCTCTTGCCTCTTTCTACAACTCTCTTGGCTGTTTCTGTACTGCTCTTGTTCCTTTTGCACCTGTCTTGCACGTTTCTGCACCCCTCTTCCCTCATTCTGTACCTCGCTTGCCTTTTGTCTGGACCCCTCTTGCCTCTTTCTACACCTCTCTTGGATGTTTCTGTACTGCTCTTGTTTCTTTCTGCATCTGTCTTGCCTCTTTCTGTACCCCTCTTCCCTCATTATGCACCTCTCTTGCCTTGTGTCCACACCCCTCTTGCCTCTTTCTGCAACTCTGTTCCTTCTTTCTGCACTTCTCTTGTTTCTTTCTGCACCCCTCCTGCCTCTTTCTGCAGCTCTGTTCCTTCTTTCTGCTCTTCTTCTCTTTCTTTTTGTAACTCTCTTGCTTATTTCTGCACCCCTTGCCTCTTTCTCCACCCATCCACCCTCTTTCTGCACATCGCTTGCTTCTTTCTGTACCCCAGGTGCCTCTTTCTGCACCCCTCTGCACCTTTGTTGCTTCTTTCTGTACTCCTCTTGCTTCTTTCTTCACTACTCATGCCTCTTTCATACCCATCTTCCCTCTTTGTGTACCTCTGTTGCCTCTTTCTGCACCTCTGTTCTTTCTGTACTTCTCTTGCTTCTTTCTGCACCTCTCTTGCAAATGTCTGCACCCCTGGTGCCTGTGTGTGCACCCCTCTTGCCTCGTTCACCACCTCTGTTGCTGCTTTCTGTACTTTTCTTCCTTCTTTCTGCACCCCTCGTTCCTCTTTCTGCACCCTTATTCCCTTTTCTTGCACGTCTCTTGGTTCTTTCTGCACTGCTCTTGCCTCTTTCTGCTCCCCTCTTGCCTCCTTTGGTACCTCTGTTGTTTCTTGCTACAATGCGCTTGCATCTCTCTTGCAAATGTCTACAACCCTCTTGCCTCTTTCTGCACCCCTCTGCTTCTTTCTGAACTTCTCTTGCCTCTTTCTGCACCTCTGTTGCCTCTTTGTGCACTTCTCTTGCCTCTTTCTGCGCCCTTCTTCTCTCTCTCTGCACCTCTGTTGCTTCTTTCTGTACTTCTCTTGTTTCTTTCTGCACCTCTTTTGCTTCTCTCTGTACCTATCTTGCCTCTTTCTGCAACCTTCTTCCCTCTTTCTGCACCTCTCTTGCCTCTTTCTGCACCTCTCATGCCTCTTTATGTACTCAGAGGGCTACTTTTGAACTGACCCCAGGCTCAGCAGTGCACACGTGCAAGTGCAGAAAAGGGCTGCTGGACTCTAAACTGGCATGCCCTAATATATGCTAGGGACTTAGAGGTAGTTTTATTCCCCCTGCCCTATCATGTACTAAGAACTTACAGTGGAGGTCATGCCAATGACAGGGGTACCCCAATCCATAGTGTACCCTAGAGTATGTAGGTATTTTCACTGTATTCTAGGTGTCTTTCAGCATACCACTGGCTCTGTGCCTGGTTAGGCAGAGCCCAGGGTCAGTCAGAGTCAGTTACCACCAGGACCAGTCAGCAAAAAGTTGTGAGGTGCCAAGGGCAAAGGCTGGCTTTGCAACAAGGCCTCTTTTTGCACCTCTGTTGGTTCTTTCAGCATGCTTCTTGTTTCTTTCTTCAACTTTTCTTCCTCTTTCTGGACTTCTGTTGCCTCTATTTGCATTTCTCTTGCTTCTTTCTGCACCTTTCTACCTCTTTCTGCACATGTCTTACCTCTGTAGGCATAGTTTGAAATTATCATTTACAAAACCATTGAAATTCACTGAAAAAACATAGGTTTCAGGAACATTATAGTAATAAATAAGCATTTAAGAAACCATAGAAATCCACTGAAAAAACCACAAGTTTCAGGGACGTTATAGTTAGTTGAACATTTAACTCGTACAAAACCAGAGAAATTCGGCCGTTATAGTTAGTTGAGCTAAGTTTAACTCATGCCCCCGCAATGCAATGCTGATAACATCACATATTACATCACTCATGACATGGTCAGTGACATCACTGATGATATCACTGATGACATCTCAAATGACATCACTAATGACATAACTCAAAATATCCTCTACCTCCACTCTCCCTTGCATCATCTCAAACCTCATTTACTATTCAGATCTCCCAAACAAGCCTTTCTAAACCCTTCCCTCTGACTTCCCCTGTACTCAACCCAAACCTGCTCTGCTGCTATGATCTCCAAAGAAAATCTTTCTAGACCCTTCCCTCTTCTATCCCTCCACTATCCTTTTTAATCAAACTAACAGATTCACATGTTCACCACTCAAATTCTTTGCATATTTCCCTATAGTAATTCACCACTAACTCCTCGAAAGGAGCTTTATTGACTCATCGGGGGAACCAAGAGCTTAATAATACAAACCCCTCCCTCTTCTAACCCTGCACTATCCTTTTTAACCCAAATAACAGACTCACATGTCCACCGCTCAAACGAATTTTTATATTTCCCTTTACTAATTCACCACTAATCCTTTTTGGGTTCCAGAGTAGCGTGCTACTTGCTGAAAAGAACGTTGACTCCTCATCAAGGTTAGTAAGTCCTTTATAAATTTAAATGCAATTACAATTATAATAAATCAGGTGACCCTGGGAACTCCGGGAATGAGTGCTGCAAGGAAGATTTATTGGAGTGGGCGATGGCAGGTAAACAACACATTAAAAAGACACATTGGAATGAAAGAAACGGAGGACCTGGAAGTATCGGAGGAAATGTTGGTGAAACTATCTAACCCCTCCAAACAGTAGTTTACCATGAAGCCATTGGCGGGACAGGTGTGGAGCGCTGGAGGTGTTGACCATCCATGACAAGAAAATGATACATGCATGAGAGGGATTACTTTAACATCTTTGTGCATCGTGAATAATTATGTAATATTGAAACTTTTTACAGTGCTATGACATGCTTCATGATTTATTCTTAATTTTTTTAATTAATATACGGATTTGTAAAAACAAAGATTAGTTATAGTTCTGAAGGCTGAGATGCAGTGGGGGTGGCCAAGGATGTCCATATGTGCTATGGCTTACCTTCCATAGCAATCTGGCCAGTGAGGCTTTCCAGAAGCAAACAAAATCTCTCAAAATGTTTCCTCATTTCACCATTTATTGGGATGAGGTGAAGACCTACCTTCAGGAACTGTGGGAGGTATAAGGATAAAACAATTTCAGCAACAATAAAGCTAAAAGACTGAAGAATTTATGGTTAAATCCAAATAGAGTTCATAAAAAGGAAAGCTGGTAGCCACAAACAAATGCAGGAAATGCAGCATGAGTGGAGAAAACATTAATCGGTCATTTTAATGAAAGTGAATGTGAGCCGTATTAACCTGGTGTTTGCCAAAAAGAGAAGATGGTGACAAAAAGGCTAGCCGGGTCTCGTGGCTTAGTATACTCACTGTATGGGCCTGTGCCCGATCTCATGGTCACAAGTTCAAATCCCAGTGGGTCCTCTCAGTCTTTCATCCATCTGAGGTTGATAACATGGTACTCATTTTCTAGACCTCAGATGGATGAATTGAGTTGGGTATCTATAAACATCTGCTATTCAGCACCTAAATGCCCAGGGGTGAATGTGCGCTTTACAATTACAAGTTATGTTATAGTTGTCTCTGTTGATCATGCAGCTAGACACTCAGGTGTTTACAGTTGTATAAATTGTATTGTTTTGATCAGTTTTGTTTCAATACAAATACATTTCCACTGAGATGTTTCTAATGCTTCACTCATTGAGACTTTCTTAAATTAAGATCAGCACATTTGTCATTGTAGAGCAGGAGAAAAACAAAGTTCCAAAGGTCGAGGTGTTGGATTGTGTCTTTTCATGAAAGGCACTCAATGAAAAGTACTCACATGCACTTGATAGCTCAGGACTTTTACAATCCTCTTTATTGAGCAAAATTGGTGGACTTAAGCTACGCAGGGTGCCCCTGCCTGTGGGTAATAGCTGGGGGTTACTCAAGGTGAAGGAGTTTGTGATAGTTTGCAATGTCTTGCTTCCCTCTGCCAATATATATCTAAATCAAGGACTCAAAACATACAAAGAGTGTCAGAGCCATCAAATCTCAACTTGCAATCTGTACAACAGAATATTATCTAGAGAAAGAACTGGTGTTGGTTTAAAATTAAAGTTTAAACCACTTTAGGTTATAGGTTGTATGACTAGGATAGATCATGTAATTTTTGCCTGCTTGGGAATGACATTGCTGCATGAATTTGTTGTTAAAAAAAAACATTTAAACATTTTTTAAGATGCGTTGTGGTTTTGGCGCCATTTCAAGATGGCCGGTCTGTGCTGACCTCAAATGGACCGGGGAGCCTGTTCTTTTGATATGTTCATATGTGATGAGAATGAGACTGCATTTTTCTGATTTTGGAAGCCTTTTCTCCTCAGTAATTTGATTCTGTGGAAGTAATTTTCTTCAACTTACAATGGATATGTGATTTGCTTTCATCATAGAGGAACTAGATACTGTTTTTGAACCGTCATTTTTATTTCATATCTGAAAAGGAGGTCGACCCTGCGTTTTTTCTTCTATGTTCATGTGTGGTTAAGTCTTTTGGAGTTTGTGGTTCACTTTTCCTCTTTGAATGATTGAAACTGTTTCACTTCTTTGAAGGTTTCACTTTTTGTATGCATAGTACTGCAGTACTCTACACAATCTCCATTTAATTTATACAGGGAAATTAAGAAACCTTAAATTTCAGCTTCCTCCAAGGACACACTGCTCACTCTGACTCAGACTCTTTTAACTGCGACATGGAGGACACCTCTTCTCATAAAACTGAACATTCAAAAGGGGCCATTCCAAAATTGCAGCTTTCAAACAAGATACCTGTGGGTTCAACTAAGTGACCAAAAAAAGAACCTCCGTCTCCAGTGCACTACTCTTTAGCTTCAATGCATATGATTCTTGTGGACATTTGTGCATTCAAACCCTTTATAGAGATAAGCCATTGCAACATCTAGACGACAAATGGTCCTCTTTGGAATCACTTGTGCTTATTGTGGAACAAAAAATTTAATTTCTCCGGTCTACTTGCTCTCGCATTTCTTTTTTGAATCAGAAATATCTCTTCTTAAAAGGCAAACTGAGGACTTGGAAAATTGAAACCACAGGAATAATCTCTGCATTTACAGTCTCCCTGAAAACACGGCGGGTTCTAATCCGACAGTTTATTTTCAAACTTTTTTGCCCAAACTTTGGGGCATGTATACTACTGCTCCACATAATATACAGCTGGCTCATAGACTTGGTCCCAAGGTCTTAACCAAACCATGTGGTGTCATCATGCAATATACTTACCTGCTACAAGTCATGTCGGCTGCCAAGTCCAAAAAACAAATTTATTGGGAGGGTCATTGACTATTCTTATCTTAGGATGTTGCTAAAGCAACTGCTGATAGCCAGAAAAAAATCCTTGATCCCCTCCCTCAACTAAGACCTATAAATGCCAGATAGGGTCTAATCCACAATTGTTTTTTTAAAGTTACATACAAGGAGAAGACTAACACTTTTGAGGAACCGGCTGCATTGCAGGATTTTCTCCGACAACATGGAACAGATGTTATGGACACTTAAAAGCCTACTTGATTGTTACTTTGTTTTGATTTATATTGCTGTTTCCCTTTTTGTACATTTCTTTGAATGTTTGTTCCTCTCTTGTTTAACTTTTTAGATGCTCTTCCATTAGTCTTTAATTTCTCTTTATTCCTCTATTTAAAGTTTTCATATAGACATTCATTATATTCATATTGTTTCTTCTTCCTAATACTGGTCTCCTCTATGTATCGATGTCCTTATTCAATCCAAGGTTACCCTGACGCTCGGTTGGACTCGGCTGCTATCATCATCGTCTTTTGGTGTCGCCGTGCTCATTTCGTCTTTGTGTTCTGTAGGTATGTTCTTCAGTCGTCATTTGTGTGACTTGTACTGTCTTATTGTTTCCCGCTCCATTCCCTCTTTTTTGATGCTTTCCTATAAGGTCCTTTTGTACTATTTTCTTCTTCCTGTTAGCTATTTTATCACCCCTTTTTTCTTTCTTTATTTCACTAAATAAGCACTCTAATTCTATCACTTTTCCTTTTCATATATGAGTTATCCTGATCTCAATTTCGCTACTGTAAGCTTATTGATTGACCATGTAATTCATTTTAAGTTACATTCCAGGTTACTACATGGACTATTTAAGGATTAGGTGACCCTATTAGGAGGCAACAGGTGTTATCTCATCTAGCTAAATTAAAACCTGATGTTGCATTGCATCAAGAATAGAACCTGTCTGAATCTGAGGCTTCCAATTTGAAGAAATGTTGGGTGGGTAATATGTTTACTTCCCCTGCTTTAGGTAAGAAAAACGGAATCCTGATTCTCTGCCATAAACAATTGCATGTTTCAGTTGTTCATCAAGAATCAGATATTGAGGTGCAGTGTGCTCTAGATGGGCAGTTTTATGGGTAGGTCATGAATCGGTCAGTTGAGATTAAACTCTTCTCCTGGAATGTGAACGGCCTTAGAGGGGGTAGGAAGTTATCTCGGGTCTGTGAGTTTCTAAGAAATAGCGAGGCTCATATTTTTTTGTTGCAGGAAACTCATTTAGAAGCCCTGGAATGTAAACAGAGTTTTAGTAAGCTCAGCTGGGTTCAAGAGGTGGTTTGCTCTAAACAAAGAGGTTGTACAAGGGGGGTAGCGATAATCATAAGAGCCAATACAGGGGTCAAGTTGGAGAAAGGGGATACAGACCAGTCCAGAAGGTGGCTGGTGGCAACTCTATCTATCTGTGGTTCTTCAATAACATGTGCCGTGTGTTACGGGCCTAATGAGGACAACTCTGGCCCTCTCTTAAATCTTGAAGCTAGGTTGTTACAGACATCTGCTCCAGTTATACTCGGCGAGGATTTTAATTTGGTGTTTGATAAGTTATTAGATCGGACTTCAAAAGTGAAATACAATGCGCCAGCTAGGACATTTCTATACTTAAGAATGTTGTTAAAGAATTTAACTTGCTTGATATCTGGAGACTAAAGAATGGTAGCACCAGAGAATTTTCTTTTTATAGTAAAAAGTATAAACAATATTCAAGGATAGATTATGTTTTGGTGGATCAGAGTATGCTTTCTGACCTTAAATCTATTAGCTATATCCCGGCGATTCTATCTGACCACTCGGCCGTCGAAGTGGTGTTTAATCTTAGGTTTAAAAAGAATGAGAGGAGATGGACTCTTGATAGGGCCC